>NC_089150.1:17655091-19003154 GCF_009819655.1 Sylvia atricapilla | reverse complement strand
GTGCCACATCTGCAATCTACATTCAGCAGCTGGAATCACAACTGCAGCACTACAGGTAGGTTGGAGTCTGTCAAAAAGTGCCTATAAAATCAGTGTTGGGACGCAAGTGAGTTTGTAGCTTATTGAATGTCTCTGAAACACCTTGTAAAATCTGGCCAGAGGGAGATTAGAAGCTGCTTATCCCTTTTCTTGGTAAGGGTCTGCAGGAGATCTGGCCCTCACTCCAGGCCAAAGTGAGGATGCTGATCTACAGAGAGCTGAAGTTACTCCTCAGACACACAACAACAGAATTCACCACAGAAATGCTTCAAGAAAGCTCCAAAACAAATTCCAGGGTGTCCTTCAGAAACCATTTCCCAACACACTTATTTTTTTGCCTGCATTTCCTGGTTGTTAGGTCCCATCCCAAGCCAGCTGTAATCAGATGGCTGACACTCCATTTCACACAAAATGAAACTCTTCAGCATGTTCTAGGAATTGGGGGGAAAGCACACAAGGACAGCTTCTGGCCGGTGGGTTTAGACTTGCTGGGACTTCATTGCTTCTTCACTGACAGAAGTGGTGATTAGAAGAGAGAAGCTGAAAAGTTCCTAAACCCACAAAACAAGATAGAAGGAATCTCAAACAAAAAACATTACCCGACTAAGCCCCATTTTTGTAATAGCATAAACAAATCTTTCCAGAAGTCACAAATTTAGTAGTGGACTGCTTTTGTTGCTTTTTATTTCAGACGAACCTTGGACTCACTGCTGGTATTAAGTGTTAGGCATTTTTGCCCAAGTTCAGATTGACCTATGGAATAAAATCCAGTTTATATTTTCACTGACCCAAAGCACAACCAGTATTATAGATGTATTTATACTTACACTACTAAATCTAGTATTTTAATAAATTGCATCTTCTGAAGTCCTGCCTCTTCCTAAACCCCCACTTCCTCTGTTTGCTTATAAGAAGAATTCATAGTGAGTTATTTGTGGCATCATAGCCATTGTACTGTTTATGAAGCGAGGAAATTCTAAAAATAACCATTTTATCCAGGGTCTTTCTGTCAATATTGTTTGTGTTAATACTTGTGTGGTTGCAGAAGATCAAAGAAATAAAAGCATTATTTAAACATCCATAGGGTTTAAAAAGTGCTGCGAGGGCACGTAATGGTCAAGATGACGGTCAGGGGTCTCTGGATGAATGATGCAACTCCTGGTGCTCAAAGGGATCACACAACTCGTCAGGTCTCTCTGGTTCCCCCTGCAATGAGCACCCAAAGATTTAAAATGAGTTTTTGTCCTATGGAACTGCTTTTCCAAAGTACGATGAAGGATAAAAAAGATCACCTGGAAACAGGTTAGAGGCAATAAGGAATGTCCACTGGCCTTGCAGAGCAGGAACATTCATGGCTTACATCAAAACAAAGAGTGTGAGTTTAGAAATGTAAATTATACATTACTTGTAAGATAATCTTCATTTGTCACACTTAATTTTAAATTGCATGCTGATTTAAAGTGAGCGTCAAGCTCAGGAATGGTGCTGGACTGACCATTTGGGAACTACACCCCTTTTTTATCCCTGTGGCACATTCACAGTGGCCCAGGCCAGCTTGCACCCTTGGAGATTCTCTGTTGGCCAGAAAGCAGCTCCACCTCCCCACCCAGGTAAAACAGCTCTGGTGTGTAAACAGTTTAACTTAGAGATGCCTCATGGATAATTGTGACTTGCATGCCTGTGGTCATATTCCACAGCACATGGAATCCCATCCCTCCTCTGTTCCCAGAGTGGCACAGAGGTGCCCAAAGTGGCAGAAAATGGTGAATAAGCAGTGCAGGGTTATGTGTTAGGGTGGGGAAAGGGTTCAGAAGCACTTCTGCCCCACAGGGTTTCTGACTGTCACTTGCCAAGAGTGTCACTTGTCCTGTTGGTTAAGTCAGGCTGGGCTTCAGTGCTGTTACTGTACTCTGGTTAAGTCAGGCTGTGTTTCAGTCACCACTCCAGTGAGCAGTTTTCTCCCTTGTCAGGTGCAAACTCACACAGAGTTTGTGAGCAGGGTCTGGATTTGGCAAGGACTAATGCTGCAAGGTAGTGCTGGAGGGGAATGGGAGCGATTTGAGTGTTCTGCAGAAAGCATTGACCATTGTAGATATCTCTCCCGAGAATTCAGCTTAACTGCCTTGGTGAGCCACAGGTTTCCTCAGCTAAAGTCAGATTTCTTCCAGGGAGGATCATAGTCAAGAATGAGTCCAATCTATGAGCTTTACACACCGTTTATAGTTTGCATTTATAAAGGAAACTATTGTCCAAAGTTTAAAAGCTCTTTTAGGATCTACATCTCTCTTCTAGACCTTCATCTGAGACTTACTAGTTATGACTTAGATCTGAAATCCCAACCATGACCTTCAATTATAATCCCTAATGAAGGAAACAACAGTTTGCATTGAGTCAAGAAAGTGTTTAAGCACCTGAAAGCAATTAAACGTTGTCCTAAATTGGAGTGTGTAATTATAATCGCCTCTTCCAGATCTAATACTCCAGATTGATATTCCTGTAAATCTGTATGACTTAAACATGAACTTTTTCTGAGTGCACAGATTCCTGTGCCAGGGTTTGAAATGTCCCTGTCACATCGGTAGGTTCCTAAACCAACCTAGTTGATCAAACAGTTCCTAGTTCTTGTCTTCAGGTGCACATCCTAATCTTCCTACTCTGACCAATGTGTCAGGTTTCTGTCTGGTCTGTCTTTCAGCTTTTATTTTTTAATCCCTGTCAAGTTAGTAAGTTTGGCTCAGATACTTCAAAGGTAAATTTCAAAAAATTCCTTACTGAAAAGCTTGAGCTCAGTTCATTTCAGAGGAAGAAGACGTCACAAGAAATGGTATATTTATCATGGATATTCTATAAAAAGTGTGTCATTCCTAGTGCCTGATTACAGGGGAGTTTAGGAAGTCAGGTAAATCCCCTTTTTATGCAGTGCCCAGGGTGTTATTCCCAGAGGACAAATCATTAACCACTATTCCCTAAACTCCCTTTTTTCCCCCCAATATTTTTGCTCCAGCACAAGGTGACACCATCCATGTATTCTAATATAATCCTATGATTTCTAGGTATTTATAAATATATTCCAAGTTTTATAAATACACTTATAAATACAAAAATATTTTGTATTTATAAAAGAGAATAATACACTAAAATGTTACTACAGTAAAAATTTCACATCTACTGCTTCTTTTTATCCATTAAACCATTTGCCCTGTCAGAGAAAGAAATTGGATTGTTTTGACATGAATTGTTCTTGCCAAATATGAGTTGGCTCTGTTTTCTATTCTGCATTGGAGGTGGCTTAGAAATTGATGACTTGATAAAGTGTCCATATTCTTTTTCTGTTTAATAGTATTGGAGGGAATAGAACAATTTAACAAGCCATTCTTTTGATCCCAGTGCAACAAATAAAAAGAAAGGTCATTTAGAATTGAAATGAACTTCAAAATAGAGATGTTCACAGAGGGTTTATGTTGCTGCATTAGTCAGCAGCACAGTAATTACATAGGTCAGTGAAGGAGGTCATAAAATACCAAAAATGCTTCCCATATGCATGGTCTGTCTCCCAAATTACTTAATTATCCATCAGCATTTCTATGTGTTAATGAGTGGGAATCCTTTCGGCATGGAATGCAGAGAGGTTTGTTTCAGCCCCTCATATTCTCCTGTAAATATGAAGACTGAGGCCTCTAGCATCATTTCCTCCGTTTATTTGTTTCATCAGTGTCCATTTGTCTCAAAAGTTGTGCTTGAGGATATCTTATACTGGAAGAAGCTCAGGTATTTTTTCTCTTTCAGGAGACAGTGCCCTGATCTTTTCAATAATTTCTCCGGTTGTCAGTCACTCTGTAAAATAGAACAAGATGGACCAAACAGACCCAAATCAATAAGCCAAGAACAGGAGGGAAATATGGAAATATTCCTAATGGGTACAGGATCATTTCCATTAAGCAAAGAAAAAAACAGCCCTAGAAAGGAAACACTAATACAAAATAGAAGGTGTCTATAGTAGGTTATTTCCAGTCAGAATGAGAATGGTTTGCATTTAGGCACCCTAGAACTGTTCCTCTACTTTAAAAATTAGGCAATCAAGAAATCTGGGCAGGTTAGCTTGACTGCTGTCATCAATAGCAGCTCCCTGCTGTTGTGAGGTGAGGGGCATCTTGGCGATTTGTTCTTGGTGGCACAAAATCTGAGAGGAGGCTGTGGCTGTGCTGGACAGACCTGCAGGTGACAAAGACATCCTTGGACAGGAGCAGGGACTGATGGCACTCAGGGAACAGAGCTCAGAGAGTCAAATGAAATGTTAAATTTGCAGAGCCTCATCTGTGAAAACACTCAGATTCTTCTGGATGAACTGTTGTAATCTGATTTGATTTTCTAACTCTGCCTGGAGCTGATATTGTTTTCTGCTAAAGACTGTAAGAAGTTTTGTATTCCAGAGAAGTCTGCCAAAAAACTACAGAGGTGTAAGTTTTGGAAGAAGTTAGCTGTAGCAGGCGAATATTATTATTATATTCCCATCGTACAAAGCTTAGACTACTTGTGGGTCTCAAGTCATAGAAGAGACATAAGCTCAGTAAGCAAATCAGATTTCTCTCATTGGGAACACTTGAAAGGAGCATTTTGATTTCACAAGAAGGGATAATGCAAGGTATTGTTATTTATGGTAGAGAGAACCATGCAGAGCAATTGAAATAGATTCATTTGGCAGTGTAGAGAATGTATAGCACCTCTTTCTGTGGAAGGGCTACTTTTATTTCAAATGCAAGGGTATGTCAACGCTTCCCATAATAATAATAATAATAATAATAATAATAATAATAATAATAATAATAATTGTAGGCGAGTCCGTGGACGGCTGGGACAAAGAATTCTGCCAACCTGTATATTCTAGAACATGTGGGTTTATTGTAAGGGTCGTGGGTAAAAAGGCCTTGCCTTCAACCACCAGTTTTGGCTGAAGGGAAGTCCCAAAGAGAGAGGGAGAGAGAACAGGAGGGTGTGGGCTTAGTAAGAAGGGAGCGAGAGAGCAAAGTGGCAGGGAGAAGAGAGCAGGAGAGAGCAAGAGTAGGGGGAAGAGGAAGGGTAAGAGTGAGCTAAGAGTAGCGGGAGGGAGTGAAGGAAGAGGAAGGAGCGTTAAGAATTAAGAGGTAAGAGAGCAAGGTCCTTGTTACAATACATTATATCTTCTTTTGTGATGAATATTTTAATTTTCAGTGACCAACCAACACAAGACACAAAATCTTACAGAATTTACATACAGGCTATAAGAACTACTATATTACTATACTGTGTTATATTTTAAACTTTAAAAATTACTCTTTAAACTTCTGTTTTGCTACATTGACTTTTGGATCCCTTAGCCAGCAGGAAGGGTTCTGCTGAATCAGAAGGGATTCTCCTTCAGCTAGCTAGACTATTGTTTTCAGGTTATATAGTAACTAAAATTTTGTATTCTACAACTCAAAGTCAGCTTTCATTTCTATCCCGATTATAGGTTTCATATTTTCAGAATCTTTTGCTAAGCAATCATATTTATAAGGTTTCCCTGATTCATCCTCCCCTGCAAATAATAATAATAATAATAATAATAATAATAGAAAACCTCTGACTTCAAATCCAAAATTGCAAGTTCATCCATCCCCAAGGAACTGCAACATTCATCCCCAGTGCGCTGTGACACTGGAAGTGCAGCCACTTCCCTGCCTTTTTCCCTGCTGGGCTCTTGTTCACAGCGTTTATTCTTGGGAGGCTTTCCCTGGCTTCTCTCTAAATCCTCTTTTTATCTGCCTGGCTGTGTTTGCTGTGTGGGAGTGCATCAGTGGTGGCACAGTGGCAGTGCCACACACAGGGACAGGGACACCCTGGCTGTGCCCTCCTGGCTCTGTTTGCTGGCCCTGCAGGAGCTCATCCCTTCCTGGGCATGGAGGGCTGGGAGTGCCCTGCCAGCCCTGCTGAACACAGTGACAAAACCACAGCCCAGGGCACAGCTGGTCCTGTCACCCCAGACCCAGAGCAGCTGCCTCCCCACCCCTCTGTGCATGATGTGGATCATGCTGACTCCTCCTACACCAGAGGGATTAGCATAATTTGGATCATGCTGACCCCTCCTACACCAGAGGGATTTGAGTTTTTTTGCCAAGGAGATGTGCAGTCAGTGTCTCTGCAGCTTTTCTTCTCTGAATTAGTGCCTGGAAATTCAGGCAGCAGCTTGGGGATAGCTGTGCATATCCCTCCTTCATCTGCCTGCCCTGACTTTGTCCAGTCCTCCCAGTACCAGACTCTCCTACAGCACAAACTTTCTGGCTGATCAACAGATCACCTGTCCTGTCTTACACCCCCTCCCCAAAAAAGATGGATTTCACACCCAACCATCACTTTAAAGGAAGAAACATCCTTCCCTACGCCTTTCAAACCCAAACAGTGGAGTCCCCGTGAGAGGCTGTGACCCTCAGACAGCAGAGCTCCAGAGTCACTGATTTGGGGTTACAGCAAGAACCAACACCAGAGCGTGGTCCTGGATCACAACCAGCCCTCAGCCACGCTGTGAATACCCTCAGGACACTGCCAGGAGCAGAGGCACCAATGCCAAGCAGCATTTCAACCTGCCTGGCCTCTGAGGAGGTTGGGGCTGAGCTAATAAATGTCACTGATGTGAGGAAATACAGTGCAAGCAACTCCTGCACTTGCAGTGACACAAGGCAGTTACTCAGCAGCCCTGCAAATATTTGTTCTGTTTCGGACTGCTGCTGAATCCCTGCCCGTGTTTGCTGTGCTGTTCCCTTCATTCTCCTGGGTGTCCTTTCAGCTTTGTCAGTGTCTCATCTGCCTGATTAAAATCCAGACTTATATTTGCCTCTCTCATGCCTGGCTGGGGGCATCCTCTTTGTGGAACTCAGCACGTTTCCCTGGATTTGCCTGGGAATCTGAACCTCAGCTATTCAGAACTGCAGCCCTGAAAAAAAAACTGAGGAAAACTGCAGTCACATCCTAAGGAAAGAAAAAAACAAAACAAAACAAAAACAGGGAAAAAAAAACACCTAGAAAAGGATGTCCTGCACTATAAGTAAAACTTGGGTTAAATGGATCTGGTTTTACAGATTGGTGGCCTGAGATAATCCCAGACTGGAAATTCAAAGACTGACTGAGGTTGCAAGGGGGAGAAGGAGGGCAGGAAGAGGAGCTGGTCAATGTATCTGTTTCAGTCCTTTGTTACAGAAAAGAGAAATCCAGGTATACCTAGTTCCACCTCCCCTGTGGAAGGGGACCTTTAAGACCACCTAAAGATCTAAAGATTAACTTCAAATTCCCCACCAACCCAAACCACTCTCTGATTCTCTGATATTTTCACAGTTCCAGATGTGAAACCTAATCTGTGTGCTCAAGTCAAGCAATGTGAAAGTTGTAAAATGCATCAAGAGACTGGCTTTAGCTCAGAGGCCATTCCTGGTCTCTGAAAAAAGAAATTTTATACATTTTTATAGCTTTTCCTAATACCCATCTGAAAATTTGGCAAATTTTGATGAAAATGAGTAGGTATGTGTGGCCTTAAGGGATCACGAAGTGAAAGCTCAACTTCAGAGACTGAAAACATAAAGCATGGACTGAAGCTTGTCCATTATTGCAGGTCTCTGTATCCCAGATCTACCTCTGCTCTGTGCGCCATTCCAGATAGGAATGTGCTTTATAAAAAAAGAAATGGTTGGCCAGTACATGCCAAAGGAAAGCTTTGAGCATTAGGAAGTTCTTTCTCTGGAACAACTTCAGCCTTCACAGCATCGTTCTTAAACCTCTTGAAAAATAAGGTGTAGAGGCTGTGACTGGCTGTGAGCTGCAGTCCCTCCTTGTTTGAGGAGGAAAATATTCCCTGAAGACTGCCTTGAGGGCTAATTGCCATCACAGCACTCATCATCCCTTTCAGGAACAGAGGTGCCGAGTGTTGCGAGTCAGATTTCAGCGGAAAGACCCCAAACCTTTCAATAAATCACCCCAAGAATCCAAATCAGGCCCTGAGCTTGGTTTTGTGCAGAGCCTCTGCTCACAGCAGAACGTTTCAGGGAGGCTTCATGGTGTCCTGTTAATCAGAGCACTGAACCTGGTACTCCCTGCACATCTGCTCTGCTTTTACTCTCTGTACTTGACCCCATCACACGTCCTTGGCGTGAGTTCACACACTGAAAAGTATCTGGGTGAGGTCAGCCAAGGTGAAAGCACAGCTTTGGCAGGTTTAAGCCAAGCTCTGAGTGCAGCATTTTCACTCTCCTGGAGCTGGTGGGTCTAGGGGACATTGCTTCACACCAAATTACACAAGGCAGAAACTGGAGCAATCAGAGCAAAGCCAATGCTTGTGAAAATTGCAGGAGGGGAGGTTTTGCTCCCCGTTTCTGTGCCAGCAAACAGGCAAGGGTGGCATTTCCAACAAGGGCACACCTGTGGTTTGTGGGGCATCACTCTGTTGTCACCCATGAGCCCCCCATCACTGTCTGAAGGACATTAATATATCAAATTTCAAAGTACCCTTTAAGATTTAAAAAAAAAAAAAAATCACTTTGGTTTCATGTTGAAGAGGCAGTTTCCTTAGCTGCAAAATATTTTTTCCCTCAGATTTCTAATTCAACCAAACCAAAACAAAAAGGAAAATATTCAAACTGTTACAAGCAAAAGTTGGGACAGAAGCTGGTCCTTAGTTGGAAAAGTCTGCGTTTCCACTAATGAATGTACATGGCTCTGCTTCATTGCCAATGCTGTCCACATTCCCCAGGGACAATTCCTTCAGCAGAGAAAAAAAGAATAAGAAAACCAAGGATAAGAATGTTCTCAGTTTGTCTTGTCAGTAAAACTGTGTCTGTGCTTCTGGAGCCCTGGCTGGGATGTGACAGGTTTTTCAGAAGCCTTCCAGCTGTGAATTGTTCCCACCACTGGCAGGATATTCCTGGGTAAATGCACTGACTTTGAACAAAAGACCTTTCAGTGTAGCCAGGGGTTGGGATCTCTGAGAAAAGCTGAGATTCATCTCTCTACAGTGGAATTATACACCAGGTTTATTCCTGGGCTGTCAGTCTCACACTTCGCTGCTTTCCTCCCTCTCCCCTTGTTCCCTGCCTGCTTTGCTCTCTTTGGTTTGGTTTTTTTTGTTCATCGTGGTTTACAGTTTTCAAAGGGTGCTTCAAATGCATTTAAAAATAGGAAGCTTGGAAATTAAATAAGTATGAAGCTTTTGAGGTAAATACTGTGTGGGCTATGAATTATCTAAGCTTTGATTTCACATCAAAACCCCATCACTAAGGATCTAAGATCCTTAGAGTTTGGACCTGTACTATTTATAAAAGTGAGGAACTGTCAATCCCTAAGGCTTGGCACTTGATTTAAAGTATTAAAAGTAATTTATGCTTAAATTGCAGTTCTCCAGCCTTACCAGTTTAAGGCTCTGCTCCTGCAAGCAGCAATATCTTGCATCAAACAAGTATTTTCTCCGAGTTAGGATGCACCTTGCTTATAATCCAAATTACCTCCTTATCAAATGGTGATGTTTTTAGAAGAGAAAATTATTAATGCTGGAAAGGCAGCATTCATTCATTCATTCCTTCCCTTTCCAAGCAGAGGGAGCTTTCCTGTGGCAGGTTCCCATGGGCCAGCTGAATTAATGGATCTCCGTTTCTTGAGAGAACATGACTCACGGAGCACAAACCACCAGGAGGTAATTGATGCTTTGCTACCTCATGTCCTCAAGCCAAGCCTTTAATTCTGTTAATCCACATTTACCTGCCATTATAGCCAGGAAACAAACAGCAAATCACCCCTTAAACAGAGCAATGACTCCGTGGGCAGAGCCCGAAACACCCTGAGCCCTGCGGTTGGGCCAGTGCATGGAAGGCAGAGCTGAATTCTTCCCTTCTCTAAGGAAATAAGAGGCCGTGGAGAGCAGAGGGGGGAGAAGCAGCAGCTCTGCTTGTTTCCATGAGAAAGGAGCTGTCAAAGCATCTCCTCCTTTCATCCTTCCTCTTTTCCCGACCCGGGAGCTGGAATCAAAGCGTGCGGGTGAGGGATGGAGCTGCACACAGCCGTGGGGAGTGGGGATGGACGGGGCCAGGCAGGCACAGCTCATCTCTGCCTTCCCCCAGTTCCTGCTGCTGCCTGCACGGCCACGGAGGGCAGAGAAATCCCCCCTTCTCCAGCCCTCATCCTGCCGGGAAGGCTCCTGCATGGAGAGCATCACCAGCCAGGTGTGGATGTCACCTGTGCCCCAGGGCTGTCCTGCTCATGGGCACCTCAAAGGCTCCAAACCAGATTTAAATGGCTGAGTTTAATTGAGTTCTGTGTTGTAACAGCTCGCAGCGGGCAAGGTGGATGTGAGCTGGGAGAGCTGCTGAAGTACATCAAGAGAACCAGGCACTGCACTGTTTTTAAAAGCAGGTTTATGAACCATCCATCAGCTCAACATGCAGAGTTCATTTTCAGGGGTTTATTGCTTTTGGTGAAGTTCAGCAAACCAATGCTTTTGGATTTTAGTTTGCATTTTAACCAAGCTTAGAATGAAGCAACTTTTCAGTGACAAAAGTCCTCCCAGGACTCTGGGAATGTATGCTGCCATGCCAAGCTTTACAAAAATGCTTTGTTTTTTCCATTACTTTATAAATGAAGCTGTAAACCCGTGATCTGGCCCAGAATATAATGTATAAAGTGCCAGGTCAGAGGTGAGTGCTATAAAACAGGTGTAAAAATACTTATGTGGCTTAGATTGTGTCTCCTTAAGTTTAAAGGACTTCCCCTACCTCCTTGATTAAACAAATCCATCTGCACACACTAGTAATGTGTTGAGCAAGATGGGGCAGGAAAGGCTTGTGGATATGATTGTCTGGTAAGAAATCCTGGAGATAGAAAATGTGTGAGTGCAGTAGAAATGAAGGGGAGCTGTGAGATGTGGGCAGGGCAGGCAGGAGGACGGTGAGTAACTGGAGATGGGGTGAAGGACAGAAAACAAAAGGACCCAAGAATGCAGCCCCTCTGCACCCTGCCAAGGCATCAAGGAAAAAGGAGATAAGAAGAGTATCTTTAGAGTTTAGAATAGAGGATGATATGGGAGTTTAGTAGTTCTCAGAGGCTGCATGCAAAGTCTGAAGGTTTTGTATCTTGCGCTGGTTGGTCACTGTAAATTAGAATATTCATCACAAAAGGAGATATAATGGATTGTAACAAGGTCCTTGTGCTTCTTCTCCTCCCTCCCTCTCTCCTCCTGCCCTGACCCCGGCACTCTTCTCACCTCTCTGACCCCTCTCAGCTTTTTTACCCCCCTCACCTCATCCCCCCTTTCTCTCTCCTTCTCTCTTTGGGGCTTCCCTTCAGCCGAGGCTGGGGGCTGAAATCAGACCCTCTTTACCCACAGCCCTTGCAATAAACCCACGTGTTTCTGGAATATCTCAGGGCTGCAGAGTTCCTTCTCCCTGCCGTCCACGGAAGCCCCCACAGTAATGTACTTAGTGGATGAAGTGCATTGTAAATGCATTCTAGATTCTATATTTTAGAAGATTAATTTGTGCTTAAAAAGCTGCACCCTGTCTGATGTTAAACCCCAGAGTATATCAGATTGTTTCTCTCTCATTAAACCCTGCAGAAGACACAGAGATGAGTCTGAAACGATCTCTGCAACTAAAAGCAGAGAAGTTCCAGCTCAGTAATTTGATTCACGTCTCCACTTTGGGTCACAAAACTTGGATTCAGACCAGAATATCCACTGACGGGGAGATGGGTACCTAACTTTGGCTTTATCCTAATTTCAACCACAGCTGATAGTCTGGCAACATGTTTTGTTTGGAGAAATCTGCTTTATATCACATGGCAAGGAAAGCTACAATACTGTGGTTATTATTTGGCTTTTAGGTGAAATAGTACTGGAAACAGAAATTTTAAAATTGCTCAGTTAGTCAAGATACGAAAAACCAGGATCAAGTGTGAAGAATTGCAGAATGATCTTAGGACACTGAGGGATGGGATGGTGGCAGATAACACATAAATGAAATCAGATTCATGTTGGGGGCTACAAACCAAAACCAACCCCGAACAACACTTTCAGCTCCAGTGAAACAGTAATTTTTTTACTGCCAGAGTTTATTACAGCTGCTGAAGAATTATATCTTTGAGCTTTATATCTCCAGGCATGTATCTGTTCAGTTATTAAGCTGCAGGGAGGAAAGCAAGTGACATATTAAAATGTATTACAAAGGGAACAGAGAACAATAAAAAGAAAGTAATTCTGCACATTCACAGAACACCTGTATCAGAGCAAGGAAATTCATGATCCTTCCACTGAAACCAATTAAACTGGAAAAGTAGAAGTGTGGAAAAAAAAAAAAAGCCCTGGAAATTATTTTAGCCTCTTGCAGATGTGGAAGAGAGATAGCTTTGGAGAGATGTGAAATGGGTCTGTAAAATTCTCATCCAGAGGATGAATAGGGGAGAATTGTTCAGTCTCTCAGCACAGGAACTGTGAGTCAGCTCATGGAAGCAGAGGCAAGTTCAAAGCAGACAGCAAACAAAAGGATTCTCACCCAGTGGGTCTCACAAGCTTGGAGCACTTTTCTGCACGGTGCTGAGCTTTGGGAAAGGTTACACAAATTAAACAAGCAACTGAAATATCAATTAAAAAAACCCAAAACAACAAACCAACCAACCAACCAACCACCACAAAAAACCAAACCAAACAAAAGAAGCTCCCCAAACAAACAAAAAAACCCCACTTAGCAGGTATTGAATAGAAAGATGACTCCACCTGAGTCACCGTGGAAATTACTGCATAAATACTGCAGTGAAAGGCCAGGGGAGGACTAAGGCTGCGCCAGACCCGTGAAGAGCAGGGGAAATGTATCTCTAGGTATTGTCTTTGAGCCTCTGATATACATAAAAAGACAAAATAAGAGTTTGAGTTTCTTCGAACATCCCCTTGGCTTCATCTGCAGGAGTGCAAGGTCACCTCGCAGCTGTAGTGTCAGAGCTCCCATGCTCTGAGCTGAGCCCGGACTCACACTCCACACCACAGCTTGGGATGTTGTCTCCTTCACACCAATTTTCCCCTCTAAAAAGTGATTTTAATGACCACAGGAAAAGGCAGTTTTACCCACATCAGTTACTGCTGCTGCCTTTGAGGTGACCTCCAAGCTCAGAGATGCTGTTTAATTCCTTTGTAACAACCCTCTCTCATTCAGAGGCACAAATACCACTGATAGCTGCAGATTAGCAGGATTTAAAACGGATTGCCCGTTCCCTCCGGTAAGGAGAATTTCTGAGCTGCAGTGATCAATATTAGCTCAAATTCGGGAAAAATCCCTGACTTCTCAGCTTTAGCCCGAACTCCCCCGTCAGCAGCCTCTCACAGATTGCTTGCACACCCCTCACAAGTAATGAGTGGGACACGGGATTAGGCGGCTGAAGAGCCCAGCCCAAATCTGCTGTGACAAAACCCTGCTTTAGGTCAGGCTTTCCCTTTCTGGCCGATGCCCATTGTGCAGCCTTGCAATCACTTCTTTCATCTCCGTGCGGAGCCGCGGAGCTCCTGCCGGGCTGGAGATGGAGATGTCAGCCTTTGTGTCACAGACAGCCGCACCCATATCGCCGGCAGCCTTTTCAGCCCTTCGTGCCTGCAGCGACATTTAATCGGAAAAGCCGAGTTTAGTGTTCCTGACACAGCAAATATTTCCCCACGTGGCTGAAAAACATCATTTGTTGTAAGAGTGTTGGTCCAAGAGGTTCTCAACACGAGGTCTGGGGGCGAGCAGAGCATTTTCAGAACACTCTGTAAAATAGAACAAGGTCCAAATCAATAATCCAAGAGCAGGAGGCAAATGTGGACATACACCCAACTGAGACAGGATCAGCTCCATTGAGTGGAGGCAGAAAAAGCCCTAGAAATGAAACTATAGAATGTGTCTATAGTAGGTTATTTACAGTCAGAATGAGAATGGTTTGTATTTAGGCACCCTAGAACTGTTCTTCTATTTTAAAAATTAGGCAATCAAGAAATCTGGACAGGTTTAGCTTGCCTGCTGTCATCAGTAGCAGCTCCCTGCTGTTGTGGGGTGAGGGGCATCTTGGCGATTGGAAGTTTCTGAGAAAAGGAAAAG
The DNA here is from genome assembly GCF_009819655.1 of Sylvia atricapilla. Taxonomy (NCBI): domain Eukaryota; kingdom Metazoa; phylum Chordata; class Aves; order Passeriformes; family Sylviidae; genus Sylvia; species Sylvia atricapilla. The sequence goes on along the minus strand of NC_089150.1, from coordinate 18,989,010 downwards.
ATGTGCTTTAACATTTGCATTGCCTTGAGCTGTGTGCTGTTTGCACAGACATGCACTGCGGTTTCTCTGGGCACTTCTGCTCACTTCACTCCAAGCTGCTTGGTGAGTGCATGGAAATCCAATATTAAAGATTCTGTTTTCGGTAATCTGGGGGATATCATTCACACCCAAGTGCCTCACCTCTCTCTGCCCATAAAGGCAGCTCTAACTTGGTTTCTCACACCCTGTTGGGCCTGTCAGGGAGAGAAAATGGTGTTCTATAACCCTGGAAAAAGAGCAATTTTTTCTTATTTCTAGTCCAGGTAGTCCTGAGATAGAAAGACAATATTTTACCTCATTGAAAAAAGGAATGAAGCATTAATTTCCTCTCTTCCTTTAAAGCCCCTCTGAGGATATAAGAATTACCTGACTGCACAAATGGAGAAGAACCAGACAGGAGAGCTGTGCTGTAAAAGGACAAAGCTTAAGCGAGTGACACAAAAGGAGTTATTAACTCTTTTTAAGCATTATTCACTTCAGCAGGAGCAAATCACCCCGAACTTCCCCCAGCAGCACTGCTGAGGAATACAAGGAGCTGGATTTTCAGCAGTGCCACTGCTCCCACAGCCGTGGCTTTTATTGATAAATATCTTACAACCACCCAAACTATACCATCAGAAAATTTCAATCATTGTGACAGCTCATGTCACCAGAAAAATAACTGCTGGTTGACATGGCAAAATGAGAAAGTAACTTTGTGTAATAGATCTTATTACTTTGTACTGTCCAACCCTGGTCAGGGACTTGGGAATATTTTGAATCTGACATTCAAGTTGTTATTTCAGAAATCTGTTTTTATAGAGGTTACACTGTCCTTGCCAGAACCAAAGATATAAAATACAGGCTGCATCCCGAATATTTTAGTCCTAGAGAAATGTCTATATGATAAAGGAGCATGATGAAATTATCTGATCAGATTATTCAGAAAAATCTCATTTAAAATCTCTTCACATCAATGCATGTCTTGGGGAAGGCTGAGTGCTATGAATTCTAGAGAACTCCATCATGAATATCAAATACAGACAATTTAAAAAGCAAACACTGATTTAGAAGAGTTACACTTGGACTGGTTGATGCCTGTCAGTCCCTTTCCACTGAACTGTTCTATTCCACAAGAAGAATTTATCAGGTTTTTAAACATGGCATTGGAGTTTTCCTCTTCAGGAAATTCATCTTATAAAAATAAACCGCATTCTAGCAGATTTCAGAATCCCAGGTCTAATCCCCATCAGGAGACGGGTGAGTTTTTCCTTTATGGGCTGTTTTGAGCTTTTAATTTAAGGAACATTTTTTCCATTGTTATCGATGCTATGCTGACAAATAAGTACAAATACATAACTGCACATGCTGCTCCACTAAAATTTATGTGGGTTTTTGGTAGATTTTTTATGTGATGCTGAAATCGATCCTTAGAGCACTTTCCAAGTGGTCACAGACTCACAGGGAATGAAAAAGAATTTGATTAAAGCAGCCTAAATGTGGATTGCAGAGTGCTCAGGAAATGACCCCCTGCAGCAGCTGAGATGGGTCTGAGGGCAGGCTGAGGTCTACCCTGGCAGATTGTAACATTTGATTTGGGTTTTGTACGTCTTGTATGTACAAAAGATTTGTAAGATCTTCTTCTTTCTTCCACAAGAAGTATAAAATCCAAATCAAACTGTAAGATCTGATTTGGGTTTTATACATCTTGTAAAAGAAAAGCCAAATGTGTTGCCTCGAAATGATGTTACTCTGATTTCAGCAGCTTTTACAGAGTTTAGGGAATCTCTTGGGGAACATCAGGGGTAGTTTGGAGAGGTGTCAATCACCCTCAGGTGTCAATCACCCTCAGCCCTCAGGCACAAGAACAAGGAGCTCTCAGATCTCCATCAGCCTCGGGAAGTGAGGAAATCCATGGAAGATGCACCTGCCAGAGGCAGTACAACCACTGTCATTATTATTTAAAACTAAACAGGCAAAACCTAACAACTGTGAGGAGCTGGAGGTGCTGAATCCTTGGAAGGCTTGCAGTGATGACTCAGTAAATATCTTTTGAGCTGGCATCTCATGGATGTGGAGATTTTTCTACATTTTCTTCTGCAATAATGTAGTGAACATGAGAAGTCAACGAGGCAGCACTGTGGACTCTCTTCCCTGGTTTTGGAAACAAATGCAGATCTTTGCAGAAGCAAGAGCCCAGAACTTCAGGTGTGATGGCTCTGCTGGATTGCCAAGGAAGGGAAGACTCAAACAACAATCCTGCAATTGTCTCCATCTGTAACCATGGGTTAGTCCCAACCAGCAGCACAGAGCAGACACAGCAGAGAAGCAGCTCTTGTTTAACAGCAGTTGCATCAGAAAATTTAGAATATTCAACTGAATAAAAGCAGACTGTCCATGTCAAACTGCACATGGCCAGAAAAAAGTATTTCCTAGAGTCTTGCTCAGTCTTGGTGGGAAAACAGAGCCACTGAAAGATCTCCACAGAATCCCACTGGCTGGGCCAGACAAAAGGATACAAGGAACCCCTTTGGAATAAAGGCAAGCCTGGAAACTCTGCTGCAGGCCAAGGTTTTGTTAAACCCTCTCCCAAACATCATAATACACTCTGGAGTCACCTTTGACCCTGCATGGCCTTTCTAGGAACTGAAGCAAACAGAGGTTTTAAGGGATATTGGGAAATTACATTGTGTCTCTCCTGTGGAGACACAGCCCTAAATTGCCATTTTTCTGATAAAGGTGTTTGAGTGGCAGCTCTTGGAGCAGGTGCCAGCACTGCTGCCACGAGCTGCTCTCAGTCCTCTCTGGTCCTCACACACTGGGGCATGAGGTGAGGAAAAGGCATCTGAAACTGATCTGCATTTCTGTTCCTAATGACGTGTTTGGGCTTTAACTGCAGATCTCGGGATGAGCTGGCGTTTTAAACAAATGCATCTGCTACGAAATCAAATTTATGCACCAGTTGGGTTGGGGTTTTTTCCTGGCTTAGGTCTTTCATCAGATCTGGAGCCTGTCATTTCCCAAAGCAGCATTAACAGTGGTCCTCATATCTGAAAGTAAGGTCCTCTCTGTTCCCAGAGGGGTGAGAGCCCCGAAAATCAGCAGCGTTTATGCAGTATTTATCTCCCAGCCCTGGGCAGGATCAATGCAGTCCAGTGAGCCTTTGCTAATGCAAAGCAGACTCGTGCATGCTCGTGGGATGCTGTCATTAATCCTTGGAGGACATAAACCTGCAGCTGCCTGGGTTTGCTGCCAGTGACCCTCCAGATAGGGGGTGGTTTACATGCACTCCTGTTTTATATATGTTTTATACACTCCTGCCCTGTGTGAGGAATTCCCAGCCCAGAAGGCAGGCAGGGCATGGCCAATGCCACCTTTAGCCATTCTTGCCAGGCTGATCTCTGCAGGTATGAAAAAGCTCCCTCAGGGCACTCCTAGGGCCTCTCTCAGCTCCTGAACCCCATGGCACATCACAGGGCAGGGAAAGATTGCACTGACTGGACTCCCAGCAATCAGGAGCATTTTAAAGAACCATAAATGATGGTTTGGAGGGAGAAGGGCTTGACACTGCGACAACATTGCACTTTGAACTGACTACATATATATATTGATTTTTTTCCCATTTAGTTGTTTGAGGTATCTACAGAAACCCAAACCAAGAAATATCTGCATTCTCTCTAAAGCCCTGCAGCTGGTTTTTCTAGGTCTCTCTCAGATCAAACAGACTCTTGACAAACACCAGTGCTTCCAACAGTTTTAGCTCGAGCAGCAAAGGAAACCCATCAGGCTTTCTTGTGTGGCTGAGCTGAAAGGAGCCCAGGACTCTGCAGCACATCACTCCTGTTTGAGCTCTGACCTCAAAGGGACCCTCTCAGATCTCCAAAGCCTCCTCTGCTGTCTCTGATGGAAACTTCAAAAAGCACAATATGAGATGTTTCTGTGAAATCCTGGGGCTTTACTGGTGCAGCTTTAAAAATCCAACCAGCAGCATTGCCAGCTGAGTGGAGTGGATAAAAGAGGCTTTGTTTCAGATGCTTTTGCATTGTGAGGATTCTGAGCTTTTATTTCATGTATCCCTTGAAACACTATGTGTCTAATTACTAAAGCCTAGCAGTGGAACTCAGCAACATCCTCTGCTTTCATTTTTTGCCATTTTCTGTATCAGAAATGAGCACAGAACGTATTATCCCTAATTCTCCAATGCAAACAACATACTGTGAAGGCCAAATCCATCTTCTTCTTTCTGATGTTTGGCTTTAGGAAATGAAGGAAGTGACAGTAGAAGTAAGGTTAAATTTCCTTTGAAGGATTTGCAAATTTAAGAGTTTCTCCCCTCAGAATTGTCCTTCCACATGCTATATCCCCATCTTTGATGGGCCTGTGTCACCTACCTAACTCTCCACAGCCTGAGAAGACTCCCAATGCAGCCAGATACGAACTGGAACATTTTCCTTGGGTGACTGTTCTTGCTTTTAAGGTGGAGAGTTACAAATCCCCCCTCCCTTTTCAGTGCCCACAGTAAAATCTAGAACGACTCCATAACATCTGGAACTTTGTGAGTTTGAAGATGGATCAGAAAGGATCAGTGCAAAACCTCTGGAAGGTTTTAATTAACAAATATTTCTGCATGCCAGATTTTGTCAAATTTTATCCTGACTTGTCTTCCTTTCTAATGCATAAATCTCATTATTTGAAACTGAACTACAGAATGTCAAAAAGTCAAGGGAAAAGGTGAAGTCTTATATTGGGGGCAAGAGGAATGGGATCAGCATAAGAAGGTTTGGGATCCCATCCAAGACTGAGACAGATAGGAAGTTTTCCAAAAGAGTTTCCAAGGGCAGTAAAGTGAAAATAGAGATAGAAATAGAAATAGAAATAGAAATAGAAATAGAAATAGAAATAGAAATAGAAATAGAAATAGAAATAGAAATTACAGTGTGAAAATCTGGATCCACAAGTTTCAGTGCTGGTCACCTACTGTCAACCACAATGAAAAGCTAAATATATCTTATAAACACCTGAAGTTTTTAATTCTGCTGCAGCCCTATGATGTTAAATTTAAGCACTGTTTTTACATGAGATAGCACCACTGGTATCACCTACTGCTTCAAACAACCACGTTTATTTTAAGTCTTCCTCCTAGTGCTGATCACAGAAAGCTTCTGAGGACCTCTTCCTGTTTTTCATACAGATTTCCCTCTTTTCCTGTGGAAATCTATTGAGGAAGCTCTCTGAAAACAAGAGGAAGTATCTGTTTCTAAATACCTGTGAGAGTGTCCAAAGGAAGGGTCTTTGCCCCCTGTGGGCTCCTGGGGAGGGCAGGGGCTGCTTGTCCCCTCAGAAAAGCTGCATCCCCTCACACACAGCTGGGATCCTGCATGGAGACACTCCAATAATCAGGGGAAAACTCAATTAAGCATTTGCTTTTTTTTTTTTTTTTTTGGGGGGGGAGGGCTGTGGAGGGAGAAGCAAAGAGCCAAAGCCTTTTGTTAGAATATTATTGACTGGGAAAACAGGAATCCCGTTTACCCAACTTCCCCAGGAGGAATTTTCCAATAACTGTGGCCATCTCTCTCCTTCACCTCATTTAGTGGCTCTGCACTGCAGCCTGTGATGGGCACACAATTAGAGCTAAAGTCAAATTAAACTGGCTTTATGTCAGTGAGCTGCCACAATTGGCTAAAATGATGCACCTGCTCAAGTGTTCTGCTAGGAAAGAGTCCATGTAAATTTAAACTTGGATAAGTTGAAGTGAATTCAGTGATGAATACCACACAAACCTGCTTGGTCTGGGGTTCAGTGAGGAAATGGGAGGTGCTGCTGAGACAAGCAGAGGTCCAGCCATGGAGAAGGGTGAGCACTGCTGGAAATCAGTTCCTACACCCAGGGAGCGGCCACACCATGGTCACATTGCACTCCTGTCAGGGGCTTTTTGACCTCCCTGTAACGTTTCTTATGCAACCATATCACCAACCAAAGACAAAATAGAAGTTGTTGTAACTGCTGCCAAAGCACAGGTAGGATCCCAATAAATGCAGAACCATTAGGCAGCATTTTCTGCCAAGGAACTGGCAAATAACCTATACATGTTTGCAAAGGGAAATAATTGACCCTGAGATTGGTTCAGTTGGTCAGAGCATGGTGTTAAAAATGCCAGGATTGTGAGTTTGGTTTGATCCAACTATGGGCCAGTCACTTAAGATTAAGCCTTGGGAGTTCCTTTTGACTCAGAATATTCTGAGTTCTGTGAATCAATTCAGGAGATACTTTTCAGTCACCTTCCAGAACAACACTTGGAGAAGGCAAAGGACAGTCTGCTGTCAGGAAACTGAAAACTTTCAAAAGATATCACGCAGGCAGGGAGCTTGGGCCGAAGGAACACGCAGAATTGCAGTCTCTGATGGAGAGCAGCACTCTCTGCAGCCCCGAGGATGTTTTTCCAAAGCAGCAAACATCACGGGGTGAGGTCATTGTTGTTTCCTGATGCAGGAGCTGAGGAGTGCAAGCTGCTGGCTGACACCTCAGCTCTCCCAGTGCCTCCTGTTCCCTCTGCACAGATAAAACTGCCTGCTGGGGAACCCCAGGCACCAAAACCCCTTGAGGAATACCGAGCTCAGATGCAAAGTGATGCTCCCCTCACACGTTCCTGTCACATTTTCCCAAATAATTAAGGAGAGCCGGTCAGAAATAATTCCCAGCCAGCTGAAGGCACCCTGTTTGCTGTTCAATGAGTCATCTTTCTCTTCTGCCACTCCAGATCCACTCCAGCTCTAAATCTGTGAGGTGCTGACAGAAATCCTGCAGGAATTTAAGTGCCTGTAAGGAGGAGCTCTCAGTCCATACCACACTCAGGCATAGCTGCAGTTTTGCAGACATCAGAAAGAGCTTTGGCACATTTTTCAGCTTTCAGAGTGGAATTCTGTAGGATCTTCACCCAGCTGTTAGGAAGAGCACTTCAGAAGACACTGAGAGGCTCCCTGGACATCTTTTTTTCAGAATTTTTTTCCTGACATACAGCACAGCACCCAGGAGATAAGGGAAGGATTGCTGGGGATTAAACAGCACCGTCTACGTGAGGGAACACACGAGGTGAGGGGTGTTACACAAGCAGTGGCAAAAGGAAACGATCCACGGGAGCACAGCTCTGCTTTCTGCCTTCTATGATTTATGTCAGGTGCCTTGGTTAGAGCTGCCAGTGCTCAGAGCACCACAGGGTTTTAGTTATTCATTTTTGATTGTAGGCTTTCAAAGCATCTTGCTGCAAAGTCCAAGTCAGGGCAATAGGAGAGACAGAATTCTCCAGATGTGAGTTTGAAAAGCAGGGAGGACAAACAGAATGTCTCCAGGCAGTTCTGGCATGGAGGTGTGGCTGTGTTTGCTCCCACATGCCTCTGTTGCTGTTCCTCATGGACTGGGCTAAAAGCAGAGCTCAAACAATTCCATTTTGTAATGTGTGCACAAAGGTTAGTGTTCCTTCCAAAGTGCTCCAGGTCTCCTCAGCAAGGCACAATCCTGCTCCATTCCAGGGTTTGCCTGCCTGTATCCAACATGCAGGGAGAGGGAAATGTTTGCAAGAAAACACATGGCCATCACCTAAATGATTTTTTTTTCTAGAGGCTGGTGATTTTGGCAAGAAAATGGAAATCCTCAGCCAATAACAGGAAACCTCCCAGAACTATAACCATTATAGCTGAAGTTGTAACTATACTTTATAACTGCCCATAGAAAGCCAGGATATTTAGTGATCTTTATTACAGCCACTAAAAATTCGTGCTTTTAAACATTTATCTTTAATGCCTGACAGATCAAGCTAGTTGAAAGCTGAGATTAAGCATCTGGATTGATCACAGAAGTTCATTCATAGGATTTCTGTTGGAGAGGAGCTCCCAGCACCGACCTGAGACAGATGTATTCAGAAAACCCACACAGACACTCAGCTCCAGTGTCAAACCATAATCCCAACAGTAAATGAAAAGTCATAAATAATTCAAAAACGTGCACACCTCTAATTCCCGCAGGGAATAAGCCAAACCTGAAACCACTCTGAGTTCCCTGAACTCTGACAGCTTAGGTAAAATAGTACAAAAATAAAATTCACACCTCATTTGGATTAAAACCCGCAAGTCCTACACTTGGAAAATCAAGTAGGGCTCTGAGTATAACTGCCCTCAGGGCAAAGTACACACACAGCTGTTTGATCTGCTCCAAGGAAGTCTCTAAAAGAGACCAGTTAAAGGTCTGTGAATGCCAAGTTAATAATTCCTCGGAGTTATTTTCTGATCAGTCGGGAATTATTCAAGCCCGAGCTTCGCTCAGCACCAGGAGCAGGTGGGTTTCCCTGCAGCTCCGTGCTTCCATAACAATACTGCAGAGCCAATTAAAAGCCAATTAGTCATGGACATTACTTTAAGGTCCAGTCCTTTGCAAACTCTCCCCTCTGCAGTGTTGCTGCCCATTATTGTGGGGACAAAGGCTCTGGGATGAATGGGGCTGTTTCCCTGTCTCCATGGAAGCCTTGCCACTCTCACCCCACACAAACCTTCCCAGCGCCTCTTCCCCCTCTGATCTTTGCCCCAAACAAATGTGCTGTTTATTCACTCTTCTTCTCGTTTATGGAGAGCCATTTGATGCTGTAGGAATAGCAATGAGCAAAGAATTCGACCTGTGTTTGAGAAGCAGTGAGGATTCCTGCTTCCAGCTCTTCCTCCGACCCCCTTCACCCACACCTGCTGGAAAGATTTTCATGATGCTTGAAAATTCTTCCTGTTTTATAGGTTAAAATCTAATCCACTGCAATAAATCTTCACTGAAATATTTGTGTAATGTGAACTAACTCTAGAATTTGAAACCCAAATAATCTGAAACCCAAATAATCTGAATTATACTGCAGCTCAGAACTGTGAACAATCTGCTCAGACACCAACTACGGGGGTCCCAGGGATTGTAAAGGATTTCTGGAGAGGCACCAGAAAATGAGCACATTGCAGGGAAGTAAAATGCAGAACCCCTGTGGAAGGATCACCCCCAGCAGCTGTCCAGAACTCTGAAGCTCTGTGATCCTTCTCAGAGCCCCCAATCTGAACTGTCCGGGCTTTACAGTGCATTTTATTTGTGCACTACCCCAGAATTATTTGTTCCAGAACTGATGGCTGTCCAGGCTCCTTTCTGGGGGTTGCTATTTCCCTTGGCTTTACAGGAAATCCAGTTGTTGCTAAGCTGAATGATGCCATAAATTGCAAATGAAGTAAGTCATTAGTGTTTAATGCAGTCAGCCCTGCTCGAGGGGTTAAAGTAAGAGCTGGCTTCTCAGCAAGGTTTAGCTCAGCTTCTCCCCTACAGATGTTTTCAAACAGTGCCTTTTGTTGTTAAATTCATGATCTTGTTTACTCCTTACAGTTTCAGGGGCGATGAGGGAGCTGCCATTGGTGTGGCTGCTCAGGAGCAGCCGAGTTAAACAAAGGCAGTTCTGGTGTCCAGCGTGGCCTCAGCTGCTCTGTCCCTGCAGCCAAAGTCCCCTCCCAGCTGCAGCTGAATTTAAAGGCAGGAAGCACAAGATTTGTACAGAAAGCTCAAGTTATACAACTTGTATCAGCAGGACCCATCTGCTAAGTGGTTTAGCACTTTTTTTTTTTTTTTTTTTTTTTTTTTTTTTTGCTATTTAATGCGTTAAATAAAGGAAATATTCAATATTCGCCAGACCAAAACTAATCTATGGAAGAATCTGGACGGAATTTGGCACCTTTGAGGACTCCTGTCCCTCAGTTACATTATGTGATCTGTGTCCCATCCCTTGAAAGCCATTCCTTTAAAACACATGAATGTGATATCCTCTCGCTGACCTCAGACAGTTCCAGAGCAGACCATCAGCAGTGCTGACACCCATTCTGAGACGCTTCTCACCTGCAGGTTTCCAGGTGTGCCACCAGTTCTGGATCATTCTTTTTGACTGCTCAGGCTCTGACTCTGGTTCACCCCAGCACTCACAAGACATGGATCAAACCCCCTGACACTGCTGAGCTCACAGGACTGCTCACAGGTTCCTGTGGCCACAGCAGACTGCTCCATGTCTTCTAGAGGTTTTTGACCTGACTTTAAAGTCACGGGTGCTGTTCAGCTCTTCTTCTCAAAGGACAGCTGAAATCCACCTGCTTTTGGTTGTCAGGGAAGTGACCCCAGGCAGCCCTTGGGGGTGATGGCCCCGTTCTTCAGCAAGTCCCAGCTGCTGCTGATGCCTTCCGTTTTGGCTTTTGTATTTTCCAGATTTTAGGACTGAGTGTGTAACTCTGAACTTCATATAAAGTGTTAGCAAGTTCTCCTCACAGCTCAGCCAGGCAAAACAATCCTTTTCCAGCCCCAGAACCAAGGACACCGCTGCAGCTTCGGGCCCAAAAACTGCCAACAGGGAATTGAGGAGAGCAAACTGGGAGGATGGGACTGCATAGCCTGAAGCTATGGACAGTTAACCCCAATGCGTAAATGGACCAAAACTTGTCAAAGGGAGAGAACTGGTAACCCATTATCCATCTTGTGTGGAGCCATGGCCAGGATCTTGTTCTGCCCAAGGTGTGTGCTTTGAAGGATACACCTTCAATCTAGTCAAGGATGTTTCTCCTTACCACCCTGTATACAAAAATCAGAGTAATCAGACTGGGCCTTTTCATAAATCCCTCCTTTATTCCTTATTTCCAGCTCTGCCTGGCCTCTATTCCAGGTGCCAGGCTCCTCTGAACCTCCATTCCAGGAGCCTCCCAGGGCATCACTGCCTCCCACCACAGCCACGCTGGGCACATCTTGCTTTTCCAAATTCCCTGCGGGTCAGGCTCACTCTGGGCTGTTTTTCAGGTCAGAAGGAGAGAGATGCCAGCCTGCCAGCTGCAAGGACAGCCCTGAGCAGCAGGAGGGAGCAGCTGTGCCCAGGAGTACCCACGGTGTGCCCATGGCACCCACCGGCATCGCCGACCACGGTACAGCCCAAAACCCAAAACCCAAACCCACACACTGCTCTGCCCCTCTCATCTGCACTGCCAGCAGCAGCAAAACTAACAGAGTTGTAGCACCAGAAAATTCCAGACATGTCTAAAAATGATTCCTTCAACAATGAAGAGAACAAATGGAGATCGTGTTGCTCAGTGTCCGGAATTACGGTAACTCCAGTTTTCTGCCATTAGAAAACGATTTATGTCTTGCACCTTCTGACACTTCAGGACAGAAAACTTGGCTGGGAACTCTGGGAAGAGCTGGCAGCTTGTTTGGGAAATCTCAGCCCATCTCTGAGGTCTTGGAAAGGGTGACAAACTTCAGGAAACTTCTGTCCCTGTCGAATTCAGCAGCCATTAGGTGCCACTTCTCACTCTCCACATGATTTTGTGCTTTAATGAAAGGCTGAAGTTATCACTTAGCTCTATAATTTAAAACTGCCCTTTTTTCCACATGAGTCATCCCATCAAAACTCTTTTTTTCCTGGCTTAAAAAGTACAAAGATTTCATTTCTTTGTAAATAAAAACACAGAATCTCAGCGAAAATAATTTCCAAGGAAAAAATGTGGACTTAATATTTTGTACAGTCACACTCCTTGGAAACATCCTGGCTGCTCCAGTGATTCTGGAAAAGCCCAAACTGTTTAGCACATGTAGCACCAAAACCTGCCATAACATTGCCCACTTTGGCTTCCCTGCAGTGATTTATGTTTTTCGGGGCACTTCCAGTTCAAAGACCACAAAAGCACTTATCCAACAATAACTCTGTGTTACAAGGCACCTTTACTGCAAACTGTGACAAAAAGAAGTGGATTTTAGGTGTGTGTTGAGAGGAGCTGGCAGGTGCTTGGGAATATTAAAGAAATAGTGACATGTAAATATCATTAACATTGCAGCATGTTCTTCATCTAGTTAGACTTAGAAATTAAACCTGCTTTTACAAATGTTTTTATCAAATCACACACTTTGCCAGCTCAGAGTTTACATATAAAATTACACCAGCCGTATTTCAAGAACCAGCAGCATTTTTAGCAAAATGTTTTCATACAAATAAATCATATGGTTATAGATTCTAAAACAGGGAAAAATGTTCCATCAAGTAAAATGGGATTAGTTAGGCAGAAAAACTCACTCAGAGAGATGAACAAGTAAAAAAAATTGTGTACTTGAACAGCAATTACCCCCCACAACAACTGATCCTTCACACTTATCCTCACCTTAGAGTAACTCGGGGAAAGAAGAGAGTTGAGGTGAAACAGCTCCAAGTCACCCACAGGAGAGCACTGAAGTGCTCAGGGCTCCTAAAATAAGGATCTTGGCTGCTGCTTCCCAGGGATGCTGGGGGACCCTGCCTGCTGTTTCTCTGGGGGTTTGAAGCTCTCACTCCTTCCTGGCTGAGGGCTGAGCTGGGGGTGGTTTTTGGGGGGTGCTGAGGGGTCCCAGCAGGAGCTGGTGGTGTTGTTGGGGGGTGCTGAGGGGTCCCAGCAGGAGCTGGGGGTGGTTTTGAGAGGTGCTGAGGGGTCCCAGCAGGAGCTGGGGGTGGTTTTTGGGGGGTGCTGAGGGGTCCCTGCAGGAGCTGGGGGTGGTTTTGAGAGGTGCTGAGGGGTCCCAGCAGGAGCTGGGGGTGGTTTTTGGGGGGTGCTGAGGGGTCCCAGCAGGAGCTGGGAGTGTTGTTGGGGGTGCTGAGGGGTCCCAGCAGGAGCTGGGGATGTTTTTGGGGGTGCTGAGGGGTCCCAGCAGGAGCTGGGGATGTTTTTGGGGGATGCTGAGGGGTCCCAGCAGGAGCTGGGGATGTTTTTGGGGGATGCTGAGGGGTCCCAGCAGGAGCTGGTGGTGTTTTTGGGGGGTGCTGAGGGGTCCCAGGAGGAGCTGGGGGTGTTTTTGGGTGCTGAGGGTCCCTGTGTCCCAGCAGAGGATCAGCTGTTCCGCTCTGTGGAGGGCCAGGCTGCCTCAGATGAGGAGGAGGAGGAGAAGTGCCCGGGTGACCACACTCCCCAGCGGCACCACGTGAGGAGCATCCTGGCCAAGCTGCCTTGCTGTGCCACTGGGTAAGTGCAATTCCTTAATTAATGCCCTTTTGAGCCCTTTGCAAAGATCATTTCAGCACCTTTTGGCTGCAGTCAGGAGCCTTTTGCCCATCCTCTGTGGCTCGTGGGGAGCAGCCTGCTGGACTTCCCCACTGAGCCCTGCTGACACTCACTTGTACCTGGGCTGCCAAGAAACCCACAGGAAAACTGCTTTTTTACAAACACAGACCTCTGCTGTGGGCTCTCACTAACTGTGTTCTGTTAATGATGTGTGTAGATGTGATGAAAAGATGTGGAGAAAGCTGCTCTCCTACCTGGAGACCACCAGCACTGATGGGAAGGACCCCGTGGAGCTCTCAGGGAGAATCTGCCCCCACACAGAGCAGCCAGAGCTCCAGGGCCACCAGGAGAAAAAACTGGAAACAAACCTGGAAGAGGTAACAGGTGCCAAGCAGAGTGTGAAGGAGTTGCTTAAGCATCTTTGGGGAGCTGCATCTCTGTGTGTTTGTATTTCAGTCTGACCATTCTGCTCTCTGTGGCTGATGTTCCTCCTTGTGCTGTAGTTTGTCAGCTCAGACACCTCCTGCTTTCTTCCAACCCCTGCATTTCTACTCTGGTTCCTGCCCAAAATTGCCCTTGGAGGATGAGATGTACCCTTCAAATACTGTCCTTATTTAGTGAGGTTCCCAGCTGTGCATGAAACACTCGCCATGTCCTGAGACATCCCACACCTCTGGGAGCAGAATAACGTTTCAGTAAATCCCTCAGGCTGGCTGAGACTCCCTGCTTTGGGGTAAATTATCCCATTTACCCTGTTTTTTCTTGGGCTTGGACAGATATATTTATATCATAAATATAATATATCAATCTCATATCACATATCAATAATAAAATATGAATAAAACTAGTTCTCAGCTTAGCAGCACGTCCAACTCCCCTTGAGCAGAGGTTATAATCACATTATTTAAGGCTCCAGTGCTGTATCCCAGCAGTGTGATCTCACTATTTAATTTCTGCAGGCTTCAGCCCCTGCTGGGCACAGGTTGAAGTGCCAGCAAACCTTTCTGTGAAACAAAATTAGTGCATTGCCCTGGTCTGCTTTCTCCTGTGCTTGTTCAGGATTTTATACCCCATCTTTAAACAAAGCAGAAAGCTTTCAGTAGTTCTGGAAGGATTATCAGTGAATCAGTGAAATATTTAAAGTAAGGGTAAAATATTCAGCTTCTTTACATGTTGCCATCCTTTGTGTTTTAACAGAGTTTCATATCATTTTCTCCTTTGACTAAATTAAATGAAAGAGTTCACTTGTTAGGGGAAAAAAATTAAAACCAGAGTAAAGTCCTATTTCTGCCTTACACAATTTACAGTATTCAACAGCAATTTATCCTTGCAATATTCTTTAGAGAAGCATGAAAGTTCCTTCTCTACTGCTTAGCATCAGAAAAAGAAAACTTTGTGCAGGTAGTGCCAGTTTTCTTCTCCTTTTTCCCATTCTGACGTGCTCATCTTCTTCTGCAGCATCACACTGCCCCCTTTTTCATCTCTGCTGATGGATATTAGTCTGGAAAAGCACCATTATAAACAGATTAATGCAGAATTCCAGAAGAAAAATGGGATCTGTTGCTCTTGATTTAGAGGCAAGCAGGGAGGTGAAGAAGACAGAGTGCCAACTGACTGTGACAAGAATTAAACAGCAGCAGGAAGAATCATTTTGAGCCTGTTAGGAAATTTATTCTTAAGCCCTTTTATATTAGCCAGCAGTTACAGGGGAGGAATTTGCTGCTACGAAACAGAAAAGTCACGAAAAAGTTCCTGACAAAAAGGTGACTCTCCTTGTAATCAAGGGAAAGCAAACAGGAAGACTGAGAAATGCTCTCTCTGGAGCACCTTGCAAATAAATATATTGCCTTGATAAATAAGCCACCAGCACCTTCTCTGAAGCTGATAAAAGTGCTTTATCCATTGCTGTATGTGCCTCTCAGTGTGGAAAAGCAGACAAATAACAACAAGGCTAACAAGCAAGAGACTCAGCAGGCAAGTGAAGGGCAGCACTCTCAAATCCTGATTAATAATTGCTCCAGTCTGAGGCTTGTAAAACCAGAGGATGAGAGAGTTCTGAGATTTGTCATGTCTAGAAAGTTCTGCTTTTTCAACAGTCAAACTCTTAAAAATAGCTCCTGCTGAAGACAGGGTGGTGACCCGGGGATGATGGATGGGGAGAACAGGGGAGAAGTCTAAAAATAAAGTGTTACGCTGCCCAGTGTAATGTTGCAAAGAAATACCAGTTATTTTCTGTGCAAGTTTGCATGCATGCTGCCAGCCTCATTAAAGAGCCCATTAGTTAATGAACTGCCAGCCAGGGTCAGGTGAGAAGTTCATCCCAGGATCTGGAGAGAAGCAAGGAGAGGCAGTGGAGAGGTTGTTGCTGTTGGTGTTCCTCACCTGCTCCCCACTGCACCAAGGACAGACACATCCTCTTGTCTCACTGAATGTACTGATGATTTGCAATGTGGAAGCTGCAGGACGAGGAGATGGCTGTGGTGAGGGCACACAAATGAGTTTTGCTATATAGAGGACAACAGGAATGCAAAGGGGGAGAAAGCTCACATAGAAATGCTGACATTTAAAATACATAATAAATTTAGTATTTAAAATTCCCGAATGACCTGCCTGCAGCCAGTGGTGAATGAACTCCCACTGCACACAAGAGGAAACCACTGATTTCCTAACAGCTCCTGATATCTCGCTTTATGCAGCACATTAAAGAAATTACAATTAAAGAAATGTACTTCCCTCCTAGAGAATCTTCTGGAGTGAGTCCCGTTTACCACAAGAGAGGGAAAACTCAGCTTTGCCATCCTTGGGCAAGAAAGGAGAAGCTCCAGTGCCTTCAGTTTGCTGTGTTTTGTGCAGGTGAAAGGCCCCTGGCTGGGGGAGCTGCAGCAGAAGGT
Organism: Sylvia atricapilla; assembly: GCF_009819655.1. Taxonomy (NCBI): domain Eukaryota; kingdom Metazoa; phylum Chordata; class Aves; order Passeriformes; family Sylviidae; genus Sylvia; species Sylvia atricapilla. The sequence goes on along the minus strand of NC_089150.1, from coordinate 18,973,037 downwards.
GGAGGAGACAGAAGTGCTGAAGATGGAGCTGCAGATGCTGGAGACAGAGAGGGTCCGGCTGTCCCTGGTGGAAGAGAAGCTCTTGGATGTTCTGCAGCTTCTCCAACAGCTCCGAGACTTGGTATGGTGGGAAAGCAGCCCTGGGACTGAGCACTGGGCTTTGTGCTCCTTTCCAAACTAAGGAGATGCCCATCCCTTCTGTGAGGTACAAAAGCCTTTTCAGCAGGACTGTATTTTACATCTGTGTGCCCTGGGATCTGCCTGGTGCTTGCAGAAAGCTTTTAGACCCCTTTGACTGGCTTTCTAAAAGCCCGGAGGTCTCCTTGGAGCTGAGTCTTCTGGCTCATTACCCTCTAAACCAGAACTGAGGGCAAACAAAGAAGTGAGTAACCAGGAAGATTCCAGAATATGTATTTTTCCTTCTAGAACAGGACCTTGCATGCTAATGTAACTCTGAGTCAGTATTAAAGAGATAAAACTCCCAGGAGAGTTTAGCAAGAATCCCCTAAATCCCTGATGGGATTTGCCTAAGACGAAAGAAACCTTTACCCATCAGAACCTGTGGGTTTAGGTCCACCAGCACATTCACCTTCATGTCTGAAATAGTTCCTTTACAACAGAACCTACCTACACACACATCCTGCCTGATAAAAGTCACTAATAAAGGCCCACCCCGTGCTGCTAAGGCCATGTGAAATCCTCAGGCTGCTTCCCACTGTGCCCCAGTCCCCACTGGGGCAGCCCAGCAGATGGAAGAGGCCCCAGGGTCAGGGAGCAGGGCCAGCTCTGCCTGGAGGCAACAGCATCTGCCTCCCAAAATTGCTTCCTCCCACTTCCAATTCTTGAAGTTTTTGCAAGAACAGCCTGTCCCTGCAGATACAGCCTCTCTGAGTGCTAATTAAACTGATTGCAAGAGCATCTCCCAGAAAGCACACCAGTGTCTTGACAGCAAATTAGGAGAGTTTGCTTTTCCAGGCACATTATGTGATGTCCCACCAGATTTCTTATGTAAAACCACCGCTGAGAGAGACCATCCAACTCCTGAATCATTTTTCCAGCGCTCTCACTGTTTATTAATCTCAGATCCAGCCCTGCCACAGGACATTTGCTCTGTCCTTCAGCTGGATCTGAAAGACCCTTTCTAAAACAACACCACCAGCACTTCACCTTTCCCACAGACCTGGCAGAGGAGTCAAAGAGCCTTTGTTCTGCTTACTCTCCTTGCCACCTACAGATGTTTAGGCACAAATTCTGTATTTTCCACTGAATAATAGTTGTTTCTCTTTCCACAGCCATGGGAAGGAATTGCAAGCCCCTACAAACTGCAGTCTGAGCAGATAAAATGCTTGAAAATAAAGCAAATGCCAAGCCTTGTGTTAATCAGTGCCATTTTGGTTTAGTCTCCAAATGCAAATACCCTGCACCTGGCTTCTGTTGCATATCTGTAAACTGGTGAAGGACTTTGTGCCATAATGTTCTTTTTTGGTTTATTTAAAGAATATATCTAAGCGAGCCTTGGGGAAAATCCTGCTGAGCACTTTGGAATCCTGCCGTGACCCCCAACCTGGTAAGAAAAAGAATCACATCCAAAGACCAAGAAGCATGAAGAGTGTCCTTTTGGGACACACACTGGGTTACACACAGAGTGGTTGGAGAGGGACATTTCAAATCCTGGGCTATAGGCTGGGCAGAAGGAGGGGGTTTGCAAGATTACTTATAGAAAGTGATGCATCTGTGATGCACCAAAACCACCCCCAGGGTGCTTTTTTAGTCAAATTTTTAATGAAAATTTAGCCTTTGGGGGACAATTTGGTATCCTACAGATATTTTTAGGGTTTCATCAATACAAGGAAGTGGAAAGATGACCAAGTATGTCATTGTTTCTCAGGTTTGCTGCCCCAGTGTGTTGTGTTCCTCTGCTGCAGCACCAGATTTACCCATCAGAAAAGTTCTGTACAGGAACCAGACCAAACCTGCCCTCCTCTAAGAACAGCACTTCGTGATCCTTGTGTGAAAATTAAATTTGCAAACTCCTGTCCCTTGCCGATGGTCTGGAGCTGCCTTTGCAGGGGCCGTGCAGGGATCACAGCCCCAGGGCTTTGGTTTGATCACTTTGTTCCTATTAGCAGAGCATTTGTACTTGCCTCCAAGGAATGAACATCCTGTCCCAGGAATGTGGCTTGGAGGTGGCTTTTAATGGGCAGGCAGCAGTCAAAGACAAGATTAGAAAGGACCAGATGTGGTCTGGGGGCTCAGTTTTGGACGATATTATTTACAGAGATTTAGGGAGGATGGCAGGAGAGCCCTTCTGGGGTTTGCAGTTTCAAAGCCTGTTTTTCCTGGTGCCCAGAAATTCAGGGCCAAGCTGTGCTCTTCAGCTGCAGAGGGAGCAGGGAAAACACAGTCTTTTATGGGCTCCAGGACACCAACACAGAGATGAACCACAGCTGAGCCATGGGTTTGATGTTCTCCTGGGAGAGCAGAAGAGGTGGCTCTTTGGATCCACAGCACAGTGTCCAGAAAGGTGCTGCCTATTCTCCTGCACAGGAACAGGGACTCCAAGGGATGCTGCTCAAAGTTCCTCCCTTTGTCACAGCAGCTCAGCTCCCTAAAACCCCAACAAAGTGCTGCTCTCTGCCCATTCTGCATCAGCAGACACAGCTCAGCTCCCCTGCTTTCCACTGTCTGCCTGAGCACGTGGGGAGAGTTAAACAGCTTTCCCAAGTTCTTGTAATCAAACGTTTTTCTGTGACAAGCCAAAGTGGATGGTTGGGTTGGCAGTGGTGATGTGAGATAGTCTTTGCTCACACATGAGACCTCCGTGGGCAGGGAATGAAGCATGAAGAGGAAAACAGAGAAGACAGCTGAACCCAGATTTCCTCGTGTTTTTTATGGACAGGAATTCATTATTTGGTCACAAAAATGTAGACATTTTATGATAACCACTTGACAGGGCACCTATGAAGAAAAGAGCCAGTTATGATTGTGAAACTGCAGCTTCCTTACTTTGCTCAAATGCTAACATTTGCAATTTTCTTCCCCAAGGCAAAGCCCAGCTGTTTGAAGTGCTGGACACCCTTCAGCAGGAGCTGGCAGCCTGTGAGCTGCTGCACAAGCAGCCCATGGAGCAGGCACAGAGCCCACGGTCCCTGGCCAACCCCCTGGTGATCTCCTGCTGAACCCAGCCAGCCCCAGCACAGCTGGAAGGAGGAATGGAGGACATTTGTCCAGCTCAGCCACCCCTGGAATGGCCAGGAGTGAGGAGAGAGCCAAGGGGAGAGCAGCAGCCCTGGGCTGAGCACAGCCCTGCCCTGGCTGGACTGCAAAGCCCAGCCTGGAAAAGTGGGGCTGGCACCAACCTGTGCCCACCTTCACCTGTGCCCTGACCCACATGGATTTACAGCCCTGGAAAACTGGGAATGGACTGGACTAAACCAAACTGTGCCCACCACACTGACCTGACCCACATGGATTTACAGCCCTGGAAAAATGGGACTGGACTGGACTAAACCAAACTGTGCCCACCACATTCATCTGATCCACATGGATTTACAGCCCTGGAAAACTGGGACTGGACTGGCACCAAACTGTGCCCAGCACACTGACCTGACCCACACAGATTTACAGCCCTGGGTGTGCAGGGGCTGGGCACAGTTTAAAGCCTTTGTGGAAGCCCCACTCCAAAGCCAAGGCAGCCTGTGTTACCCCTGGATTTGTTACCCCGGGATTTGTTATCCCTGGATTTGTTATCCCTTACCCTACCAGAGACAAACCCCACCAGTGTGCCAGCACTGCAGGTTCTAAGGGCTCTGTGTTTCTCATTCAATTATTCACCTTATTTAACTCTGAAGCTAGATTTTTTTTTTTACTGCTCTGCTGAATTTTATATTTGCAATTATAGAGATGCCTTAGGAATATGCAGCAGTCTTTCCTGACAACAGCCAGATTTTACATAAAAGGTTAAATTTAAATGCTTGAAGAAGGTCCAAAGCAATTTTGTTCCCAGGCTCTCAGGGAAAAGAAGGACTCAAAAATTCACTTTGCTGTTGTTCTGTGTTAGCAAACAACTCATCCAGTGCACAAGTGAGTCCTCAAGTCTTAATTTCCCTCAATGCAGCTGCAGAGACACAAAATCAGGGCCCACATGCAGGCCAATTCATGTAAATAGCTGGGCCTTATGGTGCCATGGAATGTTTTAATCAGCAATAAAATAATTCCTGGGGCAAAAGTAAAAAAAAAAAAAAAAAGAAAAAAAATTTCCAAGATGCTTTTGCTGTGTCATTCAGGTGGAAAACAGAGGCAGAGTTCCTGAAAGAGCCAGCTGGATTTGTGTTATTGGAAAGATGCACTGGGGATCTTTTAAGAACTTGAAATTATTTGCCTGAGAAAATGCCAGCCATGAAATAAGATCATTCAACTGCACGTGTATGGATTTTTCTCAGGAAAATGGTTTTCCTACAGGAATAAGGTCCACAGTGCAAGGTGAGGAATAAGATTTCCATTCCTGTCAATTCAGAACACACTGTGTGGCTCACACACACCTCCATTAAAAATTGTGGCACACTTGAGCCACGTTGGGAACAAAATTTTGTATCATTTTCATTTCATTTTAAGGGAGAAAAAAATAAGGGGGTTATGCAAACAATGAAACCAACTCTGTTCAGTGGTGTTTTACCTTGCTGGGTTTTTTTGTATTTTGGGCTTTTTCATAGTGGTTTAGCAGAGCAGGATTTTAAGAACAGATATCTATTGTCAATGTACATTTTTGTTAAAGATACATTCGACAGGACAATATTCATATATTCACATAGAACAATATTCACCCTCTAAGAAAGAGAACTGTCTCTTGATGCTGAATATATGACTAACAAAACACCAGAGCATAAAATACTGAATATATACTGAGGTCTATGCTAGTATTATATCCTACAGAAACAGCCTCCAGTTGTGCCCCAGGTAAGAGTTTCAATGAGCAGAAATCAGATCCCTGCTTGGCTTCATTTGCTAAAAAACCCCAGGAAACATCAGCTTTTGTTTTGTGCAGCTTGCCCAGGAATAGGGTAGAGGTGGAAAGAGGGGAAATGGCAGGAAATCATGGAATGATCTATGTGTTCAGGTGGCAGGTGAGACATTCAGGAGCAGCGTTAAAATGCAGGAGCACATCTGGATCCTCAGTTACTGCAGGGTTTGGATTTGTAACTATCTGGACCCTTTTTCCTGTCCCCATGTCCCCCAAACTTGGCTGTCCATTTCTCACAGACTGCATTTCCTTACATCCCCACAAACTCACTTTTAACTTATTTGTTTTCTACTAAACCCCCAAACTGGCCCCCAAAGGAAGCTTGGATATTTTCTCCCCTGACCCTCCACCACAAAGTTTTGGGGTTTTTTTTCCCCACAAAACAAACTTTCTGATTTGACTTCCCCCTCAATGTCCCTTCCCCTCCCAACACCCTCCTCACTCCCCATTTGGCAAATTTCTGCCTGGGATAATCTCTGAGAGGTTCACACTTCTAGCATAAATCACATTTTTCAAGGAGGGTTCCCTCTTCCCATTATTGTATAGTTTATAGGAGGCATTAAATATCAGTAAATGAAAGTCCACCTAATCTGTCGAGTTATTTAATAATTGTCCCATTTATTTTTGAGGCAGTCTCTGGAGTATTTGGCAGGGAGGACTCATCACAGATGTCACTCTGAGTCACAGAATTTTTGCAGCAAATCAGAGTGGCCTTGTCCAGCCTGAGCTGCTCCGAGGGGTTCAGAGCATCTGTGCAACACTTTGGGAGGAAAAAACCCCTTGGCACCAGGATTTGCTGGAATTTCAACTCCTCCCCTTCGTGATAGTGTCCCTTAATCCATGACATGGTGAGGAAAGGAGCTGGGATTAGGGAGAAAGGAGCACTTTTAAACAGTGCTGCATGAAATGGAATTGCTGAGAGTGGCACAAAACCTTCACAGCATGCCTGTGACATGTGGCATTAGCAGCCACAGAGTCCCCCTCAGATTTATAATTCCCGGAGTTTAAGTCACTGAATGCTTCAGTATTTACATTGTCTTGTTTTCATAATGATTTTATGTATAATTCCCCAAAATACAAAAGCTATAGAACCTGTTTCCTAGTGTGAAATTAAATTAAAGTCATCCTTATGTCCTTAATAACACTTTACTTTCAAAGGACTGGGATTTTCAGAGGTCTTGGATTTCTATTCTCACTTTTCTGTCTCCTCTTTTTGCCTCAGCATGCCAAAATAGCTCCACTTCCTTTTGGCCCCCCAGCTTTATTCAAATCACCTCGAGGCTGAGAGCATCCCACCCAAAACTTGGAGGTACTCAGAGAAGAGCTCAGCTTAGCAAAGCAAAACCCCCCTTGTTTTATGCAGCTCACTCACTTCTTCACTCAGAAGGGGTGTCAGAATTACAGCAAACTTCCCTGAAGTGAGAGTCACTTCTTAAATCACATGATTTCCTAAAATGCTTGTATTTTTCTCACTGTGGCCATTTCAGACTCTGTCTGGAGAATTGCCTGCTCCTAGACTTGATCCCTCATCCATTTCCAGACTTGTGGAACAAAAAGAAGAGAAGGAAAAGGCTCAGAGGAATTCTAAAATTCCTAAACTGGCGTTTTAGGCCCTGGCACCAGCTGGACAGCAAATTCAATTCATGGCCAGTTTTCCTGCTGCCCATACAACAATATTCTTGTCTAAGGAAACTCCCAAAACAGTGAGCAGAGATAGCAGAGTGTCAGAATCAGCAGGACAAGTCCTCCTGAAATTCCTTCCTCTGCCAGAACCTGCAGCACAGAATACAGACTGGTTTTAACCTCAATAATAACCCAGGAGATAAAGCAGAATGAACTCTGCACAAGGAGAAGGTTTTGGGGAGAGCTGAGAGCCCTTGCAGTGCCTAAAGGGGCTCACAGGGAGGCTGGAGAGGAGTTTTGGGGGGGAGAGGGCAAGAGGGGATGGCTTTAAGCCGAGAGCAGGGTTAGATGGATAATGGGAAGAAAGTCTTTACTGGAAAGGTGGAAAATCTATCTCGAATATATTTTCCAGAGAGGCTGTGGATTCCCCTGGGGATGTTTCAGGCTGGGCTGGAGCAACCTGGTGTAGTGAAAGGACGTGGGATGAGGTGAGCTTTGAGTTCCCTTCCAACCCAAACCATCCCGGGATTCCACGAATATTCCACAAATTGTCCTGCATTGCTCCTGTGAGCACTGCTCCTCCTCAGGGTGTAACTCCTCCTCATCCTCACTCTGCAGCCCAAATTCTGCCCTCCAGGCAGCTTCACCTGGCTCACAGTGGGCAGGACTCAAACCCCACCACAGAGTTCCCTGTGTTCCCTGGGCTGCACAAACCAAACTGCATCCTGAATTCCTGGTTTGTGATGCTGCCTCTGAGAGCTGTGTAAGGTAACTTATCTCTGGCCAGGAGTAAACAAGGACTGAGGGGGTAACATTGAAAAATTATCAGCATTTCAAGTGGTTTCACTCACGTGCACCCCTGCAAAGCAGAAAGGTCAGGAGAGCTGAGGGTTTGGTATTATAGTTGGAGATAATTTCTGTACTTCAAGGTTTTATTGTTTGGTGGCCTTGGTTTTGCTGATTGCTTCTCATTGATTTGTTTTTTTTCACACAAGTGGAAAAATGATCTCTAACAAAGGCAAGGTCCGGCCTTTTGGGAGGAATTTTCTGCCTCTTAAGGTTGCCAAAAACAGATAAAGAAAAATAAAAAAGCGAGAAAAAATATGTGGAGGCTGATACAACTTAACTTAAAATACCATTTAGATTAAAAAAAAAAAAGTTACTTTAAAATAAAGAACATGCCATACCCATGGGAGGATTTTTGTTTGTTTGTTTCTGAACCGATGGTGGGGATCAAATCCCTTTCCCAGGCAGTGCCAGCCCAGCCCACAGCAGGACGAGTTGCTCTCCTGTCAGGCTCCAGCAGCAGAGATCAGCTCTGGGGACAGCAGAAGTCAGAACAGCCTCTAATTGCTCATGAGCACACATCTGTCATGCCCAGGGCTGAGACACGCCACTGACTCATCCACCACAGGATTGATGGGCACCCAAAAATGTCACCAGCTCCTCGGAGTCATTTCAAAGTCACTCACAGATGGGCTCAGGTTTTCAATATCATTTTCTCCTGCCCTGCCATGGAAACCATTCCTAGGTCACCTTTGGTGCTGCAGCCCTCTTGTTCGAGGGTGAAAATGAGCTGAGACACAGAATTCCTGTCTATCACAGCATGAAAAACTGGTTTATTCCTCTTTATTCCTGACTCCAGCCATTCCCTGACTCTGGCTGCAGCAAGCTGCTGCTGGAGGTTTTCCTTGCACAGTCAAGTGTCATTTTTTTATAGCTTTCATTTGTTTTCTTTTTTGCAGCTCCACAGCTTGTTGTGTTCTTTTCCCCCAGTCAGGAATAAATGGTGCACCCAGTAACCCCCATTCCATCCAAGGAAATTGTTTCAAGTCCCAGTGGGCTGAGCTCAGCCTTTGCCATGATTTCATTGACTGCACGAATCACTCCCAAACTCCCGAGGGCTGGGCACGGCCAAGATCACAGAGCATTGAAAAGTGCAGGAAGAGAGGGAAACAACAGGGCTGAGACTCTGAAATAAATCATACTTGGCAATTCTGAGTCTACAGAAAAGGAGATTCTGCTGAGAACTGTGAGAGGAAAAACTCTGCAATAAGTAGGAGAAATCTGCATCACCAGAAACTCTCCCTTTGACAAAATAGCTCTTTAAACTCACTTGAACTCTCCCACTTCCACTGAATCCCACTGTGTGATGGGGAAAAATACAATGTCATGAGAATCTAACCTGGTTTACAATGTGGAGGCCTTTAAACCCTTGGTTTTCTTTATTCCTTTGCTCATGCAAGGAAACAGCACCTCCAAGCTTGCTGACCTGTTCCTATTCTTTAAGCAAAAAGGAACCTAAGAGTAAAAAGTAGGAAGGCTTTTCAAATCCTACAGGACATTTGACATTGCCTTATAATCAGAAACAGAGTTAATTACAAAAATCAGCATATAGGTCTACAAACTACTGCCACTAAAAATGGAGAGAACTAATTCCAGCAGTTTGTATGAAATCTCTGGAAATTCCTTCTTGCAGATTCTCTTCATTCCTGCCCAGATGAATAAACACCACAAATAGTTTTAAAGCTGCATCTGCTGCTGAATGATAACATTATGGAGAGCTGGTGCTAACTCCTGCTGGAAATGAATAGTTGGAGAACTCTGAAGGGCACTGGAATTGTGGTTTAGGCTGTGGCTGACTCATAAATTGTCACACAAGCAAAGAGCAAATGTAAGTCACATTTTTCTTTCTTTCCTCCCCATCACTCCTTGTCCAGCCACTGCCAAATAAAAATTTCCACACAAGTTACACCAGGTGTGGACACAGAAATGCTGATTTATCACTTCACGGCCCCACTACAACCATGGAACAGTGCAAGGGTGCTAAATAAATCCCCAAAAAAACTCTTGGAAGTATTTTACAAAATTTTGAGAAGAGAAATTACCTCGATGCAGAGGGATTAATCCCTGCCCACCTCCAGGCAGTGAGGCTGTGAGTGCACAGTGTGTACATGGCCCAAGGGCTTTGGGGGCACCCCAATCCAGGGCCAGCAGAAAGCCAGGACACCCTAAAAGTTGCCTTAGCTCATGTGAAAAAAGAGATGATTTGTTTGCAATTAAAAAAAAAAATCTGGCTTGAATAATAAGGAGGGAAAGAATTATTTCTGTTCAGAAAGTTAAAAAAAGAATCAAGAAGAGGAAAAAAAAAATCAAAGTTACCAGACAACAGAGGAGAAAATGATGTCACCATTTCAGCAGAGCTGACACTGAAAAGAATCCAGTCTGGCAAGTGAGCCTGCCCTTCCCAAACTTTGAAATTAATCCTGCACATGGCAACGACTGCTAAGCACATCATTATGGAAATTGGGAGCTCCCAGCAGGAGCTGGGAGTCTGAGAAAGGTGGAAAATCAATGCAGGGAGGGTGAGGAATGATCCCAGCAGCGACCTCGGAACAAGGGGATAGAGGGGGACAGAGGGAGGGAAGCACAGGGGGGACACCAGGGGACACAGTGACAGCACAGCCACACTGTCCCTGGGCACCTGACACCCCCAAATTCATCCTGGCTCTGGTGCTGAGCAATAAAATAAGAATTATTTTACCTGTGTTAAAAATTATTCAACAATGATGCTGGGTGTTGGTTTGAGAGGAGAAATGGGGACCAGGGAAAGCACCCAGCAGGACAGAAAACTGCTGGGTGACAGAAATCTGCTGGGTGACAGGAAAATCCTCCAGGGCTGGACCTGTCAGAGCCTGGGCTGTGCCTCTGCCCTCCAGAGAGCACCAAGGACCCGGCAGGAGAAGTCCTGGGGGTGGCAGAGGAGGAGGAAGAGGAGGTGATGCCCCAGCCCCTCCACACAGCTGGAGCCAGGACAAACCTGGCAAGCAGAACGGGAATTTTCCTGAAGTGAAAAAGGCCAGAAAAAGTGAATTTTATCACACTGACCTTGGTTTTGTTGATGTGAAAGCTCCAAGAGCTCTGCAGTCCAAGCAGGGCTGTGGTTCTCACCCAGGAGGTGGAACACTGGATGTGACTGAGGAGGGATTTGTCCCACACCATCCTGAATTCCTGTGAATTCCCTGGATCCTGAATTCCCTGCCCTCTACACTGCTGGCCTGCTGGGTTCTCTTCAACCTTCCCCACTGGAGCTGCTTCACTTTACAGCAATAACTGCATTTTTTTAATTAAACCCAGTGCTGCCATATCCTGAATGAAAGCCCTGATCAATGGGGCAGCCCACCAGTTTAAATCTACTTTGAAATAAAGAATTAGTTATCTAAATCACACCAAACAACTCAAATCTGAAATAATCAGATGGTTAAAATTATGTTCCTGTTGTTTCAGACATTTTAAATACTTCTACCTGTCACTCACTTCATGCCAGTCTGGTTTAGATTTCCTCTTGCCTGTGGTTTACATGGGGTGCTTCAGGGTTAAAACACGGTAAATATCCTTTAAAATACCTATCCATATAGAAATGCAATTTTTTTAGTTAGATTTTTCCTTCCTGTCAAGAACTCCATGCCTATAGAATTATAATAAACGCTACAATCGTTTTAAAAAGCATCTAATTTTCAGTATTTCCCTTTTGCAGCTCAGTACTTTAAATGCAATCTCCCAGTAAGAACACTGACCTTCACCTCGTTTAATAAATGTAAATCTCCTGCAGTTCTGATCAAAGAAAGCTGGAGAGATTCTTATATATTTACATACATTTAAAAAAAAAAAAAGTAGCAAAGAAGCTGCCATTTAAAACCAACCTAAGAAACCTTCCACAGGGTTAATAAAAGATTCAAAATCTTTATTTTGCCTTTCTAACCAAAGGAAACACAATCAGGGTTATAGAGTTCTATATACTTATACATATATCTTTCTCTATTATATTCTTACCCAGAGAGAGCTTAAGCTGACCTTGAGTTCAAAGGGGGGTCAGGCAGCATCTTCTGCAAATTAGGGCTGGTAGGAATTGCTCATTTTAGATAAGAAAGTTTTTCTTTTTGAAAAGAAAATTATTCTGAATAATTTCTGAGAGAGATGTCAGTCTGTTAGTGCCAACACATGCATCCCTGTGCTGAAGCATTTGAGAAATGATATTCTGGAGCTCCAAAGCAGCACAAGGGAGTAAAATCTCCCCTATTCTTTGTTACTTGACTGAAAATGGTTTTGGAAAAAAAAATAGCAACAATGTGGGTGTTGTTTGGGAATGTGGCTCTTAAAAAACTTGGACACAAAGGAAAAGCCAGGCAGATAAACTCAGCCAGGCACAATGTCAGGCATTGAGAAACAGCTGGAATTGTCAAAGTCTTGGGTCACTGAGGAAGCTAATGGGGAAAAAAGAGGTGTAGGGGAAGGGCCTTGTGTTTCTCACCCAAATAAATCATCTGGTTTTCAAGGAAAAAAAAAAAAAAAAAGCAGAGCTACAGATCCATCAAAAGATCCCTGCGAATTTTTAGATTACAGAAGTGAGCACACACTTCCAATTCCCCTGCTGGCACAATCTGATCAAACACAATTCCTTCTTCACCCACTGGCTGCACTGCAATGTTATTGTTAGATAATTGGTACTCTCTTCCAGGCTGAACTTTTCTCCCCCTTTCTTCCCCAGGACCTGGAAATTCTTTTTATCCTTATTTCCTTTGGTTTTTATCTGGCTCCTTACACCTGAAGAAGAATCACCTCTGGCCTGAAAACAAAAGGATGTGAGATATATAAGGAGTTGAAAGGAACTTGCTTGGGGCCTGGAATATCAGCATCAATTAACTGCTGTTTAAAACAGCAAAAGGGACTGAGCCCTTGTCACAGATTTTTGCCTAAAGACCTGGGTGATAAATTTTGGTTGATGAGGGTTTTTTTTTTTTTGGCAGGGCTATTGCCAAAATCCAAGTGTGGGGGAGAATTAATTTCGTTTGCTTTTCAGACTGATGATGCTGCTCCTGCTCATGTTTTGTGCACTTATTTCAGCAATCTGGAGGGTTAAATATTAAAAGCTACAAGATTTATACCTATTTTAAAAGCCCAGTGCAAACCACACTGGTGCTCAGAGACCTGGGCTGCCTGGCCTCAGTTTAATGCCAGGAACATCCCTGAACAGAGCACCTCAAACAACCCCTGCACGTCCCTGTCTCAGTGAAACCCTCCAGGCACAGCAGTGGGACACTCCTTCTCATCCTGTTAAATTTCAGAGCAAGATTAAGAAAGAATTCATGGGATTTTGGTGTGTTTTTCCCACGTGCCAGACGTGCAAACTGAGCTGGGATTTGTGGTGAAAGCTCTGTCCAGCTGCAGCAGTGGTGGGACTGGAGGTAAGTGGCCCTTGTATTCTGGAAAGGGGATCTATCTCCCTGCTCCAAGTTTGGTTTTATTCACGGAGATTTATTCAAAATTCCTCAGAGTTCAAAGGAGAAGAAAAGGAAAAATCACTGTGTTCACTAGGAAACCAGCTGGAACATCCAAAGGAATGGAGATGATGAGTAAAGGCAAAAAAGGCAAAGCATGGAAGCAAAAACCTGGGGAAAAGCACTCTGATCTCACAAAAATGCTTAGATCACAGTGAAAGGTCCTTAAAGCAGCAAAAAGTGTCACCAAATGGAGGCAGTGAGCACCACTTAATGGGAAGGGGAAGTCCAGGGATTTCTCTTTCCTCATCCTTTCGGCTGAAAACTCCTCATATCTCAGAACAGTTCAGGGGATGAGTCCTCATTAAAAAAAAAACCAACCTGTAAAGCAAAGCTGACAGGTTTTCTGTAGCCATCAACCCCGAGCAGAGCCCTTTGGCTGGAGCAGCTGAAGGTGCAGGAGCAGCCAAGGCACGAGGCAAACCCTGAGTGATTTCAGAGTGATTTTAGAGGGGACAGGGAGCTCTCCTCTCACTGCAGGCTCTGCTAGCGAGGAAAACACAGAATCACGGATGATTATGGGGTGCTTTATTGAGAGCTCTGCGAGTCGGGGTACAAACCCAAATCCAACTCCAACGAGGGTCCAAGAAAGTCCCAATATTATACCCTTTTGTTACACAACTCTATGTTAATCATTAAACCTCCATTGTTCTATATATCCGCCCAAGCATGAATTTTGGTAAATATCTTCCCTTGTGATTCTCATGATTCTAGTTTGAAATAATAATCACGTTCAGCTACCAACAATCGTTACAATTCGATCATCTATCTTATGATGATTAGGTACAGTTTCACCCGACCCAGTAAAGGATAGCTTCATTTCCAAGTACAAGTCATCCCAATCTTTTCCTTCTCCCCCCATCCCGATTACCCAGGCTAAGTTATACTTGATTTGGTTGGAACAATGGAAGCAACACCTGGTTGCAGTGAAGCTGAGGTTCTATTCCCAGCTTTGTGCTCACAGAAATTATCAACCCTATCTTAACAGCTCTGCTCTCCCTGTTAGAGGCAGGGATGCTGTGCCTGTCAGCGTGGAGAGAATGATGCCACGAGTGGGGCACTGCAGCGCATCATCAAACCACCAGGAGTTAGCAAAACTGATGAGGAAATAAATTGTAAATAACCTCCAAGCAGCTCAGGGAAGTTTCACTGAATGCAGTCGTCAGCACTGGGCTGGAGACACCAAATGAGGGGAAAGAGACAATCAGATAATGCAGGAAGAGGCTTGCAGCATCTTTTAATGAATGCCCAATTCTCCTCAGAGGAACTGCTGCTTATTTATACCCTCATAAAAGTGACCACGTGATTAATTCAGCTGCCAGCTTGATCAAACTGACTCTCTAAATTGTTTGTATATCAGCACTCGGTGATAGGAAATAACAGGATTAGCACAGCAGCATTTTCAGCTCTTGAGATTTTATCACAGGCCACACTATATAAAGGATTTCTTTCAGAACCCAAGGCACTTGATCAGCTTTTATTAGCAATCTGCAGCCTTAAGGACCAGGAGCAGGACTTGCAAAATGTGAACTTTAATGGCTCAAAATATCAAGCTCGTTAAAAAAAAAAAAAAAAAAAAAAAAAAGAAAAAAAAAAAAAGAAAAAAAATTTAAAAATTCTACATTGCTTTGAAGTGCAAATCTCAGGGTTTGAGGATGCAATGCAAGAACTGGGAACTGGGGTTGGCAATAATGCAGCAAACACTGTGGGGCTGCAGAGCTGGAGATTGCTCAGGGCTGTCCAGGCCAGCTCTGCACTCTGACATCTCCTGGGGGTGAAACACGCCCCACAATCCAGCTGCTGGCAGCAGGAGTTCAGCACAAGGGGCTCACATCTGTCTGCAGTGATGAGGGAGCAGGAGTCCGGGCAAACTCTCCTGCAAACATCTGGGCACATCTGCAAGGCTGGGCCCCACAGTCAGGGTGTAAACACGGCATCAGTGGGGCAGGAGCAATGGGACTGGAGCTGCTCTCACTGGGGAGAATTAATTCATCACTGAGGAGATACCCAGAGCTGGCTGGTTTATTTCAAACCCCATGAAGTCACAGCTTTGTAAAGGGCAGCATAAAAATAACCATTTTCTCCATTGTGGACAGTGAGTGGAATTCTGCAGTGAGTTCCCACAGTCAACTCCTCACCTGGGCTTTCCCAGTGTCTCTTTTACATCAGACACTAATTAATATCTAATTGATCTCTCCAAGAGCTCAGTGTGGCCATAAAGCTCAGTGCCCTGCCTCCTACATTTCCAACCCTTCAAGCAGAAACTAGCAGGGTTCAGCTGAGAGTTTAGCTGATTTTGTTTGTCACCACTGTCCTCAAAGGAGGACCACACCACAACCCTCGGAGTGCTGAACAGTCTCCTGCATTTCACAGCCCTGCTGCAGCTGCTGTGCAAGAAATTGCTGAAGGGGCTTAAACAACCGTAGCAGGCTGGCCAGAAGGGTTAGCAGAGCAAGGGAGATTCATGGACAGCTCTTGGTCACACTGGGAATTCAACAAACAACGGCCCAAACAGCTGGAACAGAGCAGGGAAATAATCTGGAACTGGAACTAATTCCCCATGCAGCCATTTATAGCAGGAAATGGTAAAAATGGGGGCGATTTGCACTATCTTCAGTCTGGTGCAAGCACTGAACCTCCATCAGCACCAGTCCCAGGTACTGCCGGAGTGAATATTGCAATTTAGTTCAATACAAAAGGCACGCAAGGAAACCAGAGAGCAGGAGATCTGCTCTGCCAGCTCCAGCCCACTCCTAGATAAAACATTCTCAGAAATGCAGCCTTGTGCTGGGCCTGCCTGGAGCACTGGGTTGTATTTTTAATGATGGTGACTGTGCATAAAGAGCCAGGGAAAGACCAGCTTTTCATCAGAGCAAAGCAAGCAAGGCAGAGAGGGGCACAGAGCCTCCAGTTTGCCCAGCCCACGGCTCTGAAAATCCAAATTGACCACGAATATTTTCATTAACAGGCTCAAACCCCTCCAAGTTCCATCAAACACAAACATGTACTTTTAGCCCTCTGATTCAGACAGATCACTAAATACATTTTGTATCTCGGATTTATTTGTATCTTGGAGACAATGGAAAATAATATCCTAAAAAGAGCACAATGTTTCGTTCTTTCGGGCAATTTTTTTGAATTGAGAAATTACAGCTCAAGGGCCGATTCGGGGGGATGCTCAACATTTGAGAACAAAATGACTCGGATGACACCTAGTGGGAAAATGAGCAACCACTGGGGGAAATTCTGAAGGGGGAAAACGGCAAAGAGGGAAGGTCCTCACGGGAACAGGCGGGAGGAGAAAGAATTTCTTGATAAAATGGGTGGAGTACAATTTAGGAGGAGAATTTCCTAAACGACAAGACTTTATCTGACTGTGGAATGTCCTGAAGCAATGGAATTTTTGATTTGACATAGGCAAAAGTACAGGAGGCAAAACCCCTTTAGGCAAAGCCACGATAAATGTGCAGGAGGAAAAAAATAATGGACAGGAGGAAAGTCTGAGTCCTCCCGTGTGGAAATGCTCAGAAGGCTCTGACAGCAACTTCTGCAGAGGGAAGTAGGGAAGAGGAATGTTTTGGCCTTCAGGCAGAAAGATTTGAGAGAAACAACAGTTTTTCTTTAATTCATTTCTGCCAGCAATATTCTTTGATGTGAGAACGAATTTTGTGATTGATTTTTTTAAAAAAAAATCCTTCTTCTTGCTTATTTGTAGAATTAATTAATTACCAGTGATTCACATCCAATTACAGAGATGTATTTTGGTCAGGCTGCTCTCACCAACCTATTTGAAAGCACAAAAGAACAGAATTAATCAAGGTGAGAGACTTTAAATGAGAAGCTGTCCATTGGCAATGTGAGGTGGGAATTTTCAGCACTGGAGATGGAAACAGTGCCGGAGAAAACTTCTACCTTTCTAGGTCAAGAACAGGTCACTGACAGCAATAGATGACTGTAACTCCTTAAAAGTGACTAGAAAAGATAATGGCATCTTCTGCCTGAATTTGCTCTCAGCAGGTCACACGTTTGATCTGCACTTTTATCTCCAGCTTGCAGCTTTTGTTCTGAAGCACAAGGAAAGTAGAAATCTCCTCTCCCTGAATAATCAGACACAGAACTCACTGGACAAGCCAAGGCCTCCAGAGAAAGCTGATCCAGAGAAAAATGCTTTCAGGGGGTGAGGTGAGGAGAGAGGGCTTCTTTGGGAAACAGGAGTGTTCAGAAATCCCTCTCCACTGAGAGGAGACAGAGCCTCTCTCATTCACAAAAACTTCAAATGGATTCTCTCCGTGTGGAAAAAAAAATACTTTCATAGCCTAACAAGATTATAGCAGATTATAACTAATTTTTTTTTCCATATTAGCTCTTAATAAATCCTCTTAAATGAAGAATCCTCATTTGGCCTACAAAAAGCTACGGCCCTAAAAATCAGAAATGTCAATGCCTGGTGCTTCTGGCAGATCCTCTGGCAGCAAACACAAGACCCACCCCAAGCACTTTGTGCCATGCCATAAATAGCAGCTTGCTCTGGGGTGCTGCCCCATCCTGCACAGGGAAAAGCTGGGGAAAGCTCATCTTCCCTGCCACACTTCCTTGGGGCCTCTGAGCACTCAGCCTGCACTGCCACCCACGCTGCAGCCCTTCAGCAGGCAGAGGGAAAAGCATCCAGAGGGATCAGACAGGGTAAGTGCAGCCAGGCACCTGCCCAGCTCTCCCTTCTACCTTTCTGCCACAGTTCTTGTTTCTCTTTGAGTCTGGGTTTCTTGCTGTCTCTATATTAAATCAAAAGAGATCATCTTTTCCTTAAATATCACTTTTCCCTTTTTTAGCCAGCTGTTGTAGTCTGTCCTTCTAAGATGTTTACTTTGGGGAAAAGAGCTCTGGTAGATTTCTTGAAAAATCTACCAGATTTTTCTGGTAATTTTCCACTATGGATGAATATCTGGGTTCAGAGCAAAGATACTCGGAATAACTCATTGACAAAGACATAGGAGAGGGTTAAGATGAGCATTTCAGCTTCAGAAAGAAAAAAGATTTTCAGGCATTTACAATTATTCAATCCCTTAAGCTTCATTTTGAAAGCTGGTTTAAACACACAATTTTAACACCAGATCTATGCAGATATGGAAGCAGAAAAGAAACCTTTGCCTAAAATTGAACTCGTTTTTCCCATCACCTCCTGGTGACATTCTGTCCCAGAATTTTAAACAATAACATTTTTTGTACAGTTATGAAGGGAAAAAAATGGACACAAGATGGACAGTGAGTCACAAGGTTTCACACTTTTGTGAGTTCTGGTCCATTTACACATTGGGGTTAATTGTCCAATTACAGCTTCAGCTTCCTCCCAGTCTGCTCTCCTCAATTCCCTGTTGTTTGCACTTTTGGGGCCCGAAGCTGCAGTGGTGTCCTTGGGCTGGAAAAGAATTGTTTTGCCTGGCTGAGCTGTAAGGAGAACTTGCTAACACTTCATATGAAGTTCAGTTAGGTACCAATGCAGCACAGAACCTGAAAAATATGAAAGCTAAAACTTCAGTCCTCACTTCTGCTCTTCGAACCCCGGCGCTAAACCTCATTTATTGTCGTTTGTGCAGCTGGAGATGGAGCTGCTGGCCGTGCTGGGCTGTGCCCTGCTGCTCCCCGTGATGCTGGCTGAGGACTGTCCATCCGCCTGCAGCTGCTGGTCGCTGGGGGAGGCCTGGGGGACAGGGGTGGACTGCAGCTCACGGGGGCTGGTGTCCCTGCCCGCCCTGCCCCGCCTGACCCGCAGCCTGCTCCTGCACAACAACAGCCTGGCCTCCGTCCCTGCCGGAGCCCTGGACAGCCTGGGCCACCTGCAGGAGCTGCAGCTCTGGGACAACCCCTGGCACTGTGACTGTCACATCCTGTACCTGAAGCTGTGGCTGGAGGATTTCTCTGCGCCCGCGCTCGCCCGGCTCAGGTGCGCCAGCCCCACTCACCTGAGGATGAAACCCCTGGGGCAGCTCACCGGGAGTGATCTGGGGGTTTGTACCAGGCTCCTCCCAACCAAGTGTCTCCAGTTCTTCTGGAGAGACCTCGTTTTAATTGCTGGAGTGGTCGTTACCTTTATTTTAGTGGCGTGGGCTCTGAAGTTTGCCAAGAAGCTGGTCTGCCAGCTCGTCCTCGGGCGCCGGCGGCTGAGGAGGAACATCCCCAAAACCCACAAGATCCACTGAGCTCTGCCCTGCCACCAGGCTGACAGAAACCTCAGGCTCCTCCACAACAAAAGAGCAAGAGCTCTGGTAGCTCTGGTCTGAATAGTCAATGCTCAAAAAGCTCAAAGTCTGGCAACTTGGATTATTATTTTCATCCAAAAAGAAGCTTGTTGAGGTTTGGACAGGCAAGTTTCATCCTGCTGCCATCTACTCATATGAAGAGCAATCTCCACATTTAAAGAAGTCATTTAACTTAGTGTTTTCCCACTGAATTCTCAGCTCTTATAGAAAGAAGATTTACACCCCAACATCCTGCTGAACCCCAGTTGTGATATTTTAACAAGTCTTTTCTCACTGAGGCTCTGTGAGTTTCCAGCCCATCACCATCTCCTGGTGTCCCAGTGGGCTTGGTAAGACCATTCCTGTGTGCAGAACACCTCAGCCATCTCTTCCTCAGGTTCAGGAGCTTCCTGCCACCAAAACCACCGAGATCGTATAGACCAGACACTGAAAACATCCCTTATTGAATAAAGATGGACTGGTAATGAGGAGATAATCAGCCAAATAATTTCAAATCTTACTGAATTTCGTGGAGGGTGAAAAATAGTAAAGCATCCTATGTGAAACTGAAATAATGGATGCTTCTTGAACATTCATATTGACCCAAATTTGATCTCTTTCACAATTCTAAACATTTCTGATTAAATTTCTAAGATATTTCCAGAACTTGTCCTCTGGAGATAATTATAGAATATTTCCCCTGCACTGAGCTTTTCAATTTTTTAAAGGACAGCCTCCATTCTGTACGAATGCAGAATATTGCAGGAGAAATGCACTCTGACATCCCTCATGGAATTTCCTACATGATATTTCTTGTTTCCCCAAAATGAAATAAATCATTAACACTAAAAGCTTATCCCTTTTTTCTGTGCCTATAAACTGGATATGCATAGAATAGGAAACTGCGTTATGGCATGGCTTCAAACAAATATTTTAAAAATGAGCAATTAGCAAACATTTCTGCTTATACCAACCAACACAGCAAATAAGATGCACAGAATGCAGGAAAAAAAATAATTGAGAGAACTTTTCTGGCCTTATAAGAAGAAAGAAGAGTGAATCTCTTCCATAGCAGTAGTTCACATTCTACCAGAACAGCACTGTGTTTTATAACTTTTCATCCATTTATGTTTTATCTGAAAAAAAACCCTCTGCAAAGGGGACAGCTGGAACTAACTGAAGGCTCAAAAGCAACACTCAGTGTTTATCTGGCAGGGCCACTGTGTCATGCTTAAGCCACAGACTCCATCAAACTGCATAAATAACACCACAATTACTAACAATGTGCAAAGGCAGGAAAATACATCAGCTATCAAAATGAAACAGGCAGGCAGCACTCCCAAAATGGGTTTGGAACATCCCAGAAACTGCCACTGCATCCTGCCTGCCAGGGGCAAGCTGGTGGCTGTATCTGCTGGCACAGTCTGGGAGCACAGGTGTGACTGCTGGGATGAAAATAAAATAAAACAAAATAAAATAAAATAAAATAAAATGTTATGAGGTTTGCTTCCACACTGGGCAGGACAAGTCATCAGAGTCAGCATTATTGACCAAAACCTCAGTGTAGCACCCAGAGAAGTTCTGTGTGAACAGCAATTCTGTGTAGACTGAAACTCAAAGTGAAGAACATTTACAAGTGTCATTTATTAAATAACACAGTATGTGAATCACCTTTTTGCCCGTAAATTCTCTATATTTTGTTAACACTGGAGCAAACAGACTTGCTCAAGCTGAACTACTTCTGTTCAACTTCTTTCTTGCTTTCTGCCAGGCTTTACTCTGAGTTTATTCCAGGTCTGTTGTTTGAGCTCATGCACCAGAGCAGTTTGCAAGGCTCCATCACCACAAAACGCTGTTCTCCTTTGTGCTACAGGGCCACCATCCTGCCAGAACGTGATTATTATGATCAATGTGCTCACACTCAGCTCTGGAGCTCTATAAAACACAAGGCAGCTCAATCCCTAAGAACCACCCTGTCTGATCTCTGAGCAGGCTGAATAAAACAGCTCAGATCTATCCAACAAAATAAAACAGCTCAGATCTACCCAGTGAAACAAAACAGCTCAGATCTACCCAACGAAATAAAACAGCTCAGATCTGCCCAACAAAATAAAACAGCTCAGATCTACCCAGTGAAATAAAACAGCTCAGATCTACACAGCAAAATAAAACAGCTCAGATCTACCCAATAAAATAAAACAGCTCAGATCTACCCAGTGAACTAAAACAGCTCAGATCTACACAACAAAATAAAACAGCTCAGTTCTACCCAACAAAATAAAACAGCTCAGATCTACCCAACAAAATAAAACAGCTCAGATCTACCCAATGAAATAAAACAGCTCAGATTTACCCAGTGAAACAAAACAGCTCAGATCTACCCAGTGAACTAAAACAGCTCAGATCTACCCAACAAAATAAAACAGCTCAGATCTACCCAAAGAAATAAAACAGCTCAGATCTACCCAATGAAATAAAACAGCTCAGCTCTGGCCAATAGAATAGAGCAGCTCAATTCCGCCCAGTAAAAGTGGCTCTGCCTTGTGGAGTCCAACTCTCTGGCTCTGCATCACTGGTGTCACTCCTCTGGGTGCAGCCACTCTGGGGCTGACAGCTTAAGTCAGCTGCAAATACTCTTTTCTGCACTAGAACTGAAAGAACTGAAGCCCTTCTGCTGGTTTATAAGACAGGAGAATTTCCCAAATCCAGGAAGAAAACAACAGCACGATTGCCCTCGGGCAGTGGCAGCTGCTGAGGTCACTGGAGCTCCAGGGAGAGCAGGAGCAGGGGAGCCTGGGCAGGAGCTGCCCAAAAGATGCCAAGGGTGGAGCTGAGCAAGTGGGAAAAACAGCGGCATGATTTATACCCGAATTACAGGATTTTACTCTCTCTGCCAACAGGTGAAATGTCAGCACGGAAATATTAACAATTCCCACCTAATGACTCCTTTGATGGTGTAGTGCTCGGGAATGCTAAGTTTATTTATCTCAATGCTTTTCTCTCCAGAGCACAAAACGGTTTCCCAAAGTGCTGTGGCTCTGTTGCTGAGACCCACGTAAATATTTTGCCATTACATTGACTCCGGTGAAATTCAGATTACACTCAATAGTGGCTGTGTGACTACAAATTGTTCCAGTTGCATAATGGCCACATGGCTGCTATTTATACTGAGCTCCTTCCCAGGGGCAATTTGCTCCTGACGTGGCCTGTCCAGTGCCTTCCCCAGCAGCACTTCCCAGTGTTTATCCCAGTGATGTCACAGCTACTGCCTGACCTGGCATCTTCGTTTAAGGCAAAAGGAATGGGATGTGCCTGACAGCATTTTGCTCAGATTTCATTTGGCTTGGCTTGTCTGACCAGCAAGCATCCAGCTCTCTAGCAGTCTAGAGTTGTTAAAATTGCATGGTGCTGTTTTGCATCAGGACGTTGCCTGGAAAAAGTAGATTAAAGCCTCTTCCCCCAGAATACTATTAAGGAATAGGGCTACAGAAATACAGAGCATTTGTCTTAGTCCAAGGGGGAAAAATTCAAATGAAGCCCTTTCTTAAATGACCTTGATCTCCAGGGAAGGGAGTGTCAGCAGGGATGGATTGCAGCCTCCCTTTCCACCTTGAATCATCTTTCTTCTCTCCTCCTTAGGGGTCAAAAGGGTTTTACCTCTCAGCTAATAATTTTTTTTTTGACAAGGATTCATAGATTGCCTCTTGGAGCCATGGAGAAGGGCTCTGGAACTTGACACATCCACATAAAATCGACCTTTGCGAGTCTCTCCCACCAGCAAAGCAGAGGAAGGCTGTGGCAGTGGCCATACCACCAAAGGTTGCCCTCAGGACAGCAGAGTATTTAGACCTGAGGGTATTTTTGACTTCCCTGAGCTTGCAAGGACACTGCAAAACCCAGTAATTTAATGAGCAGCTGCACTTAGCAAAAGCTGGATTACGGAAAGACAAAAACTAAACCAGCAACGATTTCAACCTGAAGGGAAGGACACAAATTGTGCCCGGCAAAAACTCAGAGCCCCCGAAGGGATTCCTTTGCCAGGCGCTGCTTTGTCTGACTGCTCTGAAACTGGACCAACATTGGCACCTAGTGGCTGCTGAATTCGACAGGGACAGAAGTTCCCTGAAGTTTGTCACCCTTCCCAAGACCTCAGAGGTGGGCTGAGATTTCCCAAACAAAGCTGCCAGCTCTTCCCACAGTTCCCAGCCAAGTTTCCTGTCCTGAAGGTGCAAGACGAAAAGACAGAAACCTGGAACTGTCCTAATTCTGGACACTGGGCAATGCAATCTCCATTTGCTTTCTTCACTGTGATTCATCATTTTTAGACATGCCTGGAATTTTCTGGTGCTACAACTCCCAAAGTCACAGCTCAATATTTATATTGCAATTTGACTGAGGTTTTATTTCTTATTTCTTCTGTTCTCCTAAAATCATGACGAACTTTGATGTAAATTCAAATTAGACTAACAACTTTGTACAATGGCTTCATCCTATCAAAGTGCGATAAAACAAAAAAAGGAAAAAATGTAGATTAAGGGAAACAAAATAATAAAATCAAATCCCTTTGTGGGTCTTTGTCTCTACCATTCCCTTACCGAACTGATGTGCAGCGACATTATGCTTAAAGCCCCAAATATCTTAAAACAACTTGAGCTCCCTCAGCAATCTGTACCAGGGAAAAGCTACCATCAAAAAGTCTAACAAATGTGACAATATCAGGGGATCCCAAACAGACACAAGGAGAATGAAGGCCCAGATTTTAGGATGTCTGATAAAAAGAATAAGGAGCCAGCAAATGCTGCAGATTTCCAGGTGTTTCTTTACTGAGTCTTTAGCACTTCGTGCAGTATTTCCTGGGCACACAGCCTCAGGCCAGTTGGTAAATCCCAGTTTATGTGTAGCCTGCTGCTCTGTGGGACTGGCTGTGCTGGAAATGCCAAGCACGAATCCTGGTGGTGGCAAATGCTGTTAAAGGAACCCAAAGACTCCCTGAGCCTGCCCTCCTGAAGGTGCAGCTCCAACTAAGGTGCTGCAGGTTGGAGCTCAGGGAACTGCACAGACACCCAAAACAAGGGGACTGGCTGTGAGGATGGGCCAAATAAACCGAGGGGTTTCATTTCATCAGCCAGTCTTCAGTATCTACGGCTGATTAGCAGAAGGTTTAAGAAATTAGTTCTGTAATTGGCATGGGTCTGGAGTGGTGTGCCTGTGTCCTCACACCCCGTGAGATAAAACCCGTGCCATGACTGCCTTTCATCCTCTACACAGCACAGAGCAGGAAAAATGGATGGGTGAGTAAGATTGATAAAAGCCTTCAGAAGGCAAGCAGAGGAGGATTTGCACTTCATTCATTCAGAAGATAATTAAGCTGTGCATATGAATATAGTATTTCAAACGACAAAGAGGCCAGTCTCCACAACTGAGTCATCTGAAAGAACTGGAAATAGCTGATGCTTTCTAAAACTAAAAACACCTAACATGGAAAACTTCATGAATACAATTACAATTTTTAAATTTGTTCTTCCCAGCTTGTTCTGGAACTTGGCTGATAACAAACACAACACCCGTATGGGCTGAGGAGCACGTCACATGTGACAAAGTCACACATGACAAAGTCACACGCTTCGCTGAACAGCTGCAGAACAGAAACAATTTCATTGCCAGGAGTCACCATGAGGGAGAACATTTTCATTTTTTCTCACAACAAGGGTAGGCTCTGCAAGCTTAGAAGTAGTACTCAATACAAATGCTTGGCTGGAGAAGTTTTGGACCCCGAATTCATCCCTGTTTGTGTATCAGTAATTTCCTTATAAATTGATGGTTCTGCTGCCACCTACAGAAACAGAACGCCCTTGGTCCAGCCTGACTGAGTACTCAAACCTCTGCCCTTGGCTGGAAGGCAACCATAGATCACCAAAAATACATATCCAGACCTCAAAAGGAATAATCATGGAGCCACCCAAAACCAGATGGATTTCAGAGGCAATTCAAGCCAAGCTGGCCTGGTTGCCTGTGCTGGTTCAAAGATTGTTCTCCTCCTGCACAACTACCTACGGGACAATTTAACTCTCAGTCTTTGCCATGAAACACTTTCATTTTACATTTTCATAACCTGAAACAATGAGGATAGAATTTAGCTGATCTTTGGTACAAAGAATGGAACGACAAAATGCACTCTGTCAATGTATTTTATTACATTGCTAAAGCTTATTATTAAATAAAAATAAGCTTATTAAAGCTTATTTTTATTAGCAT
Organism: Sylvia atricapilla; assembly: GCF_009819655.1. Lineage (NCBI taxonomy): Eukaryota > Metazoa > Chordata > Aves > Passeriformes > Sylviidae > Sylvia > Sylvia atricapilla. The sequence continues at coordinate 18,947,565 of NC_089150.1, read as the reverse complement.
CTTGATTTTCCACGTGACCTAAAGGAGAGCACCTGTTAAAGAGCACTTTACTTTGTAGATACCCAGGTAGCAGTTCAAACAAGTCATTCCAGACTCTTGCGATACATTTATCTTCATACAGAACCACCAGACGTAATAGCCACACACATCCATGTGCACAGGTCAGACGCGTAGCTGGATGTGAACAGCTCTAAAGCCTGACAGCACAGGACCTGGCAAGGGTGAAAAACCATAGCCCCGAGCCTCGGCCCGTGCCTGTGGAAACAAACCACACCCAGCCCAGACCTGAAAATGAAAAGCCAGCGAGGCGAGCCAGCTGCACTTCCTGGAAGGCTGAATGGCAACTGACTGCACTTGTTTATTTCTGCGAAAGGAATACACAAACCCAGCAGAACACAACACTGTCACTCGGCCCAGGACCGACACCGGAGGGTGCGGGGCTCCGCCCAGGGAGCGGCTGATGGCTCATCAGCACCACGGAGCCGCCACCGCCTGCTGGCACACACAGCGACCGACCCCGCCCGGTGACCGATCCCGGGGCATGACCGATCCCGGGGCATGACCGATCCCGGGGCAGTGATCGATCCCGGGGCATGACCGATCCCCGCCCGGTGACCGATCCCGGGGCAGTGACCGATCCCCGCCCGGTGACCGATCCCCGCTCGGAGCCGTCGCAGCCCGGCCGCGGGCGATGCCGGGCAATCCCGGGCGATCCCGGGGCGGTCCCGGCGCCGTGCCTGGCGATCCAGGGCGGTCCCGGGGCGGTCCCGGCGGTGAACCGGGGCGGACTGGGGCGGGCCCGGGGCGATCCCGACGCGGTGGCGGGCGGAGCGGGGCGGCCTCGGGGAGGTCCCGGGCGGTGCCGGCGGTGAACCGGGGCGGTGCTGAGGCGTTCCCGGGCGGTCCCGGCGCCGTGCCTGGCAATCCCGGGCGGAGTGAGGCGTTCCCGGGCGTTCCCGGGCGGTCCCCGGCGGTCCCGGGGCGGTGCTGAGGCGGTGCTGAGGCGGTCCCGGGGCGGTCCCGGGGCGGTGCTGAGGCGGTCCCGGGGCGGTCCCGGGCAGTCCCCGGCGGTCCCGGGCGGTCCCGGGGCGGTGCTGAGGCGGTCCCGGGGCGGTCCCCGGCGGTGGGGCGGCGGGCGCTGCGCAGAGCCGGCTGCCCTCGGCCGTAGCGCCCCCGCCATGCCCGGAGCGGCCGCGCTGGGCGCCGGCCCCGAGGCCGAGGAAAGCTACGACTTCCTCTTCAAGCTGGTGCTGATCGGCGACGCCAGCGTGGGCAAGACCTGCCTGGTGCAGCGCTTCAAGACCGGGGCCTTCTCCGAGCGCCAGGGCAGCACCATCGGCGTGGACTTCACCATGAAGAGCCTGGAGATCCAGGGCAAGCGGGTGAAGGTGAGCGGCGCCGGGCCCATGGGGCCCTCAGGCGGGCCGGAGAGCCGAGCGGGCCGGGGACAGTGGCCGCGGGGCCGGGCCGGGTCCGCCGAAAGCCCGGGCAGGGAAATCCTCCCTCAGGCTGCCCTGGGCTCCCTGTGCCTTCCCTCGGGCTGCCGGCCGTGTTTACAGGGCTCGGGAAAGCTCAGCTGGGCTCTCGCCTTTCCCGAAAGGGATGTGGAACTGGCAGGTTGAGAGAAGGTTCTTAAACTAGGCGTGTTGTTATCTTGAGACACGGTTTACAGAGTGTCACAGGAAGTGCCGTTTTTACGGTTCTTCTTTATGGAACCAATATAGTCTAAATTTGACATCTACTTCTTCTTCTTTTTTTTTTTTTTTTTTTTTTTTTTTTTTTCATGCTGGAGGAAATCAGCTGGTTGTTAGGGTTGGAAGGAGCCTAGGACGTGTGGATCTGTGCTCAGATTCTCAGTGGCACAGATCCCCTTGGGCTGGGCTCACCCTGTGAGCGCCGGCAAACAGTGCGGACAAAATGTTTAAAGCACCTGCGGTTTATAGTAGATCCTTTAAACTGGGCTCAATCCCGTCACCAGCCCCCCCAAGAAAGGGATCGAACAACTACCCTTTCCCCAGGTTAGACTAAAAAGCATTTAATCCGGGCACTGCCTGGGGAAAGGCGATGGAATTGTGAAGCTTTTGGTGACACACAAACACAGGGATGCCGTTAAGTTTTGGCCTGTGTTTCGCAGAGGAGGTGTCAAAGTCCTCTGCTGTGTTTTTTTCTCTGGGTGAGCAGAGTATTAAGGTGAGAAAGCTGCGGAAAAGAGAAGAAATGAAGCCTCTGGTTTTTAGGAACAGAGAGGGATTAGCAGTCCCACACCCTGCTTGTTTATTTAGCAGTGTTTATTTTGTTGTTAGTGTCACACTTTTCCCTGGCACGTCTGCCTGGGGCTGGGAGCTGAGAAGGAAACTCAGGTTTTCTTGGAGCTGTCAGTGCCTCTTCCACACTTCGTGGCAAGTGACGAGTGGGGTTCTCCCTTAAGGTTGAAACCTGGCTGCGTTTAAATGCCGGGCACACAGAAAGTGACAAATGTGTCTGCTCCTGGTGCCAGGAGTACCCCAGGAAATCAGCCAAACTTCCTAGGTGTGCTTTTTCACGTTGTCACTACTTACGCCTGAATATTCCTGGAGTAGGAGCCTGTCTGTAGCAAAGCCTGTGTGTTATTTTTTAAGTATTTTACAAAAAAACAAGTAAAGAAGTGCAAGGTCTTGAAACTTTTTGTTTGGGTTGTTCTGTACTTCCACTTGGGAAAAAAAAAAAAAAAAAAAAAAAAAAAAAAAGGAATGCACATATTGAAGAAGAGTGTTTTAAGTATTATTTTAGGGAAATTAATCCAACACTCCTGCTGATTTACCTTACAGATACTTTTGTCAGCTGCTGAGTCAGGGACACAGGCTGAATATGAAAGCATTTGCTTGAAGGGATGTTTTTCTTGTTTGGTCTGTTCAAGTTTGGAGGGTGTGTGAAGTTTAATTCAGACTTTTCCCGTTGGATTGAGATTTCCCAGCAGCCCGTCTAACCTGGGTCAGATTTGCTGAGCATGCTCTTGGAACACAGGAAATAAAGAAGTAATTTTTGGGCTCCCTTACACACACTATTTGCACTTCTTGCCTTACAAAAGCAGGCCAGGTAATTGCTGCTTTGATTTCCTTAGGGGTTTATGCTACTCAAGACAGTATTGTTTCCTATTTAACAAATAGTGCAGGAATGAAAAAAAACCCCTGTTTTTATAATGTTTTAGAGGTTCATCTTTAGAAGTTCCTTCAGAACAAAGTGTCTACAAGAAAAAAAATTGGAAAAAAGAAAAAAAGAAAGAAACAGGGAGCTCTTGAACGCTACTTGTTCCACCTTCCCAGTGGCCAAAACTTCATTTTCAGTCTGGCTAAGGGTAGTATGGCAACCCAACACTTATTTTGAGATTGAAACAAACAATTTAAAGTTAAATGTGCCCCTTTCTGTTTCAACCTTCAAGTGTTCCCGTCGCAGTTACATAATATTTCTGAAACATTTAGAACCAAGAATTTTAGGTCTCACTTTCCTTTGATGTGTTGGGTTTTTTTGGGTAAAGGAAAAGATGCCTGTTGGAATACTGAAGGTTAAGGTGCTGCAAATAACTTCCTTTTTTTAAATATTTATGAAACTTGAGGCTTTCCTTGCACCTTGAAGCTGTGTTCTTTCAAGTGTCTCACGTGGTGTTCCATACACTGCTGCTGAAGCTGACTAAACTTCATATAGAAAGAAAACAGCTTTATGAAATGTCTGCAGGCTGTCTTCATTTCAAGAAATGTTCTAGTACATGCTGTTGGAAATTGTGGCATACTGCTTTCTCTAAAAGACATCCTTCCTGGCTGGCTAAATCCTGGAGTACAGACTGTAGCGCCCCAAAGTTGGTCTTGTTAATCACCCAAAAGTGTTTAAAAGTGGCGTTAATCACTTAATGCATGGTGATTAAAGTCCTATTGATAAAATAATTACTTGTTCTTGGAGTGATAGAAAAAATCTGGCAAACAGAACAAAACCGTTTTATAACTGTTATGTCACTGCAAGAAAAGATATTTATAAAATGCTGGAACTAAGATTTTACATAATGATAGGCAAGGACATTCTTAAGTCCAAGTCCATAAATCATGGTTAGTAATAACAACAGTCTTTTTCTTTTGATGAATTACCTCCTGTGAGCTGATTGTCTTTAATGTCTACTTTATGCTGTCATTTCAGAGTGTCTTACATAAAGTATTTTTTCCTCTGTGCCATAGTTTTTTTCTCCCTCAGCATAACTTTCAGAAAGTAGCAGGAGAGAAGAACAGTTGAAAACACATTCCTTTTACAACAAACACTTCTTTATGTACCACTGCACTTCTTCATTCACAAGCTTTTTCAGCCCATATGTTATCAAGATTATTGGCTTTGATTCAGGCCTCCTGGCTGTGAACTGTATTCCTTTCAGAATGGCCAAAAATGTATTTTTGTGTCATGATCTGGCTGAATTGCCAGTAACACAAAGTTGGGACTTGTTAACTGGCCTGTCTCCTGACTGGGGATTTAATAACTTTGCTACACAGATAAAAGCAGAGCTATTGGAAGCAATATTCTTTGATATCCAGAGGAAAATGTAGCTCTCTGTCAACTCCTTTGACACTCATAACCTGGAGCAAATGGGAATGCTACATTCCCAAAAAAGAGGAATTCCTCATTGTCTGAGAATTGTGTAGGGAAACTTTTGAATGGAGCAGTTCATCCTGACTCTTCTGTCCATGAATATCACTTTAAATTGAAATACAGCGCCACAGAGATGTTGCTTTTGGCAAAAACTGCATGGATTAAGTTGCAAGGCTGTTTCAATAAATGTTTTTAGGAGCCAGTGTTGTGATTTGCCAGCCTGCAGGAATGTATATTATTGTTTGCCATTTGAGATGACAGGGTTCAGACACAGTTGGTTAAGACTCATTTAGCACAGTCTTTAGGTCCAGTATTTCACTGCTGGGAAATTTTTTGGAATGTTGCTGCAAAAGTGACATCTCTGTTTTTGTGAAGGAAGGTATCAGCTGGAGGATGTACTTAGTCATTATTTATGCTGCTCCACAAGCAGGAGTACACCTGAACTCCTGTGATACTTTAGAAGAATCAGGAAAGTACTTAATAAATTATGTAGGAAGTGAGGGAGGGAAAAATTATTTAATGTGTCTTGGGGCCATCTGTTAAGCATTAACCTCTGATAAACAATATGTTTATCAATGCAAAAAGCAGCCACTTTGGCCCGTTTGATAATGAACATTTCCTGTGCTCTTTGGTCAACCTGTCACTCACCATCTTCAACATTTTGTCTGTTTCTGTAGTTCAAAATCTGCTTTCTGAGCAGACATCCCAGAATGATGTTCCAGAGAACCTCTGTGAATTTTACCACCTTCTGTTTTCCAATTGAAACACTCCTTGTTTCAGATTTTTTTCCTGCTGTCTCTCACTGTCCTTTATGTGGCACCATGAAGAGTGTGGCTGTCCAAAAAGTTCAAAGCTAAGAGCAGATAAAAATAATCAGGTTTTGTGAGGAAATGAGCGTTCAGTAGTGAAACAATTATCAGGAGAAATGTGACTCCTTGATTCTGCCATATTCCTTGTGAACAATGAGTATTTATTCCCTGTTCTTTACCCTGGGCTCTTTTGTTCCTAGCACTGGTTCCCCTGAAGGCCTGCCCCCAATCTCTGATTTCAGAGGTGTTTTAATTAGTGGTTTTAAATGAATTCAGCACAATTCTGCAGCAATCTCAACTTCTCTCTGTCTTTCTCACACCAGAGGAGTTGCCAAATTACAAAATCAGGAACTGCTTTTAGAGGTTACTGAGTGACAGACGTGGCCGAAGCACTTAAATCAAGGGAATAAATAATTAAGAACTTTGTGTCATTTACAACATATGTCATACACGAGCATATTTTTCTAAATAAACTGTGGCTAGTACAGTTCTTTTGGTATTTAAATTTTAACTTAAACTGAGGGATTTTGGAATGAGAAATACTAAGACTAGATTTTTTTTTTCCCCAAGAGTTTTCAATGGTTATTTTTTTGTCAAGAGTTACAGTAAATATAGTTTAACAGAAATACTATGTAAAACTTGTACTATGCACAAGCTGGTTAAAGTTATAGTTGTGATTGGTATTTTTGTATAGTTGTCATGGTTCTTTTTCAGTAGAACTCTGTGAAATGTATCTCTGTAGACATGCTGGAGAAAGTATTGGTTACTTAGCATCAGAACTGGCAATTTTAAATAATTATTTAGTAATTATAAATGAATTTATAATTTAGTAGTTAGAAATAAAAATAATTTATAATTATACTTTTAACCATATGTCAGACTGATTAATGTTACATGGAAATATTTTTCTTGGCACTTCCTAAAGATGCTGTCAAGCAGACTACCTGAGTTTTTCCTTTACACTTGCTTTACATTAAGTGATCTGGTTCCTAATACTTCCCTGCTGGGTCTGTAGTGTGTATTCTTAATGATATGACAGTATTCAAATGACAAACTATGTGACAAGGCAAGGTTTTCAAGCATCCAAACTGAGGGAGGAGTTGTTCTTAGCTCAGTCATTCTGCACTTTTATTTACACCACATGAAAAGTGTAAGCGAAAACAATTTTATTTTTTAATTCAGGTGTTTCCAGTTTGTCTGTATGCACAGAATCCCTCAGGCCCTTCCCAGGAGTTGAGTAATCATAATTAGCATTTTCTAGCACTCGACCTAATCAAGTATTGAGATTTAACAAACACAAAGGTCTGGTGGGAGACCTGGGTACAGAGATCATCCATGAACCTGCCCCCAGTTTCTTTGTCTCTGCTAATTGCTGTTGACTGCTCTGAACCATTATCTGTGTCATTAACAATCATTGCTCTGTGGTTTTCTGAGGCCATTACAGTCTCTTCCCCTTCTCTGAGAATATCTTACCAGAACTGAGAAGCCCTTTCTCCTTGGATTGATTCCCTCTAAGCTGTACATATATCAGCTGGGATCTGAATGCTTGCTTAGCACAGGAAATGAGATCTTATCAGCACAGCCTTTTCCAAAGTGAAATGTGCTGCTCGAAAATGCAGCAGAGTCAGAAGATACCAAGAAAACACTCCTGTGCAAAAGAAGTAAAAGGAAAAATGATTCCATATTATTTGGTATGGATAAAATAGCACTGGCACATTGTGTTGTCGACAACACTTTAAAATAAGGAGGTTCAGAGAAGGGGAAAGCCATAAATAAAAGGTCCATGCTATGGGAAGATTAAAAACCCCAGTAGTGTTTGCTTATGTTCTTTTTCAGTGGAGATGCAGGATTTAAGGAATAGCACAAATAGACAAGCTCTGGTCTCTCATTTATCATTTGGGGATAGAGAAATGAAAGTGCAACAGAATATAGATTTATAAAGGAGAATTCTTTAGACTGCATATTGAAGCCAAGAGCTTTGGAAGATTCAGAAAGGATTAGAGATTTATATGGAGGATGAGAACATCCACAGTTACTTTAGATTAAAAGATCCTGGAATATAAGCCATCGTGTTCCAGGACGTTAGACAACCTATAAACCAGCAGGATTTACAAAGAAATTCCCTATGAGCAGGATATTGTGTTTGTCCACTCTGAATTATTCTTCCTCTGGAACATCTAGTACTGGGAACTCAAACTCTGATACTAAACTCATGATTCTTTTGCTGCTGGATTTAGGCAAAAGTATATAAGCCAAGCATTTCTTTTTCCCGTCCAGATGTAATGTCTGGTTTACCATCCAGAAAAGGACAAGTGATTTAGACTGGCCAGATCCTTGACTGACTTTATTGAAACTTAGGATTGCTGGCATTTTGTTTACACACTCTTTTATCTATATTCTTTTAATTGTGTCGTATTTCCTTCTAACACAGCGCCAGTGCTCTCAGATTGTGTGACCACATCCTGCTCCCTTCGTTCCAGTCCGTGACAGAACTGGCAGAACCACAGGTGGTGTGGTAGCCAAAACTCACCTGTGCTTTCAGTGACACACCAGGTGACCTTGGTGCAGGCTGGCACCTTGTTCTGCTGCCTCTGCTGCAGTTGGTGACAAAAGGGTAGGGCTGGGCACACCAAAGAGTTCCAAAGTCTGCCACAGAAGGAGCTCACTGGCAGGAAACCAGGGTCCCAAGTGAGGCAGGTACAAACTTTGAGCAGCCAAGTTCTCAGCATAGATTACATATATATTTATATATATGTAATTATTATATATCTGCTTATATCAAGGTTCTCAAGCATAGATTCTCATCCTTAGATCATGATCAAAAGGCTAGAATGTATTGCATATACAGGTGTGAGGTTTTTATCTTCTTTTCGTCATGTTAGAGCCAGGATTCACACACAGGAATCACAGTTTCGTGTTTGGACTCAGTGTTTATTAATTTTTATCTATAGCACAGCCTCAGGAGTTGTGAGCTCTAACCAGCAAGGTAGAAAACTGAGGTAAAATGGATGGATCTAACTCTTTCCAAGGTTATTTAAGTGCTAATCACCCAATAACAAGATGACACCTATATTATTTATACTTTTGACCCAATAACTGACCACCCAAGGCCCGCAATGTGGACACTTCACCCAATTAGAAAAAAACACCTGAAACCAAGAAGAAGGTGAGGAAGAAGGACTCAGACAATGCCCTAAATCCTCCATATTGCCCCATATACATTCCTGTATCCTAAACCCTAAATTTTCAGCTTCCAGAATTCCAGCTTACAGGAGATTTGGGTCAAGGCCCTTGGATCAAGTCCTCTCTCTTGGTTGAGGAGAGCAGCTGCTGTGTCACCGTGTGCTGTGTGTGTCACTGTGTGCCGTGTGTCTGTGGCCGTGTGTCACCGTGTGCCGTGTGTCTGTGGCCGTGTGTCACTGTGTGCCGTGTGTCTGTGGCCATGTGTCACTGTGTGCTGTGTCTCACGCTGTGCTGTGTCCCCTCAGCTGCAGATCTGGGACACAGCAGGCCAGGAGAGGTTCAGGACCATCACGCAGAGTTACTACCGCAGCGCCAACGGGGCCATCCTGGCCTATGACATCAGCAAGAAGGCCTCCTTCCTGTCCATCCCTCGCTGGATCGAGGATGTCAGGAAGTACGCTGGCTCCAACATCGTGCAGTTACTCATTGGTGAGTTGGGAATCTCAGGGCTTCTTTAATGTGGACACAGGCTTTGTTTCTGCCTGAAGTTAAGGCGTGTGCCATAGACCCGACTGGAAATTTTACCAAAAGAGCTGATTTGCTTTGCTCTGATTGACTTCTGTTAAGGAATAGACTTTGAGTCCTTTGCATCTCATTTAATAGAGAACTGGGGTGCCCAGTTCTGAGGCACAGCTGCTGTGGAGTTATTTCGTTGCATTTCACATCATCTCGTTGCATTGCATCTCATTGCATTGCACTGCATTTCCTCATAAAGATCTTCAGGTTTCCAGGGTCCAGGGAAGCTCCACCGTAGCAAGCTGGTGTGCTTTGGTGGGTTGGAACACACACACACATACATAATTCAGCAGAGAGGTAATTTTGGAAGGACTTTGGGGCAATCAGAGTTTGCCAGTCCTTTGCTACAAGTTCTGCTTTCCAGCCCAAATGTTTTGGATTCAGATGTGGCTCTTGGGGCCTGTAGAGCTGCTGATACAACAGCAGTACCATTCTAGATTTCCCTGGGAATCAGCAGACAACTGCTGTTCTCACAGGATGGTTTTAACTTCAATTTCTAGCCAATTCTCCTCTGTTAGGGTCTGCAGCCAACCACTGCTCAGTTACTTTTTTCTGTTCCTTATGGGTAACACAGAGATACAGGTTGGAAAGGGCTGGGGAGATTATCCAGTCCAACCAAGGCCAGAGTCAGGTTGGTCGGGGCCTTTTCAGCCACATTTTGAAAATCTACGGAATGGAAATTCTTCAGCTTCCTTGGGCAACCCGAGAACCTCCTGCCAAGCGCTTCCTGTGACACAAACAAGCCGTGATCAATGGCTCTGTTGTTTCCTTTCCTTCCAGGAAACAAGTCTGACCTAAGTGACCTTAGAGAGGTTCAGCTGGAGGAAGCTCAGAGCCTGGCTGAACACTATGACAACATCATCTGTGCCATAGAGACCTCTGCGAAGGACTCCAGCAACGTGGAGGAGGCTTTTGTGAAGGTGGCCACGGAGCTGATGATGAGGCATGGAGGGCCCATGTTCAGTGAGAAGAGCACTGACAGCATCAAGCTCGACAGCAAGGACGTTGTGGAAGGCTGGGGGTGTGGTTGCTGATAAGAGCTAGCTGATATCCCTAACTTTACTGGAATTTAGATGGTGCTTCACCCTAATGCTGAGTAGCATGGTAGCCATATTCTCCTCCTCCTCCTGTGAAACCAGCAATTTTGTAGAAGTTAGACACACAATCCTGTTTGCTTCAGTGTCTTATTTTTAAAAAGGGACTTTGGAGAGGTAGTCCTAAAAGTCAAACCCTCTGAAAAACTTACTCAGCGTTTGTCCCCACCATTTTATTTTCTGTAACCTTCATACGAGTTACAAAAAAATGGAGGAAACTACTCTGAACTTGGTATTTTGGGGTGGGAAGACATTTGGTTGGGGAAGAGGCTGATGCAAACCCAAAGATCTAAGCATTTAGCATGGGACTGGTGGCAAAGGAGGTCGTTTTTGGAGTAGGCAATCTTGACAGTGTCTCTTCAAATCCTCAGCACTCCACTAGTGACCAGAAAGTGTCAGTGCTTTGATGATGGTATTTCAAGGGTCATAATAGCCAAGATTTTGATTATAGGACCAAATAGCAGTCACCTGTCCTAGGGCACATGAGTTGCTGTTGGAACAGGCCCAGGTGGGGGAGCTGCTCTCAGGTTTTGTTCTCATTTGAAGTTAGTGTTTTAACAGAAACCAAAAGCAGCCTCAGCTCTGTCACAAGCAGGATTGGACCAGGGTGGTGATTTAAAACAGCCTTGAGGAGAGGGAAGATGCATTTCATTTGCCTGTTACTTGCACAAGTGATAGCTCCTTTTTCCAAGTGGAAGCATCACTGAGGTTTTGCCCTCAGGTCTCATCATTTCATTCCCCAACTCAAGACCTGCACCACTGGGAACAGGAACTGGAGAAACCTTGAACTGACTGTAGCCAAGATCTCTTGCCATGTGCCTAATGGTCAAATACAGGGTTCATTCTGGTCAAACATTTGATGTTATGGTACCAGAGTGCATAAGTGGCATGAGTGGATTTGATTTTTTTTTATTGGTTTTGTTTTTTTAAACCATCTCTTTAAATACTACATGGGCATATAATGGGGAAGAAGACCTCAGAATAGCTGAGAAGTGCATGACTGCAACTTCTTGGTTGTGAGAAACGAGTGTCTTTTTGAGTGATTCCCTCCCAAATTCCCTTTGTACCCAAATGTTCCCCTCTCCCTAGCACAAGTTACCAGTTGCTTTTCATTTCTTTAAAGGATTCAGCAGGAAAAAAATCTTTCATAGTGGATCAAAAGTCTACATAAAGTAAAATAGATTTCAAAATCCAGTTCTTTCAGATGCAGCTCTGTAGAGTATCTTGTAGATGTAGCTGAGGTACTGATGGATTCCTCTGCATTTACACTCTCAGGCACCCTACAAAAGTGGATTTGCAAGGAGAGCAGGAGCAGCAATATTTTATAAAGCAAATGTGTTCAGGGATGGCAATCCTGATAATTTGAAGGAGTTACTTTTCAAAAAGCACTCACTTGACGTCACTTGTCTCTTTGAAAAATCCAGATCAAAAAGGACTTGAACTGTTTTGTTACTAGGGCTGCACCAGTTTAGTCATCCAACATATCCAGTGTCATGAAAATTAGGACGATTTAGGAAAGGGCTAATGGATACCAATTTTAATACTCTTCATCTTCCTGTAGCAAATATGAAACCAGTCTCTCCTCTTTCTGTTTTTTTAAACTGTGAGGTAGATAACGGAGGAGTATTGTGTGCTTTGTAGCCTGTTTGCTTCTATCTAAGGGGTTAGTTTTCAAGTTTTATAGTTGTGAGAATGAAAAAGGCCTTAAATTTTTTCAACTAGTACAGCTTTCACAATTCTGCTATTTTCTACAGGAGGGCAGGCTGAGCTGCAGGACTTGGTTGTGTTTTTGGATAGTTTTCCAGGATATTCCTACTTCCAAAGACAGGAGGCAAAAAATGTCCAGCTAGACATTTGGGGATTTAAAATTGGGAACGGGGATGAAAATGGGAATTTTCCATACCCTAGTTGGTGTATTCCCTATATTCTCCTCTCAGAAGAAACTGGGAAAGACAGTCCAGGCTAAAACTCAGTGCTGGTGACTGCTTTTCCTCCTGGTGAGATCCTTAAGGTACAGAAAATTTGCAGACATTTCACTTTCTATCTGTAGGTCATGGTCCTGCAGTTCTGCTTGAACAGGGACCCCCAGATGAGCTCAGCCCCCCATTACCTGCAGGATTAGTGCCAAATTATTTTAATGCTGAGGAAAATCCACATGCATTTAAGAACAGTATTGCTACTTCTCAGACTGAAATCCACAGTTTACATAGTAACTCATCCTGAAACTGGAACAAGAAGCAAAATTAATATAAGTCCTGCTTCCAGTGCAGCCAGTGAATGATTGTGCTTTTACAGTAGATGAAGGACTGAGGAATTATTGATCCATTTTCTTCATTTATGAAGTTTTTCTAGTCAAAAGTAGAATTAGACCAGGCACTACACTTCTCTTTACAATTTGCCTGGATGTATCTCTTAAACTAGGCTTGAAGGGTGAGGCTCTGTCTGCAGGTCCGCCTGGTTCACTCAGAAAATGTTCAATACAGCAGCAGTGATGGGTTTGCTGTACTTTAAATGAAGGCACCAATTCCAGTTAGTGTTCAGTTTCCTGCAGAAAACTAAAGCTGTGGCTTTAAATCACTTTTGTCTTTTAACTCTTGGCTCTTCCACGTTGTAGCAAGTGGAGTACAAGTTTGCATGCCCTCCTGACTGAACAAAAGAAATAAAAGAAGACCTGGTTCATTTTTTATTCAGAAGAAACCTGAAGACCTGGTTTATTTTTTAGGTTAGCAGCTGGTGGTGCCTGGGCTGTCAGCAGTTAAAATTTATTTTGATTACCAAACCCTTCCTTTGTTCACTGCCCACTAGGCAGGGAGCTTCTTGACCAGAAATAAACAGTAAATTTAGAGCTTTTCACTGCCCTGCTGAAGACTTTCTCAGACCTGGGAGCTGTGGAATTCAGGCATGAGGAAGATGGTTGGTTTAACTCCATTAATCCTATTGCAGCCAAAAGGATGCCTGGGTGAAGAGAGTGAGGAGCAATAAACCTGTGATTTACGGGTAAAAACCTGAGTTTCAGCTGCCAGGGTATAAATGGGCACTGATGGACATCAGGTGAATAATTCAGTAGTGCTTGTTCAGAGTTCACAGCATAAGCATTTGCCAAGAAATCTGTTTACTGCCAGTTGAACATTAACAAGGCTATGGTGCAGTAACTGCTTTTAAGCAGATCCTCTTGGCTGCTCATGTATTTGCATTAGTATTTATCATTTCTTTTTGGCAGTACCAAAGTGTGCAAAAATATTACAAAAGCACAGGAGGGGATATTGATCTCTGCCTTGCAGCACTTGGGAGTGCAATGCAGAGGCAAATACTGAAATGAAACCATCAGCACAATGTGGTTCCCAGGAGACTTTGTTACCCTTTGTATTGATTTTAAGCTAATTTTATCTCCAGTTTCTCATCCAGTTCCATCATCACGGATGGAACTTGGACAAATATTTATAATTATGTAAACATAAAATCAAATGAACGTCGGCCCAGAAACCTGCTGGTGTTTGCTTCGCAAAACAAAATTGGAGAAAAATGAGAACACCTAAGAACAGAGGAGAAATCCTGATGATTTCCGTACTCTCGCTGCACTGGAAAGCAGGTTTTTCAGGGGGAAAAATCTAAATGAAGCCCAGCTAAAACCACCCGTAGCTTTCCTATCAGCTAATACTGACAGATTTCCAAGAACTTCACCAAAAGTGGAGCTCTTGCTCCCTTTGGGTGCCTAGATTCTCATATGTAAAAACAAGGGTTTGGAACCTTGTCCTTTGGACACAGCATGCAAACTTGTCTTGAAAACTTGAAGACATTTTTTTAAAAGTGAGCCAGAGCTGCATTTCCACAGACATGAAAGCTGCAGACAGATGCCTCCCAAAGTCTTTAAAAGCATCTCGGTACTGCTGCAAATCAAGCACAAAACTTGTGTGGAAGAGGTTTTTGCACTAAAGGGAAATAGTTATCAGAGAAAAAAAATCATTAATGTGAAAGGCAGAGCATCCTGATTATTCTGCATTTTTCATGTTCATTTCCTGTTTCAATGCTGTGCATAAGTAAGGTTTTTTTTTCCCTTTATAAATGATATGAAAATAGATAAAGTGTGAAAAGTAGTTTGATACTTGACAAAATAAATGCTTTCTTATGAGAGTGATAATATTGATGAGGAGAATAACTTTGCTATTAGGGTTTGGTGGTGCAGTATCAGGGATTCCCCACAGAGCTGTGTTGGGATGGTGTGAGACACAAAAACCATTCCCAAAACGGGGGGACACCAGACCCTGTCCTGCCTGCCTGCCAGAAAATAGATACACAGGCATGTACTGAGCAGAAGGTGAATTTAGTTCTTTGTAATGATCTTTAAAGATTCCTGGTTTAGATTTCTGATAGGCAGATGTGCTCTGTGCTATCAGCCAGTTTTTCCCTCTTCTGTGCCTCACTTGCTGAGATCTGACAGGTGAAAACCCCACAACTCCAGAGCAGGGAGCATCCCAGCCAGTCTGGCTCACACACACCTCCTGGGGGGAAGGTAAAAATCTCTTAATTCATATTGAATTCATTCACTGCATTCCAAAATTATTTGAGGGGTTTGGGTGATAACAGTGTTAAAATGGTTCTGCATTTTTCTAGGTCAAATCTGTTGCTTTCCAAGGTTTCTTTGAGAGATGCAGGCTGTACATTTCTAATCATCAGTAACTGTTTTGCTTTTAAACTTTCTTATCACAATACTGACTGAAATGATTTGGAATATGAGGAGACAAGGGAGCAAGCTTGCATACTACGGTAATTTTTTATACTTTACCTTCATCTATTTATGAATTTATTATGAAAAGTATTTTTAAACATGAAGCCTGCTTTTGTTGTGAGTTTTAGCAAAGTAGTGGATACATTGTACTGTGTATCATTAAAAAGGTTTAATTAAAAGTAAAACTTTGGCAATTAATACCCTTTGTTGTTACTTTATGCATGTACCTTGTCATGGTAGATGATCAGAAACAAAATCAATTTGAAGAAATTATGGCTCCTGTCCTACAGTGGTGTATGGTCTACTTTTACACAAGATATGACCTAATGTACCCTTAATTCAACAAATGGTGCTGAACTAACTTTCTCTTATCCTCCCAACTGTCCATGACTTCCAGAAATGCATGCACTTCAATTGTTCCCAATTGGCAAACTCCAGCAGAGCTGTCTGGAAGATGAAGAATGAACCCCAAAATGCGCATTGTTGGAGAAGTGCAAATAACTTCTTCAGTGCTTGCAATTAAGTGTGAACAATGTAGTTACAACTGTACCTCCCCAGGGGAACGTTTAGATCCTGGATTTTATTGGAGTGCTGTAAATTAAACAAAGCAACACCCCTTTGTTTTTGCTTGGCTCTTTAACTGGAACGTCAGCAGATGGGTATTTGTGATCCGCAGGAGCCAAATATTGAATTACTGGGTTTGCACTGTCTGCTGCTCTAGTAACAGCCTCAGGTGTCAAAAGAGGGGTTGTCAATGCCATGGCCAGGCTCTAGAGCTGCTTCCTCACACTGCTGAATTTGTCAGTCAGTTCCCTTTAAGGACACATTTTTACTGCTGGAACTTGTGGCTGTAACTGCCCTGGAGAGGATGGTGAGAGGATGGGTGAGAGAGGAAATAGTGCAGGTGTCACCAATAACATCTACCTGCTCTTGGGAGGGACTGACCTGCATTTTCTCATGTGTTCTACACATTTATACCGCAGTTTCTACATCTGTGTGGAGAAAAAAACAACTTTTCCCTTTTAATGACTTTTTATAAGTGCATGTGGTGAACACTTAAAAATTATTTCCCGTTTCTGGGAACTCTCCCTGGAATTCTCTTAGAATGTGAAATGGTTTGGATACAAACCAAGAGATCTACACACACTACAACCATTTTTCTTTTGCTCTGGTGAACTGACCTTTCATTATGTACCTGCAAAAAAAAAAAACAAAACAACCCAACCCTGTATTTTTTATAGTTTAAGCTCACTGAATATTTTTTCTCCACATCTGTGGGCAGGAAGTTAGCTGTTAAACCAGATACAATTCCATAAAACGAGGCACCAATCCCAAATCCTATTGAAAATCTGATTTTGAGATTCTTACCTGTACAACAGGTGCTGCTTCTGCTTCAGGAGAAAGGTAAATAAATAAACCAATAAATAAATCAATCACCTGGTGGGTGTTAAACTGTAAGGCACGTTTAGCATGAGCCCAGATTCCAGTACTGGATTCTGAGCTTGGCACACCAGACCAACACAATGCAAAGAGGAGAACTTTGAATTCAGACCAGCTGAGTCCCAGGTGGTCTGAATTCGACAAACCAATCTTTACACCAAATAAACCCACCTGTGCTATTGGAATATGCACTCATCTGTTTTATTCACAGAAGTGACCACAGAAACACTTCCCTGAAAGGTCTAAGAGTGCAGCCTGTTTCTGTCAAGGTTGAAAACAGGATCTATTTCATCACCCAAGAATTCATCCTGGTCTAGACAAAAGATTTTAATCCTGACTGTGTGAGACACACTGTGATATCTCGGAGTACTCATTTCTGTTCAAATTACAGAGCACACAAGGACACCAGTGAGTTTCAGAGGAGCTCCTGTACTCCCAGCTTCTCCCCTTTACCCTGATGGAAAGAGATTCCCACCTCTTTAGGCCACTGCCTCATTGTGTAGTGTTATCCAGGTCACTATTTCTAATTGCCTTTACTTCCTTCATCTGGTTTTTTCATCATTTTGGCTTTTTGAGGGTCTGCCAAGCCCAAACTGCCACTCACCAAGCTGGAGTTCAGTCCATGGAGCTGGGGAATCTGGAATACCCTGATGCTTGCAGGACTGCACTGGGGGCAAGGCTTGTAGGTTGTACTGGTGATGTGACAGAGAAAAAGGGACCGTCTTCCTTTTCTGCAAACATATTTTATGTTAATGCTTCCATGAGGGATGAGATTTAAGAGGTCTGTATACAGTTTCTTTGTGAACCTTTTGAAGTGCTTGTCCACATTGTAGAGGGAAAAAAAGGAGAAACAAACTGAACATTTTCTGTTCTTCAGCAATTTCCAACGTTTTTATTCCTTCCTTCACCAGTTCTGGTAAAGTTAGAGAGTTCTGCAACATGCTTGAGTACTGAAACAACGTGACTTCAAACCATCCTGACCTTGCAAAATTACAGCCTTTACTAAGAGTTGGCATTCTTTGCAAATACTTGGCATATTACAGGAAAGTGCTAAAGAAACAGGTAAGTATCTGTTTATTGTACCGATAAAAAGGCAAGAATGTGCTGCTGGAAATACTTTTCCAGTGAAGAAGCAGGAAATAAACTGTTTAGAGCAGTGTCCTTACACTGGATCCAGTGGGACACTGAAAGATACTTAGGAAACATTAGAGGAGATGAAATAACAATCCTGCCAGTGGAGAGGGGATTACAGTGCTTTGCAAACAGAGGAAACACAAGAACAAAATCTGACTTCACAGCAGCTGGGAGCTCTCAGGGTTCTGTTGGGATGAAAAGCAGTGAAGGATTTGGCCACAAAATTATTCTGCCAGCTCTGCAAAGAACCTGGGAGAAATGAAAACCCAGGTTTTTGTTTGTACAATTTCTAATTTGAAAAAAAAAAACAAAAAAAAACCCACCTAAAAAAAACCCCAGCCCTAAAAACCTGACTAGTCCCTGATGTGAATTGATCTTTGTGTGTAAGTTGACTTTGGTTTTAAAACAATTAATTGGGTTACGTTTTCCAAGCTTATGTCACAAGTACAACACATACTGTGTTATAACAAAAACCACAGAAATATTTTCAAAGACATCTTTGGGATGAAAACTTTGGAAGTATTTTACAAAAATAACAAAAAAATAAATTACTTTTTAAACAAACAGCTATAAAATCCACGAACCAAAACAACATATAACATTGACATGAGATGAAGTATATTACACTAAAGGCCAGTTAATTACCACAGTGGTATGAGGCTTCAAGTAATTTAGGCACTTTTTGGCCAAGCAGTAGTCCCTGATCCAGTGGTAAAGTCCCAACTCAGAGAAACACCTGAAACAAAACTTAAAGCTTTCTTTAAAGGATTATAAATTTCTCAAAAGAGAGGGAAAAAAAAAAAAAAGAGAGAACAGATAGAAAGGCAAAGAGCAAAAAGGCCACAGAGGGCACCCAGGTCTGCTCCTTCCCTTCCAGGACTACGGAATTCCAACACAGTTAAGGCTTGACACAGCAGAGAGGAGCAATCAAACTCCAGGGCCATGGGAAAAGAGGCACAAGGAAAGGTTAGATGAGGGCAAAGCCAACGTGGAACAGACTGAACTCCACTCTGAGTGGAGGGAGCATTCAGTATTGCAGAACGCCAGGCACTAATAGATGTGCTCTGTACCAGCCCACCTGGAATGGACTGAGTGACCCCAGCACCACAATCTGAGATCCTCCAGATCCCAGCACCTAAAAGCTAATTCTTCAGCAAACCAAAGGAGGTACTGTCCTGGAGGGATTTAAGTACCAGTACCTGAAATCTCTGAAATATTGCTATTAAAGAACCTAATACAACAAAGAGGAAGACAATAAAGGGCAACTCATGCCATAAATTACATCTTTAAAAGCAGTATAAAAAGCACTATTGATAGTACACTTACACACGTGTACCTGCCTATACTACTAATAAGCGTACCTAAGAGAAGACTATTCATTTAGAGGTTAAAAATTGTCGAAGGCAGCAGTTTGTGGCACTCTGGTGAAGCACAGTGTGTTCTGGGGAAGGAGAGCACAGCACCAAATCCTCCTTCATCCTTCAGAACTGCCCTCACCTCAATGAGGCGCAAAGTTCTCCAGCTGGAAGACCAGGTCCACAGCAGCGTCCACATCTGGCACGACGTGGTCTGGCTCCACCAGGCCAGGGTCGAAGCTGAAGTCCCTGTGGCCGTGGAAGGCGCTGTGGGTGACGCTGTCCCCGGGCCCCAGTGTCCCCTGGCCGTGCGGGCTGTACACCCCTGTGCACACCAGCACCGACCTGCAGCGTGCCGCCGCGGCGCCGGCCAGCTCCTTCTGCCAGCTGGGGCCCATGTCCTGGGGCTGGGGCAGCGGGGCAGCGCCTGCTCCCCCGGACACCTGGGCCTGCAGGAGGGACACGGCGCCTGTCCTGGAGCTCTCCTGCAGGTAGCGGTTGTACAGGTTGGCGCCGTACACGTCCGTCATCACATTGTCCCTGCAGAGGAGAGGAGAGAGGCGGTCAGCACTGCAGCCCCAGCTGCCAACACACATCCCCACGGCTTCCATTTAGCAGTTTGTTGGCTGCTTTACACAACTCGATGTGGAATCGGGCGGGCAGGAAGAGATCCAACCCTGCAGCGATTTTATCGCAGCGTTTTCCTGAAGCGTGGCAGGATCAAAATGAATCACTCCTCATATCGCAGACCGGGGAGAGAAAATCAAGGTATGAGCAGCCCAAGAATGAGCTCATTATATTTCCAAATATCTTGGAGACTCTGGAGCAGTCTTTCATACAATAGAGCTTTATCTTCTCCCCTGAGAAGGATTCTATGGTGTGGCAGCACATGACCAACCTAAATAACCTCAGAGATAAAGTCCAGCCCTACAGTCTCTAACTGTGCTTTGCTCAAAGGCAGTTGGTGTTACACCACTAAAACTAACAGAATAATCATCCAGGCAACCCCTTTTTGTTAAATTGACACAGCCTATTACAGACAAAAATAAAAATAACAAAAAACCCAGGATAAATCTTAGTTGCATATAAAACACCTTTTGTGCTTCTGTAGCAATTACACATAAAAGAGCAAAGCATCATTAATTTTTAAGATTAGAAACCTCACAAAAATGACGATAAAAACCATAGCACCAATGAAGTTTGATGGTCTTAACAGCAGGAGAACCAAGCCGGTAAGACTTGGAGTTGTGTGTTTTTCTTGGCTGGCATTTACACTGTGAGTAATTTCCTGGTGTATTTGTGGGGCTCAGCACACAGGGTTTGGGATTTCCTGCTGTACCTGTGGGGCTCAGCACACCTGACCCCACAGCACAGAGGGTCTGGATGGGCTGGGATATCCTGCTCTACCTCTGAGGCTCAGCACAGAGGGTTTGGGATTTCCTGGGGTATTTGTGGGGCTCAGCACACCTTACCCCACAGCATAGAGGGTGTGGATGGGGTGGTCCCAGCTCCTCTGCAGGGCCTGGGCCCGGATCAGGTGCTCTGCATACTGGTATGTCAGCCTGCTGGGCTTGCCCATCAACGCCTCGTACTTCAGCTCTTTGCCCGTGATCTTCTTGTAAATGTTTTCCAAACAAACCATGAACGTTCCGTGCCCAAACCTACACAGATATAAACCCAAATCATGAACATTCTGTGTCCAAACCTACACAGATATAAACCCAAACCATGAACACTCCATCCTCGAACCTACACAGATATAAACTCAAATCATGAACACTCCATCCTCGAAGCTATACAGATATAAACTCAAATCATGAACATTCTGTGTCCAAACCTACACAGATATAAACCCAAACCATGAACACTCCATCCTCGAACCTACACAGATATAAACCCAAACCATGAACACTCCATCCTCGAACCTACACAGATATAAACTCAAATCATGAACACGCCATCCTCAAACCTACACAGATATAAACCCAAACCATGAACATTCTGTGCCCAAACCTATAGAGATGTAAAACCAAATCAAATTACATTAAGCACAGGTTAAAAACATTGAACAAAGCTTTTGATTTCATGATGTTTTTTAGGAATAAATCGTGTCCTGCAACTATCAAACTTCCCTCAGCATGGTTCTTCAGCAGCTGGTTCACTGAAAATTAAGGGCTGATTAACTGAACAACAGACACCACAACAAACTCACATTACTGGGATGGCACAACAGATTTATCTGATTTTAAAGTTGCTCGCTGGAGGTATCCTGGGTGCAGCCAGACCTTTGACCCAGGACTCAGGCAGCAATCAAATCACAGTAAAGAGTTTCTATTTCAAATTACAGGCTGAGGGGAAGGGAGGAGAAACAAACCTATTAAAAAAGTACCTTCTATTGAAAACAAAATCAAGCAAAACCACTCTTAAGAGGTCCTGGCACCTTGTTCTGTGTGTTCTACTTGTTTTTTTCTAGTGTTCCTTAAAGGACTCACTGCACTGTCCTCAGCTCAGAGCCACTCACTGCTTTCAACCAGCAGAGTCAGATCTTTACCCTATCAGGAAAAGAGAAATACCAAAGAGGGACCTAATGAAAATGAAACAATGGCCTTGATATTTTTTTCATATTTTGCCTTTGAACCGAGGCTCTCAGGTCCTCAGGAAAAAAAAAAAACCTCTCTTCCTCCACTGTTCTGGGAGTGAGGAAACAAAGGGGTTTAGAGCTTAAAATCAGCTTTTCTCTTGAGAACTGATTTCCTGGCTGCAATAATGCAGCCAGCAACAAGGCAACATGAGCTGGAAATGCATTAGAGAAGTTGCATTCAAAGCCAAGCCCTGCTGTGAAGCCTCATCAAACATTCTGTACTCAAGTGTTGACTCTGAATCCTGCTGGAAAACTGAGGAAGGTCCAGATAAATCCCAATTAAAGGCATAAAGCACTTACCTCGGGGACTGTGCCTCGGCCACCCACATCAGGTCCATGTTGCAGGCAAGCACAGGGATGTGAGGGTAGTTCTCCTGCTCGTAGGGGTTCCCAGGGTAGCCACTTGTCAGCAGAACATCGATGATCAGCTGCAGGCTGGTTTCCCATCTCACTGGCTCCCCAAACAGCACCACAGCTGGGAGAAGCACAGGCACAGAAAGGAACTGTTAACAGAGAATCTCTGACACCGGCTCAGAAACTTGGCCTAAAGAGACTGAACAAGGCATTGAACAGAGCCAGGAACAGATCAAACAGTCACCTTCATTTGGGGGGTCATGTATCCCATGCCAATCCATTCACAGAACATGGCAGCAGTAACAAAACGCCACTGCAAAGTCTACAGGTTTGGGAATTGTATTTTACAGGGGAAGTTTCTCCAGAAGTTACAATATTAACTTCTAAATTGTATTTTTAAGTCTAACTCATGAGTTCTCTGTTGACACACAATATTAAATGCACCACCAGAGACGTTGATTTGTTCATCTCAGAACGAAACTTGGATGTTGTTTTTAAAAGTTGCTTTGGTCTCCAGCAATAATCTGACATGGCTGTTGTTAAATCCTGAATTCTAAAGGGCAATTTCTACTTTCTTGTAGTTCAGATGAGATGAGAGTGAACACAAGACCCTTCTCACACTACTCCATCTTGTAAGAACAAGACCAATTATTTCTGAATAATGAACATCAGTTCATTCCTCATTTTTGAAAGGAGGGCAACAATGGCCTGTTAAAGGCAGGTGAAAAGGAAAGGAGACCTCACATACCCTTCAAACATCAAAACCCAGTGGCTGAAAGCTGCACCCATTAGAAAACAGCTTTACAACACGTGATGACAGATGTCATTATCAAGGAAATTTCAGGATTGTCTCAGACAAATTTCTAAAGTGCCCAACAAGGTAAAAATAATTTCTGATAATAAAATCAAACAAAAATCAAATCAAATCAAAAAATAAAATAAAATAAAGATACTTCATTTATTAATGGATAGATGCAAGTTAAAGAAAGATAACTGACCCTCAATCTTGGGAAGCTCCACAGCAGAGGGGGACTGCAATAAGAAAAAAAGTGAAAGTTTTCTACGACATTAAACATCTATTTTTAACAGAATAAACCCAAGCACAGTTCCCATAGCTGCCCCCCTGCCACTGTGACAGGAAATAAATTCTGTCTTGGTAAATACCTGACGTCAGTTCACTCAGAACTTGTGTTTCCACTCTGAAGTGACATTTCTGCACAGGGACAGCAGTGATTGTGCTGTACCTGCACCAGCCTCCTGCTCCTCCTCAGCTGCCTCTGGAGCTTTTTAACTGCAGTCGTTAAAATTACTGGTGTTGTCATTTTAGTTGTTTAAATTACTTGTTTAATTAATTGCTTAAATGCCTGTGTATAAAAGTATGGATGATTATTTTTCCAGAGGAGTAAGAGGCCTCCAGTAGTACCAAAACATCTGAAAAACAGTTTTTGAGATGTGTTTCTTTAACACTTCTAATAAAGAATGCACTGTATAACATGTAATATATTTGCTCAACAATAAAGATTTTGCGCTTCATTATTTACTTTCTGTGGTGACAAACACTTCAACAGGTTCTTGACCTTCCCCATCTACCTGGGGAAAGGTGGCACAGCTGAGTGAGGGATTCTGTGAGCCACAGGGAATGTCCTTATCCCAGGTGGGGATAATCCACTTTGTAGGCTGGCCCTGAACATGTACAGCACAGCCAGCTGTTCACTTCTGCTTTAAATTCTGCACAACTCAGCTGGAACCACTGTACCTGCTGTTAACATTTAAATAGTGCTATAAACAGCAAAGGGAGTCACACCCAGCTGTTCACTTCTGCTTTAAATTCTGCACAATTCAACTGGAACCACTGTACCTGCTGTTAACATTTAAATAGTGCTACACACAGCAATGGGAGTCTTTCAAGGGAAGATTATTTCTCTTCGCAGGATTCATTTACAATCAAAGCAACCTCATGGCTTAGAAACAATACCAACACAATCATATTTTCAGGGAAAAACTGATGTTATATTGCACACTTTGTGAGGAAGCTAATCAGCTTTCCAGGACAGATTTTGCATAAGGGATCTGTATAAGATTGGGAGTTTTCCCACAGCAGCAGCTTAAAAAAAATCAAAGGCTGGGTTAAAGAATTACTGCTGAGAGAAAAGAGTTGTTCTGGAGAAGGCTGTAATAAAACAAATAAGGAAACAGAAAAGCAAAGTCAAAATACAATGTAAGAACAGCAGCATTAGCTTGGTAGTTAAATATTGACCCCCTGCTATAGGGTGTCATGCAGTGAGCAAACAGAGAGGTTTGAAACACAAAATCTCCACTCACCAGGACGTTGGGTCTTCTGTCATGGTCAACAGCATCGAGCAGAGGGCGTTTCTCCCTCAGGGTGTCAATGGTGATGGGCTGGCAGAAGCCAAGGCTGGACACACCAGCTAAGGACACACAGCTGCCCCAGGAAAAGCTTTTCACACTGCTAATTCCCCTTCAACCAACTAAAGGTATTCAACTGGCAAATTCGTTAGGAATGAAGGCAACATCAAAGACAGATTTTCCTTCTGTGAGACAAAAAGATCGTGTCCCACTGCTGATAAATGAGAGACCGAAGTTGTTCTATTCTGTTCTCAGTCTTCTCACCTGCGTCTCTCTTAGCCAAGCCTGATGAATTTTGACCATTAACTGCAAAGTTCCTTCAATATCTTTTTCTCAGTTTTGGACTTCAAATAGAGCTTGTGCTTAAAAGCTGCATATACATTTTTACACTAGCTTTAATGAAAATCCCACTAAAGGAAAGAAGTGCAGAAGGGACTTAATGGAAGGCTGAGAAAAGCTTATTCAAAAAAGCTTCAAGTTATTAAGTTACAGTTTGAAGCTTTGATACCATCTTGATATCAATATAATTCAATATAATCAATATAATTCAAGTTCTTTGGGCACTTAGTATAAAACCACATTCCAAACATAAATTTGGCACCACACTAGGAGCTATCATTACTATTTATTACTGCGTTTGTAGGGTTGAAATATTTGATTTTCACTTCATCCATAGGAACCCCTGAACCTGATTAAGGAAAACCCTTTGACAGAAAGTTCTTGTTTTATTAAACTCTTTTTTAAAAAGATACTCTTGAGCAATATCAAGAAGTGGTCCTTGTCCAGATACCAGGACACATTTCTCATGATAACGCTTGAACATCCGCAGAGGACTGTGTGACATCATCACCTGATCTTGTGAAATCTGTTTGGGATTCAAAACCAAAAGGGGTCTGTTGTTTTTCAGAGAAGTTGTTTATACGTGGATTCAATTAACAGATGCAACAGCTGCCAGGAATTACAAAGCAATCAGCAGTTTCTCCTTTCTCAAATTATGTATTTGATAATATGCCAGAAAAAAAGTAGCTTACTGACAAATTATCATACATATCCCAGCTCAACTCAACATGAACAATTTTTTTTCCTCCCAATTTTATAAAATCACCCAATTAATTTGGAAATAAACAGAAAAGGAGAATCAGAACTGCCCTGGTTTGTGGGCCCTTTGCTGGACTGCAGCTCTGATTTAATTGCTGACTGGAAGATTTTAGTTTACATATCTCCACCCCCTTCAACAGAACAGATATTAACCAGTAAGATTATTATCCTGGAAAGATGCTCCTGTGAATCACTGCTTACCACCTTTCCAAAGAAATACCTTTAGCTTTACTACTGGAAAAACCAGTACCTTTACCAGTGGAAATTCCATTAGCTTTGGACAGCGTTTTTTACTATCAGCAAAGCTTTAAGGGAAAAGCAGGCCTGATGAACTGCACAGCATTTAAAGGAGGATAATACACCTGACACATTCAACATGATGAGGGAATAAATGGGATTTAGGTGACTTACTGGAACCCCCAGCAGGTGAGACAGCTGGTCAGCTTTTTTCTGGCGCAGGCAGTTCCCTGCGTTGGTGACAAAGACCACAGGCACCAGGAACTGTCCCTGAGAGTTGACCAGCTTTTGAAAGGCTGTTCTGGCAGCAGGAATGGGGGTCTTCCCTCGCACCAGCACCCCATCAATGTCAAAGAGAAATCCAAAGGATGGCAGCACGCTGAGCTAGAAGGAGAGGGAAATCAAAGGGTGCATTAGTTATGTCTATCTTTAGACACATTTAATGGAGTTTACAGCAGCTACAGCCTCCTAAGAACCTCCAGTGAGAGCAGGGATCTGTAACTCTGCACATCTCAATGTGCCTTACAGACACATCTTCATCCTAAACACATGTTGACAAAAGGAGCAGTTGTGCCTTATGCATACAGACCCACGAGAGCTTTTTTGCCTTACAAATAGTTCCAGACTATTTCAGAAGATAGGGAAAAATTAACTTGAACTGACTCCAAGAGGTACAAAATACATTCTGCTGTGCCAATGAGTCACACTTTAATGACTTGATCCCCACAGAATGCTAACAAGATTTACAAATGTAAAATTTTCAGCAGTGGGCAGGTCTTGGACACAAGTATTGTACTTGGCTCCCCCCTCACAAGGTGTTTATGTGTTCCACAAGGGTTTGATCACAGCCAAGTGACTGCCGTGCTCCTACACATGGCTTCAGTCCTAGCTCCACACGGGGCAGACTAATTGGGAAAGTCAGCACCTCCTTGCACAAAGGTGCTGCTCCAGTTACTAAAATACATCTCCTTGCCTGCCTTTGGGGCAGTGAAGAGCTGAACCTGGTGAGCCCCAGCGAGGGGAGTGAGGAAGATGAGCTGGGTGATAAAGGTCAGGGAGCCGAGACAGAGAGAGGGCTGTTGAGCAGTGGAACTGCTACTGCATCAGGCTGGAAATGTACAGAACAAAATCCATCACCTAAAGCTCATTGCTCTCCCGAGCCTAAAACAGAAACCAGGACCTTGGGCTGTATGATCAGTGATGAAGAGGGAGGGGTCAAGGGCCGAGGCTGAGCGTGGTGGGGAACAGGCAGAGGAAGGACTGCAGCCACGGGACGTGGGACAGCCTTTGCTGCCGGAGCTGTCCCAGGACACACACACCCACGGCCACCGTGTCTCCTGTGCAGGGGAAGGGCACTCTGCCCACTCAAGCAGCACTTGGTTCCACATCAGTTATTCACCCGCCACAGCACGGGGACAGGCACTGCCGGGAATGGGGATGCAGCTCAAGTGCCAGCGAAAATCTGCTCCCCTAAACAGCCCGAGTTAATAACGTCAACACTGGAAATATATTGCATTACCATTCATTTCAATTAGGCTGGGGTTTTGTCTTTCCGCGCAAGAACTCCTCCTGAAGCCCTCTCCTCTGTAGAATCATCACCCTTTTAACTTAAAGAACAAAATCTCTGAAGTCCTTGTCTCCACACAGCCTGCACCCGCTGCAGGAAAGCTGGCAGAAATAACCCAGCTGCTGCAGACATGCTGCTGAAATGCCTGCTAATAAATATCCAGCAGTCTCCCCAGACTTTGGGAATGGGTCCATGAAATTGCCGAAACTACAGTGGTATTGGAATAATTCTGTAGCAGATGCGATTCTTTACGTTAATTTTGCAACACATAAATAACAGATGTACTGATAACAGATTACAAATGGGAATTTTACAGTCAGTAACGCTAGCAGAAAGAAAATTAAAGTATTACAGGGGGGAAAAGCAGTAAGGAAAGAACTGAGCATATATATATGACAGATATAACGATAGAAATAATGATGCCAAGAGCTTCGTTTCCCTTTTGGCCCTAAAGAAACTGTCGGTGACAGGAGGCGCACGGTCAAAGGGACGCGCGGAGCCGGCGGCGGTCGGAACGAGCTTCCCTCGTCCGCTCTGTGACACCAGGAGCACACGCGGCCCCGGGACAGGAGTTCCGGCCGGCAGCGCCCGGGAAATCCATCCCGGCGTTCCGGGGAAGCGAGGACACCCCCGGGCATCCCCGGGCCGCGCTCCCCGCGCCCCGTTTCGCTTTCGCCCCGCCCCGCCCGTCCCGGCCCCGCTCACCGCGCTGTGCCCGCTGCGCTGTGCCGGGCGGCCGCACACGGCCCGGGCCGGGAGCCGCGGCGGGCGGGCGGCCCCGAGCAGGGCGCGGAGCGGCGGCAGCGCCCGGCGCATGGCGAGCCGAGAGCGGGGCCGGCAACCTGCGCCCCGCCCGGGCCCGCGTCAGCCCACGGGGCAGCGTCACCGCGTCACGGGCCCACGTCAGCCCCGGGAGATCTTCCGCGCCCCGCCGGGCTCCGCGCCCTGCTCCGCGCCCTGCTCCGCGCCCTGCTCCGCGCCCTGCTCCGCGCCCTGCTCCGCGCCCTGCCGAACTCCGCGCCCTGCCGGGGCTCCGCGCCCTGCTCCGCGCCCCGCCGGCTCCTCCGCGCCCGCCGAGCTCCCCGAGGCTCGGCCCCTCCGGCGCACCGGTGCGAGGAGCAGTCAGTACAACATTCCGACGGAGGAAATAACTGTTTTTTTAATTTAGTAACGAAGCAGAAGAAACGTTCTGTCTGGTTGTGCCCGGCCACGGGGTGAAGGGACTGGAGCATCTCTCCCAGGAGGAAAGGCTGAGGGAGCCGGGCATGCCCGGCCTGAGAGGGGAGCCAAGAGGATGGAGCAGGCTCTGCCCGGTGGTGCCAGCCATTCGGACACGAGGAACGGGCAGGGACTGATGCCCGGGAAGAATTTCTTCCCTGTGCAGTGACTGAGCACTGGAACACACTGTCCAGAGAGGGTGGTCTCACTGGAGCTACCAACTGTGGGGACAAATCCCGTGTCCTGTGCTCTGGGATGGTCCTGCTGGAGCAGGGAGGTTGGACCCCATGCCCCACGGTGGTCCCTTCCAGCCTGACCCATTCTGATTCATTTTTTGGGAAAAAGCCTATTATGCACAAACACCACAGTCCCTCAGCTCTGCACTCCTGCAGCTAGACTTGAAAGTGATATATCCATTAGTTAATGGATACTCTGCAAAGCTGTCTCTGTTTAACTTGCTCATCTGCTAATGCAGATTAGGTAAATCCACTTATTTCCTAGTGCTGCCAACAAATATTCCTCACCACCCCTCTGACTGTGAGGAGAAACTGATCCTTCAGCAGCTGTACTGTGCTCACCAGGACACGGAAAAAGGAAGGTGGCTCCACCTGCACCACTGATGTGGCTGGCATTAAATGAAACACACAGATGCATTTTTAAGAGACAAAAGCAGGCCCAAATCGATGCAGCAGACAGAACAGAGAGTTTATCCCCTTGGTGCTCAAGCCAGGATCACACACAGGGCAGAACTCTGAAGCAGACATGTAAGAGGACATAAAGAACTTGTTTCATTCCCTGGATGTGTTCAGGGCTGAGGCATTCCAGAGATGGTATGAGCCATAAACCTGGCAGCACACACACATCCCAGAGCTGAGGCAGAGCCTGCCCATTCCTCCTTTCTCCAGGACAAACAGGATCAGTTTCCTGGCTGTGGCCACAGCAGCTTCTCTACCCTGACTCCACCAGCAATTCCACAGCCTGGCAGGACACGGGAATTCTGCTATAGGCCACTGTGGCAAATCATTACTCTGCAATTTGTTCCCTCAGATGCAGCCAAGAGCACTCAGCTCAAAAATGCTTCACAGAGCTATAGAGAGAGAGAGCAGGCTCTCCCTTGCCTCTTGTCCCAGGATTCACAAACCAAGACTGAAATCCCCACAGGGATGGCTGTCTATGATCCCAATCTTTGGCTACCATTAGGGAATCATCACAATCCTTTGAGCTAGAATAAAACAGACATCAGGTTGTAAATAAGTTTTAATAAAAATAATTGAACAAGGTATTGCAAAGTTTTTTACAGTAGCTGCTGGAATATCCAGCATTCAAGCAATTCATCCAGGCACGGTAACAAACCACAAAAAGGGTAACAGGTTTTACACATGGCATGTGGTTTAGAATCAAATCTCCTCCAAAGCCACTCACAAGATCTGCCTTCAAGGCATCTCTAGACAGGTTCCAGGTTATTCAGGTAAACTGAGCAGGTGTGACAGTGTAAGTTCCTTCTCAGCTCAACAAAACCAGCACGAGGAGATGTGCACACTTACAGTCAGGCCAAAGCAGACAGGATGGCAGGAACACCATGGGGTTTCTTCCAGGATTTAGGAGCTCACTGGGTGTGGTTCTATCTGTAAGAGGCCCCACTGCACAGACCCCTTCCCAAACTGAGGACAGCTGTTAGATGCAGAGACAAGCTCACCAAGGTTTGACCTTTTCCAGCACTGGAGTACAAGAATGATGATTTCTCCTTCTGCACACCACACTGTCGTTCCAGTTTGCTCCACATCCAAAGGAACTTTCAGAGCTCAAACCTACAACTACCAGAACTTAGGAACCTGCTGCTTTCAGAGGGATTGCACACAAACCAAGACACTGGTGCAATGTCACAATCCTAAAAGTGTCTTTGCCTCCTCGCTCTGTGCCAGGAGAGTCTCACTGGCGTACTTCTGGAGCAGCTCCATCTTCTTTCTTCGTACAAGAGCCTCCTCAATCTGCAGAGATAAAACCAGGGTGGATTCGGCTCAGCTGAGAATGCTGAAAGCTCAGATGCTCAGCATCTGAAATACTGAGATGCTCAGCACAGCACCTCCCAATTTATGGAGGACTTAAGGAGGGTTTTGAAAAATCTCAGGTTAAAAAGGGTTATGGCATTTGCAAGAGGATTAAACAGCTGCAGAGTCAAGTCACAGAAATCACAAATTTCGAGCACTTTTACTGATGACCTGATGTCAACTGAGATGTGTCTTGCAAAAGCCAGTGTGAATCTCTGCAGCTGAGTGCTGCTATGCCTTACCTCCTGTTGAGTGGGCACTGGAACATGTGCAATAAATTTCTGTTGGCCATCTTCACCTTCTCTCTCCTTGCCACCTTCCTCATCAGACTAAAAAGTGAAAAAATCACATCGAGTTTATTTTCTACAGAGGTCATAACAAACCCTTTTTCACTTGCTCTCCCAGAAGGAACAAACATGGTCAACACTGCAAACACAGGAATGAGTGAAGAGGAGCCAGCACCAAAGGAACACAAGGATCGCATGCAGATCTTGCTCCTTTAAATTTTCAGCATGACTGCTTCCATTTCCCAAATGGCCTTTGCTCTGCTGTGGCACAGGCATGAATGTAAAGCTGTATTTCCTCCCCTTCCATAACTCTGGCTGCCACAGCAAAGCTGTGAACACAGGAAGAGCCAGCTAAGCAGGAATACAGCAAGTGCTTTAAAAGCATGGGTACCAGTTCCCTGTAGAGCTCTGTACTGCTTTGGTGCACACCTAAGAGCTGGGCTCATGAACCATGGGATAATACAAATAAAACAGGTAGTGGAGGAGCCACCAGCTCCACCTGATGGATTCCTCCTTTTTATTCTTGTGCTTAACCCACTTAGATACAGAGAGAAATGAGAACTTGTTCCCAGTACCCTCCTCCAGATCTCACTGGGAGCAGGGAGAAGAAACAAGAGCAGTGACAGAAGCACCAGCAAAGCAGTGCTGCATCATGATTCAAGTGTGAGGTGCAGCCCGTGAGTTTTCACACAGTGGCAGTGTGACATTATCCTGTCCCCAAAGCTGCTTGTGCTGTCACTGAGGCAGGTTGTACTCAGGAGCCAGACTGAGCAGTGTTACCAACACACCCCCTGACAAACACAGTGCCACACAATCACAGCAAGGTGCTTCTCACTGCACTGAAAGGCCTGTCCTCACCTCCAGCCTCCAGCACTCCCTGAATGTGGGCCAAGAGCACTCCCCTACCACTGATTCTTACTGAACTGTGTAGAGGGGCAGAGCAGCAGCAGACTGGTTCTGGACACCATGTCCAGGGAGGACAGAAGACACATGAAAAGTCACATCACCTGAGCCATGCCCTACCTCCTCCTCGTGGACAGCATAGATGTTTTCTTCCTCCTCCTCCTCCCCCCTTGCAAGTCGTGCTTCTCTCTCCATCTTCCATTTTTCCACTGCTTCTGCTATAACTGGGGAGCACAGGAAAATGGCAAGTGTGGCTGAGAGCCAGTCAGAGCAGCATGCTCTTATTGCTGGAGCTTTTCCAATGGACTTAAAATTCTTGCCTAAATCCTCTACATCAGTAACATCCCCTTGATGTGCCATGTAATAAAATGTATCAGTGTATGCTGACACACTGTCCCAGTGTGGTACTTGCTAATGCCTTCATTTGGCTACATTTTGGACTCTAAATGCCACAGATGAACACCAGCCTACTTTCTGCCCTGAGCACCAGGGTCACATGAGCAGCCTAAGTGGCTCTTACAGCTCTGTAGCCTGTCAGCAGCTATAGGGATGCTGATCACCCTGTGGGTAATTAAACATGATTATGCTCCTTACACTGACCACCCACAGAAGTCTCTTTTTCCATCTCAGAGGGTATTTCTCTTATTTTGCAGCACAATCCCAGTTCTGTGCCTTGCTGCCAGGGCTGCTGCATCTCTCTTACAGCAGAGTGACAATAAGAGCACTAAAACAAGTTTTGAAAAGCTTCATCAGTGACACAGCCAGTGCGTAAGATCCTACAGAGGTGCCAGATTAATGCATCCTGGCAGGAGGAAATGGCCACAGCAAGAAGGGCCAGCAGGCATTCCCCAAGCTCCCAGAGATCACACATTTAAAACTGTCCCCCTGAGACAGCAAGACCTAACCAGTGGCACACGGTTTGTGTGTGACTCCCTAACAGAAAAGGAACCCCAGTTTAAGAAGTTTTCTCAAAACTTTATTTCAGAAAAACTTGACTTAACGAGGTAAAAACTGCAAGGCCCCAGACAAGCAAGATGGACTCTGAGTGGGAGCTGTTGGGCTCTCACCACACAACTTCCCTTCCTGCACTATCCAGTGTCTCCAGACACCTCCCCTTGCCAGGGTTTGGGGCTCCAGGTTCTGCTGCAGGACACGGATAGGTGAGGATTTCCTTCATCCTCCCTTCCTCCCTGCCCCCCCATCCAACCAACAAAGCACAACCCTGAATTCTGTGAATGCCTCAGCCATGAAGAAGGGGGAACTGTGAGGATCAGCCAGTGTTCAGCAGAAGCACCAAGAGAACTACTTAGGAAACTTAAAAGTGGTCTGTGCCCTCTGGATTGGAGCAACACAAATCCCAGAAAATGGCACACAGTGCTGAATTCTGAAGAGAGTTTCAGGAATTAAGACTCATAATCCCGGTGTCTTCACCAGGGAAGTCAGTAGGAACAATGCCAGAAAACTTTGTCAGCAGACACGTGGGTGAATATTTTCTATTGAGAAAAACTAAGCTCCAAAGGGAAAAATATTCAGAAAGTGTTAAAATTCCAAGAGAGATGACATGGTTAAATTAACAGAGCCCACGCAGACTGCAGGGTTTCCAGCAGGGGCCTCTAATCTGGTAGAAAAGTAACCAGCTATGTTTATGGATAAATAAATAATGAGGTGAGACAGGAAACAGATGGTAGGGTCAGTTTTCACAAGGGAGGGAGAGAACTGCTTGGGTTCCACAGATCTTGCTGCAACCTACTCTTCTACATTCTTAAGTAGGAAAAAGAAGGGAGGGGAAGGAGTTTTTGCTTTGGCAGTAAATGGCTTGCTAAAATATTAAATAATTTACAGCAGTAAAGATGAAAGTCAAATCTAAAAATGCTTTTTAGCATTTCCTTCCTGAAATGATTTATTTGGATACTCATGTGACAGAAAAAGTCTGACACCTAAGCACAAGAAAAGGCCCAGAGGGAGGAAAAGAAAGGTGCCCTCACCTCAGAGTCCACCATCACCCCTGCCTGGGTGCTCTGTGCAGGTTTGGAATCTCACATACCTTTCTTCTCATGCTCCTGCTCCAGGGGCTCCAGGATGCCATCGTCCTCGTCTCTGTAGCCGTAGTACTCGGCATCAATGTCCTTCATGAGCTCAGCCCGAGTCTTCCGTGGGGGTGGCAGGGCTGCAGGGACACCACTGTCACCCACCAGGTCCCCTCCACCTCCTGCTGATGTCCCCAGCCTCTCAGCCCCCACAGCTGCCTCACACCAGCCAGCACCCAGCACGATGGAGCTGCTGCTGTCACCCTCTGCCACTTCCAGTACATGACCCAATGCTTCCCCACATCCTGGAGTACTTCCCATAATTTTCCATAAATTGCCCTCACTTGCAGGCCCAAGCAATTGCTACTCATTCCATGACAAAGTTTCATCCCCTTGCATCCAGTTTTTCATTATGAAAACTCATCTGTGCTTCTGAAATTATGTTCAACCCAACTTGCCCTTTTTCTTCATTTTTTTCGAGTCCTGAACTCTGAGTACTATTTACAACTTCTCAATAAAGTTGTAAATAATACTCAGAATAAACTTCCAATGCTGGAAAGTTTCTGTAGGACATCAGTCCTCACCATTTGGAATTCTCAGTAGAAACCAGTTTAATCCTTTCTATATTTCCTTAACTGCAAACAGCCAAAGGTGCTCTTAGCATTTAATTAATTACCTGCGCTCAGTGTTTCACTGAGCTGACCTAAGACATTCAGAAATGCTGTTACCAATGCTCCCCACAAACTCCAACAGAATTTTACTCAAGGTATTCCACTGCACAGACTGATGTCTGGGAAGAGCTGCTCTTTACTTACGTTCCTTTTCAAAAAGTTCTCTAACTCCTGGCAAATCCTTTGCAGCCCCAAAGTATTTGTAGCCTCTGTTTCCTGGAACTTCCTTCCCTTCATGATCTAACATTTTCGGGCCAATCCTCTGGAAAATAAACGGAGTTCATAGTTTAGAAGTTTGTTCTAACACAGCCAAACATTTTAGGGGCTAAATAAAAATAACACTGGCCAAACCATCCTCGGGTAACTAAATGTTACACATTTTTCTCAGCAGTCACTTCGTTTGTGACCATGTAGTACAACACATTCCACACTTACAGCATAATCAGGACCTCCCAGCTCCTTTATTCTGTATTCCCAGTGTCCTTTCTCCCTCAGAAGTTTGTTTATTTCATCATTCAGGTCCCGAATTCTGAATTCACCCAATCCAGCTGTTAGAGAGGAAAAAAAACCCAATAAATCAGGCAGCTCACAGAAACACCAGAGGAATTTCAGAATTTAAGCAAATGGAAAGCATAGTTCACATGAAATGGGATTTTTACTGTAACTGCTTATGACTGGATATTCAAAAAAATAAAACACAGTTAGACAAACCTTACCATTTTGGATCTGTGCCACCTTCTTGGAAATCTCCCCAATGATCTAGTCAAATAAGAACACAGAAATTCGTTTTTAAATTAGTGAAGGGAACAGAGAAGACAGAGCCAGATTGTTTAAGAAGTGCATGGCAATAGCAGCAACAAAGCACAAGCTGAAACTAGAGAAATTCTGATTAAATTCAAGGAGAGAGAACTCATTAGGAAGATAATCAAACACTAGAACAGCAGCCCCAAAACCCTGGAATCTAAATCCCTGAAGGTGTTCAAAACTCAGCTGGACATGGCCCTGGGGCAACCTGACATGGCAAGAGCTACTTTGAACACTGAGCTGTACAATCTTAGAAAATATTCTGTGATTTAACTGTCAGGGTACTGACAAGTGTGGAAAAAAAAAAAAACCCTGGAAGCAGGCTGTCTAAACAGGAAATACAAAGTTCTACCTCCTCTAGAATTAGAAAATCTACAGGTTGACATTACCTGTCTCCTCCATTTCTCAGCTTTGGGCAGCTCATTACACTCTGATGCAAGGAAAGGCCTTCGCTCCTGTCAGACAGAAAACCACACACACCAAATTCAGCTGAGCACTGACACACAACATTTCACACAGGCTTTACTGCTCCATTAACGCCTAATTATGCTACCAAGCTCCAGGGCCTTCAGCTCCCATGGATTTTTAGTAAGTGGACAACAAAAATTATTTACAGCCTGGACAAATGAAACTATCACAGACTATAAAAATCTACTTAAATCCACTCTATCCAAACCAAAATCTTTCACCTGTTTTTTTCCAAAGCACCCCATAATCCTCTCCAATACAACAAATATTCCATTCAGGACAGTTTCACTGTTTTCAGCACACACCAGCTCATTAAGGTTAAGCTTTTCTCAATTGCGACTACTAAATAATGTGATTTTTTCCAGTTTGTACAGAGTACCTTCTTCTCAACCTTCTTCACATTCTATTGTCTTGCTTACACAAACTAATGCATCATCTTGCTTCTAGGGTTTTGTGTGCAGTCATTTTGTCCCTTTCCCCACAGCTTTACCTTTTATTAAAAGGCTCTACCTTTTTACTTAAAGCTCCACCTTTTATTAAAAAGTATTAAACCTGTTTCCTCTGCATAATATGCAATATGAAACAAAAAAGTATAAAAGGTTTGGAGAAACTGCAGTGGAGAATTTCCCTGTGAGTGTGAAATACAGTCAGCTGAAGCATTTTCCTCCTCACTGGAGTCAAGCACAGGACACCTGGGCTCTGAACAAGACCTGTCTTCCTCCCTGACTGGAGCTACCAATCCTCCAGGGCTTTTACATCTCACCTTGACTTTGCCTTCCTCAAGCTGGGCTTGCCGAAACCTTGCCAAGGCCGTCCTAAAGAGAAGAAAACAGATTTACTTTCACAAATCCACATTCCAACAGGAACAAGTTCTGCTCTGGATGTTTATCATGGAGTTAATTACAGTCTGTAGAAAACAAAAGACTGAACACATTCACTGACCACCGCCAGCTCTTCCAGCTAACAACTTCACAGCACTAGAAATCCTCAGTGGTTCGTTTCTCAAGTAAAGCAATGCCGACTGATTCCTTCTTTCTGGCCTGGCATCTCTGTTCCCAAAATGGGAACTGCCTAAAACCACATGGGTCCTTTACAACACATTTCACTGTATTTATCCCTCAGCCTGCAGGGGGACAGGTACACTGCTGCAGGGTCTCTCCTGCACAGAACCACCCAGCTCAGTTACAGGAGCTCCACAGCACCAGGTTCATGTGTGCCCTCCAACTCCCACTGCCTCTGGGCCACCACATGTACAAATGAGTACACAAAAGCATCATTAAACTGTCAGTGCTTCAAAAGAGGCTGAACAGCGAGTTCTGTGGGCCAGCCAGGCACAGCCAGCAGCCACAGATGGTGAGATCAGGTACAGTCAGGGCCAGCGGCCACGGATGTGTGAGACCAGGTCCGGCCTGAGCCGAGGTGACCCAGGGCTGGAGCGGTGCCCCCGCTGCACTCACATGGCCTTCTCCGCGTTCCGAGCCTGCAAGACACAAACAGAGCGGCCCCGGTCAGCCCCGGCCCCGCCGTGCTCCTCGCCTCCAGCGGCCCCCTCCGAGCCCCTGAGCCCCGCACTCACCATGGTCCCGCCGTGCCCCGGAGCCCCTCAGTCCCTCACTCACCATTGTCCCGCCGTGCCCCGGAGCCCCTCAGTCCCTCACTCACCATGGTCCCGCCGTGCCCCGGAGCCCCTCAGTCCCTCAGTCACCATGGCCCCGCCGTGCCCCGGAGCCCCTCAGTCCCGCACTCACCATGGTCCCGCCGTGCCCCGGAGCCCCTCAGTCCCTCAGTCCCGCACTCACCATGGTCCCGCCGTGCCCCGGAGCCCCTCAGTCCCTCAGTCCCTCACTCACCATTGTCCCGCCGTGCCCCGGAGCCCCTCAGTCCCGCACTCACCATCGCCCCGCCGTGCCCCGGAGCCCCTCAGTCCCTCAGTCCCGCACTCACCATGGCCCCGCCGTGCCCCGGAGCCCCTCAGTCCCTCAGTCCCGCACTCACCACGGTCCCGCCGTGCCCCGGAGCCCCTCAGTCCCTCACTCACCATTGTCCCGCCGTGCCCCGGAGCCCCTCAGTCCCTCACTCACCATTGTCCCGCCGTGCCCCGGAGCCCCTCAGTCCCTCAGTCCCTCAGTCACCACTGTCCCGCCGTGCCCCGGAGCCCCTCAGTCCCTCAGTCCCTCAGTCACCACTGTCCCGCCGTGCCCCGGAGCCCCTCAGTCCCTCAGTCCCGCATTCACCATTGTCCCGCCGTGCCCCGGAGCCCCTCAGTCCCGCACTCACCATCGCCCCGCCGTGCCCCGGAGCCCCTCAGTCCCTCAGTCCCGCACTCACCACGGTCCCGCCGTGCCCCGGAGCCCCTCAGTCCCTCAGTCCCGCACTCACCACGGTCCCGCCGTGCCCCGGAGCCCCTCAGTCCCTCAGTCCCTCAGTCCCCATGGTCCCGCCGTGCCCCGGAGCCCCTCAGTCCCTCAGTCCCTCAGTCACCACTGTCCCGCCGTGCCCCGGAGCCCCTCAGTCCCTCAGTCCCTCACTCACCATGGTCCCGCCGTGCCCCGGAGCCCCTCAGTCCCTCAGTCCCGCACTCACCATGGTCCCGCCGTGCCCCGGAGCCCCTCAGTCCCTCAGAACGCGCCGTGCCCGCCGCTGCCCGCCCCGGAAGTGAAGGCGGCCCCGGTCCCAGCGCGCCTGCGCGCTCCGCTCGGGCAGGAAGCGGTGACCCCGAGCGGCGCATGCGCGCTCCTGGAGCTGGCGGGGGAACGCGGCGGGGCTCGGAGCTACGGGACCTTGGGGACACTGCGGTGCCACCCTGCCGTGGCACCGACACCTGCCGCTATCCCAGGCTGCTCGCAGCCCCGTTTACCTGGCCTGCGGCACTGCCAGGGGCAGGCACAGCTTCTCTCTGGGCGCCCTGTGCCAGGGCCTCCCCACCCTCATAAGCAAGGAAACTCCTCAATTTGCCCGCTTTCAGTTGTACCCATTGGCCTTGTCCTGTCACTCAGTTCCCGATGAACAGTCCTCCTCTGTAACCACTTCATGAGTTTGCCACAACGAATGAGGAGATGCCTCAGTACTAACGAGACACATCAACATGAAACACATGAAGAATTTATTCTTCCCATGTGCCACAATGCATGAAATCAACACTTGCTTGTCCAGTGCCTGTTCACTTGGGAAAAACTGACTATGAGCAGCAGCACCGATTTTCTCTCAGAAAGATGACCAAGGAAGAGACATCCCCTTTTGAAGTTATTTTCTCCTTCTGAAACTTCCAGCCTGGTTTGTGTTCCTCAGCTTTTCAATCTTTTCTTACACAAGCAGAGTCCAGCACACCATCCTTGCCCCTACTGCAGATTGCACAGGAGCTGGCAGAGCTTGAGCACGGCCAGCAGCTCAGAGGCATCCAGGCAAAGGCCACCCTTCACACCAGACGTCAGGACAGCCCTTCTCCGGTCCTGCCTTAGGGTGGAGCACTGGGCAGCCAAAGAGCTGCTGCACACCAGGACTTTATCCACTGAGTGGTTGTGCAGATCCAGGGTTCCTCGGCTCCTGCCTCAGCTGGTCCCTGACCCTCAGGGACCCAACACCGCACAACCACCGAGGGACAGGGCAAATGCAGATGCTTTAAGTTCTCAGTGCCACTGTGAAAGCACTGCTGGACAGAACTGACCCAGGCAGAGTTTGGAACTCCCTGCACCTCCAGCACCCTCCTCCTTTGATGGTTTTCCCATTAAGTGCTTGAACTGCAGCAGCACAGATGCACCCAGCCCCCCACCCAGAGCCCACTCCCACAAACATGTGCAGACAGAACTTCAACATGAGACAATACAAAAGAAAAGGCCAAGCTGAACCTCCACATACCCCTTTTAATATGTTGTTTTGCACTGTGTACAGGAAAACCAAAAATAAACAAAAGGAACTTTAGCCAAACTCCCCTTCCTCCTCCAGCTTTATTGATAGTTTAAAATTACATTTTCTATGTTCTAGGACTTCAATTGCTCTTACCATCTTACTTTAAAAACCGATTACAAGCAAATGAAACTCAGTTGTCTAAGTGATATAGTATACAAAAATAACATCTTGATTTCTGTGAAAATGCATTTATTTGCAACTCCTGAATAGCTCCAAATTGTTTATACTATGAGCACTGATGTCTGGGTTTCAGATTGACTTTGAGATATTTATTCAAAAGCTTCCCATTGCGTTCTGTATCTCCAACATTAACATTCACTGACTGAATTACTGTTACTTTTAGATTTATTTCAGATTTCTCTCTCTCGCTCTCATGGCCATTAACAGGCATGTGCATCTTTGTTTACTCCCACTCAGCTATATGCTCTAGGTAGGGCCTGATGCAGATATCACTTGGTGTTAACAGCTACTGAGGTCAGACAATCCAAGGCCATTGTAATAAAATAAAAGTTATGAGGAAGTAAAGACACTTCCAGAATTTCTTTCCTCCTGCATAGGATCACTTCCCTGTAACCCAGAGAGGGTTTTTGCTGGTCTGACTCAACTCTTCCCACTCATCAATCCCTATTCACCAGTGGCACGGAAAGGGGGTTCTTTAACAAAGCATTATACATAACACCTCTACCAAACTAAACATAAACATTTTTGTAGTTAAATGCAGAAAGTTGATTTTTCCACCCCTTTCCTCCTTTTACACGGCAAGTAAAGCTCACTGGCCTGGGAGTAGCCTCTATCTGCCAACCTTTGGCCAGTGAAGAGGATTCAGAGAAAAATAATACAACCATCAATCAGAAAAAGGAGGGGCGACAAAGGAAAATAATTAGGCTGTGGCTTCAATTGTGCATTCCCGTGCAAGGTGCCCTGACTCGCCGCAGCGGTAGCAGTTGACTTCGCTGGTCTTGCTGCAGTTGATGGCTACATGGCCAGTTTCACCACACCTGCAAAAGCAAAGCTTGTGTCACAACAGCCACAACACTCACAGGAGCAGCCCTACTCTGTCCGGGACACTGTCTACTTCGGTTTCATGCAACGCTAGTTCTGCATTCAGGAATTCTCTGACATCAAACAAGTTTGTCTTCAGCAGAGCCATGAACTGCTCCCAAATGATCAACTCACATTAATCACTGTATATGCCAGAATCACTCTACATCATCAGCTTTGTGTGTTTGCAGGTTTTTTTCCCAATTGTGCACTGGGTTTTGCCTATTCCCAATGCTTATGCTTGCAGTTTAGCCTTGTTTTGAGAATAATTAGTTTTAACTCCAATACACCATGTTCTCTCTCCTTCCTCCACAAAAGGGAATGTTGGTGGGGGTGAAGAATCCTGCGCTCAGGAACAGGCTGTTTCTGGTATTTGCCTGCATTCAAAAACCAGACAGCACTCTGAAGATGGCATTTCAAACCAATTTAACACCCACTTCTATTCACTGTTCCCATAACCGAAGCATCTTCAGTGTGTTCCTGCAGGGGTTGGCTGTGCCAGTCAGCTGGGCAGGACAGCTGGGGTTTCTTAGCTCTTGCAGAAGACACAGGGTACCCAACTCTGTGCTACAGCCACGTACCTCCTGCTACCTTCTGCAAAAGGACACGAGCCTTTCTGTACAGCTCAAATGACACCTGTGTGTGTGGTGGCATTGGGTGGCCATCTGGAGATGCATCATGGAATCTACTCCACCTTGCTAAGAAGTGTTTAAGCCTTACTTTTGGGCAAGAGTGGGTACGGGTTCAAACAAACTATTTCCTAACCCAAACCAGACAGAGAACACGTCCAGCACACAAGGTGCCTCTCCCAGCTGCCTCCTTACCTATAGCATTTCACTTTGGTGCAGTCTTTTTGAATGTGCCCGAACTCTCCACAAGAATAGCACTTCTGCTCGTCTGCGTGGTCGCAGTCGCGGGCCAGGTGCCCGGGCTTGCCACAGTTGTAGCAGCACTGCTCCCTCTCCCTCTTGGGCTCCTTGCAGTCCTTCGCAATGTGGCCACCTCTACCGCAGTTATAGCAGGCTTCCACAATAAGAAAAACATACCAAACAAGACTAAAAAACCTTGGTAGCGAGAGGGGCAGCGTGCTGTGAACAGGGCACACGCACAGCTTGTTCCCAGGGGATCCCAGCACCCTTCTCCTCAGCCACAGAGCTCTGCCTGTGGCACTGAAGAGATGGAATATTTAGTGATACTTACCATCCTCCTGAAGGTCACAGTCCTTGGCAAGATGGCCAGACTCACCACAGCGGTAACAGATATCCGGCAGAGACGAGGACATGAACTGGAAGCCTGCTTGAAATGGGGAGAAGAAAGAAAACAGGCGTAACTATTAAGTTCAGAATACTTTTAAGAATCAATCACAAACTGAACTGACAAGTCAGCTTCACTCTCAAAGCCCCTGGATGACCTCTCAGGTAGAGGTAAATCTCCCTGGTTCTTATTGTCAATTTGAGTCTCAACCTGTTCACTTGGGCCTGCCAAAGGTTGTTTCCCTCAGTAAACAGAGCAGGCAGCAGGAGATGTGCTGTGCACACCAAGAGAGCAGCACAGGCAGCACTCACCTCTGCCACGGCTCCTCATGCCACGGCCACGGCCCATCCCAGTGGGGCACTCCCGGGCCCAGTGCCCAGTGCGGCCACACTTGAAGCACTCGTTGCTGCTCATGGCTGCAGATCACCTGTCTGAACAACAAAGACATTTCTGAGCACCTTCCCCAGCCAAAGGCAACATCGAAATGAGAGATTTAAGGGCTTCGCAGCCCCTCAGCAAAGGCAATGCAAACCATACAGGGCTTCCAGCTAAGTCAGTACTTTCTTGTAAAGTATCTGACCATCACTACTGAAACCACTGCAGAGTTTGATAAAAGTTTGCCTCCACTTCGCTTTGAGTAAGACAGCTTTGAACAGACAGAGTGCTATATTACTATTCCTCTGTTTTGTAGCCATCTTTTACTTCAGGAACTTACAAAATGTTCACAGAAAGGGAAAAAAGAGAAGGAAGTCCCTTTAACTACTGTAGTAGTAGCCTTAATGCAATTATCCCTTCCACTAAAGCACCTTCTCCCTTATTGCTGAGAGTTAAACTCAAAAGCCCGTTACTTAATCTCTACAAGTAGTATCCTCCTGGTAGTTGATTTTCTCTTGAAGCACCCGCCTGGCAGCTACTACCATTATTGACTGGAAGTCAAGTGTAAGAATAGGGAGTATTAAACCTAAAGCATTCAAAAGCCCTTTAGCTTAACATTTGAAGAGTTTAGGTCTTTTATGACCTAAACAGCTGTTTAACTCTGAAAAGCAAAACTACAAGTTGTAATTAACCTATAGCTCAGGATGCATATTCCACTCCAGGTATACATGAAAGAAAATGTTTGAGGGTGTTAACACAGCAGACACTTGCCAAGTGGGAAAAACATCCTTAGAATGCTCTGGAAGCAGCAGACAGGCAGGATCCCTGCTTTGCCCACTGGAATGGAGGTCAGCACTGCAAGAGCAGAGCCAGCCTGCACAGCCCACGGTGGATGGGGCAGGTTCTGCACTGTGCTCACACTGCCACTCCTCCCCTGGGCTGCACAACACTCACACAACACTCTCAGAGCCAGAAAGAAACCAACAAGGAAGTTACACTTTTAAACTGAGTCTTTTTTAAAGCGTGCTTCAAGACACGTTTAAAGTACGCTGGTCTAAAAATATGCATGTCAAGCTTTGTTTTGATGAAGTCTCCTGAACTTTAAATACCTCACACACTCTCTCTTAATTCATTATTCTTTACCCTACAGAAGGAGACTCATTCTCTGGCATGTTTGGCAGTTTACCTGATCCCCCTCCAACCCTGCAGTTTATTTATGTTGCAGGAGGATTCCCCTCCTCCCAGACCTCCAACAGCCCAGATTACAGGAACATCCCACAAGTTGAGTCTTGAAGAAAGCCACTACAGGAGCAGCAGAACAACACATGACCTCCAGAAGGAACCAGAATTAGCATCCTGACATTTAGCTCTTACATACTGAGTATGCATCTGAACATGAATTGTTATTTAGCTATTCTGAAGTACCTCAGTGTTTCACAAATTTACTGTGTTTTTTTTTACCCACTCCTCCCTCAAAACAGTTCCTCTCTCTGATGGCCTTTTGCACAGAAGTGGTTATTCCAACCTCAGTAAATGGCTGAGAATTTAAAAT
The DNA here is from genome assembly GCF_009819655.1 of Sylvia atricapilla. Taxonomy (NCBI): domain Eukaryota; kingdom Metazoa; phylum Chordata; class Aves; order Passeriformes; family Sylviidae; genus Sylvia; species Sylvia atricapilla. Next base: position 18,903,825 of record NC_089150.1, on the reverse strand, counting down.
ACCAGAGGTACACACTCCAGCATGTCATTTCTGTAATCCTGTAGCTAACTTCCAGCTGGACCAGATGATGGTTTTTGCCCTCAAAATGAAGTTCTGGAGTGAAAAACTCCAATAAGACTTTAGACACATCTAAAAAAAAAGTTAAAGCAAGTGGTTGTTGGAGCACTTGAGTCACTAGATTTCACACACAACTCAGTCTTTTCTGCTTCATTTCAGTGTTCAAGATTTCCAGCTTGTTCTGAGGACTCCCAGGGCTGAGCACTGCCTGTGTTGCTGGCAGCAGCTGGCACTCGCTGTGCCATTGTTTATGCCTGTTTTCATAGCAACCGTGTTGACACTGCAGAACAGGAAAAACACAGGCACAGCCAACTGCAGGAGCTGGGCTCAGGCACCAGAGGGGATGCTGCTTTTCACTGGCAAGAGGGCCAAAATGGGGTCTCTGAATTGAAAAAAATATATATATTCTTCACTTCATTACAACTCTTTTTAACAGTCCTCACATTAAAGCATTATCAAATGGCAACATAAAATCTATTACAAAGAGACTTCACTCCCAACCAGGAGACTCCAGCAGGAGGGGACAGGGCTGAGTGCTGCTGGCAGTGCCCACAGGAAGCACCGACACAACCAGCCAGGGTAGCACATGGAAAAGACAAATGTCTGACTTGCTCCAGACACACAGTGGGGGACCTTTTATACCAACATTAATGGCAACCTACAGCCAGTCTGTCCTTCTGCCAGTCTGGGTCAGGAGCTGCACGAGGGACAGAAGCTCACTCTTCACTGCCCCAGAGGAATGTCAAAAGAGAAGTTTTACATCTGATTCAGAGGTTTTTTCCTTTTTAACTATCCCTTCAAAAAGAAAACCTCAAGTTTCTCTTCCTCTGCTATACAGAAAATTGGTAAAGATTACACAAACTGAAGCAGAAATCCAAAGCCAAACACCACTCTCTGTGCAAAAATCCTTCATGACTGAGATTCATTTAAAACCCTCTCTCTCCAGAGGCCCCTTTCCCCCCTGAGCTCAAGAGCAGTGGAAGGTTACAGCTGCCATACAAATGTGATTATAAAGCATGCTGCTCCATCCTCAGACACCTTAAACACATCCAAACTGTTTGCCTGAAGTTTCTCTTCACCACCATTTCCACGTTAAACTTCCACATCCTTCCTGTAAAGGATCTGGAACTGCAAATGGGTTCAGCAGCAGCTGACACTGGTTTTACTTTCCTGCATCCCACCAAGCCCAACACAGGCCAGAAGGCCCCAGCAGTGTGAACCCTAAGGATGCTGTTTTCAGAGAGCCAACAGCCACCTTCAATGAGCAACATCCAGAAAAGGCTGGTTCAGAAGACAAGTCCTTAAATGGAGAGCCTCCAAGCACTCTGGACACCATTACAGTTTTCAGTTACTTCCAAGAGAAAAAAAAAAAAAAAAAGCACAGTAAAAGCCACCCAAGTTCAAACACTTCTCTGTTAGTCAATATCCCTCCATTTTGTCATCACAGGCAAGTTTCCAGCAGTTCCTTTTATCTATCAAGGCCACCTTAAGTAAGCCTTCTGTAAGAAAGCTACCTAAGTCTTCTTGGAAAGTTTTCAGTCCCAGCTATCACTGTTTTCCACAGCTCAGATGTGTTACACAAAGCAGCCTGTCCTGTCTGTCCATGTGTCATCGTCCCCTCCCTTCTTACATACCACAAACAGATTTTTACCTCACCAGGGCAGGAAAAGTAGTAATGGAAAACAAAGTACAACTCCAGCCTCATCCAGCATTTCTGAGACAGGTCACATTCTGCAAGATCCAGCAAGGCACTGCCTCCTGAATTAGCTCCCAAAACTGGTCCAGAAACTCAAGTCTAGCTCTGCTTTCTCACTGTAAACTTCACCTTTCTGGAAAAGGGAGAATGCAATCATTTACCTGAACTCCTCCTAAAGACCTCTGTAAATGCAGCTGGAAGCTGGAACATTACTAAGAATGAATTTTAGATCTTGTTCTCTGTGATGGTCATACATCAGCCCCTGGACAGCAGGGAGTGATGACAAAGATCCCTGTGCCACCACAGCACTTTCCCAGGTCACATCTGAAGTTTCTGAGTGAAACCTGAGCACCAGACCTCGAAGTGGGAGTTTCTTGCTGATCCTCCTAGCTGTAGGAGACACCTCTGACACAAGACAATTCCTCTCACACTCTGAAGGGAAAGACTGTGTCTTTCTGTGTCTTTGCAATTAAAACATTTTCAAGATTCTTAGAACAGGAGAAGTGCTATTAATCTCCAGCCTTCATGCAGGAGATTCAGCAATATTCAACTCTTTCAGCAGCCCTTCTAGATCTGATGATGTAAAAAACTGCTCAAAGCTCCACTGTAACACTCCTCCTTTCATGGCTTCTAGCCTAGATGCCCTCCAAACAAAAAGTTGCCTTAAACTAAAACACAATTAACCTGGGTTCCTTATAGTAAAAATGAAGCTGAACTTCACCTCTGAGATTACTCAGGATTCTTCTGGATACCAGCAGTTCCTTAGGATCCAAGAGAACAGGAGCAACTCCCCTCACTCTACTCCAGTGCTTCTTCTGACCTACCAACAGCACTTGCAGGCGCTATCAGCAGGACTTCACTCCTTCAAGCAAAGGCCAGAGCAGATAAAAGGCACTGCTGGAGCCAGCACGGGCAAAGCCCTCCAGCAAGGAGCTCTGTCAGAGGCACCCGTTGGGAAATCAGCAATCCCGGGCTGCTGGGACCAGCCCACAGCACCACACCTGAACTGGACAAGAGCTGAGCATGATGAAAGCCCCACGGGACAGGAAGTACAGCTCTGCTGTCCTCTGCAGCACTGGAGGGGCAGAAAAGCCACCTGCTAATCACAATCTAGCGTTTTGTTTCAAAAGAGAAGTCGAAGCATTAGTCATTTTACAAGAAATACCATCTGTGAGGAGTTTTTATTACCCGAGCAACGTGTTGTAAGACTTCTTCAACTCAGGACACGTGAGCGATACCAAAGGCAGTCAGTATTTAGCAGGTAATTTCCACACTGGAACCTGAAAGCCTGCTACAGCAGAGTTAGTGATGCTCCTGTCTCCTTCTTCTGCTCTCACTAGCAAAATAATACAAAATTAAGTGTTCTGACCAGCAGGTAGCAACATCCCAGTTTCTGAAATAAAGCTTTGGAGGAAATCTGCTGAAGCGAGAAGCCAATCCCTACACTCCACTTGGGACCCTTTAACACATTTCACAGTCAAGCTGACCCAGGACTGCTGAACATTAACTAAGACTCAAAGAGGGGACAGAAACCAGGACAAAAGGACATCATGACTCTACTTTGACAGGTAATTCTTGGCTAACTCTGTTGACACAAATAAGAAAGAGAACAAAAGTTCATCAAGGAGTGACTCAGTAGCACTTTCTGCCTATCCATACTAGCTAATGGGGAAAGGGATAAACCCTTATTGAACAAACATGCACATTTTACCATCCTCCCCTTTAATTTTTATGTCTATGTGTACGAAATTTTAAACTTAAACAGCACGAGCAACATGTGAGGCTTTAAACACAACATTCAGCCCAGACATGAACAAAGTTAGCTTAAATGGCAGGTTGAACCTGTAACTCTCAGGGCTGCTGCAGAGCCCTAGTGAACTTATTTAACCTCTTCACTTTGAGGACGCGTGCAGGATTGCTTCTCTAGGCAAGTCTGCAATGAAGAAGGAAACACGGACTAGGCAGCCCCAATGCTGCGTGGCAATTGGATCACATTGGGTGCTCACAGGAAATCAGAACTCACTATTAGGTTTAATAAACCGTTGTGACAATGCTGGCTCCTAAATGACTAACAGCGGTTACTTGAGAACTACGCCCGACAGGAACTCAAATAAAAGGCCGCCCCACAGCCCGCGATCTGCAGATGGCACAGGCTGTTTTTCCTATCCATTTATAGGTCACATTTGGATTTAGAGCAGGCCACCATCCGTGCCTGTGGTCGGAGCAAACAGTTGCGACACCTCGACCCCTCTGGTCTCCGGCAGCGCCTCACACGTGGGGAACCACGTGGTGTGCGGGCCGCGGCCCCGCTCGGCCCCGCCGACGGGAGTTTAGCGGGCACTCAAAATCAAATTACAAATAATAATAAAAAAGAAAAAACAATTGAATGAAGAAAGGATTTCATTCCAGTTCGTTCTCCGCAGTCCCCAGACTCACAGGACGTTCTTTACCATAAACTCGCTGGCTCACGGCCGGCCGGGCGCCCCCTCCCCACGCCCGGGCGGCCACGTGCAGCGCTGCCCCGGCCCCGCCGCCCACCAGCCCCGGCCAAGAGACCGAGCGTGGGACCCCTCCGGGCCGATCCTGGGCCGAGCGGAGGCTCCCCCCTCGCCCAGCGCCCCGGCCTCCCTCCCCCGAGCGGCGCAGGCTCCCTGGGCGCTCCCGGAACCCAGACCTGACTCACCCGCCGCCGCCCGCCGCCCTCTCCAGGCCCGCGGCCCTCACGGCTCTAGCGGCCTTCGCGGCCTCCCCGGCGCGCCACAGGGCCGGGAATGGCGCCGGCGCCCGCCCGGCCGTACTTTCCCGCGCGCTAGGCCGGAGTGCGCCAGCGCCATCACCGTCCCGCGCAGTGCCCTCGCTGCCTCCTCGGGGCCCCGCAGGACCCCCGGCCGCTCCCCTGAGGTTCCCTCTCGGCCTCCAGGCGGTACCTGCGGTCCGGTTCCCCGCCGCCGCGGCCCCCGCAAGACTCGGCTCCGCTCGCTCGCTCGGCCCCGCCGGTCCCGCTGCCTGCGCCACACGCGGTGTGCACACGGCCCCACAGCTCACCCCGCCCCGCCGCTGTGCGCACGGCTCACCGGAGCCCGCCTCGGCCAATGAGCGCACAGGAGCGCTGAGGGGCGGCCAATGGGAGCGGCGGACGGGGACACCCAACCGTGGCGGCCGGAGGGTGGGCGGGGCGCGCCTCCCGCGCGCTGGCCGGGGGCGGGCGGGGTGGCCATGGCGGCGCTCGGTTCGCGCTGTTTCCCCGTGACTCACCGCCCGCTTCTGCCCGCGGCGCGCACAGCGCAGCCCGGGCACAGCGCGGCAGCGGCGGCGCGGTACCGCACGCACCCGGACGCATGGCGGGAGGGTCACGGCCCTTGCCCACCTCACTGCCTGCCGGTCGCTGCCCGGCCCGGCCTAGTCCGCTCCGGTGACTCCATGTTGTACCCAGGAGCCTCGCGCAGCCCTCTCCTCTGTCCCGCACAGATTTCTGCACCGAGCCGGGCAGGGCAAAACCTCCGGGGGGGAAACCCCCCACGCCCCAGCGAGATCTGTCCGGGACTTGCCGCTGCCCCGTCCCCCGGCAGTCTCCACCAGGCGGGATTCCCTTACCCTCCGTCCCGCTCCCCGCTCCGCCCTGCCCGGACCCCGCCAGGCGCCGGTACCGCGCTCGGCACTGCCCGCGGTGCGGGTCGGGGCTGGAACGGCCTTGAGGGTCGGGCAGGGGCCGCCTCCCGCCCTCAGCCGGCCCTCAGGCGCCGCCGCCATCTTGGCAGGGCGCGGGCGCGGCGGCGGCGCAGGAAATGGAGGACGCGGGGCCGGGAGGGCTCCCGGGGCTCCCGTACTGCTCCCGGGGCTCCCGTACTGCCCCCGGGGCTCCCGTACTGCCCCCGGGGCTCCCGTACTGCCCCCGGGACTCCCGCACTGCCCCCGGGGCTCCCGTACTGCCCCCGGGGCTCCCGCACTGCTCCCGGGGCTCCCGCCGTGCTCCCGGGGCTCCCGCCGTGCCCGGCAGCCCAGCGGGGCTAACACGCGCGGCAGCCCAGAGAACGGAGGGGGAAAAAAGAGTTTTTCGAGTTGCTGAACAGAATTTGGTCTCAGTCTTTTTGCGTAAGCGAAACTCAAAAAGTAATGTCACCGCCTAGTTCAGCGTTCTGAACATAAATCTACATAAATCTCCTTTTGGCCTGGGAAGTTGGTACATGAATCAGTGGCCAGTTATTGCCCCAAACTGCACTCGTACGTGGATAGTGCAGTTAGTACAACGCACCAGTGTTACCCACAATGAGTTGTCATCCTTTTGTTTAAATGTCTTCCTCTTCCTGCTCATCAGGTACAAGTAACCCGCACCGAGCCCCCGGGCTCAGGAATGAAATGTGTGACAGGCAGACTGTGGAGACACTTTGGATTGACCTTTCCTCAAGCTGTAAATCTAATATTATAGCACTGTTAAGTTTCTTGAATTAGACTATGAGTAACAACGTGTGTCTTTTCCTCCCTGTTAAGTGCAGCTCATTTAAGATGGACTTGGATTTATTTGTGTTCTGAGTGCTGTGCTGGCGTGTCCGTGTGGTTTATAACATGTTGTGTTTTCTACAGAACTAAACCCATCCCGAGCTGCGAAAACGGGATGAGCCTCTCAGTAAAACATCTGCGTTGCCAATGGGCCTTGAACTCATAATACTTTACTCAGTTACAGCATTTCTACCCATTAATTACTTATAAAATCTCTACTGTCATAGTCCTAGTCCAGCCTAATTTTCATGGCCTTTGGTTGCCTTGGATACATTACAATCCTGTTACAAGTAGTCCCACTTTTCGTTTCAGTCTATTATTGCTGCTTCCAGGTGATAAAGGGAAGAAAAATAGTGTGTGGAGCTAAGGAAGAGCTCAGAGCTTATAAATCATCTTTTTTTTCACTGCATGAAAAAACCCAACAAATCAATGTCACTCACAAAGGCTGCAGAAACAATGTATTTTTTTTTTTCCCCATCAAATCTGCTTTTTCTGAAGTAATAAAACCTGGCTTCTCTCTGCGTCTTTGTAATAGGATTTAGGAATTTCAGACTGACAAACCTCTTGTAATAAAACTTTTCTAACTTCTTGTGTTTTGCTGGTTGTACTTCTGGGACTGTCCATGAGCCCAGGAAACCCTGAGCTTAATCTTGGTGGCACCTGTTGACTTACTGTCATAAAAAAAAGTTTTTGTGATTGATACAGCTGATAAATTGCCCTGAGCAAATCAAAACTCTGTATCTAAAAGAACTTCAAATCATCCCCTGGACTCTCCCTTAGTTGAAATGGAACCAGGGTGCAACAGTGAGTGAAAATGCTTTGCTCAAGAAGTGTTACTGCTGGTGACACATCAGTTAATCATCCTCTCTAAGTGTACTGCCTCACATTCAGCTCCAGTGTTCTATAATACAGGATATTTTTAGCTATGTTTCATTATAATGGAGGGAATTCTCCCCTAGCAGATAGCGTGAGAGTCTCTCAACAGCATTTAGTTTGCGTACTTGCTTCAAGAACTAATTTGACTTGTTGTATCTACCTAAAAATTGTATTTCTTATTTTGCAAATTTCTCTTTGATGTTTAGTTAGAGAACAAAAGTGAGGAGCAGGACATCTATTGCTGGCACAGTACTTCCTAGAGAAAACAGAGGAGACAGAAAATAAGGTGGAAGTACAAAGCTCTGCATTTCTTGCACACAAGGAATATGCAATTTTATGGCAGGTCCAGTGTCTGCCCCAAGAATCCCAAAGCTCAAAAGCAATTTGGGACTAGCTCAGAGGTGCTCCTGTGCCTTCCCAGCTGAAGGAAATCTGTTGGTTCAGCAATCTATCTTTCCTAACACAGACACTTCTTAGAAGCGTTGGACAAAGAGCCAAATCATTTTGAGACCAAATAAAACAACAAATCATGTTTTGCAGCCCGTGTTGTTGCATTGTTTTCCTCGGAGTGGTAGGAGCTGTGGGTAGAGAACTGTTCCACTTGCTGGCTGATTGTCATTCTTTTTCTTGAGAGTGTGTCTGTGCTAAATTAGCTATATACAATGTTCTAGGGCCAAATGAGTCTGGTTGAGGAGAAGCAATCACACTGATTCCAGATGCTTAGTCCATTTTGATTTGTTCTAATTAGGTGATGAGATTTCCAATAATTACGTGTTTAGTGCATATAACAATATGAGAGTGATGAGTTAGCTCATGACTGTTGCACAGATATCCACATTTAGAATCGAGCAAAAAGAACTTCCTTTGCTAACGAAGAACTGCAGCTACACAATCATCCCTCTATTTCTCTAGAGAGATTGAAATCAGTTATTCAGGAAGTCCTGTGGAGGGAATAAAGAGCTTACACGGTACAAGGGAGGCCCCGCAGGACTCTTGGAGCAGCAGGTTGGTGTCCCATGAGGACGGGAAGGTAAAAGCGCGCATGAAGTCACCGTGAGGCCACACCAACATCACCAATGTGGCACAGGCTGAGGCACATTTTTTGTGTCTCAATAAAACATCCTCCAAAGCATACTCTGTGACACGGCAAGGACACACAAACCTCCTTGTGCTGTTATTTTTAAAGCAACCTGTGGGATAACCTGCTGGGTGCCAGCTGCTTGGGATACTTTTTTTACACTGTGCCCACCTTCCAGGTGTCATTTCCTTTGGTCACAGGGGCAGTTCAGTACCGAGCCCAATGCTGTGGCTGTTAACCTGGCTACAGTGTTAAAAATCACAGCAGCATTTGATGGTGTGCATAGACCTCTGCTGCGGGATACCTCTGACACCACACACACCTCAAATATTTTAGGATAATCTCCAAAACTTGGAGTGCCAGAGGCACTGTCCAGTGAGAACTGCAGAGATATTTATGTGCACAGTGTCGATGGAGTTCTGGTGTCCCTCTAAAATGGGAGATTCGACTAAAGGGGCAGATTTGGTCATTCTGCTGCTTCTATTTCTGAGCAGTGGCCCGGGGTTATCCAGGACAATGTGGAGCCGTGGTCAGGAGGTGCCTGGATTGTCCCCAGAGTGCAGCGGCTCCCTGGCTCTGTTATCAGCTGTCTGCCCTCAGGCATCTGCCGCAGTCAATCTGCAGCCCCGGCTCCTCCCTGCTTCAAGTGCTTTTCACACTGCTCCCAGCCACCTACACCAGTGATTCCAAAATTTGAGTTTTACTGATGAGGAATCAGTGACCAAAAATCTCTATGCAGTGTTTATTGCAAACACAGTAAAAACTCTCACTTATTAATTTAACATGATTGGACTCGATGAGCCCAGACATCCCATGATGACACCAGTTGAATCCTTGTGCTATTCTGTCTACTCTGACAGGGCATCTCCTGAGTTGGGACTCCAGAAGAGAATCAGATCCCACAACTCAACCTTCTTTTTGCTGGACAGTTCTACTAGGCTGGGTCAAATTTGGATTTTGGAGCCTCCACTTGAGATTCATAACCAGCCCATCCTTTATCAGTGAACGTTTGACATGGAGCAGCTGTACCTGGACACCAAAGGCTTTACCTTGTTGAGGGGCCATCCCCTCATGACTGTTCCAGTTAACTCTGGCAAGGAAAGAGATTCCTAGGGAAAAGAGGCAGAGCAGAGACACCCAGGTGCTGGAACAGCTTTACCAAGTTTTCCAGACCTGGAAGCAGAGGAAATGGACTGGTCTAGGTTGACTTGACTGCAGAGAGTTCAAGGCAAAGCTGCCTTGTCCTCTCACACTGCCATGGCTCCCAGCAGCAGGTTCCTAACCTAGTTTGGATGCAGCAATCCTCAGCTGGGATCCAACACTGAAACGAGCTCTTTATCTGTACTTGACCAGGCTCCAAGTGATTTCAGTAAGAGGAGGCTGAGTCAGGACTTGGCTATAGGTGGATCAGAGCCTTTGCAGTGTTTATTTATTAAATATCTCCCATCTGGTGTCCTGTTTGCAGCCTGCCAAAGCAAAAAGGATTAAAACCTTGCCCCCCCCCAACATCTCATTACTGAAGTAATGAGTAAAACTTTTTTTTTCCCCTCTCTACATTATTCCTGGAATAAGCTGTCAAGCAAGCAGTTGAGTTGTTGCACCTTACCACATCCTTTGCCAAGAAAAGATTTAGCAGCATGATAATTTAATGGAAAATATTATAGCCGCATTCCTTGCAGACATAAATTCTCTGCAGAAAGATAGATATCTAATGGGAAAAAATCTGTGTTAAAATGATAGTGATTTATCTGCTTTATTGTTTTTTTCCAGTGAGGTGTTTGACCCAAAATAGTACAGAGGATATAGGAGAGTGAGCTAAGTGAGGTTATCCCACCTCAGATTGAAATGTGGATACAAACCTGACAGCATCCTTTCAGCTGCATTAAATAATACATAGAAGTTCAAAAATAATGATGAGAAATACTCTTTAAAAAGAGATGTTCACCTAAAACTGTGCAAAGCCATGTTAGGGATATGCCTGTCAGGAAGGAGCAGTGGGAATAACTCACAGCAGAGGAGAAATTATCTAAGAAATGTAAGCATTGCTAACAACAAAAAGATAACTGAATTCCATGGTGATTTCCACCAAGCAACAAATGAAAGCAACGGGGGCTCTACCAACAGAGATGACAAACAGTTCTGTAGTTCCTAGAATATTTGTACATGCTAAAAATAGGTGTGGCTCACTTTAATTGCCTGAGAAACTACAAGCCGAGGATAAGTAAAAGATCATAAAAAAGGTGCTGGCTTGGAGGTAGAAAAGCATAGGGGCAGGCATATCACAATTCACAGTTGTGACAAAGGTGTGTGTGTGTGAGATAATGCTGTTAATAGAGTTGCTTTAATTATGTTATAGGCTCAAAGTTGCAGCAATAATGCAGCTGAGGCAGTTTTAAAGGTTAAAAAAAAAAAACCCAGATACTGTGGGGTTCCCCAGCAGTGAAAACATACTGTGTTTGGAATTGTAGAGGTGAAAATTTACAGGTGAAAACTCCTATTAGTTGCTCTCACTTTGACTCTTTTCCTGTCAACTCCATATAAATTAAATAGAAATGAAACTATTTTCTCCTCATAATTGTATCATCATATAATTTTTCAATGCTGCATTTACAATGCTAATTGTTATTACAATAAGGAAACAGTTACAGTATTGGTCACAGTTTTCAGTGCTAGTTGTTTGATTCAGCCAAATACAGAGACTCCTCAGCCTAAATGCTCTTGGTGACAACATCCTAAACACATGAAGCAGCTTTTTCTCCTCAGTGCACACAGCTAGGTCCTGCTCTTCTTCTCTTGGGATGTTTTCCAGTTGTTTTAAGGATTTCAGTCCCAGAAATATAAATGGACATTGCAAAACCATACTGGGGTCTTGGAGTTTCACTGGTTTCAGCAAGACTTTTACTTAGGAAGGAACTATCTTCATTTCCTAAGCTTCACCTCATTAACATGTGCAAAGTTTAACTTTGTGAACAGCTACCAAAGTCTTGAGTCTCAGAAAAGGATTTATTCATGAGCACATATGGCCTGCTATATAAATGCATAGTTCATAATTCATAAGAGGTGTGATCTTCTCTGTATAAATAAATAAATTTCTCCTGTTTTCCAGCTTTTTGAATTGATTACTTATGAAATCTTGTGGTGCATTCTTAGGGAATCTAGGAATAGCTCTCTCTAGCACATACACTTAACACTTTCACATAAACTCTGATGTGAATGCAGAAGGGGCTTCCATTCAGCCCCTCAGGATACATTTGCCAGTGCTCTGCTGTCGTGAGAGGTAAAAGAATTATAAAAGAAAGGCCTCAAAAAATCAGGCCTGCTCTGCTAAATTGCCAGAGTCAGCCTGTCACTTCTTCTACGAAATTTGCAAGTTCCCATGCAAAAACACTCCTGGTATGAAAACACATTAGCATAAGCACCTATTCCTGGGTTGAAAACCAAATGCACCTGCAATAACAAGGGATTTGTCCCATGAGAATCAGCAAAGAAAATATGTAAACAGTCCAAGACTAGAGAAATCTGATGGACAAGTAGAATACCTTTTACTAACCAATAGAGTAATTGGCAAGAAAGCTATTAACAAGTAAAGTCGTACACAAGGCCTGTAAAAACTGTATAAAATGAGTTGTGATAATAAAGAATTGGCTTTTCCTGCATGAAGATAATGGAGTCTCAGCTAACTTATTACAATACTCTGTCACTTTTTTTTTTTTTCCCCAGAAAGGCAAGCTTTATTTTAAAATAAATGGCTATACAAAACCCTACTCCAAAGCATCCCCCATTTATGCATGATCCAGGTGATCATGCTGCTGCCTTTATTATTTATACAGAAATATCCCATCACAGAAAGCAGCTCTAATTGCACTCATAGTCCATAGAGGAGGAGGAAGAGGAGGACATCCCTCAGAGTTCAGAAAACAAGTTTGATGGCAAAAGGCTTCACCCAGAGCAGCCTCTGCATCCACAGTGGGTGCACTCAATGGTTCTGCCCATTTCCAGCCTCTTTTGGGGACCCTGCAGATGCAGGTGGTCCCTTGGAATGGAAAATGTAAAACCTCTCCCCCCCAAATTATTATAACTTTGAAAACAGGGGCTCTCAGGCCAAGATATGAGAATAGAAATAACAGTTCTTCACTAGGAAAATTTAAAATAAAATGCACTAGTAGAAAAGACACTGGCAGAGTTCGAATACAACCTGACACCCTGTCAGTCAAGGTGTTTTTCCCCTGTGCTTCATGATTGTTTGACCAATTTTACACCACCCTGGGTATGGAATCAAAGAATCCTGGAATGATTTAGGTTGGAAAAGACTTTCAGGATCATGAAGTCCAACCATTAAGCCAGCACTGGCAAGGCCATCACTGCCTCATGTCCCCAGGTGTCACATCCCCAGAAGAAGATAACCAGGCCTTGGGATATTTACAGAGTTTATCAAATTGTGTGTATGGATTTCAGAGCAGCAGCCACTGGATGTTCAAAACATCCCTAATTCCTGGTGGATGGTACAACATACATTATATAGGACTGGTTTGGAGTTCATGTAAACACTATAAAAGCAGATCGAGTCACCTAAGAGAAGGATGGCATTTGGTTCCAGCATTTGCTATTCAATAAAATGGAGTATAAAGCTCTATTGCTCAGAAGTGTGGCTTGTTTTTCCTCACTGCCATGCAATTTTGATAATATAGTAGTTAAATATGCAATCACTCATCTGAGACTCCTATTATTCATATTATCACCAGCTTTAACAGGCACACTTCATATTAAAGGCTTCTTTAAAAAATTCTTCTTTTAAGATTCAGGCAGCTGGAAGTCTAGTCATCATTATATCATAAATATCTGTCTCCAAGATTAGTCACACTAATGAAAGGAGTCATCTAGAAGGATGTTTTATCCATGGGAGCCTGAAAGTGGCATAATACTGGTGTCTAGCAAAAGATAGGGAAAAGGAGGTCGTGTGTGAAATTAGGAGAAAAATCAGCTGTCCCTGAAAACTGAAGAATAAATAGAATCATTTGATTTTTCTTCTCTCTAAAGAAGGAAGATGTTATTTTTCAGAAATTATCACTTATTTTTGTCCCCGGTGCACACCAAGATAAAACACATTATCTGCCCTGGCCGTGGTTATTTTCCTGGAAGCAGCTCTCAGTCAGCTTCAGCCTGGGAAAAGCGGCAGAAGCAATAACAAATGGAAAGTACCTCAAGAATGTATTTTCTTATTTGGAGTCGGGAATGACCTTGGGTGTTGGCTGCTCCCTCCATTGTTCCCAGGGTTCATGCAGTGAGTAACGTTGACACTGCAGCATTCAGAAACAAACACATCCATTAGCCAACCTGATGAGCAGGTTTGTGGGCAGGGAGCTCCCGTGAGTAATGAAAACTCGGGCTGTTGGGTTGGAGGCAGGGACCTGAAGTGCAGGGAAGGTGTTGTGGGCTGGCTGGAAGCCGCTGCTGGGGCTCTGCCGGGGTCATTGGCTCTGATGGCAGCACCCCAAAGTGGGGCTGGACAGCTTTTCGGGCTGAAGGAAGACCTGAAATCAAACAGCTCACCTGGGTTGTTCCTCACCTGCTGGCCACGGGGATCTCTTCCCCTGTACGGGTATAAAGGGACTGTCTGAGAGCATTCCATTAAATTTTCATTGAATGAGCTGGAACCTCCTGCTCCAAAGACAAGAAAGGGGCTTTGGGCCAGTCCCTTAGTGCTGGTGAATAAAATTAATTCTTCCTCATACCTGAGCACTGCTACAACTGCAGAGTGTTGGTGAAGCGTGTGAATTCCTACACAAATCTCCTCCAGAAAATGCAGTTATTAGAATACATTAGAACACAGATCAAAACTGGGACATGCTAGGGGTTAAGTTGTTTTTTACAGCCTCAATTTAGGAACCTTGTGGACAGAATTACAACAGCCCTCAGTGAAATAGTTCAGTGCTGCTTTTTCCCCCGCCTCCTCGGAGTCAATCAGGGTTCCTTGCTGATGGAGCATTTACCTTGTTGGAAAAGCTGGGAGATGCACAAGGAGACTGTAGGAAAGGGAAAGGACAATTTCATGGCTCAGAGAACCAAAGCTTGTCCAGGATAACTGAATTCTGTCCTTGTCTGTGTGACAGATCTCAGGTGTGATGCCACACAGGTCACAGAACCTTTTCCCAGGGGGTGACAATGGGTATGTGCTGCATTTCCAGAGGCTCTGGATGTGGGACACTCAGGAGTCAGGAGTGACCAGAACTGTCAGCAGGTCCTAACCCTGACACACAGGAGCCCTGGAGTTACCAGGGAAAGAGCCAAGGATCATTCTTAGAAATCACTGAATCAGTTTTATTTGGTTGTCTCAATGTTAACTGAGTGTGTGTGTCTCACCAGGTGGGGGAACACCATCATCTTAAAAAATGTCTGAAAATGATTAAAATTTGGGAGAGTCCTGAACAACCAACCCCAGAGTCTTCCAGAGGAAAACATGGGTAAATAATCCATAGTACTCTGTCAGGTTTTGGACTACCTCTAGAGACAAGGGAGCCAGTGGGAGAGATGGGACTGAGGAAAATGGGAACTTCTGCCCTTCCAGTTTTAAAAAGTGAGACACTGATAACAGCACAGACTAAACAACAAGGTTTTAGGGAATGTAACAAACTTCTCACAGCAGTGTCTCCGTGCTTTGAAACGGGCTACTCCAGTGCCTTTCTGCCAGTACACATCCTAAAACCCCTTCAGACGTGTGGCCTGCAGCAACAGGCAGTGCTCAGCTTTCTGTCTGCCTCCCCACGGTGACATCCGAGTGTCCTGACGCTTCGTTCCAAATTGCAGCCAGGGCTTTGACTCACTCCAGCCCAGGAGGCGGAGGGGAGCCGTGCCAAGCCCTGAGCACAGCCGTGACATCCCCAGGAGTGACCCTGGCTACAGCCTCATGCCCTGGGCATGTCCCTCCTCCTCCTCCCCAGCTCCATCTCAGTGCACTCCGAGCTGGCAGCAGCAGCGACTGCAGCAGCTCCCTGGGCTGGGCAGCAGGGATCAGTGTTCGCTGTCAGGAGCCCTCTGTACACCTCCGATTGTCCACTCTGCTGTGGGCATCTCACAGCCTGCAAAACTCCCGAGTTTTGCTTTGTTCCCCTTTCTTTTCAAAGAGTAACTGGATAATGAAAAATGGCTCCCGAGTAATTGTGGAGTACTTGGAAACTGATCAGATGAATTGCAAATCGGTCTCTGTGTTGCAGTACAAGTGGAAACACAGGCTCCTTGGCAATACTAAACTTGTCAAAATCAAATCTAAAACTCCTGGTTTGTTTTTCTATCTGACATCTTTCTGGGTTTTACACAGAAACTCAGGGGAAAAAATACTTGTGGAAAAAGGGTGAGTGAAAACTGATAAAAGGTGTCAAGCAGAGCCAGGGGAATCCCTCTGTACAAATCAGCTTCCTCCTGTTATTTCTCTGTGAACAAGACCACTGTGCACATGTCATACCCTTATTTTTGTGTTGTCCCTGAAAACAAGCAATTCATTTCTAAAACAAAAGAGGACACTGAGATAAGGACTTTCTTTAGCCACTCACTGGGTTCCCCATCTCGAATAAATTTAAACAAAGTAAAATCACGTCCTGTTTGAGGAGTAACTTTAAAGAGTTCTCTTAAAATACAACCCAGCTTCTTTTCATTATTATATCCTAGAAAGCCACGGGTCTAATTTTGCACTTGGGAGTGTGACTGGATCAGGGGAGTAATTCTATATTTGAATAATGCCCAGGCAGAGCCCCGTGGTACAAGATGTGACAGTGGCCCATCCATGCAGGAGGAAATCCAGAAAGTGCAAGGGCCCTTCTCCCCCTGTCCCTACCACAGAGAGCGGGATGTGTGAATTCCAACAGATCCCATTTCAAGTTAACTCCATATTTATACTCCCGATGCTCATCTGTTCCACCACGAAAAGATCAGCTGAAAAATGTGATCCCTGTTAAAAGCAGCTAAAAGGCTCATTCAGCTCATCCAGTGAAGCAAGCAGAAAGCTGCTGGCAGGAGCAACAGCTGTATGCCTGACCTTTCCCCATTCCCCCTTTTCCCTCTCTGCACTCAGGAGCAGGCTCAGGCATTCCTAGGAGCTGTGTATTTGGAAAAAGAGAACTATTTTTATTCACCGTGTGGTTTCTCAGCAGAGAGGTCTTCAGGAATATTTCCTTTCACGTCAACCCCTTTAAACATTTTACAGAGCAGAGTCTGTTCTGGGAAGTCAGTAAATTTGAATTCGTGTTTTGAAGTTTCATCATGGCTGGGAATATAACGTGCAGAAGGCAGCCAGCAGGGCTGATGAATAAAGCAAATGCAGGCTGTGTAGTCCTGCTAAAGCTATTACCAGAGTATTTTACATTTTCTGTGCACCCAAATTAAACCCTTTACACAAGCAGAGTAATCCAAAACCATCTGGCACTAGAATTTGGGATTTCATAATGCTTTAATGCAAACCATGTGAGCAGGATGTCCAGAATGTCTGTGTCAGTGGGTTGAATGAAAAGATGTGAAGAAGATGAACTGTGCAATAGTTTTGTCCAGTTTTCACCTGTCCAGTCAGTGCCTGCATTGCACCACTGGGGTTGAGCAGGGAAAAGCTCTGCACTGTCACCTCTCCTTGCCTGACACTGGGCACTTCTCTGCTCCTGGACACGGGGGGAAATTGTGGCCTTCCAGTGCCTGAAGGGAGCTACAGGAAAGATGGAGAAGAGATGGTTTACAAGGGATGGAGTGACAAGGGGGAATGGCTTCCCACTAATAAAGAGTTTAGCTCAGATGTTAAGAAGAAATTCCTCCCTGGCAGGGTGGGCAGGGCTGGCACATGTGCCCAGAGCAGCTGTGGCTGCCCCTGGATCCCTGGAATGTCCCAGGCCAGGTTGGACACTGGGGTTGGAGCAGCCTGGGACAGTGGGAGGTGGCCCTGCCATGGCAGGGTGACACTGGGTGGGCTTTAAGGTCCCTCCCAACCCAAACCAGTCCGGGATTTCTGTGATCCCATACCAGCAGCCAGTACATTATCGATTATACAGAGACTTTACCAGCAATGCTTACTGGGAATTTCGCCGTTTACTCCAAAATGATTATAAATTCCATTTGTCAAATGAACCACTTTGGAGCATTTTGCAACTCTCTCTTTCTAAAGCCGCCTTTCTAAATGTTCGAACACAGCAATAACAGCTGGATTCCTGTCCCTGCTGCCGGGGCTGGCTCGGCAAAGAGGAATGAATCCGAATTCATGGACTGAGGAATGAATCTGTGAAAAACGAGATTCACTTTTTTTTTTTTTTGGTAGATTTTAAGAAATAGGTTTTAATAAAAGATAAGACAATTAGGAGATAAGGGAAAAGCAAAGTACGGCTGGCCGGGTGACTTGGCATTTAGCCAAGTCCACAAATTGCTATTTCACAGGATTTCTTTAAATACCCTTTCTATTGCATCAATCTGTTGAATATTCATATTTTTCCATAAACTAGTTTCCATATTCCAGGGACTGTTTTGCATGGCCCCTCCTTGAGCCCACCTTTTTAGAGCTGCGCGTTTCTTGGCTGTGTCTTCATTATCACCTCCAGTTTGGGCTTTGTTCCGTGCTTTCTTCAGATGGGAGATGCTGATAGCTGGTGTATCAATAGCAGAGTCTTCTTTATATGTTCATTGGATGATATTCCGGCCAAACAGACTAGGATACAAGCATACTATATCACTACTACCACTATGCCTAATTTTCTTTACTAACAGCAGAAAATAAAAACTGATATCCTTACCACAAAGTTATTAATCATATAGCACACACCTTGCGAAAAACCAACTTTATAATCGGCATTTCTAACAAATGTGCGTTGGGGCTGCCCGAGTCCGCCACGAGAGGGAGGACGTGCCCTGTGCCGGGGGCGCTGCGCCTCGGCACCGCTCCTGCGCACGGAGCTCCGCTCTCACAGCCCCGCGGCCAAAATCCCTGCAACGTGTTGGCTGACATTTGTAGCCCAGAGTAAGAATAGCTTCTTTTGGGTTGCCATAAACACATCCCGAGCTGACATAAACGAAACGAAGAGCCTTTACAAAGTGTTTATACCAGTTTCACTGGGCTGGTGGAAACCTCCGTGGGAGACGAACCGGTGGGACCTTTGTGTTTGGATAAACACTGAGCCTGAAATGCACTCATTTAGCTCCGAATGGGGATGAAAAACTCTGGTTTATCTTCAGAAGTAAACGGTGCACTGTCTGCAGCAGCAGCTTCACAGAAAGTCCTTCTTGAAGAAGAGGCTCCCCATCTGTGTTTGATTGTTTCTTTGGGGATATTTTGCATTGATTTTTTTTGGTGGTTCTGCTTCCAGACGATCTCTTACCACTGGGGCATGCTGTGAATGCAGCCACACGTCTGAGGACAAGGGAGAAGAGATGTCCTAGCGCTTGGCTGCTGGAGAACTTGGCGTTGAAAGCCAAATTTGTGGCTGAAAAATGTACTGAGGGTTTGTTTCAAGGATGGTGCTGAGGTCTGTTTGCTCGGCTGCAGGGGGAAATCGCTGTTTGGAGTGCTTCAGGATTGAAATGTCTGGATCTGTACAATATCTTGGGAATCATTTTTCCTAGCCCTTGCTTCTCTCAGTTAAGATCACCTCGTTCCTCCCTTTCACACGCTTCCTCCTGGGCTTTGTAATCTCCATTGCCCCAAGGAAAATGCAGCTGTCATGATGGTTCACAGATCAAAATTCAGCCTTTAATGTAGCTAAGGCTTGATCCATTAACCACTTTGAAGATTATGACCAAAGCCTGTAACTGGCATCTGAAATATGAGACTTGAGCAGGAGTTAATGAGGCCCAGGAAAGCCGCACAGCAGCTCTGCTGTCCTGTGCAGGGGAATTAGGGAGAGACAAAAGCAGCCAGCACTGCAGCAGGGCCAGGGAGAGCCTCAGACATCCCCAGCAAGGTCAAAAATCTGTAAATTAAGAAGTAAGAAGGGGATTTTTGGCTACAGTATAAAACTGACATAGAAAGGAGCGAAGTCTGGAGATAGGAATGATATGACTGTGCTGAGATTGCCAAGTCGGTGTGATCAGGAGTTTCCTTCTGAGAATTTCCTTCTGAGAGCAGTGGAGACACAGGGAGAGGCTGTCCTGGAAGCAGAAGGATGCACACTGAGATCCCCAGGATGCACAGGAGGAAGGCTCTGGTGATGTAAATGGCAATTTACATTTAATTTATATTTAATTTATATTACCTTTTTTTTTTTTAATTTATTTTATTTAATTTATATACCCTTGGTGGTGTCAGCTGAGAAGGAATGCAGGGAAATAACCCACACGAGCTGGGATGGAGCACTGACAACCCTGGGAGCTTCTCTGGAGTGAAGAAAGAGCTCCAGTACTTAAAACTCCTGTTAAAAGTAAGCCAAAGGTGAACCCAGTGTTTTCCTGGAGAAAATGAGCATGAAGGAGCCATCCACAGCATCAATTAAATAGGATTCATTTCCCAACTGCACAGAGAGAAGTGCTAAGACCAAGGATCCACCAGAAATAGTCCACTAAGTTTCCACAGAATCAAGATTTTGTGATGAAAACCCCAAAATTCTGAGTTCTGTCCTGTCTGGAAGAGTTGCAGCATCTTGGATTGTTACACTGAAAGCAGCAGTTATCATTTCTCCACTCCATGAATACCAAATGCTCACAATTGCTGCCTTTTTGAGTTTATTATCATTCTAAATATTATCCTGCTGTGACCCATTGGAACAGAGCAAATGGCAGAAAATGCAAATTGACAAAACTCGGAGATTTAAGGAATTAGAATTATTCCATTCAGAGTGTAAGTCAGGCTCCCATTACAAAAATAACTGAAAATCTTGTTTTCAAATACTCACCTCTACTTGTGCAAGGCAAAGTCAAGTCACGACAACTTGGTTGTGCTCCTCTGCTTTACACTTCACCAGCTGAGTGAACATATTTCCATCTGAATATTAAAGAAAACAGCTTCAAAAGGAAAATAATTACTCAAACTTTTGTATTTTCATGAGCAACCAAATTTTTACCAGCTGACGCAGTGAAAATAGAGATGGCTTTGTTCATACAACTAATCCTAAATCATTCTTCAACCTTCCCCACTGAGGATTCAGGATTCAAAACCGATGCATTTGGGGTGGCACGTCCTCACCCGACTGATAAGGAGCAATTTTTCTGGGATAGGAGGAGCCCTGAGCTTGAGTTTTGAGGAATTTCTTTCCAGTTCTATGCCCTAATCTGGGCAATCCTATAGAGGAACTCAGCTCTAGTGGATGAACAGATCCCAGCAGAGCTGGGTCACAGCAGGTTGTCACTGCCAGAACAATTACATCACATCCAGGCCCTCTGTAACCTTCTGTG
Source organism: Sylvia atricapilla (assembly GCF_009819655.1). Taxonomy (NCBI): domain Eukaryota; kingdom Metazoa; phylum Chordata; class Aves; order Passeriformes; family Sylviidae; genus Sylvia; species Sylvia atricapilla. The sequence goes on along the minus strand of NC_089150.1, from coordinate 18,883,273 downwards.
CAGGGGACAGCTCCCACATGACTTTCGAGAAATGAAACCCCAGTTTAGAATTTGATATTAACTGCTTGCTGCTGGTGCTTTTGGTTTGAGCTGGTGCTTTTTATTTGGTTTCATTGTTGGGAGCTCAGTGCTGGGTCAGCTTTGGCTGCCTGTGGGTAGGAAGTGAAATGTGAAATGCAGCTGGATTTGGCATGGTGACTTTTGGTGGTTTTTTTACTTTGGTGGCCGAGGTTTAGGTGAGAGGTGTAAATGTTTGTGCTGTTTCCCAGGCCTCAGCCCACGGGTTATTACAAAAACACATCCTTTGGGTCATGGACTCGACAGCTCAAGGTGAACAACTGCCTTTGAACAGCATCTGTGTCCCCAAAACAGCACAGCCACTTGTGCCACCACACTGGCTCAGCCCCACAAGCTCCAAACCCACCCTAAAACGTGGAGTCCCCATTCCACATGCAGCTGAGCTCACTAATGAACTGCAGCCCCTCACATCCTCCCGAGCCCAGATGTCATTGTGCTTTATGGCTTGCAAGCACTTGGCTGCAGGAGCTCCCACATGTTCTTTTTTGTCCTTGCAGTTGGATTTTTTTAGTCCAGAGCCACAACACGCCAGCTCCAGCACTCCCTTAGCACCAGGGAACTCAGCACTGGGACTGGGATTGCTTTGCTTTTGTTTGCTTAAGCATTAACGAGCCTTTGTGATGCAGGATTTGAGTGAAGTAGAGAGGGAGCCGCTGACAGAGGGACTGAAAGGGTGACTTCAGATCCTGAACCCCTGAACCCCACCATCCCACAGCCATTCCTGGCCTCACACACAGCCAGCAGAGGAATTTGCTGCTGTTTCTCAGATGCCCTCATGCTCCTCTACCTCTGCAGGTATTTGTTTTGAGCTGCCTGCAGATATTTTGCAGGACAATTCCTTGAGGGCAGCAGAGAAATTATAGTTCGCTCTCCCCAGGCCAGAGTGTAATCTGGAAAGACGGCATCAATCTTGGATTAATACCAGAATGCCAATGTTTTGTTCAGGAGCTCAGACAACCAAACCCTCTGGAGCATCAAGCAAAGCCCTTGGCACTCTGGATGCTCCCTGTGAGAACACTTGGGAGGTTGGCCCTGGCAGGATTTACCCTTCCTGGTGCCCTGTGTGAGCTCAAACCTGACACTTGGCTGTTTCTAAACAACTTTCAGGCGTGTTTCCAAAAGTCTGCTTGGGCTGAGGGGAAGCAGCTCTGGGTCCAGCAGGACTGGCTGAGGTTGCTTTGGGAGACACTGTCCCAGCTTTACTGGGGTCACTGCTGGGGTGGCACAAAGCCCCGGGGGTTGGATGTCACAATTTCCCAGGGTCAGACCAGAGCTGCCCCTAGAAACCAAACATCTCCTTCCTGAAGGTGGAGCAGGAGCTGTCCCCTCTCTGTCTCTGCTGGCCTGTGAGGAAGGGGCATGGGAAAAACAGGAATGCCCCTGAACCCCAAGGGCTGAGCCTGCAAAACTCAGTGACTTTGTGAAGGTCACGTTGGCTGTGAGCATTTCCCGTGCAAGGTAAACCTCAGCTGGTATTTGCTCTCTGCATACGCCGTAAAGTATCCAGGATATGAAAGGTGGAGAGATGCAGGAACACCTCTCAGCAAAGGACTTTTCTGATTTAATACCGCACAAAGGTGAAAAAAGCTTCGCTCTGGTGTGGCAGTTTCCCTCAGTGCTTCACCAAGGAATGACCCTGCATCTCTTCTGACAATGGAAGGCATTTCTGGACTCTTCTGGACACTGAACTCCCCCGGAGAGCCGCAGAGGCTGGCCTGAGTCAGCAGCTGCCTGTGCCTTGTCAGACAGCCTGGCTGGAGGGCAGCAGGACATGCAAAGCAGCTCAGCACCTTGCCGTGTCTGCAAGCTCCCTTTATAGAAAACCCCGCAGGGGTAGGTGTCATTTGGAATTCAGGCCGGCTGTGAAATAGGTTTAGGCAATAAGTGAGTCAGGGCTGGTGGCTGTGGGCAAGCCCTGTGTCCCCACAGGCTCAGGTGCCTTTAGAGGGCTGGCAGCTCTGCAAGGGACATCTCCTGTCGCAATATGAATAGACAGGACTCGTTTCTTCATCAAAAAGCTGAATATTGCATAGTTTATATTTTGATAGGAACAATAGAAGGCATTGTGTTCAATCTAATTTGCTGACAATCTATTGAAACTCAGTTCATTGGTTAGAAGGTGTTTGTGTGTGTACATGTTAAGAGTTTTTCTTTACACAGGTGGTTATATATTTTCTTTATGGATTCTCATGGGATAGACTTTTTATTTTTTACAGGTGCAACTTGTTTATCTCATAAGAACTGTTATGCAAATATGATTTTCATTCCTAGAATTTATTTCATATGGGAATTCAACAGGCTAGCTGTTAATTCAGCTGAGCAAGGCCTGATTTTATAAGGAGTTTCTTTTATAGGGTTTTACCTGCACGCAACAATTTCCCATCTCAGGTGTGACTCTGGCAGTGACACTGGGGACACTGCTTTGCTTTTCCTTTCCTTGTGCCTATCAACTGCCTGACCCCAGCTCTGGCTTTGGAGGTGTGGAACTGGGACTCGTTTAACCCCTGATGGAAACTCAGCTCATTTCTTGCTAGAAGATACCTGGCCCAGCTGAGCACACACTCCTGGGGACCCTTCTCCCATCTGAGGAGCCTCCGGAGTTCTTGGGGGTGACTGAAGTCCTGCACAGGGACCCAAAGTGTCCCCACTAGAGCAGGAAAGAGGTTTGCCAGTTGCTGTCGCTGTTGGGAATAAGGGGCTGGCATTAGCACAGAGGAATCTAAATGTTCAGAATGACCAGAGCCTTTTTAGACCATAAATTGCTTTTCCACTCAATTCTTTGAGCTTGAGAAAAACTCATTTTAATCATTATTTATTTCACTCTTTCCTGGATCTTCTGTTTTCTGTATTACAAACAGCAAGGAATGAGTGAAAAAAGTTCAGGGCCTGTTGCACATTTAAACTCAAAAACTGCAAAAAATTCCTATTCTCACCTGTGTACTGCTCTTACAGGGCTGCACAACCTTCCCAACCCTCAAGTGGCTTCACTTCCCACCTGGCTTTGAGGAAAATACTGAGCAAGACACATGACCCCCCTAAAGCCACACTAAAAACCTCGGTGGCTTTGTGTGGAATTCTCTGGCTCTGTGCAAGAAGCACCCCTGAGATATCAGGGCTGGCTCTGACTGTGAGGGTCTGAGGTGACTGCACGGAATATTTGGAACATCTGACTCCAAACAATGAAATTCTTATTGTTACTAAGTGGTTAAATTCTTCGATGTGAAACTTAGCTGCTGTTTTAATTTTGATTAGAGCTCCAAAGTCCTGCACAAAGCAACGCTCCTCAGCTTTTGGAGCCCTCTGGAGAGGCTGGAGCCAGCTCCAGGAGCAGGGGGAATGGAGCCCTCGGTTTCTGCCAGCTGATAACAGGAGATGGAGCCCGGGCACTCCTCCCACCGTCCCCATCAAACCAGCTCCCAGCACCGAGCATCCAGTTTCAGCCACAAAGCACCGGCTCCTTATCAGCACAAGGAGTGCCTTTGTTCTCCTGTGCTCCTGACCTGCAGCAGGAAGGCAAACACGATCAGAGTTGCCTTTCCTGTGTCTCAGGCATGAAGGAACAGCTGGGCCACCCTGAAGTCTTTGTTCCAGCACAGTTTTCTCGAAATCCCAGTGATCTGTGTCTGTGCTGCTGCCCCATGCACTTGGGATGTCCTGTTTGCCAGGGTAACATCCAATTCTCAATTATTTGATAAATCAGGGCGTCATGGAGGATTCATCCATGGGCATGGGATGGTAGAGAGACCAAAACGCAGATTTCTTGCCCACAAATCCTGATTTTAACCCAGGTGTAATTATTGACTGGGAGGACTCTGGGATCCTCTCTTGGTTCAGCCTCTCCTGAGCTGCTGAATTGCTCTCAGGGCAGTTTATAAATCCAACAGTCCAATGCTTCCTGCTGCACTCCTGAACTCCTGACACCCCAGCTCACCCCATACCATCAGAATCACCAGAATTATCCAGGTCATCCGTTTTATGAGGTAAGAAAAAAAAATTCAAGAGTACTTTTTCTCCAAAATGATATTACTTTTGCATCGTTTTCAGGCTCAGCCCTGTCCCAGACGTACAAAATAAATCCATTTTCTATTTAGCAAGATGCAGTGATGGTTTCCTTCTGAAAAAGAGAGAGGCTGGTGATACTCCTCAGTGATGTAATGTCCACAGGGGAGTTCACTCCCTGCTCAGACTTGGCTCCTGCTCTCCAGTGTCTCCTCTATAAAGCAATTTATGTTACATGGAGCCTTCAAGGGCGTGGGAGCCTGTGTGAGAAAGGCAAATAAAATGTTAACTATTGCATCATCCTCGAATGTCCAAGTGACCAGGTACAGCAATTGCTGTAAGAAACCCAGGATTTGGGTATTTTACTTCTAATATTGTTCAGTGTTCAGCTACAAGAGTGAGGGCACAGGGTATATTTTAATCCGTCTGGTTTGCAGTTAAGTCGATCAGAAGGTAAGAGATGTAAAAAGAGACCAGCTAGGGTGGCCTGCTTTGATTCTGAAAAAGAAATACTTCTTGAAGCACTGTAGTAAACTATCTAAATAATAGTTTATTATTATATAGAATATATAGAATATTATTAGTCTGTCTATTAATTGGAATACTTCTTTAAGCACTGTAATAAGCCACCTAAAAGGAATTTATTTGCTTATTTTAGTAGTGACATCCTTAACTGCAGGCAGTATTCTGGTTTGGTGCAGACATTCAGGCTGGTACCTGCACTTCTGCAAGCATTGGCCTTCCTGTGAGCTCCATAAACAACCAGAAATCAGACCCCAAAACAGAAAGAAACCAAGTGAAAACACTGGAACAACACCCAAGGAACAAATCCGAGTCAGTAACGGAGTGGTGTTGGTAGGAACCTGAGCTCCTTGAAAACGTTCTTTGTATAAAAGATGCTTTTTCATTAGTAAACCAATTCAGGTAATTTCCCTGCAGACAAAAAATTAGGTCAAAATTAGTACAAAGGTAGTAAAAAGATGAATATTATTAATCAATGTTCAGTTTATGGATATGTCCAGACCATGATACATAAAAAATGAAGGGTACACTTCTTGCCCTGTTGAAGGAAGCACTTAGGAAAGTAGACATTTAAGCATTTTGGCCAATGGCACAAGTGACAGGCACATTGTCAGCTGAGAGCTGGAACTGCATGTAAAAAATGTGTCAGTGAAAACCACGGATTGAGCAAAGCAGCTCAGAGAGCTGGATCTGGTCAACATTTGACAGAGGAGCAATTTTTCTCTCCCAATGAAACAAGGGAGAGGAGATCACAGCCTCCCCAGTCTGCAGTAAAATTCTCATATTGAAGGAATTAATGTAAAATGGTTTGGCTCTGCTCGTCCTGGCACACTCTGTGCTCAACAAAAAAGAGAGACAAGATCTTCCATAAATCAAAACTGAGAGTCCACTTCTCTCCTGAGAGACCCCAACTGCAGATACTGCAAATCAGACAGTGTGGATACTCTCATCCCTGCTGAAAAACATCATTAAAATTGCTCTTTCTGAAGTTCCAGGACCGAGCAAAAGCCTTTGGATTTGAACTTGAATCATCCACGCCTTCCACAATTATCTCAGTGTAACTGGGTCTAAACCCTGCCTTCTGCCCAGTACAAATTCCCAGAGTAACGGTTTTGATCATGTCCAAATGAAGAAAAAATAAATCAACAGAGCAAAGAGCAAGGTGCCTGCAGGGACATGTCAGGGCAGGGAGGAAACAATCTCTTTGCAGACATTGGTTGTAAATCAGCAACCTTTGGTTTTGGTGGCAGCACTATAGATTAGGGTTTGAATAAAACACCCTTGTGTGGGAGAACAGAGCAGAATTTCTGTTTACCCTGATGCACAGGACTCACTGTCTGCTGTACAAATATTTACGTGGCAGCAGCTTAAGGCTTCTTGTGTGTCCTGCACTCAGGGACTCCCTGGTCTGTATTTCTTGCTGAGAGAAATGCAAAAAGTGGATGAATGAATTCTGACAGAAGTGGTAACTCTGTGTCCCATCATCAGCACCCCCTTTTCTCTCCACAGCTGCCTCAGGCTGCCCTGAGCATGTCCTGGAACATCTGCCTGCTTTTCCTGCCCAGCACAAACACTTCTGCACCATCCTTCACCCCAAAAGCACTGCCCTGCACGTGCTGAGCTCTCTATAAACACAGAGAACCACTTCTAGCAAGGAGATTTATTAAGTAGGTTGTTATTCATTTATCTATTATAAATATTATAATATTTATAATAGATAAATTAAATCTGTATTCCCCCCCAATGATACTTTGGGTTTGTATTGTGGCCATCCATGGAATTCCTCACGGAATATTCTGATGGAATTATTCTTCTCAAGCAAGACAGTGTGGTGTCCAGTATTTTCTGTTCTGTGGCTCATTTCTGCTTTGGGGCCAGTCCAGAGGAGGCCACCAAGTTGATGAGAGAGCTGGGGCAGCTCTGCTGTGAGGAAAGGCTGAGAGAGTTGGGATTGTTCACCTGGAGAGGAGAAGCTTTTGGGGTGACCTCACTGTGGTGCTCCAGTGCCTGAAGGGAGGATGGGGCAGGGTTATTTACCAGAGCCAGGAGGGACAGGACAAAGGGCAATGGCTTTAAATGGAAAAGGAGTAGGTTGAGATTGGATATTAGGGAAAAAACCCTCTTGGCTGTGAAGGAGGTGAGGCCCTGGCACAGGGATCCTGACACTGGATCCTTGCAAGTGTCCAAGGCCAGGCTGGACAGGGCTATGCTCACCTCATGGGGCTCCTTGGTGCTGGATAGCCCAGAGCTGCTCCCACTTGCCCAGGGACCAGCCCAGTCTCAGCACTCACTGGGTTTTCTGCCCTGATCCCCTTCTCCAAGCCCTGTGGACCAAGCCGAGAGATTCTGAGACAGTTGTAATATTCCAGAGCTCTCTGCCAGCTGCTGTGTCAGCTCACACCCCCTGGCACAGTCTGTGCATCCACAATGTCAGAACCCAGAAAAATTAAAGAGCAGATCAGAAATTCCCTTAGCAAATCACCGTCACTCTTCTACCACTTATGAAAAAAAAAAAAAAAAAAAAAAAAAAAAAAAAAAAAAAAAAAAGCAAGGCAATGGGACATGGGCAAGTTGCCAGTTTTTGACTCATCATTGAACCTGAATCTGAAGCACTTTCAAGGAGGAGTCTCAGGCTGCCAGCCAGCAGCGGGAAGAGAAAGTGAGCCTGGGGGTCACTTCAGGAAAAACCTGGATGAGAAGAACAATTCTATGGAAAATTTACATCAGCATGAAAGACCAGTAAGTTTTTCAGTTCACTTCAGTTGTGCTTGATGAGATGAGACGCTGCAGCATCACAGTGGCAACAGCAGCTCCTGAACTTTGATTTGCAGCATTGAGGGTAAGAAATGTCACTTTCCTTGTGGCTCCTTTTAGGAGTTTGCTGATTTGGTCAAAGAGTTTGTCGGGAATGAGCAGGACCAAAGAGAACCAAGAGGAAATGTGATCCAAAGAGCATGTGAGAAGCCAGAGGGTGAGGACACAGGAGGGTGCAGGAGGTGTGTTGTTCCAGGCTCTTCCCTGTCAGAGAAGGCAGAACACCTCCTGCCTCTGTGTGAGTTGCCAGCAGGGACAGCTGGCAGAACTGCTCCCAGGTAGGTGAGCAAATACCAAATAATGCCATAACTTTGCCAAGGAAACCTGCTCAGGTTACTTAATTTGCCCAAACCAGTTTTAAATACACCAGGAATAAAAACAAAACAAAACAAAAAAACCAAACCTGTAAATTTTATGCAGTGGAGAAAACAGACAGGTCACAGTTGCTCTGTTAAGACCTCTGCTCTCAACTTGTTTTGCTCTGCATTTGTCACTCGTGAAAGGACAGAGAAGCTGCCTTGTAAAAAGTTAATTTTTGAAGGAACAGTGTCAGTGTCACTGGATGTCCAGGAACTCTGTCCTGGCAGCCCAGCATTGCTGCCTCCCCACGTGCAGCTCGCTGCCGCCCCTGTTCCACACGGGGCAAGCCATGTACTGTCTGTTTTCCTGGATTTCTCCTCTTTCCTGGCAACAAACACCCAGCCGTGCCAGAGCACAGGCACGCAGCAAAGGGCAAGAGGGGAGCATTCCCAGCTTTTGGACCTTCATTCCCTGGAGGCTGCAGCAGGAGCAGTGAGCTGCACTCAGGGTGGGCAGGTTGGACACCCCACTCCAACTCCAGCTCTGCTGCTGCCTCATCCTGTCACCTTTGGGAGGTTGGATTATCCTTTTCTCTGAGCCAGAGATAGGGCAGCTAAGACGTATTTTAAAAACTTTTATTCCATTTGCAGTCTCATGTGAAGGGTGAGATGGTACAGATGTCACGCCATCACAATCAGAAGCCAAATTATTATCTAATTACAATACATTGTAAGTGTTTTTTTGGCCTATCAGCTTCTGCCACACAATGCTGCTAATGCCTTAAAGCAAATCATCTAAAATCTCCCCTCGTGGGTCCTACTACAATGCACCTTTCATAGTTCTATTTTCCACAGTATCCAGTCTTATTTGCAAGACCCTCCTTTGAAACTTGTTTCCAGTTCCATTTCTCTCTCAACAATGTCTGTCCTATTCCATGGAATTTCTAAGTCAGCATTTCTTATCTCAAGGTTTGCATACAGATGTGAGCCTTCTGTCAAGCTTTAACAACTCTCTACATATCCATTTCCCACATCCATACACTCGTGGGTTTCGTCCTTGGGGCATTCCCACCCTGTTGTAGTCACGTTGCTGTGGTTACAGATCCTCGAATAGTCAGGATGAACAAATTCTCAACCAGGTAAATTGGCAATCCCTCACTTGGTTCTCTGCTACAGGGCCAGAACAGAAGGCTAAAAAGTAATTTCAGGTAAGGTGATTGTGAAAAACGAGATTCACTTTTTGGTATATTTTAAGAAATAGGTTTTAATAAAAGATAAGACAATTAGGAGATAAAAAAGCAAAGTACGGCCGGCCGGGTGACTTGGCATTTAGCCAAGTCCACAAATTGCTATTTCACAGGCTTTCTTTAAATACCCTTTCTGTTGTATCAATCTGTTGAATATTCATATTTTTCCATAAACTAGTTTCCATATTCCAGGGACTGTTTTGCATGGCCCCTCCTTGGGTCTGCCTTTTTAGAGCTGCGTGTTTCTTGGCTGTGTCTTCATTATCACCTCCAGTTTGGGCTTTGGTCCGTGCTTTCTTCAGATGGCAGATGCTGATAGCTGGTGTATCAATAGAAGAGTCTTCTTTATATGTTCATTGGATGATATTCCGGCCAAACAGACTGGGATACAAGCATACTATATCACTACTACCACTATGCCTAATTTTCTTTAGTAACAATAGAAATAAAAACTTATATCCTTACCCCAAATTATTAATCATATAACACACATCTTGCGAAAAGCCAACTTTATAATCGGCATTTATAACAGTGATTCAGCCAGATTATTCCAGTTGTGCGTGGAACCTCCAGCGTGGAAGGGAAAGGTAAAATGCTGACAGCTGGGTAGGAGATGTGGCCCTGAGTGATGTGGAACAGGCCTGGGGGCTGCAGTTCTGTGAGTTTGAAATGAGCCATCCTACCCTGGGGGCTGTGTCCTGCGAGGGGCTGTCACCAGTGACCTGCTGCCCTACTCCTGTTTATCCCCCCAAATCCGCCCTGCCGGAGCAGCCCTGTGTAAAGGCACTGTCCTCTGTGCCTGCCTGGGCTGTTCCTGGGCTACTGCAGTGAACTATCTCGGCTGCTTCTGTGTGAACTCCTGCCGCTTTGGGAACCCAGCTCACACAGACCTGTCGCCTCTTTGCACCTTGGATTTTTATTTGCTTTACCCCCGACCCTTCCCAGCTCTTGTCCCCATGCTGATGAAGTCCCCTGCGTGCTCTGAGGCAGGAGATCAGCTCAGGGCTGAGGCTCCCGGGTTTTGCCCAGTGCCAGGGTTTGTGCTGATCCCGGCTGCAATTCCTGGCTCGCAGGCGCTCGGCATCCAGTTACATTGGCTGGCGTCAAGCGGCCTCTGCAGAACGCTGCGGCTAAAAATAAAAGAACCAAAAAGCACAAACCCCGGCGAGAGCGGGATATTAAAATTCCAGGAAAGCCGTAGGAAAAGCTGGGAGAGGCTCACCGGGCTTGGGGTGGGGGAAACACCAACCTTTTGGGGCGGTTTCAAGCGAACCTCCGTGTTTGCCCTTTCCTTCAGCGCTGTCACCCGTGTGACCCTGCGGGGCCCGGAGTGTGGCTCCAGGTATTTGTGCTCGCACAAGGAATCTGCCGGAGCTCTTTGGGAGGCAGAGGCATCCCCGGTGTCCCAGCTGTCCCCAAGAAGTCCTGACCCCGGCTACACCTGGCCCAGCAGGTCCTGTCTGGATTTCCTTCGGAGCCGAAGCTGTCGGAGGGGAACGCGGTGCTGGTGAGTCCTCTCGGGGCTCGCCGTGTGGGGAACGGGCTTTGCGCAGCTTTGCACAGCTTTGCACAGCTTTTCACAGCTTTTCACAGCACTTCTCATTGTCTGGAAGGTTCAAAATGGACCTGTGATCCAGGCTGAAGGGTCAGGAGTAAATGCTTACCCAACCTGCTCCCGAAGGTTAAATGAATTCGTCTGCAATCAGCTGGAAAAGCCCCGGTGCTATTTCTAAGCGGAGGTTTGTGAATTTTGCGTGAAGGATTGGGTGGAAATTTCCACATTTTTCTGAGCAAAACATCATAATCTAATAATCTTCGAGATTGCCGTGTTCTATTTAAATATTAGATAGATACAGGGATTAATGTTTACCCGGTAGCAAGTCGTATTTTGAAGTGTGACTGCCCTTTCCCGGAGCAGCACAGCTCCAGACTTTCAGGCTTCCAGGCTGCTCGCCTTGGGCTCGTCCGCAAAATCCCTTTCTAGATTTAATCGAAGCCTCTTTGCAGGAGCCTTTATTGCTGCCTCCCTTTGGGATGCTTTGAAACGAAACCCGCCAGGAGTGTGAAAGCGAGCTTTAAAAGCAGCTGTGTGTTTGCATAACAATGAATGATATCCACACAGTCCTGCGGCTCCCGGAGTCCATCTGCGCCCGCAGCTCCTTGCCTTGGCTGCGGGGTTTCCAAATGATGCCCGAGATTAACGCGTGTAAAGACCTGGATCTTCCAAGTGTGCCACAGTTTAACCCTGGCTCTCGGCAGGGTTCTGTGAGTGCTGAGAATCACGGAGTGAGCCGGGTTGGAAAAGGCCTTTAGGGCCGTGTGGTTGTGGTGGTGCCCCCGGAGAGCTGGGCCCGGAGCAGCCCCAGACCGGGGTGCAGCAGCTCTTTCCGAAGGGAGCCGGAGGTCATCTCCTGCCCGCTTTAGGTGGGCGTTTCAAACTGCACAGGGTTTTGTTTTTTAATGGGATCACAGACTATCTGAGCCAGGAGGGACCCACAGGATCACCCAGTCCAGTTCCTGGCCCTACAGACGCCCCAAACGCCACCCTGTGCATGCCTTGGCCGTGGTTATGGCCAGCACTGGGCTGTGCTGTGTGTCATCTTCTCAGGCATCTTCCAAACCTGCCTGCCTTTCTTCCTGCTCCATTCCCTACGCAGGACTTCTCCTCTTGCTTCTGTTTCACAGAAATCAGCGCAGGTTTTGTTAAAAGTGTTGCCTGATACAGCTCAGGTTGTCTCCACATTCACTTTCTAGCAGCAGGTGCAGGGAAGAGCTTCAAGGTGTGCCCAGGGTGCAGTGAGAGCTACCAAAATCCTCTGGTTATTGAACAGAGAAAACCCACTATTAACTGAAAATCTGCAGTGTTTACTAACCTCAAGATTAGCCCCGTGTTGATTTATTTTAGGCTGGCCTCACCTCTGCAGCAGAATTAGAATTAGCAAAGACCTGGCCCAGACTCACTTTTACTGCTTCCTGAAGTAATTAATTAAGGTAGCAGCTAATTTTGTATGGGATCTTTTCTTTCTTGCTGTATTTTATAGAATGATTTCTGGAGCCCGTTGGATGTGTTGCATCTTGAGTATTACTGAGGCTGGAAAGCAGCCAGAACAACCAAGGAGCAAAACTTCCAGGCAGTTTTCCATATCTGCAGTAAAACTCAAGTCTGCAGCAAAGTTATCTGAGGAATTCAGGCTGTGAACAACAAATGGAAAAGGGAATGACACAGATATGAGGGGGAAAAAAAAAAAGAAAGTGAGGTATTTTATGATTTTGGACAGCTTCCTGCAGTTATATCACTGCATTGCTATTATTCCTCAGCAAAACCAGAGTCAACAGATTGCACTGGAGCAGCTCCACTCCCGTTCTCCTTCTCTGGCAGCCTGGGGAAATCCAAGAGAGCTGAGAGAGGTGGATCAGAGGTGATTCCCCACCCCTGCCCATTCATTCCAGAGTGAAACAGCCAAGGAGCAGAATGTTGTGGATATTCCCCAGCATTTGAATTACTTTGTGCCTCATCTTTGGTTTGGTTTGTTGAGTATTCCGTGGTTTTTCTAAGAATGAGAGACTGAGCTTACTGTGTTCTGAATGTCAGAGCACATTTCAAGGGAAAAAAGAAACAACAAAAACCAACTCACTGCTCCACAAACAGCAAGACTAAAGCAGCTCCACCACAGATTTAAGTGGTCTCATCCCTGAAGCACCTCTGCTGTGATAAATAAGAATATCTTCACTGTGGTTCTCATTTCAGAGGGCAAACCCCTCATGTGCTGGGGCTAACTCAGCCTCAGGAATGTGGGCACTGAGCAGCCTGCTGCAGAAACAGGAATATTTGGTGCCTGAGTTCTTCCTTTCCTTCAGCTGAGGAATGAACATGGCTCCTTTTTCTGTCTTCAGCTGCTGACTTCCAAGAAACTTTAGAAAATTAATTCTTCTTGAGGCCTTGACTCATGTGTCAAATATGTATGAAATTTGGAGCAAGAGATAGACTGAGCGATTACATAAGCTTCCTCTCCTTAGGAAAGCAACCTAATCAAGCTTGTTCCATAAAAACTCCCCACCCAAGTGACTGGAAATGGAGGTTTTTTACAAACACAGACCTGTGCCAAACAACAGCCATCAGAACCCCTTTGCCCAGTGTCCTTTTTCTTGGCAGAGATACCTGCTTGTGTTGGACAATGGAACACGTTTTATCCTCTGTTTTGAAAGAGGAGTTTACAAGTTGAATCTAATGTCAAGTTATATCCCCAGTCCAAATCCTTCATCAACTCCCATTAATCAGGCTGAGGGAGAAAGAATAACAAAATGGAAGTGCATTAAGGTTTTTTTTTTCCCCCAAATGTTACATTGCTGTATTTTCCCCTCTCAGCTCCAAGGCCACACTGCATTTCCCTTCGCTGACAGGTATCCCAAACATCCTCAAAATCTGAAGCAAAAAAGGTTGGGATGAGTATTTTGGGCATTGCAAGTTGGATGACTGTGGTTAATGAATGTAGTTAGTGAATGTAGTTAATGAATGTAGGCTCCCTCCCCTGCACTCCTCAGCTCCTGCTGAGGCTGGGCTCTCTTGTAGTTGATGTGGTCGCTGCCTCCTTCATTTCTGCAGCCCAAATGTGACATTTTTACTATTTTTTTGCATGTTCTTCTGGTCTGTGCTGTGTGCTAGGGTGTTCTATGCTCCTTCCTCTGTCTGGGGAGAAAGCCCAAAGAAGAGCAGAGCTGCCAGCAAAGCCCAAGGATGGAGCAGCATTCCCTCCAAAATTCCCTCTGCCACTGCACTCACTGGTCCTTGCACAAAACCCTGCTGTAGTTACACAGTTCTCCCATAAAAGATGTGCCCTGGAGTGCCCTGGAACTTTAATTAAATACTTGCTTATTTTGATACTCAGGATGGCATTAACTTTTGCAGTCAGTGGAACATCAGCAGATTCAGTTGGACTCTCAGGTTGAAGACTTGCTCATTTTGATCCCACAAAGTGCTCAGCAGTCTCTGCTTAAAGAACCTCATGTCTGAGGCCTGTCCCCTTCTCTGAATATTTCCAGCCAGGAATCATCAGTCTTTCTCCTTGCCTCAAATATTTTGTTACCCTGGTAGCAGGGAGTGTATCAGGGGGTCAAGAGAGAAACCTTTTTCTTTGGACAAAGGTTTCTTCTTCTCTTCTCTTTGGAGGCTGCAGAGAAAGAGTCCAGAATTGTGTCACAAGGTTTTGTTCTATTCTATCTTGTCCCCTTAGCAAGAAGAAGGTATAATAGTTCCATAAAGAATGTGGACTTTTATACTTTTTGGTGCACAAACACTCTGGTATGTGAAATGATTGTTTGCTTTATAAAAGGAAAACAAAAAATGCAGAGTTTTGGCAAGCCTTGGCTTTGTGTGCCCCAAACTCCAGGTAGGCACCTGCACAAATATTGTTTGCATACAAATAAATCTGTGTACACAGAGGTGGAGAAGAAAAAAAAAATAAAAATCTAAAAGCTGAACAACTCTATAGGAGCCAAGCCCCAGCTCTCCAATTCTTACAGTATGTAATTACTGAAATAATTACTGAAGGAACTGTATTAAAGGAAAAAGAGAATAAACATTTTTAATGAATGCTGGCAGGTTCACACTCTGGGACTTCACTGGCATTTTTAACTCGTTGACTGAATTGGAAGCAGAGTATTTTTAGCTGCACCTGTAGGTTGTTTTTGCTTTTGTAAAATGTCTCCACACGCCCTCCAACCTCTCCACCCACTGTCTCCAGTGCTGATGGGAGCACCACACACACACACAGTCACCCCACAGACTGGCTGATTTTTTCTCACTTCTTAGCACATTCATGGGAATAATTTCACTGCTTTCACTTGAATTTGTAATCTGTTCCTCCACCAATTCACCGATACCTAAACCAGCTGGCAAAAACTTGACTATCCTCCCAGAACTTCCATAGAGAAAATGATTCCACCTCTTTTTGTCGGGAAATCTGTAGTGGATTTGTAATGAACTTTGTAGTTTGGAGCACTGAAACACAGGGCAGAGTTTTGGGTACAGAAGCTCAACTGTTGAGTGAGGCAGAGAAAGCAGAGCTTCTGTCTGGATAAAGGTTATCTCAGACTTTGTCACAAATTCTGTCCTTCCTGTGCATTCCAAAAGCCAAACCCCAGGTGCTTGGGATTCATTATTTTCTTGGTGTCACACATGGAACAAGGCAGAGGCCACAGTGAAAGAAGGGGCTTGATACCAGCAGGGTATCAAGCAGGGTGCCAGCAGGGAGGAGTTTCTCAAAGTGAGGAAAAGGAGAGGAGTCAGTATTTTCATATTTCAGCCCAAGCCCTTTTTTTGGTTGGCACAGACCTCACTCCGTGCTGATCTGTGTTTAATCCTGCACCCTCCTCCCCACTATTCCATGGCCTTGACCAGCTCTTAGGAACAGCAAATCTTTTCCAATTGAGGCAGTGGAGGATCCATGGGAATGCCTTTGCCTAAGTGCAAAGCGCCAAAAGGAAAGAATAACCCTGATTTTGCAAAAGGGGGAGCAAAAAGTGTGTCAGGCTGAAGGTGCTGAGTCGCTCAGCAGCAGCAATTGCTCTCTGAGGCTCTCCTTGCCTTGTTAAATCAAGTCAATACTTGCTCAATGATCAGAATCTCTCCCAGTCTCAGTGCTGTGCTCAGAGGAGGATGATCCACAAAGGCCTGGCTGTTCTTCTCCTCAGAGCTCAGAACCAGGGCAGAAATGGAAGCAGGAGTGATCCCTCCTGCCCGGGGATATTATTGAAACCTGGCTAAATCCATTCCTCCTCAGTGCTGGCAGCTCCCAACCTGAAGTCACCTGCAGCAGATGAGGAATTCCTTGGGTGTACCAGATACTTCATTTACCTTTGGGCAGATAGCAGGAGAAATTACAGCTTAGTGAGGCAGTTCAAAAGGGAGAAAACCCAGGGCAATTAGAGAGCCCTTCATGAGCAGCAGACGAATTCCTGCCAGGCTGCATTCTGGGCTGCTGGGATCAGCTCCCAGTGCCAGCAGATGACAACCAGAAGAAGTGCAAGGCTTTGATTTGGAAATTATACACATAAATACACACACACACACATATTTTATCTGAGGGAAGATTGTAATCGTTGTTTAATCAAAGGTGAAGTTTTCAAGGTGCAGAAGGATCTCTGCTCTTCAGATTATATATTAAAGTTGGATGTGCATTTCTAAATCTTCTTTTGTTGTTTTAAAATGTGGACATGGTTTTAATTTTACTTCCAGTATATAATATACCGGTGAGTACAAAAATATATGAAAGCCATTTAATGCATGATAAATGTTAGTTGTGAAAAGCACTTAAATACATTTAAATGTTAGTTGGAAAAGCATTTTAGTGTTAGTTGTGAAAAGCATTTAAATAAAGCATTTAAAAGCATTTAAATACAGTTCCCATGTACTGAGATTAAAAAAAAAAAAAACCAATAGATTTGGTAATCATTCCTTTCTCCTAATTCAACTGAAGGAACCAGTGCCTGAGAGGCTACTAGAAATGACCAAATTCATTACATACTACTTTAATATTAATTTATTATCCTTAGGTTTTTACAGGATTCAGTTGTCTCAGAGTTCAAATCAGTCTAGAACCAGATGAGTTCAGTTTTCTGTGTGTGAGCACATGAAGGAAATCGTGTCTCTGTTCTCTGCACACAAACCTTTCTCTGAGGACACTCTAATCCCCCGGGCTCTGAGATCCCATTACAAGTGTCCTGCTCATGTGTTATTTCCCCAAGGCTGCTCCTTTCTCCTGCACATCAGAAGCTGCAGCCAAGGGATACAGGAGTCACTTGGGCATCTGCTGGGGAAAGGGGCTGCAGTCTGGAGGAAATGTTTTTCCCCTGGCTGCCAGAGGCAGGCTGGGAACAGCTCTGCAGACAGGCAAGCCCTCAATTTCCAAACTGACTTCAGAGTGTCCTGCCCTGCTGGGTAATGCCATGGCCAGCATGAAGCTGTCAGGACCAGCTCGGTGTGGAGCTAAACAGCCCCAAAGCTGCCTGAATTCCCCCCAGCTCCCACCTCAGCCTCCCTTCCACCTTCCTGGGCTCCATCACTCTCCCATCTCACCAGCCATGCCTCCCACTGGTTTCCAGCACCTCAGTGAATCTGGTTTCTCTCACAGGTTTTGCATTTGGATTTGCCAAAATCCCGCAGTCCTTTCCTCAAATCCTCGAAATTCCAGAAGGAGCCTTTGCTTACCTTTTCCTGGTTCCATCTTTGGCCCAATCCGACAAACACAGAGCTGAAGGGATGCAGTGACAGCCTCAGCTCTGCCAGGAGAATTCCACTAATTAATATTGGTTCAGGAGCTGATGAAATGTGGATGAGCAGATGCCACTGCAATTCAGAATTGATGTGCTAACAAGGGCTTGTGGGAAATTTATTATTTCACCAAAGAATTACTCAAGTTCTTGAGTGCAGGCTAATGAAGAACTATTGGTGCACAAAGTTTTACACATTTAGGTCTTGATCAGAATCTTGTCCAGATTCAGATGTGGCTGTTAAACCACTTTTGTTGAGAGTAAATAGATGCCATGGCACAGAATAAACAGTGAGATCTGATCAGGATCACTGGAAACGAAGTGATTACTGACTGAAGTGTTTCTTTATGGACAAAGATGAACCATGGAGTCAGCAGGGCCATCATTATTTGATACAGTTGGAATGAATCCTTTGTGTGAAATTAATTCTTCCTACTAATATAAAACTTCTTATCCAGTGTTTGCCTCTCTTCCTATTTTCCACACCTTTATATTCTCAACTATCTCTTTATATGAAAAATGTCCCTTAATGTATTGCTCTGTTCCCTTTGATTGTGGCAGAATGCTCCGAATCCCATCTTTTCTGCATCCTGCACCTCCAAATGTGAGTGGATGCTCACTCAGCAGGGACATTCCGCCATCAAAAGGCAGTTTTCTACTCTCCTGGTTTCAATTACACACTAAATACTGAGATTATAAAAAGATATGATCTCACTGCTGAGGTGTCTCCAACCACCAGTGAACTGAATTTTTTTTTCCTATTCAACAAGCAAAATGCAGCATCTCACAGCTCCTTTGAACATGGTTGTGGAACTCTGAGTTCAGTGTTAGCAGCTTGCACACCCCTGTTTACACTGCTGCATTTTAAAAAGGCTGGAGGGGAGATGAAAATTGATTGGCCATTTTAGCAAAGGTGTGGTGCTTCCTCTTCTCTGCTCTAGGAATAAGACACAGGATGCTCAACTCAGGAGGGAAAATTACTGAAAAACTGGGAATTTATGTATGGTGCTTGTCTCGTCCACAGTCACTTTTGTGGAAATAGTAACAGGAGTGCCTCCAGGAAAAAATGCATTGCCCAAATCTTAGGGCCAGTACCTGTGCCCAGAGGCTGAACTAAGCAGTAAATTCCATGAGCAGTAATTCCTGAGCTCTTCTACATCACCAGCATCAAACCTCTCCAGATGCTGCCCTGGAGTTACACGTGGAGGGTGTTTCAACCGTCTCAGCAAAGCCTTCCTGTGTGGAGGCACCTCTGCTTTCATCTTGTTCCATCTAGAGGTCAATAAAACACACTGGAGCCATCTCCAGTAGAAACATTTGGAATATTAGGGGATATGTATATATTCTATACATTAAAGCTGCTTTCTAGGTTGACCTTCATGATAACTGCTGCTTTAACTTGATCTCCCTGTACAAAACCTGGCAGGGCTGTTTTGTGGTCACCTCTTCTCTTGCAGCGCAGCAGAAATTGTGAGCATTCAACTGCAAAAAGCCTCTTCATGTGTCTTGGTTTGAAGTGAGCACAAAGATAATACAAAACATTCAGATTCTCTTGTGTTCCTCTAATTTCAGTGCTCAGAGTCCCATAAATTATCACTTGATGGGCCCTTAAGATTCTGCTTCAGTGGAATTTATTGGGCAATATCAAAAGCAAGCAAACAAGTTGAGAATGAAGCCCAGCTTCCAATCTAAGGGTAGTGTTCCATGCTGAATTGTCCCCAGAAAATGTAATTGCTTTCTAGCAGGAAGCAAAAGATGTTAAATCTCTTTCAGAAGTAGAAATTAGTCATGCACAGATCAAAATCTATTCATATGCAAAGACCACTCATCAATAAATTGCAGCTGCCTGAAAACAAGTGCAAGCCAGTGGAGAATGCTTCTGTGTGTTTGTCAAGTTAATTACTGACATAAAATTGCATCTGTTGGATGACACTGATGAAGCTCAAGATTTTCAAATATTTCCTTGGCCTACAAAGTGATTACTCAAAAAGTATTTATTCAGAAAAAGAACTCATCAGGGATCTTTTTGACAAGATGCTTTTTCATTGGAAAACGAGATTCACACCCAGTTTTGCATAGAAAGCTGAAAGTTTTGCATGGAAACAAATTTATTTTGGTGAAGCTTTTGTCAGGGAAGGTCTCAGAGTTTTGATGCAAAGTTTCTGGTTTAGATGAGGCCTCCCTTCATTCCAAATTATCACACACTCTGGGCCAATTGCTCGGGAAAAAGAAGTTCCAGGATTTTGCTCTTATTTTTGTGTATTTGTACAAAGTAAAGCAGTTCCATCAGGAGAGACTTAAAGACAAAAAAAAAAAAAAAAAAAAAAAAAAAAAAAAAAAAAAAAAAAAAAAGAAAAGGAAGAAGAAGAAGAAAAAAGAGAACCCAGTCACCAGAGGTGTGGGAGCTGATCCAGGGACATGTGGAGATCTCACAGCAGAGCTGGAGGTTCCACCTCAGCCTTTCAGTGTCACCCAGTCCTGTGACCTCCTTGGGTCATGTGAGGATGGGCACTGGTCTTGTGAGGATTTGAGAAGTTCCAGCTCCTCTGGGGATGTCAGGACAGGACAGGACAGGACAGGAGCCCTGTGAAATACTGATTTCCTCCTTGCTGTGCACTGAAGCAGCAGCAAGGGTGGGACAGCACACAACAACCCAGAGTGAAATGTGGGGCACTGAAAGAGCTCTTGAATTTGAGCTGAGCGTGGTGGTGATAATCTGAGATATCCCCTCATCTTCCAGGCACGGGGAGAACCAGGAACAGGACTAAACAGGATTATCTAATGTTGTTTTAGTGTGATCTCACAGTTCTGATTTGATGCTTTGAAAGCTCCAGGTGTACAATACAATAAATAGTCACTCTTTTTATTCCTTGCTATGTCACACTTTTTCCCAGATGGTTCCCACTATCACTAACAAAGTCATTTTGCTATTCTTGGAAATCTCTTTATTGCTTTTAACTTAATCTCAGAGCCAGTAAAACATTTAAGATCTGCTAATTTCAATTAACTCCCTTGAGTGACTTGGCTAAGTAGTTTCTGGTAGAGCCACAATTTGAGCCCTTCACTGCTTTAAATCCAAAGCCTTTGTAGTTGTTGCTCATTATCATCTAAAATTTGCCACGATATTGTTGTGTATATTTTTATTGTGCATTCTATCTTAAAACCACATTATTTCCTTATTAACACATAGTTCTATGAAGAGAATTAAGTGGCATAAGGCATCACACTTGAATATTCAGGTAGTCTAGAAAAAAAAACCTGAAATTAATGGAGCTGGATAATGAGAGTTACTTCAGCAAGCAGGAGCTGTGACAGGTTCCTCAGCCAAAAGAGGCTGGTGCAATTCCTCACTGCTGTCATGATGGGGGGAAATACAGAATCATCTTCTGGGCTTAATTTAAATTCTGGGCCTGGATTTAAATTCAAGACCAGTTCTAAAAGATAGACCCTGCCAGTCACATTCAGCCCATAGCAGAGCCATTTTGATGTTTGTTTTTTTCATAAAGGACATTCTAAAACTTTTTTTTTCCCCTTTCTGGACCTATTCCATGCTGGAAGGAGCAATACTTCTCTCATGTGGTTAGAAATACCCACTTGGCCAATGATCTCATGCAGCAGGGCTATGGAATGATGCTCTTTGCTGCCATCAGTGATTAACACACTGCATCCAGCTATTAATTATCTTGAACCAGCTCAGCACTCTGGTCTTTTCCAGTGTATCCTAATGGAAGTCGCTGTATTTTCTTTCTGGCTCACTTAGAAATGGTTTAGGATTATATTTTTAATAAAGGCTCTTTGAAATACTTCAGTTTTTGGAAAACCTTGTCCTGGAGTAGGTTACTGTGGGAGTGCAGGCTGAAATGCCATCACTGCCCTGTGCTGCATCCTGACTTCCTGGCTACCTTTATTTCCATCACAGGACAGAAAAGCAAAACTCATTTATGCTTTTAAGCCATGAAGAGACTTCCTGAGGGCAGAACCTTAGAGTGGGGTTGCTGGACACTCCATAACTCCGTATCTATTCCCTCCTGGGACAGAAGGAACTCAGAAGCTTTGTGATGATGATGCATTGAATCAGAAATCAAAGTGTCACCATCACTTCCATGCAGGGATTTCTCTGTTCTGCCCCAGGACACTGATGGAACATCATTAGGGCACAGCCCTGACCTGAGTCACTGCCCTTTATGTTGCTTTGTGCTTTTTCCTAGAGGTTGGCTCAATATAAATGTTTCAGTTTTAAAAAAGCAAGGGTTTATTCCACATTCACATGACATCACTCCATGTGACCCCTTGGAGGGTTATTTTTGTGGCCTGTGGTGATATCACTGAGTTCCTAGAATCAGGCTGATAAATTTTAGCACTGAACATTTATTTAGTTGAGGAACTTCTGCATTTTGGGGTTTTTTTTACTGCAGAGTTCCTTATTTTACTTCTCTTTTAAGCCTGGCTTTCTGCAAACTGTCTGTTGGGTCGAGTCTGCTGTTCTCTCCAGAATACCTGCATGGGAAAATGTTATTTCTCTGTCCTCTCCCATCCTCTCTCTCTATTTTTCCCCCTTTTTTCCCCCTTAATTTTATTTATTTGTGAGAAATCAGGGATGACATCCCTGTGCGTTTTAAACTTGCTTTTTAAAAACACGTTGCACTCCTTCATGGGGCTTTGTGTTGCTGAGCTCTCTATAAACAAAACCTCTGAGTTCAACATCTTTTTATATACCCTCTGCACCTTCATGCCAGAATTAACACCCCAAATGTTTCTTTAGGATTTAGCTGTCAAGGATTTTCAAGTTTTTTGTAGATTTTTTGTAAACACAACACAGCTACTTAACCCTTCAAATTAAACCACGTGGGTTTTCTGCTTTACTGTCAAAACCCTTCTAAGTATTGTTATGTCACATTAGTATTTTTTTCTGTGTTGGAGAAACAACTCTGTGTTTATCCTACTGAATTAAAAAAAGGTCAGGCATGGCAAAATGTGCTCTCCACGATTTTGGGAGGGAACAAGGGCATCATTGCAGCTGAGCTGTAATTATTTTGAAAATCCTAGCCTGTCCTGGCTTAGCAGATCCAGATTCCAACAGCTATGGAACGTTTGGAGAACAGATCTGCATCTTAATCTTATGTCCTAAATACTTCTCCAATTAGGAAATGCACAAGTAACATATATGATTAATACATTACTTATTGTTCAATAATAGATCATTGATTTTATTAATCTCTGTCTGCATTTTGAAGTAACAGCTAAAAGCATAAAATGCTTGCAGGTTGTTCAGAGACTCAACATCATCTAGAGATTTTTGCTTAAAAAAAATAACAAACTAAAAGCATCTTTCCCTCCAAATCTAAACAGGATAAACAAAGCGCAAAATTAGCTGCCAAGAAGTCATTTGTCACAGTGTAAGTTGTTTCTAAATGACAATTTAAAAGCTCTTGGCTCTGGTATTTCAAATATAAAATCATAGCAAGCTGCACACAAATCCCAAATGACAATTTAGAGAAATCACAGAAGAATTTCAAATGCCCAGAAAGAGAGAATCAGCCTCCAATGCTGGAGAACTTTTCTTTGTGATAACACTAATGGGAGAAAATTCACTTTTTTGTTTGCATGCAGCACCTTTCCTTATCCCCTGTCACTGGATTTGATAGCAAATATCCACAAATACCCAGCACAGTCCCTGTTTTCTGAGTTTCTCCATTTTGTTACCCAAATCATCTCAGTCCCTGCAGGATGACTGTATAGGCATGTGAGAGGTGCCTGTCTTATGAAAATCACTATTTTTTCTCTCATCCCTTTCTCTCCCCAGCTGAAGAGTCCTAATGCCTTTAGCTGCTTATCACGTAGGAGCTGGTTTATCTCTCTCCAAATCCCTGGTGCTCTTTTCTGTTCCTCTTCATTTTGTTTCACATAAATGGCAGACAGGAGCAGACCTTCATATGTTGTGTTCAAATTGTGGGAATATCCTTAAATTCTACCATTTAGGTAAAAACTCTCTTCTGGTTTTTTGTCATCTCTCTCCCACCCTGAACTCCTGATGTTGTTTCTGGCTTTAACCATTGCAGAGCACTCAGCTGGCATTTTTAGGGAGCTCCCCCCAGTAAATCCCACCCGTCTTTATCTGGTTGACAAGGGCTCAGCCAGAACCCCTGACTGATAACACAATTTAGGTTGTCTTTCCTTTTTGTGTTGCTTTGCATCCACTTTCATAAGGTGTAATCAACAATTTTTTATCCATCTAATATTGCACTTTTTCAACGCCTGTGTTTTAGTCTCAGGTATCGTGAAACTTTGGTTTATCAAAAGCTTGTTTAGCAAATGTTCTTGCCTTCCAATTTCCTCCTGCTGTTACTTTTTTATCACATTTTGAAATAAGTCACGTGGGCTTTCTTCGAGCCGGCTAATACCTGTGGCAGGTAAATTAATTATAATGTATATGGAATTTTGAACAATAGATTAAAAAATAATTACCGTCTTCAGCTCTGGCTGCACGTAATGATATTGCTGCTCATGTGAGCGCGATAAAGAGCTGAGTAAGCAGGGCTGGCCTTTGAGATCGACTTTGCATATGCAAAAGCTGCTCTTTGTGGGCTCAGTTTCCAGCTGCTGGGCTGCAGTTCCCAGCCAATTCCTCGGCTCCGTGGGCTGCTGCCAAATGGGGAGATTCCAGTCCCTGCACACCTCCGCCTGGCCCCGGACAGCCCTGGGCAGGGAGGAACACGGAATGCAGTCCCACTCCGGGAAAAGGGGGAAAGGGGGAAAGGGGCTGTCCCTCGGGCACCCTTGGGATTTTAAATCCTTGTCCAGCCTTCTCTCACAAAATATTATCTTCCGTATGTTCTCGGTTTTTTTGAAACTTGGCAGGTTTCTGCTGCAGCAGGACATTCCCATTTACTCAGGATACTATTAGAGGTCCGTGTACTGTTCAAGTGCAGCTCAGCCCTAAAGCCCTAAAGCTGCTCCTGCTTTTTATTGACAGAGGAAGAGATGAGGTTCAGAGAATTCAGCCAAGCCCTGCTTTTCTCCACGTTGTCCTAACCAAAGCCTGCTTTTCTCCAAAAGCGTTTTCTTAGCCAAATCTTGGTTTTCACGCTGCTGCCGAGTGAAATCGGAACCTCTGGCCCAGCTTGTCAGACCTGTGACTTTGCTGCGAGCACATCACCTGCGAGGAGGTTCCGCTCACATCGCCCGTGCTTGTGCCTGGAAATGAAGCCAACAAATTCACAAGTTCTTTAAGGAAATCTGAAGCCTGACTCGGTTAATCTGTCCGATCGTGTGAGTCTAGTAAGAATTACTCACGGAACTCTTTTAGCTTAACCCTGTGGCTCCTGTGAAGGGAGGGGGTGCTGATGGAGCTCCTGGGTGGCACAGCTCTGGCAGAGCAGGTGAGGCACCCTCTGATCCGGCCTCTTGCTTTGTACACGGCCAGTATCTACAAGGAAATCAGAATAACAAGTTCAGGGGGAGCTTCAGACTCCAGCGGTTGAGGCTGTTAGGTGTTGGTGGAACCGAAACATCTGCACGGCGCAGCAACAGCTGCTGCGCTGTGAATTCTGCTTCACGCTGCCTTTCCTAATGACAGTCATTAATTTGAAAATGCTAATGAAGAGCAGGGCTGTTATGCCTTGTAGTGAATAGTTGTGGTAAGAATGGTATTTATAGGGCTTATTGCTTTGAAAGTTTTCTGCTGCATTAAGTTGCTGTGAAAGGGCAATTCCGTATTCTCACCTTCTGTGATCAAAGTTTTCTTGGAACTGCTGTTCCTTCAGTGAGGAACACGGTGTTGAATGGGAAAACCCACCAATTTTCATAAGAAAATAATTGTTAATTTCAATAGCCGGCATAAAGGATTATTTACAATGCTGTTCAACTTTGGCTACCTAGGATCTTTTATCCTTGTCAAGTCTTTTCCAAAATAATTTTTTCAATAGTTCTTTTTTTTTTTTTTTTTTTTTTTTTTTTTTTAAGCCTGCCCAGGTTTCTGCTGCGGCAGAACAATCCCATTTACTCTGGATTAGTGAATTCCACAATACCAGCTACTTCCAGACCCAAAACTGCACAGTAAAGGTAATTAGGACATGGTGGCTCCTTGCCAAATTCCAAAGCAGCCTTCCTTGGCAATCATCATCCCAACTGTTTCATGGGAGTTGTTCCACAGCAGTTCCACTTTCCTCTAGGAAAAGCCATTTTACAGAAAGGGAGTCGGAGCAATTTCTACCTCTTGCCTATTTTATTATTTATTGTTCCATATCACTACACAGCAGTGGCATATTTTGTGTAAATTCCTTCCATTGCTCACAAAGCCATGCAAACAGCTCGGAGCTTTCCTCAGAGAATTCTTAACTTCCTGCAAAAACAAGGAACAAAAAGCTACCAGGAAAAGTAACCAAAGAGTTTTAATTGCTTGAGTCTGTTTCCTATCCCTAAGAGAAACTAGGGCTTTCCACCTCCTGAAGTTAAATACTCAAGTGAATTACATTATATTAAGCTAAATAAATCTGTGATATTTTATTGTGTCAAATAGGAGAATGGATCCCATTTCTTATCTTTATTCAAAGACTTCCAAGGATTGCTCCAGAAATGGAATTCCTCTTGAGTAGGTCTGTTTTATACCATCTCAATAATATACTTTACTCTGCTAGCACTAAAAATCTGAATTTAGGCATTTGGTTGTAATGGAAATACCCTGAACTCTACTGGTATGAACAAGGCAGAGGTGAAAAATTATTTTGTAGTATATTTATATAATAGTACATATACTGTATAGTATATTCAAAATATTATTAAATTGTCATATAAATGATGCATTTTTTTATTTTGAATAAAACTATGGCTATAAGCATCAATACTTCTTTAAGAATAAGTGCAGTTGACTGATATAAAAAGATAAATGAAGAGGGAGAGGGGGAAAAAAAGAAGGCAAATAACTTTGCCTGCATTCTTGTCAGCCAAGAGCGTGATCCTACTTGAAAACTTGATACATCAAAATCCATTTCTTGAGGAAATAATTTATTGCTTTGTACTAAATGTTTCTTCTGAAAATCTAGTTAAAATAGGTGGTTTTGAAGTCTGAAAGGTACAAGAAGTTAGATAATTTACCCAGAGAGTGCTGGGGCTAAGCATCTGAAGATTGCCTGCACCAACCTCAGATATTTCTGGTTATGCTGTTCCTTATTTACAAGGACAAGGTTTTCACAAGAGGAGGGGGAAATCCACTTTGGTTTGTTTTCAAAAGACAGCCTTAAAAGAGGTGAAATCTGTCAGGTGTGTCCTGGGGAGTTGGCTCAGCACTGAAGCTCCCCAGATGGAAATAATGCCTTGGAGAGCTTTGGTTTTCCTGCAACTCCAGAGCCAGCAGAGAGCCCCAGTGCCCAGGACCCTGCAGCAACACTGCTCAGAATTCAGGTAAAATTCACACTCTGTGAAACCCCTGTAAGAACTGAAATGGGGAGATGCTGAAGTCATCAAACCCCAAGCTGGAATTATAACTAAATACATTATTACATACTAGCAACAAAACATTTCTATTCCTTTCCATCCATTCCACTTTGTATGTGATAAGGGGGAAAAACACCCACTTTTTTTTTTTTCATTTCTTGTCTAGAATTTAGTGTGTGAACACAGAATCAGTTATTCCAAGTTACAAATACTTGCTGTATGAGAAGCAAAGGCTTTAGCTTGTTTTAGATTTTGCTTTTTTGGTATTTCTTTGGCCTCACTATCAAATCTACTGGATGTCTCAGCAATGATGTTGCAGCAGTTACTCAAGCCCTTGTGTCACTGTTCCATTTTTGTGGAGGGCAGAAGAAAGCCTTGCATAATTTGTTGCTAATGCAAAGCTTCTGTCTCCACCAGAAATAGGTTTGGAGGTGAGGAATGTCTGAAGAAATGAATGTGAATACCTGTGAGTATTAGATGTGTATCTCCAAAGTATTAAAAGTACTCAGGTACAAGCAGACATGTCCACACTCATTTCTCTGCAGTTGCTGAGAGATGGAACAAATCTCCTAACGCAGCACACTGGGCTCCTGCTCTGAGCTCCAGCAGGAGACTTGTATGTTTGCATTCCTTTGGCCTGATGTCTTTGCTAATTACTGCTCAAGTAATTTACTTGTTTTGCTCATAGCATTGTTTTGGGTTTTTTATTATCTTGCAAAGAGAAATTAAAAAAGAAGTTCGTTCAAAAATAAGACCAAAGTGAACACTGTTGTTCATTTAATCAGAATAGTCAATAGAAAATTGACTTTTCTATTGAAGCAGAAGTATATCCTGATATCTATAATCAACCTGATTACCACTGGCCAGTCTGAGGAATGAATGTGCCAACAGCAAAAAAGTCCTTAACAAATGAAACATCTGACCAAAACATCCCCCACCTTTATAATCAGACACCAAATGAGCCATATATACCCATGCAAGCTTTTCAAAAACAGCAGAGCTACACTGGTGCATCATGTCAGAGCTTCCCAGGGGGAATCTCCTGATGCCTGTGCTGGCACAGAGCAGTGCTGATGCCTGTGAAGGATGTGTCCATCAGCCCAGAGGGAAATTTCTGCCTCTGCAGCTCTGGAATGCTCCGTGCTTTGCACAGGGCTGGTGAGAACTTCCCCCTTGCACAGCCACCAATCCTCACCTGCTGCAGGACCAAAATCCTGCTCTGCTGACACATTTTCATCAGTGCACTGCTGCTGAAGGTAGGCGCTTGCCGTGGGATTTTTAATTGTGGTGGCCCTTGAAGCTCAAATTGCTCTCTAGGACATGGAGGACAAGAATCAAAGGCTCCAGCAGGGGTGTATCGCCAAAAGTAACGCAGCCCTTTGATCACCTATCTTTGTTTATCCCAATGTTGGAGATGAACTTGAAAGACAATGGATAAATAGGCTGGAGCTGAAAGCCAGACCGCTGTTTTTTCTTATTTTGCATTGCTTTTTGTACCAGAATGCAGTTCATGAGAGTTGCATTTCTCTTAGAGCAGGAATGCAGGCACATGGCTAAAATGGACTTTTGTCTTGGTGCTGCCTGCATGAACCTTTGAGTGGTGCAGGTATTTATGACCTTGTACCCAGATGTTAATTAGCATGTGTTATCTGGGAATAGCAGTAGGATGGACTCACTGCCTGCTCTGGGTTTCCTTGTCTCTGGAATCTGCCTTTGATGGAAGCTGAGAGTGACGTGAGCAGGGCAGGAGCAAGGCTTTCTGTACAAACACATCACACTGAGAGCAGCTTTCTCACCAGAACTATAAAATAAATCCACTTGGGCTTTTTGATGAAGAAACAGAACAAAAAGGATTTTGAAGAGATAAAGGAAGGTTTGTGTATTTTTCAGCTACAGTCTGATACCAACCTCCTATCTCACCCTGTCACTACTCATTTCCATACTGACGATTCCTCACAGAAAAATGAAATTTTGCTGTAATCCTCTGTGTTATTACAATGAACAGCTGCAATTCTTCTGCTTGGAGGGAAACTAAGTATTGAGTGGAGTTCAGTGACAAAGAGAAATTGTCAATGCACAGCTTAATGTCACACTAAATCAGGTGAGAAATCCTTTAGGCAGCTCTCTATCAGGTGTAACTGCTCTGCTGCAGAAGAGGTTTTTATGATATGTTCAGGCTGGGTTCTGAAAATGTTTGTCAGGAAAGAGCTATTTATGCTTTGTTATTTTTAAACTGTAGTACCTAGCTCTGAAGAGATTTTGTTGTGGTTAGACTTTTTCAGAAAGTCAAAATAAACCAAATAAACCAGTTTGGTTAGGTTTCAAAAATAGAATACATGTGTAAATCCAAGGGCTGTATTTATTGTCTCTGCAGTAGGAATGACTGTTCAAATAGACACAAATTATAGCCTAGATTCTTAATTTTTAAAAAAATTTTCCTCTTTTTGGAGCTCACATAATGCTTATTCAGACTGAGTTTTTATTCCCTGTGCAAGTGGCACTCATCAGTTCAGCATCTCCACGTGAAATTTATAAAAATTTATTCTAAAATAATTTTCATGCTTTGATATTCTCAGTATCCAATGCTGCCCCAGCTGACCTGGTGCATTTGTCTTGTGCTCTTTGAAACTTCCGATGTTCTGAAAGGAGATTTACCCAGCCTCTCAATTCTTTCCGAAATTACTTGGAATTTAACTGCTATTCCTCCAATACCTTTCCAGCTGTGGGGAAAACCCAGTTTTAGTCACCTGATAAAATACATCTGTACCTGTTAGACACGACAGAGAGCACTTTAAAGCCATGTGGCGTTAGGGATATTTTCTATTTGCTTTTCCTCAGTTATCTGTACAAACAAACGGGCAGTAATGTGTGGAACAGCAACGGGAGAATGATCTGTGAGCAGGACCTGCTCTTGACAGCTCAGGTTTCCGAGCTCTGAGCAGCATTCTTGCACGTCACAGCTTCTTGTCCCACCAGGAGAAAGTTAAATCTTGGCCATACGCGCTGCAAATGAGAATCTAAAATTCAGGAAAGCCACTGAGCTCAGCCTGTCTGCAGGAGAGGCTGAGAGAACTGGCTGGGGGAGTGCAGTGCCCTGGTTTTTCCTAGAAGCAAATTGCATCGCACTGAAATTGGAGAGGCAGCAATGCTGTGCTGCACTGCACAGAACCAGGCCAGGGACACTGCAGGGCTGCAAGGGCAGAAATGACAGCAGCAGCACTCCAGAACTCCACTCTGCTGCCCAGCTCCCTAAAAATTCCAGGAATCTTTCGTGTAAGATTATCAAAAAGGGCTAAGAGAACTTTATTTTTTTCTGTAGGAGATTGTTGTTTACCGTTTATAGAGCTGCACTCTCAGAATTATTTAATTACAGCAAGGCTTAATGAAAAGCCTTCAATCATTCAATTTCAATTTATACTCTGAAGTGTTCCCACACAAATTGGTATTAAAAATCTACATAGCTGATATTTTCATCCAACATATTTATTGTTAATTTTGTAGAAAGACACCCAAGAACCATATAAGTATGAACACGTAATAGATGATAATAAGAAGATTTTCATATTGAAGAGAGAAATTTGGCTCCCAAGATTTGGCTGAAAAGCTGCTGGACAGGGTAAGAAAGGCATGCACTATAACCAGCCCAACAGCAATCACCTTTGGCTGGATATGGATAAAGTAAAAAAACTTTGACAATTTGTTCAGGACAAAGCAACAAAAATAATGGTTTTCATTCCAGCAAAACAAGCTTACTGAACTGTTAACAGCTTCATACAAAAGTTGTCCTGTTGCTATAAGACAATTTAAGCAATATAAATTCTCAATGCATGAAAAACCCAAACTAAAAATTACATTTCCACTCCTTTGAAGACTTTAGTGACACAGGGAAATAATAAAGCCTTTCAGCTGGATGATAAAATATAAATAGTTTATGC
The DNA here is from genome assembly GCF_009819655.1 of Sylvia atricapilla. Classification (NCBI taxonomy): domain Eukaryota; kingdom Metazoa; phylum Chordata; class Aves; order Passeriformes; family Sylviidae; genus Sylvia; species Sylvia atricapilla. The sequence goes on along the minus strand of NC_089150.1, from coordinate 18,852,679 downwards.
ATCATCATACAAGTAAGAGATGCCTTATTTGGCTTCTCTTTTAGGTTGCAAATGCCTGATTTGTTCAAGGCCACTCTCTTCATCGTCTCTGTATGCTGGACTTCTTTTTTCTTAACTTAAATTTTTTCTTTGACTTAAACTTTTTTCCTAAGCAATGTTCTCAAAAAAAAAAACATAGAAAAAAGAACTTATGCAGGAGTAAGGATGATTTGTAGCATAATCAAACCTTGCAGAAGGACAGTGCTTTGACTGGGGCTGGATAAAATGGCAGAGTTTGTCTACAGCAATCCTGGGCTTGAGGAGAAAGGGAGGAAGATTTGAACCCCAAAATTCCATAAGAAAGTGTGTATATGCGTTTCTTCTTTTTCCCGGCCAGCATTCCACTCCTAATTCTTGCTGCTCATTCTTCTGAGGCTTAGAGGTATTAAAGATACAATTAAGGTTACGTGGTGCCACTTTAAACATTTGATATTTTTGGAGGATCCCCCAGTGATGACTGGGAACACAGGAATATTGCACACAGCAAACGGAATCACCACAAATAAGGAAAGGTTTCCCTTTTCCGTGCTCCTTTCCAGCAGTCAGTGTGAAAACTCTTCTCAACCCTGGGATCATCCCTCCCATTTTGGACTGTGAGGAGGCTGAGATGGCTTTGCCTGTGTGATAAAACCCACTGCAGGAAAGGGAATGAATCCCCTCACAGCTCAGGATAATGGTGCTGTCACAGCCTTAAAGCCCAGTGGTTTTCATTCTCCTCCTAACTGCCCCCCAGGCTGCCTTTTATACAGGTGGGAAACCCTCCAGATGGTGAAAATGTAAGGTCTGATGATGTGCCTGGACAAGGGAAAGTCTCATACCTGGACATTCACACTTTAAACATCTCACCACAAACATAAACCAGATCAGCCTGGGGAAGAATGCTGATAATTTTCGGTTTATTTTGGAAAGTCTGTTCAGTTTTTGTTTCCCTTCTACTTCGGTGCTGTAATGTTGCAGTTTCCCTGTTTGCTTTTCTGTTTCTTTCTTGCAGCTGTTGTCTTTCTTTGCATGTGTTGCATTGTTTAACTCTGAAATCTGGCTTGCTTTCCTCCAGATCTGTGTTTATTTGCTCCATGACTACACTCCGTCACTGTTCCAGTCTTCTTTTGAAAGAAATTTAAAACTTTATGAAAGGTCTTTGTCAAAACCTCCTCTTCTTGAAGTGGTTTTCCCCCTTTTCCCTCTTTCTTTTCAAGCTCCTCATTGTGTTTATATTTTATATTACAGCATTTTAAGATCCTTTTGCATATTTTGCTAAAATCTGTACTACTCCACCATATTACATGGACATGCTTAGTCTAAAGCCATGTGACTATTGTACATATTGTTTGGAGTGTATTTTTGTATTTTGTATTTTTGGAGAGCACCAGGACCTAAGGACTCTCTTATGTTTGGGGATTTTTTTTTTCTTATTTGGTGCTTAGGAGAGGCAGACTCAAAAGTGCTGATTTTTCCTTGTCCTTGCTATGCCTCTCTGAGGTTAATGTGACTTTAGCTGAACTCAGGTTTTGGTTTATATCAGAACTTTCTTCTGAAGAGAAATCCAAAATAAGGCTTAGAATTTTGCTGGAGGCTCTTTTTTAGAGTAACGCTTATTTAATTAACAATTAGTGTAACTTACGTGACTGTAAATGCAAGCGTGTAATGCTCTTTAAAAATAGTTCTGGGAGAAACGTTTTCCTTTGCTCTAGCTACCCTGAGAAGTTGTATTTTGGGGTGATAATCTGTTTACTATTTTGATGTGCCGTTCTGTACATTTTCAGAGCTAAAACAAGTGAGTTCACAGCGAGCAGAGCCCTTTGCTATCCCCGCTTTTCCACGGAGCCTGTGCCGAGTTACACAGGATTGCTGCCTGACAGCTGGTCCCCGTCTCTTCCAGGAAAAGAGCTTGCACGCTATTTTTTAAAATTTATTTATTATTTCTCCCCAGATACCTCTCCCAGCAGCTCACACCCCACCCCTCAGCACGTACCGCCCCTTGGGAATTGCTGCCCGCTCCCTTCAGAGCCGGCCTTTGCTTTGCTCAGGTAGGACAGGGCTCGCTTTGCCCAGGTAAGGCATGGCTGGATCGGCACGGCTCCGGGCTCTGCCCCGCCAGCGCGGCCGCTGCCGTCCGTGTCCACACATCGGGGCTGATTAATTAACGAATTAATTATCAAACTACTGAGGGATTCAACCGCCGGTGCGGGGCGGAGGGAGGCGGCGGGCTCCGGGAGCTGAGGGCGCCGGTGAGGCGGCAGCGCTGCGGTTCCCTGAGGAGAGCCGGCTCCGCCGCCCCAGCGGCGCCCGCTCCAGCCCCCGGCGCGGCGGCAGCGCTCACGCCGCACTCCCAGGCCGGGTGGCGGGCAGGGCCGGAGGCGCAGCGGCGGCGGGGTCCCTTCGGGATCCGCTCCTACCCTCCCTCCTCCCTGAGCCGAGCCCGCGGCGCCTCAGCCGCTCCCAAATGGCGGCGGGGCGGAGCGGCCGATCCGCGGCTCGGCGCTCCCGCGCCAGGCGGGGAGGCGGGAGCGGCCGAGCAGACGGGCGCAGGGACAGCGTCGAGCGCCGAGCGGCCGATGGGCGGGGATAAATGTCTGCCTGGGCGCGGGGCCGCCATTTTCTCTGAGCCGCGGAACGAGAGGCGCCGGGCGGGACCGGGGCGCGGGGGACCCGCCGGGGGCCCGGGACACAGGTACGGGTGGCCGGGGAGGGCCAGGGGCGAGCGGGAGAGCCGTTCCCCGTATTTCCTCTCTTTACAGCGCTCCGTGCCGCGCTGGCGCCGCTCCGGGCTCGGCCCCGGGCGCGCTGACCCGGCCGCCGCCTCGGCCGCTCGGCCCCGGCGGACACTGGGGAAGGAAGAGGAAAACCGGGTGGGTTCGGGCCCGCGGAACTTCGCGGCCGGATTGCCCGGGCTGGGCCGGAGGGGTGGGTGCCGAGAGGGCCGGGGCGGGGCGAGGGTGCCCGAGGGTCGGGGGAGCGGGGCTGGGTCGTGGCCGCCGCCTGTCAGCGCTAGCGCGGAGCCGCGCGGGTGGGCCCGCAGCGCCCGGGGTGAGCATCCCGGAGCCGTGCCCTGAGCCGGGAGACTGAGAACGGGCATCCCGGAGCCGTGCCCTGAGCAGGGAGAGTGAGAGCGGGCATCCCGGAGCCGTGCCCTGAGCAGGGAGCGTGAGAGCGGGCATCCCGCAGCCCCGGAGCCGTGCCCTGAGCCGGGAGACTGAGAGCGGGCATCCCGCAGCCCCGGAGCCGTGCCCTGAGCAGGGAGAGTGAGAGCGGGCATCCCGGAGCCGTGCCCTGAGCAGGGAGCGTGAGAGCGGGCATCCCGCAGCCCCGGAGCCGTGCCCTGAGCCGGGAGACTGAGAGCGGGCATCCCGCAGCCCCGGAGCCGTGCCCTGAGCAGGGAAGGATGAGCAGTGGGATGAACATCCCGCACAGCTGGAGCTGTGCCCTGTGCAGGGGAGAATCAGCAGTGGGATGAGCATCCCGCAGCCCTGGAGCCGTGCCCTGTGTAGGGTTAGAATGAAGAGCGGGCATCCCGCAGCCCTGGAGCCGTGCCCTGTCCAGGAGAAGATCAGCAGTGGGATGAGCATCCCGCACAGCTGGAGCTGTGCCGTGCCCACAGCTGGGGCTGCGCTGGCCCGCTCTCCTCGGGTCCCCGTTGTGATGCTGTAGCTTTGTCCCTCCTGCGCTTCCACCTGACCCTCCTGTTACTGTGATCCATAGTCTGCTCAACTGGGAGGAGAAAACGCCTTTAGGTGTATCGGCACAAGTGAATTCTTTCTGCTCGGCCATTCTTCGGTTGGAATTGCTTTCTTGATTAGTTTTTGCAACTTAAAATCCGCTAGGCATTTGCTAAGAGGAGTAAGATTGTTCGGTGTCCTGGTCCCTTGCGAGCTGTTCAGCCTTGCCGTGTAGCAGTGGTGCTGGTGCAGAGCCTGGGCTGTAGCCCTGTCCTGTTTCCTGCTTCTCTTTATCTCCAGCCTGACTATACACACCAGTAACCTGCCTGTCCCACTGCTGTCCCTTGTTCATCTCGCCTGTGACAGGTCAAATGACTTGTGTAGAATTGTTTCCTTCTTAGCCTGGAGGTGACATCCATAAATGCAGGACTTTGGCTGGGCCAGTGAGACTGCAGAACCAGTTGCAGTGGGATTTGTTCCAGCTGCAGGTTGTTGGTGTGCAGAACCAGAAGGCTCTCAAGTGGTGTAAAACTCAAAATCCTTCCAAAACTGAAGCCAGCTTAAAATATGAAGATGATTTATTTTTATTTTATGTTTTTTATTTTAATGGTTCTGAAAAACTCAGCTCTAGCTATTGCCTGAAGGATCACTGCATTGTGCCAAACTGGAAGATCACTGGAATGGGCATGCTTATTCTTCAGGATGTGTCTGCAGTGTCAGTGCAGAAGGAGAGACTGAGGTGATGAATGTGAGAGTTAATTCCAGGCAAATCACTTAAATCTCTTCTGGGGACACCCACTCAGAATGGAAGTGGCTTTAGTTTGGTTTGTCTTAATGAGAGTTTTCTGCAGGCAAACCCTGAGGCTGCAATTAATCATGAAAGATGTAGGGATCTCTGTGTGTGCTCATGAGATGAATATGGTGACTGATTAATGTAGTAAGCAATTTAATCTTAGATTATTAAGTCAGAAGTGAAGTAGCATCGTTGGGCTGGGGCAGTGATGCTTTCAGAGACCTGGAATATGGTTTTACATATGGATTGTTACTATTAATATCTTCAGGAGTGGACAGCTTATTGTGCAACACTGCTGATTAACCTGCTTCGAAGGAAAAGCTGGAAGTGGCAGAAAAAAATGCCTACTTTTTTTTCCAAAGCAGATCTAAACCTTTTTTTTCAGTCTAATTCCTTTTCCATTTTTTATTCTTAACTGACCGTGCATTCTGTTCAAATTACATATGAAGTCACTGCTGTCTCAGGGCCTGAACTTACTACATCTTATTAAAATAACTCATTTTCTAAACCACAGACATGACCCACGGAAATCATTGGTCAGCACTTCTTGGTACGCTACATCAGCAGTAATTTCTTCTGGGACATCTACTCCCCTCCTCCCCCCAGATTATTTATGTGCCTCTTTGCACTGTTGGAAAACCAGGAGTTGAGAAGAAAAACCAAGTTTTCCTTGTTGGAAAACATGAAATTCAGAGCTGTTGGTTTCCAGGCTCTTGTAGGAGATGGGAACCAAAAGCTGTGAGGTTGAGTTGTTTTATATCAAGGAGTCTACAGTCAAGATTTCAGTGCAGGAGTTGAATTGCTGTTCTGGATACAGGATGTTTAAATTGTTTTTACATTGCTAATTAAGTTCGTACAGCAAATGAGCTTGGAGAGTTGAGTGCGGGTTGATATTTGGGTGTCTCCGTGCACAGGGTGTGCTGCCGGAGCCGTTCCCTTGGGCACACCTTGGTCACACCTGCAGCCCCTGTGCTGCTGCTGTGCTTCAGCTCCCGCAGGAGTTCTCCTGCTGCCCTTCCCGCGTGTGCCGGTTCTGTCCTGTCTCCCTGGGCAGGAGGGAGGGCTTGCCCTGCACTGGGGCTCCTGGTGGGATGCCCTGGCTGCTGGAGAGCAAGGAATTCCCCCACACTTCGCCTTCCTATTTCTGTATCCTGTGGGAATGCCCTGTTCTTTGTGCCTCTGCCTGGCTTTAAGAATGAGAAATTCCCGAGAATTGCTGGAGGAGGGGCAGGACAGTCGGGTGCCACTGTAACCTACCACCAGTGGAACGGGGATAACGGGATTTGTGCTGCCCCATTTCCAAAACTTCCATGGCAATTCAGGAAACAAATGAGTGTTTGGCCGCTGTGTGCAAATGACTGACTGAAAAGGATGGTTGTGTTGTAAGAAATAAGTTCGTGGACCATCTTCTAAATTAAAAGCACAGAAATCTAAAGAGTGTTTAATGAAAAATAGTGTTTGGTCTTCTGTTTATAACAAAACCATCAAATTGTGGTAGTTACAGTAATCTTTATTTGGGGAAGCAACAAAAGCCATCAAAACGAGATGAAAACTTGTGATTCACCAAATTTCAAGCACTGTGATTGAAGCGTGATTTCAGTAAGTTTCACATGAGTTGAATTTGGAAACAGACATGTTGACATCTACATTGTACCGCGTTTGATTGATTTTGTGTAATTGCTTATGCAATACCCTTTGGTGTTTTCTGGTAGGAAATACATCCAGTGTATACTGAATAAAGTTGTGGAAACATTTGGTCAGCTCTACAAGTTACTTGAAAAAGGAGTTGATGTAACAGCAGGGACTTGGCTAAAAATTCTGACTTTATGACAAATTAACAAGGTATTTTAGCAATGAGCATGCATTAGCTCATGGCTTTTGAGAGAGCATGAAGTGGATATACACTTTATTCTGTACGGGTAACCACGTTTAATGATGATGTTACTTTTTTCCTGAAAAGAAAGTCTCTTTTGGCCCAAGTTCTGTGAAGAATTCTCCCAGCTCTCTGCCGGCTCTTGCTGCGTGCGCTGTTTTTCTGTAAACAACACTTCTGCTTTGAAAAGCAGCTGGCGCACGTTTATTCCTTTAGTGACTTGAATATTGTGTTTGTACTATAAATGTCATCTGTTTTACACAAAGTTGATTTTATTGCAGCACTGTGTACTGACCTTTTACAGTTTAATAGAATATGGTCATCCTGTGTACTGAAATGCTGCAGTGCACGCAGCAGACGAGGATAAACAAAGCGCTGGTCTGGAGTCATTTTGTAAATGAGACAAGCATTTTCCAAGCTCGGAATTAGAGCTGATAATCAATAAATAGCACGTTTACCTCAGTAGCCTGCTGCCCGGCTTTGAAGCGATGTGGTCCGTGTGATGGCATGGGAGATTTTAGCAGCAGAGCTCGGGGTCTGTGTGGCACTGCGGGGTTTGTTTGCAGGTGCAGGCGTGGCAGGTTTCTCCTGTGCCGCTCCCGGCAGCGGCAGCCCAGTTAAAGCAGAGCAGTTTCTCTGCAGGCAGCAGAGCTGGAGGATTGCCTTGCACATCATCTGTGACCGTGGTGAGGAGCAGACGCCTGTGCCGTGTGTGCCGGGCACTGTGGGGACATCTGCCCACGGGACCCGCGTCTCCTGCTCCCTGGGCCTCCTTTGTCTCTGATTGCTGTGTGCTGCTCTTCAGCTCGGCTTGAGCTCCGCTTTTGTAGCTGCCATCGGTTGTCCCCCGGAGCGCCGCAGTTGTGAGGAGCAGCTGACAGACACGAGGGCGTTCATTAATTAATTAACGGGCCATTCCCATGGCCACACGTAGTATCGGCGCTGCACTGGAGCCGTGGGGGTATTTTTAGTTGGCAGGCACAGGGAGGTTGTTGCTTCCCTGACTCGCAGCTGGGTGTGGCGTGGGGTTAACCAGATTAATTAAAGCTGGCTCCCAGGTTCGGCCTTTAAGGAACGGCTCTGAGCCCCCATTAATGTCTTACATAAACTTTATCACCGTGGAACGAGCCGGAGTTCTGACGGGGGGGGTTTTGGGATTGCCAGGAGACAGATGCAGGATAGTGCAGAACTGGGAGAAAGATGTCTCTAATGCTTTCGTAGGGGAAAATGTTTAAGGTATATATTGAAATATTTTAACACGTGACCGATTTTCCTTTTTCTGTCATGCCTTTTAGTTTGCTGCCAGTGTATGTCCCTGTCATCTCTACCAGTAATTTGTTTGTGCTGGCTTTTGCATCTTTGTCTTTCTTGTTCTCAGCCATTTAACAGTGTTTGCTCAAGGTCTGCTCATATTTGCAGTATTTTATAGTGGTTTTTCAGTCTGTTAGCACACCACAAAAGGGACTGCTCTCTTTACTCACTACCTATGGTAGAGATGACTAAATTATCATTCTTTTTTCTTTATTCAGATTTTCTTTGAGTATAAGAAACGTGAGATTTTACGTAGGACTTTTTGGTGAGACTGAAGGAGCATGATGAGGCAGGTGAAGATGCCTTTACTCCCTTTTGTTTGCATGGAATTGTTGCAGAAATGTAGGAACACAGAGGGAGAATCCTGCAAAGCAGAGCAGGTATAGGGGGGAACATTACACTGGGAAGAAAAAATACCGTTAATCATACGTCAGGGTTTTTTTAATGCTTCATTTATTGCCACCCCAAAAAATGCTATTTATATTGTTTCCAAATCATTACCATAGAAAATACACTATTAAAAGTTTCTTGTAAAAGAGAAAGTGGAGTGGATTTTAATTCCACTTAATGTGGAGGTAGGAGTGCCTGTAATTACCTGTGCAGCTTTCCCTTGGAAAGGTGTATTTTGATACATGGGAACTGGAGATTGCTGAAACTTTGCTTTAGAAAATTCATTCTAAAGTTTCTCTGAAAGTCGTATTTTTGGCACAGGATGTGGCTTCACCTTCACAGTCAGGAAGACCTTTTTTTTTTTTTTTTTTTTTCAATTCCTGAAGTTCAGAGCTTATCTATTAATTGTTAATTCCAAGACTACTGTTGGGTTAGTATTCTCCTTATTTTGATGATTTCTGATAGAAATTGAATTCCTTCAGATCTTACCTTTACATAGCCCCATTAAAATATTATTTCAGTTCTTGTCTATTTCTGCTGTGATGTGTTTGGGGTTTTTATTGGTGAAACTTGTGTTATAAAATTCATGCATTGAAAGTGTCTAAACTCTCTTTACTCCTGAATTTGCATGAGACTGATGCTTAGTTTTTAAAATAAACACACAGTACAGGGGCCACTGTGTGCAAATAACCAACATCTCTGATTATCCCAGGACTTGCAGCTTGAAGGAGAGGTAAACGTGTTGATGATCAGTCAGTTTTTCTTAGATTGAGGCAGAAAAGTGTGAGAGCAGCACCTATGCCAGCTCAGTGATCCCTGCTTTTCCTGAGCTTGCTTTTCCCTCCCCATCTGCCTCCAATGGCTTTGGGAAGCTGTGTCCAATCAATCCCCATCTGGAGGATGAGCAGGCAGGAACCTGTTTGTGGTGGTGAGATGGGAGGGGGCAGGTTTCCCTGGTGCCTAATTAGAAAGGTAAGCACTTTTGGTCACCTGCAAGTCAGGCTGCTGGCTATGGAGCAGAGTCTCTTCTGGTAAAACAACATTTCTGCCTTTGTTTGATCACTGGGCTCGCAGGTTGAATGCTCAGGTTGGGATGGTTGTTATCTTTATGTGGAAAAAAACCCCCAACATTTGGAGAGTTCAGTGCTGGGGAGGGGTTGTTCCAGGCTGCTTTTCCTGCAGAAATGAGATGAAAGGACTTCTTCAGAGGATGGGTCGTGTGCTTGGCAGAGAACGGAGTAAATTAAGGAGCTTCCAGTGTTCTGCAGCCAAAAGGAGCAGCAAAGTGTGCAAGCCTCTAATTTTGTGCTGACATTTGACAAGAAATAGGCTGAATTGAGAGTGACATCATCCCTGTGTGCTAAAGGCTTTGGAGCAGGTAGAAAGCTCAGCCAGGCCATACCAGTGCTGCAGCAGAGCCTCAGGGTCACAGTGATGCAGGGGATTGATTTCAGCTCACAAACAGGGCACAGCTCAATCTTGCATTTCTGCAGCCTTTTAAGTTGCCTGTGTAAGTCACTCCCTGGCAGTGGTGAGGTTATAAAAAGAGAGCCAGCTGATGTTGCAATGCAAGCACTGCCCCTGTAGTGGAAAGACTGTCCTTTGGCATGATCACTGCTGCTATTTTTACCTATTCCAGTAAGATCTGCCCTTGTGATGTTGGACTACAGGACAGTACCTGGAAGGATTTTCTGTCACAAAGTGCTGTATGCACTGAAGAAAACGTTCAGTGAAATTGGGCAGATTGACGTTAAAATTGAAAACTGAAAAATAGTTAAAACTTACACTGAAAAATAGTTTTTCTTCTGTCAGCGCAGATAATCATGTAGCTATGACTGCAAAAGATTCTTTCACTCTTGTTTGTGTATTTTATGCCTGACAAGAGTTTTTCTTTTTTTAAATTTTAGGTTCCTTTGTATATTGATTATTTTGTCTTTCTCAGTTTCTCATGTGGAGACTTCAAATAGGCAGTGGGAGTTTTTGAAGATGGAGGTTAACAGTGTAGCTCCCTCATAAGTAGAGTATGAGGTTTTGTCCTAATTTCTAAAAGACCAGGCTGATGCTGACTAAACATTATTTTGTATTGCTGCACACTATAATAAATTATTTTTTTTTCTGGGAGTAAATGATCGGCACTGCCAGTGACAAAACGCTGGATCTACCCAAATATTTGTAGTGGAAACTGGAGCAAAAAGCAGAAATGCCCTGACAGTGAGGCAAGGGGGTTCAGTGGCACAAGTGTCACAACCGATGTGTGACTGCTGAAATGTCTGACATTTGTCATTACCTTATCTCAAATACAAGGTGTTTTCTAAAAACCATCACTAGAACATCTGTCTTTCACTAGTGATTGACAACACTGAAACCCAAACCGCAGCCTTTTGTCCTGGCTCTTTGTGCATTTTAGGAGCAGATCTGGGGCAGAATCTTCCCAAAGCCGTGGTTTGACACTGAGGTGTCGTGAGTGATGAATTTGTGTGAATTGAGCATTCCCTTTACAGGCCCCCGCAGGCCTTGCTCCTTCTCCTGCTCCTCAGAGCACCTCAGGTGAAAATCCTGCAAGCAGGAAACTTCCTCCAGGACAGGGATTTTCTTCTCCTCCTGCTCTGCCATTGGCTTAGGTGACCAGTTCTGCTCAGGTTTAATTGAATCTCACATCTGTAGTAACAGTTGGCCTTTTGGGCAACTCTTTCATTTCTTAAACCCTCCTTGTTGCCAGTTCTGTTAGCAGATGTTCTTGCTGATTTTTTTGTCTTGTGTCTCTTTATCTGGCAAGAAAAGTAAGTAATTTTTCCTGCCTTACAACTATTGCTTTGGTGGCAGATAGAAATACTGCACCTGCTTTCTTCAGCCTATCCCACTTGTTTTATGCTGTGCTGTCTCTTCTTGATGTATACATGAGATTCCTTTTTCTTCTTGCTGATTTTACTGTAGAAATGCTTTGGGTTTTCGTTCTGTAAGTGCAATTTCCCCATCAGTTCTCTCTCCTTTTTTCATGTAACATTATCCATCTTAGTGACTCATTGTCGTCGCTTGTATTTGGTTATAACTAAAGATCTCCCCTTTTCCTCTGGTGTGAGAAAACCAGAATTCCTCCCTTCTCCCCAGTCACTCTGCTTATCTTTTTCCATGATGGAAAGCATATTTACAGTATTTTATATGCCACATTCCTTAAGGTTAGTTGGAGACAGGTGTGCCAGGTGTAAGCAGGGTGAATTCACAGTTCAGACTGTCAGCAGGTTTTGCTTTTTCGATGACTGAAAACGACTCAAGGTGGAGGTCTGAAGCATTCATCTGGTTTCTCATTAATCTTTGAAAATCTGCTGTCTTGATAAAATCCCTGCAGCTTTTTTTTTATTTATTCATTTTAATTTTTTCCTCACCTGCTCTGTCCAGACGAGACAAGCAAACCTGTAACCAAAAGTGAGCTGGCAATATCAGATCTCTTCTTGATTTTTTTTTCATGCATTTCTTATAAAGACATGAGGAAGCTGAGACTTCTTAGTGTGGAGAAGAGAACGATTTGTGGAGGATGAGCCCATCAGGATCTCTTCAGCTCTGTAGGAATTCTTCCTCTCACACTTGGTGCTTTTATGCAAGATACAAAGAGCCTTCAAGAGCCTTGGCTGCTTGTTACTGTTTGTTTTGTCTGCAAGACTTGTCAACATTTGTGAGTCAGCAAGGTGTTTGAGTGAGGAACTGAGGTGTAAGAAGGGAGTATTCAACTCCTATTTAATTCTTATTTCAGTGAGTTTTTAGAAAAATCTCGTAAAACATTTTTTCTGGATTTTTGGAGTAAGGATGAGATGCCGTGGAGCTGGGTAACTCTGGTTGTCATGCACTCTGTCTCCTTACACTGAAATGCTGCACCAAATAATGAAAGGTTGGAAGACCCTGAAAACTCAAAGTAGAAGGATGATAATTTATCACTGATGTGCTTTTTTTTTTTCCCCCCTATTTATTTGGTATAGTGCATTTATATGTTTGTCTATTAAAATATAAATATCCTCTGTTTTTTTGTCTTCCACAGATGATGTGCTTCATCCTTTTGTCATAGGACTTCATTTGCTGAAAGGAAAACTAAAGGTATAAAGAACTTTCTCTTGTTCTCTTTGCCTTCCTCCTTCTCCTGCCCCATTCTTCCTTTGGAGATGCCTGGAGCTTTCCTTCAGGCAGGGAAACTCAGCTCAGCCCAGCTCTTGCACTGCTGCTAAAATTCACTTTTTGTTTTTTGTAAAATGCCCCTAAATTGATATGGAACTTGAGTTGTTACAGGATTTGCTTTATCAGAAGTCTGTATTTAACTAAAGCTCTTACCTGAGTCAGTCTCCCTGGGTATTTACTTTGCAGGGGAAGAGCCCTTCCTCAGTTTAGGACGTCAGCTCTTGATACTTGCCTGTCTTCTCCGTGCAGCATTTGCCTTTGCACACAACTGCAGCTCTGTTGGGAATAATCCAGAGCTGACATAAATCGTGTCTGTGACTTTATCTTCAGATTCTATCTCTGAAACAAAAGGCTGCTATGGCACTGGGCTAAATACATAAAAACTCACCCAAGCCAGAACTGTAAGTTTGTGAGTGTATTTAATAAGGTAATGTTCAAATGGAACATACTTTCTTTTGGAGGCTTTCAGGACAGTAAATGTTTGACATAGTCTTAAGTGTTTTTTTTGTTGTATACAGTCTTAAATTTTTATGTACATTCCGTTTTTATTTGCCATTTAGTTCAGGTTTCTTAGCAAATACAGGGGCATACAAACCAAGGAAATAAAGCTGTTACAGCTGTCCAGGTGTTATGTTGTGGAAGGATATATCCAGCTGTTCCCAGGTGCCTTTGGTTCTAAAGCACAAGGGAGAATGCTTTGTTTTATCTCCTCCAGAAGCTCTCTGAAGGCTGTTTCCAGGCTGGTGTCGCTGTGCCTGCCCTCTGCCCGTCTGGACCGTGTTTCCAAGCTCTTGGAATCACATCATTGACCTCCACGTGGCACTGCAGGCCTGGCCCAGAGCCCACAGTTCATCGAATCACTTCATTGGCTGCTGCAGGCTGCCCTGAGTGAAGGCAGGGGAGGAACACCTGGCTCTGGGGCACTGCAGCCTGTCGGGGTGTGCAGATAATTCAGCCTTGCCTGCTGCTTTGCAGTGCTCTTTAACACTCTGTACAGCTTCTTCAGTAATCCTCAGGCTGTTCCTTCTTCTCCCAAAGCTCTCAGTCTGGGCTGTTCTCAGTGCTGCTGCATTTCCTACACACCGAGGGAGGACAGAGCCAGGCATTCTTTGTGCTGAGCTCCTCAGTCACTTTTTTGTTTCATCCTTGAGAACTCGTGTGGGAAGGGCATGTGGTGGATTGCTGACATTTGAGTGACTTTTTTTCATCCTTGCTGTAAAGTGGATGAGTTCCAGGCAACTGCAAACACAGTTTGGGGCTTTCAGGCTGGGAACAATTGGGGCATGGGCAAGTGCAGAATGCAAACAGGCACATGGCTGGGAAGGTATGTGCACTTGATTGAGAGATTTGTAGGAAAAAAAGCCTTGTCCAGAGTGTTTTGACCATGTGAAGAAAGACAAAACACTTGTAGTCCTACGTCTGTCTGCAGTGCAAGGCCCACGTTAAAGAGCTCTCTCTGTAAATCTCCCTTTGGAGGATTCTCCTGAAAAGAATTTACCATTGTGGCACAGAAACAAGAAGTCTTGAGTGGCAGGACTGTCATGTGATGTGATTCTGATACAGTCAGCTATAAAAAGCAGTGTTCAGTGCTTTTTGTTTCTAGTAATGAATTGGAGTTCATTGAATTAAAAAAAGGAGCATGTCTTAAATATCACCTCAGCTTTAATAGTTTTCTAGATGTTAAGAGCACGTTAGATTAAAAAAAAATGAAATATTATACTAAAGAAAAATGGAAGTTTTATTACATGGCAGATTTCAGGTGCTTTGTAAGCAAAACTTGTACAAAATGTATGAGCACTTTCCTTGCTTGCTTTTCCCTTTCCTGCTGTTTCAATAGGAATTCCATAAAGTTGTTTGTGAATCTATATAAACTCTGTAGCTGTACTTAAATCCAATTTAAAAACCCTCTGACTGATTAGAAATACCTGCTGCATTTTTCTTATTACCTGGGATTGGTTTTTTGCTTTGGGAAAGGCAAAGCTTTGGATTCTGTATCCCTCTTTTAGATGCAGGGTGTTCAGTACTCCCGTTTCTCTAATGTAGGAATTGTGGTTTTGTAGGGAAACTCAGAGCTCCACATTTGAATTTCCTAGAAATATCACGTGGAAAGAAATGGGTGTGATCTGTGTGGAAAGGACAAACCAAACAGAAGAATTGGCTGGGAAAAGTCGCCTGGAGCTGTTACAGCCAACAGAGAGCAGGCACAGGGTGGCCAAAGGTGCAGATTGCTTTGGTGACAAATCCCTGCTAAGCAGAGCCCAAAGTACAGCCTGCTGCAGCCAGGGAGTCTGACTTGGTTTGTCCTTACTAGCCAGGGCTCTAATCTGACAGCAGCTTTTAAATACAAAAAGATAATAACCTTGCAAATGGCTAAGTCTGAAAGCAGATCGAGAATTGTATTGCTTATGTTCTCCTTACTGTAAGGCCCACTTGTTGGAGAAGCAATTTTATTTTTTTCCCTGAAGGCTGAAGTAGTGATCAAAATCAGAATACTGCTGATAAATAAAGAAAAAGAGAAGAAAAGATTCTTCCAAGTTCAGAGCAACAGAGGCAGAAATTTTGCATGTTTCAGTTGTTTTTTGTTCTGTTTGGTTTTTTTTCCTGAACACTGACATTTCCTTCTGTTAATTTTTAATTTTCGTCAGTTGTCTTAGGGGGGAGTTTGGTTTTTGGCATTGATCTCTTCAAATGAAGGACACATGAAGGAAAAGCACCAACCTTGTAGATGTGAGAGGGATCTATCTGTCTGGGTTGTTACACTGATCCAAATTCATGCCCTACATTCATATTTCCACTGATCACAGCTTTATTTGTTAATATAGGAATGGGTCCATATTTATCCTCTACTGCTCTGGAAAGCTACTTTTAAAAAATATTGCTATAGATGATTTGTCTGGTTTGAATTTCTGGCTTTCCCCCAGAGAATTGGTCACCCAAGCAATATTAGATCAATTAATTACTGTGTGGGAGAAGAAAAGGCCATAGTTAAATGGATCAGTGATCTTTTTCTGTCAGAGAGGAAAACTTTGCTTCTAAGCAGCTTTTCAAGCTTATAATGACTGACAGAAGTCTTCAGTTTGAAATGGATTCTGAACTTTGTTCTGTGTTGTTCTGTCTTTGTGGGTGTATTCCATGAAACACAAAATTCCATGAATTTGTGTGGATAAAAATGGCAGCATGTGTGTGTTGGCAGGGAGAACTGCTTTGACGTGTTTTAAAAAGTTTTGGGGGGTTGTTCCAGAAAAAAGAAAGGAGAAAGTACCTAGTCGGTGGAGTGAGAGTTCAGTTTTGTAACGTGAGCTTTCAGCCTAATTCAGTACCTAATTCAGTTTTGGCATTCCTTACAGAGGGAGACTGAAATTTTTCACAGTTCAACCCAGCAATTTGTCCTGCTCATGGAAAAAAAAAAATCAGAGTAACTTCCAATACCTTTAGAACTGGAATGAATGCTGTGAATGTATTGACTGTATATGAGTGACTGATCTCCAGGAATTTGTTCCTGTCAGATGTGCACATTCCAGAGCTGTTCTGTGCTTTTGGTTTAATACTTGTTCCAGTGCTTCATTAGCAGGATGTGTAATGTGTGCAAAAAGCACTAATGAAAAGTGCAGTCTTGGTCACAGTGTGCAGAGTTCCTGGGGGACTGGCAGCAGTAAATGGCATTATTTTTCTGCTTAGGCTGAACATTTAAAATGAAAGCAATCAGTATCAGTTTCCCAGCAGTCCTGGATCTACAAGGGGACTGATGTACTTTAATATCTTAAGATATTCTTTGAATGCTCCTGTTGCTGTTTGTCAGTTGGAGAAAGGCTGCTTGAAGTCATTTTCATGAAAGTGATGAGCTGCAGGAAGAAAAGATTTAAAGAAAATTTTTAGAAATACACATGAAAACAACCAGCTGGCAGTGGATTATTTGAGCATGGCATAAACATAAATCCAGTGTCTGGTAATGATTATGTTTCAGCAATATGTTTGTAATTAATTTAAAGAGAGAAAAGCTAGTTTTTCTAGAAGAGACAAACGTAAGAAGAATATAGTTACAAATGCATCATTGTAAAATCTTTCCTCCTTTATTTTGAATTCAATTTCTCGTTAGAACAGAGTTTCAAACATCTTTTCACTTGAATGAATTGGTGTGGATGTTGGGGGAGCTGGAATAAATGAGAGTAGCAAATAAAAAATGCCTTTAATCGATTATTGCTTGGAGCAAAATACCCAGAGGGAATAAAATCGCTGCCAGGGTACAGGACACTAGAGGGTGGGCTGTGTTCTGCACATGAATTACCTGTTAAGGTGATCTCCAACCTGTGCTTTTTTCCTGCTGTTGTGCCGGTTCAGGGTTCTCTGAAGGAGCCAGAAATGGTTTGTGTGGTGTGCAATATTCGGTTGTGTCGTTAAATGTTACTTTCTGTCAGCTCTAAGCTCTCAGTTAGGTGCCACATTAATTCTCTCATACCTGTGCATGCAGTGAGCTGCTGGAGTTCCAGGGGGGTGGTTTTATATATATTTGTATAAATTCGAAGCCAACTTTGCGCTGGAGAACAGGAGAAAGGTGTAAGTTACTCAGAAATCACCTCCTAAGCAGCAGCTTTTCTGGCTGGCTGTTTTCCACAATAATAATCTGGACTAAGGCTTCAGAGGTGAACATGGCTATCCATGCTGTGCCAGAACTTGTGTGTTCCCAGCCCAGACTGTGTGTGAGTGCAGAGGTGTTAGTGAGGCTGTGGTTCCTCCGGGGGCTGGCTGTGAATAGCTGCAGCAGGGCACTTAGGGTTTCTTCAACAAGTTCCACCTTTCCAGCTGCAAACCCTTGCACGGTGGATGCCAGAGCAGGTTTAGCGACTTCCCAGCAGGGATTCCCGGTCTCTCCCCGGGAGACTGTGAGGATCTGGTGAAATTTCTCTTCTTCTCCTGTGCCCCTCCACCCTGAGACCACTTGGCAGGTTTTTGTCAGCTCCGGGCCAGGTCTGACCTCTGTTCTCATCTTTTCCCTTCAGTGCTGGCTCCTCCCCGAGTGCCACCAGAGCCCTCAGGTTAGGGTGGAAGGACAGCTTGAGGATGGTGTGTGGGACATCCGTTTTCTAGGAAAAGACCTCTGAACATCTTTGAGAAAACCTTGACTGCCAGGGACTCAGTCCTCAGCCAGAAGAGATGGCAAAACCCTGCTGATAGCAAGAGAGAGCAGGGCATTGCTGGAGGAGAGGACTCACACCCAGTTCTGAGACTCTGCAGCAAAGATCCTGGGAGAGAAGGATGCAAATGCCCAATTAAAGATAGAACTGACATTTGGGCCTACAGAAGGCTGATAGCAGTTGCTGTCTGTGTTTTTCTGTGTGTGCAACAACCTTAAAACATGTTGCCGTGATCTTCCCTTCTGGGTTGTGCTTCAGTGTGCAGTGTTAGGGAGGGACCATACCCCGTGAGCAGGGAAGGAACTTTGTGGCTGTGAAGCTTATCTTTTGTCAAAATGCAAGTTTCAGTTGTTATTTCCTGCTTTCTCTGGAATTTTTCAGGAAATGTTGGCAGCATATGAAAATATTAAATATAAAGGCTGTTATGTTGGGGTGTTGTCAACTCATATCAGGAGGGACAAGGAGGTTTTTGGTGGCTGTCCTGTTACTCCTTAGCTCAGCTCAGCAGAACAATCAAGTGGAGCTCCTCTGTTTTAGTCTCATCTGTTGCCTGGAAGGGTGAAGCAAAGGAGTTTCCCACAGGGGATAAGTTAAGAGAAACTCTCTGGGTTTCATCTGTCTCCTCTTATCTTACAGTTTATCTCAGTTTTTATTGCTGCCATCTCAGTAGTTACTCCTTCAGCTGCCATGTGCTTTATATGGGTGTTGTAACTGAACAGAACTTGTTTTTCACCTTTCTGGTGCCTAGGAACTGTGAGATGTTGCAGGTGCTTATGTGTGGTGAACTTGGTTGTATTCCTCAATTTTATCTTTCATTTTTCAGAATATCTCAGTGTGTCTTCTTATTCCTTTTTTACATCAAATACAAAACTCTGTCATTTATGCCCCATAGATTTAAAAAAACCCCAAGCATCTCAGTCTTGTTAGGTGATTGGGCATGGAGTTTAAATCTTACTGACATTTAAATATTTTGAACCTTTGGACAGCTGGACCTGATGGATTGAGGAATGCCAGGGCTTGGCAGGAGGGAAGGTGAGGATGTGTTGTCACTGGGTGCCTTGTCAGTGAAGCAGATTTTCAAGAACTGACTGAAAGTTCCTTTGAGGCTGAGGGTTCTGCTGCTCTGGGCTGTGCATGTGGTGATAATGACTTCACCTAAACCAAACCTTTCTCTGGAACTTGCTTGTCACATTTCCTTTCTGGTTGCTGCTCAGACCTGGGTTTAGGTCTGGGCCCAAGTTGCAAATCTGCTGTGGCTTTTCAGTGCTGTGCTGTGAAGGAAAGCACTCTGAAATTCAGCTTACCCTTCTGGGCACCCCAGAATGGACACTTGACATTAGTGGAGATTTTTTTATCCAAGAATTCCATTGTTTTAACTTTTCAACTGAAACAAACACTGTTGGCTTTTCTCTGACATAAACATGAGGAAATGTATTCGAGAGTTCAAATAATTGGCAGCAAAGGAGGTGCAGGACCACCCATGAAATAAGACTTAAGCAGCTGCTGACAGGTGTGTTCAGTCATGGAGTGTTGGGTGATCTGAATAAGTTGTTTGATTTCAGTACAGCCTTTGGTTTTGCCTAATTTTGAATAAGATATTTGAGTATAATTTGGAGTTCAGGCTGCATTGCAGTTGGGATAACTGGGTAAAGAATCCAGTGATACCTTTATCTTTGTCCCTGCATATGCAGAAACATGTGCAGGGGTTTGTTGGTGTCCTTGCACTGGAATATGTTTGTAAAATCGTAGAATGATTTGGGTTGAAAGGGATGTCACAGCTCACCCAGTGCCACCCCTGCCATGGGCAGGGACACCTCCCACTGTCCCGGGCTGCTCCAAGCCCTGTCCAGCCTGGGGCACTTCCAGGGATCCAGGCCAGGGGCTCACCACCATCACAGGAAAGAATTTGTTCCCAATATCCCATCTAAACCTACTCCCTGTCAGTTTGAAGCCATTCCTTGTGTCCTGTTAATTGTAAATTATCCCTCTCCATCTTTCTTGTTGGCTCCCTTCAGGCGCTGGAGGGTTTCAGTTGGGTCACCCTGGAACCTTCTCCTTCCCAGGCTGAACAATCCCAGGTCTCCCAGGCTTTATTTATGCTGAAATATAACTGAGCACAGTGGCAGTGAGGGTTGTGAATTTGTTTTCCTATTTCACACCATGTAAATTGTGACAGTATTAAAAAAACCCCAAATAACCAAAGCCTCAAAATCAGTGATAAAAATAGATTCCTTAGTTAATTCTTTCTATTGTAATTCTTGTTGATTCTCCTTTCTCAGCAGTCTGGGCTTATGCTTGTGTGGCACATCTGGTTTACAGGACTGTTGTGCTGGCCTTCTACAGAACTCTTCACTCTTGTGACCAGGGAAGGTCATGTTGGATGTCAGGGAAAGGTTTTTACCCCAGAGGGTGCTGGCACTGCCCAGGCTCCCCCAGGGAATGGGCACAGCCCCGAGGCTGCCAGAGCTCCAGGGATGCCCAGGGTGGGTTTTGGGGTGTCTCTGATGATCCACATGACTCCCTTCCAGTCCTGGATATTCTCTGATTCTATAATCTGGCCGCCTTTCTGAAAGGCCCTCAGACACTAATTATGTAGATTAATTAACTTGATGTTGAAGTGCTCCTGTGGCCCTGAGGTGCAGTGGGAGCGGTTACACATCCATTGTGCTCTGTTGGTGTGTGGAAAGCCCAGAGCCTTCAGGAGTCAGATGGATGGTGCAGCTGTGGGTGAGCTGGACCCTGCACGTGTAGGTTGATCACAGCACAAGGCAGGGATGCTGCAGGAGCTTCCAGAAAAGGCTGAGGCTTGGGTGTGTCAGCAAGAGTGAAGGACATGACCATTTCCCTGACTCTCTCCTCAGGCTGCATCAATGGAGCACATCCAGGGAGCTTGGAAGACCATCAGCAATGGGTTTGGCCTCAAGGACTCTGTGTTTGACGGCCCCAACTGTATCTCCCCCACCATCGTGCAGCAGTTTGGTTACCAGCGCCGCGCCTCCGACGACGGCAAAATCTCCGACACATCCAAAACCAGCAACACCATCCGTGTCTTCCTGCCCAACAAGCAGCGCACCGTGGTGAGTCTGTGCTGCCCTGGGCTCAGAAATACTGTCCTCTCCCACTGCTGACGCTGCAGGAATGAGAAATGGGCCTTGCTGGGGTGACATGATGGGCAGCAGCTGCTTGGTTTTAGAGGATACGTTTTATTTTAAATGTGAGCTGTATCTGTATTTTGAGAAGCTGTTACTGCTCTGCCTCAATGCTGTGAATTTTCTAATGCACATGAGCATATTCCGTGTTTTTTGTCATTGTTGGCTGGCCTAAACAGTGATGCTTGCATGACAGTTCTGTCATTTTCCTCTCTTGGATGCTCAGAATGAAGTGTGGGGGTTAAAGCCAAAGTGAAACTTTTTGAGGGAACACTTCTGTTCAATTTCTTGAATCTGGGTGTACCTAATAATAGCATTACCCAAAGTTCCCTGAAATCTAAGTTAAGCCTTTTTCTGTACTTGAGGTAACTCCATTTGCCTGCATTTCTGTTTCTTCTGTGGGCTGCCTACTTGTGTGAAATCCTGTTTCTATGAAACTCAGTCATTGTCAGAAAATGAAAAGTTACAAAATGACCTCAGAACATCCTTTGCAGGAGTGCACACAAGTGCACTTAGTGCCGTTTTCCTGGACTTTCTAAAGAAAACTCTTGGAAACCTTAGAGGAGGTGTGCAGTCAGCTGCCTAAATGGTTTGTTGTTTGTTTTCCCGTCGGTCCCAGGTGAATGTGCGGAATGGGATGACCTTGCATGACTGTCTGATGAAGGCACTGAAGGTCAGAGGTCTGCAGCCAGAATGCTGTGCAGTTTTTCGACTTCTTGCTGAACCAAAAGGGTAAGAGTGAAACTTCCTCCTAGAGAGTGTAAAAATGTTGCATTTGGAATAGCAGCAGTCTTGTTTTCTTCCCTTCTGGCTAATTTCTTTTAAAAGCAGTTTGGTTGTGAACATTTTGTGTTGTTTTTTTTGCCCTCTTCCAGGGTAACTCAGTGTTAACTCTGTGTATTGGCAATTTCATTTTTGTTTTAAAGCTGAGCATTGAAAATATTTCAAATGGAAGGGTTCACTCAAGTGCTTGCAGCCCCTTAGTGAGGGTTTTGCCATGCTCTAGATGAAGTGGTGCCTTCCTTCATGTCTGAGGTGCATTTCTGTGCTTCCTTTGTAAATTCAGTGTCAGTGATTGTTACTCCACTTCCCTCATCTGTGTGCTCAGTGTTAAGGCTCTGCATTCCTCTACAGCTTCCCAGTGTTTGGATTTCAGTCTCCCTTCAGATATTCTTTTTTTTTTTTTTTTTTTGTTAAATTATTAAATACCAAATGATTGTTTTACAAGCTTAGGGAGTGAAAGTATCTCATGGAGTTAATGCACTTCACACCTCCTAAGGCTTGGGCTTAAAGCTCCCTGTACCTCAGGCATTTGTGGGGTTACATCTCTGAGCAGCTGAGGCCATTCTGGGGTCAGTGCCCAAGCGCCTGATAATGGCTTTTGTGTCATTGAGTCTGTCACTCACAATTTCTGTTATATTTATATGGGTGTTTCTGTGCTCCATTAAAGCTTCCAGGTGCTTTTTGTCAAATATCTGATTGATAAATAAATAACATGTTAAAAACAAGCAGAAGAAGCGGTGACTTGCAATGTATTCCAAGTTGCTTCTGATTTTTTTGAATGAAAGACCCTGAGATCCATCTAGCTCACTTGTAAGAGGTTAGCCATGCTTGTTTGCCTATTCGTTTTCAGTTTACTTAAGAAAACTCACGAAACATAATCGTTGCTGAGGCCAGACTTACCTCCAAAGTGATTTTGTTGTCTGTTTTCTCTTTCAGAAAGAAAGTGCGTCTGGATTGGAACACAGATGCTGCCTCCCTGATTGGAGAAGAGCTGCGAGTGGATTTCCTTGACCATGTCCCACTCACCACACACAATTTTGTAAGCTTTTCCTGCTCTCTGTTCTGGTGGGAATTTTATCAACTGAAGCACAGATTTGGCCAAAGAGTGTTCTGTGCATTAGACAGCTTTTGACTTTCTGGACATAGGAATTTTCAGAAGTTGTGGTTGATTCTTTCACCACTGTTCCACACAAATTATATTCTTTAAGTATCAGTTTGCAGGGAAATGCCAGAATTGTATTCATTGGACTGGTGCTCCCCAGGTGTCAAAGGTCACATTATGAATATTTGTCACAGGTCTGATTGCTGTTTTTATTTTATATCAATACCTATGTCTGTAACTGTTGTGGTGAGATACCCATGTCTTTACAGTCCAGAAAAGGGAGAAAGTTTGTATTTTCAGTCTCTGGCTCAACAGTTAAAAAAAAGACTGAAGAAGTTCAGCAGCTTTATTGGACTGATGGTCCAATATTTATTATTTGTACTGGATATTCAGGGTGCTGTTTTTTCTTCAGGTCATGACATTATTTTGTGAGGTAATGCTGCCTTGTAATATGACAGGGAATGAAATACTTTGCTTTGTAGTTCTTTCTCAAAAATGAATTATTTATTCCATACAAAACAAATAAGTAGAAGGTGATTTTGTGCTTTGTGGGTTTTTTAATTTTTAAATTTTTTTTTTTTTTTAATTTACAAAGAGATAATGCCCAACTCCAAGAGTTTCATCTTGCATTATTGTCTTCTTCTTGGGAAGGAACTCTGTTCCCATATTTTAGCTTTTTTCTTGTTTTGTTCTAGAAATACAATGTGGCAATCCTAAATCCTAAAGCATTGTCATTTACATCCATTAGAAAGGTTAGAATTGATTTACAAAACCTGAAAGCCACTTTACTTCTACATTACATTAAAAAAAACTACAGAAAGCACAATCTGCAGTTGGTCAGCAGAAGATGAATATTTTTGTCCAGATCTGGAAGAAGCTGAAAGTTGGAGCCTTCCTCTCCAGTAGGTTCTGGGGGAAGAAACCCCTTGGTTCAATTTGGTATTTTTTTCATACTTCAGAATCTTTTATAAAAACAATTTAGGCTACTATATAAAAAAGCAGAAATTCCTTAGATTATTTTGATTTCTAAGGCATTTATTTCTCATGCAAGGGATATTGTTTAGTCGTAAACACCAAGAGTTTTGACTAATAAAAAATACAAAGTGAGCCTTCACTCTGATCCTCTTTCACCTCTTTGGTGCTGCTAAGAACAAAGAAAAACCCTCAGCTCTTGGTTCACATGGCTCTATCACCTTGCTGAGCAAAAAAATTGCTTTTGCATTTGATGGAACACTCGTCCTTTTTTAAACTTGTTTGGGATTTTTTTTGTAAATAAAACCTTCAGTGTTTCTGAACTTTCCAGGTTTCCAACCCAACTGGAAATCCATGCTGGAATATTTGAGTGTGGTTTTTTAAGTTCAGTGGCAACCTGGGGGCTCTGGTAGCATTTTCACATGGTTACTTCTTTCTGTCGAGCTCTGAAGATCCAAATCTCAGTTAATGACGAGGTAATTAGCTTGGATTAATCACTTGCTGTGTTCTCCAGGCTCGGAAGACATTTTTGAAGCTTGCCTTCTGTGACATCTGCCAGAAGTTCCTGCTCAATGGCTTCCGCTGTCAGACATGTGGCTACAAATTCCACGAGCACTGCAGCACCAAGGTGCCAACCATGTGTGTGGACTGGAGCAACATCAGGCAGCTCTTGTAAGGACTGCTCCTTTCTCATGGCACCAGCACTTCTGGGTGACACTGGGCTTGTAGCTCTGATCACAGAGGTGCTTTTGGGTTGTTGGGAAGGCAGTCCCTGTGATCAGTGTGTGCAGGATTGTGGATTGATCTCGTGAAACAGCCAGCAATGAGTGTCTGTTCCCAAGGGAGAAGGCCGTGCGCATCAGCTGCATTTTGTTCTTGCTCTGGATTTTAATATTCTGGGACAAGCAAACAAACACCTTGGATGAGCAGGCAGTTGCTCCAGTGCCCTCTGTTTGAACAGGGGGACAGCAATTCCTCTCACATAACACAGGTTAGGGATAAACCAGGCCATGATTCAGTTGGATTTTAGCTGTTAGAAACATAAGTGTTCACCTGTTCTACACCTCCACTTCTGACACTGCTGAAAATGGTGAACGGTGAGAAAACACATGGAGGATAATCATTTCCTAATACCAGTTAAAAATGCTGAAAATTAATATGTTAGAAGTCCTTTAATGCAAAAGTGTGAAAGCTGTAATTGTTTTTTTTGTGTCTCAGCAGTTGTATTCTTTTTATAAGTAAACTTGATCATGTAGTTCTGCATTTTCTCAAGAGAGTCAGGATGACTTGTGCCACTTGGTGCTGCCTGGCTTTAATAGAACTTAATTATGTCAAGGTCCCTTTCAGGAAAATCTGAAGTCTGATATAAAAAGATTTTGTCTCTCAAATTTCAAAAGAACATGTGGAACTTTTCTTTGGGAGTCTGAAGGCAGAGGTTTTAGTTGTACCCAGAGGAGAAACACGATGTAAAGATAGGAATGTATTCATGAAGTTAATCATGCTGCAATGAAACAGCCCTTTAAAACTTCAGCTTTCAAGAGCATTGTACAGGAGGTAGTGTAGCAGTTGAAGTTGTAATTGTTTTTGTTGATATTTCAGATTGTTCCCAAATTCAAATATCAGTGACAGTGGTGTCCCTGCACTACCTCCCTTGACAATGAGACGGATGCGGGAGTCTGTCTCCCGGATACCTGTTAGGTAAGCTTGTATTTCCTGTCATTTCTCTTTTGGGAAATACGCTTCTTTCAAAACAATCAATCCAAACTAAAGACCCCCCAGCTCCTCCAAGGCAGAGCAAGCTGATAGAAGGTTGGGATGAATGTGCAAGGCAGCAACACCACTTCATCACAGATGATTCTTTCTTGTTCTTAGATCCACCAAAGCATTGATTTGAGATTTCATATTCTCGATTTTTAGCCTTAAAATTTTAAGGTAGAGTATTAAAGGCTTTTTGGAGACCTTTGTTTTCCTGCCTAAAAAAATCCAAGGCTCCCTTTTGGAATTTTTTGTGAATTAATTATATTTTATCTGATCAGGTAGTGTGCATTGAGGGTTCGTGTCTCATGGTGGATGATTCACATCCATAACTAAATGAATGCTCTGATACGACGACGACAGAAAGGAATTTAAAGAGAGAACAGTGGGAATTGAAAATACACTCCTCTTCAAGAAAATTCTGATACCTAGAGAGAACATTCCTGTAGTTTTAAGTGCTGAAATGAAACTTATGTCCCTTTCCAAGGGGCCTGTCCCCTGACACTAACATGTGCCTGTATTCTTTCCCTTGAAATTCTAGAGGCTGAAGAGAGCAGGCCAGCTTTTGTTTTTTCTGCACCCATTTGAAAAATCTGGTCATGAATGAGGCACAGAGCACGTAGCTGACTTGTAAATGGTTCTATGTATTTATTTCTTTATTTTCATGGGAACTGCGTCAGGAATTGATCTTTGCCATTTTACTCTTATTTCCAGGGTTGTTGAACAGTGACTTACTACCTTTATAGATGTTTTGAAGGGTCTTGTGAAGGCTGGCCTATTTCCATTAAGATACAGTTGTGTTTGGGGAGGATCCTTATGGTCTGAGTGGCCTTAGCTGTGATTTATAACTCTTTGTTGAGCTGCATTTTAGTCTTGGCCTCCTTTGAACTGGTGTTGGGTTTCATGACTTCCTTGCTGGCTGTTCTGTGCAAACCATTGAACAGTCTTGCAAAGCTTTACAGATTCAGGGCTTAGCTCTTAAGCTGTGCATTTAACAGGCTTGAAATGAGCAGTTTGTTTAATTTCACAGCCCTGAATTCATCTCTCTGAGCCAGTATTTTGTCAGTGTTATTAGATGTGATTTGATGGGGATTGAGGTGAACTGTGGCGACATTTCTAACAGCAAAACCAGACCTCAGCTAAACACACTAACTGAACACGTGAGCTGACAAGATCTTCAAGTGTTGCAAATTTATTTCTTAAATTAAACTGGGAATGGTTCAGCTGACCCAATAGTTTAGTTGATGTGTAAATCCCAGCTTTTTCTCTGCTTGGAATTGTGTGTGTATTGCTTTTGGACAGGTTGCATTCAACAGTGTTTTTCACCTGCCGGAGGGGAAAAAAAAAAATAACCATAACTCTCCTTTTGTCTCTCTTTCCTTCTCAGCTCCCAGCACAGGTATTCTACACCTCATGCCTTCACTTTCAACCCATCCAACCCTTCCTCTGAGGGCTCTCTGTCCCAAAGACAGCGCTCCACCTCCACCCCAAACGTGCACATGGTCAGCACCACGATGCCCGTGGACAGCCGGATCATCGAGGTAACTATGCTGGGGGCACAGAGCTCAGCTGGAGCTGCCACTGCCCAGGCACAGGCTGCTCATCCTTCCTGCCTCTCTCTCATTTGCTCACTGTTTGCCTCAGTTGGCTGAGTGGTGAGCAGTTTAGGAGACACATTTGCATAAGTTAATAATAAATTATTGCTATTGGCTGGAAGTCTAAAGCTAAAAGTCTATCATCTTTGCTGGAGTAATTGGTAAATTCTAGGGGGGTCTAAAGATGGGGTGGAGCTTCACAGATAGGCTTAAGTTTTGTGAAGAAATGCTTTTTAGACATGTTTAAAAATGTTCTTCTGAATTTAAAAGTCTAGGTTTGTAGGGGGTTGCTGGTGTTAATTTGAAATCAGACTAAAGGTGCCCTAAGTCTGGGTATAGTTCTTGGACTTGGAATGCTGAGCTCAGAGCTTCCTGGTGATCTGTGTGCCCCTGTAGGGAATTCATGACAGTTCTGGGCCTGTGGGCTGAAGCCAGCTCTGTCTGAGACTATTTCTGCTGTTCTTGCCTTCAGGCACATTTTTCTTGTGTTTTCCTATCTTAGACTGGCAGTGAGGGACAGCTCTTGGAATTCAGGCCTAAAGTGGTTGGTTTTCTTTCATTTGTTTTGTGACAGCCTTAACCCATGCAGGAATGGCTGGCAGAAGCAAGTGCTGAGCTGCAGGACTTGGAAGGGAGAGCAAGCACTGTTTGTTGCTTTTGCCTTTGGAGTAGTTTAAAGACTCAGGAGGCCAAGCAAAAGCCTTTGCTGAGTTCACCTGCATCTTCAGCTGCTGATTTATGGGTTTCTGTGAAATGTGAAGATGCTCTGAGGGGAATTAGAGAATTCCTCTGGGCCTTGGCAACAGAACCAAAGTGCCCTGCAGCCCCAGGAGGCATTTTTGGTCAGAGGCTTTGTGTCAGCTGGGTTTATGGGGAATGGTGTCCTCCCTTTTGTTCTCTTTAGGTTTCTTTGTCTCCCAGCCCTTTTTGCTGCCTCAGAGGCCTGGCTGACCATCTTCCATGGCACAAACCACAGTGAGGCACACAAGGAGATCTGAATTACTGATCTTGGTAGAATGATGAGTCTTTAAAGAGACATTGCTGTCTTTATGCAGAGCAGTAAAGACAGAAATACTTTCTATTCTGGCTCTTCACATTATCATAAAAATAGTTGTTGCATCCTGAAGGCTTTTAACAGGCCCCAAAGCAATGGAAAAAGAAAGTAGCAGAGACTTTCTAGTATGTCAGGAGAAATACCATCATAAAAAACAGGTTTACCCAAGGATTGATCCTAGTGAACCTCTGGATTTGTGCAGCAATAATGACTTAAAAATTTTACTGCCCTAATTATCATTTATCAAGCAAATTAGGTTATTTTTTTCTTTCATTTAGCCTAACATTTAATTTTTAAAAATACTTTTTTATACTTCCTCTGTTCTTTTCTTTTATCTCTTACTGTGTTGGCCTAGAATAACAGCCTGAATGCTTCTCCCAGCTCCTGGTGCAGACGCTTTTGTTTGAGGGGAAGAGTAGGTATTTCCTTGGTGCCTTTTGTTTTCTTGTGATTAACAGGATTGCTGTAACTTGTGAGCCATGGCAGTGTCCACGTGAAGTGTTTAATCTGGAGCTGATGTGATGAGAATCTTCCCAGCATGTTTATACTCAAATATTGAGGCTGTTTATTGGAAGAGGCAAATTGATAAAGAGCTTCATGTTTAGTTGAGCTGGCTGATTTCATCCTCCTCTGAATTTGAATAGGCTTGGATTAAAATGCATTGGGTCACACAGCCTTTAAAGCAAAACCTTCTCAAAACACATCCATTGTGTGGCTTTTCCCCTCTGGAAATGATTTTTATTGACTGTACCCATCCAAAGCCCTGAGATTAAGAACAAGTTGTACTGTTTTTATTTCCCATCAAAGTAAAGTTGACAGACTCCAGCCCTGGGGATGGTGTTATTTGTGTTGTAAGGGCAGCTCTAAAGAACAGGGGGTTTGGTTTGTTTGCTGTTGAATTTAGAAGCAAATAAGCAAATACTCACATCAGGATTGAAGCTCAGAAATACTTTTTCAAAGTAAGAACTCCATATAGATAAGCATGAGAAACAATTTAAATTCTTTGGTTATCCTTTGCCAGCTTCCTTGAAAGCAGTTACATTCTCAGGCTGGTGTACAGAACCAATCACTTGTGATTCAGGTTCTGAAAGGTTTTTATCATCCTTAAAATGAGCCAAAGTAATAAATTGAAGAGTTCACTGGTTGTTCATGCAGATTTTAATCCACTCAGGTGTGGAGCAGTTGGAATCTGCAAGAATGCTTTATTTAGTCCAGCCTGGGTGAATGCAACTAATGAGCTAAAACAGTGTCATTCATAACTGAATCTTGGCTGAGGATAATCCTAATTTAAAACTGTGGAGTGGAATGTGGGCTTGTTCTGTCCTCCTATGAAATCTTACCTTTATTATTCTACTAATCAGTTAGTTTGAATTGACTTCTGTTGACTTTGACAGTGTTTAACCTCTCTGTAGTGCATGTTCTTGCTTTGTACTTACACAGTCCCTGGATATTTTCCCTTTCCTGTTTGTACTTTGGGATAATACAAATGGCAGGTGAGAAAAGCTGTGCAGTGCTGTTTTGTCAGAGCTTAGTTCTCTCTTGTGCATGGCTGTAGAGTTGTGTTGTGCCCGTGGCATGAGGTGACACTTGTGGCACTGTCCTGGTGACCTGTGGGGAAACACTGCTCAAAATGCCAAATTCCCTGTGGGAATGTGCTTGGAAAAGGAGAGGGGTTTGTGTAGGGGCACTTGATGTGACTTTTTTGGGGGCTTGAAGTAGTATGTAGAGTTTTATTTCAAAATGAATATGGAGTTGGAATATTTGGGGGGGAGGGGGGTTTCAAAAGCCCTCCTTTATCCCAAAAGCTGTTGGGGAGTTGTCCCCTGGGCTCAGAGGCCACCCCAGGAGCTCTGTCCACACCTGGAACATGAGCATGAAGTGCAGGAGGAATGCAGACAGCATTGCTGCTGGTTCTTCTTGTTTTGTGTCCTTTTGTTTTCTCTTTCCTTTTTGGTAGCAGTCCTTTCAATATGCTGTGAATCTCCTCCCTGTTTTGTAAGAATTCACCAGTTGCATGGGTTTCCTGCAGGATTGGTGTGATGAGCAAATCCCCAATCCTGGAGCTGTTGGCCAGTGATGTATTATTGCACTTGACCAAAAGTAGCCCAGCAATTTCCACACCAGCCCTGCTTGGTCCTTGCTGTGCTCTCTTACCTTTATTAACTTTATTATCCACCTTCTCTCTTGCAGGATGCAATTCGAAGCCATAGTGAATCAGGTACTGTTTCAAAATTAAAACATTTTCTGATATGATTTGATTTGGTTGTTTTTCTTGTTCATAAACTGTTTTCTTGTATTTCTTTCTTAAAGCCTCACCCTCTGCTCTGTCTGGAAGTCCTAACAATATGAGCCCAACTGGCTGGTCTCAGCCTAAAACCCCAGTCCCAGCCCAAAGAGAGAGAGCCCCTGGATCTAACACACAAGAAAAAAACAAAATTGTAAGTATGGTCATATTGGTTTTAATTTAAAAAATAGTTAAACTATGCTGGGAGGGGTGGTGTAAATTTGGAATAAATTTCTGCACTAAAAGGTGCAGGTAACCTTGGATTGCTCTGCACTGTGTATACAGGAGCAATTTAATTGAATTGTAATTAATTTGGGAATGATGGCACGATTGCCTTGGGTTATAAACACTCAGAAGAAAGTGTTCTGGGTGGCAAATGAATTTCAGGCAGTGGTGTGACATTTTCAGTGCAGGTCCAACCTTTTAAATCTTTAGAGATGGCATTTTTTTGAATCAGTTTTAATGTATTTAAAAATTGGCTTTATTAGCACTATTTGAACTGTGTTGTTTCCACAGGAAGTGGATATTGCTAATGCCTTCATTTTCATTGGGGAAATGTCTCAGGGCAAAACAGATTTTACAAAATGCAACTTTTCCCTCAAAGCTTTGATTTAAACTTAGGGATGAGGGGAAAGAAAGAAGAGTTAGAATCATAATGGATAATATCTTGACATTTTTGAAGGCTTCTAAGCTTTCACCATGGAAATACAGCTGCTTAATGGGATTCAGAGTTTTTGCTCACTTCGACATTTGAGAATTTTGCTCTCAATCTGTTTGGCTTATTCCATTTAAATATGTAAGAGTTCCAAAATTTTAGCATTGTGCTTTTGAAGAAACCACTTTCTTAAATATTTCAGCTGTTTTTAAATAATTGATCATAAAGCATATATTCCTTTTGGGATCTCAGATTAGGGTTTACTTTTCTAGAGCAGACCTCCATGATAAACAGTTCAAGACATCCAAGAAAATGTGGTGATTTGTTGTTTGGGTTGTTTTGCTAAAAAACCCTCCCAAACTGAGGAGAAAAACAAAAATCCAAACTGCAGGAGAAACCTTTTTAGGTTTCAAGTCATCTTTAACTTGTGTGAAGTTACTTACCTTTTTTTGTGTGTGTATAAAAATTAAAAAGTGATTACAAATGAAATCCCTGTGAATTGTTATTTCAGAGGCCTCGTGGCCAGAGAGACTCCAGTTATTACTGGGAAATAGAAGCCAGTGAAGTGATGCTCTCCACCAGGATAGGCTCAGGCTCTTTTGGGACAGTTTACAAGGGCAAGTGGCATGGTGAGTCAATCTGGGGGGACACAACCAGGGAAAAAGGATTTATGGGTGCTGGTGCACATCCTGCACCAAAGGGAAAATGGATTTAGGGGTGCTGGATGCTCATCTGCCTCCAAAGGCACCAGGCAGAAGCAGGAACTGCTATGTTAGGAGCAGCACTGGAATTAAAGCAAAGCACAGACACCAAAAGCTGAATTTCACAAGTGCATTTCCATTTTCACTCCACTGATCTCTCCATTCCCACAGCAGTTTGCTTTCTGAAAGGGTTTGTTTTCTATTAGCTGGGAAATTCCACAGCCTGCTGATAAATTATATTTACCTTCTCTTAAAACCTTTGTGGTTTAATTAGCATGCTTCATGTCAAGGTGGGATGGAAAGGAAATCAGCATAAACTGTGGAGTTTTTTCAGTGGAAAAATGCTGAATGTGAGAGATTGATCTGTAGGTAGTGGGAGTATCTTGAAAACAGTCACCCCGCAGAGCTGCAGAATTTGTTTCCAAAGTCATGGCTTGTGATTTTGAAAAGAAACACACAGAAACCACTCCAAGCCCTCCTTTAAACAGCAGTATTGTCAGAAAAAAAGCTGAAACTGGAAACTTACCCGCAGCCCTCTATTTCTAATGAGCAAATATGTGCGTGTCTCAAAGCCCAAGTACTGTCAGCAGCAAGGGAGGCATTATGGTTACACTAAAAGTAATGAACAGTTTCTGGTTTTCATTATGGAAATGGAATGGGGCACAGAAATGAAGAGGAGAAATAAGTTAATATTAATTAATAATAAATTATTATCAACTCAACATTGATATTAATTTAATATAAATGATAATTATTAATACAATTAATAAACTAAATATTAATAAAAAATTAAGATCAAGATTTATTTGGACAAATTAGTAGAGGTGTGCTGTGCACAAATGAGGAATTTTAATTACATTGTTTATTAATGTTATTTTGAAGAGGGAGGGAAAGCTGCATTTTCCGTAACTTTGGTGATAATTTGATTTTTTTTATTTCCAGGGGATGTAGCAGTGAAGATCCTAAAGGTTGTAGACCCAACCCCAGAACAGTTCCAGGCTTTTAGGAATGAAGTGGCTGTCCTGAGGTGAGCTGGTGTTGCCCTGCTAAATCCTGATATCCCAGCCCTCCTTGGAGCCTTCTGGCCCAATGTTCTGTGTGTGATAGCACAAAAAGCAGATTTCCAGAGAAGAATAAAAAAAAAGAGAGTCATAATTCAGAGTATTTTTGTGGACTCTCAATACTCACATTGTTCAGGCCACACAGGGCAGTAAAAGGTGAGGATTAATAAATTCTGCCCTAATTCCATCACCAGTCAACACTTGAATTTCCTCTTCAAATTGCAGCGTATTTTTTTTTCCTTAAGCACATAACACTATTCAGTGTAACTGTTTTCTGCTTTTCAAATCCTGAGGTTTTTAGTGTCTAGTGAAGTGTCAGTGATGTTACTCCTGAAAAAGAACCGAGTAGATACATAAAAACCATTTCTTTAGGGTTCATAGTTATCCTTTGGTTTCCTCTTGGGCTTCAGTCTTCTACCTAAAGCTGGCACTTCTCCCAGCTTCCAGAACAATTTCTATCATTCCAAGGTCTTCTAATATCTTGAAAGTGTGACTGTTGTTTACTGATGCCAAACCATTTGGATTTTCAGCCATCCTTTCCTTAAACGTTGATTTTAAATAACTAAAAGAGGGAGTATTGTAAATAAAAACAAAACAAAACAAAAGGCTGATTTTTTTTAAAAAAAGGCATCTGTGGTTATATTTTAATGATTTGTAAGCCCAGACTTCACTCACACATCGACCTAGGGTTCCAAAGCTGCAATCCACTCAGCCAGGAGTGCCTTTTGAAAAACTCAAAAGGTTTTTTGGACGCGGCTGCTGATTCCTCTTGGTGCTCCTCCCTTAGGAAGACCCGGCACGTGAACATCCTGCTCTTCATGGGCTACATGACCAAGGACAACCTGGCCATTGTCACCCAGTGGTGTGAGGGCAGCAGCCTCTACAAACATCTGCACGTGCAGGAGACCAAGTTCCAGATGTTCCAGCTCATCGACATCGCCCGCCA
This sequence comes from Sylvia atricapilla, assembly GCF_009819655.1. NCBI lineage: Eukaryota > Metazoa > Chordata > Aves > Passeriformes > Sylviidae > Sylvia > Sylvia atricapilla. Next base: position 18,819,264 of record NC_089150.1, on the reverse strand, counting down.
GACCGCGCAGGGCATGGAGTGAGTGTGCTCCTTCCCTCCCTGCCCTGACACACAGGGCTGCAATGGCATTGCCTCTTCCCTCTGCACTGTGGGCTCTGCTTGGCCTTCATCGAGTTACTTTTATACTGATTTAGTTCTTTTTTATTGATTTGGTTTAGTTCTTTTTATTTTGATTTAGTTATTTTTTAATTGATTTGATTTAGTTCTTTTTATACCGATTTAGTTATTTGCAATTGATTTGATTTAGTTATTTTTATACTGATTTAGTTCTTTTATACTGATTTGATTTAGTTACTTTTATACAGATTTAGGGGTTTTTTTAATTGATTTGACTTAGTTCTTTTTATACTGATTTAGTTCTTTTTGATGTGGCTTTGATCTCGTTATTTTTTCCTGTGGATTCTTGCCTTAGCTCGTGTCTTTATCACTTCTATTTTCTCTAGGTTATCTGCTTTTAGATATAGTATATATGGATATATTTTTAGTCTAGCTTTATCTGCTTGAGGTCTTGCTGTGGTGCAGCAGATGAAATCCTGTTGTAAATACAGAGGGAAGGGCCTTTTCCTCTCTGTGTTGCTGTCCCACTGCAGTGTTTGACACACTGACCGACTCCCTGTGACATGAGGGGTGCCTCCTCTGTTCCACATGTTTTTGGGAGCATTTCCAGTGGCTCCAGGCCCCAGCTCTCTGCTTTCAGCCCTTGGTCTGGTGTTGGGAGCCCAGGAGCAGATGCCAGAGCTTGTTCATTCTGTAGATCAGGGCCCAGGTTTGCAGTCAAACACCACAAAAGTGGACACAGTTCAAGGAGGGCAGCTGGGAACAGCACAGGATACAGATTTCATGGATATGGGGACAGTCCCAGTTTTCCAGGGGTAATGGAGCTTGTGCCACTCCTTCCTGCCATTTCCTGCACTGAGTACAGCTCCGTTTCTTTGTTCCCAAAGTAGACTCTTGGAAAGGCAGAGGTGTGTGCAATAAACTGAATAAACTGTCTGTGGGGAATGAAAATGTTCTGTGTGAGCAGCCCTGCTAATGGCTCTTCTGCTTTTCCCTTCACAGCTATTTGCATGCAAAGAACATCATCCACAGAGATATGAAATCCAATAGTATCCTTCCTGAATCTGGATTTTCTGCTGGGAGGGGGAGGGATTTATTCTTCATTCTGTGGGGGTTGCAATAGCTATTTTAAATATAATCTTATATATAACTACTAATGGGCAATCCCTATTGGTGAGCTAGCAAGGATTTCCACAGAACATCTGTGCTTGTTTACCACACTTGGGATAAAGATGTGCAGCAGTTGTGCTCTAGAAGTCTCTTATTTTATTTAAATAGGGTTTATTCAGTGCTCTGGTACCCAAATGATGCTCTCCTCATTGATGAGAGCTGTGTGCACACATGGATCTGTTTCTGTTTCTTGTGTATTTTTAATATATTTAAACTCCCCATGTGACTGGCAGAAATGAAGCCAAAAATCTTACTTTAAACTCAAGAGAAGGCAGCCTTTTACCATTATATTTCGTGCAAAAATATCTATTTAGTAATGCATCTGGAGTGAAAATATTGTGAGCTGATGTCTTTCACCTTTGAAATGCTAAATTTTGGAATTACCAGAACATCCATGGAGCTACTAGCAGGAACTGGGGCTTCCTTCAGTCAGATGTGGACAGGATGTTTGGGCAAATGTCATTAAAAAAAAATAAAAATCTGCCAAGTTCAGTAGTTCCAGAATGTCAGTGGATTCCATTTCCAGTTAAACTAAAAAAAAACCCCAACCAACCAAAAACCCCAGTGATTTTAGTGTATAGGAGGCCAGAAATCTGTGATTCCTTGTAATGATGATAATTTTTGTGGAATAAATTAGCTCTGCTCCTGACACAGAAATGAGGATTCAGTCATGTTTATATTTCTGAATTATCTTTCTGAACTTAAAACCTACCCAAGTGAAATCATTAAATGATATCTTCTTAAAATAACCCCAGCAAAGAAGGTGCTGGTATCAATAATAGATCCATGAAGGAGATAATTATAAATATGTGGATATATTTCCAGTTAAAATCATAGTTAAATACCAGGAGATCTGCCAGAGAGAACTTGATGGAAATTGGTTTTATTTTGATACATTTCATCTCCTTGTAATTGGTGGGTTTTTTTTTCCTGTGTTGGAGGCCTCTGTGCTGTTTTCCTTTCTCAGTTACTTAAGGAGCTGCAGCCAATGAACTGCTGATTTCTGTCCTAGCTCACCATAAAGATAAATCTACAAATAATGCTGGAACATCTGCTCTGGTTTAGTGTTCAATGTTCATTTAGGCATGGCTGCCATCAAATCCCTTTTCCTTGGTTTCACATGCAGCTCCAAGCAGCTTTCAATAAAACAAGCAGCACTTGACTAATCAGGTCAGAAAACACAGAACTGTTGACTGAAGTTTTTGCAGTTTCTTTAACAAAACCACAGATATATTTCTTCATGAAGGCCTCACAGTGAAAATAGGAGATTTTGGTCTGGCAACTGTCAAATCCAGGTGGAGTGGATCCCAGCAGGTGGAGCAGCCCACGGGCTCCATCCTGTGGATGGTGAGCCAAACATTCCCTGCTTTGAAATACTCTCGTGCATCTGTCCCTTGAACACTGTCTGCAACATTCAAGTCTGTCAGTGCTGTGTAACCTTTTATTCCAGCTCTAGGATAAGTTAAAATCGTGCTAAGCAGACACCAGGCTCCCATGGGTTCTCCATTGTGGTTTGTGAGTTATTTTAAATACTTAGGGCTGCCAGGATAGCTGGAAGTGTGTATTAAAAATATCAAGGTGCTTGGCTAAGACTGGTTTGTGCTCTGTAAAATCACCTGAAACAAAGTTCCAGAAGCAGAAATGTTCTTTTCTTGAAAAAAAATTGTACAAAAAGCCAAGCTTTTGAAAACTTTCTATAAAAGAATTTAAAACTAATTTGTCCAATGGTATCTTTTGTATTTGTGTACGTGAAACAGACCTTTGTGGGGGGAAAGAAATCCTGCATATTTGCTCATTGCACATTTTTAGAAAAAATGTGTTTATTTAGTCATTTACAGCCCATCTTTGCTGAGCTGTCATAGGGAGGGGAGGTTGTTCCTGTGATCCCTTATTGTGGTTTTTATGCTGTTGTACTTCAGTGCTCTGCTGAGTAATTCTGAGGGGGAAAAACAAGTCTTAGCCAATAGGAGAGTTCTTTGGATGGTTCACACCTTATTCTGTTCAATCATCTGATGTGGTTTATTGTAAGAAGCTTCATAATTTTGTAAATATGTTAAAATATTCCTGCATTTCTTCCCTGATCTTCAATATGTGCTGTTTTGTGTTTGGTTTTCTCATTCCCTGTCCATGTTTTGGTATCAATTTACAAGAGAGTCGAGTTTGTGTTTTTCCCCTTTAACCTTGATATCAGTTTAAGACCTGATGGTGAAACTCAGGCTCAGTTCTGTGTAAGGTGTAACAGGAGTCAAAAAACATTGCAAATCCAAATAATAATATTTTTCCTAATGCCAAAATGCTTGTTCAGTTAAAGCACTGATTTGTGTGTGTGCTCGGAACTGTCCTGATATTTTGAATAAGATGTGGAGTAGCCCTGCCTGAGCCTTAGGTAAACTCATCAAAGATTTGGGGCTACTTTACTCACTTATTTCTAGCTGAGCTCACTGTCTCTGCTTCCCAAATCCTTTCCCACCACTTGTGCATTCTGCTTTTGTTCATACTTTGATTTTTCCCCTGCCAGGCCCCCGAGGTGATCCGGATGCAGGACAGCAACCCCTTCAGCTTCCAGTCAGATGTCTACTCCTATGGAATAGTGTTATATGAGCTGATGACAGGAGAGCTGCCCTACTCCCACATCAACAACAGAGATCAGGTGAGGAAGCCTCTGGTTAGGGTTAGAAATAAACTCTGGGTTATTTCTGGCCATGCAGAAATGCAGGATAAATACAAATGCAAACCAGCTGAAGGGGTGTTGACAACCTGCTTTGTTTCAGCAGTAAATGTGTAGCTGAATGTTCACCTCAGTATTGACAGTGCAGGTACTCAAAGGAAAAAAAAAATTCCTTGAAGTGTCCTGTTAATTTATTCCCAGGTTACAGCTTTTGCTACTCAGTAAAATATTGGTTTATACATTTGCAGTTATGGGAAATTCCCCTTTTGGTGTTAGATGTGCTGCTGGTACATCAGGAAGATGGGATTTGGTGCTTTTTACTAAGGAAAAAAAAAACCCAAAAACCCAGTAACTGCAGACCAACCTTTGAATATTGAATATTTTTTAGTCTTTACTAAACTGTCCTTTGAATATTTATTTAGTTTTTACTGAGCTGTTTCCCAGCCAGGCCTGCAGCGCTCTGTTGGGACTGGGTTTCATCCCCTTGGGGGGCACTAAAGCTGCCCAGCAGTGTGAGGCCCTTGTGTAACTGCCTTTTGTGCTGTTGGTTGTTGTTGTACAGATCATTTTCATGGTTGGCCGGGGCTATGCTTCCCCAGACCTCAGCAAGCTGTACAAGAACTGCCCCAAGGCCATGAAGAGGCTCGTAGCAGATTGTTTGAAGAAAGTGAGGGAAGAACGACCTCTGTTCCCACAGGTGAGTGGGGTGTCCTGGGGATTTATAAAGAGCCATCAGCACACACAAGAATCTGCTCAGATAGAGATTTGGGTTCATAGAAGTGCAGCCCGTGTCCTGTCGTTGTCCTTATTCACAGTGCAGCTCTTTGGGCAGTTTTGGTTGGACTTGTGATTTGTGTGAAGTTGATGAAACACAGCCTGCAGCATGTGCAGGCTCAGGCTAACACCAGAGCAGGCTTCCAGCACCTCACCTGTGTAGAGAGAAGCCAAACCCCAGCCTCACACAATAACAACAGAATCTGTCTCTGGGTACCCATTTCATTTTAGAGCTGGGTTGAGGGAAATGAGAGGCCAATCCTCCTTTCCTTGCCCACAGCTCTGAACAAGCAAAATCCACTGGGAATGTAAATTCATGTAACCATTTCTGGTGTTTTTACAAGGGATGCTTTACCTTTTCCTGTTACTATGGGTATGGGGCAGGTACTTTATTACACTCATTAAATATGAGTAATTAATTAATTGTCAGCAGTTCTGGAAAAGTAACTTCTTGCTGTTGCTGTCAAGCATTGTTTAGAAAGTCCTTTTTAGATGTCAGGCAGAAGATGCAGTTCCTTCCCTTTACTGGAGAATGGTTTAAATGCTTATTAATTGATCCTAATAGATGCTTATTAATTGATCTTAATGTCTGTGAAGCGATGACAAACACCTTGCAGCCTGTGAAACTCCCTGAGGCCCTCAGAGCACTGACAGTGGTGGGCAGACCCCACAAAAATGAGTGCAGTTAAACGAAGGCAGCTGGGAACAGCACAGGATACAGATTTCATGGATATGGGGACAGTCCCAGTTTTCCAGGGGTAATGGAGCTTGTGCCACTCCTTGCTGCCATTTCCTGCACTGAGCACAGCTCCGTTTCTTTGTTCCCAAAGTAGACTCTTGAAAAGGCAGAGGTGTGTGAAGGGCTTGGGTGTGGAATAAACTGGGCAGGGTTGGATTTGCAGTGCCCCACGGAACACTGAAATAAAACCTAAAGCTTGGATAAGAATGGAATGAAAGTGTTTCAGTGGAAGCACAGGGAGCTGCTGTCCCACAGGCCTCTCTAAGCTGCTGTTCCCCCCCAGATCCTGTCCTCCATCGAGCTGTTGCAGCACTCTCTACCCAAAATCAACCGCAGCGCCTCGGAGCCGTCCCTGCACCGCGCCGCCCACACCGAGGACATCAACTCGTGCACGCTGACCTCCACCCGGCTGCCCGTGTTCTGAGCTGTGTCCTCAGCTGCTCCTGCCCTGCTCCCGGCCCGGAGCGGCAGGAGGAGCTCCCAGCTGTGCTTCCCACGCCTCCCACGGTGTCCAGGCTCCTCCCGCAGGATCCTCCCGGTCCCACTTGGACAAAGAAGCTGCTGCGGCTTCGTGCAGTTCTCAGCCTGCAGGGACACGGCTCCTCATTGCCTTTGCTACCATCTCTTGTTCTGGGAGAGGTAACAGACTACAAATCAAGAGATCTATTATTATTTTTTTAATAGATGCACTTGAGCCTTACTTTCCCCTTCCCAGAAGCGATGGCCGTTTGTTTGGCAGTGGTTGTGGCTGGGTTTTTGGCTCTGAGGACAGGTGATGTTCTGGTGCTCTGACTGCCCCATGCCAAGTGCCACCTCACCCCGGGCAGTTTGTGCCTGGAGTGGGAAGAGGAAATAACTCTGGAAATCAGCTCCTGCCTAAGAGCTTCACCAAGCCAATGAAATAAGTTCAAATGCTAATTCAACACAAAAAAAAAAATAGTTTTGCAATAGTTTTGCACATAGAAGAAAAACTCTTGCAAAAAAGGATGGAATCTGTTGTGAATTGTCCTGCTCAGAGAAGGAGGTGAGCCAGTCCTGCTTTGGTCATCTGGAAAAGCCTCCCAGCTGCCTTTGGTACTATGGACCTGTTCCTGCAGCCCAGGCAGGGGTGAGTGAGTGAGGAATGCTGGGCTGGGGGCTGGAAAAGGCTGGTGAGGGATGTTCCCGCCTCCTGCAGAGGAAGCTGTCGTCCAAGAGATGCACTAGCAAGAGGAAACTGAGCATATACAGTTTTTCTTGTTGATTTGGGTTTTAATTTTGTTTTTATTGCTCCTGAGGAAAAAAAAATGCATTTATTGTAAGCCAAGGTTCCTCTGATTATCTTATTTTAATAAAATAAATTAAATTTTAGGTTGTAAGATTCAATGTCATCATTTTAATGTAGCCAGCCACAGTTCTGAGTGGGACATCTGCATTTGGAAAACTCAAGGAATGACATTCTGAATCATTTTTAAAAAGGTAACTGATAAATAACAGCAGTGCAAGTAAAAACACACTTGATAAAAACACCTCTACATTTCCATTCCCACGTGACAAGACAGGTTTTCTCTGCTGCAATGACCTTCCAGCAGCAGCTGCTCTGGACACCCACCCTGATGTGCCTCAGGCTCTTCCCCTGAACCACTTCTGCTCTTCTTTCTCATTTACTGAGGTGCAGGTGAGGTTTTTGTGTTTGCTGAACTCCATGGAGGACAGGAATAGGTGGATAAATCTATGGAGACTGCTCCATATACTTCTGCATGACTTTTAATATTATTATGGGTGTTTGGGCTGCAACTCTGTCTAAACATTATTTATCTCTAATTTTCAATTCATTATAATAAGCTTAAAACATGGAAGAAAATACCCCCAGAAGAGGTAAGCTGCTTTTACTTTAACTCTGATTTCCCAAAGGAAATCATTATCCATGAGTTTTAAACCAGATCATGTGTCTCTTGAAAAAATTAAGTATTTTTGGCAAGTAGGTTAATTTTATCCAGCACTGGATACCCAGTTAAACAAAAGGTGCTGAGTGAAGAACTCAGACATGCTAACTCCTTGGGTAGCTTTGAAAACCAAGTTATTTTAATTTCAGACTCTTCCTCATGGCTTCTTGGGGCAAAGTAAATCAGGAATGTCTTGTTTCAGGTAAAAAACATCCTCTCCATTGATTATTTTTTGTGTGTGTGCGCTCCTGCCAATATTTCTTTCTGGAAAAAGAAAATTTATGTGCAGGAGCAGATGGAAATGAGCTTCAAGGGGAGGGTGAGGGCAGGGGAAGTATTCTGGGGTAGGAAATGTGTTTGGGTGCCTTTGAAACATTCATCTTAGTGTCTGACATCCCTCTAAGGGATGATTTGCCTTCTCCTTTGTAATTAATGCTGAGCAATTACACTGATTGGCCTTAAGACCTTTGCTGGGCCAGTTTTACCAAGAAACTGGGAATTGTTGCAGACAGTGCCCAGGCCAGACCTGAGTGTGCAGGAATCATGATGGGAAAGTTGAATTTCCAAGGCAGAAGAGAGGGTACAGCTGGCAGGGGCAGAGGGGAGCAGCTCCTGCCCCAGAAATGCCAACAGCAGCTGGGTGGATAATCCTGCAGTCACTGCTCTGGTGCCAGTTCCAGCTGTTTGAACCCCAGGGGAAGGTTCCTGCTGCTCCCTCCCAGCAGGGAGCAGATCCTGGTGTCACCCCCAGGGATGGCCCAGCTGCCAGCAGCTCCTGCCCAGGGCTCTGAACACCTTTTGCTTATCATTTTCACCCCTGGTGGAGCAGGACACTGACCACCACTGCTCCATGGGTGGTGATTACAAACCTTTCTGCTCTTGCCTTGTTTTCTTACACATTTTAAAGTATTATTTTTATGCTTTTATATTGCTGTTGACAGTAACCAAACCTGTTACACACCTGCCTTCCATTGCAACCAAACTGTTCTAAAATAAACCCCACATCTCTGTATTTACAGACACTGCTCAGTGTCTCACTCCAACCCCCAGTGATTTACAAGGACCCGAGTCAGCGACAGCTCATGCTCAGGGTTGTCCATGCTGGTACTCAGCAGCCACTTGAGTGCACACTGAATTCTTGGTTTAACTGCAGAGTTAATACAAAAGACTTGATAACACTGGCACCAGATTTCACAATCAAACTGCCTTCGCCACACCAACAGAAGTGACATTTTTACCGAAGCCAGAATTCAGTAACAGTTCTGTTAACTCAGCATTAATCCCTCAGCCCTCCCGGGCCTTCAGCATTGCTGGGGAAAAGGGGAATGGAGGCACTGAGCTGCTGCAGAGCCACTCCTGGATGTGGGGCAGCAATGGCCAGGATCAGCTGCTGCAGCTGCCAAGCTCCAGTTTGTGCAGGGAGTTCAGGAATCAGTGCAGCTGCATTTGCTTTGCAGCAGGAGCCACTGGACCCTGTGTAAAACAGGGCTGGGAAGTGGCCTGGCAGCCCCTGCCCAGCCCTGTCCCCACACCCAGAGAATCCACCAAACTGAACTCCAGGTGCTATTTGAGGTAAAATGTACCAGCTCCTTTTTAAGGAGAAAACCTTACACTGACCACTATTTCCAGTGGCTTTTGTAGTTACACATTTAGCTGATTTAGTGGAGGAAAAAACCCAAAAGCACCCAAACTCTATTTAACAACGGTTTTTACCAGCTTAAGCTTTCACTGGACCTGTATTTACACTACCACTCAGCTCACAAGACAGCATATGTTAGGCCAGAGAGGGAAAAAACCCTCTTGGGATTAAGGGATTCTTTTTCCATGCAGCCTATTTATTTTTTTAAATAGATTTTAGTCTTTGTTGTTGTTGATGTCGTTGTTGCCATACAAAAACTATCTGAAAACGTTACCAGGACTGCACAAGTAAGCACCAGGGCAGGCTTTGTTCTGGGTGTGCTGGAGAGTCTCAGAGCAGGGTTGAGGCCCCTGTGGGGCTCAGGGGGCAGCGGTGGGATCCTCCTCAGCCCCAGAGAGGTGCATGAACAGCTCCCCCAGCTCCGTCACGTCGCTGTCGGCGCCCGGCGCGCTCCGGCTCTCCCTGTCCTCGATAAAGTCCCACAGGCGCACCGAGTTGAAGAACTGCAGGAGAGAAAAAGCTCTGAGCACCCCCCAGGCAGCACCGGGCTGGCCTGGGCAGGTGTTTCCTCGGGAAAAACCAGGCAGAAACATCCCAAAACAGTTTGAGCTCAGGGTTGACAGGCAGGCTCTCCTGTCCTGAACAGGCACTGAGGGGACAGCTGGGGCAGAGCCACCAGCACAGTCTGAGGTTTTACCCTTTTCAGCTGCCCTCAGTGCCAGCACAGGAGAGGAGCTGTGGGTACTGTGGGTGAAAGCTGTAAGAGCAGAATTCCTGTGAGGAAAGGTTTGGACTGGTTGAAAAAACAAAGCAGTGACACTTTGGAGTTAAACAAGAAAAATGAGATGCTTTGTGTCTCCTTTCAAGAACAAACCTTTGCCCAAGGAGCACTGGGAGGTGTTTTGTCCCTCGTCCTGCATGGCAGGGGCCATGCCAGCAGCACAGGTGCCCTGAGGGGAGGCCTGGGTGGCAGCAGGGCTCTCCTTACCCGCACTGTGCCCTCGGAGCTGAGCTGCTTCCGCGGCTTCTCGGGCTCGGCTCGCGTCCCGTCGGGATACGCGTGCAGGTACAGACACTTCCCTCCAAAGGGACACGTTCCTTTCCCCTGCTCAAAGTACTTGCAGGGCTTCTTCCTGAGTTAATTACAAGAGAGAGTTAATTGCCTTCACACTGGAAGGGGATACTGTTAAGTTCCCATCACAGCCTCAGTGATGCTCTGGTAACACAGCCAGAGCTTTGGCCTCCCATTCTCCAGCTGAGAGCAGTGAATTAGAGGGCAAAGATCATTAAAGCGAACAAAAACACAGAAAACCCCCCAGCATCATAAATCAAATACAATGGCACTGCCTTAAGATGTGGAAAGTGAAGGATGTTCAAAGAACATCACGAGCCAGGCAATTACTATTTTCCTAGCCTGTATTTTCTCCTGCATTTCCTACCACTGTATTTTCATGACCCAATTCCTCTCCCCATCTCCTTTGCCAATACTTTGTTAAAGTTTCCCTCAGCTCTGCTGATCACCCAGACTGTCCTGGCTGCACAGCAGTTCCAGGGTGGGTCCTTACACAGGACCTGGGGCTGTTGGTGGGTTGTTCTACAATTAAATTGTTCTACAATGAAGAACAGCTGCAGAGGAAACTGCAAGCCCAGCTGTGCCTGCTTAGCCTGGAAAGAGGGAGCAGGAGGGAAGTTTCTCACTGCTCTGGGAAGCACAGGCCTCACACATTCCAGCCACATTGCTACTGGACAACACAGGGAATGCAGGCCTGGAGAAATTGCCATTTCCGGCAGACATTACAAAAGCTCTGTGAATTTTTATGCCACTGTTCCATTTTCCTTCCCTGTTTGCTCTCCTCAGTCACCACGGCTGAGGGATCTACAGAAGCCACACGAAGCCAATTTTGGCAAGTGAGCTGAAATAGCTTCAACATTTCTGAGCCTTTCTCAGAAAGGAGACTGAATTCCTGAACTACAATTCCACAGCCACACAGTGAAGCAGAAGTGTGTCCAAGAGCTGAGGAGCTCTCTGCAGAGTGGTCTGGAATTACATCAAGTTTAAAAATAAAGGCTCAGCAATTGACTGAGCCTTGGAGCAGCTAAAGAACAACGTGAGGAGTGTGGGTGGTTGCTGAACTTACCCCACTCCCTGCTTGAATGCTTCAATCAGCTCATTCTTCTTCTCCTGCTCTTCCACCCAGTACACGCTGGGGATGACAAACTCGGAGATCACCCGGCACTCAGGGCAGGACCTGAACAAAACAAAACAGGCTCTGGTACCTCCCCAAACCTGCCACAAGTGAAGATCCTCCCCATGGAACTGGGATCTTTGTCACCTCAGGCAGCACTTTGTGTGCATTCCACTTGGAATGACCCAATCCAGGGCACCCAGGGCTTGTGTTTGTCTCTGGACTTGAGCAAAAGCAACAGGGATTTATTTCCTCAATGTGCACAAACAAAATGTGTTCTGTGAGTGCAGCACGAAGCCAAAACCACTAATGAAGGTGTCTCAGCCTTTTGACATGCAAGGAGCTGATGGTCACGTCAATGAAATTTGCAGTAGAAGTTGTGCAGGAAAGTCTGTTTTGGTAGAAGGCTGAAAATATGTCCCATCTTCTCTTCAGCATATTTGTAACTTGAGAGATGCTTAGAGAAGGAGACTTCCCTAACTGGGTGTTTTAAATTCTCTCATCTGAGGGGGAACAAGTTTGGAACACATTTTTTGTAGAACTAGAAGACAAAGGCATTTACTGAGACAGATAAAAGAGTGGTTAGTGGGGCATTTACCTGGAGCAAGCCGTAATTTAGGGAAAAACCCCGTCATTAAGCACAAACATAGGACAAGATGGAGTTGTTGGTTTTGCACACAGGGCAATGCAAGGGGCAGAGCTCTGCAAGGTCCCAACTGTCCCAGCGTCCACTCTGCCACTGACCACACAATCAGAGAGGGCTGAGCTGCCCCTCTGGAATTCGATGGCCAAACTTCCCAGGCAGGGCCATGGAATTCAGGGAAGGGGTACCAAAGAACACCCAGTGCATCCAGCTGCTTTGTGCAGGCAGCTCTCAGCCCAGCCCTGGGCAGCACCTGGAGCTGGCTTTGCTGAGCTCTGTCAACATCTGCAGCTGCCCTGGGAGCAGCTTCAGGCCCTCTCAGGAGCCAGAACTCACTTGATGATGGGGTTCTCAAACTGCTTGGCACATCTCCACTGGCGGATGCAGGACAGGCAGTAGGTGTGGGTGCAGTTGGACAGGATCCCAAACCTCCTCTCTGAGGCTGAGGGTTTCTCATACACCACCTCCATGCAGATGCTGCACACCTTGTCCTGGCTGGCCTGGATGGCAAAGGCCCTCTCCATGTCGTGCTCAAACGTTGCCATGCACATCTGTCAGGGCAGAGAGTCACTGTGAGTGCCAGCCTGTCACAGCAAATTCCCTCTGGAGAGGATCTGCTACAGGGAGAACACGGGACACTCACTAAGGGCATCATTCCCACCTGTCACTGTCAGAGTTTTATTTAAAGAACATTAAATTCAAGCATGTTATTTCAGCCTTCAGTGTTCTTCAGCTGTCAGAAATAAAGATGCCAGGGGGCTTTGTTCAGCCCTTTCTGCATCTCGGTCAGGGAACAGGTATTGAATAATTTGATGCTTCAAACATCCCCAAAAAACATCTCACTGAATAGGTGCCACACTCAAGGTGTTCCTCTGGTTATAATTAAAGTCACGTTCATTCACCAGAGGCTAATTTTCAGCCAGTTACGGAATCAGTCCCTTATTTCAGCCTTTCCTCCTGAGCTGCTCATCCCAGCAGTGACAACCCACAACCCATCCCCACTCCCACAGCACTGCAAGGTGAGCTGCTGCCTCAGCCAGAGCCCTCCCAGAGACACTCCCCTGGGAGACTTTCAGGGTGCTGTGGGAGGAGGCAGCAGGCCAGTCTGTGATGAGGACAAAACATGAAAACCCCCCAGCTGCTCCCTGCAGCACCACTGCCAGTTCAGCTCCAGAGGCCTGAGCTGACCCCTCTCAGCACCGTTCTCTTGACAAACAGCACAGCAGCAGCTCCTTGGAGAAAACTCTTGTACAAAACCCATCTTTAGAGCAGAGCAGCCCCCCCCAGCTCCCCCTTTACCATCTCGTGGGCCTTCCTCTGCTCCTGGTCGAAGGGGTGCAGCACCTGGAGGCCACAGATCTCGCAGAGCTCCCCGTGCAGGTACAGGCAGCGCTCCCCGAAGTGGCAGGTGCCGGCGGCGGCGTAGGGACACAGCTGCTCCAGGGTCCCCCCAGGGCAGCCCCCGGCCCCCCCAGGGCAGCCCCCGGGCCCAGGCTCCTCCAGCCCACTGCAGATGGCCTCCAGGTACGAGTGGGGCTTGCCCTCCTCGCTGTCCCCAGGGTCGCTGCAGCACACGGGGGTGCTGGGGACACTGGGCCGCTGCTTCTCTTCGCTGGAGCCACACAGATCTGGAGGGGCAAGCACAGCGTGCTGCAGTCAACCCCCAACAGCTCCTTTCTCTCCAAATTTCAAGTTTTCTTCCCAGCTCTAAGCCCTTTCTTGGGATTTCCCCGAGTTGCCTACTGTAGAGTTCAACTGCGGCGTTTATTTGGGTGTTTTCTGGTAGCAAATACGCTAAAACAACCACAGAATCGTTAAGGACAGAAAAGACCCCCAAAATCATCGGGTTTGACCAATCCCCACTTTTTCACCCACATCCAGTTGTTCCATGGACACCTCCAGGGATGAGGATTCCCTTCCAATGCCTGACCACCCTTTCCATGAAAAAATTCTTCCTGATGTCCAGCCTGAACCTCCCTGGGCTCGAGAGATCAAACAGTTCCTCCTGTGCTGCTGCTGATTGTCTGACACTCCCCCCACTCCATCCCCCTGCCAGAGCGGACAGAACGCTCCCCTCTCATCCCTCAGGGAGCAGGGTGGAAGCAACAGTCACTTCACAGAGCCATGCAAAAGGATGCCAGGCAGAGGGAGGCCCCAGGAGGGAGCTCTGCCCTTGAAACTCTGATAAGCACAGGAGACACAACCTCCCTCCCTCCCTCCCCGCAGCCCCAGGGCCCAGCAGAGCAGCCTCCCACTCACTCCTGTCCCGGAGCACCAGCGTCCTCTTCTCCCTCCTGCTGCGGGGGGCGGCGGGGCCGTGCTCGGGGGGCGGCCGGGGGCTGCCCGGGGCCGCGGGGGGCGGCGGGGCCGCGGCTCCGCCCGCCGGAGGGAGCCTCACGTGGTCATACCTGCGGCAGGAAACCCGGGATCACGGCCCCGCACCCAGACACCGAGCCCACAGGGCCCTGGGGAAGGAGAGCATCCCGAACCGCCGGTGGGACTGGGGAGACACTCCTGGAAAACCGGGGACACCCTCCAGGAGGAGAGCAGGAGCACCAGGGGAGCAAAGGGGCTCCATGGATACACCCAAAGGCTGTGTATCTTCACAGAATAGTCTCTGAAATGTTCCCTGTCTGTTTCTGGACCTGGACATGTGCACCGAGTGCCCAAATTCCAACCCAGGTGCTGGAGGGAGCCCACACACAGAGCCTGCAGCCGTCCCTGAGCCCAGCCCATCCCACAGCAGCAATCCCAGCTGGTGGAATCCCTGATGTCCAGCCCCTGAGCCCGGCCTGGCACATGGATCACGGAGGGAAGGGAGCTCTGAGGGGAGCTCCAGGCTCCTCAGCCAGCAGGAAGTTCCTCCAGGAGGGATCCAGGGGCTGCCCCGTGGCACAGCCCTGATAGATCAGTGCCCAGCATTCCCTGGAGCATTCCTCTGGGAGTTTTAACCTGGAGACTCCAGGGAAAGCTGTGGAGATGCTCAGCATTCCCACAAGGAGGGCCCTAAAAGTCCCCAGAATTGTGCACAGGATGAGCAAGAGGGAGGCTGGCAGCTGCAGCAGGAGCTTCCAGCCTCTCCACAGCCTTTCCACAAGCACCTGCAGCTCTGACTGCAAGAGCTGCACGGAAAACACACATGAAACCCAAGGTTCCATTTCTAGAGAGCAAAACAAGCCCTGAAACTGAGCCAGAGCAAGACTCCACCACTGGTGGAGTCAGCTGCTTTAGGCTCCGGCAAAACTCGCATTTAATAAACGATTCCATTCCCCTGCTCCTCTGTGCTGTTTCTGTGACCGCCCTGGGGTGCAGCTGACAGGACAGGAGCCCTGGGGGTGCCCGGGGGTCTGGTACCTGCAGCGGGCGCCGTAGGCACATTGCCCCTTCTGGTAGTACTTGCAGATGGTGGAGGATTTGCTGTTGGCCAAATCATGGGAGAACAGGCACTTGCTTCCCTCCCGACACACGCCCTGCAGGTAGTACCTGTGGAGAGGAGAGGTCAGAGCGGGCGCTGCCGGCAGGAGGAACGCTTTGCTTTGCTTTGTTTTCACTGAATCACCGAGGCTGGACAAGCCCTCCCAGCCCAGAGCACTCCATGGCCACCTCCAGGGACGGGGGCTGCGAACCTCTCCGGACAGCCCCCGCCAATATCCCACCGCCTTTCACTGAACAAAACTTCCCCGAGGAGACCTGGAGGAGCCTTTCCAAGCTGACCCCGCTGGTTTCCCGGGCACCCCGCGGGGCCTGGACCCCGAGCAGCCTCCGGGGCAGGGCGCAGGGCTGGGGCCGGCGCAGGGGAGGGGACAAGGGTAGCTCGGGGGACACCCGCCACCTCCCGCTCGGCACGGCCTGGCCCCGCACGGAGTGTGGAGGGCGTGAGAGCGGAACGAGGGGGCTGTGAGGGCGCGGCCCGGGGGCTCAGGGGTGTCCGAGGGGCTGCGAGGGCTCCGGGCCCGGCCGGGCCGCGCTCACCTGCACGTCACCTGCTTCGTGCTCATCGTGCCGCCGCACCGCCGCGCCCGGCCGGCTCCTCACGCCGCGCACGAAGGTTCCGCGGTGAGAGCGGGATGGGCGTGACCGCGGCCCCGCCCCGAGCCGCGTTTCCAGCCGGAGTCTTTTTACCGCCGCGCCGGAGCCATGGCGGTGCTGCGCGTGCGCCATTGCCGCGCGCTGGTGTACTGCCGGCGCGCGCCGCCGCGCTGCCCCGCGTGCGGAGGGGACCTGCGGCAGGCCGGGCTGACCGCCGCGCCTGTCCGCCTGCACTGCCCCTTCCGGCACGGCCACGGCCAGCCCCGCGCCTTCCTCATCAGGCCCAGCCACGGGACCTTCCTGGAGTAACCGCCAGGGGGCGCCGCGGGAGCGGGGACGGGGGCGGGGCAAAGCGGGGCGGGGCTGGAAACGGGTAACGCGATTGGGTGGGAAAGGGGGGCGGGGCAAAGGGGGGCGGGGCAAAGGGGGGCGGGGCAAAGGGGGGCGGGGCAAAGGGGGCGGGGCAAAGGGGGCGGGGCAAAGGGGGCGGGGCAAAGGGGGCGAGAATAAGAATGGGTAATGAGACTGGGTGGGGAAAGGGCGGGAAATGGGATGGAAAAGGGGCGGGCACTGAGAGGGAAAGATGAAGGGAATGGGGAGGGAGAGCGCAGGTAAAGGGAAGGGAAAAGAGGAAGTAAAGGGAAGACAAGGGAAGGGGGAAGGAAGTGAAAGGGGAAGATCAGCGAGAGGGAAGGAAATGGGGAGAAAGGGGAATGGGAAGGGAAAGAAGGAAGGGGAGGGTAAAGGACAGGGCGCACAGGCCCCTGGGGTCGCGGTCACCCCTGTGCAGGTGTCGGTGGGGCTGTGCCGGGGCTCTGGGCACATGGCTGTCCCTCAGCAGCCCCTCTGCTCCTCTTCCAGCGGCTACGACGGGCACGGCGACCTCCACGTGGGCATCACCAATTCCAAGGGTAACCCCGGGCTCCCTGCCGAGCCGTGTCCCCTCCCCGCAGGAGCCAGCTCAGCCCCGTGTCCCCTCGGGTCACCCCCCGGCTGCCCCCGCAATTCCAGCTGGGAATATCCCGGCGTGGGGCATTGGGAAGGATCTCACACCTTGCAGCAGAGCTCCAGAGCAAATCCAGTTCCCCTGACTGGGTTAAACAGGCATCGGGTGGGATAAACAGGTGCCTTCCACCCCTGGGATGAAAGGCTAGGCTGGCTTTAAAGGAATTACAGTTTAATTGAGCTCAGCACTGTTTTTGTGAAGTCTAACACCAGGCCTAATTCAAAAACATTAAAAACAAACCACATGAAAAATCCTATGAGGTTCTAGCTAGAGCAGGGCCACCCTGCAAAACATCATTTCAGATGTGTATTTAATACAAGGCCAGTCTCCTTTGGGTTAAAAATGAAGCCTGATTGTCCTTAAGGTGCTCTGATTATTAAAAGAGCCAAACCATTTTTCAAACCACACTGAAAATGAGACCAGGTTTTTGCTGGGAGCCAGGACTGCATTTCCTACTGGGCTGATAGGAAGCTGAGTCATGAAAAAACCCCCAAAGTGCTCAGAGAGTGTGTTCCCCAGCCCCTCACTGCTGTGTCTGCAGGTGTGGTGTACCACTACGACCAGGAGGGTGTGCACAGGGCTGCCAGTGGCTGGGAGCAGAGCATCAGCATCCCGCTGGTGCAGCCGGACATGTGGGAGCTGCAGCAGCACTGGGACAGCCTCCTGGAGGAATTCTCCTGGGAAGAGGCCTGGCTCCCTCACAGGTGTGTAGGGGACAGCTGGGGTGTGTTTGGGGTCAGGTTTGGGGGTCGCTCAGAGCCTGGTGTCTTTCAGGACACACATTCCTGGCAGCCCAGCCTGGGACACCCTCAGCCTGGCCTGCCTGCACAGAACGTTCTGAATTTTAGGTAAAATTAAAAGCTGCTGAAATGTAAAAGCTCTAAAGCGAGAGGTGGCTTTAGGGAATTTTGCATTGAAGTCCCAGTTCAATGAAACATGACTTGCAGGCTGCTGAGTGCAAAAGTCCAGGCACAATTCCATAATTACTTCTCAGCAGTCTGAGGTGTATTTGCATTTAAAGGCTGAGCACAGTGATGGCATTCTTGCCCACTTGTTGTTTTTGATGCCAGTGGTGAGAAATGGAGACCAGGCTGATTTCCAGCTCTTGTGGTGAAGCTCCCCAGAAAAACACCAGTCCTGGGATTGGCCCTCAGTGAGAGCAGCTGTAACACACCCTGCCTGGGTGTCACTGAATGGATGTAACCATAATAGAAAAGAAAAAATCTCACTAAACCAAAAGCTTTTTTTTTTTTTTTAAGCAATTCTCTATGTGATGACTACAAAATTTCAGGGATCAAACATTACCCCCCTAAAGGAGATGGAACATTGGATTTAAAGCAGAACTTTTGGATGTTTACAGAGCTGGTAAAGCCAACAGAATTTGGGTCACTTTTACAGTTCCCAGTAATACTAAAACTGCCTTGACATAAAAAATCACTGGCAGGGGGTCAGAGATGTCTGGATCCCTTCTCCAAGCTTTCCCTGGTTTCCATCTGCCTCCTCCTGACCTTTTTCCACAGCCACACCAGTGACATCTGAACTGAAAACAACTCTTTTAATTAAATCCTCTGCATATTTTTTCAGTGGACAGGAACTGCACTGAACTAATCCTGTAACTCCTTTGGGTTCAGGCCAAGCCTAATTCTGGTTTTCTTGATAGCTTTTCCCTTACTGAAGGGTAGCAGAGAACGTCACTGACAGAAGGATTTCCAATGAGCTCCCACACAACTCTGGGGCTGCAGGAAGGAGTTGGTAATAGAGAAAGGGCAAAGGTTAACAAGGTAAAAGCCAAATAAATATAAAAAATAAGAACTCATTTTTGTCAAGCCTTGCAGCCCTCTCATTTTTATGCTCAGAGTTCAGGCTGGGAAGTGCCACTTGTAATGAATATATTGAACCACTGGGATCCAGGGGAAGTTCCTGGAGACTGTTCCTTGAGTGAACACTCCCTTAGGAGTGGGGACGAGTGGGAATGTCCCTGCTGAGGAGGCGTTTTGGTGGTGGGAGTGGCTGAGGAGGTGTTTTGGTGAGTAGGAGTGCTCTGCAGTGGTGTTTCCCCATTTTGGTGAGTGGGAATGCCCTGCTTAGGTGTTTGATGTGTGGCAATGTCCCTGCTGAGGAGCTGTGTCCCAGGTGCTGAGGAGGTGTCTGGGGTGTGGCAGTGTCCCAGGTGCTGAGGAGCTGTGTCCCAGGTGCTGAGGAGGTGTCTGGGGTGTGGCAGTGTCCCAGGTGCTGAGGAGCTGTGTCCCAGGTGCTGAGGAGGTGTCTGGGGTGTGGCAGTGTCCCAGGTGCTGAGGAGCTGTGTCCCAGGTGCTGAGGAGGTGTCTGGGGTGTGGCAGTGTCCCTGCTGAGGAGGTGTCTGGGGTGTGGCAGTGTCCCAGGTGCTGAGGAGGTGTGTCCCAGGTGCTGAGGAGGTGTCTGGGGTGTGGCAGTGTCCCAGGTGCTGAGGAGGGGTGTCCCAGGTGCTGAGGAGGTGTTTGGGGTGTGGCAGTGTCCCAGGTGCTGGGGAGGTGTCTGGGGTGTGGCAGTGTCCCTGCTGAGGAGCTGTGTCCCAGGTGCTGAGGAGGTGTCTGGGGTGTGGCAGTGTCCCAGGTGCTGAGGAGCTGTGTCCCAGGTGCTGAGGAGGTGTCTGGGGTGTGGCAGTGTCCCAGGTGCTGAGGAGCTGTGTCCCAGGTGCTGAGGAGGTGTCTGGGGTGTGGCAGTGTCCCAGGTGCTGAGGAGCTGTGTCCCAGGTGCTGAGGAGGTGTCTGGGGTGTGGCAGTGTCCCAGGTGCTGAGGAGGGGTGTCCCAGGTGCTGAGGAGGTGTTTGGGGTGTGGCAGTGTCCCAGGTGCTGGGGAGGTGTCTGGGGTGTGGCAGTGTCCCTGCTGAGGAGCTGTGTCCGCAGGTACGAGGAGCAGCAGCACAACTGTTTCAGCTTTGCCCTGGCCTTTGTGAACCGTGTGCGGCGGGGCTGGGGCCGGCAGCCCCTGAGCAAGGCCCAGTTCACCCAGACCTTCCTCCTGCCCCACACCACCGAGGCCTCCCGGTACCTGAGGCTGCAGCAGCACCTGGCCCACAGCGACTTCTTCATCGTGCCCTTGGCTGAGCAGCAGGAGCAGGAGAGCGGTGCTGCAGAGCACAGCCTGCTGGAGTAGCGAGGGCAGAGGAAGGCTGAGGCTCCACCTGAAGGTTTAATGTGGTTAAAAACAGCTTTAACTTCACCCTGCACCTCAGGGTAACACACACACCATAGAGAATCTCCAAGGGAGCTATTCCTGTGGAAAAATGTTTTCTAATTTGGCATTCCCTGTGTGCTCTGTTCTGCAAGGACACTTCACTCCAGAAGTCAGAGCTGCTGTGGAATTCAGGGCTTTGCAATGAACTGTGGCAACTGTAGCAAACCAAAATGGCCTTTTCCTGTCACATTTGTTTACTGATGCATGAAAAAAAGGGAACATGTGCTTGTGCTGCTGAAATCCTAAATCCCTGACTGTTAATTACCTTTCCTTTAATGACTAATAAATATACCAGCAAATAAACCCAGCCTCTTTGCCTGTCAGATTTCTTTCTGCATTCTGAACTGCATGGCAAAGGAAAGAAGCCAAGGTGGAATCCAGATACCTGAATGAGAAGCTGCAAATCCCAAGGGAAGAAACACATCTCACCCAGATGGGGAAAGGTGTCCAGGCCCCAGAATAAATTTAAATTCTTGGAAGAATTCCTCAATTCTGAGCCATGATTGTAAAAATAACTGCAACAACCCAACCTCTCCCCAAATCCAAATTTCAATTCACCAAGAGTGTGAAGTCAGGTTTGTGCTGCCACAATATCAGAAATACTGTTCCTAATGACCAGTGTAGGACCACTCAAATATGCACCTTTTTATCTTGTATTTTGGGTTGGGACACAGCTTTAATGTTTCCCTTTCATCTGTTCAGGTACATTTTACAATAAAACATCTTCAGTAAACATGATACACCTCGTTTTAAACAGCATTTATACACACCATGTAAATATGTTGGTAGAAAATGTTCTGAGGCAACAGTTCATCAGGAGACCAGGTAAAAAACAACAAGGAGTGGTTTTTACAAAATGAGGTTTTCTTGTGGAGTCAGTTAAATTTCATCCTGCTCACTGCGCTCACGGGACGAAACCCAACGAGTCACAATCAGCTCCTGAAATAAAACGAAATGAAATAAAGCAATTATTATGGGAAAAAAAAAAAAACCCAAGGCTACAGAAAATCAGTGAGGGATGGGGACTAGGCCTGTAAAATTGATGTGTACTATGTGACCACTGCAATACTGTAGTAGATAACTGTGTTTGTTCCTGAAGTGAACTGAACTCTCACTTTTCCCCTTATTTCTGAGCCTCTCTCAGCCCTGCCATCTCCACAGTTTTCAGAAATCCGTGTTTTCCCATGGAAATGCTTACATGCACAGCATCAGCAACATCCACATTCAGATTAGGAGATTTTAAGTTTACAGAGATTCTGCGCTGCACTTTTCATGATCAGGGCACGAAGGAATTTAATTTTACTGCAGCCACGTGTCCAAAACCCAAAACAAGCCAAAGAAGAAGGCACAGTTCTCCCAAGGGTCTGCAAAAAGGCAGGAACCCCTCACCTGAACCTTGATTCTCTTCATGCACTCTGGGGTTGCCATCTCCTCGGCAGTCATGTCAGAAGGTCTGATCAGATAGCACAGCATGAGCTCCTGTGGGCAGCCAGCAAACAGGAATTTTACTGTGTTATGGAAGCACCATGAAGCTCACAGAGAAAATCTCAGGGAAATTTCAGTCTCATTGCTCAAAAGAAAATCCTGGGAGGTGGAAAGGGCTTTAAAACCAGAAGTGGCAATCAGGAAACAAGCATCCCTTGGATCTTTCTGCTGTTCCCCACACACTTTTTAACATTCCTGCAAGTGGCAGAACTGTAATGATTATATTTAATAATAATTCTCCCAGGATTCACCTGGATATTGACAAAGGAAAGTTCTCTCCCTACTGGCAGATGAACATATTGTTCAGCAGGATTCTTTTCCCAGCCCCACTCCAAGTCCCTGTCCTTTGGAGCCAACCTTTATCATCCCAAAGCTGGTTTTCCCCAGCACTTGTACCTTAGAAGCATTTGCAGTTGTTCTGTTCAGCCCAGACAGGGACATCCAGCTGAGGGGTCTGCGCAGGGAACCTTCAAAATTATCATCCACCAGCTCAGCAATGACAGAGTAACTGGCAAACACACAGGCACAAGTCACAGAGAGGAAAGTGGCATTTTCTGAGGACAACTCAAGAGCTAGAGGCTAAAAACTGGCATTAAACAATCTGCCAGCTTGCAAGCTGTGAAATTGAGTCTTTTTTCTCTAGGGAGGAGAAATACTGAAGTTATGGATGTGCCCAATGGAGACTTCCCTCCCCACCCTCCTGATGTTTGCAGCGTTCTCTTTGTTGATGCCAAGCTGACATTTATAACCAATTTATTATCTAGGAGTTCAACCTGACTAGCCAACAAATAAAGATGATTACCACTCCTTAGAAGTTCTCCCAAATTACATAAATTACACAGACCAGGTATTTTTCTAAGTCAGTACTACAAAATCCAATTATTTTCCTGAGTGCACCATCAGATGAGTACTGAATCCACTGCAGCTTGTCATTTTTAATGCCTGTTATTTATATTCAAAGAAATGGTGTCATTTAGCACCTCTGCTAAAAGGATTTTCACGTTCCAGGTGTGAACACAGCTGGCAATGTTTTTTGAGTGATGAATATGTGCTGAACCAGTGAAGATGCTAAACTGGTGTGAGTGAATTTTAATCTGAAGCAAAGGAATGAGCAGAAAAAGGAGTGTCAAACCTGGCATGGTAGAAGGGGGGCCCTTTTCGATACAGCACTGAAATGAGAGAGAAACACCTCAGTTAGATCAGAGTTCCATCAGCTAAATTCAGTGAGTTTAATACCAGGGCCTGTCAATACTGTCAAATGTTCTGTAAATTTTAATTACACAAGACAAAACTTCAGCTCTTCCGAGTTCTGCTCAGAATTTGGTTGTCCCAGCAAGTGGAGAGAGGAAAGAGCAGCAGAGTGGCTCAGGCCAGGTCAAAGGTAAAACAGAAGAACCAGAGGAATAAGCAATTGCTGTAGGAAAGAGTTTAGGATGGATTTTTTTGGCAGGGATGATGAATTCAGCCAGAGCTACACACTGACCTAAAGGACTTGCTCAGCACAACCCCCAAACTGTGTCACCACTTCAGCACATTAAAACACCTGCTGGGCTGCTCACATCCCAAAATACCTCACTTTAATGCACATTCTCCTGCAGTAACAGGCATTACTGCACTGCTTATGTTGACATGAGCTAAGTGGAGTTCTTGAATTCCTTAGCAAGGACACCACTAATTACTCCTGTAATATTAAACCCCCAAGCAATAATAAAAAAGCCAAGTCCATTCTCTATCTCCCCCCAAACCCCACACAAAGAAACAGTCTTAGCAGTAAGTTCATCAGAAGTCCAGCTTCTCTTACATGGGATGAATGAAGTGCATGAACATTAATGTGAATTGGGATCTGGACTCAAACCTGTTATTCTAGACACTCATATTAGCACTGCAGGAGAGGGGTTTAGAAGGGGACAGAGAAATTTGGGAAGGGAATTTCAGGACAATCCTGTAGCAATTATGAACCTCATGAAGCAAACCAGACTTTCCATGCTGTCTCCTCACCTACTACATATGGGATGTTCCTTTCCACTCAAACCCAAATTCACTAACCCCAAATGTCCTCTGCCAAAGGCTGCCCCAGTCCTGCAGCTCCTCCCTGAATCCCTCTGTGGGCCTGGAGTTCTGCCCTGCCTGGAGGAGGGCTGAGCAGGAAAGGATCCCAGTTTTGGGGAGGTACTCACAGAGATCCGTGCCGTACTTCAGCCCCACCTTGGGCACCCAGCCCTTGCCCCTAAAGTAGTGGTAGGCCATGTAGGTGGTTTTGAAATCAGGCTTCACCTCACTGAACACCTCCCAAAGCTTCACGATGCTCAGGGGCTCCTGCAAACCACACAGCAAGGACACTGCACTGATACAAACCTGCCATGCCCTGCTACACAGCAAATGCCAAACGTCACAGCAGCCAAACTCCAAATGCCACAGCAGCCAAACTCCAAATGTCACAGCAGCCAAACTCCAAATGCCACAGCAGCCAAACTCCAAATGCCACAGCAGCCAAACTCCAAATGCCACAGCAGCCAAACTCCAAATGCCACAGCAGCCAAACTCCAAATGCCACAGCAGCCAAACTCCAAATGCCACAGCAGCCAAACTCCAAATGCCACAGCAGCCAAACTCCAAATGCCACAGCAGCCAAACTCCAAATGCCACAGCAGCCAAACTCCAAATGCCACAGCAGCCAAACTCCAAATGCCACAGCAGCCAAACTCCAAATGTCACAGCAGCCAAATTCCAAATGCCACACCAGCCAAATTCCAAATGCCACACCAGCCAAATATCCAAATGCCACACCAGCCAAACTCCGAATGCCACACCAGCCAAATTCCGAATGCCACACCAGCCAAATTCCGAATGCCACACCAGCCAAATTCCGAATGCCACACCAGCCAAATATCCGAATGTCACACCAGCCAAATATCCGAATGTCACACCAGCCAAACTCCGAATGTCACACCAGCCAAACTCCGAATGTCACACCAACCAAACTCCAAATGCCACACCAGCCAAATTCCAAATGTCACACCAGCCAAACTCCAAATGCCACACCAGCCAAATTCCAAATGCCACACCAGCCAAACTCCAAATGCCACACCAGCCAAATTCCGAATGCCACACCAGCCAAATTCCAAATGCCACACCAGCCAAATTCCAAATGCCACACCAGCCAAATTCCAAATGTCACACCAGCCAAACTCCGAATGTCACACCAGCCAAACTCCGAATGTCACACCAGCCAAGTTCCAAATAAATCCCACAGGCTGCTACACAGAGCATGGACTGCAAACAGTAAAATACAGAATCTCCAAATTCAAGACAGGAACTGGGTGCACTTAGTGAGTTTTTTAGGGAGTGTTAAAGGAAAGGTTGATAAATCTTAAACTAAAAGCACAGATTTGAATTATTTATCATTATCAATTATTATCATTATTTAACATTATCAATATTGTATTATTATTATCATTACATGAATAACAGCTTGACAGAATTAATGTTGAAAATTCCCAAGGGATTTTGCCACCTCAGGTGTGTGATTATTCACCGTATTATTTCTCCTATATTTTCTGCCTAGAGTTAAAACAAAAATCCTTTCTCTGCAGACAGACAGTGCTTAATTATATTTGTCTTGGTAAACTTAAAGCTTTCAGACCTGTATTTCCTAAACAGAAATACCACTGCTTGTAAGAAAATCTTCCCAATTCCTCTGTTTGGTATTCCCTCCTCCAGAATTAACAGCACAATTCCCTGCCACACAGGTGAAGGTTCAGACCAAACCATATCCAAAGAAAAAGCATCCCCAGTAACCCAAGATAAATCCAATCTCTTACCTCCCCGTAATAAATACTTAAACATCCCAGAGCATACACCAAGAAAAAAGCCTGAAAAAAACAAACAGAGTCAGTTTAACTGATCAACTACCTCCTGTAGTTTATACACAAAGCCTTGCAAGAACAAAGGCTTCAATGATTAATTTCCTACAATGTCATCCCTGCTGAAGGCATGGTGTTTAAACTAATACAGAAATATATTTAGAAGCAGCAGAATTGAAACAGGAATTTATCTGAAGATAAATGTTGTGTTCCTGGTATTTCTGTATTTAAGTGCTGTCACTGCTCTCTGTGGGATTACTCACCTAAAGCAAACAGGATTGGACCCTATTTTTTAGCCATCTCATGTAATTATCACAGCTTATTAAAGCTAAGTTTAAGGACTAAACTTAAACTTAAGACAATCAAGGTACTTAGGAGACACAGGAGGACCCTGTCTTCCAGAAACATGTTTTAAATGACAGTGTACCATAAATTAAAGTTTACTTTTTCAGATGAAAAGCAAACCAGCTTGCACTATGCTTGACACGTACCTCTTCCAAGCTGAGTTGTAAGTACTCAAAAATCCTAAACGGGTTTTTTCTGCAGACTAATACTTCCTTCTTGACAAGCTGCAAGAAAAATTGACTATTACTAAAACTGGGAAAAACACTGAATTCTGAAAGTAGCTTTTCCTGAAAGATTAGCATCCTTTTTCTTACATTTTCTTGTGCATGAGTGGAATCATCTTCAGGACAGGAGCTTCCTTCTTCCTCCTCTTGCACCAGCACATATTCTAGAGCACATTCCCTTGAGTCCAACCCCTCCCAAGCCCTCTGCTCAGGGCTCTGCTTCACCTCACAGCCACAGAGGTCCCTGTGGCAGGACCCTTCAGCCATTTCCCTGGAATTTTCTTGTTCCTGGTGCCTTGAGCCACCCCCAGCACCCAGGGCTGCCTCTCCTCCCTCCTGGGAGCCTCCATTCTGTCCCTCAGCACTCTGGGCTCCTTCAGTGTCAGCAGGTTTCCTGCTCACTTCTGCATTTCCTGGCTTTGGGTCCCCCCTGGTGCAGCTGTCCCCAGTTTGGGGACTGTCCCCAGCCCCATCCCCTCTGGAGAAGGGCAGCCCCAGGGGTTTGGTGTAATTCTCCAGGATTCTGGTGACAGAGCAGTCGTCAAGACCCTGCTCCTGCAGGACACTTCTGGCCCACTGCACTCGGCGCTGGTACCTGGGGGACACAAAAATGAGAAATTCTGGGGATTCCATCCTTTAACTAACACTGTTAAACCTCAGAGGGTTCAGCACAGTTCATACACCATCCCCCCCAGCAGCTGCTGGGCACAAATGTCATTTTTTAGGCAGCTTCATGAACATCAGGATTCTGCTGCCTCCTCTGTCTCTGTGTGGCCTTTTGAATTCCTCTGGCAGCAAACACCATTGCTGAGCCCTGCACAAGCTGCAGCTTCCAGGAGCAGCAACTTCACCAGGCACAAAGTTCCTTCTCCCATGGGAGCCTTAATCCTGAATTCCCCCAAAAAACCCATGCTGGAATTGCAGGATTAAAACATGGAACAAGAGCCCTCACACCTCAGCTTTTACACAGCCAAGGGCTGAGAGCAGAACTGCAAAACTCTGCTTTAACTGCCCTGGAAACAGCAATGGCACAGCAGAAACACCAGTGGAAACATCTCCAGCAGGAAACACCTTTTTGGAAACCCCTCAGTTACATCCCCAAGAAATGACAGTAATCCCATCACTGAGATGTTTACAACTTTCAGCTACTGTTTCTAATATTTTTCATTAATGATAGAGTCTTTTAGTGCCTTTTCAGTCCCTTCTCTTGGAAATTAACATTAATATCCAGTTGAAATGTGACTCTTCACTCTGTGAAAGTGCAAATCTCTTCCAGCATTTTTTACTTCCCAGAGCAAAATCCTCAGACAGCATTTTCAGCCCAGGTAATAAAGACAATTAAATGCAAATTCCACGTGTCACCATAAATACAAGTTCCCCTGCAGGCTCCTGATAAAGCTGGACAACTCAGTGCTGTGCTCTTTGTGATATAAAAGACACTCCTCTTTGTCCTATTATTTAATTACAATTTAATTTGCCCTTGCAGGTCTCTACTGAGGCAGAGCATTTTGTGCACCAATAAAATCACACTTTTCTTGGTGCTCAGCATCTGCAGGCAGTAGTAACTGTAGTGGCATTAGTAATAAAATGGTTTTTCTTACCTAAAACTGAGGGTTGCAGAACCACGATTTTCAAATTTAAGTGATTCTTTTGTTTTTACTTATTGTAAGATTCAAACCAACTGAGTAACTCACCTGCACCTGCTTAATAGTTTATTCACTATTTAAGCAGGAAAAAAAATAAATATGTGGTCCAACACTCTGTTTTGCTCAGTGTACAAATGACCAATGTTAAGTGATACTTAAAAAAGAGAAAAATATCAATGTATTGTAGAAGTTCAAGAGCTGCTTCAACTGCACCATAAAAATCCCATATGGAAATGGAAGAGGTATTTTAAATAGTGTGCCCCAGAAACTTCTTTTCCTGCTCCTCACCTGAAAAATGTTTATTATGCTTGTAATCATTAATTTTATTAATTAATAATTAATTGTTAATTACCCATTCTGTGCACACACTCAGCCTTGGCTTCTATTCAGTAATCAATACCTACAAGCTTAAATGAAACACCACCCAGAATATCACCCCCTACCCTATTTCTACTTCTTCTAAAGTGATTTATAAATGAAATAACGAGAGAAGAAACAGAAGCAAGTCACCCTCATTATTTATACAGCCAACAACCTAAACTCCAGGAAGAGAAATATAAATGAGAACAATCTCTTTCTTAAAAACACCAAGAAAAAGGGAAATTCTCTTACTTTTGAGATGTAATTATGGGCAGGTTTGTGTCAATACCTGTGTGAAGAAAAATGATACATTGTTTCAGCAATATAAAGACGGTTTGGTGTCATTTTGATCCCTGGAGTAGTCTGCAGCCCAGGAATTGTCCCCATTTTCAGTCCTCAAAGTCATTTTGGTACCACTTTTCAAGCAGGGACACAGCAGAACCAGGAAAGGTATAAATGTAACAGCCTGCACAGAGAACTAAATACACTTTTTTTTTTCTCCAGACAATTATGGAGGGACAGGATAAAATCCAGTGATGGCCACTGGGACTTCACTGTCATGGGAGAGGTGAGTAAAGATTGAGGTTTTATATGAAAAGCCAAGAGCAGACTGGGTGTGAGTGGCTACAAGCAGACTGAAAACTTCACCAATCCTTCCCCCATCATTTCAGGGACACCAAAACCTGCAGATTAAACCCCAGGAAAATCAGGGAAAGAAAAGCCCCAGAATGATCCTTTTAATTCAGTCTTGCCTAGCAACAGCTCAGTGAAGGTTTGGGAGAATGGACTGAGGAATTATCCACATGGATTTTATATTGTTGGATTTTTCCCAGGCACGAGAGAGGGGGAGAGAGATTCCTTCACCTGATCCAATCCAGCAGATTATTCTTCTACATGTAATTTATAAAAATGTACCTTCAGTGAGTGAGGAAAGAGCTCCCAGAGCAGTGCTGAGGTACACAGAGCCCCCATTTACCTCTCCACTTGGCCACCAGCAGAGGATCTGAGATGCTGAACACCGGCCTGCTCCTGGAAAGGATCCCTTTTCCAAAATAGCCCTGCACAGGACAGGAAAAAAACCCAAATTATCTCAGGGCACTAAACCTAACTCCTTTCCCAGTTATAAAATGTGGGATGGTGAGATCAGCTGGAACAAACTCCTGCAGCATCTCAGCTCTGCCTAAAGCTGGTTTAGCTGCTGGTGACTGGTTCAGTATTAAACACCTGATTTAACCAAGTGTTTAAATCCCATTTTGACTGGAGAATGTTGGGTCTTTTCCCCTGAGTTCTAAATATTTGTCAGCCAACATCTCCCAGCAAATGTTTGAAAACAACAGCTGAAACCAAGGAGACACCACTGCATTAGAATACTGCTGAAATGAGCAGCATTTCAGACACAAAAAAACTTAACACAGCTTGCTTTACACAGGAACAAATCACTCTGAAGTGAAAAGAATTATACAAGCATTTCTAAAACATTAATATTTCAACCTCCTGAGCTTTAAAAACAAGAAAATGCTTTGAAACGTTGCATGAAATGTTGAAAAAAGGCATAAACATGAAGGCTTTGCAGCTGTTTCTTAGCTCACAATGTCCCTTCATTCCAAAATTTATTTGCTAGGCTAAGAAAAGACTTTTCACGTTCGATACAGAATATATATATGTTTTGGTACTGATTTCAGGAGAGAAGAGAAATGTGGAGAATCACAGGAGGCTGAAGGAGCAGGAAAGCATAAAGGCATCAGATTTGAACCAGCATGATGTTTTACCTTTAAAACACTACAAAATTGAAAACACTACAAATATTGTGCAAACAGGGTGCAGCACCTTGTTGTAGAGCTGTTCAATGTCCTCGGGGTTCCTCACAATCACGTTGTTGTTAATGATCTCAGCCTGGCACAGCCTGAAATCCTTCCCCCCCACATCCACAGGAAAGGGAGCCTCGTAGGACTCGAAAACTCTTCTTTTCCTTCTTGGGGGGTGAAAAACTGCTTCTGCCATTTCTTAATTTATCCTCCTAAAAAGCAGAAAGGAAAAATTTAACCCTCGGGAATTAAGGCTCACCCATTTTTTTTTTCTGTGTTTCAGCAAGACCCCTTCTACAACAGGAAATTCTCCATGGATCCTGCAGGGTAACCCAGGTTTAAGTCTGTAACTTTTACACTAAATAAACACGGGCAGGGATGTGCTGGACATCTCTGATCCGGCTCTGGAGCATCCCCTGCTGCAGAGCAGAACAAGGGATGTGCCTCAGCCCAGCGTTTATGATGGAAACTCCAGTAATAAATGAGTAAAACACATTCAGGAATCAAGCAGAGGAATGAGCACAAAAGCAAAAACCATACAAATGTCTAAATATGAGCCATTCTGAAGAGTTTGAGCTCCAGGAGCACAGGGTGGGATTGGGGGCATTGAGGGGCAGTGTCCGGGTGTCCCGGGGGCACTGAGGGGCAGTGTCCGGGCCCGGGTGTCCCGGGGGCACTGAGGGGCAGTGTCCGGGTGTCCCGGGGGCACTGAGGGGCAGTGTCCGGGTGTCCCGGGGGCACTGAGGGGCAGTGTCCGGGTGTCCCGGGGGCACTGAGGGGCAGTGTCCGGGTGTCCCGGGGGCACTGAGGGGCAGTGTCCGGGTGTCCCGGGGGCACTGAGGGGCAGTGTCCGGCCCCGGGTGTCCCGGGGGCACTGAGGAGCAGTGTCCGGGTGTCCCGGGGGCACTGAGGGGCAGTGTCCGGGCCCGGGTGTCCCGGGGGCACTGAGGGGCAGTGTCCGGGTGTCCCGGGGGCACTGAGGGGCAGTGTCCGGGCCCGGGTGTCCTGGGGGCACTGAGGGGCGATGTCCGGGTGTCCCGGTGGGATTGAGGGGCAGTGTCCGGGTGTCCCGGGGGCACTGAGGGGCAGTGTCCGGGTGTCCCGGGGGCACTGAGGGGCAGTGTCCGGGCCCGGGTGTCCCGGGGGCACTGAGGGGCAGTGTCCGGGCCCGGGGGCACTGAGGGGCAGTGTCCGGGCCCGGGTGTCCCGGTGGCTCCGGGGACAAGGAGCCGGGGCCGTCCCCGCCGCCCGCGCGCACCACGCACCGTCACCGTCAGCGCCGCGCCGCCACCGCGCCTGCGCACTGAGCCCGCCCGGAACCGCCCCGCCCCGGGAACCGCCGCATCCCGGCCCCGCCCCATTCCGGCCCCGCCCCGCCCCATTCCCCCCCCGCCCCATCCCGGCCCCGCCCCATTCCGGCCCCGCCCCGCCCCATTCCCCCCCCGCCCCATCCCGGCCCCGCCCCATTCCGGCCCCGCCCCGCCCCATTCCCCCCCCGCCCCATTCCGGCCCCGCCCCATTCCCGCCCCGCCCCATTCCGGCCCCGGCCCCGCCCCGGCCCCGCCCGGCGGTCCCGCCCCGCTTCGTCCCTGGTCCCGCTCCATCCTCGCCTCGGGGTTCGGTCCCGCTCCATCTCCGGTCCCGCTTCGTCCCCGCCCAGAGGAAGATCCTGTCCCTCCTACTTCACCCGGTGATGTCCCCGCGGGGATGCACTGATGTCCCTCCCGGGATGCGGTGATGTCCCCTCCCGGGATGCGGTGATGTCCCCGCGGGGATGCGCTGATGTCCCTCCCGGGACACGGTGATGTCCCTCCCGGGACGCGGTGATGTCCCCTCCCGGGATGCGGTGATGTCCCCGCGGGGATGCGGTGATGTCCCTCCCGGGATGCGGTGATGTCCCCGCCGGGATGCGGTGATGTCCCTCCCGGGATGCGGTGATGTCCCTGCGGGGATGCGGTGATGTCCCACCCGGGATGCGCTGATGTCCCACCCGGGATGCGGTGATGTCCCGCCGGGATGCGGTGATGTCCCACCGGGGATGCGGTGATGTCCCTCCCGGGATGCGGTGATGTCCCACCCGGGATGCGGTGATGTCCCACCCGGGATGCGGTGATGTCCCCCCCGGGATGCGGTGATGTCCCCACCGTGATGCCGTTTTCCCCTCCCGGGGACAAATCACCCGGCGCTGGCAGCTGCAGCGTGACCAAGGGAGAGAAGCTTTTGGCGTGAGCCATAAGCTCCATGAGCAGACACACACGGGGAGCTGATTTATCAGCGGTGTGGGGGACACAGGGACAATGCCCCACTCCTTTGGCTGTCCCAGCGGGTGAGGCTGATCCTGCAGCTCCAAGCACAGGGCGTGCTTGTTTAACTATGAAATAAAAGCACCTGAATAAAACACAAAGCATTTTCACTATTTAGGGCCTGGCATACCTTTCTCTACAGCTTGAGCTTTGCTCATTAAACCCACAGTCACCTTCACCCACCATACACCTGCTCCTGTTTTGGGATTACCCTGGGAGGTGCCACAGTCACACAAAGAGGATCAAAACCATTTGGCTCTAGGCACACAGACTGTCAGAGAATTCTGATTCCCAGCAGAGATCAGTGAATTCCCCGATGAAAAATTGTAATAATAGGTCCTTCTTAGGAGGTGTTTTATCTCTCATTCCTGGTTTTTTATGGTGAGCCAAAGGGCAGGCAATAGTGGTTACAAGGCCAGACAGGAATTATTGCACAATAAATGAGAATACTCAGATTGTGTTCTTACATTTATTGCCTACAGTGGTTCACTTGATACACCAGCTCAGGACTTTTAATTTTTTTTTTTTTTTAATGTTGATTCACATAAAAAGTGTTGAAGCCAAACTTCAGAGAGATATTCCTGCCACCAAAGTACAGAGATGCTCTGGTTGCTTCAGGTTCATTCTCAGAGCTCTGTCATTAAAACACCCAAATTAAAATATTCCAGACAACAAAATGAAAGTGAAAAGGTGTCACTCTGATTCAAAATTCCTTCTAAATTGGTCAAATCAAATCTCACTTGAATGAAAGGAGGCTTTATCTCTGCTGTAGCTGTATTTTCTCGTTGTGCAGACACATTTACTATGAGACGTTCACTGCGGGGAGGAGCAGACAAAACACGAGGAGCTACAGGCCACTCACATTTCCTTATCTGTGTGTGGCCTTGAGAGGAACCCACAGCCAGACTCTCAATTAACTCAGCCACACTCCTATTTCTTCAACCTGATATCTGCTCCTGTTCCTGATAAGCCCAGCTCATGCTGCAGCCAGAACTCGCTGTCTGAAGGACAAGTTTTACATGAGTCACGTTTCTTTTTATCTGACAATTTCTTCTATCAATTATTGTACAGACACTCTCATAAATGTCTGCAGGCTCCCTTTCTGTGATGAGCAGGCAGCACCCCGATGACAGGCTCTGAACTGCAGCCCTCGAGGTCCCGGGGGATCCCGGGCAGTCAGAAATGTCACACTGCTGTCAGGAGCCAAGCGGAGAGAGGGACAAGGCTGAAATAACCCTGGAAATGGTGACATGCACAAAACAGACCTGCATTGGCCTGCAGGGTAACAGGAGTATGGGAGGAGCTAAATATATTGCAAAATCACATTGTACCTGTGAGTGAGGACAAGGCTGAGGGTTGTCCCGTGTCCACCAGCGGGACTTTTCAGAGCGAGTTAAACAAACACCTTTCAGGAACAGTACAAATAAACCCAATCCTGCACTAAAAGCACGGGCGAGCCCTTTCCTGGGAGGGTGCAGGTTCCTTTGCCCTTGCCGGGGGCCGGTGCTGTGCCCGCAGTGCGGCGGAGGATGCGGCGGAGGATGCGGGGACCGCACGGGCTCAGCGCATCCCCTCCGCGCCCCCGGGCTCGGCATCCGCAGCCTGGGAACGCACAAATCCCTCTTCTCCCCGGCTGATTCGCTGCTCTACCGCAGGGCATTCGATTGCTTACTATTTCTTGATACTGAGCTGATTTATTGCCTTATTAAATTAAGGTCCAAGCTGATAGACTCTTCCCTAAATCACCGTGGCTGTAACCCTTCAACCCTGGCACTGCTGCCTTTGTGCTGGGGTTTTTAGCTCTGCTGCCTGGTTCTGCGTCCCACTGTTGGCACTGGCAGCCCCAGGAATTCCAGGCTATATGGATAAAAATATGGATATCCTGGCATCCCTGTCAGACCCAGCACATCCATAGGAACCCCTCTGAACTCCCAGTATCTTTCCAGGGAGAAGATGCTCCTGCTCTGTGCTGTCACGGGGTTTCTCAGGCCCTGGTGGAGGAACAGAGCTGAAAACCGGTGGCAAGACATGATCTCCCTGCCAGGCTCACCGAGCTCCTCCTGTGACCACACACGTGGTGATTTCCTTTAAATCTGCACAACGTTTTCGCAAAGCCTGCCTGTGGTTCGTGTCCTTCCACAAGCACTGCTTCACTGCAGAGCCCATCTGGAACCGTTTGGAAGAAATATTCCATTTATTAAAATAGGAGCTCGTTTTATATGATATGAACTAATATTTAACAGCTACTATTAACTAGTTACTGGGCTATGAAGTTTCCACCCCAGTAAAATGGAGTTGCCATGTGCAGGAAGGTACAGGGGAGTTTTGTTATCCAAGGTGATTTTTTGAGTGTTTGGGGATTTTAGAGGCAGTTGGGAGTTAATTCTTAGTCCTACCTCGGCCAAAACATACAGGCCAGGTACTCCTTAAATACATATTTTACATGCTTAGGCTTATTAAAAGAAACAGAAATGTCAGCCTGTAAAACTATTTGCCCATGTAGAAAGCTACTCATAAAATCATAAAAGAATGATCTGTTCTTACGGTGTCTTTAGGTAATTTTGGAATCAGTGCCAAAAAGAAAAGGGTTTTGCACGGAGCCCCATGAAATTCAAGTCACGAAATGTCACTGTAATAATTTCTGTCTGGCTTTGACAGCACGTTCCTGTAATATGTTGTGATGCCATCTGAATTGTAACCCACCAACCCCCAGGATGACACTCTCCTTTCTGAATAAAGCCCTTTTCTTTCTCACAAGGTGATATGGACAGCAGTGGGAGGATGGGCTGCAGTTATTTACATTAGCCAGTTCCAGTTTCCCCCAGACTGACAGAAATTCCCATGGAAATTCTGGTTACATTAACTTTGACAGAGATATGGGACTGTTTTTGGAAACTTAAATAAAAAAACAAACCCAACTAGGGAATACTTTTCATTTTTATTAACGTGCAGCATCTTAATTTTGTTTATTAAAGAAATAAATCAAGGTTAGTCTCTGCTTAGTTTCAGATGGTTTTCACAGGAGACAAAAAAAGAGAAGTCAATTACTGGCCAAGCATCAACCCAGTGAGGAATCCCATAATAGCAGCAATCCCGAGGTGGATGGCAGTGAAGGGAACTTATAGCATGAGAAAAGAGGACTTGAGAGACGAGTATGTCATGAATATATTTACTCCAGACATGGACAGCGGTTGTGCGTTCTTGAAGATTAAACGCACTTGGATGTGGAATTCTTGTAGGATCCATCCCACCAGGGCTTTGTCCGAGGTCATCAGAGTCACTCCTTGCCCTCAATTTGTACTCTAGAGGGGTTGGAAAATGATGTGAACATGAATTTTCTTCAGTCTCCCCAAAGCCACCGCTTTCTTCCTCCCCCTGGAAACAAATGCAAAAGCTCTGAGCTGGCCATTCCAGGGGGAATTAAGGGCACTTAAACCCCCTGGTTCTCACCCAGCCCTGGAGTTCCAGCCCCAGCTCTATTTACCTTTTGCTGAAGAACCATTTGTTTCTGCGTGGCTCATTAGTTTTTCTGCTCCATCAGTCCCCTGGGTGAGCTGTTCAATGAGGCAGAGCTTCTGTTTGGCCAAATCCTGACTCCATCACCTTCACCTCGCGTGGCTCAGCACTGTGGGCTGGGCACAAAGCTCCCGCTTCCAGCAAGACGAGCACTATAAGTTCATTTATTTTTGTTTGTTTTGGGTGTGTAATTCGGCTGGAAGGAGCCCAGCCCGTGCTGGGTGTCTCCACTAGGTGTCCATGTTTCAGCAATTTTCATTCTGGGCTCCCCTCGGCCCCGTGCAAAGCGCAGAGCCATGGTTCTGCTCCGCTGCAAGGTGCAAACGGGAGAGAGATTTTCCTATCACTCAAGTGTGCACCTGGGCCCGCATCTGAAAAGGCACAGAACACCCAAAACCCACCTTTAATGGCACATCTTAGACACTCAAACCAGTCCTATAAGGACGGGCACACTTTTCAGATATTGATTATTGCTATTTTCTAGTGCTATTCAAATTATCGCTATTGATTATCGCTATTTTCTAGTGCTATTCAAATGATCACGTGCTTTGTATTAAGTTGTAGGAACAAACAGGAAAAGCTTTCCAGATTTTTAGCCGGATTTTTTATAAAAATGATTTTTTGTTTTACTTCCAGTTTTTTTTTTTTTTTTTTTTTTTTTTTTTTTTTTTTGCATTCAGGTGAGCACAGAGCCCCAAAGCAGCGGCTCAGATTTTTAGAAGCACCTGCCTAATTGTTAAATAACTGCTTTGCTCATTACATTTCTCTCCAAATATTGATGCCTAATATTTACCTACTTTTCCTTTGTATCTAATGGATGCTGGAAGGCAGAGTTTCGTGCACTAAGTGAGCACATGGAGTTTTTCATGCTCCCAATTTTAAACAAGCTGTAGATAGCAGCCTTTGGGCCTCGGTGCTCATTTATTGAAGATGTTTTTCAGTGCTTGTATTTGTGATTTGCAACACCATTCATTAATAAGAGGTCAGAGAGCAGTGATTTCAGTCAGATATGAGGGAATTCCAAGGAGCTGAAAAGAAGGCCTTATTTAAGATTGCTGAGTTCTGTTCTAGGAATAACCCAGCAGATTTTTTTTTCCTGTTTTTCTTCTGGTTTCCCAGGCATTTTCAGTTTGTTAAATGTAAATCATAGAATATCTTAAAATTTTAGGGAATGCTGTGTGCCAGACCATTTGAAGGCAACATCCAGGACCACATGCAAATGAGGCTCTGGTGATTTCTAATTCCCATAGCTGTGAGTGGAACATCTAAAACTGAGTTTGGCTCCAAAAATTTTACCTCATTTACAATGCTAAGGAAGCAGAAGAGGTTGTTTTATTATAGAACAAAATGGAAATCTGGTGTCACTCCATCTCATTTGGAATGTGCCTGATCCAGGAATGTGCTTGAAGATTTCTGCACAGGAGCAATCCTGTGGAACTCAGATTTTACCTGAAACGTGTCTCAGAGCTCATCCCAAATGCTCTCTAGGTTCATGTGTCACAGCTGACACAAGCACAAAAAAACAAGCAAATCAAGAAAAACCCCTAAATCATCACATTCTAAGAACTGAAAGAAATAAACCAACTTGCTGCCAAAGGTACACATGTTTTTAAATACCAAAAAAAAAAAAAAAAAAAAAAATCCACCCCAAACCAAACAGACCCAGAACATCCTCTTATGGAATATATCCCAATCTGGAATATTTACTTTCCGTTTGTTTAATAACAGGAAAAAGGCTTGTTGCTCTTTTGTTGAGTTTCACATGTCAGCATCTTAATATTCCTCTGGTATTCTTGAAACTTTTACCAGGAAGAAAACAGTGCCATGGCCTATACTAGGAAATGTTCTGTTTATTTGAAATGCCTTTATGAGCACACAAAGGCGAACAATTACTGTCATAAACCCAGGGAGCAGCTCCTGATGGTTAAGTTGTCTCATTTGCACTTCTTTGTGCAGCTCCTCGGCTCCTTTGTCCCTGCCCTTCCTGTGTTCTGCACCTCCTGAATTCCAGGGCAGGTTCAATCCTCTTTTTCCATTTCCCCATTACCTGCTGGGCTCTGCTGCTTTGGGTATGTGCAAGGTGGGGGGAAGGTTTATCACCCCTCTGCTGCTGGCTCCACTTTTGGGGATCCTCCTGGGCCCTTTTCCAGCTCAGAATATTCTGGCAATATTCTGAATATTGCCACAAAGCTGGAGCTGAAGGGCTGATTTTTGATTACAAGGTCCTGGGACTGGACTCTGGAAGAAAGAATGACAAAAGAGCTTTCAAAGCTCTTTAAAGCTCCTGACAGAAATGTTGTTATTTTGGCCTTGCCTGTTTGATTGTGGCAAACGCAGTAACTATGGCAAATTTGGACCTTATTGTGTCGAAAAGTATTTTATTTTTGAAATACGGTTTTATTTCTGTAGGACAGACCTATAAAGTGTATAAACCAGGCCAGCTCTCTTCACACAGCCCTGGTGTGCTGTGGGTTTGTTTAAACAATGACTAAACCACAAACAGCCACTGACTGCATTCCCCAGGAGCAGAACTGTGGGCACAGGAGTGTCTCAAACCCAGGCTCCAGATTAAAAAAAAAAAAAAAAAAAAAAAAAAAGAAAAAGAAAAGGTAAATAACTCATAAAAGGAAGTGCAAACAGCAGGGAAATCTTGTCTCCATCTGTCAAGCCCTGTAAAGGACAGGTAGGCTGGAAAGGCTGGAAAGCATGGGCAGTGTTCTGGGGCTTTTGGTGGGTTTTGGGAGCACCTCACATCCCTGGGTGTGAATTGGGGAGGGATGTGTGACCTCCACCTGGTGCTTCTGCATCTTCCCTGAGCCACAGAGCCAATCTCTGGTACAGACAGCCACATTTCGGAGGGGAACATCAGCCTCAGAGAGCCGGGGCTTTTTCTGGCTTTGCCCTTTTTGTGGGGCAGGGGCTGCTCTCAAACGCAGCAAAGTCAAACCTTGCTGCTGCTCCAGCCCCCAGCACTGCTGCCGTGCAAATATTGTGACAGGGATTTTTATTTTTTTTTTAAAGTCACCCAGTGGAAAGTCTCACAGGTCCCGAATTAGCAGGAGTTTTGTAAAGTTCCTATTACGAATCGATGGAATTTATACCAAAGGTGTTGAAATCACTCACGCTTCTGCTGACTCACTTCCCCCAGGGAGGGCTGCTGACCTCAGAAATGCCCTCACAGAAGTCCAGAGCACAGAGCTGCCGTCTGTGCCATGCAGAACATCCTGAACTCTCAACTCTGCTGCATCCTCAAATTCTTGCTTAATGTGTCCTGCTGCCCTGCAAGCCCCAGTCCGTTTGAAATGCCACCTTCTTTTATAATCTGCTCTGACTCAGATGCTGAGTTGGAGTGGTATTTACAAAATATGTCTATCGCCCCGGATTTATCTTGCCAAGGAAAGTTAAATGGTTACAGATTAAAAAGATTTTATAAGCACGATATGCCACAGTATACATTAGGAAAAGTTGTTCTAAAACTATTTCTGGCTTTTGTTGGGAAAAGAAATAATTATTGAAGCTTGAAGGGGAAGACTGCTTAGTAAAAGGAAGGGGAATTAACCATAGTGAGGTTCTAAAGGAACTCTGCTTTGCTGATTAAGTGCTTTTTCCAGAAATGCAACTAATGTTTCCTTCTTTTTTTTTTTAATTCTTAAATCAGGCCCAAGTGCCAGCAAATGTCTTTCTTTACTGTGTCTGGAGGTTTATTTTTAGTCCCAAGAAGGGTATAGACAGCAGCCTGGAAATCAAGACATTTGCAGGGCCAAATAAACTTCCCCACACTTGAACTCTGGGTGTCAGCTCATTCATCTCCCCGTGGCTCAGCTGCTTTTCTGTCAGAAAAGCCTTTGCAGTCCCATCTGCCAAGGCTCTGGAGCTCCTCACACCCCAATCTGTTCTTGTCTTGCTGAAAGCATCTCCCAGTTTTGCAGCTTCAGGATTTTACCGGGTCTGAATTTCACATTGTGATGCTCAGAGTGAGCAGGAATTTCATTTTCTTGCCTGGTAAATGTCTGACAGCAGAAGTGCCTGGCCTGGGGTGCTTTTATTTATTCCCTGGGGAACAAAAACTGGGGTGTGGTGGGCACAGCCCCCACTCTGCCCTTTTGGAAGTGAAATGTCCCAGGACAGAGCTCACAAGGCTGTCACCAGAAGTTTCCCATCCCCAGGTGGGAAGCAGGTGGGAAGTTGAGGTTCTTTCAGGCGCCTGTTGGGGCAGTTTTTCTGAGCAGGCTGTTGCCTTATTTTAAACCGGGAGATCCAAGAGATCCAAATTTTAGTTTTCCTCTCCCAGGGAGGGTGTTTGTGCCCACCAGGGCTGTTTGCCCAACTCCTGCTGCTGCTGAGCCACTGCTTTTCCCTCCTGTTCCCATCTTGTTGAATCAACACTGCAGTGCACAGAAATAACTTAATAACTTAGTGCCGCGGTGCAGGCAGTGCTGGGGTGGCCAGCCTGGAGTGTTTGTCACACCATTAAGGGACAGAACATTCTCTTTGGTGTCACCTGGCTCTCAGCATGCAGTGGGTTCATGCCCAAACTCCCTGAGATCCATTTAGGAGCTGTTTGGTTTAGATGAAGTGCAGCTCAGAAAATGAGACAGCTCTCAGTGCTGCTGCTTCAGGAGAGCTCTGTCCTCTGTTCATCTCAGCCCAGCAGCTGGGAAAAAAGGGATGTTTTTTTTTGTTTTCATGTTTTGCTCATACTGTAGAGTTAACAGAACTCCAAGAGAGTTGCTGGTTTCGGCTCTGAGCCTACAGACAGAAAAATTGTTTGCTGAGTTTCAGCCAAAGTCACTGTGGCAGGTGGGTCACTGTGGGTTTGCCATGGGCCACAGCACGGGATGAGTTTGAGGGTCTCATCTGACCTCTGGAACCTTTTAATTTTGGGCACACACAAGGAGTATGGAAAACTCAGATGCTGTGCTCCACAACCCAAGCTAAACTTGCCTGGCTTCAGCAGTCAAAAAATTCTGCAGGGCTGTAGTCAGTGTAATTCCTTATACACATAAATATGTGATTATTTTCCTCCAACCCCCATCAAAGGGAGGTGTCAATCACTATAAAAACCACAGTAAATATTCTTGGACATTTATTTAAATATCCATAGAGAAAGTAAGAAAATCTCCTTGGATTCAGGCAAAAACCTTGGCATGTGGGAGTGCTGGATCCCATCCCCATGACCAGCAGGGTTACCCACCCAGTGGCAGCTTGATGGCAGAAATGGGAATTTGGGGCAAGTCTTGCAAACTCTGACCACAGCTCATTGCAAGACTGGAGCACGATTGCATCAATTCCTGCAATGGGTGTCCCAGCCCCCCCAGAGAGCAGGGCCTGATTAAAAAATGACTCGTGGCTGCATTCCAATACTTGGAATAAATAAACCAACAACAACTGGCTCTTGTGCAAGGTCTATACACTTTCCTCACAGGCTTTCACAAAAATGCCACATTTCTGACGCCTTTCCAGCAGGCTTTTGGAGGCACTAGGCAGATTAGAAATCTGAATTCTAGGCAGATTAAAAATCTGAATTCTGGGTTCTGTTGCTCGTTCTGACAGGCACTGGACAAGGAACACCTCAGTTACTCATTTCTCTATTTGCAAAAAGGAATGAAGTCACTTCCATACCACTAACTTTGATATTAACAGAAAATAAGAACATTATTTAAGACCTATTATTTCTTATAATTCCTTTTAAGAATCCTTTAAAAGCAACTCGTTGACAAAAAATTCATTTCAAAGTGATTATGCATTCACAGCGATAGTAGCATCTATCTAAATGCAAATTTACTTTTTCATCCTATGAAGTATCCATAATGCACATTTAAAATCTCCATAAACCTCCCTGCTCCACGCGGAATATTCTGCTCTCGTAGGTAAGCAGCAGGAATTTGAAAAGACTCTCTAATGCACTCCTAATCAAAGTCTTCCCATGGAAATCCAGATTTTTATGGATGGCAAATTGAAGTCTCTAAGTGTGCCAAAAAAAAAAAAAAAAAAAAAAAAAAAAAAAAAAAAAAAAAAAGAGGTTAGGAATTGCTGAACTGTACCAGAGCCCAGGTAGTGCTAATCTGCAGCGTGAGCTTTCCTCCTGCTTCAAAGGAAGATGTGAAAAATGAATGTCAAATGTTGCATTTCTGCAGAATCTTCTGCCTGCTGGAACAGGAGCCACGGCTGTGGGAGAAATGAGTCAAGTTTGACAAACAGACCTGAACTGCCTGGCTTTGAGCTCATTCTCACCAGGTGACAGCCAGGTTACACAACATTTCAGAGGGAAGGATCCCTTCCCTTGATGGCTGCTCTGAGGCCATGGATGCAGCAGCAGCACTTCTCCCCTTCCAGCTGTGCCCCACCAACGGAGAGAGATTCTGGGATTGTGGCGTGACCTTCCTCCAGAGCCTGCCCTGCTGCTCCTTCCCACGTGTCATCTGTTCACAGGGCCACAGCACAGCCACACACAGCCCTGAAAGCCTGGCTGGCACGCAGCTTAGCTCTGCCCCTCGTTTTTTTGCGGAGAAATTTAGAATTAGGGAAGATCTGGAGCCCCTCACTGGAATTTAGACTGCTGCAGCTTAATCTCACCACTGCTTCTTCCACATATCAAAAAGTCAAGGCAACCCCCACTGTTTAGTCTCTGTCATGTTGCTGCAATGTTGAATCACACCAATGCGCAGAAATAACTTAAATATATGGAGTTTATTGCTTCAGTTGTATTAACAACATCTATTTGCACTGCGGGATGTCCAAATCCAGGACGCTGAATTAGAGCTCAGGGGTGGACTGAGCTTGACATTCTATGAGGCAGCATTTTTTTTTTTTTCCACAATTAGATTCTAACTATCAGTGAAGAAAGCAGGCAGTGGGTCCCAAGTTATCCCCCAAGAAAAAAACCAGGAGTCTGCTGGATCTTATCCTGGCACAGCCAAAACAAAAAGGAGGTGTCAGAGCACAAGCTCTGCTCTGAGATATCCAGGGCTGATCTCTGCAGTGCCACGGGACACACAAGGACAGTAAAAATGTCCTGGTGGCATTCTCGGGACATGGAACATCCTGTGCTTGTGGTTTCCTACCTGTTGGGGGAATTTCCAGCTCACCCTGGAGTAAATTCAGTCCTCAGGGAAGGAGGGAAGCTCAGTGCATCAGTTGCTCCAAAAAATCCAAGCAGACACAGCAAATAAGTTCTTTTAAACACAGCAACAATGTTAACAGCATTAATTCTGGGGGAGATTTTTTCACACAAGGGTCCAGAGTGTTCATTTTGTGGAACTAGTGCTGCAATATTTACAACCATAGAAGAGGTGAAAGGGATAAAAAGGATTTTTAACCCATACAGAGCAGTTTTCTACTGTGAAATTGCTGGGTCTCTTTAGGTCTGTACTGATAATTAATATCAATATGTCCTCAAAATAAATTTTTCTGATGATGCTGAAGTGAATGCCTCCCTTCTGCTAAAATTGAGGAAATCACAGAGGACTTTGAAAGCAGACATCTGAATCACCTCCTGCTCTGCCTTTATGAAATGTTTTTTAAGCTTCTTTCGAGGCCCAAAAATCTGCCACTGCGTTTATCTTCAGTCTGAATTGCTGCAGATAAATAGAATGGTAAATCCTAGAAGAGCTCTTGGCCATAAAGAAACAATTCCCTGTTTCTCAAGCTTTCTAGAATTTGTCCCCTTCTTCCCTTCTGCAGTGTGACACAGGCAGTGCCAGCCACAATCCCAGCCCTTGGGCCCTTTCCCCTTCCTGGCTCAGAGACATGGATTTGCTCTTCACGTGGCTGCCAGGAAGGTGAGAATGTTCTGAGGGAAGAGAAAGGACAAAAGAAGAAGAGAAATATCAGGAATTCCACGCAATTCACTGCAGGAGTGCAGAACAAACCCCTTACTCCTTCTCTAGCTGGGAGAAACTCTTGTAATAAGAGACAAAGAGGCACCTCAGGAAGATTAAATTACTTTAAAGTTTACCCTAAAAACCAGGGTACATTTGCTTTCAAGATCCCAAGAAATACAACATTTCATGGAAAAAAAAAAAAAAAAAAAAAAAAAAAAAAAAAGTTCTCTGATTTATGGTCTTGATTGCCCTGATTTTTTGCCCACAGTTTTCTTGTCTTAATTGTGTTCCAGTATGTCCAGTTGCATTTGCAAACCCAGTCCCTCGTGTCTTTCCCCACGGGAATGTTCTCTGACCTCTCAGCACGGAGAACTCGGTCACTGAGCTTCATCCACAGCCTGGGAGAGCTGGGAATGTTCACCTGGAGAGGAGAAGGCTCTGAGAGAGCTCCGAGCCCCTGCCAGGGTCTGATGGGGCTCCAGGAGAGCTGCAGAGGGACTGGGGACAAGGGACAGAGGGGCACGACACAGGGAATGGCTTCATATTAACAGAGGGCAGTGATGGATGGGAGACTGGGGAGGAATTCCTGGCTGGGAGCGTGGGGAGAGGCTGGGCTGGAGTTCCCAGATTTGCCGTGGATCCCTGGATCCCTGGAATGTCCCAGGTTGGACACTGGGGCTGGAGCAGCCTGGGACAGTGGCAGGTGTCCCTGCCATGGCAGGGGTGGCACTGGATGGGCTTTAAGGTCCTCCCAACCCAAACCAGGTTGGGATTTCTGTCATTGCCATCCCTCTGAAGGCCTGGGAAGGCCACCGAGGACAAGTGTACCACAGGCAGTTCTTCCCAGTTTGGAGTTGCACCAGACGCCCGCTGTTAACAGAATTAATGAGATTTTGTCTGGCCCTGAGGTGAAACTTTCACTGTCTTTTTCAAACAGCTCTATTGCAAGGCCCTGTTGCATCAACACGAGGTTTCAAAACAGAATAAAAAAAACTAACTTGGCTTGAGATTATTTATTTATTTGGGACTAATGTCTAAAAGAGCAGCAGCATTCCTGACAGCCAGAGGATTCCAAGCATCTGTCCTGAGCTTTCCAGTGACCTTGGGGGAAGCAACCCATAATCCACATATTTTAATTGCCACAGGGCTTTGTGGGCTGTGCAGGGGTGGGAATGTGGGCAAGAATATTTCTGGCTCTATAATTAATCCTATTTGTTGTAGCAGTGTGATTTATGGGCCAGCCCTGGGTGCTGGGGGAATAAAGGAGCTGCTCCACGGAGAGGTGGAGGGAGGGCTGTGATGTGAAGGAA
Organism: Sylvia atricapilla; assembly: GCF_009819655.1. NCBI lineage: Eukaryota > Metazoa > Chordata > Aves > Passeriformes > Sylviidae > Sylvia > Sylvia atricapilla. The sequence goes on along the minus strand of NC_089150.1, from coordinate 18,774,532 downwards.
GGAGAATCCAGAGCAATTTCTCTGTTTAATAAAGCAGGAGTATTGGAAAGGCTCTCACAAAGTACAGTAGCCTCCTGCCAAGAATTACCCTCAGTTTTCTGCAGCCTCAGGATTATTCCAAGAGTGTCCCCAGAGGTTTTTTTTTTTTTTTTTGGCTACAGAGTTCAGGATTCACCAAGAATTTAAATTCAAGACTGAAGCAGAAATCAAAACTTTTGCTAAACTTCCAGGCTTTCAGGTCTTCCAATGGATGTAGCAGAAGCAGATGATGCCCTGCTCACCTCTGCTCCTTCCCACAAGGAAATATTTGCCCCCTTTTCCCAAAGAAGCACCTAGAGCAAGGAATGAACTTATTTTCCACTTTGGCATAAGCAGATAAAGCATAACCTGGTTATTATTTCATACTACAACTTATTTTCCACTTTGGCACAAGCAGATAAAGTATAACCTTATTATTTCATGCACAGCCTCTTTTGGAACTTAATCATCTTTTGAGACAGTCTTGGATAATTTAACATTTTTCCTGTGTGAACCCTTCAGCATCTTCCACGATGATTCTTCATTAACAAGGACTCTGTGTCCAATCCCAGAACAAATCAGAGCACCAAATTCAGCCCACCAGGAGCCATAAATGTCACCAATGTGGTGTGACCAGCACAAGTGGTCACCTGACGGTGCTGTCACTGCTGCTCCATCACTTCCTTTCAGCCCCACGGCCCCGTGCTGAGTCACCCGTGTGATGACAAGACCCTGCAGGCTGTTGGTCAACAGGTTTCACTTCCAGAAGTGCCTGTAAAAGTTTAATTCTGCCGTCCAGGCTCAGTGCTTGGCGTGGGGCAGTTGCAAAAGGCAGTTCCCCTCCTCTGCTGAGTCAGGGCACAGCAATTTTTGTGCCTGTGCTGGTTGGAAGAGGAAGAAAACTTGACTTCTCTGTATTTAAAGGGCTGGGTGAAATGGAAAGAGGAGAGCTTTGTCACTTGTCCCCTCAGCCAGCATCCTGCCATCCCCACCAATTGCCTCAGAGCTCTGGCTCTATTCCAGTCACTAATTTGGATGGAGAGCTGTCCTTAACACAGTTGCATACAAATGGGTGTCATTAGCTAAGACAAGAAATTATTCCATTCCTTCTCCTGTGAAAGCTTCCAAATTGCTCCAGAAATTAGCAGGCCGATGTATAATTATCTCTAATCAGCAGCAGCTAAGCTCTGGTGTTATCTGCAGCTTCTGGTACACAAAACTTCAGGGTCTGAACTCAGTGCAAATGCCTGTGGCTGCCACGGGAGCCCGAGCTGGGAACTGCAGCAGGGGCTGTGCTCATTGCAAAAAGGTTTCAGAAATTGTACTGAGTTAAACTATAATAATCCCAGAATTTGGAAAATAGGCTGATGCTGGCCTTGCTTCAGGAGGCAGCTGTTATTTCTGCTTCATAAAAATGCTACAAAAAAAGGAAAAGGGGGGGAAAAAATCGCATGAAAAAAATTAATACAAATGTTCCTTGAAAAAAAACCCCCACGGTGTTGGGCATGAACCAAGAGATCTTCCATAGCAGAGAAACTCCTGATTATTGCCCAGAGGATGAGATATGGGCTGTATGCATGGCTCGGCCAAATTTACAGAAAACAGAGTGGTTGTAGCCCATCCTTACAGCAAAGGAGAGAAATTCACTGAGCACTGTTGTCAGCAGGCTCAGCAGGACCAGAGGGAATGGTTACACACTCTGGATTAACCTGGGCTCTAAAAGTGCCTTTTCAGGCTGCTGTCTGTAGAGAGGGACTTCTCAAGCAGCCTTGCTGCTGAATCCCACTGTTCTGCAGGTAAACGGGCTTCATTCTCCAGAGATTTGATCCATCTCATCTCCATAAAAAGAGGAGGAAACAAATGGCTTAGGATTCCATAAATCCAGCCTTTCCTCTCAAATCTGTAGAGGAGTATGGCAGAAGCAGCTGAAATAGCCTGCTGACCCCACTGATTGCCTTTCTTAGAGAGGGAAAACGCACTAAAAATTCTTCCTCTCGAGTCTCCCCAGCTCCTGGGTGGTTGCGAGGTAGAGCCAGGGTGTTAAATCTGGATAGGGTTGGATATCTAGAATGCCTCTGCAAAAGATGCCACAAAACACCCCAGGAGAGCTCTGGGTACCTGCTGGGGTGGCACATGTGGAACCACACATCCAGGACCAGGCTGAAAATATTCCCCACAACTCCTCTTTGGAAAACCTGCTGGTCACGGCACGGCCCCAAGAGACAACCCCTTTGTCATGAGGATGATAAAGGATTTCCTCTCCTACATCAGAGCACCGGTTGCACGTGGATGGCACAAGAAGCTTAAAAATGAGTTGTCACTTTGTTCAATTAGGGAAAGCAGCAAATGTATTTCATGGAGTAAATGCTCCTGTTCTCATGTCCACGGGCAGGGCAGTGGCATCCAGCCATAAATCCGGTGGTGCTCAGTTTTCAGTGTCTGGAAAAGCTTTTCCTGTCCATAAAACAAAGTGACACGGAGTGATCAGCCACCAGGAATTCACAGGAGGAATGAAGACGAGGAAGCAGGAGGAGGAATGCAGGGATCAGAGCGGCTTAGCCCACTGCAGATGTTTAGATGTCACCCAGCTGGAGGAACCGAGGGAAAATGCAGAGTCAGAAGTCAGGAGAGGGAGCTGCAGAGAGCTGCAGAGAAACACCAGCCCCAGCTCTTCTCTGCTCAGCATTTCTCAAGCTGTTTCCCCAAATCCTGCGGATATTTCAGCAGGATGGCAGTAATTCTTCCCAGGGTGGCTCTGTTTACAGAGCTGTCCTGCAGCATCTGGGGAGGAGTGAGTTCCCTCAGTGTCCCTGACAGCTGGCACGTCACCTCTGCTGTCCCCTCCTGTGCTGCCAGGACAGCTTCTTCTCCACTGTGAGCAGCCAGGCAAGGCCACTGCCCCGTCCTCTGCCCTGGCTGATGCCTATGAGGAGGATTTGTGTCGCTTTTTATCTTCTTTTTCTGCCAGAGTCGGGATTAAATACTCCAGACTGTATTTCGTGTTTGGACTCAGATGTTTATTAATTCTCATCTGTGTTACAGTCTCACAAACCCCGAGTTCTAGAGCACTTCAAGCTCACAAACTAAAAATGGCCCCATCCCTCTCTCTACAAGGCTTTTTAAGCACAAACTGTCCAATTAAGAAATGACACCTAAATTATTTTGACTTTTAACCCAATAACCAACCACCCGTGGCCCACAATGAGGATTTTTCTACCCAATTACAAAATCCCACCCAGAGCCATGAAGGAGAAGGTGAAAAAGGAGGACTGGCCTCCGCCCTAAATCCTCCATCTGGCTTTCTATCTCTATTACTGTATTCTGAACCCTTAAACTGTGAGTTTTGCACCCTGTGAGATCACACACTTCTATCCAAACTCCACAGCCACAATCCCAGGGCTGTCACTCAATTTTGGGAGCCTTTTCCACGGCCTCAGGTCAATGCAGAGTTTGCTGGGAGTCAGTGTGAGCACAGGAAGGCTGGAATCCTCAGTGCCCAGGGCTCCAGGACATGTGCACGAATCACTTCTCTGCACACACAGGGAATTCTCTGAGTTTGTCTCACTTTGTGCAGAGCAGCCTTTCTCAGAACATGACTCACAAGCACTTCTGCCATCATCTGAGGATGTTCAGGCAGAACAAATAGCATGTGACCCGAGGCCAATCACAGCTGGGAATTTGGATTAAAAATAAAAGAGGAATGAGAACATTTGTCACAGAATACTCTGTCCTTCATGGAGAAGGAAATTTTCTAGCAGAGAATGAAAACAGCATTTATTTTTATTAAAAGGGCTTCTGTTTCACTCCATTTTTTTTTTTTTTTTTTGACCCTAAGAGCAATTCTCCCTGGTGGGTTTGGCTTAGTGAAACAACACAAAGTATGTTCTTTCTCAGACTGGGAAGAGGGAATGTCGTGCCTGGGAGAAGCTGCCTGCACCTTGCACTTCTGAGCTGAGTGAAAAAGGAATTGGGCTGAGATTCCTTATGCACGTGGGACAGAGATTCTGCTGCCAAACAGGGCCACAACAAGGAGGAAAGTTTACACATTTGTTGTCTGGAATTAAAGTTTGGGGAGTGTCCAGGCTGGGTTTGGTGAGGGATTATCTTCTGGGGTTAATTGTCAGCCAGGCAGGCAGGGATGAAAGGCTCCTGTGCAGATACAAGGTCCAGGCAGGCTGTGCTCTGAGTGCTCCCCTGGTTTGACACAGGATACTGAGGAATCAGGAGGGTGTGCCATCAGGGTGACAGGAGTGTGCCAACCTATTGGAAACCACTGCCAGACTGAAGTTTATTTGGGAGGTTTTTTTTTTTTTTTTTTTTTTGTTGGTTTGGTTTTGGTTATTTTTGGGGTTTTTTTTTTTTGGTTTTTGGCTAGTGTTTTCTGCACTGCTTCTCTCAGGGCAGGAGCATGAGCTGAGCACACCCGGAGCTGCTCATGAACACCTTGGCAAGAGCCTGTGCCACTCAGCAGGCTGGAGCAGAGCTTCTGCTCTGCAGTTAATCAGTCACCCACTGCCAGGGCTGGGCTTTGCTGCTGCTGTGGTTACACATTCACCCACCCTGGATTCCCCCAGCACAGGCTGCAGGTCCCAAAGTTCCCTGGCTGGAGATTTCATCACTCCTTTATCAGCTGCCAGGGAGGCGCTGCTATCAGTCTGGCAGTGGCACAGCTCACAGATTGCCACTCCGCTGTTTTGTCTATATTCCCAATCCTACACAATCCAGCCAAGGAATTTTGCTCACTCAGCTCCAGCACTTGAGCCTTTGCAAAGCTCTGTAAACACAAGCTCCCAGAGAAGAAAGCCAGGAGCGCACCGTGGCAGGGAAAAATACGCTTTAAATACATTTGGTGAGAATTACTTAAACACTTCATCAATCAAGTGCCAAACAAGGAGCGAGATCTAATTCATAATCCCTCTTTGCTCTGGGTACAGTAAGAGGTTAGCGGACGGCAGGAAAATCAATCCATATTTTATTTTCTCACCTGCTTGCCTGCATTACACAGTGGCCAGAGGTGTGTTAGGCTCAGTGCATTCCAGAGCAGAGCCCAGGCAGTGTGGGAGCAATACTGAAACAGCATTATATTTGCTGGGAGCAACTGCAAAACCTGACGGGGAGCTTGGGAGGCTCCCTTCGGCTACAGGTTATTGCACACATTTTTCAGGCAGCTGATAACAGGGCAAAAAGCTGTGCTGAAGAATAGATAAACTCTGAGTTCCTTGGTTTACTTCAGCAACAGATATCCAGGAGCACTGAATCAGAGGAATGATAGTTATCATATCTTATAGTTCTAGTTCCTTTCTGTTGAAATCAATTATTAAATCAAAGGAAATCTGTGGTGATTAATAGGCCAAACCCCTCAGCCTCTGCTGAACCAGCCCAGTGTGTGTTTTTATTTTCTGTTACTTGAAGACAGAAATGATGTGGAAAACTCAGTAAAACTCAGGATTTGAAGCAAGGCTGAATTTACCATGGTGCCCTCTGGTTCTCCAGGTAAAATGGAGAATCGAGCTGTTCTCAGCTCTGAAGGACAAGAATTCAAAGAACATTGGAGAGCACTTGGGATATCAGGGATAGATTGAAGAAAAGCAGAGTGGGGGCTAGTGAAGGCCACAAATACCACATTTAGAACAGAGAATCAGGAGAAAAGTGTTAGGAGGGGATCAGAGATCTAATCCCTTCTCCTGCTCCAAGGCAGGAACTGAGAGTCTTGAGCTGTTCCTGGTGGACCAAAAGGGAAAAACAGAAGTCGGGGCAGAGAATCTGAGAGAGTGGCTGCTGGAGAAGAGCATTCTGTGGAGTTTCCTCTTTGACTGGAGGTTTATTTGAGGGCAGAGGCACAAAGCTTTAGACAATGGCAGGTGTAGCCTGTCCTGCTGCACCATCTCCTGCTTTTTACGAGCAGATCTGTGACCTGCACCTTCCCACGCAGTTAAACAGAAATTCACTCTATTTGTTGTCCCAAAGGTGGGGTTTCCTTGGCAGCTCCGGGGCTGTTGGTACCAGGGAGATGGAAAAAACCCAAGACATTTAATCTGAAGTGAGGGCACAGCTGGATTAAACCCCCTTGGCTTGCAGCTCCTGCTATCAAAGGCCAGTGGGGAGGACATTTATGCAGTTACTGTTTGCTTCAGTGCCTAAACTTTTGCTAATCAGACCAGTCTGGCCATAAATATAAATAATATATAATATATAATATATAATATATAATATATAATATATAATTATAGAATATTAATATATAGAACACCTATATTCTATAAGTACATATGATATATTTATAGAATATGAATATATAGAATATTCATGTTCTATAAATATATAAAATGAACATTTCTTTCTTTGAAAGTAATAAAACTCCAGCTCATTCACAGGGGCCAGCAGAGCAGCAGCAGCTGAAGGTGTGACTTCTGTTGCCCAATTCCACCTGTTAATGGCTTTCTGCATCTCCCAGTAAAGGAGAAATTTTCCCCATTTGAATATTTTAGCACACTTGAATGACAATCCTGCCTTGCAGACCCTTCCCCTTCTGCTCTTGGATGCACCCAATGAAGGTTTCCAGCTCAGCCACCCAAGATTTGCAAACACTGCTGTTCCTTCCAGCCCTGATTGCGTGGTATCCCCAGGGCAGATGCAATTGCCTAAGAGAAACAAACATTAAGAAAACATTTCATGTATTGTTGTTTGTCCTCTGATAATAAATGGAACAGCTGGAAACAAAGAGGGGAACTGTCACCTGGAACAGGCAGTTCCAAGCACCCAACGCTTTGGGAGAGGGCCCAGTAACGTGCACAGTGCAATCAGAACAGGGGAAGGCTGGCTCAGGCTTTTGGGAAGGCAAATTGGAACTGTTTTGTCTTGAGCACTGGGATAGATATCACCATCGGATCACACCTGTGTCACAAACTCACCCTGATCCTCTCTTATGAGACGGTTTCATACTGAGAGCCCTGGATTCACATTTACAGATTTTGCAGTTATTTCGTCTTCTGAAAATTCTGGGAGTCCTTTTGCCACTTTCTTGAGAATAAAGAGCAAGGGGATGGTGAAGATTCTCCCTCCAAGGATCTCCTCAGGGTGAGACTGAGCAAATCTCAGCACTTCCAGCAAGGCTTTGTCCAGGCCATAGCAAAAGGCAGGGACAAATGTCTGCAGTGACACAAAACCTTTGCAGCGCTCAGGATACCCTGAAGGCTTAGAAACAGCCTTGGCAACCCAATTCCAGCATGGGGAGAAGCAAATGCAACCACATCAAGTGGAGGTTTTGTATAATAAAGGAAAATTCTACATTTTTTCCAGCCAGACCCAAAATTTCTTGTGCCTTGGGGGTTTTTTCGTTGGTTTTTTGTTTGTTTTTTTTCCCCAATACCAGGTTATTTTACAAATCTCATGGATGTGAAGGTGAGAAGGGAAAGAAAGAGAGAAGAATGGATCAATGACATGAGCTTTGCTGGGTTCCATGCATCAATGATATTATTTAGTTATAGTAGCAGATTTCTTTAAAATGTCCTAGATTGAATCAGAGAAAGAAGCTCCTGTACATGACTGGAAAGAAGATTTGGGGTGGCACACGATTGTGGAGACTGGGATTTGTCTCATTTTTATTCAGTCATCTAAAATTTCCATCCAGAGCCTGCAGAAGGAGCAGCACCTCTGGAGAACAAGGCAAATCCCGGCCTGAAATATCAATCCCTGCAGGAGCCATTGCCAGGCTGAGCTCCCCCCATCCTAGAATGAGTTTAATTTGGCGCTTGGCTTTTGGACAGACTGAAATTAAGGATTAGGAAATCAAGCCATGACATAAATGCACATTTTTCTTTTGTAAATAGTCAGAGAGTTAGAGGAGAGGATCTGGAGGGAGCCTAGAAACTCATTCAGAACCAGATGATGGAAGAAAAAAAATATAAATCTGAGTCTTCTTGGTGTAGCTTAAACATCCTTTTTCCCCTAGATAAATGAAGCCCTGCTAATTAGCCAGGACACCTTTCCAGTGTGTTGTGCCATCCTTTTTTCTGCAGTGTTTAGATCATCAGTGTCCATTAACTCCTGAAATATCAGAGAGAAGGTTAAGGAAAAAAAAAAAAAAAAAAAAAAAAAAAAAAGAAGAAATTACTTCTCTAAAAGGAAAAGAATGTTATGAAAACAAACTGCGGCTTTTTAGGACTTTTAGCAATTTCCTGAGGCTTTTTCTTGAACTGGGGAACATCAAGTCCTCCCTCTGCAGCAATTCGTGGGAACAGTGGGCTGTGCAGAGAGCCTGGGCGAGTCCACGAGAGGCAGAGGCAGATTTGTGCCATCCCTGGGCTCCAAAAATGCCTCTGGGAAGAGCTGCTGCCACCAAAGCACAGCCTGGATTTTGGGAAGGCCTGAGAGCCAGGGGCTGGAGATGGCAGCAGGAAAAGCCCAGCCTGGACGTGCCAGGGGCTGGTTTGCTGCAGGATTGGGAGAACCGCTCCCCTCACCAAGGAGAGCAGCCCTGGGTAAGAAACGAGGGGATTGACTTGGGGGTTGACACTGTTTGACACCACAACGACACAGACCTCGAGATTCAGAAGGCTGAAAATGACTCTTCTATTTTTGGGATGTGTCTCCCTTTTACACTATTCTACACAGACCAATCTGATTGGTGAAATAAAGGTAAACTTCTTCACTCCCATTGGTCAGAGCAGAGGGACATCAAGAAGAAATCCCTCCTAGGGAAAAGAATGAATAACAAAGTTACAGTTACCAAAACATTTCTCCCGTTCACAGAAAATTCCCTGAGAAAAAAATTTCAGCAAACCAAACCACCTACACAGGAGGTTTCCCAGTTCTCCTTCCCAGGCATCTCTGGGCTGCCATTGCCACGAAATCCCAGCACAAACCAGGGATGGATAGTGCTGGTGAGGGATGGTTTCAGCCAAGCAGATGTTTTGGCCACCAAACCACCACCTTTTTTAGCCACAGTAGCACTGGGATCTGCTCTCTGCTCATCCTCCTGTCCCACTGCCTTTAATCCATGGCAAGTTTTGCCTTGTAGGAGTAAAACTTCACTTTTTCTGGGGGCTGAGCCTTGTTGTGTGGGTTGCAGGAATTTATCCCAACAGCTCAGGATCAGCTTGGATGAAAACCTCATCTCCAGAATGGCCAAGTTTTGGATGGCATTTAGAATTTCTAGGTGCACTTTGTGTTTTGTTATCCCACCCAGAAAACCCCTCGTGCACCCCAGCTGGGATGAGCTCTCAGCTTGGCAGCAAACTATTAAAAAAAAAAAAAAAAGATTCCAAAGTAATTTTAAATCCATTTTTGCACCTGCAATAGTTGCAGCTTTCAATGCTTCCACAGCTTGTTCTTGGGAATGTTACATTGCACAGCACATGTACTGCTTCCCCTTCACTCACAAGGTCAATTATTCTGTCAAAAAAGGAAATGAAATTAAATTAACATGGCACGATTACAGCCTTGACAAAATAATCCTTGTTATGTTGCTATTGGCTGGGTATCCTAAGATGGACAGTGAAAAAAAAAATCAATGATTAATTAGCTATTTGAAGCTGGAATAACCTGTAATTGGTCCTTTCTTAAGAAAGAAAAATATAAGAAAGAAGAAATTTTTTTCCTTCCTGGGTCCTCTGAGGCCTCCCTTTTCTGTGATCCATGAGCTCTTAAAGATAATCATTTAATGGTTCAGATTGTTTTAGCTATTTCCTTAAATACTCCAGGGTAAATTTCCTTGCAGCTCGCTCACTTGTATGTATCTAACCCAGCTGAACATGTTTAACCTCTTCTCTTCCTCCTCTCTGCACTCCAGCTTATTGCTAATTTTAATCATTCTAAGCATCTGGTGGGAGTTAACCTTTTGCTGTGAAGACTTAAGCAAAAGAAACTATTGAACAATTAATCTTTATTCTTCTGTTATTTCCTCATCTTCCCTTGGCAGTGCTGGGATTTTTTTTATCTTTTTGTTTGTTTTAAAGCACAGGATCTTTTCTCATCTCCTTGAAGGCCTCTTGGAAGCTTCTCACTTTCTGCTTTAATACTGGAGCACCACTGGATATTTCCCACCCTGGGCTTGCACAAACAGAAGGGAAAGGTTTGATTTGAGAGCCAGGGTGGAAAAAGCTGCAGTGATGTGCCCCATCCCAGAAACTGGGGGCATGATGTTGTTTACAGAACATATCACCAGAGAGATTAATCTGAATTTACTGACTAATAACAGCTACACTGACCTGAGGTGATCCAGGGTACCTGGGTTTAGGCAGGATAACACTCAGGACCTGAGAAAATAACACTCAAAACCACCAGGAGGGGAAAAAAAGAGTTAAAAAAAAAAAAAATCTAAAGCCCTAAAGAGTTGCTCACCTCCAAGTGAACATACAGCTGGGAAAATAGGATTTTAAAGGAAAAAAAAAAATCCCACTTTACCTTTCTTGTTTGTAAATTGAATTATTTCTAGCCGTGATTTACAATGGATTTTTCCTTGGAAAAAGGGAAATTTTTTAGTGTCCTTGAGAAGATCCTGTGAGAGGGGAATTGAGGATGAAGTTTGGTGTGCAACTTTTGGATAATCTGAGGTTGATCCCCAACCTGCAGCCCCATTGCTCCAGCCTGCTCCAGCAGTAAAATAAACGCAGTTGGCATTGACTGTGGTAAAGAACTTGGAGAAATTTGCTGGGAACCCAACCCTGAGCTCCCCTTCCCCTCTGGATGGGCCATTCCTGGGAATGGCTGGGCAGAACAAGGAGTTTCCTGTGGGGAAGGTGCAGTTGGCAGGCTGAGATGTTATCTGTGCAAACCACATTGGAGAGACACATTAAAATGCCCAATAAACCACGCTGGCTTCTCCATCCATTGAGCAATTGCTCGTTTCAAACTGTGGCAGCGGCATTAAAACGCAGCTGGGGCAGTTTCTAAGAAAATCAGGAGATGGAATCATCTGCCAACATCCTGCTGCCCTGGAGCCCTGACATGCCAAAGGAGCTCCTGGGCTCTGGTGTGCCTGAGCAGAGTGGGATATTGAACAAAAAGTTCTTTACCCTGCGCCCATCACCGTGAAATTTTGCTCCTGTGGCTGTCAGGCAGGATGTACCCACTGCCTGTGATTTAAGGCTCACCAGGCACGCCAAGAATATATCAGCTTGCTCTTGGCAGCAGGAGTTGTATTTGTGTAACAACAAGCTTTAAAATAAAACCCTGTTAAGAAACGTCGTCTGCTCTGCAGCATGGGACTCGTTCGTTCTGTTGTTGTCATTTTACTGAAAAGGAAAATAAAATAAAACAAAAATAAAATAAAATAAAATAAAAATGCACGAGACATTTCTCCAGAAATCTGGAGGGCACTTTGGAATGGCTTAAAAAAAAATAAAAAACTCAAGGAACAAACACCCTGAGAGATTGGGTAACAGCTCCATCTCCTCCTTCTGGAAGGCTTGTTTTAGAAAGTAAAGGAGATGTTTGTTGTGTCTCCTGGACACGCTGCTGTCCCTGCACTGCCTGCTGGTGTGAATTGCACAAGCATTTCAACACCGGGGCCTAACTAATTTCAGGCTCTGAAATCTGGATTTCTGCGTGCAGAGCCTTTTGCTCAGCACTTCTAGATCCCAGACCTTGGGAATGCCAAGCTGGGAGAGGCCAATCAGTGAGTGAGAGCTGCAGTGTGAGGGACAGGGATTTCCAGTCCCTCCAGAGGAGCACTGGGACTTTCTGTGTCTGCTCCTTTGTGCAAAGAACAAGAGGAAATTTTTATATTATAATATATTTATAATTTTTTTTCCATCTGGATAAAAACGGTGGCAGAGACACTGCCTTCAATGACCATGGTACCTGCTGTTGTGGGGGAGATTAAATTCCAGAATTGTGGCTCAAAATAAGAGCCTGGCTGAGCTTCACAAGGGCTTTTCTTGATGTGGCCATGGAAGCCTTGAACTGTCTCAGTTTTACCCCAATGCAGACCAAAGCCTCATTTTGTGGATCTCTGCTTTTGCAGGAGGGTTCTCCTGTTTCCACACTCAGCAAGGAAATTTTTTTCTATAGTCTCACTAAACCAATTCTAAGTTAATCTTAATGTACAAAAGCAAACACAAATTCTAACCCAAATTCTACCCACAGAATTCCATCTATTCCCTCTAAGAATTCTCAACAAAGGTACATTATATTTTATTATATTATATTATATTTATATTATATTTTGTAATAACTAAAATTTAACTATCTTTGCAAAAAAACCCAAAAACAAAACATCACTAAACTTTAAACTAAGCTTTGAGGGTTTCTCTTACTAACCAAGACAAGCCCTTTAGACTATGAGTTCTCAGCTCCCTCCTGCCCTGCTGGGGGAAGGTTTTGCTCCTCCTGGAGCTGCCCAGCTGCTGCTCCCGAGGCGAGGGCAGGAGCAGCAGGGGCTGCACAGCTCCCTGCCCTGGCACAGTGGGCTGGGGGAAGGAAACGCTGCTCTCCTCTGTATCCTCAGCCCCTTGGCTGCAAACCAACGTGCCACAACTCTGAGACAGGCACTGGCAGCCAGCAAGGGACAGCAGGATGCAGGGGACAGGAACTGGGGACAATGGGAAGAATCTGGGGTGCAGCAGGAGCTGCCCCTGGCTCTGCTCCTCGTGCTTTTGGACCTGGCAAAGCAGGCAGACACCTTGGGATGACAACACCTCCTCTCTCCCTCTTGTTTTAATGATGCCCACAACTGAATAACAATAATAATGTTCCTGCAAGAGGAAGTTTGAGGATTCTGGCTGTACAGAAATTCCTCAGCTGTTGGAATTCAGTGAGGCTCAGCCCAGGAGGGCAGTGCAGGATTCACAATCTGCTCATGGCAATCCCTTTTCACTGCTTTTAATGCCTGATCTGTTCTTCAAATCACTTTGCCTCCAGTGTTCTCCAGACATCCCCTCTGCAGGTTTGGGGTATATCAGGTATCCCCAGTGCTCTGTTTAGGATCAAATCCTGCTCACACTGGGCACCCAAACCCCTCCTCCCTGGGAGCCATGGAACTCCTCTGTACCTCATTCCATGGGGGCCAATCCTCCAAGTCCTGCCTCAAAGGCTTCTCCTGGAAACCTTCTATGACTGGGATTGAACAAAACCCAGACCACCAACCCCTGAGCGGTGTCACTGGTAACACAAATGGGATTTTTCTCTGAACCTGAGCAGCTTCCCCCTTCCAGGCTGGATCCCGGACTGGAGGCTCTTCCCTTGCACTGGGCAGTTTCCCCTGGAGCTCTGGGTTAGTTGCGTGCCAGGCTTGGTTAAGCCCAGCTTTATTGTGTACCAAAGGAAGTGCAGAGCAAACAGGGAGGAGAGATTAAATATCAAATTCATGACTGGGTGCTTTACAGCCCGCTGGTTCCTCCCTCACAACACAGCCCTGCCCATGGCAGGGGAACTGCAATTAGATCTTCCTGAAGGTCCCTTCCAACCCAACCCTTTCTGTGATAGTATTTGGGTTATGTTGTTTCATTTCCACTACTGACAATTTCTTGTGGTCCCGCTCATGGTGGAGCTGGCAGGTGAACACCTTACAACCTCCTGCAAGGAGCAAATGACAAGTGATGACTTTGGGGACCCAAAACCAGCTGACATCAGAAAATACCCTCTTTGTGACACAGAAGTTTTACTGCTGGGTGCCGAAAGTGCCCCCTTCAGCAGCCAGACTCTCCAAGTAACTCCTGCAGGCCACCTTTGGAACTCTATGTTGTTTTCAAAACCCATTTCTTAGCACGGCTTCATCCCCTGTAACTCCATTTTGGTGTGATGCCGTTGCCTCCAAGGCCATTTTAGCATTTGAATTACACTTGCAGCAGGCTCTGCACCCTGGAATCACAATGGGAAATCAGAGTCCTTACTGTGGAGCCCACCCAGAAGAGAAGGTGAAGTACTCCTGATTAAATTTTCATCACCTTCATTTTTTTTTTATCAGTAGCAATTGCAAAATAAAAAAAGGCTATTAATTTACTTTGAATTGGATATGATTTGTTTTTAATATTTAGGACAAGCCTGTCTCTGACAGTAATTTTTCATTGTCTTTTTTTCCCAGAACTGCAAGTGCAAGCTTAATAGGAGGACTCAGGGAATTGGATTCCATAAATTGATCTTGAAAAGGAAAAGCATTGTGGAAGTCTCATCTTCTTTGAACCTGGCTTTATTACCCCTGTTTGTATTCTATTGTAAAAATGCTTAGACTGAAAATATAAAATATTTTACTCAAGCTGTTCAGGCAGAGCCCAGATGAAGAGGAACCTGCACATCTCTGTTCCTTTCCTATCAGCCTAGAATTAATCACACTAATCTCCATTAAAATGTAAAAACTGAAGAGAAAAGAAATATAAAAGAAGAAATATTCAGCTGGGGGAAATACTCAGCTGAAGAGCTCCTGGATCTATTGATTAAAGTTCAGCTAAGAGACAAGTTTAACATAATCTGAATTTCAACACACAGTGACAAACCCATTCCTTTGCATTGTACACATCTTCATTTACTTCTGACTTTGATCATTCCTTTCCTTTCATTTATTCTGCTTTGAGGCTGAGCTGAGAAGGAATTCTGTGAGTCTGCATTCTTTCCAGAAGGACGTCCTTGTGCAAAAGGACCCCAGTTGGAATTGTGAACGTAGGCAGTTTGAATTTGTGTCTCTGCACAAATGCTCGGGGTGCTCCTGGTTTGGGTTCTGTGCCAGGGAGAGAAGGAAACCCAGCAACCAAAGCTCACCCTGAATCAAAGATTCAGAGGGATCTCATTGATCAGCCCCTGATGTGATCCTGTTATCAATAGAGACCCAAATCCCTTTTTGAAGGTCCAGGACCCAAAGCTTGCCCTGGTTACAGGAGCCACCTCCTTCACTCTGCTGAGATTTTCCATTTATTACGGCAGGAAGAAGGCAGATCTCCCTTGCCAGCAAGCAGATGTTCACCAAGAAGGTTTTACTAACTGATCAATTGCAAAATCCCTCACTGCAATCCTTTAGAAAATCAGATGCCCTCTGTCCTTCCTCCCACTCCAGCTCAGTTGCCAAAACTTACATACAGAATTATTACTGTAATGTTTTATAGTCACTGGGAAAAAAAAAATATCCATTTGGTCTTACAGAATGATGTGAAATTAATCTGTGGCCTCAAAAGAAAAAAAAAAAAAGTCTATTAAAAGTAGCTCTTTTTCCTCCCTCTCCCAGGCCCCTTTTACTCCCCTCCCCCAACAATAAAGGATGTTTTGGAACAGCCTTTTCAGGAAACATTTCCACAGCAAAATGCAGCATCATTTATAATATTTAAAGCTACATTTTTTTTTGTTGAGATGGCTTGGCAGGCTTCGCCTGCAAATCTGGCAGGATATGGCCAGCTGAGAGTTAGCAGTAACAACCCGAGGATATGCTGACACCACAGAATGCTTTAATCATCATTGCAGCAAGCAGGACAAGATCTCCTCCTGCACTGCCAGCTCTTCCCAGTGTGAGAACCAATGGTGCTGCGTGTTCCTCCTTCCCTCCCCTGCCTCTGGAGACTCCACTTCTCCCTTGCTGTCTCCACTGGGCTAAAAAAGCCTCGTTGGGTAACAGAATATAACATCCTGAGCAATGGATATTCCTCTTGGCCAACGCCGTTGTGAAAATGCTCCCCCATTTCCAGCTCAATAAGGAAGCTTAATAATTAAAAAGCAAGCCCTTAACCAGTTGGTGTCTCAATAGAAGGGCTATTTTCACCAGCAGCTAAAGCTCTTTTTTGGCTTTACCCTTCGCTACAGCACGGCTGAGAGCCATGTTCAGTTAGTTAAAACCCTAATTAGAAACTCATCCAGTTTGAGAGTTGGGAACTGACCTCAGCCACTCGCAAAAATCTATCGAAGCAAATTGATTTCACATTTAAAAGAAGTCCTGAAGCATTTAACCCCCAAAATCTGAGAGTAATTGCCTTGACTAATGCTTGCCCAGAGCAAGACCTGCCCGGAGAATTCCTGCTGCAAGATCCAGCCAAGCTACAGACTTGCAATACTTCACTATCCACCACATTAAGCAATAAAGAGATGCAGTAAAAGAGACTGGGAATGGACCAAACCTTTCCTGTTTTGGGAGCATATCAATTTATAGATGCTGTTTACTGGCTTTGGCACATTAAAACTTCTTGCAAACACCAGGTCCGTGGAGCATTTGGCTCTTGCGACAAAGTGAAGGTGAAATCCTGCACACACACACACCTCTCACACTGTTATATTGCATCCAAAGCTGCATTTATATTGCAGCCAAACACCCTGCACACACACACACACACATATCTAACACTGTTTGTTGCATCCAAAGCTGTGGAATGATTTCCTCCTTTCTTCCTTTGCTGGGGCAGTCGTTGCCTCCTGAGTGTTTACTTCAAGCCACTGAAGATGTGCTGCCTAATTTCCTCTCCATACCCTGAGTACCCAAATAAAAATGCAAAAGTTCTGAAATTGTTTTTCTGGCAGCCATCATTTCCAGGACTGGGCAGTGCTGAGAAGAATGGGAGAACATTTCTTGTACCCGTGGAGTTGGGTACACCCCTGTACAGCTGATTTTTAACCACTGGTTTTCAGTCAAAGCACTTGGAATGGGATTTATGATAAGACCCATAATTTTTTTTTCCAGTGCTTGAATAAGAACCTGAAATGTTTGCCTGAAATGTTTGAGCTGCTGATCCAGGAGCTGTTTCCAGGGTTGTTCCCCTCTCAGTTTTTTTTTCCTCCTCCTATAAATCTCTAGCTGCAGCTTTGTATTGCTCGTGTTTACAAAGCTGATGTTACATCCATTTAAAGGATATTACCTCTGATTTAAAAGGGAAAAAAGTCCCATTAAAACGTACCCAACCTCAAGGCAGAGTTTACAGCTACAAAACAAATATTAAATCCTGATCCCTCAGGGCTTGTCTGTACCCACAGGGACTGGAGCCCGTGGTGTGTTAGCTGGGGGAAGGGATCACAGCCACACAAGGTGGGACAGCAGCTCTTGGGAAGCCCATTTCCCATTTCCCACTTCCCATTGCCCATTGCCCATTTCCCATTGCCCATTGCCCATTGCCCATTTCCCATTGCCCATTTCCCATTTCCCATTGCCCATTGCCCATTCCCCATTGACCATTTCCCATTTCCCATTCCCAGTGGTTTGGGGTGCTGAGGGCTGGCTGTGATGGGAGAAGGCTCTGCTGAGGAGTGCTGAAGGCTGGTGAATTACCTGCACCAGGGGGACAAGGGGCTTTCCTCTCTGTTGCCACGAGGAAACTGTGACTAAAATGGTCTGGGCTGCCTTTGCCACCACAATGGGGATGCAGGAAATGCTTTTCTTTCCTCTCCATTCTCATTCTCACAGCAACTTTAGCTGGAGAAATGGTCACCAGTGTTGTCTGAAGAAGGTAATTTTTGATGAAGGTTGAACAGGGACCTTTGAGCTCCTAGCAGGAATGCTCTGATGCCTGACAGGGCGAGGGGAATGGGCTGGAATGTGTGCAGGGCCATCGAGTGACTTTCTCTGCACTCAATTTACCTCCAGTTCCTCCACAGAAAAAGCAGAGCAGTGTGAAATACGAGACAGAATAAGAGCCCAGAGGTTTGAAAGCCTGTGGGAACCTCCAGGATCCCACATCATCCCCGAGGATGTTGTGATGCAGTGCACAGATGACTAAGGAACAGCACAGCACCAGCAAAAGCAAATTTTCAAAGGCAGGCATGTACCAGCTGACTGCTTCTATTTTTGAGCTGTTCAATGTTTTTGGTAGCACTGAAGATCAAACCCCAGATTGTTCACTTATGGTGGAGCCCGTTCTGCCCAAAACTCTGGAGAGTCTGAAAGTATTACAACCTACTGATGAACTCCCATTAGCAAGTTTTTGTTTTTAATAAATAAAGTCCCATAGAAACAGAAAGTATTTACAATTAGATCAAAATTTTGAATAGAATTCACAAGAGAAAATGCTATTTTTTGAGAAGATGTTTTCATATCCTCATAACAGTCATTTGTTCTAAATTAGTACATAGCAATTGTCCATTAAATGAACATTTTTCCCTCAAGACCTATTCTTGTTAGAAAAGTATTTCAGGCAAAAACTTCTTAACCATGATGTAACCGCTTAGAATCAGAACATGTCAGTGATCAGTAACTCACAGAAAAAATTAACACTTTGCATGGCTTGAGGAAAACAGGGTGAATAATACCAATATTTGAGAGAAGACAGGGTGTAGGGAGAACAATATATTTTATTAGAGCAGCTGATACAGTTGAAAGAAAAGTAGAGGTTTTGGGGCATTCAGTGCCTTCATCCTCATGAAGGACAGCACCCATTCCTGCAAAACTCTTCTGATTGTGATTGCATTACCACCCTCAAAATACAGGGATTTTTGGGCTGAGTGGCTTAGACTCTGTCACTGCTGAATGCACAGTTTCAGAAATATTGCCCC
This sequence comes from Sylvia atricapilla, assembly GCF_009819655.1. Classification (NCBI taxonomy): domain Eukaryota; kingdom Metazoa; phylum Chordata; class Aves; order Passeriformes; family Sylviidae; genus Sylvia; species Sylvia atricapilla. Next base: position 18,756,121 of record NC_089150.1, on the reverse strand, counting down.
TTGCAGGAGTGGGATGAAGCTCTTTGGTTAATGCGCTGCTGGCTTACACTGATATTTTTTTTTCCCAGTACTTTGTTAAAGTACTGAACTCAATTTCCCTGTCAGAGCACCTCTGCCACTTATTTCCAAATAATTTTGAATATTACTCCTGTAAGGACAGGCATGCCCTAGAGTTCCTTTCTTATTTGAAACTACTTCTGGACATCCACTTTAAGGGAAGCCAGTGGGAAATGGGGTTGTTTAAGGAGTGCAGGCTCCCATTCCTCGTTCTTGCTGGGTGTTGCTGTTCCAGGAATTCAGTGTTGGAAGGCAACACTTCAAAGGAACAGTGGAAAACGACTTAAAGCAGAGAGAGAATATTTTCTTAAACCAGAGAGAGAATATTTTCTTTTGCATTGTAAGAGCCGTGGAAGTGTGAGTGTAATTCCTGCCAGTGCCACGCTCAGCTGGAGCCACCTGAAACGTGCAGCAAACGTGCAGTGCTGAGCATGAGCTGCAATATTGTGCTTTGCTCCAGGGCCATCCTTTCTGAGCTACCTGGAATGACCTCACTGCCAGCTTGGCAGGATCAAAGCTGTTCTCTGTGACTTCACCTCAGTGAAATTCCTCCTGGGGGCTCTAAACCTGGAGGCTGAATGATCCAATTCCCCAAAACTTCCTGGTGGGAACGACACTCACTGCTGACCTCAGGCCCAGGGGTTACCTGAAATCAGCAGCAGGAAACGTTTCCAGGTGTAGAAGGCATAAGCTGAAGGATTAATTTTCACATTTACCTCTCTCAGCTTCTTTATTGCATAATTTGCATCGGCTTAAGAGTTTCAAGGTCTGCATTAGGAGCAAAGCCAATTTCTACTCCCTGAAGGTCCTGCTCACACCTACATCACCTCTTTGTCCACTTAGGGATCACCACTCCCCTTCTCTCAGTTTAAGGCACATTTTTTGCTACATAAATAGAATATAGTCATGGGGAGGAAGCCAAGGATATTAGGGACCTCTCCTTATTTTGATATAAAAGTTACAAATAGTGGCTTTCCCCCCAGTATTTCCTCTTCTGGTCCACCACTGTGGGATTTAGTCAGGGGTCACATTCACAAACTCTCAAATGTGGGCAGGTGAAATGTGAATCTCTCACCTCAGTACCAAGAATACCCCAAAATGAATGAATTGTTGTTAGGGAATTTATCTCCTGTTAAATTTGTTGGCTCTGCTGTGCTCTGCTCCCTGTGGAACTCTTAAGTGACATTATAAGGCAACACACACAAGAAAACCAATGACCTCAAGAGCAGGAACACTTCCCAGCATCCTTGGATGAACACCCAGAGCTCAAGTCCAACTCAGGGTGCAGGGTTTCCATCCCAGCTTTATCTTTCCACTAGAATGAATACAAACCTTCTTTTTGTTTTGAAGTTAATTTGTCACAACACTGCGAATTTTGGCTGTTGTTCAATGGCAGTTTATCAAATAACTGGGGAAGGTCTCAGGCCAAGAGGTTTGTACCATCCTATTCCAGATCAGCTCTGGCTGCTGTGGAGTGGGAATTGGAGGAGCTGCTGCTCCACCTCTCTCAAACTTCCACGAGCAGAGGAATCAGAAGGACTTTGTTTCCTAAGAGTGCTGAGCAGGGCACGTTCCTTCCTTAATTAGCTCTTGAAATGGCATCTAATTTTTGAGTTTGCCCACCAACGAGTGGCCTGATTTTTCCTTACACCAAGTCCCCTTTACAGAGCTCTGTCAGTGTCAAATCTTTCTGTGGAAGGCACGAACATTTTCAGACCTGAAAATATTCCAATCTTTCTGTGGAAGGCACGAACATTTTCAGACCTGACACTTCTCCCTTTGGCCTTTGAAACTCTCCTGGGAAGTTACACTAATCTGGGGCTAAATCTTTATTTCTGCTGTTGCCTCGGGAGCACAAAAATCGAACGTTAATACTTCAAACATTTCCCTGGAAATGTTCAAGGAGAAAGGTTTTTATTTAGCTGAAAATTTTAACTGCATGCTTGAGTGAAGCATCGATCATACTTGGAACAAGCGATTTTAAGAAATAACGTAGTTAAAAAAATTAATTCTGAAAATACTGCCAACAATTTCATGATATAGATACTTTTAATATTAAAAGTAAATTGTAAATGTGTCTTTATAAACAATATGCATAAAATAGATCTGCTATACTAAGCTCTCTCTTCTTAAATGCTGTTTCACAGTAATTTCTTAGGTACGCAAAGTTTGTTTTTTTTTTTTTTTCCCTCAAAGAGATAGTGCAATCTGAAGAACATACATCATGTCAGGGGATTAAGAACTGCTCTGCTCATTAATACAAGTCCTTGTAGATCTCCTGGAGCAGAGGATGGAGGCTCATGTCCGTCTCGGTTTTCTTGATGACCTGCAGGAGCTGCACGTGCTCCGTGACGATCTGCCTGAGGTCCGTCATTTTCTGCAGCAGCTTTGCAAACAGCTGCGAGGACTCGGGGTGGTTCAGCTTCAGCTGCAGCTCCAGGGCTTGCAAAAGGTTGTCCTGGATGTCCTCAATGGGCTTCACATTTAACAACCCCGGGCGGTCTGCGGGAAAAGAAATGAAAATGGGTTGTGAGTTTATCAGTGTCATAACATCAATCTGTGCATTGATTTTTTACACCTTGCTCAGCAAATTCAGGTGGCATTTCCTGGGAGCTGCCTGACCATCAGGTGGTTTGTTAGATTTTCCTGGGCTTGGCTCTAAGGCGTTTTAGGATTAGTCTAGGAAACATTTCCACTGGGCGGTCTCAGGAATAAAAGGGTTGTGGATTTATCAGCATTGTGACATTGATCTCATGCATTAAATTCTTACACCTTGCTCAGCAAATTCAGGTGGCATTTCTTGGGAGCTGCCTGACCATCAGTTGGTTTGTAAGATTTCCCTGGAATTTACTCAAAGGGGTTGTAGGACTAGTCTTGGATAAAACTAGTTTCATTAAACTTCAAACTTTTCCACTGGGCAGTCTGGGGAAAAAAAAAAGGGTTGTGAGTTTATCAGCATCATAACATCAATCTTTTGCATTGATTTCTTACACCTTTCTTAACAAATCAAGCCTTTACAGGTGGCATTTCCTGGGAACTGTCTGACCATCAGGTGGTTTGTAAGATTTCCCTGGGATTTGCTCAGAGGGGTTTTAGCACTTGTTTTATGCTCTAGAACTAGGTTTGTACTCCACTACAGTGGATTTTCCACACTAAACTGGGAGTGTGGGGGGGGAAAAAGACTGAGATAGTTGGGGGAAAACCAATTTGTATCATGTAGTTCACTCCCACATATACTCTGATGGATTTGTGTGTAGCTGCTGCCACTAAAAATGTTTGCTGCTAAGGTGGATGTGAACCCACCAAAACTACAAAAAGAGGCATCAACTCAACGTCTGCAGTTTAATTGATTCTCCAGCACTGAAAGCTAATGAAATGTTGAATGTCTAAACAATGAAAGCTGTTCAACTTTGTTAAATCCTCACATATGACAATGACCACCATGAATTGGTTATTGCTAAAATCCTTAATCATGGGTAACACATCCCAAATATCATAATACATCATGAAAAGAGTCAATAATTTAAATACAATTTGCTGTGTAGCTATGAAGTCAATTTCATAGATTGATCAATAAAAAGCAGTGCCTGTTCCAAGCCTTAAATCACTTCCCTAAGGCAATAATTCCATTCAGCAAGGACGAGAGGCTGATCTCTATTAAAAACCTAAAAAATAAGCTGTTATTTCCTGTGATCTTGGTAACCTTTCTGAGCACTGAGTTCTCCCAGCTCAGCTCAACTCATGCTGTGCACTGGCAAAAAGGCTGAGAGAAAACAAAGCTCTTTATAAATACAGTGTGTCTTTACTTATTTTACATGGGGGAAAAACCCCAAACCTGCAGTGCAAACTAACAGGCAAAGCTGGCAGGAAAAGCAGTGAGTGCACAGCCATGAACACCAAGGTCACTGAGCAGGAAAAGATACTCAGCTCTCCAAGACCTGAGGTTCAGGCAGAGTTTTTCAGATAGGAAGAAAAGTAATTTTGAATGTGAACCTGGATGTTTGTTTGTCAATGTGTTTGTCTTGCAGGTATCATTTATTTATCCCATTCAACTGATAACCCCAAAAAATCTGGTTCAGAAAGTCTGGGAGTAAATATAATATCAGATATAATATATATTAATATAATATGTATTAAATACATTAATATATTTAAATATATTAACATATATTACTAGATATTGCTATATATTACTAGATATTGCTATATATTAATATACATTATATTATATTATGTTGTTATTTTATTTTGTTTTGGCTTATATTATATTCCTTTAAATTAATTTCCTTTGGCAATATTTTCCAGCAATTTTTTTAAAAGACACCTAAAGAATTTTTGATAAATGTTAGATATTTATTTTTTTATTTATAGGCTGCAGAATCGAGTTGACATCTTTCCGAAACTTGCCAAATTTCAGCCCTTCAGAGCTGGAAAATCAGCATATACTCTGATGGATTTGTGTGTAGCTGCTGCCACTAAAAATGTTTCCTGCTAAGGCAGATGTGAACCCACCAAAATAAAAAATAATAATAAAAAAAAGGCATCAACTCAACGTCTGCAGTTTATTTGATTCTCCAGCACTGAAAGCTAATGAAATGTTGAATGTCTAAGCAATGAAAGCCGCTTAACTTTGTTAAATTTTTTGTTTGCTTTGGGGTTGTGATAGCTTTAAATGTTCCCTGTGTGTTGGAGCTGAACTCTGAGCTAGCTGGGCATGACTCAGTGTGCAGGGACAGAAAAAATCAGAGAGCACAAGGACGTGGCCTCGATTTCCTCTGGGATTCATCTCCCTTTGCCCTCTGCTCCTTTGGGGTGGGAGTTTTTTGGGGTGTGAGCTTTTCAGGAGCAAATCCCAATTCAAACATTGTGCTCCAGAGTCCAGGAGGAAACTCCTCTGGGTCTGGAATTTATCCTTTTACCCCTGAATTTGGGTGCCTGAGGTCAGTTGGAGTTCAGTGGGACTGCAGTGGCTAAAATCCTGAAACCCCTTGAAAAAACCCCAATCTGCTGATTTTCTAAGGACCCAGTGGAAGCAGAGGCAGAAAAGATGACTCTGACAAAAGGAGATCATCAGATGTTATTTTTAAATAAGCCAATTCAAGAGGAAGGAAAATTCCCATTGAAGGCTGGAGAGATTTTTCATGAATGAGAACTCCAGGATATGGGCAGTGTTTTTTGGGTGTTGACAGTTTGCTATACTTTCTCAGTAAAATCCTCTTCCAGAGGAAAATGCTGCTTCTGTTCCAAGAAACTTATCTAAACCAAGAAAAAAAAGGAAATAAGAGGCAAAAGCTTAAACATCCAGCTATTATGGTATATTTCAAGCTGTTGAAATGCTCTTAGATATATATATATATATGCTCCAGACCAATTTGGTTTTGTGCCAAAAGGTGAGTTTTGTGCAGAGGGCTGTGCCTTGCAGTAAAAAAGGAAAATGCCAGGAGAGCACCACGGATCCTGGTTACTTATTTTGTTTCTTTATTCACATTTTCTTTATGTTTTCACTCATTGTCCTACAGCTGCTTCAACTGGTTTGAAAACTGTGCAGGAAACTTCTGAGTCAGAAAATGTTCACTGTGACTGGGAAAGACCAATAACCCCAAAGTTCTGAGTGCCAGCAGTACCAGTGGGTGTAAATTGATATTCTATACAGTCTCAGGGAAAAATACTTTATTTCTTTACTTATTTGGTTGCCTCTTCCATGTCCCAAACAATAATTGCAATCTTTTTTACCCGTTCCTCACGTATGAAATTGCCACCTGCATGTCTTTGCATTTCATTATCTTTGAATAAATGCATTTGGCATTTAAATGCACATTCTAAAACCTCAGTATGAAAAGAAAAAAAAAAAAAAGGCAAAGCTCTGGCTGAGGGAACATGTGTGCTCCTTCTTTTTCCTTTTGCTGAGGCAGATGTGACTCAGCAGTTTGAGGTTTGTCTTCTGAGACCATCACATGTGTTGGAGCCACCAGGACTTTGGTTCAGCGAGGATCTGCAGCTCTTGCTCTGATTACAAAGCATTTCTTTGTTCTCACAAAGGGCAGGATTTGTGTGGCAGTGAAATAGGAACTACTCCTTAGTTGATAGTCAGTGATAAAACTTCAAATTTTGCTGGTCTGAGAATGCAGCAAAACGACTGAATACAGTGTTTAACACCAGGAGCAGGGACTTGTGGCTTAAAATTTTGGGTAAAAAACAACAGTGAGAACAGAAAAATGACTTTAGAAACTTCTCTGGATTTAAATACAAGTTTGACAGGCAGAATGTTGGTCTTTACAGGGATTCTGCCCCAAACATTCCTGTATCCAAATATTCCTGTATTCCAACCTTCCTGTATTCCAACATTCCTGTATCCAAATATTCCTGCCCCCAACCACTGCAGAAGATACTACACAACAATTTGAGCCCATCATGGTACAAAACTCCCTTTTGAGCTTTTTCTTTGTTTGACAACAGCCTGCTGGAGTGAGTTTGCTCAGTTCCTAGATGTGAATTGCCCCAATAAGACATGGAGTGTTTTCTTTCCTGCCCAAAAAGAGGCATCCAACTTGTTCTCCTCAAACCTTCTTGTGACAGGGCTCATTTTCAGCTCAAGGTGGATGGGATCTTTTTAAAGATGCTTCAGTTCTTTTTCATGTATAGCAGAGCACTCACTGCTGACTGAGGATGAGCCTCAGTGGCACAGAGGAAGAATATCTCCTGAAAAAAGCTTTCCAAACCTCATTTAGCCCAAGTGTGTCTTTTACAGTCACCACAGCTGGGAGGATGATGTAGTGAGGGTTTGGCGCTGCTGTCGAGGGCCAAAAGCATTTCTGTTGTCCCAACAATTGAAATCCTTTGCTCACACACATTCTCTCCGTCTGATCAGCATTAAAATCAGAGCACACGATTTGTTTGCCATGTACTTTGCTTTACAGCACCAACAGTGAGAGCAGCTCTCCAGAAACGAGTCCAGAGGAACATTTGGAAGAGCTGAGGCAGAGAGAGGCTGCACTGAGCAGCTCAGGAGCAATAAAACCAACCGTGGCAGTGGGAGTATTTTCCATCCGTTGCTATTACAGTTAATTTGTCAGCTCCTTATGGCTGTACTTTGGGCTTTTTGCCTTTTTTAGATAACATGCAAAAAGCAGCTGTTCTGTTATCAAAAGGCTGGAGAGTTTTATAGGATTTGTGGCAAATTCCAAACACTTCCCAATGAGAAGCTTTCTACATGTGATGTTCCAGCTGGAATTCTCTTTCCCTTTCCCTTCTCCTCTTCTGTAAAGAGCTGCACGAGAGCCAGCCCCCCCTGGAGCCAGCAGAATTAGCATAATTTCACTAGGTAATAACAGACCCACTGACATTCAGAGCCCCTGGCCGGGATCCTTTTGGGTTTCACAAACTGGTTTTCTGCTCGAGATGTTTGTACAGGGGATTTGGTGAAGGGATTTCAGCTTTGCAGGATTCCTGCAGCAACTAAAGTCCTCGAGGTGCTCTGGTGTTGAAATCTTGTTCCCAGTGAAATCATCCTGCTGTATTCAAATGGTTCTTACAGAAATCCCATTTTGCAAGGGTGTAGCTCTTACAGAAACATCTGAGACAGCTGAGAAACAGGACTCAGTTTTATACCACACACGATATTCTAATCCCACAGAATGCATCCAGTTCAATAGATATCATATCTGGCTGTAAATTCCATGATAAAGGCTTTCTTTAATTGGCAACAAAGCTTAATTGCTTTCAAAACATAAAGTCCTTTTTTTTTTTTTTTTTTTTTTTTTTTTTTTTTTTTTTTTTTTTTTTTTTCCCTCCTCAAGCAGCTATCACACTTTTTGGAAAGAAAAAAGAAGCACTGAAAAAAGATAGGGAGGTCTTTTTTATCAAGAAATTAAAGGATCTTCCTGGAAAGGACTGATTTCAATTTATCTGGATTTATTTGTCTCCACAGATTTGTTTCAGAGTTTTGCTCCAGTTACTTGATTCAAATTCATTAGTTCTTTACAGGTCCCTTTTTACAAATTATTCTGGAGAAAAAGGAGACATGCTGATAAATCTGGTTCAACACAGTTAATTACTCAATATTATTCTTCATATTATCATTATTAATATCATTATTCATTAACAAAGATTCACATACAACACAGTTAAATATTTTATGTGAATCACTGTCCTCCTGCAATCTAAAATGTGAGTTTGGTCACATCACTCATATTTCCTCTGCTGGAAACCAAACACTGCTGAGGACAGGGCTTTGCAGAACACAAGTTCCCTTTCTGCAGTTAGAATTTTGAGAGGCCTTTTTCTCATGTGTCACATTTCATTATACTAAAAAACACAAACTATCAGCATGTTTGGAGCAGTGCCCTGACAGGATTGGACCATTTCTCCTCCCTCACCAAAACCAACCAAAAACACAGCAGCAAGGTGTTTTCCTTCCTGAGTTAATGCGGAGTCCTCAGGGATCACGCACAAGGAAATTTCTGGGTGGAACTCCTGTTGGAAGCGGAATTAACGGGATAAATTTTATTGTGACCCCTTCTTTTTCCTGACTGCAACACAGTAGGAGCTGGAGGTGATTTTAAATGCAGTTACACCTCAGAGTGCCCTCCCAGCAGCTGGGCTGCTTTTAGAACAATAGCAGGAGGTTGGTTTGATTGCTGAAATGTAATTTAATAACGAAATCCTCGGTGTCACTCTGCGGAGGAGCCAAATCCGGAGCGTTCAGCACATTCCTGCCATGGATATGTGCAGCTCCACCTTGGGCCAAAATACACACAAATCGGGAGGGCAAGATTTTATTTGTGCAACATCACTGCCTTGGGAGTGCTGGCCAAAGTAACAGAGCTTCGATGTGCCTGGAATGTATCTGAAGGTGTCTGAGTGAAATAAATCCTGGTAGGCATCACTAATTCACAGAGCAGAATGGTGACATCACCCCAGGAGCAGAGGACACTGCCTGAAAAGCTGCAGAAAAGCTGGGATTCAGTGGTTTTATCAGTGGGGTGTTGGATGTGGGCAGTCTGATATCTGGGATTGCAGGTTTATGCTCTGCTCAAAGTGGGATGTGTGAAGATAAAGCAGAGCAGCTGAAGAAACACACAATTCCTGTTGGTTTATTTTTTAGGAGACCGTAATTTTCCTGCCAAATGCATTTCCCCCTCATTCTAAAGGCAAACAGAACCTTGCACAAGTGAAAGAGCAATGAAAAGCACCATAACCCTGTAAGTCCAATGCCACCTATCCCTTTGGAATCGTGCTGGAGCCAAAGCTATTTGTGTTCAATTAGCAAAGCCAACAATCAAACTGCAGGTTAAAACAAACAAACAAACAAAAAACCCCAAAAAACCAAACCAACCAACCAACCAAACCTCTCAAAAAACCTCACACATGCAAAAAAAAAATCTGCTGCAGAATTTTAGCTCCTGCCAGTGAAATTCCACCCTTCCTGTTTTCCAAAAGACAGCCCTGATTTTTGTTTTCTGCCTAAATGAGCTGATGACTAAGCAGGCATTTCCAGCTCCATCCCTGATATCGGGGCATTCCCGTTTTCAGTTTCTGTCTGAAACCCAATAAAGGGCAAACAACAAAACGGAAATGTGCAAATGACTAAAAAAGCTTGGTGTAAATGCACTCACTCCTACCCTGCAGCGCTGTTTGGGCAGGAGTTAAAAGTGCCAATTCTATCCTCTAAAACCCCATATAAATAAGAGAGCACTCACCTCCACTTAGGATAATGACAGCTATAAATATTGCCAGGTCGCTGTCGTCTAATTCCAGTGCATTGAACTTCACAGCAAACTCAAACTTGGGCTCCATAAAGTCACAAAAAGGTTTCCTCAGGCTCTTCAGGAACTCCCTGGTCATGAACCCCTGTCCGTCGGATATGAGAACCCCGTCCTTGTTCATCAGGGAGGCCAGCAGGGTGTAGATGATCTCGTGCACCCCGTACTTGAGGAGAGTCACTTGGTCATTGAGGTCGAGGCTGACGAAGCCCGGGATGTTCTTGGCGAACTCGGTGATCTCCTGCACGGCCTCCACGGAGCGGAACTGGCAGCGCTGGAAGATGCGGATGGCCACCTCCTTGTTCTCCTCCTGCAGGGGGGACACGTGCTTGCACTTGATCTGGTCCTCCCCCATCATTAAAGAGTTCATGTCGTAAATAACGAAGGGCTGGAAACAGAAGCAAATCCCAGTTACTCCAAAAACGGCCTTTCCGAGAGCACCCGGCTCCTGAGAGACCCAAAGAGAGCTCAGCAGCAGCCCCTCAGACATCCCTGAGGAACTCATCAAGGGTTCCCAAAAAGGTCCTGGAGAACCTATTAAAGGCCCCTCAAATAGTCAAATTGTCCTGAGGAACCTATCAAGGGCACCTCAAATAGTTAAATTGTCTTGAGGAACCTGTCAAGGGTTCCCCAAATAAACTGTCCTCAGGAACCTATCAAGGGTTTTCCCTAGATAGTAAAATTGTCCTGAGGAACCTGTCAAGAGTTCCCAAAAAAGTTAAAATTGTCCTGAGGAACCTTTCAAGGGCACCCCAAATAGTTAAAGTGTCCTGAGGAACCCACCAAAGGTCCCCCAAATAGTTAAACTGTCCTGACAAACCTATCAAGAGTTTTCCCCAAACAGCTAAATTGTCCTGAGGAACCTGTCAAGGGTTTTCCCCAAATAGTTAAATTGTCCTAAACCTATAAAAACAAATATCCTCACAATGCTAAAGTGATTTACAGAAAGACCAACTAAAGCGAGGGGGGAAGGAACGCTATTTTAAAGTATCCAAAGTTTTGCCTTTTCCTTTGTTTGCTTTTTGTTTTAGAAAATGTCCTGTAGTTCCAGAATTCAGTTTGTATTGTTTAACTAAAATGGTATTACTTTTACCTGAATTATAACAGCTTCTATTAAAGAGAATCTAATGAGTGTAAAGGACCCTTCTTTTTTTGTAGAAAGACAAGAGACTGTTCCCATTTTGATTCCTGTATTTACCTTCATGTTCCTTTCATGTACTATCCTAGGAAACACTGCAAGTAACATCAGCTTTATGGTGTTGATTATCTGAAAAGCGTAAACTTTTGCTGTTAACTCCTTTAAAAACAACTTTAGGATATATTTAAACCCACTCAACTTGTCATTGGGAAAGAACAAACAAATACCATGCTACAAGTCACAACTCAGAACACAGGGATGAGGCTGACTGTAAAACAAACTCAACTGGAACCAATCAATTTTGAAAGCAGCTTAGAAAAAGTAGTGCCAGAACACTCTCATTAGGATCTGGAAACAATCTGTACCAGAAAATGCAAAAGAAGCTCCTGGGTTTAAAGAAGTCGTTATGTGAAGATTTCTCAAATTCATTGGAAGAATCTTTCCCTCAGAGGATTAATGACTGAATAGTTCATTGCTGCACTGAAAAATCCCACTGATCTGAATAGATTTGTTAACATACTTGATTAATTAATTAAAATAACGAGGGGTTGTACTCCAACAATTGGACTGAAGAGATAAGTTTTAAAATTGAAGGTCATTTACAATTACAGATTCTACTCTGCAGTTATAGGGATGCTCATTCTCATGGTTTTATATTTACAGCTCCAGACCATGACATTCCAGGAGGGACAGTGTGAGGGATTAAATTATTTTCCCCCTTGCACTGAGGATTGCAGTGTGAAATTGAAACAACAAACACACTGCACTGAGAAAAGCCAGGAGGAGAAGGAATTTTTCAGGTAGTGACATTTTGGCAGCAGCAAAACCATTCCATACCTATCTGCACATATGGATATCCACACACGTGGAACAGTGGAGTAACAAGGCTGCAGAAGATGCTTTTTAAATGCATATTTTGGTTCTAGCAGGTCATTTCTTTCTGTTCTTTCTAGTGGGAGCACCAGGTACAAGAAAAAGTCATTATTGGTCCATGTGCTTTAGAAAGCCTATATTACACCACTGGCCTATTCATGACAGACAAAAATCAAGAAAAAGTTCAAAATAGCCAAAGATTTTTTTAAAAAAAATTCAGATGAACTTGAGAGTAGAATCTTATGTCCCAGGAGATGATGAATAACTCATTCTAGTTTTGATACACTCTCTTGCGTATGCAAACATTTTAAATTAATTCAGATCATACAGCAACTAAAAAATAACACGAATTTAAACTATGCCCATAGTAAACACTTTGCTACTCCAGAGCACCAAATCCATTGATACAAACATGAAAGTTAAATGCTAAGTGTCACTCTTTCAGTGGAATTTTCAAAAAAAGGTTTGAAAAATGGCAGCACTGAAGAGCTGGATTCTATCCACTGGTTTATTGCTGTTTCTAATGCGCCAACGTTTATAAATTTCCAAGCAAAAAGGAGAATTAATTGATGCAATTATACATTTACTGGGGGAGAATTGCAGTGGTGGAACTTTCAGGCATGACCAGGCTGCACATCAGCTTCTGTAGAATAAATAAACTTAGCTAATTCAAACTTTATATAAAAGGTTACTCACATTGTAAGTGCCTGCCACATCTAAAGCTTTTACGTGAGGGGTACAGCCAGTTTCTGGACAGCATTAAAATTATTATTTTAATTGCCGTTAAGGAAAGGAAGAAACACCTTTTTGGAGCCTGAAACAACTCTGAGTTCTTCTCTGTCTTTGAAATTATTAAGGAACATAAAATACAGTCTCTGTTGTAATCCTGACAATAAAATTTCTGCCAATGATTCTAGAAAATACATCAAGCTAAGAGTTATAAGCTTTGGAAAGCTGTTTTTTTTTCTTTAGGTATTAAAATACTGTTCCCAAAATGGTTAGATATTATTTATCCTTGTCTTCCTGGTACAGAAGATTTTTATGCATTGCAAATGAAGTTTCCAAGGCAACCCACAAGCCCCCACTTAGCACTATTCCTTACTTTTCCAAGATTTTCCTGTCCATTCTCCAAAAATTCCAACTGCACCACCACTGATACGACCTGGGATAACCCAGGGAAAAGCAGGAATCCATCAGAGCATCCCAAGAAGGAGCATCACAGCTCAGCCTGGGATCTTTTGGCACTTAGCAAAAGGAATATTCCTCAGGGAACAGCAATTCCTGACAGCTCCAGAGCCACCTTAACCAGATAGTGTGGGAGATAACCTCAGGGCAAGGAGAAGGAAAACGGGAAAAGAGGAACAGGGAATACAAAAAGGTCAAGGTGACCTTCAAATTCTTGTCCCGGTTTCAAGAATTTGATTAGGTGAACTTGGAGTTTTTTCAAATAATGTTTACTTATTCTATCCAAAAACATTTCCTGTGTTTCAGGCACAGCTTGAAACGTGTAACAGCAAAGTGGGGTGGCTTTTTTAGGTTCAACGTTCTGTATTCTTTTTTTTTGTTTTGTTTAAAGAGCATTGTCAGCTCGGCAAATCGTTTACTGGGAAAAAAAACAAAAAAAAAGGAAGGAACAAAAGAGAAGAGGGAACTGACTGATTTGTCTGTGGTCTTTCCTGTCAGGATGGCCCTCGCCTTGGCCTTGGTCAGAGGGAAGGACTTGATGTAGGAGTCGTACAGGTGCTTGGCCAGCGCCCGCAGGTCGGCGGACTCGGGGTTCAGCTGGTCGATGTCGCTGGAGATCTCGGCCAGCAGCTTCTCCTTCTCCGCCTGCGGCATCCGCCCGAACCTGATGGCTGCACAACACCAGAATTACAAACAGAAAGCACGTTTAAGTGGCTTTTCTGCCACTTTCTGCTCCTCATTCGAGGGGTCTCTTTGTCGCCTTTCGGGCGCCCGACGCTTTGTGTTGACCAAGCGAGGGAAGAGGCTTTGCTGCAGTCACTCGGGCAAAGCAGCTTGAAAGAAATGCAAACAAACAAATTTCAAAGAGGAAATCACCTCTGCACCCATTAGAATACCTTGCTTAGAAATGCCAAGCAGCTGTTGGTAAAACCTCCCTCTCCAGGTTCTACCTCCAACCCACACAAAATGCAAAGGATATTTAAGATATGAAAGTTCTGCTGGAATTTCAAGGAGCCTTGTATTGTTTTGGGCAGATCACCGCATGGACCTGAGGTTCTTCGTGTGTTTAGGAACAAAACCCTCACACGCCTTGCAGGAATAAACTCCTAAATATTCCAGCAGAATTTAATGCAGCAAGTGCTGTAAAATGCTAATTTAAGAGTCAAGGAATGGGGAAGAAGCTGGAATAAAAAGCTGGAAAAGGCTGAGTTGTTCCTGGTACCTCTATGGATGCGCAGCACTGAAAAACCAGGAAATGGCTCTACCTCATCATACGAGCCCAAAATTGCTCACATCTCCTCTGCACCTCCTGCTTTTCCGTCCATGGACTTCCTATCCAAGACTATTTATTCATATGGGGGCTGGCTGGAGAATGTTTCAAATGAGCCATCAAAATCAAGACTGATTTATCACATGGTGCTTCAGTAAACAGAATTTATTTTGTTTTATGAAAACAAAACAGAACAAAAGAGCATCCAAACAAAAAACGGAAGGAAGACATCAAGGTTTGCATTTTGGCCCTAGGGGGAAATAGAAATATTATGAATATTTTTTCAATGATTGGTGTGTTCCTTGGATGAAGGAAAAGTGCTGCTAAGATCATATAGAGAAGATTTTACTGGGGATGTTTATTTTGGAAACAAGCAGCCACTTTTCTGCGAGCTTGCTGCAGTGTGCTGATGGGCAAACAGGACATTTTTTTCCCAAGAATAAATTTTTATGCCAGAACACATCCCTCCCTCTCTCCATTTTTCCTATATTATATTTATTGATCAGTTGTCTTATTTCAGGGCTGTACAAACAAAGTTTCTACTTATTTCTCTTTATTTTTATGTCTGAACTCCTCTTGCAACAGCCTCAGTCTGTGAGTGGCACGTGCTGCATATTTCAGAGTTACTGGAGTGTCCTTTATATTAAATTATCCTGACCTTCAGCAGGGAGTGGTTCAGCTGTGGGGCTGTTCCTGAGAGCTGAGGTTTGCAAAAACAGGTTCAGAATCTGGAATCCCACTGGCAGGAGACTCCATCCCATCGAAAGAAAAGGTGATCAGGGCCCAGTGTATTTTAAATATAACATTTCATTATAAAGTATATTTTAAATTGAACAATCCATTAACAAGGAGTGTTGCAAATCAAGTGTTCCTGTCTTACAATTTCATAGACATAGGATTTATATATATTTTATATATATATATGAATATATTTAATATATATATATAAATGAATATATTATATATATATATATATATATAAATGAATATATTTTATTGGTGAGATGCAACAGATTCTGTTCAATGTGTAAGCAGGCAAAATTTGGGGCAAAATCAATTTTGTGGGACTAGCCTAACAGGTAAAAATCCTTGTCACTGTCATTTCCAGAGGGCTGAGACAAAAATCAGGGAGGAACTGGGAAAGGTGGATTTTGGATGAGAGGAGGAGGAGGGGCTGCTGCTGCTGAGGATGCCACTTCCAAAGGTTCGGCTGGGGACAGGAGAGCCTGGGGAGGGATTGATGGGGGTGGGAAAAGCCTGGGAGAGCTCTGGGAGCTGAGAGGGGCTCAGGGGGCAGCTCCTCTGCCAGCAGTGCCAGACTCTGCAAGTTTGGGCAGGATCCTGCGGCTGGGATGTGGATTTCTCCCTTTGCCTTGGCAGTTCTTCCTTCTCCCAGAATTTCCAGCCTTTTCCAAACGGCAGGGACAGAAAGCCAGCAGTGAGCACAGTCAGTGCCTCATGCTGCATCCTGTCCTTTGGCTTTCTGTGGAAGAACTGCAATATTTATCCTCACCCCAGGTTTTACTGCTTGGAGAAGCTACATGTGAAAAAGATTAATTTTTATGGATTGTTCTGTAGGGCATTGCTCTTCTGACTGTCTGGAATATTCCTGGGCATAAAGGAGAGCCCAAATAGCCCATAAATACAGTTTGTCATATTAGAAAACACAGAGTAAAGCCAGGCTGGATACCTGGCTGATTTTAGTGGAGATGTGCCCAGATTGAGCAATCCCCTGCTCCCAGAACTGATGACAAAGACATGGCCATGTGTTCTTCTTTTTTTCCCATTCCAGTAGCTGGGTTAATACCAGCAGTACTTTTAGCAGAAGAGAACAAAATAAATGACGTTTTAATACTAAAAAGAACCTTTTTTTTTGCTCGGTGGCACTTCAGAAGAAAATCTGCACAACTCAGGGTTAAGCCCAGAGCAGCACTTGTGGCTGGAGAAGGAAAGGAAAACAATATTCCAAGCATGAGAACACCACTGTCTTTTTTAACCTTTAGCCAAGTGGTATGGAGCATTTCTACGTGAAAAAATGTGGCTATAGCTGCTGAGTGTCTCCTTGCAGTGCCCCTTTTGTCCTGATCATTTTGCAATAATGCATCCACACAAGGGCAGGCACAGGCTGGAACCCTCAGGCACAAATAACCCGCATTCTGCTCCAAAGCACTTCAAATTCTGATAATTTCCCTCCCCGAGTGGCAGAAGTGTCATCTGGAGATGTAACATCAAAATGTGTCTTAGTGTCATTGGTGAAACCCCCTGGTTCTACCTCCAATCTACATAAAATATAAAGAATATTGAAGATATTAAAGTTCTGCTGGCTTAGGGTAGGAACCTGCATAGGAACACCTCCAGAGCTGCATTTCTTTATCCTTCTGGATCCTCAAAGCTCACATTCAGTTCTTTTTTTATAAAGTAATTTATAAGTTATGAAGGAGTGAGGGTGTTTTGTGCAAGGCAACCAGAGCTGGCAAAATAAAAGAGGCAAGTGTAGAAGGCAAAGTTTGAATAGAAACAGAGTCCTTGTTGGGAGAACTCCTGGCTGGAGCAAAGCAAAATGCTCCTTGGAGCCCTGGGGGAAATGGCTTTGCCCTTTTCCTGCCTCCCCCGGCTCCCAGAACCTTGTTGGGGCCACAGCTTCTGCCTGGGCAGTGGCTAAAGAGGGAAAAATGCAGATGAAACGCGAATTTTAA
This sequence comes from Sylvia atricapilla, assembly GCF_009819655.1. Classification (NCBI taxonomy): domain Eukaryota; kingdom Metazoa; phylum Chordata; class Aves; order Passeriformes; family Sylviidae; genus Sylvia; species Sylvia atricapilla. The sequence continues at coordinate 18,739,141 of NC_089150.1, read as the reverse complement.
AGCTGTTCTAGATGTTGTAAGCCAGAGAGAATGGTCTGGGCCATCCCTTCCTGATGGACTTGCCCATGGATCCCACGGACACAACTGGGAGCTGCCAGGCCAGGGGAGATTTTGGCATGCACCTTGAAAATGATAATAATAAAACCCCCTCCTGAATTACTATAAAAATACCCACAGTAGCATTTCAAAATTAGATTTATTTTTAAGTGTTACTGTTGCATCCCAGGAATTTGAAAACCGTATTTTCTATTAGCAAAACATTTCCCAGACCAATTTATATTCAGTGCATGTATTAACTTTGCAAACCACAGTCCAGCTTTCCTCTTGGGGACAGTACACTCATTTTTTATATTGAAAATAATGAAAGTTCTAAAAAAACCACAGAGAAATTATTTTCCCAGTCATGTTTGCAATTCTTTACCCTTAGAATTACATAAGTCTCTATGTTATGACATTTAATTCCTGTTTTTACTCGGCTTTGCCAAAGCAAGGCAACAAAGAATCTTCATTATGTCCCTTCTGCCCAAACATTCAGAACTATTTCCACATGAATTGTTCTGTTAATTTTAAAGTTCAGAAGGATTTTCTTCTAGGGCAGGATTGTGTTATCCTTCGTGCCATTACTTATGGTAAAGAAGGCAACCACAGATGTGGGTGTCCTAGGAAGGAGGAGGACAGGGATTTTTAAAAGTGTATACAATTCATGAAAATGAATATTTTCATTTCAAATCTGTTGTGTTTCCATATGAGAAGTGCTAAATCACTGATGCCAACTGCCCTTGGTAAGTGACCTGTGCAGCAAATACAAGCTGCTGTTATTCACAAAGCTTCAGATTCTCTAATCCATATTTCACAATTAAGGTTTTGGCTTCTAGGAAAGGCATCTTGAGCTCCAGTAGGTAAAAGGGTCTGGTCAGAAAATAAGAGAATGAAGTGAAAAATAGCAGTTACACAAGGAATACACTCAGGAAGAAAGAGCAATCACCCAAGGAATGTATTCAGGAGGAACCACCAATGAGCAGGAATGATGGGAGAGCAAAACCAACTCATGTCACGTTATAGAATAAAGCAAGGAAAGCAAATCTCCACCTCTCTGATTTTGGTGTTAGAGGCATCTCAGATCATTGAGAGGCTCCTAAAGCCAGGGCAATCTCCCCGACACGTATTTCTGAGCTGCAGATGTGGGCATTCCAGCAGCACATTCAGCAGCTGTGTTGATGTTCCATGCTGTTTTCCAGATGGAAACTGGAAACTGCACATGCACTCACCATTGTGTGACATCCCAACGGCCAGGCACTTCTGAAACCTGCAGTACTGACATTTATTCCTGCTTTTCTTATGGATCCGGCAGTTCAGGTCACACCTGTCGTAAATGAGCTTTAACCTGATTGTTCTTCGAAAAAAGCCCTGCAGGAGACAGAAAAAAAAAATTAAAAATCCATGGAAAAGGATGCAGGAAACTGCCAGGGCCATCCTGCCCCTTCTCCACCCACCCAGGACACCTGCCAGGGGGATCTCTAAAGGAAGCCAAGCTCCTGTTACCTCCTCTCTGCTCCTGTTCTGCTCTAATCTGTTGTTTTAGTTTGATAGAGGGATAAAATTCTCCAAAAGCTGGAGAAGCTTTAGGGGATCATTGGGGTTTAAAGGACATTAGGGATGTAATTTAAGAGCACAGCTCCAAAGGAAACAGAGCTCTGTTCATCCCGCTGCTCATGGGACAATTATTACCAAACGTGACATTTTCAAAATTTAAAGTTCATTACCAATGTAGAAAATTGGTTGTAAACAATGACAAACCAAAAATTCTGCCAACAGCAGTTCAGTCTCTAGTAGATGAAAATGGTTCTGGGTTATTTCTCTTTTGACAGTTTGAAGACGCTTTTTTTGGATCAGTCATAATTAATTAAAAAAGTTTATCTAGAGTTATCACCCTTTTGTCCTTGTAAAAATTCTTTTTTCCTCACAGGGAATAATAACAGTAAAAGCATAATGCCAGCTTTTATTTATATAATTAACTGTAATTCAAGTAATGTACTTTGTAGTTATTGCTTTATGTGTGTTCCCAATTCACTGCTAAGAATTTTATTTAAGCTCTGGATTGGTTCTTTCTTTCTCCATCTTTTTAAGATGGAGAAGATGGGAATTTCCCATTAAACTCTAATGGTTTTCTTTGAACTCAATGAATTATTAATAATTTAATTCTCTGACATTTCTTCTCTCATGCTTGAGGACTGCAATTTTTTACACCTTTCATTTGTCCTTTACATGTCATAAACCCTAAATATCACTGACATTAAAAATCTGTGGGGTTTTAAAGCAGAAAGCACATTCCTCAATGCCATCAGACTTCTCTGTGGTCACCTAAAATGTGTGAAATGGGTAAAGAATCTCAAATAATGACAATAACAGAGCCTGAATTTTAATTGCTTAAAGTTTTGGAGTTGGGCATGAGTTTGCTCTTGGCTGTGTTCTAAAAATTTGGATTTTTTTGCACACGACCTTCAAGGCAGCAGGAATGAAATCTGCTTGCATGATGGAAAAAAGAGAAAAAAAATGCACAAAAAAATTTGAATAGATCAATAACACCAACAAGAAAAAAGCAAGCTAGATTTTTTTAAAAAAAAAAGTTAGTCAAAAAAAGCAAGCAGGTTTTACCTGCTTATTAAGCCATAAATTATATGCAGGGAAAATTGACGTAAAGAAATTGATTTTTTAAAAAAAACAAAAAGCACAAAAGTGTGATTTTACCAAATGTTTATTTAGATGAACATGATGCCCAACCTTCAGGGAGATGCTGTTTTGTCAGTTCACCTTGCAGCCCTCCCAGGCATGCAGAAAAAATTTGAATAAATCAATAAGACCAACAAGAAAAAAGCAAAGTAGGCTCTAAAAAACTCCTGCTTATTGAGCCATAACTTATACATGGGAAAACTGACATAAAGAATTTGACATAAATAAATTGACTTTTTTAAAAAAAAAAAAGTTCAAAAGTGTCATTTTACCAGCTGATTATTTAGATGAACATGATGCCAAATGCTGAAGAAAGCAAGAAGAAAAAAGCAAGCTTTTTTGGAAAAAAAGCAAGGTTTTGGAAACCTCCTGCTTATAGCGCTACAAATTATACATGGGGAAAACTGACGTGAAGAAATTGATGCGAATAAATTGACGTAAAGAAATTGATTTAAAAAACCCAAAAAACAATGCAAAAGTGTGATTTTACCAAGTGATTATTTAGATGAAAATGGCATCAAATGTTGAGGGAGATGCTGTTTTGGCAGCTTAACTTGCAGCCCTCAAAGGTGTGCACACGGCACTAAAAATTTGATTAGATCAATAAGAAAAATGCGGTAAAATTGACGTAAAGAAATGGACTTAAAAAAAACACCAAAAAGAAAAGCGTGAAAGAATGATTGTACCAAGTGATTACATAGATGAAAACAATGTGAAATGTTGAGGGAGATGCTGTTTTGTCAGCTCCCCTTGCAGCCCTCGCACGCCGCACTAAAACTTCGAACAGGTCAATAAGAAAAACACGGGGAAAAATTAATGCAAAGAAATGGACTCTTTAAAAAAAAAACCAACCAAAAAGCTCAAAAATGCGATTTTACCAAGTGGTTCTTTGGATGAAAATGCTGGGAAACGTTGAGAGGGATGCTGTTTTGGGAGCTCACCTTGCAGCCCTCGCAGGCGTGCACGCCGTAGTGGAAGCCGGAGGCTTTGTCCCCGCACACGCGGCACTCGATGGCCATCAGCGAGTTGGTCGCCTCCTCGTGAGGTTTGTTGTACAGCTGCACCTTCTCTGAGAAGTAGGGTGGGGAGGGGGGCTCCATCTTGATGGCACCTGTGGGAAGAGTAGGGTGATAAACTCTGGGTTTTCACAGTGACTCAGGTGTCCTGTGTATTAAACTATCCCGGCCACCAGCAGGGAACGGTTCTGTTGTGGGGCTGCCCCTGAGAGCTGAGGTTTGCACGTGCTTGTGCAAAATCCCACTGGCAGGAGACTCCATCCCATCAAAAGAAAAGGTGATCAGGACTCAAATGTATTTTAAGGTTTATGAAATGATAAATTTATAGCCTCATTATAAAGCATATTTCCAATACAACAATTCATTAACAAGAAGGAGCTTTGCGAATCAAGCACTCCTGTCTTACAGTTTCATAGACATAGGATGTATTATTTCACAGAATAAATTATTCTAGATTTATGGATTGGTGGAGGAAGCAGCCAGGAATAACCACAAGGCATCCCAGGGATGTTGGGATTTGCTGCACAGCAAAGCCAGCAGCAGGCAAAGGCTGCAAAAGCAGCTGCAGCTGCATTTCAGGGGCTGGAAAAGCTGGAAGGGGCAGATCCTGATGGAGAAAGTGCAATGCACACACAGCTTTCAGCTCTGTGGTGTGGAATGGTTTAAAGAAAGGGATATTAAAAATTAATGCATTTCAGTATATTTGTATTTATTTCAGTACATTCATATTTATGCATTTCAGTTTTATTTGTATTAATATTTGCATGAATGTGTTGTTAATGTATTTCAGTACCTGTATGGAGAACGCAGGCTTTACTCAGTCTCTACCTGATCTACTCCTCTAAGGTGTTGAAAACTCCTACAGGGAGATGGGCTGGAGTGTCTAATCTAGTTTAGAACATATTCAAGTGTCTAATAGAGCTATATACTGAATAATATATTATGCAATTTTATATATATATGTGAGAAAAGTAATATTGGCTATTTCAAGGAATATAGCTCTCTCCTGGGGAAAACTGTTGAACTTGGGTGCAATTTAGAGATAAATTTTCTCTTCTGAAAGTTTCTAATTGAGAGAGCAATTTCTAATATTGAATGAGCTCAAGCAAATATGGTGTCTTTAAATCAGTCATCACTGGTCATAGAGAGAGCTGTGACATTTGAGTGTTGCATTACATCAGGAGTGATGTAACAGAGTATTAAAGAAGGTGAATGTTTTTATTTTTCCAGATTGGTATTACTATACAAACTAGAAAGATTTATTCCTATATAAACTGGGAAGGAATTATCTAGAGTAAAGATGAGGAGGATTTATGCCATCTAAACTCTGCTGCACTCTTTAAAACTACTTGGCATTAAAGCATTATGAATATATCTAATTAAACAAAACAAAAATAAATTACTAGCTGGAAAAATGTCCATTCATTTATTACAGTAGTAGTGCAGAGACACGCCACCAAAATTAAATACCACGAATTTCCCCAGCAAGAATTCCCTGAAAGAGTTCTTGCACAGATTACTACAAGTAAAAGTGAGGTCACATGCAAGCAGAAATGGATCCTCCAAAGAGTTCCAGGCACAGCAGCCTCACATTCCTACCCTGAGCAGGAATGCAACAATTTATTTAGGAATAGGTCACTTCCTTTCTTAAAAGGAGCATTTTGTGCCATTTTGTCAGTGTGAATTGTGAGAGAGCAGCATGTTACACAGCAAATAAATAACCCCGGAGCTGAGAGAGAGTTGTAACAATGCTGTGGCTCAGGTGGAGCCAATATTTCTACCCCATCCATTCCTGAGGCTGACTGGACTTTAAAAGCTGCACATATTAATAATTCAAATGCTCTTTATGCTGGGCATTCTTCAACATTCAGGGTGTTTATTCTGCATGGTGGGCACTAAGCTTCAAGCTGCACACGAGGTACAGGAGGCAATGGGAGGCTTCCTGTGTCTAATAAAATGTAATTTTGGATACTTTGGGATACCTTTCCTAAACTCCAGCGGCTGCACTGGCAGGGTGAAGGTCTGCTATGGGTATTTCCTCTTTTCTCTCTGCCCTGCAAGGTCCTCCCTGCTGGCACAGGAGAGCTGAATTCCAAATCTACGAATTCTAAACCCAAATTTGCCGCTCGCACGCGTTCCGGGGAATGGGGTGGACATGGAATTGAGGGAAACCCTTCAGAAAAGGCAAAGCTTACTTTGGCAATCCTGGAGTTTGATATCATATTTATAATCCAGGCCTGACTGCTCAGCTCTGGCCAGGGGAAGGTCCTCGTAGTGCGGGGAGGAAATGCTGGAGAAGTCCACGGTGGTGAAGGGCTTGATGTCAAAGGAGTGTGTGTGCTCGTCCATGGCTGACAGATCCACGGGGCTGATTCCAAAATTCATGGGCCAAAACGGCATTTCTGTGTCAACCATTGTAACCCCTGCAAGCAACAAGAAAAAAAAGACGTTTGGAGAAGGAATTTATCTCCAATTTGTTCAGCCCCAAGCCGAGGTCCGAGTGTCCCATCTTCACAGGCTTGAGATGAAAACCTGAACTCCATCTCTCCACAGCATGCACATCAACAAAATTAAAAGCCTTCCACTTTTCCAACTGCAAATAATTATCATGTTTTTCGATTCCTAAGCAGCATTCTTCCCAAGCGCCTGAAAATCTCGAGGATTTTTATATTAAAAAAAAAACCAAACCCAAAGTAGTTGGTATTAAATAGTGGTGGTTTTCCTCCAAAAGACCAGAAATATTTGAAAACTGTGCTCATCTGAGTTTGCCAGAAAGTTTCATCCCAGTCTTGAACCCAAGGATCAAGGAAATGTAAGTTATGACTTTTCGAATTCCATATATACCCACGCAAACCTTGAAAGCAGTAAACAAGTAAGAAACTTCTATCTGCAAAAAAAAAAAAAAAAAAATCTTCTGCAAATTGAGCGAATTTAGATTGAGACAAGAAATGTTTTTCCAAGTCCACTCCTGACAGATAGCTGAACCAAAATCCTTAACTTAGAGAAATTTCAACTATGGAAAAGTTTGTAAGTTACAGCAAGTGAACCAAAATTCTTGATTTAGACAGATTTCAACTATGAAAAAGGTTGTGGGTTACAGCAAGTGCAAAGGCCATTTTATAACCAGTGTCTGTGTTTAATTTTCCACGATTTATAAAAAGAACATTCTACCCTAAAAATAGAAGAGATGTTTCAGAGCTAAAATAGCTTGGTCACTTTGGCTGTTTAATTTGGACTTTAGACCCAATCAAGTGAGTGGCCTTTAACCCTCAGATAACAGAAACTTTGATTTGATCTGCTTTGAATCAAAACCGCTCTGTCACAGAGCCAAAAGTGATGTTGCAAAATGAAGATACTGGAACAGAGGTGCTCCAGAATTTGGAGCTCACTCTGGTTTTGGCAGGTGAGTGAAGCTGTGACCAGCTCTGCTGAAATCCCAGTGCCCAGAAATGGTTGCACTTCTCTCTGCTTTCCCTCGGGAATGGCTTCCCACTTTTAGGACTCCCAGCACAACCCTTCCTGACTTTGACAACAAAGGCTGAGAGGGACCTTTTTAATTCTGAAATTTGAGAGGAGAGATGCTCCCTGCAGCGGGAACAAAGAGGAGCTGCTGCACCTCAGCCAGCCCCTGCTCCCACTGGGTGGGACATTAAGGATGTTATCCTTAGTGAAAGGGAGGAAACAACAGGATTTCTAATTGCCACAAGTGACAAATCCCGGGGGAAATACAGGACAGCTTGTCAGGGTACCTCGGTGTTGTGTGTTGTCTCCTAAATTGTCGAGTTTCAAGTCCAGGGCTGAAGCCAAGAGCTCTGCCCAGGCTCCCCAGGGAATGGGCACAGCCCTGAGGCTGCCACAGCCCCAGGGATGCCCAGGGTGGGATTTTGGGGTGGCTGTGCAGGATCAAGGGCTGGACACACGATCAGTGTGGGTCCCTTCCAACTCAGGAGCTTCTCTGACATTTTCTGTGAGCACAAAGTGCAAATCCCTGGCCATCAACACTGGGAAAAGTCTTCCCCAAACAGATTTCCCAGTGAAACAATAAACCAGAACAGACTCCTCTTCAGAGCCCGTTTCTTGTAATAACCAGACACATCTTTAGAAAACTACAAAAACCAAGAGACGTTTTAAATTGGTTTATATTGCTTTAAGCAAGTGCCATCAAGCGTGATGACTTTGTGCTGGAGCTCTGCCCCAAGGGTGAAGCATGGCGACAGGGACATTCCCAGTCAGAGCCCAGGTTCATCCCAGGAACTCCAGGCTGCTGCGTGGACAAGGAATAACTGCAGGAAACCAAATTATCCAAAGGCAGGAGGACTGACACCCACAGCTGCCCTGGCACAGGCACCTCCTTGCTCTGAGGCAGCACCTGGAGAGCTTCAGCACCTGCTTAAAGGCAAGGACAACTCACTGAGGAGACATGATCTCACTGAAAAATCAACAGTTTTCCTGCATCCTCCATAAAAAAAAAATAAAAAAATCTCCCAATCTCAAGACTTCATCACTTTGTCTGTTCAAGTTAAAAAGCTTCAGTCTGCAAACCTCTGTGAAGTGAACAGCAAGTTAGAGCTGGGCTGGATTTCACTGCACTCAGCCCATGGCTGGGATTGAACCATGATTTTAAAGAGTTAAGGCTTTAGCCAAGGGTTGGGAGCAATTTGTATTGATTAGGACGCAAGTTGGGAAAAGCAAAAGGTAAGTTGGATTCAGGATGTTCTGGAGAAGTTGATGATGAGTCAATCTGGGAAACTCTTGCATCATTACAAGCCAGAGTGTGCATGAACTTCCCCATGCACCGATATCTCACAGCTCAGAAAAACTCAGGTGAGCAGGTGAGTCCAGAGGTCTGGCTTGGCACACACAGAGCTCCAAAATCTCAGAGCTTGTAATAATTCCTTATCAGAAATCTTGGTTCCCAGTCAGCACAGCCAAACAATTTCAGCAGTCTCCCAAGAAATGCCAGAGTGGTTTCGTGGTAAAAAGATTTCTAGCCTAGAACGGCGATGGTTTAGGTTTTTATTATGTTTTAGAATAAACAAAATTGAATGAAATAATTAACGAGTAACCTGTTGTTTTAAACATCACTGAATAGAAGGGATTTGGTTTCATGCATGCTGGTTTTCTCCTACTAACTGGATTTTTTTCCCCTCTGTGTCTGTCCAAATCACACACATGCTGTATAAGCTGAGAGCAGAGGAAACACAAATGCCAGGATTCCACTGAAGAGAAAACCAGGGAATTGTGGCTGCACTTATCAGCTGCCGCAAGTCACAGAGTCATTCTGCCCTATCCTGCTCCAATTTCTGCTCTAAGGTAATAAAATCTGATTATTGAGCCAGCAGCCATTTACAAATCTGTAGTCAAAAGCCTATAAACTCCACCCCTTCCAGAGGTTAATGTCCCATGACTGTCAAGATCCCAGAGTAATATTGTTATAATCATTCCTGAAGGATGAGAATTCCCAAGTTTGCTCAGGGTTTGGGGTATTAAACACAAAGCATCTTGTTACAGCTTTAAAGTTCCAATCTTCACATATGATCCAAGCAAATGATGGGTATCTTGTAAATTTTTCAATTTAACAAAATTTCCTGTTACAGTAGAAACAATTAATTTCAATTTTCAGATGTTCAAAAGTTCAGAAATTTTCAATTTTCAAAATTTCAATTTTTATATTAGAGATATTACAATGAATGAAGCATTTTCCATGCTATTTTTATTCTTGCAGTATTGAAAACCAAAGTGTGAAGACTGTTCCTATGTCTAATGGTTGTATTTTACAAACACTCCTATTTTGCATGTAGCTTGATTTTTGCTGTGTACTTCATCTTTTTCCCTCCCCAGGAAAGAGGAATGACAACATTTCCCCCTGGAAAAAAAACCCCAAACACCCCAACAACTAATTGTAGTCTTCTCATGGCTTTAAAAGAACAAAACCCCCCCAACAACCAAGATTAAAAAAATCCAGTGGACAAGTCCAGTGAACAGACTAGACAATATAGTGTGTGTGTATATATATATATATAAATAGTATATAAAATATATTATAGCTATGGTATGTAGCTTTTATAACTCACAGCTGCTTGTGTGACCTCCAGGTAACAGATCTGTAAGTATTTCTCTGATTTAGGAGATTTTGGGGTGCAAAACTCCACCTCAGCCAGCAAGAGGCTGTGCAGAACAGCAGCAGAGATTTTTTGGGGAAGTCAGATGGAGGAGCTTGGACATTGAATCCTCCAGAAAAGAAGGAGTGAAAGAGATAAAGCTGCTGAGATCACATTTAATTCTGAGATATGGAGCTTTCTAAGTGCCTTCACTGTGTTTAATCTCCTGTGGAACTGCTCAGGGTTATGTGGCACTGAACTCACCTGGCACAGCCACCCGTGGTTATTCTGCTGCTGATAGGCAGAAATCTCCTCTCACTAATCACCCCATCCCCTGATTGATCTGCTCTCCAGCTCCTCAGACAGTTATTCCCTGCTTTTCTCCCATTAGGGGAACATCAAATCTGCCAGAGGAGATTGCCATGGTATGAAAAACATCCTGGAACATGAGCTGCTCTTTACCATAAACACTACCTGTGCTCAGGTAACCTGAAGGGCCTGTCATGCTGCATTCTACACATGCTCTTTCCAGACAAAACTACCAAAATATGACCCTACAGGTATTTAATGAAGCAACCAGAACATCCCAACTGACAGGAGTTACACAAAATAAGAGGAGAAAAAAAAAATAGGCAAAGCTTTTCAGCTTTGAAACATTATTAAAATCAAGGAAACATTAAAATTAACATTATTAACGTGACGTGGTCAGGTATGGACAAATATGGACAAATTGATAGGTTAGCTAATTAATGGTGTGGGGTTTTTCTTAATGAAAACAAATTTCTTGGAATAGATTGGATTTCCTCCCGTGTACAAATGTATCAGAGTTTGTCAAGTAAACTCATGTGGAAGTCCTGCAGAACTTAATGGGACTTTTGCCAATCAATTTAATTAAGGCAGCTCAGTGAAATAATGTTCTACGTCAATTGGTTAAAATCCCCACGATCATTCTCAGCTTTTAGGAAAAACTTAGAGATGGTGAAGGGGCAGCTTGATACCCCATAAATTCCATTTATTTATCTCTTTGGAGCAATAACAACACATTTTTCTACATGACTTGCAAAAAAAACAAATCTCCCCTGAACGATGGCACCACATGCACTGAGTGAGAGCCCTGCACAGAGCTTTGAGAGGGGAAGGCTGCAGAAGGGTTATAAAAAGGGAGCAGGCCCTTTAAATGATTAGTTATGAATTATTATAAATCATCACACGTGGTTATTAATAATTAATAAGGAGATCAATTCCTGGTGATAACCCCCTGGCATTCCCCTGGCAATAGCTCAGTCCTCTGACACAGAAATTCTGGGTGCAGCGCTGGAGCAGCGCAAGGCAGCATTTTCTCCCTGCTGCTCTCGGGTCCCTCCGATGTGAGGCATCATGGAATTCCAGGTTATTGAGAGAAAAAAATCCACCTCTTACTGCATTTGCTTTTTCCTGGAAAAAAAACCCAACCAACCAACCAAAAAAACCAAAAAAACCCAAAAACCAAAACCAAAATTAAAAAAAAAAAAAAAAAAAAACAACAAAACAAACAAAAAAAACCAAAACAACAACAACAACAAAAAAAACCAAAAAAAACCCAAAAAAAACAACCAAACAAAAAAACCCCCCAAAACCTCAAACACAACAACAACAAAACAAATACCAAAAAAGCCCCCAAACCCTCAGAATTTTGTCCCGGCTCTCTGTTTTTCCAGTGGAAGGGCACTATCCCCGCTGCCTGCCCTCCGTTCCCTGTGCTCTCCACAAAGCATCACTCCTCTGCAGCAGGTGTGGGATTTCCCCACAGATTTTCAATATTCCCGGTTCTGCCCGAGCACAGCAGAGCTCTAAGCTTTAACTCTTCGGGAGACACCTTCCTCAAGGATGAAAACCATCGATTTTTCACCAATAGCCACTGCCGCTAGAAAGGGCTGTATCCATCAGACAAGGTCGGTAAAAAACAGAGCTGATTTTGTTGTGGATGAACCAAACTCTGTGAGTTTTGTGTCTGCCGGACAATGACTCCAAGCTGTTGTTTGACACGTTCCCGGCCGGCAGGTTCCCGATTTCCCCCCGTTTCCCCGAACCTCTCCGTGTCCTGTTGCTGCAGAGTCAGCAGAGGGAGCACAACGTAACTAAAAAAAAAACACCAAATCCCCTCTTTCCAAGAACTCCGCTGGCACAGCCAGCAGTGCTCCTAAACAAATAAACAAGAAAAAAAAAAAAAAAAAAAAAGGACGGAAAAGAGCCTCGGTGGCTGATGCCCCCGATTCTCTGTTTGACAAAATCACTGCTCTGCCAACTGCAGCAGGAAAAGCAAAGGAACGGCGAAAAAACCCTATAAAGCCTTGCTTTTAAAAATATCCTTTCAAAGTCCTTGAAAATCCTGTTAAAAAATCTTTAAAAGAATTTTTATTGTTTGAAAGGAGAGATATACAGAATTATTATTATTATTTTTAATCCAGGCACACACTCCAAACATTGTCAGAATTCAGGGCAAAATGAAAATGTCAGAATTCAGGGCATTTCAGAAAATGTTTCAGTGATGTGATGATGAACAAACACACTGAACAGCAATATTGATGGGATTAAAATAGTTATCCAAAGCATTTCCCAAACAAATTAACCATTAGAAACCACTGTGGATGCGAGAAAAGCATCCGGGCTACTGAGAGAATGAGTGTTGTGAAATTTTTGATGGTAAATTCAAAGGGTTTTGGAAGCCATGGAGTTGCTCCCCCTGCCAGGCCTCTCCTGGGGGCACCACTGCCTCACCAGACCCCGGAATTTCTTTTCCAAACACGAATTTATCAAAAACATTTACAAGAATGAAAACTGACCTCACTACAGGCCAGAAGAAGCAAAATTTTACAGCTTCGTTCCAATTAAATAACTGTAAGCTAAAGCTCCCTGCACCTTAATCTAGCTGTGAAAACAAAGAGAACACCCAGTGTCTGCAGCAGATATTGAGTGTCAGAACAGCTCCACGATAAAAAACAACTTAGTGGAAAGATGAGTTCACAAATGATGGATAATGGCATTTTTAAACATAGATGGCCTTAAAAGCACTTCGAGACGAGAGATGATATTTTCTTCTCCCTTCCTCAGGTCCGCCTCTGAAGCCATCTGGAAATGGCCCCCAAAATTTAACACGTCCACCTGAAAATCCCCAAGAAAGATGCCAAATAGAGAATGTACTTTGGAAAGAAGGGAAGAAACCCTCTGAGTTCATAAGGAATAAACCAGGGGGAGGGTTCTGGACCAAATGGATTTGTCAGGTCCGGGCACGAGGGCTGGTGAGCCCAGCTGAAGGGTTAATTAATCCGTGAGTAGGAGGGGCAGGAGCTGAGGAAGGCTCCTCTCCCACCCACTGTCCCAACCTGCAGAACCAGCACTGGGCCCAAATCCCGACAGCGAGAAGGAAAAGCGGCGACCTGGGGCTGAGCGGAATGTTGAAGGTGTGCCAGCACAAACCCAAAAACACCTTCAGCCACAGCTGGGGGATGCTCCTTTCTGTGCCATCTCCCAGGCTGAGCAGGGCTGGATGTCTCAGAAATCCCAGAGGGGAAAAGGTGACGACCACATCCTTCAAAAAGCCAAATAAAAGGTAAGAGAGGGAGGAAACCCATCCCTCCTCTCAGCGAGGCTGCACAGTAAAACGCCAGGAAAAACTGTATAAACCCAAACACTTGGAAAGGCCAAAAAAAAAAAAAAAAAAAAAAAAAAAAAAAAAGAGCAACTCATAAATCAGTAGGAAACGTATTTGATTCCTATGGCTGAGTTATAACTACAAGCTGTGCTCACTAAAAGCACAGTCCATAAAATTTACCACAATGTTTAAGAGGCAGTTGTTAATGAAAACAAGGAAGAAAAGCCCATTCAGGGAATAATAGAGCTGTTTAGTGTGAAATATATTTTCTGTTCTATGGAATTCACACCAAATGGCCTGTTCTGCTTGGAACAGCAGCATTTTATTCCCTTGCAGCAACACAAACCCTTGTAAATATAATTGCAAATGAGAAACGAGTTGAAAAATGCCACGGGCTACTCAGATACGCTACAAATCCTCCCATCCTATTTTAATTTGTTAATGTAGGGTTTGTTACATTCTCATAGTGAAGAGAGATCCATGGAAGTTCAGGTTATTCCAGGGGATGAAAGAAACTGATGGCAAGGCTGTGCTCAAGTGGCTTAAAGAGAAACTGAGAGTATAGGAAAAGGGGAAGTTTCTGTGTGAGAAATAGTGACTTACAGATCTGACAAACTCACGGGCAGGTGGGTCAGATTTAAAAGGAACAGCACTTCAAAATCATGCAGAACTTCACTACAGATTTCGGGAAGTGACCGAGTTGGGCTCCTGGCGGTAAAATCTGACTACAAGAGAAATAAAAGTGCTGTACTGCAGTCACAGCACTGGCAGAACAGTGAGATGAGGAGATCATTTCTGTTAAATCAGATTCAAAGTTGCTGGGAAAGGATCCTCAAACTGTTCTTAGAAATCCCTGAGCAGAGAAACTGCACTTCCTACTTCCAGTCGTGCTTTGTGAGGCACCATGGGCTGAAAGTAAAAGTAATCCTGATTAAAGGCTTCTCTTCCAATGCCTTTGGTTCAAAAATGTCTTAAAAATCTCTCCCACTCTTCAACATAGAAATGATTGTTTTTTTGTTTCTTTCAACAAAAAATCATATATATATATAAAATATATATATTCAGAAGCATAAAAATCTGAAAAATAAGGTATCATCTGGTGAAATAAAGTAAGAATAATAAAATAATATAAATAATATTATAAAGTATTATAAATAATAAAAGAATATAATCTGGTAATATAAAATCAGAATAAACCTGTGGAGGGGCACAAATTGGCACTTAGAAAGTGCCTTGGTGGAACTGAAATGTGGCTCCTGTTGGTTTTGAGGGATTTGAGGAGAGCAGAAACAAGCAGCACGTCCCTGACTTGTGCTGGCAGCATTGTAAAACGACCTCATTATATAAAATGTGGGCGTTGCTCTCTATGAATCATTGTGATTTAAAATAGGATCCTGATAGACAGGCAATGAATCACTTCGGATTTTGTAATCAGCCAGGGCTGACTTCTTGGGAGAGCCCTTTGCCCCCTTTGGCTGGGAGCTGAGGGGAAGGTCTGCTCCAGCCCTGGAGGTGCCTCCCCAGGCTGAAGGAAGTCATTGATTCGAAAATATCCCCCCAAACCTCCGTGTGGGACACAAGATAGCAGAGCTTTGTCAGCTGGAACAGCACCACACAATTCAATTGATAACATTCTCAGGGCTGTGCTTGGCTCCAAGGCTCCACAGGCTTTAATAATTGGCATTTATTTGTGCTGGGCAGGCTTTGTGTTACTAAATCTAGCAAAAGTTTTACCGGCGACAAGAAATTAATAGAGTTCCAAAATGCCACATTTGCCATTGAAAGTATTTTAGGAGCAAGTGACCCATTCAGAAGTTTCATCTGCACTTGTGGCTGCGCTTTCAGATGTCAAAACTTGCTTTGAGGTGAACAGAAAGTTTTTCCAGCTTTGACAGAAATTCAGTGTTTGGGTCAAAATTAAGCAAAACACTCATTTTGCATATTGGAATTTGTGCTAATGGCATAGAAACACCTGCCTGAACTTAAGCACTTTTAAAAACTCAGGTTTTGGCCAAGAAAGGATTTCTTTAGCTCAGATATGTTATTAAACTACATCTCACACACACAGATAAATCAACGTGTGGCGTAATGCACATCCAAAAGAAATGAGGGTCTCATAAAACGCCCAATTTCCTGTGTGAAACGACTGTTCCAGTGGCAAGGCTGTGCCCAGAGTTAATAAAATAAACTCCCAACACCATGAAGTTCCAGTGGCACTGTCAGCCGGGAGCCTGCTGATGCTTCAGTAGGGAACAGCTCTGTCTGAAGCCTCCAAACACAGCACAAAACCATTTATTTGGTTTATCTTGTGCTCACACGTGATGTGTTACATGAAAATTTCCAGCACAAAACCATTTATTTGGTTTATCCTGTGCTCACACGTGTTGTGTTACATGAACATTTGCCAGTCCCTCCGTGGCTCCCTAAGCCCGTGTGAGATTTTCCAGGATTTGAGGTGGTGTGGCAGAGCACAGACCTGCGGGAGCAGCACAGCTCTGTACAGGACAATCTCCTGCTTATCTGGTCATTAGGTCATTATCAGCATGTCTTAATGCAGCTCAATAAATTAATAAGAGACTCCATTCTTTTGAAATGCTGCTTTAGCCAATAATTAACCGCTGAGGTATCAATATAGCGCAGGATTTTCAACAGTTGTACTCCATTATGGAGCTCAGAACATGAAGTTTATGTTTGTTTTTGAAATGTTAATAACTTTAATGAAAAATATTATGTGCAGTCAATATTCTGAAACATCGTAGATGCAATAAATTTATACTAGGCCTGAAGAACTGTTGTAATTTTAATACTGAAATAACGAAATAACTGAAAATAATACTGAAACCACAGCACGTTTTCTCAATCCATATGGTGGTAGCAGGAATTTAGGGATGCAGAATACCACTGGTGAGAAGCCTCGGATTTTTCCTCCCTCCTCAGACTCTGTCATGTCAGTGCTTTTTAATGTTCACAAGACAGTAAACTTCAGTATTGTTTCCAAGAGATGAGCTAATAAGGCACACAACTGCAGTGGGGTGAAATCCACTCATTAATATCCTAAATGCAGTTCACTGCCATGGCAGAATACTGAATACTCCCACAGGAAGAGGAGGAGGAGGAAGACAAAAAAAAAAAAAAAAAAGGCCAAATGAATTTAAACCGATTCCTTGAATTAAATCCCACTTTTGAAGTTTTTCCTGGCAGTCCAACACGCTGCAAATAATCCATAAAAACGCTTCTCTCCTATCGGGATGAGTCGTTTCCATCCCATTCTCATCCTCCCAGCACTAAGAAAGCAAACTGGATTGGAATACAGCAAGAGTGGATGCAGCAGGGCCCACACGATTTGTCTGAGTGCTGGGTTCTGGCAAAATGTTTGGATCTGTTGGACAACCACCAAGTTGTAAAAGTGAAAAAGCACCATGTTGCAAAACTCATTCATGAACATAAACACTATTTCTGCATTAAATACGCAGAGCTCAGTGAAACAGCAAACAGACTTTCCTATCCAGAATTAGATAGAATTTCTGGTACATGCCAGTATAAAATACACTATATTTTTATAAATATGTATATCTATAAATAAAAATGCTCTCTGGGCCTCTACAGCCACTGTGAGGTCAAGGTAATTCAAACACACCCAAATCCTGAGAAAGCAGATTAAAAAGTACCAAGGAGGGCTGAACATTCACCCCTCTCCTCTTTTAGCTGCCCCCCAAATCCATCACCTCACACACAAACCACAAATCACACACTGCAGTTTTGCCCATAGACTCTGGGATATTTGAAAACTGGATTGGTTTACTTTTAACTTATTGGGGATCCTCAGATATTGTGACGAATTTACACACAGATATTGAATGGCATTTTCATTAGGGGCTGAAATTCATCAAGCAGACCTTTCTAAGCTTGGAGGGGAAAACCAGAGGTGACATCCCAACATTATAAACAGCAGGAAAGTAAAAGGGACCCCCCAAAACTGATTATATCCAACAGCAGGCCTCCTACCTTACACTGAGCACGCAACTAAATAATGCAATAATAAAGACCCATGAACTTTTTTACACCCATCATCTGTTGCACAAATGGATCTCTTTCATCTTAAAAAAAAAAATAAAAAAATTAACCTCCTCAACTGTACGACCTGCAAAGCATCCAACCTGCTCAGCCACTTTTCAGCAATCCCTTGTCACCTGACTCCTGTACTTTTGACCCTCCAAAAAACTCCCAGCTGAGACATGTTGACATGTTTTCACATGTGATCCCAGAATGATTGCTCTCAATACTGCTGGGTGCTTATCACAGCCTTAGATCAATGTTCTCTCCTGGGCTCCATCTTTCTAAATATTCTTTTTTTTTTTTTTTTTTTTTCCAGGGAGCTTTCGAGCTATCCTGGAGTCAAGGTGACTTCAGGCTGGGAGGGTGAGCTGTTGTAACTGCAGTTGCAACACTCTTGGGGAGTATTTAATTATTTAATGAAGGGCAGGAAATTAATGGGGAGTTCTGCTCTAAATTGAAGTTACATTGAGCAGTTTCACTTGTGGGTCTCCTGTTGGACTAAAAGCTTCAAGAGAATCTTCTCCATCCTTCCTTTTTTTTGGGGGGGGGTGTGTCAATATAAAATATACTGTATTAAGTCATATTGTGATCAATATTTTATTCCAGGAGAAAAAGAGGTGGGGGGGTTTCTGAAGGAAATGAAGCATTGAGAATTATTTTTATAAATATTAATTTTAAAGCCCGTGTTCGACTAAATAATACCAAGCTGGGAGAAAGACTACTAAAGCATCCACTATAAAACCTGGGAATTTAGTTATCATTAACATACCTCCTTTTGTGCTATTGTATTTATAACTTTCAGAAAAAAAAGAAAAAAAAAGAAAAAAAAGAGGAATTTCAGTAGGATTTTCCTGTTTTACATACTTCAGAAAAACTTAGTGCAAACTGGTACTTAAAACTACAGTAACTACTGACCAGAGGGAAGAAAACCCCCAAAACAGTCTCAGATCCAGTACCCAGGATCTGAGTTACTGTGAAACAATGATGCCAGAAAGCCCCAGAGCAGAACTGCTTTGTCTTGAGTTCTGAACTAAATAAAATGGGTTAATACTGTAATTTTATGGGCCAACAGCATCCCTAACAAACTTCAAGTAGTACTGGATGTCACTTTATGCATTGGGCGAATCAAATTATTTTCAGTGATGTAATTTTCCTTCCTACCATCTGAAACTGATAAACTCAACTCCCTGTGCCACTCAAAAAGCAACCACCACAATCCCTGGCTCAGAGAGGGGATTATCAGCTCAACTTTAGGTGATAATTCTAGAAGGGGACTTGAATCCTCCTGCCCCCACCCCTCACGGCACAGAATTGATGGAAATACTGAACTCTTTTCCAGATGTACTTTTCAAGGGAACAAAACCCCAAGACAAAATTCTCTTCAGAACACAGGAGTAACTTACTGCAAGCACAGTGGGGAAATGCTGTCTAAACCTGAACTAAAAGATGATTATTCCCCCTGCAGCCCTTTTATAACAATAAAAAAGACAAAATATTTGTGGGGAAAGAACACGATTTCATCTTTTATTTAATTTCAAAATCATTAATGCACTTCAAAAAGAACTTAAATATAACCTGCATAATGATACATTAATGTGAAATTCTACAAAGTCCTGACTTTGTTACAGCTTCAAAAACCCACTGGATTTTCTAATAAGGTATCTGGCATGGTTTGGATTTTTATAACGTGTCTGAAAACTAAAAGAAAGAGATTTCTTTGATCTTATTTTCTGTTGGGTTATTCTTTCCCTGTGTTATTAATATCCTAAGAGCACGCCTGATAGGATTTGTTCCTACTTTTGTCAAGCTGTCTATTTGGAAGTAAAATTTTCCCAATCCCCCTGTGGAAAGTGCCTTGCTTTGCCCACCAAGGAACAAACATTTTCACCTGCCAAGGTGTGGAAATGATTCCACACTCATGAGCTGCCTCTCACTCCTCTAAGTGTCCCTCACCCTCAAAGCAGGGGCTGTTGGCATTCACATTTAAAAATGTGTTTCACTATCTGTGCCTGCCAGTAATAAACAGAATTCCACGGCTTTTGCTGCTGTTCTTTGCCTCTGCAGTAAACCAAACGTTTAAAAAAAAAAAAAAAAAAAAAAAAAAAAAAAAAAAAAAAAAAAAAAGCATGTGTGATGTTATTCTTCTTAATATTGGCGACCTTCAACCCACAGTGTCAGCGCGTGGCAAGTGACTCTCACAGGGCCACTGTCACTGTCCCCATCATTCTGTTCAAAAGCTGCACTTGCTATTTTTGACCAGGACTGTTCAAGAGTTAAAGTGACATCATCTGAGGACACAGACGGAAAGCGGAGGATCCACGGCTAAGAACAGCTCAGGACAAAGCTATTTATGTCCAATTTCACAATTCTGCTATTTTTAACAGCCAAATCCTTAAAAAAACTGGTCATTTTTTGGAGATTTGTTTGCAGCTGGAAAGACTCTACCAATGCTTGGCTGAAGCAGGAAAGCCCCCTGCCCTTGGTGCTTTGTGGAGAGAGAGTGGAGTGTCAGGAAATCTCAGTGTGCCCCAGGCACCTCTGCTCCCATGGATTGGAACCCTCTGGGACTCTGATCATGAGATTTGTCCACAGACATCCCAGCTCCTGGAAACTCACCTGCTCTCAGTAAAAATCTGAGCTGCCACCCTGTCTTTGACAGCATTTGCCGCTTTCACTAGAGGAGAAAAGTGTATAATCAAGTTCTAAGAGTGTTTCAGAAAGATTAATAATTATAGGGTTATGCAACATTAACAATAGTGGTACCAGCAAAGCAGCTGTGTTAAATTTTAACAGCACTAAAAGGAGAGGAAGAAAGAGATTGAGAAAATTTCAGTTCCCTTCTCTGTCATGTGTTCTTGTCATCGTCTTGGGTTTTGCTATATTTAAGTTGCTGTAGGAATTTCTTCTGCAAGGAATCTGAGAGGGCAGCTGACAGCAACTCCTCAGTTTCATGTTGAGATAAATATAAGGAAACATCACAATTCAAGCTAAAAATGTAGAGTTAAATACTATGATCGATAACACTGGTATCTAATTTTTTGCCTATTTTTTTTTTACTGAAAACTATATTAATTAACTTCCTGAGAAATGCTGTTTTGAATAATTACGTGTAACTCTATTTCTTTAATCTAAACACATGTGCCATTCTCACACAGAAACCACAAATCACACACTGCAATTTTGCCCACAGACTCTGGGATATTTGATAACTGGACTGGTTTATTTTCAAGTCAGCAATTTATCTTCAATTGGGCCAGAGCAGTTAACTTTGCAATAAATGGTTACTGAACGAAAATGAAATGAATCCCTTTTTCTTTTGAGGAGATTCCTTTTCTAGGCCAGCAAGTTTGGTGTGAGGAACTAAAAGTGATTGCTGTGACTTTTTGTAACCCCTCGAGCAGGCGTGTGAACAGCTGAACATGTGGCTCTGATGGACACTGAGGCTGAGCTCCTGGCACTTTTTACTGTTCTCAGTTTTCTTGAGATGCCCAACAAATCTCAATAGATTTTTAGATCACAAATTTCTGTATGCTGGTGGCTGATCTCTTTAAAGAACCGTCTGTGTTTAAAAATAATTGTATTAAATATCATCAAAAAGCAAAATTTGAAGGGATATCTGGACTCCATCCAGCCAGGTGGAGTGTACAGAGCACTGAATACCAGGGCTGGACACTCCTCATGCCAAACTCCCCCTGGAACCTTTGGGATCACCTCCAATCCATGGGATCAGAAGGCGTCTCCAGCAGCTGAGTGCTTCCCACCCCCTTCCCCTGCTGTCCTTTGCTAGCAAAGATGGGAACATCTTCTCTAAACCTTATCCCTGCACAAACTGAGGAATTATTCTGCAGCAGCTTTGGTGGCTCTTCACCAGCAATGATGTGCTTGGTGTGGAGGGACGTGACCAGGATGGGAATCAGAAATGTTCCAGTTCCATTCCACCCAACTGGCAGAGTTTGTGAATTTGGAGCCTGCGGTTGATCTCTCACCTTCACTTTCTGCTATCAATGCAGCACCACAAATGAGCCTAAACAGCAGAATATTTGTAAAGCAGACTGGTTTCCACTGGGCTCCAAGCAGTCAGTGTTAACCCCACGGCACACGTTCCCAGCACAAGGGGAACCTCTGTGGCGTGGTGTACAGAGGTTTAGCCTTTAACTGGTCACCCCAGTACACTAATACAGTCAGAAATTGGTCTAATTCTGATTTCTGAACTCATTCTGGTGAAATCTGCTACTGGAGTTGGTTCA
The DNA here is from genome assembly GCF_009819655.1 of Sylvia atricapilla. Taxonomy (NCBI): domain Eukaryota; kingdom Metazoa; phylum Chordata; class Aves; order Passeriformes; family Sylviidae; genus Sylvia; species Sylvia atricapilla. The sequence goes on along the minus strand of NC_089150.1, from coordinate 18,717,360 downwards.
TTCCAGAAGTATGGATTATTTTTACTGCTTTCTCTGTACACTGCCACTGAGTCAGACAAGATAATTTGGAGACAAACACTGGCTCCGTTGGCTGTAAAATTTCCACCAGTCCACTGAATTTCCCTTTTGCAGGACAGCAATGGGAGCATCTGTTTTCAACAGGAGTGCTGGGCCTCCTGGGTTAATCTCTGACCACAACAACCCAAAATTTCCCCCAGCACAGACAACCAGACCATGCAGGTAGCACACAGAACCTCTTCTTTCCTCAGGCAATCCCAGGGGATCGCTGCCCTGCAATCCGAGACTGCGGGAAAACTGCAAACCATCGATCCTGACACCACAATAACGCATCGGATGAGAGAGAAAAAACTCCCCCCCGGAGATTTCCATCTCACTGGGAGCAGAGAAAAGTCACCATCCCACTGTGTTTGTCAGCTCCCCTGGATTATCAATGGGCTAGTGCTGTGAATCACAGCGCTCAGCCGGATCTCGCATCCTGCCAGTTGTATCTTGCTTTTACTATTTGTTCTGGGATCTTAAAACCACTGTTGTAAGCGGTTCAAAAATACACGCTGGAAAAATTGTTAATGCCCTAGTCATACAATGTCATTTTAAAGCTCTCTGGGAATTTCGATTTGCACAGCTTATTAGGATATGACCTTTCCCTTGATTTTTTTTTATTTTCGGATGGAGTTAAGATGAAATTTCCCCAGTGGGAGTTGCTGTGTTTCCTTCGCAGATAAGGAAAAGAGCAATGGCAACTCTGCATAGAGACAAATTTATACATTTCTGCAGCATGACAAGCCTGTGGGCTTGACAGACATCCCATGCATTCCTGGAGGCTGAGAGGGAATTAACCAAAAAACCCCAGAATTTTAATAAAGGTATTGCCCTGAATCTTTCACTTTTTTTTTCTTTTTTTTAAATTTTTTTTTCCCAGTGTCATCTGAGAGTAAACTGTGGGGAGTTTTAAGGCCTGTGGACTTGCATTCAGGGCACCACGGCAGCACTGGCTCTCTGGAATACATTCCTATTCCTTTGTGGAATATTTGCCTCTACAGAGCTGCTTTTTCCTCTTCACAACACAGACTCTATCCCAAAAAATCACACACTTCCCTGGGATTTCATGAACCTGATCTAAAAGCAGGAGGTTGTAAAATCAATTCTCAAAATTAGTGCTATGGGCTGATTACCAGCTGATAACCAATCCCAGTGGTTAAATACTTATTATATATAATAAACATTTTTAATAGACTAAGACAACACTTCCAAATCTTTTTTCCTCTATGTCAATGAAACCAACAAAGAGAATTTGTTAAATAACAAGAAGTTAAATGATGTGGCTTATATTTCAAAATTTTCAAATGCTTGAGATGGTAAAAAACAAAAACTGTTAATAAATTCTTATTTAGGAGAGAATAATTCTCTCACTAAAAGTAAAGCCTGTTGGCTAATAAAGAGATGACCAAAAAAAAAGATATTTTGCTTTTTGGATATTCAGGGTGAAAGTTTTATGCCTTGAACCCTTGCTAGGCAGACAACGTTTTTTGTCAGCTCTACAGATGCCAGAAGGCGAAAAGGAAGTGATGATGAAATAAAGCGAATTACTCTTTGTATAACTGGCTGGCTGAATAGTTTGGGGTGGGCAGTGCGCTTGAAACATTCCTACAAGGATGCCCCGGTGAAAAGGGAGGGTTTGGAAGCCATGGCAATGACAAAACCAACACAACCAAGATCCAAAGGGACCTCACATCAGCCCGGCCGCCTTTACGAGTTTCCGCGTCTGCAGCTCTCCGGGAGCCATGCCCAGCCCTGGAACCCTCAGAACAGATCCTCTGCATGTCCCTGCCCCAGCTGTGAGCACGGGGATCTCCCCACGAGTGAAATTTGCATTTCCAGCAGCAGCCCTTCCTCCTCCTTCCACAGCTGACGGGAGATACGGGCAGGGTGAGAGATACGGGCTCCCCACAGCCGGGAGCAGACACAGCCTTCCCACGGTGTCAGGCTCTAGGCAGGGCTTAATCTGCAGCTGATCCCGGCCTAATCTGCCTCTCCTGGGCAAGTCCAAAGTCATCCTCAGCACGACCAGCCCAGGACCTCTGCGACACTCGTGTGTCCAACAAGAGAGCAAACAAACGCGCCGATAGCGCCGGGGAGTGATGTCACACGGGCTGAACCCTCCTGCCAACACATCCACCACCACGCCAGAGAAATAATAATAATAATAACACAGCAGGGGGAAAAAAAATGGCCAGCTGAACACTCCATGCCTACAGGAAGGGATCTCATGGATAACATCATTCCTAATCCAGCAGTGTTTGAAGAGTGATTCAGCAGACATTGGGGATGGTTTTTACGGCGGTGACACAGTGCAGATGCACGGTGTAAGTACTAAAAGTTTATTTGCAGAGGGCAGGACTGAACATTTCATGTGAACACATTCAGGCCATGATAAAGAGCTTTGTCTCCCATTAGTAATTTAAAGGATTGTGATTTGCTACTCCCAACACACCTATAATTGAATTCCTCAGTCATAAAATCACTGGTGCCAAACAAGTCCTGATATCTTTTATCAAAGCCTCTTTTTTTTTCTTGTCATTTGTTAACATATTTCTTATGGAGCTTTTCTTCTTTTTATAGATACATTTGCTTTAGTTATAAATTAACCCTGGAATTTACTCTCCCAGAGGCCACAAACTGCTTTTTTATTCTCTTGGAAAAGTTTCAGGCTCTATGAATTGATGATTTGGAACAATTTTTCAATAACAGCTCGCGGTTCAGATACAGAGAAAGCAAATTCAAAAGATTGACAAAGTAGTTGAGACTTTGGAAGTGGAAGTGTTTAGATGCCTCCTGCTCTGGAAGCCATGACTGACTTACCAAAAGGGAAATGTTTCCCTGTGGGATTTCTGGTGCTTCCAGTTCTCTGGAGTGAAATACTCAGATCCAGCCTCATTCTGAAATGAGGAACTTTTCAGAAGTCCTGGATTTCAGTGGCTCCAGAAGTTGGCCAGCACATCCCAAAGGTATGCGGAATACTTTGAATTTTGGAACACATTCTAAAACACCAAAGTTTGTTTAACAGATTGATTCATATAATGCCCATTAAAAAATAATTTTTCAGTTGATAAAGCCACTGTAAAGAAAAAAAGCTCACAGTATTCACTGTTTCCTGTCCTGTCTTTGTCGGGCTCTTTCTCCTCATCCCAAGGGCTTTGGAAACTCTTGGCTTTTTTCAGCAAGAGCTGACTAAAAATGTGGAGGAGTTTGAATACAAAGGGCTGAAATCATTGTTGGTGTCACCACTGAAAGAGCAATAATTTGAGCTCAACTTGTAAAAAAAAAAAAAAACCAACAAAAAATCCAAATGAAGAATTCCAAAAAGACACATTCATGGGGAACTAAGGAAATTGGTTCCACTGCTCAAAGAACTATTTGGAGAAAGGCAAAGTGATACTTTTTAACAGCCACAATAATTCCCACATTATTTCCTTTATTTCTCCTTCTGTGTTACTCCTAGTCTTATTACAAACCACCGAAGCTGGAAAATTTTGATTTTATATTAACATAGCAGATATCCATTTTTATGGTCTAATTCCCATTTTAGCCAAGGTTTTAGGTGGAGAAAATTTGAAAAATATACCTTGAAGGTTCAGAAAACAGGAAAAGATCTTTCAGAACTCTGCACTTCTGGGTTACTCTTCCTGTTCAGAATGCCTGTGCCTGTGCTGCTGCTTATATCTTTTGAAAATTTATATAAAATCTTATATCGATTTTTTTTCCCTTTTTGCATTTCAGAGGCTTTAATAGGTGCAATGGAAGACTGCAAAGAGTGAATTGCTTGCTTTTTTTTTTTTTAATTGGTTGGAAGGGACCTCAAAAACCATCCAGTCCCACAGCAGCCATGGGCAGGGAGACCTTCCTCAATCCCAAATGGATCCAATTCCGGTCAAGCCTGGCCTTGGGCACTGCCAGGGATGGAGCAGCCACAGCTTCCCTGTGCCAGGACCTCCCCACTCTCCTAATTATGAATTTCCCTCTAATAGCCAACCCAAATCTGCTTTCTTTCAGTTTAGCTTGAAGTGGGTTAAAAATGACAAGTTTTGTTTTGAAAAAATCCTCTAAAAACTCCTCTAATGAGGGATAACAAAAGGGCTTGAGGAGCTCTGGGGTATTTTTCCTACATAAATAAATGCTTTCCACATCTCCTTTTTCCCATTTTCAAGACAGTGCCCTTAGAAAGGCAAACAGAGCTTCCTTCTCTCTGTGCTGTTTCTGAGGTTGCCAGTCAATTATTTGAAGCCAAAATATTTAAGTTTTCCTCTGAAATTGTGCTTTGAGTCTCTGAACTGCCCAATTTTTATCATGAAGCCAATGTCTCATTCGTTTGAAAAATCTTACAACTTATTCTGTATTTTCTCTGGAATGCTTCACCTGTTTAGTTACCTGTAAAAGGTTCTTGGCATTTCTTTTTTAAGTCTCTCAACAAAACAGGATAATTTCAGCTCCTCCAATTGAATCAATGACCACAGAGCTGAAAGGAATTAACACTTAAAGTATTTATCAACTTTTACGGCAGAAATTAAATTTAAAATAGTGCCAACACTGTCAAATATTTTAGCTCCCAGCTTTTCAGGTGTTAAAAATACACGTTCATCTTTTAGATTTTACACTTCTGTGTAAATGCTTTCTGTTTAATAACCACAAAATCAAAATTCTGTGGTTTATTTGTTGACACAATCTGGGGCAAACCAGTCAGCGTGGCTCGGATCCTTTGCAATCCCACTCAAAGCAGAAGAGGTTGGACAGAGCTCAGGCTGCCCTGAAGGACCACAACCATGAATCAAACCCAGGTTTAGCCCCCTTCTCTCACACCTTGTGCACACATTTCAGAGCTTTGTTTGCCCTCTGCGCTTTCACTCGAGCCAGGAGGAATTTTCAGAGCAAACAGTTTGTAAAATACCCTTTACAGGTGAGTTACGGTGTTGTTTCTCTGTCTTGGAACAGACAGTAGGATAATAAAAAACTCAAATTATTTTTCAGAGCATTGGCTATATCATTTACAAGGATTGTACTAACATTTGCTCAGGACAGTGGATAAATAGAGAAAGAATTTTGCCATCACGCCACCAGCTCCTGTAACATGTTGTTTCACCAGGGGTGAGAAACAAAATTTGGAGTAATTGGAAAGATTTGGGCTTTATTTCTTTCATTTATTTACATGGCAGCCAAATGAAGAGACTAAAACTACCTACAGAGACTTTTCTTTTCATGAAATTCCGACCTCTGCTTCACCAAATATACAATTTCTGACTTGTGTGCCACAAGAAGGATCTTGACATTACAAGTCATTCATCTTCCAGAGCTAAAAATCTGTGAGTGGAACATCAAGCACAGATCACCGAGGGCAGGAGGAAACTTAAGAAGAAATGGTAACAAATCTGCATTTTCAGCTAATTCCATCTCAGCTCTTCCAACAAACTGAAGGGCACCAGGACTCCCACTCTGGCCATGCTCGTCCCACTGCCATTATCGAACTGGGGGAAAATTTGTAAATGGCCCCTCGCAAATGGTCCATGGCCCCTGCTGGCTCCTAAATTTTTTCAGGGAATTGAATTAATCATAATTATTGATAATCAATTATTAATCATTGAATTAATCTTAATTAGTTGAGCTAAAACTGGAGCAGGGACAATTCTAAGAATTTCTCCATTGCACTTTCCACTTTCAGCAGCTGTGCCCAAATTCCAGCGCTCCCTGATCTACTGGGGTTCAGGTCTTTGTGTTCAGTGAGACTGGGGAATATCATTGCTCTGGGGGTTTGGTTTTGGTTTTCCTCAAATCCACTCAGTTATTTAATTGCCAACCAGCTTTGCTTCCTACCTGTGGTCCCAATTTCTGCTGGGGATTACCTGTGGTGGGTTCCCACAGCTCTGGAGGTTCAGCACCAGTGTGAAGGTGAACAAGGCTCTCCTAAATCTCACCAAAGATGCTTTTCTCTTGTCCACACCCTTTTGGTAACCACTAATAAAGGCACTGACCTCTTTTTCCCAAATCTGAAGTTCATTTCAGTGAACTATCTGTGCAGAAAACCCCGTGGAGATGGAAAACTCTAAAAGACAAGTTCCATTCTTGATAAAGATCCAATTCTTGTAGTTGCCATCCAGCAGAGGCATTTACCCACCCATCCTCGTGTCTCATAAAAACACAGGAAATATTTTGCTGCTTCAAGGCTCCAATAAAAAAATGACCATACTGCAGCCAACTGGAAAGCAGTTACAAGTATTCATATTTCTAATTACTCATATTTCTAATGATTCATATTTCTAATTATTAATGTTAATCTCATCTCCTACTCTGAGAATAGTGAACAATGTCCTGGCACCTCAAAATCACCCCCAGCTTTTAGGATAATCCACACCCTCCATGGATTTAGAGGAAAATTCCCTTTTCAGCAGATTTGCTGCTCAGCACCAAAGGAAATAAGGGAACCTGTTCTGAAGAATGGATTTTAGAAGACGCAGGGAGGAAAATCCTATGAGCTCTGTCAGTAACTCTCCCCGCTGTCACACTCCTCTCCGCAGCATATTTCCCCATTTTTTCCTCTGATTTAATTTCAGGAATTCTTACTCAGAGGATCTTTCCTTGCAGGAGCTGCACAACAGTTTAAATGCCCCCCTGGAAGCAGACAACACCGCTGTTTAGTGTTTAGCTTACACTGCCTTTATTTCATTTATCTCATTTCCATATTCATGGCTGAATGAGCGCTCTATCACTCGGGCTGTTTGGAACTCCAGAGAATTCCTTTCTTCCCCAGAGTAACTGCCAGGTATAATTACTACATTCATTAGCCTTTCCTGGAGTAATTGTCAGGAAAGTGGCAACCATGCCTGCATCAACTCCTTCCTCCTCCTCGCTTTTTCTGCCTTCCTTCCAGGACAATTAAAGCTGCTCTCTACTTTCTCCTCCTTTATTCACCTCAACTCTTTTCCTCCCTTGATTCCTCCCTTCAAACTTTTGGGGAGTCAAGGGGAGATGGTCCCACTGTCTTCACATCCAGCAATTTGCTGTGGTTTCGGGTTTATTTTTCGAATTCAAACCCTCTGCCTCTCCGCGGACATCCCCAGCCCAGCTCTTCCAGCAGTGCCAACAAAAGAGCCGCCCTCGTGTCTAAGGGTCAAGCTGGAGCAGAAAATTCAAAATTGCCACATGCTTTCTAACATTGTGCTGTGCCTTCCTGTTCCTGGGGAGGGGACAGCAATCTGCTGCCCAGCCTGCGTCACAGGGCCTGGGCACTCTGCAGGACAGCAAATTCACTGTGCGGACGCGTTATTGTTGTTCTAAACTTCCCCCGGGCTGCAGAACATCCACTGCCCGCTCTGCTGTCCCCAGCCACAGGAAAGCTGTCACTTGTTGTTAGCAGATCACACAGTTCCTGCTCTCAGAGGAGTCGTAAGTGGGGCTAGATTTGAAAAACAGAGCAAACTTGGGCAGAAAAAGAACAATGAGCAGGGATGCCAAAATACAGTGAAAGGCCAAGTTATGGCATTGTCAGCAGATCTTCAACCAAGAAAAGCTGAAAATCTCATAAGAGACCAGAGAGAAGAATTCAAAATCAAGAAGGTTCCAACAATAAACTCTAAGCTTCGAGAAAGAAACTCAAACATCTGTATTTTTTTAAAGAATTCCCCCTGTTTTGTTTTTTTTTATTGAATACTTTCATTGGGGAAAAAAAAAAAAAGAAAAAAAGAAAAATAAAAAAGGGCTAAATAAATAAAGAAATCCAGCAGGCGCAGCTAAATCTGCCTGTTGCCTTCCTCTGAAATTTCCTTTAATTAATTAATTAATTAATTAATTTCCTTTCCTGATAGTCACTGTGGACAGCTTCTTCCCATTTTCCCAACTCCCTGCTCTGCTGAGACTCCAAAGTCCCACACTGGCCTTAGATCCCTGCCCTAATCCACCACTGCAATTAATCTAATCACACTGCACACCAGTAGCCTCTATTAAGATTAAAGATAATCTTGCTATTTCACAAGATTAAAAAAAACCAGAGCCAATCTTAACATTGCACATTACTCCACCTATTCTGCATAAATTCTGGATTATGGATATTAGAAGAGAGGAGGGCACTGGTGATATTGCTGTCTTTGCACAGCAGGATTGAGGAAGTGCACAGCAGTTTTTCTGGGTTTTTGTCTGATCTCTCACCTACTCGAAATTGGCACCAAAAAAGAAGAATGGAAAGAAGTGCACATGACTTCCACATCCTCGGGGTTACATCATGAAGGATGAAACAGCAGATTGTGTACAGCTCACAGCGCTGCTGTGCTGTGTGCAACCCTTTCCTTGCACAAAAAAATGCCCTTCTTGACAAAACTGTGACTCATGAAAAAACTGAGAGATACCAATGAAAGCAGCGATAGGCTCATTTCATAATGGGACCTGTCACTGTGGACTCTGACATTCACCTGCTGAGTGGGTTTTTTTTTAAATAAAAATTAAGCATGTAGATCTTTGATATTCTATTTTTGGATTGCGATTTTCATTGCCCAAACTTTTTCAAGAAGGCATCTACAAGAAAACATCTTTGCTGTAGGAAAAGTGGGTGCTTGATGCTGAAGGGTTTCCCAGTACTTCAAGCACTGTCAAGAAACCCTGCCCACGCCAGCTGTGCTGTAATCACTATTTCTTAAGAAATCAGTAATCCTGATCTAAGAAAATAATTCCTCAAATGTCATTACCTGTGTCAGAATGCAGCTTGCATAACCTGAGGTGTTACCCTGTCTGAAAACCTGAAGCACTGCGAGGATTTCGAGTGTGGGTTTTATCCAAAGGGGTTGGACTCCTGCAGAAAGCCCGACTGTAAAGCAGATTTGGGGAACAGAATAAATATCCTGGTAAAGTTGGTCACACGAGGGTCAGGGGACAAAATCTGGGCAATGCCCAAAGGAAGCCGTGCAAGGAGCCCTCTTGGGTTTCATCGTGGCCTGATGTTCTTCCTTCTGTGTCACAAAAACAAAACTTCACCAGTGTGAGACAACTGGCCAGCTCACACAAATAATGCTCCAAAAGCTGGCAGAACAGGGGGGGAATTTGCTTCCAGTAGCATTTATTATTATCATTATCATTATTATTATTATTATTGTAATAATAGCAACAACAGTAATAATAACCAAAAAAAGGTAGGAACTACTAATTAAGCTTCCATCAGATTTTTAAAAAAATATTTTGCATTGCCTGACTGATGAAAAATACATTGAAACTGTTGGTAAAAAAACCTGAGGCTTTCACTGCAATTCTTGAGTATTTGCTTTTTTTCCTATTTTGAGTTCAAGACCTGAAACTTTTGTGGCACCAATTTGGAAGCTTGTTCTGTAGTCAAATGAACAACTCCCGTTTAGATGAGATCTTTACTAAAGAATCCACTCCAGGCCAATTCAGCAATTCTGGCAATAGCTGTAATGTAAATGTAAAAAACCCAAACCAAATGCAGGAAAATAAATCTTTTAAATGGTGCTTATTTCATTCAGAGAACTGATACAATGTGAAACCCTTTTGTTTTAAATAGGGCTTTAAGGCTTCATCTTGTTTATCATCCCAAACCATCTTCAGCAACAGCTGGAAATTCTGAAAGTGAAAGCACATTTGCAGAACTTTTGTTTCCACATCCTCTTAATCCTGTTCTAGGCAAAACTCAGAACGTCTGCACCTCTACATGAGCACCCATTTGTAGCACTCAATTTATATTGCCAATACCATGGGATATTTAAAAGAAATAAAACACTTGCCCGATTTTCTCAGTGTTTCTAATGATTTCAAACCTCACACACGTTATGATGCCTTGATGTACAAAGAAGTCATCTCAGATCTGCAGCTTAAGTGCAAATGTTGGCATCTGGGAGTGACGAAAGGGAAGAGAAACAGTGAAGCCTTTGCAGTGACTCCATGAAATAAATCCATCTCCTATCACTGGGTCACTTTAGGGGGATTGGAGCATCATGAAGTCAGTGCAAGAACTTTGTTTTAGACATAATATTCTGCAAGAAAGTAACTAAATATTCTATTTTTTCCTCATCCTGAGGGGAATGAGATCCTCTGCTGTGGCCTCTTCAAAATTTCTCCCCGAATATGCTCCTCAATAAGTTTAGAGATAAACTATGAGTAAATAAAGCAACCTTTTGCCCTCATGTACTTCTGTACTTGCTTATCTCTAGATTTCTCTGGGTGTAACTGAAAATAAAATTTGGGTTTCTCAATTTATTTTTTTTTTTACATTCATAGGTAGGATTAAGAATCAATTTAGCAACGTACCACATAATAACATGCTCCCATGAAGCTTAAAAGCTGAGATTCAGCATAAAATACTGTAGCTGAAATACCACTGTAGGGAACAGCAACTCCAAGGAAAACAGATTCGAGATGAAAGGATAAACTCTTAGTTTTATTTACTGTAGACATAAAAAGTCAGGACCTAAACCTATCATGAGGAAATATGTACATTATGAAAGGCAGTAAATAGAAGTGGCTGCATTTTTCCACTAGCCCCCATATTAGATAGCACCACAAAGCACCAGGTCCAGGTAGCAAAACCTGTTTTTCTGACCGCCCCTACTAGAAGATCTTGGTGTGAGTGTTAAAGCCTGTAATTAACATTTTTCTTTCCATAGTTCCCCTTTTTCGGTGGGACAACCTGAGTCTTTTGGTGGCCTGACATCTCTCTCACAGCACCATGGCTCCCAGCAATATCCAAATATTCCCCCAGCACAGGGAGTGAAAATGTCCATCAGTCTGTTTGTACACAGATGGCAACCTGAGTTCAGAGCCTCTCAGACTTCAAAACTGCTGCTACATGGCCACAAATAGTAACAGCAGTTGCACAACCTCTCTGTTCAATAAATCTAAACAAACACACAAGTACTATGGACTTCTCATGCAATATTATAACATAAAAATCCCATTTTATGCAACGCGGTGTAATCACGCATTGTGTAAAAAGTTTAAGACGAGCTCATAACTCTGGGCAGGACTGCTCTGTGCAAATATGGAATTCTCTGCAGAGCAAATGCTGGAACTCGGCGGAAAAACACAAGATGCAAGAAGAAAACTTCCACTGCCCTGCCCAATCCCGTAAATATTCCATACAGCTGAAGGTGTTTGGATGGAAATCACACGTTTAGGGTTTTATACACACAGGTGAGCCAGAGGAATTGGAGCCACAAAAAAAAAAAAAAAAAAAATTCGAGGATTCTGGCAAAAGGGAATCTAAAATATGTCACAATCCAATCTATGATAAAGAGAAAAAACATCAATCCCCATGGAGCTCATGAAATTCCAACAGCCCCTAAAGCAGCATGAAGTAGACTATTTTATAATGGCATAATAATAGCTGTTAGAAGACCAAAAGTAGAATTCATGACTAATTTGAAGTCTAGAAATAAACTAACACCAACTGCAAAGTCTGCACCAAAATGTTGGCGTTTCATTTGGAGTTGAAACACGTTAAGGAATTGATCACACACAAGGCAGATAAATATACTCCTCCTGTTACACTGGCATTTCTTACAAGTTTTAAAGAAAAACATGTAGGACCTCAGCTATAATGCACACTCATGGTTATTCAGTTTCAGGCATTTGGTCTCACAGAGCAAGCAGCAATTCCTTTAGAGCCAGACCCTCAATTTTGAGCATACGAAACCCACAGCCACGCAGGAATTCAGCAGTAATTGCATGGGAGCAAACTGCACAGAGAACTAAACTTTTATCACTGCAAACCTGATCCTACTGAAACAGCTCATCCACCACTGACCTCAAGGAAGCTGGGTTTAATTTCTTTATTTTATTGTTTTTTAGATTCTATGCATCTTCCATTACAGCAAGAAGTTCGTTTGCTAGCGCGGAGTGCTCTATGCATTTTCTGTTGGGATATTACCTAACATTTATTATCCAGTGTTATCAGAAATTACAGGGAGCCTTTCAGCACTGCTGAGATGAGTAGTGAGCCATTCCTAACGCGGGGTTAATCCCTTTCCCCCCCACACACATCCCCTAGAAGCATGTCCAGAAGCACACCCCGTGGTCACCCCAATGGCCACGCAGTGCTGGCCGTGCACCCCCAGAGCTGCAGCAGCTCTGTGTTCTGTAAATTGCTAATTATCAACCAGCAGAGTAGACTTTGGGATTCAGAGACTTGAATTCATAGACTTTGTCCTGAATGTGCATGGCATGGAGGAGATCTGCTTAGTCATGAGGAAAGGGGGTGGCTTATGCAAGTCCACAGAGCATCTCCTGCTAGTCCATTCCAGAAATTCACAGCCTAGCTTTGGAGGTTCCTGATCCTCTCCTGGCTAAGGGGAAAAGTTTTCCTATTTCCAGGGAAAGCTTGAGAAACTACCAACTGAAGAGAAGAGGACACGGCACAGGAGTTGAGGAGGGTGTTTTTGCTGCAAATCTGGGGATTTACCATACAAATCCCCAGTTTCTCCTGTCATAATGCTGATCAGAATCCGTTACCACTGCCAGCATCATTTACTCTTGTAAGCATAAATGAACACACTGACATTTCAAATTTCATTTTCTGCCTCAATCTCCCCTCCTACATTGTTTCTCCATTGCGAATGGGCAACTCTTTGCATTCCCATGTCCTAGATCACACAGTATTGAGGACGCGGGCAATTATTTCATTTGTGTAAGAAGATGGCCCCAGTCTTGACTAGGCTGCTGGGTACTACTGCAACACAGGTAATTAAAAAATATCTATATAGTTCATGTATCATGAATTTTAATTGGAGAATGATGTCATTGTTTAGTTCAGTTCTATAGAGTGGTTTATGAGAGGGCAAACAGGCCAAATAATATAATGGAAGGTGTGGGTGGAGTGGGAGAAAAATGTGAACATCATCAAATTGACTTCAGTTCTGCGAAAGTTTCCGGATGGGAAGACTGCAGAATAGGCCTTGCTTTCTTTTCTTTTTTTTCCCCCTCCCTCTAAATTTAAAGAGCAAAATTCTATGACAGATTTATTATAATTTGCCCTGCAGTGTGAGAAGAGCAGGAGGAAGAGGCAAGTCCAGGGTGCAGCAGAAGAGCTGATGCTGAAGCAGAAACTGAATGTTTCCTATGGTTGCCACATTTCTTTTTCTCCTTCCTATTTCCTTATACCTGCAAGACCTGGGAGTATCCCGAGCCCACTCACCACAGGGCTGAGTACCAGGGTGATAATTTGCTCAACACCAGCATTTTCTGCATCGCCCCTGGAACCTGAAAGCAGCACCACTGGAAAAAGGCGGACTACTCTACATTTAAAACAAAGCACAGCTTTTTTTTAAAAACCTCTCTGGGCTCTTCCCTCTGCAGAAAATAAAAAGTGGAGGGGGAAAGAGACAAAAGAAATAGAAAAGGTTTATCATTTAATGTAGGAATCGTTTGATATTTCATATTCCTGAGAATCCAAAGACAAATCTTACGGCTCTTTCATTTCTCATTCTGCCTTGGAAAAGCCTCCACAGGGAAAAAGTCGGGGGCAAGGAGGAGATTTTTCCCCCCCAAGTACTCTGTAAATGAAGCCCTTTAAACTGACCTGTTAATGGGAGCCCTCAAGTTCTGTTTGGGGCACAGAGGAGTAGGACTTGAGTACAACAATTTTCTCTTGCTTTGGATTATTTCTAGCTATTTCTCTTGCTAGTTCACAAAAACTGAACTGACACACAAAGAACATTTGGCATAAAGTACCTTGAAAACCAGATCCTGCTGCTAAAAATCTACACACCATTATGGAAATGCAGACTGAAATAATTAGCACTTATCATCTAATATCACGCTGGATTTAATAAACCTATTAGTGATTAAAAAATGAAATCATTAGCAATAACTAATGGAAAGTGTTGTATCCATGAGTTTAAAAGAACCTAGCACAGAGAATCTGTAACTGTAGGAATGATTCCTCTTGAGTAACTGCACTGGGAACTTTTACTGCGTGACAGAGAAGGACATGGGAATAACCCTCGTGAAAAAGCTTGTAAAAGAAACTCAGATTCTGAATATCAAACATGCCCAATTAGTGATTCACAATTAGGCTGCTAAAAAGGGCTAGGAAAAATATTTAACTCCACTCTGAGCAGATTACATATAAAAAAATACCTGAAGAGGGCCTCACCAATCAAGGTGAAACAAAGTATTAAGTTTACTTTTCATTATTTAGTCCAGCTTTGTAAAAAACAGAGTTTTCATTCTACTTTTAAATTTTTCCTCTTTTTTATAATAAAATTGTTTTCAAAGTTCATTTCATTAGCCATTGCTCCAAGTAGGAAATCAGACTAAAAGGAATTGCAACAGTGCCTAAATTTATTTTATTGACTTAGAAATGGACTTACGGTTATTTAAAAAGTCCACAGAAGAGCCAGATAGAGAAGCATTGTTGATAATGAGTGCCTTTATCAGTCCCATAAGGAAGGTTAAAAGGCATGGGTTTAAAATTCTTCAATCAAATTCTAATATTTCAGAATTCATTACATGAAGTACAAATTTATATCAGGAAAAAAAAAAGTGATTTGTATATTGCATATTGTAATGGCAGTTTCATTGAATGCTGATGTTAAATATATTGTATTATCTGGGAATTTGGCACGGAGGCATTTCTAAGAAGCGCAGACCATCTTCAGGCTGTTTAGAAATCCAGAATCTCTGAACCTCTGAACTCACTAATGAGTGAGATATTTTACAAAACTGATGCCTAAGAACATTCCAATTCAAAATCTGTCTGTGTAAAAATACCTTTATAATATATTTCTCATTGGTTATCATTGAAAGTCAGTGCCAACTATTTTTTTTCAGCTCTCTCTCCCCTTGACAAGCCCATGCTTATATTGTGCCACATGCCTTAACACACTGCTAGCAGTGATTTCTTGCAATCTCATAATTAAATCTCTGAGCAATTTTTGCAGCAATTTTTTTTTGTGACAGCCAAAGTGAAAAATGATGTCAAACACATTGCTTGATGCACTAAATTCTGATATTAATGAGAGCACACCATGAGAAACTTCTTTTCCAAGGAGAGCACTCAGTATCATGTGTCACAGTTGCTTGGTGGACACTGGGAATTTTTAGTTAACTAATAACAAATCATGGTAACCTTTTAAAAGGTAAATTACTTATTAAATGATGGACTAATTGCTAGCAGAAAATAGATATTTTAAAATGGAACATTTATTATCATGTTCTTCAGCAAAATCCTGTTCAAAGATGGGGCAACAAGTCACAAATCCAAATCCAACCCAACCCCCTGGTCATTTCAGGGAGAATTATAACTGATCCATCTGACTGAAAGGCATCTAAACTCCACAAGACATCCAGAAATTGATAACTCCCTCGGCTTTTAATCACGATAAATACCAGCCTTACATCACTGATATTAATGAACGCATCCCTGTTAAGTCAGCACAGCACTGTCGTGTGTACAAAGGGCCACAAAGTTACAACACCACAGGAACTTGCACTCTCTAAGCTGCAGAATACCCCGGGGAGAAATGACACCAGGAAGATTACAAAACGCTCCTGCGAACCTGAGGCATGCCATCAAGACACAATATATTTCAACATAGCATCTCAGTTGTTGCAGCCTGTGAGAGAGAGGCTCCCCGACTTTCAGCGATTGGGAAATTGAACGCAAAAAAAAAAAAGAAAAAGAAAAAAAAAAAAAAAAAAAAAAAAAAAAAAAAAAAAAAAGGAAGAAGAAGAAGAGCCGTTCATTCATTACGAGAGCACAGGCAGGTGAGCCCAGCACGGCTTTCCCCAAGGGCGGCAGGAATGGTCGGCGCGCAGCGGATCCACCCATCCATCCGTGCTCCCCATCAGCTCCAGGTCGGCGGGGCGGGACATCGCCCCTCCGGCCCCGAGCATCCTCGGCTGGCTGTGCAGCACCATGGACACAGCGCCCGGGCCGCCCCGGCCGGAGCGGCGGGAGCGCACCTGGAGCGGGGCCGGGGAGCTCCGGGCACCGCATCCCGCCCGTGGATCCGCGGCTCCGCTCTCCCCGCTCCGCCGGCCCGGCCCGGAGCATCCCCGCAGCGCCGCGCCCGCCCCGAGCGCCGGCGGCCCCGCTCCCGTCCCGCACTCCGCGCCGTGCCGCTCGGCTCCCCCGGCCCCGCGCCGCCCCCGCCGGCCCCTCACCTCGGGGACGCTCCCCGCAGCCCGCACTGACCTGGCGCTGTCAGTTCTCCGCGGGAGAAGCCGTTCCCTTCCAGCGGGATAAACTCCCCCGCTCGGGCCGGCCTCCCGGGCAGGGCCCGCCTCCCCCCGGCACCGCCTCCCGCCGGCCCACGGCCGCCAGCGGGGCCGGGCACGGGGCTGGGGACGGGACAGGGACCGGGATAGGGACAGGGACAGCAACGGGGCCGGGCACGGGGCTGGGGACGGGACAGGGACCGGGATAGGGACAGGGACAGCAACGGGGCCGGGCACGGGGACAGGGACAGCAACGGGGCCGGGCACGGGGCTGGGGACGGGACAGGGACCGGGATAGGGCTGGGGACGGGGATAGGGACCGGGCACGGGGCTGGGGACAGGGATAGGGACGGGCTGGGGACAGGGACAGCGACGGGACCGGGATAGGGACCGGGACGGGGACAGGGACGGGGATAGGGACCGGGACGGGCTGGGGACAGGGATAGGGACCGGGCACGGGGCTGGGGACAGGGATAGGGACGGGGCTGGGGACAGGGACCGGGACGGGCTGGGGACAGGGATAGGGACCGGGACGGGCTGGGGACAGGGATAGGGACCGGGCACGGGGCTGGGGACAAGGACAGCGACGGGACCGGGACAGGGACGGGGCTGGGGACAGGGACCGGGAAAAGGACGGGACTGGGGACAGGGACGGGGCTGGGACCGGGACAGGGATAGGGATGGGATTGGAGACCGGGACAGGGCTGGGGACAGGGATAGGGACAGACTCGGGGGCGGCCCCAGGGACGGCGAAGAAGAGCGGCACGGGAGAGGCAGCGGGGCACTGAGGATGAGGATGAGGAGGAGGAGGCGCGGCTCCTCCCTCGCTGTCCCCTCGGGCCGCCGCAGCCCGGCCGGTCCCTGCGGAGCGGGGCCAGCCCCGTGTACCTGAGGGCAGAGCGCGGGCCCCGCGGCGCAGCTGGAATTTGATCTCTGCTCCCTGTAATCTCCCGTAACCGAAAATTCGCTTTTTCCGCCTGCCGGCTGCTTTCTCTTTTGCCTCCCCATTCCGCAGCCGAGCTCCGCTCTGCGCTGGCTGCTTTGGCTGGGTCACCCCACGTCAGGCTGTGTCCTGCCGTGACAGGAGCAAAGGCTTTTCTGAAAAGGTTCTTAGCAGTAACAGAGGTAAAGCGAATTCTTTTTCACTTTTTTTTTTTTTTTTAAACATTTTTTTTTCCGCCTGAGATGATCTCCGGGCGCTCTCCCCCCGCTCCCAGGAATGCGGGGCAGAGCGGTGGAGGCTGTGCGCGGTACCTCTGCAGAGGCAGCAAGCCCCGACAAGCCTGTCACCTCCTCTATCTCAGCCTCTGAGGCTTTGAAAAAAGAAGTTAGATGTGGAAGGGAAAAAAAAAAAAAAAAAAAAAAAAAAAAAAAAAAAAAAAAAAAAAAAAAAAAAAAAAAGGCATAAGATCAACAGGCTTTAGAGAGAGAGTCATCCTGGAACTGGAGGTGCCCCGGGATACAACAGTTTATCTTGAAAACCTCCTGATCCCTTGGACATCACTGGAAGGTTGAGAGGATCCCAAATTTGCCTCATTATGGTTCTTAGTCATCCAGCGTTTTGAAAGAGAGCCCACATTTGCTTTATTATTTGTATACTGAAGGCAATTTATAGATTAGGGTTGAACACGTCAAAATACCTGGACTACCTACAGATACTAACTTTGCCTCCAGCCTTTTGTTTATGAGAACAATCTCTCTGTCTGCAGAGGCTTGAAGCCTTGTGTTAATTTTTATGAGAATTATCTTTCTATTTGTATAGGCTTGAGGTGTTACCTCTGCCTTGACACATCAAGGATTTTTTTTTTTTCAATTCCTTCTTTTTTTCCTTTCTTCTGATTTTTTTTAAAACCTTGGAAATACATTTTTTAAAGTGGTTATTTTTTATTGTTTGGGTTGGGTATTTTAAAAATTATTTTAACATACTGCAGTAATAACCTATTCCAGTAATACCCTGGCTCAGAATTAGAAGCCAGCTCCTGAAAACAAGTAAAACAAACCCTCAGAATTACCATGGATGAACAAAGAGGCAAACGTGGGTAAAGCAATCTTAACAATAAGAGGTTTTAAATACCTGGGTTATTAATATTTCTACCACTTTACAGCAATAGCTGAGGTGGAGTTTCAACAGAAAGTTAAAAGGAGAAGGATCTGAGGTGGACACTCACAGAGTTCTGGTGAGAACAGAACTGCTGCTCTCTGCCTGAGCTGCTGGAGAATCCCCCATTTATTTAAGTGTCTGAAAATAGAGGATCCCTCCCCAAAATCAAGGTTTTAACCTGCAAACTTTTTCAAACTCCCTGCGACTGGAAGCATCCCAGAAACTGGCAGATATCAATAACACCCAGTTGTGGCTGTGCTGCTTGGAGCCCAGGCTTTTAATAAAGGCAGAAATACAAAGCCGAGTTTGGATTTTAATTAAATTGCACGGGTGAGACAGATATATCTAAGTCAGCCTGGAGAAATCAGCCAAACACAGCTTGCACAGAAATATTACAAATGCAGTATCAGCCTATTTCTGTTCTCAGCATTGTTTCCTTTAGCAAGTTCACCTTTTGAAAAGAACTCATAAAGCAAAATCAGAATGATAACTTATGTAAAAATTACTTAGATTTTGTAAATGTGAGTTTTAGCAGATTGAGACAGGAAAGGAAAAGATTACTTAGTCTGATTTCCTGCTTAGCACAGATTTTTAGGTAGGATTTGATATCTCATTGAATGTTTCTTTTAGACAGATAATCTTAATTTGAAGAATCAAGAGATGAAATGCCCATACATTTCCTCTGGTAATTAAAAGTATGTCTTATTTATAATTTGAATTAATCTGGGTGGTTTTTTTTCTTAACAAAGAGTGAGGTTTTTTCCAAAGAAAGCCAATCATTTCTGTATTGGAAAAGAAATAAAACAGGCTACAAATACATTATCTGTGCTGTAATCAAGTTGCTTTATACAGCAATGAAATGGTCATAATAAAGACATTTATCAGTTTCTCGTAAGCTTTTGTTTGCATTGTTTGGCTGGGCAGTTTTTGATGATCCAGACTTTCTCCCCTGCTTATCTGAGAGAATTCCTAAGTTTGGCTGGGACCTCCAAGAGTTATGAAACAAGAATGAAATGTCAGGCTCAGGCCTTCCTGAGCCATGGGCAGCTCTTCCCTCAGTTCAAAGAGAAGCAGAAAAGCCTCTCTCAGCATCAGTTCTGCTTTTAAAATTAGAAGATAATTTGCCTTCACACAAGATCAATTATACTCTGTTTTTTCCTATTGGGTATAAACCCATTAGTTAATTCTTTTCATGTGAAAGAATTGCGTTTTATATTAACTTTAATCAGCCCGTTTGTCGTGGGGAGTCTTTTTGAAGCATTTATTGCATCTGAAAAAAAAATAATGTTATTTCTGCTTGCAGTTATTACTGACTGACTGTACATTACGTGTTTCAATTATTCAGAAAACTTGAAGTGGATTAAATTGAATCGTGGCAAAAATAGTTCTCACTGAGATGAGAAACCGAAATGAGTACTTTGTGGAATCTCCAGATGGATAAGGGTGTTAGCAAAGACAAAATACCCTCCCTGGAGCAGTTTCATTTCTCTTTTCCATCTTGATAAAGGAATTCTGTGCAACACTTGCTAAGGAATCCCAAGTAGGTGCTTATGGTTAGAAAAACGAATTCATTGGAGGTGAAGCTGTGATTTTTTACAATTGGCTCAAAAAGAGTGGTGACCTTACAAGGATTTCTCTCCCTTCCCATCTCTGCAAAGACCCAAATTCCATCTTTTCCTGACATTTGATGTTTCCCCTGAGCTCTCAGTGTCTGGGGTGCATTGCTCAAGTTTGGAATCATCACTCCTGCAGCGCGTCCCATGCTGGTGTTGTGGGCTGGAATGAAGGAGTAGCCAAGCTTTTAACATCTAGAGGGCAATCTCCTACCCTGAGAGTGCAGCCAGAAATCTGACAGCCTGAGCAGCAAGTTCTGATTGTGCAAATTGCATTGCTTTAAAGGAATGGAGTTTAAAGAAATTAAAAATGTCCTGTATGGCTGCCTTTTTTTTTTTTCTTTTCTTAAGTTACCCTGTATGTGCTTTCTCTTGGGTAATGTAATATTTTAATACATATGTCTGGTGTCCTTTTATTGATAAAAAAGCATATCTTGTTTGCCTCAGCATATCTTCTTCTGTCTTTATTGGCAGTTTTTTGGTCTGGAGAGGCATGTTTTTAAAAAGCAAGTCATAATATCACACCACACTCCTATCTGCAGCTTGCACACTCTTTACTTGAAGGGAATTCGAAGATTCAGCTGCTATCAGTAGCATTTTGCACAGATCTATGGC
Organism: Sylvia atricapilla; assembly: GCF_009819655.1. Lineage (NCBI taxonomy): Eukaryota > Metazoa > Chordata > Aves > Passeriformes > Sylviidae > Sylvia > Sylvia atricapilla. The sequence goes on along the minus strand of NC_089150.1, from coordinate 18,696,810 downwards.
AAAAACTGGGGTACAAAGTGCATTCCTTTAAGTGCTGGTGGAGGGGGATGTGCCTGGGTGAATTTCTCCTGGGATCCAGCAGGAGGGATGGAACCAGCACGATGCAGATTTCTCACAGATAACTGCAGAGCGGGTCAAAACAAGAACCCCTTAAAAATCAGCCTCCTCTGCCTGAGCTTCGAGGCTTGGATAAAAAGAGAACTAAATCCAAACCGAGCCTGCTTTGAGTTCACTAAAGCCAAGATCACACCAGCCTGCCTACATCTAATTATAATGTGGGTTTTTTTCCTGACCTTTAGTGTCCCCCCAACTCTGAACTTCTCTGATTTCATCCTGTAGGGAATAACTTCCTCTCTAGGTCTGGGTCTTCTATAGTTGGATACGATATTCCTGTTCTGATTAAATGGGCCCGAATTGCACATCAGACAGTCAGCAGGCAAAAGAAAATAGAGGAATGAGGAGCTCAAGCACACAGTGATATCTGCCAGATGTGTTAATCCATCCAAAATTGATTTCTGAAGGAATCCCTTTAAAGCAACCAAAAGGTCATTTTGTGCCTCATTTAAAACCAGTTCATCCAAATTTCTGGGGTGATCCGCTAAGATGGATTCATGAATGTAACTTAACTTCAGAAATCCAGGTTTCTACAATTACACACGCTTGGACATCGGAAATGAGGAGCTGATGCAACCAAGGCTGGGGGTTGTGCTAATCTGAGATGGGAAGGAGGTGGCTGGGTTGTGGTTAAAGCATGGGACTGAGCTGCTGAGAGGTCTCACTTCTATTCCTGGTGCTGGCACTGACTTCCTCTGGGGCACTGAAGTTGCCCAGCTCTGTCTCCTTTGACTCAAACGAAAAATAGAAATAATATTGCACAAAAGAAGAAATAATATTGCATTTCTGAGGCGCTGCAAGACAAGTCACTGCAGTCCATACAATTGTTTTATGCTCATAAAAATGATTTTATGTCAGCAGATCACAACCATGTTCCTAAAGTAACTCCTTTGGGATAATTTGCTGTCTTACACAGCAAGTCAGTGATGCCAGTAAAGACTAAAAGCTCAAAAGTGCAAACTTTAACTAAAGAACTTTGCCTCCAGATTCCAATCAAACATTTGTTCATGAGGAGGATTGTGTTTCCCTTGTGAGAGTATGAGAAAGGTACTCACTCCCTCATAATTGTGAAAAAATAATTAATTCCCCCCTCCCATTGTTTCTTTCGGAGGACTGCTCATTTTACTCACATACAAAATAGCAATAATATTACACTGCTAAAGCTTTGAGAGACAAGTCATTGCTGTCCATACAATTGTTTTATGCTCCTAATTTGTGTAGAATTGCATCAGCAGATCACACTAAATCCCTGAATTTTTGGGAATATATCTAGTTGTAAAGCTATATTCCTGGAGTAACTCCTCTGGGATAATTTGCTGTCTTACACAGCAAGTCAGTGATTCCAGTAAAGACTAAAAGCTCAAAAGTGCAAATTTCAACTCAAAATATCTAGAGAACTTCGCCTCCAGATTCCAATCAAACATTTGCTTGTGAAGAGGTTTGTGTTTCCCTTGTAAGAGTATGAGAAAGGTACTCACTCCCTCATAATTGTGAAAAAATAATTAACCCCCCTCCCATTGTTTCTTTTGGAGGACTGCTTGAAGATCTCTTGGTACTTCCATTTCCTATAACCTTTGTCCCCCTTTATAGTTTTTATACATTGTTGTGATGGAGTTAATTTGAAGCACTATTTTTAAAAATCCCTGGGTTTTTTTTACATATTTTCCCCCAAATCTCCTGGGGGCTGGGATGGACGTAGGAAATGTTGATGATGCTGTGGAACAGCAGCTCACACTGCAGCTCCTAAATCCCAGGGCAAGCCCTGGAATGGGGAGCATCTCCTTGTCCTGAGGATCAGCTCCAGCATTCCTGTCATGGATCTCACATTCCCATCCCCACAAGTTTTATTTCTGCTGCAAAGAGGTTTTTTAAACCAAGGGCATCAGGGTCTCTTTCAAGTGTCCTGTGCATCAGGTTTATTTACTTAAATGCTTAAACACATTTTGGAATTATTTAGGGTGGATGTAGGTAATGAAAACTGAAAGAGAATGAAATGACATTCAGATTAATCCTACAGATTTAATGGTGGATATAGGAAATAAAACTGAAAAATAATTCGATGACATTCAGATTAATCCTGCAGATTTAATGATGTTTGTTAAAATGCCTTCATCAGTCTTTACAGAGAATGGGTTGCATGGCTTTTGATAAAAGACCAAAGGTTGAATAAAGCAGATTCTTGATTGTCTTTGTGATTAATAGACATTATTATAGCACACTTACATTATTGTGAGTGTTTATATATATAATAAATGTCCTAAAACAATGGCATTTCAGTCCTGTTAGTTCTGAAAGAATCACCAGGAGAACCAACAATAAAATGGGCACAACATCCTCATGTTACATCTCCCAAACGGGGCTGCAGAGGCTTTTTCACGCACAGATGTGACCTCACAAAACTCACACCAAACTCTGCCTTCTGACTTGTACCCAGGCAGGAGGGTGAGATCCAGACAGAAGTCTGTGAAAAATGACCCAAATATTTGTCTTATTAGGGCATCCTACATGCTGGGCTTGTTTTGGGTAAAAATGCACACGAAAGATGCTGAACCCAAAGGCCACAGATGAGGTTTTTTTAAAAAAATGTAATAAAAATCTCTTTACTCCATGATTAAACCTCCATCACAAAAACGTGCAGGGAATTCAGCTGGGCAGAGAAGCAGTCCCTTTAATCCTTAATTGAATTATTCTTTTGCAGAAGTAAAAGAAAACAAAATATGGCCAGGCAAAGCAGCTTGAAATAGGCGTTACATTAAAGGCACCACGTCCCAGCCATGCAAATTGTTCTCTTGGTTTGTCTCTTCTCCTTCTGAACTGACTCAAATAAGTCATTATTCTCATTTAAGATCTGAAGGCTCCTGAAAAATAAAGTTAATAACTGGTTGTTAGTCTGTGCTGAGCATTAGAGGATGCCAGGTAACTGGAGCAGTGAATCAGGGGCTATTTTGGGAGAAAAATATTACAATAATTTTCAGGAAATAACCTTTTTGTTCCAAAACAGCTGTCATTGAACACCATTATATCTACAACAATTAAAATTATCTTTGGTAACTTTTAGTATTTGGCACGGCTCCATCATTGTTCAGTTAAATATTTTTCAAGTGTTTTAGGACTTCTGCCCACTGTGCCTGAAACCCTTCACCATCACCGGAGAAGCTCCTGGGTTTGTCATGTTCTGCTCTCCCAGGACATTTGACAATTTCTGTGGAGGTTTTTTTTTTGCCATTCTATAGCTGCAGCCCTTCTGCTGACTCAGCCTGAGCTCTATAGAATTTGCCTTTTCATGGAAAGGGTTGAATGCCAAAAAAAAAATTAAAAAAAAAAAGTGCTAGCTAACGTATAAAGTGAATTAGGAAGCATGTGCAAACATCCTGGTGAATTTAAATAGCTGGTTGGATCAGAAATGGAGGAAAAATAACATTGGGTCAGGAACAACACACAAAGCAGCCAGAAACCTGGCATTTCTAATTGAGGATATAAATACTCCCTGCTAAAAATTTCTTTGTTACGAGAGGCAATTGATTAAATCAAGGCAGGTTTAGAGCAGGGGGTAGTGTTGGTTGATGGCTTTAATATGTTTTAAACCCCAAATAAAAATATTTCCACATTGCTGGGGTTTTTTTTTATTCTCTCAGATTTTAACTAGCTGATGATGCAAATAATATTTTTTGCGTTTTTCGGGATGAAATCGGAGTTATTTTTATTGTAAGAGCACTTGTGATTGCTCTCTGTGGCCCTGAGTCCTCAGTATGAGCAGAGGAGAGCTGAAAAAGCTCTTCAAAAAGTCTTTTATACACACCTAAGATGTGGTAATTTTTTATTACTGCCTCATTTGCATACTGTGGAATGTTTACTTTTATTTGCATCAAATAGAAGAACATTTATTTGCATAATAGAGAAGCATCCCTGCAATGGGACGTGGAGCAGATGTCATCAAACTCATTTCTTCCTACACAAGGTTTTTCCTCCATGAGCTTCATTTAACAGCATTTTCTTACCCTGGTGGTGTGTGAGCAAAACGATGCAATTCTGAGAATTTACAGAGGACCTTGTGCTGATTTCTGGCATTTGAGTTTTATATAAAACAATAAATAATAAAATGTAGCAGTTCAGTGCCCCATGGAGCAGAAGCTGGCGACCCACTGTTGTTTCAGTGAACTAAAGGAAATTTAATATAAACTCCCCGGCTTTTATTTGAAAATAAATTTAATATAAGCTCCCCCACTTTTATTTGAAAATAAAAGTAAATTTAATATAAACTCCCCCTACTTTTATTTGAGAATTTTGGAGGTTTGGGTCTGGCCATTGTTGTGTGCACAATTCTTTGCTCCAGCAGCTGAACCTGAAGCCAAACCTGTGGCAGCAAAGTGTAAAAATAGGGGTGGAATGGAATAGGACAAAAAATTGGATTCAACTGGGAAATTCTCACGGAATATCATGATTTATTTTGCATTTGATTTCTTCCTGCTCAAACATGCTGAGTAACAAACTCTCCACTGATAAAACCCTTTTTGTGTTGTGTGGAGTTGGGCACTTTGCTGGATATTTTTTCCTCTAAATAGACTTTATAGGTAATTCAACTTCTATCATAAATCAGTGAAAAACTATTTTTAAAGGGTAAAACACAGACAATAAAGTGTATCAGAAATCAAGATTATCTTATCCCAACCCCTCTGCTCAGGGTGTGACAGCTCAAATTGGGTTGCAATTTTTGGGTGAAAAGCTGGTTTTCCATAATTTTGGGGGTTTTGTTTTCAAGAATAATTTACACCTGCTTCCATTGAGCACAGAGTGAATCAAACATCCCTTTAAATATGAGAGGGGGAAAAAATATGCAGCTTTTTTTTCCAGACAGAGCAGAGAAGTTTCAGCTCACTGAGGGGGAGTTCTTCCTCTCACTCCTAGAAAGAAATGGGTTCCTGCTGAGGGGAGAGAGAAGTTGCAACAAGAAAGATATTTTTGGGGAAAAAATTGGCTTTTTGTAGACTGGGACTTGTGCAGCTTTGCTCTTCAAGGACATTTCTGCAGGCAGGAAAAAACAAGAAGGACCCACAGTGGTTTATAACAGAGTGAAAACATAACAACAAACGCCCAAGAATTGAAAGGCAGAAATTTCAGGTTTAATATTCCATGCAGTAATGCAGAGTAGGACGACTGCAGGGTTTGAACTTCCATTAAGATTAGGAGAACAGAAAAAGATAACAGAACTGTCTTTGTCTGTAGATATACGTGCAGAAAATTACTAGAAATTGGGAAAAAAATTACAGGTTTTAAGGATTCAGCCTTTTCCTCAGAACTGGATTATTAAACCTGCTAATCTTAGCACAGAGGAAAGAAAAAACTTGGGGTAAGTGCTCTTACCTATGGCAGCAGCTCCTTCCATTCTCTATTTTCTGCTTCCAGTTTCCTGTTTACTCATCACACAGCTCCAGGATGGTTTTGTCTGGAGTTTGATTCATAAATGGACTTTTTTTTTTTTTTTTGTGGTTGGAAATCTAAGCTCCATTGATATTTTACCTCAGTTTTCAGGTTTTTTGTTTGTTTGTTTGTTTTGTTTTTTTTTTTAATTTTATAATATTCCTATTTTTTTAACTGATGTGATGTGGCCTCTTATGGTCTGACCCATTAACCAGCTCAGGTTTTTAAATGCTCTCAAACTTTACTTTAAATTAATGTTTGTATTTTTGAGAAACAGTTCTTATAAAAATATCTGGCTATTTTTTTTTCCAAACAGAAAAAATACATATACTTATATAAGCAGTATAACTTATTTCCCAGAGACATTTATTTGGTTCTCTAATACTCTGAAACCACTGAAATTGAGAAAATTAATAAATGTTGATTTCTAGCAGCCAGGTGAGAGTGGGAATGTGCACGAGCTGCTCTGAGATCTGTGGGTATGGCAGCAAACCCACTTGTTAAATTCACCTCTCTCCATCTTTTAGTAATGATTTTCTAAATATTTTATATCTGTGTTTCTCCAATATCTGGTCAAGTTATTTATAAGCCTATATTTGACAACTCCCTCCCGTGTCTAAACCCCATTTTATAGATATTTCCTCCTGAGTGCTGTTGGCTTCCAGCTACACTTTTCCTTCCTACTCTCCCATTGCTCTGCTTTTCCAGGAGCCAATTATCTGTTTCCCTTAAATAATAACCACTGAGCTGGTGCTGCAGCTCTTCTGAGTGACCATTTAAATAAATTAGAAAACCAGTGCTCATTTCAAATTCAAATATTTGACTCAAAGGTAGAAAAGTTGCTCTAGACCCAAGCCAGTCTTAAAATTCCTTTTAAGTGAGACACGACAGCAATTGTTTCGGGATCTTTAATTTGTTGGACCATCATTTGTTGGGTTTCAGCTGCAGGAACATCAGCAGCCCCCAGGATTTAAAAAAAAAAAAAAAAATCTTCTTTTTGCTCTTTGTTTCTCTCAGAAAGGCCACACCAGTGGGGGATTGCAGACCAACACAAACCAGGTAGAAGAAATAATTCCTTGATCTAGAAATTTATGTTCTTTTTATAGAACACAACAGTAACCCCAAAGATCCCAAATACCAAACCAAAACGAAAGTAGCAGCCCAGAATAATGATCAAAATTCGCTCGAAAGTCTTTAGATTGGTTTGCATAATCAGAACATTAAGAAAAGCCAGAATTCATTGAAGAAAGGTTGACTTCAGTTCTTCTAAATTGGAAATCACCCTCATTAAAACCTGTGTTTTCTGAGCCCCAGAGACACCCATGGATGTGCTGCAGTTTGCCTGAGCTGAGAGAAATTAATCCAAAATTCTGGGACTTTATTCCCTGCCTGAATGGTGCATCCTGTGACCTGTGCCCCAAAATTCCATTTCTCCTGCTCAGCAACTGGCCAATTCAAGAGTGGGAAATGAAATTCCCCTGTTAGAGGAATAATTCCCCTAAAAAATGAGGGTAGCAGAAGATTTGGTTACACCTTCTGCCCTTTCAGAAAAGCCAAGCTGCAGGTGGGGAAAGCTGGATTTCAGAGAGGACCTTTCCAAAACATATTTCCAGATTTATTTCTTAATAAACCTGGAATTGGCCTTTTGCAGAAGAATTTTCTCAGTTGTTGAATCTCCAGGTTGGTGTGTTGGTTTATTTGTGGGGGGTTTTTTTGTGTTTTGTTTTTTTGGTTTTGTTGTTGTTGTTGTTGTTGATCTTCTGGTGCTAAAATTTCTAACTCTGAGCTTTCTAAAAAGCGCTGCACTTTCTCTCTTGGTGGGTGATGCTCCCTCTCGTGTGATTAAAAAGCTGGAATTAGTGAGAAATGTCAAAGAGAAACACAGCCCTGAATTAGCCATTACCTGTTCCCTCAGGTGAATGGCTCTCTGCTGGTTTATGGGCAGAAATGTTAAACATTAAAAATGTGCTCGATTGTGTACAAGATCCCCAGAGCAGATAAATGACCCTGCAATAACTTCAACTCCTAAAGCAGATGTTAATTAGGCTGGGGTAATTTTTTTAAAGCATTGCCACAGCGAAAGTTTCCAGAATGTTTTCTGCTCAGAGCAGAATTTGGGAGATTCCTTTTGCCAAGTGGCTTTAGTTATTCTTGGGATATAAGCGAATAAAGACATTTCCATAAATTATTGATTTTTATTGTTGTTTTAGCTCCTGAAACCAGTGAGGTGATTTGACTTTTTTAGGGATTTCCCTAAAATACAAGAGCTGAAGGATCAAGCCGGATTTTGAATGCTACAAAAGTTTTCTGTCAGCAAAGTTCTTCAGTATTTTCTGCCAATTTTTAAAACACCTTTTTATTATCAGTGCTTATCCCACAGTGCCACACAGGCTGACACCAATCTGCTGTCACCACCATGGAACAATTCATGCTCATGGGGTATGAATTGTGTGCCCAGGACTGCAGGAATCAAGGCTTCAATTCAAGTCTGACAGAAAGATGAGCAGAATTTAGGCTCTTGCTCCTTTTCCCATAACCATGGGCAGGTTTTGAGGGGGTTCTTTGCCCCAGCTCTCTGTTGTGGTGAGTGATCTGCAGCCCACTACAGAAAACAGACATTCCTGAACTGAAAATAATGAAAAAACCCATTGTTTTCTGCAACTTTGGTTCCTCAGGTCTAAAAAGCCATTTCAGACTCCTGTGCAACTCAGGTTGCCTGGCCGAAACCTGGTGTGCAGACAGGAATATCCATTCCTGCTAAAAACCCAAACCACCCTTTGTACAGAAAAATAAAAAAAAGCCTTCAAAAATGGGAACAGTGGAAGAGCCTTTCCTTGGACCTCCAAGCACAGGATTCCTTCCTGAGGGCGAGGAAGGTGCTGGAAAGTGACAAACTCATTCCGGAAAGGTATGGAGTTCTAAATCTATCTCAAGGGTGAGTTTATATCTGAAAATGACCCTCAACTTGTCCTCCTTAGGGGCATCTTCTCCCTGACTCTTCTTTTATCTACTCTCTCTGATAACTCTGGAAATATTCCTGCTTGGCTCCTTTGCTGGTGGTTCCTGATGAAGTGTTAAAGCTGAGAAAAGGCCCTGGCAGCTTTCTGCCCAGAGCCTTTGTGTGATCAGGAAGATTTTGGTTGATGCAGGGTGGTTCTGTTCTGTGCCAGAATGGCCTCACAGACACGGCAAGCAGCTTCTTTAGGTTTGGTTTCAACACCACCAAAGAATCCAATTAACAGTGATACGAGAAGTGATGAAGTGTCAGTAAAAGCAGGTGATGTTAGCAATTAATTAATTGAATTAATTAGCAATTTTAAATGGGCTTCTCCATTGCAAAGGCCACTGGAGTAGTGTTGGTATGACCTAAGGGTAATTTACAGCGTGTGGGAAGCTGGGCTGGGACAAAGTAAAAGCCATTTCTTTGTTGTGACCTGTAGACACCAGGGAACTTGGGCTGACCCCGAGAAGGTCAAGGTCAATGGATTGGGATCAAATCAGACCAAACCTCTTCTGTCTTTAACACCACCAGTGTCATTCTTTATGGGAATTTTTTTCTTTATGTGAATTTTCTTTTCTGAATGTTGAAAATTGGAAATACCAAGCAATTATTTGCCTTCATCTGCAGTTGCTTTCATCCATTCTTTCCTCTATGCTGAATAATTTCACAATCAGTAAAATCCATGTAATCTTTCCCTAAACATTAAATTTGTCATCACGTCGCCTTCATTCCTTCCTGAATCTACAGGAGCATCATTATCTCCATTGGAAACTTAACACAGAACACTCAGCTGTTCACAGTATTTTATTTATGTTATTTGTTTTATAATATTCATTATTTTAATCTATTTATTATAAGATATTCTATATTATTCAGCATGCAACGCAACTTTTGCATTCCAGCTTAATCCCCTGAAACTCTGTATTTAATCTCCGAATCCCTGAGATTCAGACCCTCCACTTTCTGCTCCTTATCTTCTTTTCTCCAAATGTGAACTGTTTGGCCAGGCTGATATCACAGGCTCTGCCAAACAGCAGAGAAAGGAATTGGAGTTCTCTGAGCATTTCAGCTCCAAATTCTCCAGTTGTCATCATCTCCCTTGCTGTAATCCTGGGGCTCCACGATCAGCAATTCATGGAAATCTGCTGACACAAACGGAGCCTCGCAGCCTCTCTCTGGGGCTGGGATCCATCCTTCCCTCGCCTGATGGGAAGGAAATTTGTTTTGTACATCCTGGTGCTGTTGTTTGAGCAGCAGCCATCCCTGGTTCGTCAGGGATTGCCACCTTTGTCCCCGTGGTTGAGGAATGTGCTAAAGGCAGCAGCTGGGATGAAGTGCTGTACCATCCCCACGGAATGGGGCAGCGGTCACATTCACTCTTGGCAGGAGCCTCCAGCCTTGGATCCCGTTCCTCGCATCCTGGGGCTGAAAGTTCTGTTTACTACAAGTTTTCACAATAGCCTCGGAGAACGAGGACTCCCAGAACACAATAGTGAACCTCCCCAGGAGTTGCCAAGAGGGGAAAAAAAAAACCCATTTCCTTCTGTGGCGGTGGTGGGATGTAGGTAAGGCTGCAGCAGCCCTGGCCAGCCAGAGGGGCAGAACAACACTTTGGGCTGCCATGGAGTTTCATTGGAGAAAATGGCTTTTTCCCATGGTCAGTGGGAGCCTAGAATGACTCTTCTTGTTCGAGGAGATTATGTAAAGGGAAGAAAGAAGGATGGAATGCAAACAGTGAAGGCGAAAGGAAAACTGTGGACATCTCAATTCTCCACCTGCCCTGCAGGTAACGAGAAATGCCATTTAAAGTAGAGGGTGCCCTGAGTGCCTATGGAAAACACGAGGACATCTTGATAATAGGCAGAGGATGTCTGGAAGATAGACATTCCTGAACTGAAAATAACAAATAAAAATGTGGCTTTCTGCCACTTTGGTTCCCAAGTTATAACACTGCTTATTAAATACCAGTAACAGAAATTCTAACGTGAGGAATAGACTGGGAATGCCCCTGAGAAGTTTCTGGAAGTGTGAAACACCCAAGAGAATTAACCAGAATGTACAGGGCTGCTGTTCCAGGTTTCTGCTGGTCCTTCTGGTTCCCAAAAATCCTTTTCTTGCATGGGAGAAGGACACAGGGGTTGAGGTAAGAAGCAGGGATGATATCCATGGTGTTTTTCCCTCCTTTTCCCTGGAAAGTGGGGAAAGAACGGCACAGCTCTCACTGAGGCTGGGCCTGGAGACCAACAGCTCCTTTGAGCAGCAACAGGACAGAGATAAAAGTGCTGGAGGACTTGGTTCGTGCTTTGCAGGAGAGAGAATCAGGAAAGGATAAAATGGAAACAAGTACACTCAGTTGGGAAAGGGAAACAGAGGAGCCAAACATACAAGAAACAGAAAGAGAAAACAGATGAGTAGAGGAACTCCATCTTCTGGATTCTGTCATTTGTGTTTCCCTGTGTCTGGTACAGATTTTAGCAGGATGGGAGCTGATTTTGAGTCAGTTAACAAAACCAGAGCTGCGCTCTCACAGCTTGAGCAGTAGCCCGAGTGCGGCTGCTCTGCAGGCAAGAGGCCTTTGCTGGGTTTTTTTTTCAATTGTGGTGTTAGTTTTGTTCATCTTCAGCAGCATTTACAGCAGAATTAGTCAGACTTGCACTCAGCTCGAGAGACATGTTTTTTAAATTAAGTTTCAGTCGAAGAACAAATGGGTTTTACTAACAGGAAAATGTGTTTCTTGTGAAAAGTTCCGTAAATCCCCAAACTTAAAAACCCCAGAGGTGCAGTGACACCCCTTATACAACCTCATATTTTTTTCCTCATCTGAGTTACCCTGTGCTGGACTGCTTGAAATTCCCAGTGCCTTTGGAAGAGAAGAGAGCTTGTACCTTCCACACCTCGGGAACTTCACCATCTTGGTTCAGAACTCCCAAATTTTGGCGTTCCCGGGGGGAGCTGGGGCCGGTGGCAGCCCAGGTGAGGGGCACAGGGCCAGGTGTGCCCTGCTGGGGGACTGCTGCAGGCTGCAGTGGCCAGATGCAGGATTGCTCTGGGGAAGGGGAGGATGAGAGAAGGAGCGTGGGCGGAACGCGGGAGCTCGCTCCGGTTGGCTGCGGCGGCGCTCGGCGTGGAAATTTGCTGACTTTTCTGGGGATGTGATAAATGGGGCTTTTAAGAATAGCAGTGATTTCTTCATCCAGTTTTGCAAGTACAAACAATCACGATGCCTTGTTAAAAAAAAAAAAAAAAAAGAAAAAAAAAAGGGCTGCTTGGATTCTGTAGTCCCAATGTAACAAAGATCAAACTTTCAGCTCCTTGCTGGTCAAAAGATCAAACTTTAACTCCTGTTAGAGGGAGGAGGGCAAGGAATGCCAGGGCTCAAAATCAAATATTTCTTTTTTTTTTTTTTTTTTAATATATGTGATTTTTTGGGGGGGAAATATTCCAAATGGATCCTACATTTTTATTCTTTTAAGCACTGGTGGCTTTAAACCCGGTCGCTGGTTTGTGCTGCAAATTCTGTGTGAGTTTTCTGACACCCCAGTGTGTATTGAAGTAGAAAAGGAAGGCATTGGAGCCCTTCGGGACAGAGCAAAGCAATTTTCCCTTCACACTTCCTACATTAGTGACGGGATCAGCTGGATTGTGCCCTTTTTAAAACACATGGAAGACAAAACCATTTTATTGTGATACATGCACAGCTGTAGTTCAGTTTTAGAAAGAAAAGGAAAACACAGGATGAGGTTTAAGCTCTATATGCCCCAAAGAACCCAACGTGGATCTTCAGTTAAAACACAAAATGTGCATTTTTTGCCCAGTTGAAGCCCAGTCCCCGACAAGCAATGCTGCAATGGCATTTGGGAACACACAGGGAATAAATCAGCACAACGTGTCAGTGTTGGCAGGAATATTTCTCTGTGTGTGGAGGATAATCCCAGGCCTGCTCTGCCACACGTGCTCTGAGCTGTCTCCCATCCCAAGGGTGAGTTATTCCCTTAACACAAGGCTGAAGGTGTTTATCCTTTTAAAGCAGGGATTACAGAACCTATGCACAAAACTGCAGGGAAAATGTTATAAAAATGGGGTTTGTTTCTCCTAGCTGGGATGCTCTAGAGCTCTGAGTTTAATGCAGTTGTAACTTTCCTGTAGGCAGCGTGGCCAAGATCTGTTTCAGAGCCCATGGGTGGAAAAAACCCCAATCTCTGTTTCTCCTTTTCTGTTCCCTCGTTTCCCTTCCATCTCCCTGTTGTGAACAGGGGAATTGGCACCGAGGTGCACTTGGGTCAGGGCCGGAGGAACAGCCCCAAAAAAATCTCCTTCCTGCAGCTGCAATAAAGAAAGTGAAATGTGCTGTGTGCCTGTACTCAGCCAAAGAGCTGAATGTGGAATTTTTAATTGGGTGGGTGTATTTCTTTTTTAATTTAGAGCTCTACCTAAGGATTTCCCTTTACAGCAGGCTTTTAAAATAGTGCAATCATTCTGAAAATGAATTTGTTATCAAAGGTAAGACACGGTGCATGATCTGGCAATATTTTTGTAGGTCACTCAGTTATTTGTAGCCTTCTCTCTCTCTTACTTATTATTTCCTCCTCTTGCAAACCCTTTTCATATGATTTCTTATTGTGTGCACATGGAAGTTTCCAAGCTAAGGCTGCCCAACCTGAGTCCAGCAAAAAGAGGAAAAATGAGGAAATGATTAATTGTGTTTGAATTTGATCATTCTTTCAGTTTTAATAGCCCTGGGGCTCTCAGCACTGAGTGAGTTTGGAACAAGCACCAACACGAGGTTGTTGCTGTGTGACTCTGGGATAACCTGAGATGTCCCTGTGGTTCTGGGCAGTGGGATTGGAGGGATGTGGGATGGGATGGGGTGGGATGGGATGGGAGTGGGATGTGGGGTACAATGGAATGGGATGGGGTGGGATGGGGTGGGATGAGCAGCTGGATGCAGGTGCAGGATGCAGGCCTGGATGCAGGGCTGGACAGGGGCTGGGACAGGAGGCTGGCTGCGGGGTGGGATGCGGAGCTGGACGCGGGGAAGGGCGGGATGCAGTGACCCCTTGGTGGCTGCCAGGACCCGCCCTGGAAGCGGTTCTTCGGGGCTGGGTGCAGGGTGGGCTGCGGGCTGCGGGATGAGGGGTGCAGGATGAAGTTGGGGATGAAGTTAAGGATGTGGTTCGGGCTGCAGGATGGGGTTGGGGATGTGGTTTGGGATGCAGGATGCAGTTCAAGGTGTGGGATGCAGGGTGCAGTTTGGGATGAGGTTCAGGATGAGGTTCGGGCTGTAGTTCCAGACGCAGTTTGGGATGTGGGATGCAGTTCAGGCTGTAGTTCTGGATGCAGTTTGAGATGCAGTTCTGGACGCAGTCCGGGGTGTATTTCAGGATACAGTCTGGGATGTATTTCAGGATGCAGTCCAGGATACAGTCTGGGATACAGGTATGATTAGTTAAGGATACAGTCCAGGATACAGTTCTGGATACAGTTCTGGATGCGGTTCGGGTTGTAGTTCTGGATGCAGTCCGGGATGTATTTCAGGATACAGTTCTGGATGCAGTCCGGGATGCAGTCCAGGCTGCTGTTCTGGACACAGTTCTGGATGCGGTTCGGGTTGTAGTTCTGGATGCAGTTCAGTATACATTTCAGGATACAGTCCGGGATGCAGTTCAGGATACAGTTCTGGACGCAGTCCGGGATGTATTTCAGGATGTATTTCAGGCCATAGTTCAGGATGTATTTAAGGACACAGTCCGGGCCGCGGTTCTGGATGCAGTTCTGGATGCAGTTCGGGATGTATTTCAGGACACAGTCCAGGATGTATTTCAGGACACAGTCCAGGATGTATTTCAGGACACAGTCCGGCCGCGGTTCGGTCGCGGCTCTCCCGGCGCCGCCAGCCCCGCACGCCAGCGCCGCCTGCTGGGCACGGCCGGGAGCGCCCCGAGCCGCGCGTCCCCCGGAGCCCCGGAATTGGGGACAAATCCCCCAAAACTGAGGGGCCGCCTCACCGAAACCAAGCTTAGGAAAGGAATTTAACAGCAGCGACTGCCGCGGTATTAACGCAGAGGAAGCTTTGTTCTAAACCTAAAGGAGAACTGGAAGCTGCCTTGTCGAGATCTGCTCCATGTATCCACAGCTTTGATCTTCTAAAAAACACCTATTTCACTTTTTTCCGTGATATTTTACGCTTTGGCATAATAATAAGCAGTAGATCTAACAGATAACACAAATGCGAACCCAAACCCTGGGTGGAAAACTCTTACAAATAATTACAAATGAATTAATGAGCAGCCATCTGAAAATCAATAAAATCGATCTCCCCGCCGCTTGCATCACCCGGATTGTAGGAGATGTTTGCCTGACGTTGGTGGGGCTGGGTGTGGTGGCAGTTGTTGGACCGGTGTGCTGCCTGCGAGTTTGGTGATTCATGGAAGTGCCAGGAACTCGGGACACGTGAAGGATGCATTCCCGACAGCAGTGGGATGGCTGCAACAGCTGGGGAGTGACAAATCATTCATTCTACACGAGCAGCACCACTTCCAAGAGCTCTGTGCATTGCAGCAGGGATTAGGCAGCAGACAAGTTAATTTATACAGCCTACTGGTTTCCTTTCTCTTTGCTTTGATTTTTTTTTTTAATGATATTGTGATCCAGCGTTTTTACAGAAGTTTTCACTGAGAGTTTTCCTTTCCAAATCCACGGTGATTATATGACTATCAGGAATCCAGCGGCCGAAGCAGAATTACAGAGCATCTCCAGTGAGAAATGGCAATAGGCTTGGCAAATCCATCCTGACCAAATCTGCCTTGGGGAAGGGACAGGGTGGACATTTGAGGTTTTGGCACATATTTTCTGTGTACACTGTTAGAAAAGCTGATGTGCTGGAGTGAGAAACGACACAGGTCACCGAGTGCAGTGACAGATGGATCACAAATATTGTGGGCACTGGGAGGGAGGAGGCTGATGTGAGCTGTCCACTCTGCTGGTGATCAAAAAGCAGTTTTGGACTAAGATGCACAGAATTGGTAAACGTATGCAGATAAGGCTGAAAAATGTTTCATTCCACAGCGCCTCATTCTGATTTTTATTTCTTTTTGAATCTATTTTAGGAAATTCTTCTCCAGGAGCTTGCTTAGGGCTGGGGCCCTGTGCTGTTCCCTTGGGTGAGGATGTGACAAAGGGACCTGGGTCAGGTGTCCCCACCTCCCCTCAGGGCTCACCTGCTGCACTCCAGGCTTGTCTTGGAAGGCTCCCAGAGCCTCTTGATCTCTGCTGACCGATGTTTGGTCCCTGAGGTTTGTGTTTTTCACAGCAGAACAAATCCACGAGGGTCCTGGTGTGCTGCTGGTGTCACTTTTCCTGTGCAGCAGCAGAACTGCTCAGGGTCACCTGCTTTTCGGGAGTTTTTGGCAAAACACTTAGAGGAGAGAGCTGGGCACAAAGGAGACTTCTGTCTTCTGGGCCCCCTTTAGTCCTGAAGTCCTCACTGGGTCTTGAAAATGACAGTGTTTGCATCTGGGAGATGGGTATTCCCTGCATTATGAGTACACCTTGTGAAGTAGTAGCATACAGAGTAACGCACACTCGCTCTTGTTTAAAATGGAAATTATCCCTGTGCTGGACAGCAATCCATTCAGCAACATCATGGCCTTTTCTGGCTCGAATCCTCCTCACAGCACACACAGCATTTTTAGCCTTCATTGATATTAAAGTGCATTTGGCTCATGAATTCAATGGACTCCTTTTGGTTTGGGTTTCATGAATAGAAAATGTTTGCCTTAGCAGCAGATCGTGTGCCAATATTTCACAGAGTGAACCACTCTGCTCCAAAAAAGTGACCAACTCCTCCAAAACTGACATAAATTAGTTTAATTGTTGCAACCCCACTTTCAACGCTGTTGCAGTGAGATCAGCTAAATAAGCAGAAAATCTCTTGGCCTTTCGTGAGGGTGTCAGGAGCTCTGTGAGAACTGAGGCTCTGATCAGTTGTGCTGTTAAATCACTGTGGATGCTGATTCGAAAGAGCATGGTGCTGAAAACCACAGCTGGCACGAGGATATTTTCTGGATTAGGTGATGGATTGTGTTTTGGAGCTGCATTGTGCAAACTGGGCACGAAAGTTGCTCTTGACTTCATCATCATTTCATCGCCTTCTCCAGCTTGCTGATCTCAATGCAAAGGAAACGGGCAGAATCCAAAGTCACTTTGAAAGTCTCTCCTAAACTTCACAAACAGAACCTAGAAAATGCAATCCCCATTTCAGGAATTGCTGGAACACCGCATAATAAATGACAAAGATTGATTGGTTTAAATGAATATTTTATTTTTCTTGTCCTTGTCGGTTTTATTCCCATATGTTTGTAATCACTCAGGATTTTTCAGAGTCCTGCTCTAAGGATGAGGCTGACTGGGAATGTAACTCTGAGATTTTTTCCACTTCTTGGAGGCCACTGTTTAAACATCCCCCATCCCAAAGGAAATGTCTGTTCTGTCACACTCTGATGACGAAATTCAAGTCTTGTGACATCTTGCTGAAGCATGCACAGACTTATTATTGCTTCCTGTCAGTGCTCAAGGAAGTTTCTGATTGAAACGTCAGAAAGCAGGCACAGAGGGGAAAGTGAGGCTCAGTTTTAGTCAGAGGGGGCTGCAGGTTTGAGCTGCACTCAGAAGTGAGGCAGAAATGTGGGCAAAGTCCAAGTGCCTGAAGTTTGGTCTCAACACCTGTGCTCAGGAACAGGCATAAATGTTCCTGCACCTTCTATTTCTAGCACAAACTGGTCAATTCTGTGAAGACCAAACCCAAATACCCACAAATACCCCCTTTTCACTCCCTTTTCTTGTGAGGAAAGAAATAGAATTTGTTTTCCACTACTGGCACAATTGCAATCCTGTTTCAGAAGAAATTTTGGCAACCTAGCCACAGTAACTTTAACTTGGACTGGCTTGAAGTGATGGGTGCAAACTCATTGCTTAGAGGGAAGAACAGAAAACCCTCCAGAATTCTCCTGCTGGATCCACCCAATGCTCAATCAAATTCAATATTCCATCTGTAATGGCATAATAAAAAAATAATTAACAAAAGGTATTTTACTATTTTAATTCAATATTTGACATAGTTACTTTTGTTAATCATAGTGCTTTGATGTACTGATTGATGAGAATTTGATGAGCTGTTCTACTTTCCTACAGAATGGACAAAATTCTGTTTTTTTGAGAATGTCAAAATCACAAGGGAGAAAAAAATTAACAATAATTTTAAAAATTAGAAAATTAAAAAGAACTAATGAATCACCAGAATGATCAGGGCTGTTTCCTCTCCTGTTTTGGTTCCAAATTCGGGTTTCCTCTGCTGTGCTGCACTGACTTGCAGCAGTGAGCCCTGCTGGATCCACTCACTGGCCACTAAAATTCAATATTCCATCTTGAACGGTGGCAGGAGGGGATAATAAAAAGAGGTATTTTATTATTTCAATACAATATTTAACATAGTTCTTTCTGTTAATCATGCTGTAGTCAGTTAATCGTAGTGCTTTAGTGTGGTAGCCAAAAGACAGACTCCTGATGGATGAGAATTCGATGAAGTGTTCTACTTTTTTCTTCAGACTTCTACAGAATGGCCAAAATTCTGGTGGGTTTTTTTGGGGGAGTTTCTTTTTGGACAATGCCAAAACCACAGGGAAAAAAAAAAAAAAAAAAAAAAAAAAAAAAGAGAGAGAAAGATAGGAAAAAAAAAGAAAAGATCTAATGAATCACCAGAATTATCAGGGATGTTTGCTCTCCTGTTCTGGTTCCAGATTCGGGTTTCCTGGGCTGTGCTGCACTGACTTGCAGCAGTGAGCCTGTAACTGAGCAGAGCAGCTGCTGAGCCCTGCACTCTGTTTTCTGCTGCTGGATCCACTCAGGGGTCACTAAAATTCCATATTCCATCTCTAATGGCAGTGGGAGAGGCTAATAAAATGAAGGTATTTTACTATTTCAATACAGTATTTGACATAATTCCTTTTGTTAATCATGCTGTAGTCAGTTAATCATGGTGCTTTGGTGTGGTAGCCAAAAGACAGACTCCTGATGGATGAGAATTTGATGAGGTTGGTCTATTTCTCTTTTCAGACTTCTACAGGATGGGCGAAATTCTGGCGTTTTTGGTGGCGGTTTTTGTGTTGGGTTTTTTTGTGTTTGTTTGTTTGAAGAATACCAAAATCATGGGGGCGGGGGGGGGGGGGGGGGAGAAAAAAAAGAAAGAAAAAGAAAAAAAAAAAAAAAGGAAAAAAAAGGAAAAGTACTGCTGAATCACCAGAAGTAGCAGGGTGTTTGCTGTCCCGCTGTGGCTCCAGACCGGCATCTCCTGCGCTGACTTGCAGCAGTGACCCTGCCTGGGGTGGCTGCTGCAGCAATCCAGGAGCTGCTCCCCAAAGAGCCCCAAAGGCCTGCTTTGGGGGAATTTCAGCAGCTCCCCAGAGGAGAAGGGGGCGGTGGGGATGGATTCCTGGGGATGGCTGAGCCAGGAGGTGACACGAGGCTGTGCCTGTACCAGCGGCAGTTCTGCGGATAATCCCGGGCACAGCCCGTGTTCCAGAAGCTCCCAGAGCGGATCTCAGCTCCTCGCTGAACCCTCGTGGTGGCAATTGTTGGGAAAATTAATCCACTCCAGAGGTTTGTGTCCCCAAAGGAGACAGAGGAGTCCCATAACTTCATTCGAATAAAGAGAGAGTGACGCTGTTGTACGCTACAACGACACGAGGCTTCAGAAGGCTGGAAAAGGGACTTTTTTATTGTTGGGATGTGTCTTTCTTATATACTGTTTTATACAGACTAATTTGGTTGGTGAAACAAAGATTAATTTCTTCAATCGCGTTGGTCAGACCAGAGGGACAGCAAGAAGAAGTCCTCCTTGGGGAAAGAATGTCAACAGATTTGCAGTAACAAAAACAAGTTTCTTGTTTACAGAAAAATTCCTTGGGAAAAGAATTTCAGAAAACTAAAAACATCTCAGGCACGAACTAGGGCTACAGGAGATGCCATGGGGCATTTCCCCTGGGGTGTCTCCAAGTTCTGGAGGGCACAGCCTCCTATTTTATCCCAATTTTCTGCTCTCTTCCTCCATTGGCTGAGGTACTTGAGAGTTACTTCCCGGAGTGCCCAAAACCTAAAATTCCCCTTTGATGTATAACCCCCCCCTTTCAATTTTTATTTCTTATGGAATTTATGGGTTTCCCCCATTGTTTCTTTCATCTTTCAATATCCAATTTAATTTATTAGCCAACTTACAGTTTGTTGGTAAAGGCAAATATCTTCTTTTCCATTCATCCATTCAGTGGAATCCTCTCCATTGTTCCTTTTATCTCTCAGTGCTGGTTTTATCTTCCACCCATGTCTGCCATTCCTCTCACCATGGTTTTATGTTTGCTGAATTTGGTTTGTTGAATTCAGCGTATTTTTCAAAGTTTTTACACTTTTATAACCCGAAGTGTATGCCTATATTTAATAAGCCAATCAAAACCAGCCACTAATTAGTCTTTTGCCATCCCTACTAAAGCAACATGTTTTGGGTTCCCCAATCCCTATCACCAGGAATAAAAGGTGGAAAATGTTGAAAGGCTGCGGGAAATAGCAGAGATATTCTCCATTTTCAGTCACTTCTCTAATTTTGCCCACAATATCAGCTCGTATCTGTTTAATTAAGCCACTTCCATGTGTGACTAAGCTAATAATGTTTTGTTACCAGTGGAATGAGGACCAGAAATGCTGCTTCATTTATTTTGTGAGACAAGAAGAAACTGTCCTGAGGATGTTAAGCCTGACCTGGAGAGAATTGTGATAAAAATTGTTCTGGTTTCTGCATAAAAAATCGCAAACAAACCAACCAAAACCACCCCAAAAAAGTCAAAAAACGACGAAAAATAACAACCAAAAAAACCCTACCCACCAAAAAAAAAAAAAAAAAGCCTCAGTGCTAGCAAAATGTTACTCTGGATTTTAAATTGGATATAGCATTAATGTAAATGAAAAATCACATTTTCAAGAGAGCTGAGGGAAATGGGAGATCAATGTATTGCTTGTTTTACTTCAGAAACTCTCCAGTTTAAAAAGTAATTGATATTCCTTCTTCCACACCCTCCTTCCATAATTATGTAAAGAATCTGGATTATGGTTCCGACTCAATTTAACTGTTTTATAATAAGTCACAAACATACCTTGCCTACTTGATGATATTCCTTTAAGGTTGTGCCAGTCTTTCCATTATTAAATCATGTTTAGTGTTATGTACTGGTGGCTTAAAAAAAAAAAATTCATTTCAAGCTTGAACTTGCCACGCATTCTCAGTTAGCCATTTGTGTGAGGGAGCACAAACCCATCACTGTGAACAGCTCAACACTCTGGTTTTCAGCTTCATGGAAATGTTGGCCTCTTAAAATGTTCATTCATGAGATCTTTAGTGTGTTAATTGGGGGAATAAGCTTAAAAATAAGGAAGAGCTGTATTTTGTGAATATAAAGCGTGTCCTGCCTCTATTATAAATCTGAGCCACTCACAGGAAATCTGACTTTTGGGTTGATCTTTGAATTTTCAGTAGGGAAATTCAGATACAAATACAGGTCCAGGAGCCCCAGTTACCTCCTCTCCTGCTGTGGACTTGTTGGTTTATCTGAACCTCAGAACTGGATGAGAATTGAAGACATCTTTTTGTAACGTTTTGACTTTTCCAGGCACATCACCCTCATCCCACAGGAACACACTGGGACTTTGCCTCTCAGCATCACTGAGCAGTCCATAGAAAAATTATGGTAAAAAAAAAAAAATCATCTTTGTGTTTTGTAGAACAAGGTAGAACATTTGAATAGTGAAATTCATGTTCCAGCAGAGTTAAAAATTAAACTTTTAAGTCCTTTATGTGCCACTAGGTTGAGTGGAGTGCTGAGTTTTTTTTGCATAATGTGCTGAAGGTCTGAAAAAAAAAGATGATTTGAAATATCTCCACCTCAAGAGGATGCAGGAAAATACCTGTGAAAGAGGAGAGCAAAAATCTTATTCCTGGCTTTGGCCTGAGGAACAAGTGTCCAGTGGCTTCAATCATTGTCCAGGGTGCTGCTGCTGGCTCTGCCAACACCCATTTTTGTGCCTTCAGTCCAAAAACTGACCTGCTCTGTGTCCGTGGACATCATTCGATTTTAGCCTCTGTTTGTCAGAATTGAATTCAAATGGAAGTCAGCCTTTTTTATTCAGTCAGTCAGCTTTTATTATCTGCTATTTGTAAAGAGAACTGGGGCTAATTAAGCCTCCAGTTTGTTGGGTTTTCTTTTCATTTTAGGGTTTTTGTTTGTTTGTCTGGGTTAAGGCTTTTTTTTTTTTTTTTTTTTTTTTTTTTTCCAGGGGGAAGCATTTTTAGGGGGATTGATTTTTCTTTGGGTTTTTTGTTTGGCTGGTGTTTTTAAAGACCAGTTTTAGGCTTTTGCTGCAGTCAGAGACGGGTGGGCTGAGAAAGGCACCCTAAAAGCCCCTTGGTGGGGACATTTAGTGTGGCTGTGTGTTGTGAGCAGCATTCCCATCCCATCCCATCCCAGCTCTCAGCCCAGCTGCATCCTGTGCTCACATTTAATGCTGTGTGGGATTGCCAAGTGGTCTCCTCTCCAAAGACTTCCTAGGCTGGGCTCTGCTATCTCCCAGATCAGGGAGACGGATTCTGATGTGGCTGGAGACTCTAGACAGTTAAATTCACACAAATCCACTGAAGGCAGCATGCTTTTCAGAAGTTGCTGAGGGCGAGATTTGGCTTTTCGCAGTTTGAGGGTGGGCTGTTTAACCTGAGCAAGTTTCAGCTTGTTCAATTGTAATTTAACAATGTCTTTTCCCCCTGCTCACCGTGTTCCTCCCAAGAGATGCTTGCACCTCCTTGCTGCATGAAAGGATGCCTGTATTTAATGTGCATATTAAATTAGTCTGTAAATTCTCACATAATTTTACATTTAAAAGTCCCACTTGAGGTGTGTGTGTGTGTGTGTGTATAATTTTGTTAGGTGCAGGTATAGAAATAAACCAGTCTTTGCTCTTCCCTTTTGTACCTCCTCAAGACATGTAATCTACAAAGCAGGAGAATTGCATGATCAAATGTGCCAGAGTGGAATGCATAATTATTCCAGAGGAGGGTAAGTCAGTTCAGAACTTGTACTGACATTCTTAAGGGCAGCAAGGAGTCTTCTTGCCATGAAATTACATCAGCTCCTGTGGCCCAGAGTCAACACAAATGCTTTCCCTTTCTAGTAAAAAAGGTGTGAGAAATGCTAATGCCTTCAGAAACGTACCCTAGAAGCAAGGTGAGGGAAGGAATCTTTATTGGAGTGTGGAGCTCACCTGGCAGTGAACCTCGCTGTGAGGGGAGAAGGGATTGAGACATTCCCAAAGGACCATCTCAGCTTTTTCAGTAGATTCAGTCGTGACTTGCAAACGGACAAAACCCATCTGAATAAGAAAAAGAAATGCTTCCTTGATCCTAGTTCAGAGACATTCCCACAGCAGGTGGGGCAGAGGCCTTTAAATTACAGGTCTCCTGCATCCACCCAAATTTGTTACGGCCCCGTCAGGTGCTGAGCAAACCCCGCTGGATGCAGACAGAACTCCCATTTTCAGGGGGGTTAAGACATGAAGGCTTGGCTGGGATTGTGTGGTAACAACAACTGAGGTGGAACCCATCCCACGTGGAAACACCTCCCCCAGTTCCCCAGGAGCTGGGAGGTGATGCCTGCAGCCCTCACTGCCAGGGGATTAATTGGGAATTATTGTCACCAGGACAAACACGACTCAGCACAGCTCCAAATTACCAGCCCTGCTAAGGTAGCAATTAGCTCTGGTTCAGCTGGTGGGTAGGGAGTGACTAATTTCCATTTCCCCACGAGCAGAGGGGAGGAAAGGAACATTTCCTTTCTCTTGAGCTAAAAAATCTGGCCCTGGGAGCTGTTTGGTGGATCTATTGTGTGAGGCCAATCTCCCGTGCGCTGGGAGCTGATGTGTCACCCTGGCAGCGCCGTTTGTTTGCACACTGAATTCCAGTGGCACTGCTTTCTTGGCACATCCCCATCTCTTACAGCCACGAGGCCACTGCAGCTTGGGACTGAAGGTAAAAATGGTTACATCTGGGGAAAAGCTGCCTAAAGATTCCCTAGGCTTATGGCACTTGGGGTGCAAAGCAAGGAAAGTGAGGGAAAAAGGAGTTGGGCTTAAAGCAGCCCAAAGTCTGAGGTATTCAGTGGTGATAGAGAGCCAGGATAGAAATCTCCTGTTTAGAGTAAATCTCCTGTTTAAATGAGGATTTCCATCATCCCCAGCTGCAGAGAGGTGTACAGCAGCTCTCCAGCTGCAGCAGCCCTGGCAGAGGGGATGGCTCTCATTTGCCCCCTCTGCTTCTTGGTGTGTTAAAACCACTCCTTTTCAGGATTTCAGGGGAGGAGGCATTTTAGGAGAGAGGCTGTGAGATGCTCATTTTGTCACAGCAGGTGTGAATTCAATAAATGTTTCCTCTCACATTATGATTACCCGGAAAAGCTTTGCCCAGTATCTCCAGTTCCCACCAAAGGAACCTTTGGTGGCAGAATTTGCTGCGAAGTACCTGAGGGGCAGGGGAAAAGAAGCATCAGCATCTTGCTTTTCCTTAAACAGAGCTGCTAATCCACATGAATTCTTTGGGGGATCACCTTGGCTGCTCTGAGTGACAGGAAAATGAAATCCCCTCTTTAGGGGGACTCACCAGTGAAGCCCAGCTCTTGTTAATTTTAATTTCAGTGCTATCCAGAGTCTCTTCAGCACTGCAGACATTCTGTGAGTGATGGAGCAGATCCAGCTGGGTAATTTTGAGTCCTTTCACTCCATCACCTCTGAAAAGTGCCTGTCACTCAAACACTTGTAACAGATTGCTGAGAGGTAGCAGCTCCCAAAAGAAAAAAATAAAATAGTGAAATATCAGCCCACATGCTCTACTTGTTTCTTTTCTTTGCTTTCTCTTCTGGAGAGACAACAGTTCTTTTGTATTGCCAGGGTAGGTGCTTTATAAATCTGCACGATTTTTTACCAGAAAATCATTGCTAGTGACAAAAGCAAGAGAAGAGCACAAGCAGCTTTATTTTTTTACTGCTTACTGTAACTGCCTTCATGGTGTTGGGAAGTACAGGTCAGTGCAAGGCAATAATTACAACCAAAAGCTTGTCTTTGGGTAAAAAAAGAAGGTTATTCCTCAGCGCTTACAAAGCCTTGAATGAGAATTTGTCCTGGAAAACTCAAGTGTTGGATAATGGGATGTGGATCAGTCTTTAAACACCACATCCACCCTTGGAAGTGCTGAGCGATGCCACTGCTAAAAGAGCTCAAAACTTCAGGCCCAGTAAAACCCCACAAATTCTGTTCATTTTATTTTGTTTTGTTTCAATTGATCCTCTCTCTAATTTTTTGTGTTGTAATTTGTGGTTAAAAAACTCCCAAACCTGTCTCTCCTGGGCTATCTCCGTGTGAAACAGGGGATGCTGTTTCTGTTGTTCTTCTTGGCTTATTTGAAATTAAAAGAACTGACTTGATACTTAAGTATTATTGGAATTCTTTCTCTTTTTTTACAAAAAAAAAAGTTTTATTTCATTATCTTTCTAATCTTGAGTTAAGTTTGGAGCTGCAATAATTTAGCTAGGGAGGAGTAAATCACTGTTTCATGAAGCCTGATGTAAAGTATTATCCCAAGGTGGAATGCTCTTCCTCAAAAAAGGGGGTGGGAATTAGAGAAACTGATGGGATTTTGCAAATTTAGCTGCTTATTTGAATAACTGAATATGCATTTGGGAAACTAATCACTAATTTTAAGCACCTGAATCTTTTGATAGGAGATTTTAAAAAACATCTTAAAATTTTTTGCTTGTTTAGAGGTGCCTGTCAGAGAAAAAGCATTTCCTTGTTGGAGACAGGTATTGTCACTCAGAACTTCAATCGATTTGTGGTGACACATGTGAGAGGTTAGATGATCTCTGAGTCCAAAATCACTTCTAGCTGCTTTTGATATGGAAAAATAAACTCTGCTAAGGACCAAAATTTGCAGATGGTTCTTTGTTTGCAGCCCTGCCTTGCTGAAGAGCTTTGATTTGCCAGGGGAGCAGAAGGGCAGAGCACAATTAAATTGAGCCCATGCTGGAGGAGTGACCAGGGACAGCACCCAGGGAATGGCTGGAGAGGTTTGGGGATGGATATTAGGAAAGAATTCTTCCCCCAGAGGGTGCTGGGCACTGCCCAGGCTCCCCAGGGAATGGTGACATTCCCAAGGCTGCCAGAGCTCCAGGAGTGTTTGGACACTGCTCCAGCAATGGACAGGGTGGGATTTCTGGGGTGTCTGTGCAGGGACAAGGGTTGGATGGGTGATCCTGTGGGTCCCTTCCAGCTCAGGATGTTCTGGGGCTCTGTGCACAAAGGAGGAGACAGCAGAGTGTCCAGACAAAAAAGGAAACTCAGTCCTGACCATTGGCCAGCTGAGTCCTTTGGGATGCCTCCCACAGATCCCACCTCACCCCGTGGATCCTGGTTACTGACAGGATCATCCAGCCCCCTGCACCCCTGCTGGAAGCTGCTGTTGATGGACAAAAGGCAATTAATTCGTAGTAATCAGCCAAAGAGCCCTGGCAGTGCCCAGACAACTGCAGTGCCTTTCCCAATTTCGTAAAAGGAGCTTCCCTGCCCGTGACCCGTCCGTGGAGGCAGCGCTGGCTCGGAGAAGGGGCTTTGGTTTTGGGAGGCAGGGAGTATGCAAAGCACACACTGTGTTTACCAAGTACCTCAGCACTATTTTGACTAATTTTTGCTGGAGAGTTGGTGGTTGTTTCAAAGTTGGATTAGTCACTTTGACCATAATTACGATCTCTTGAAATCTGCTTCAGCATTTTGGATTGGCTTCAGGCCTAATGGTCAGAAAAGGGCTCCATCTCAATTTCAAGACTAAACTTGATTAGTAGCTCTTAGCTTTTATTGTCACTTTATTTATCTCGTAGCTTTCTTGCAGCTCTTCCTGATTTTGAAGTGAAAGATGAACAAAGATGGAGTGCTGCGCATAGAAACCTGTGGCACTGTGAGCTGCCTGTGGATGGAAAGGTGCAGGAGAGGAACAGAACAGGGCTCCCAGCCTGGGGCTGGCAGAGATGAGCCCCCACAGACACCCAAATCCCCACTGGAGTGGAAATTCCCTGCACAGCATCCCATGGGATAACTGGCTGCTCACACCTCGCACACCGAGCCGAACCACAACCCCTTCGAGAAGCGAGACAAAACAGCCCAGGTTCGAGCAGCCCTCCATAAAAAACTCCTTTTTTCGCCCTGATTCCGCTCCGGACGTGTGCTACGGATGGAAATGCCTTAGCCAAGAGGCAGAGCCCGGGGAGGGGAGCGTGCAGCAGCTTGTGTGTGACACTCCTTGGCAGGCTGGCAGTGCGGCGTGTTCCGCACTCTGTGTGGGAGGAAACACCAGGCACCTCGGATTGCATCATCCCACCGCCTTTTTTTTTTTTTTCTTTTTTTTTTTTTTCCTCTTCTCTCCTTTCTTTCTTTTTTGTCTTCCAGATGGTAAAACAAAGGCTGTAGTGAAACCCGTTTTCTCCCAGGAAGAGGTGGGAGGGAATTTTTATATGAGCAAGAAACTTTGCCTGGAGTCGAAATCTGGGGCCTGGACTAATGAAGTACCTGTAATTCATATTGTACTAAATATTGCTGAAACCAGGCATGTACTAATCATGAACCGTGCCAAACTATGCATAATTACTATGCTTTCTCTGTAGCAGTAATTAATTTGCGTTAGCAACTTTGATTAATCTTTCTAATCTAAAAGTAAAGTGCTTCTCAGACATGAAAGGCTCTCCAAGTGCTCAGGGTTGTTGTTGCAGCCTCGTGGAGGGTGTTTCAATCCGGTGGGGGGCAAGAAGGGGACAAAGATTTTAAAAAAATCAAAGTCTAGCTGATATTCATGAGCTAATAACTAATAGGAATAGTTATAGAGTTCTGTTTGGCCACAGAATTCATCAGCTAAGACACTGGCTTCTGTCCACAGTGAAAGTGAAAACCTCTTTCCTCCTGCAAGAGAAGAGAATTGTCAGTCAGAGAGCTTCTCCAAGGGCTGCTCCAGAGACCAGGGGCTGGGATTTCATCTCACAGAGGGCACTGAGTCTGAACTCCCCCAGAAATTCATTTTGGTCCCAGCCCGAGGCCTTGTTCTAGGCTGGGTTCAGCTCTGTCCCAGTCCTTGTGGTGAGTCCCACAAAGGTCAGCTGTGCTTCCTGGGGCCCGTGGAGCTGCCACTGTGCAGGAGAAGGGTGTGCTGAGCTCATGGAGTGATGGTGCTGCCCAGGGGCTCAGTGAGCTCAGCTCTGACACCTCTGCACCTTCATTTCCACACCTCACCGCCAGCCTCCCTCCCGCAGGGATCCTGCTGGAAGCATTTGTGTCATCAAAAGGTGCTTGTGATTAACCCAGGCTCCACAAGCCACCACAGCTCCAGGAGCTAAAATCTCTGAAGCAAACAGAGGTGTCTCTACAAACCCACTACAAATCCAAGTGGGTTTTTAAGTGACCACGATGTTGCTCTTTTTCTCCCTGAGCCATGTTAATATAATATACGGTTTTCTTTCTTGTTTCCTCTGTTAGCACTGCTTCATAGCAAGGATTGCATGTAATTCATGGTAAAGGATTCAGAATGACATGAAAGTCATTTGGAAATGGATAGTCTAGAGCTTACTAACAAGCTTCAGTTTGATTCTGGTAACTTTTGTTACAAACTGCTGCTACTGCCTCAAAGTCTGGGATCAATTCTGTTTGCACAAGTCAGAGAAATATTTTTAAAACACACGACTCAGTAGAAAATGTAGATGTGATTCCTCGAATTTGTAGGTGGCTTTTTTTATAATGCTGATTCAACAAAGGGATTCATTGTGATAGTTTATTTTCTTACAGCTGTAGTTTGTGTCCAAATATTTTATAATCATAAAGCTACTCTCTTGATATCAGTCAAAATAGACAATATATATTGATGTCGAAACAAGCTTTGTAGAAGACATTTTTTTTTTAAATCAGGCATGGGACTTTACATTTATTAGGAGGTGTTCACAAAAATAAGGGGAACATCATGCATATTCTTTGCAACTAAACCCAGTTATGGTTACAGTCTGGAAATAAATCCTTTAAATAGACATGTGGAGATACAGTAGTACATATACACTCTATTTATGACATTTAGTGTACTGATAACTCCCAGCAATACATCAGAAGTCCACAACCAGCTGATGGAAGGATTGGATAAGGAGGAAGAAACTGCTTCAATTTCTCACATTATTTACGTGGCTTGACAAGAAATGTCAGTGTGAATGGCCTTCCGAACCTGGGAGGCAAGAACAAGTCAAGACTCTACTTCTGCAGTACAAAACATTTACACACGAAATACACATGCATTGCAAGGCATTGGAAATGGGCAGAGCCAGGAGGAACCCATTCCTCAACGCTTTATTAACACAATTCTACAAAGGAGTCTCAAATAGGATTATATGCTTCAGTCACAGTAAGGCCACAAAATTACAATGGATAAGGACCTTAGAATTGGACATTCTGTGGGAGAAATGGAACCCTTCCTTCTTTCCAGATGTTTTTCTTTTGCATGTGTTCCTGGACAGGATCTCCCTCACCAAAGTCCTCCTGCCATTTCCTTTGTGTTTCTGCAGGTTTAACATATTGCTTGGTACAACAGTGAGCACAGTGGAGAAGGGTGCTGGCACGGGGAGAGGACAAAACCTATGGGACATTCACGGCGGCGTCAGAGGCTCTATTGGGTGGACACGAAGCTGCTAATCAGAGAACAGGCTGGCAAAGGATTTCCTCAGGTTCCGGATGGTCTCGGCTTTGGCCTCGTCCTCGTTCACGGACGACCTGAAGAAGGAGGACTCTGTGAAGCTGAAGGCGTTGGTCAGGGACTGCGACTTGCTGCAAGACACAAACACAACGAGTTCTGCATGGTCACGCCGTGCCCCAGCCTCTCCCTGCCCCAGCACCTGGATCACTGGTGAGAAGAGGGGAAATTGTCCCTGAGCCTGGGCAAAAATGGGCTTTCGCCACCAGCAGTAGTTATGTCCCACACAATTCTGTACCCCTGACTCGAGAGGAAGGCTTGAGGAGAATATTTCTTTCAAGGAACACACCGATGGTTTTGTTTGCTTTCTCTGGATCTGAGTTGGATGATGAAAGTCAGAGCCTTGAGGAAAATGTGGGCCTGGCTACTGAATCCAAATCACAACCCAACAGGGATGATTAATAATTGTGTTTTGGTGAGGCTGCAAACAGTCGAGAGCAGAGAAAAATCAGGTATTTTACAAGAGCTTGAATCCTAAATTGTAGTGTGTTCTCCCTCTGTCTAGATGTACTAAACATTAGATCCTTAATAGAGGCATAAAGACATTTTATATCTTGGAAAAAATGCCTCAAATCAGATAGATTTTTTCTTTTCTATAGGCAGCGGTACTCCATTCTTACTGCTATCATGGAACTCCTGTGTAAGTTCCTGTAAGCATGTAAAACATGGCAAGGAAACCAAGAAGGAAACCAGCTAAAGCTTAAAACTTTAACTCGTGACTTGTCTGATAAAATAGCATCGGAAAAATAGGCTTGAATTGAAATAGAACACATTAATGAGTTACCAGCTTTTATAAAGACATCCCGACGTTGCTAAAATGAGTTACCTGATTTCATTTTTTCTCTCAGCACAATGGATTTCAGTTTTGGCTCCAGTAAAACTGAAGCACTTTCCTTATTCAGATTGTCTCAGACTGCTCATGGTTTGCAGCTTCTCTCCCTCTAAACTAATAATGTACAGCAAACAGTGCTGCAGGCGTTCTAGGTTTTTCATAAATTATAGTTGTGCTAATGAGAATAGACTGATAAATGTTTGTTTGTACTCACTGAAAGAGGGAGGGTGGGAAGCAGCACTTGACTTGATTAGTAACACAATAAGTAGCCTAATTAAATATTTATTCACAGATTAATAACATGTACATACAGGTTAGGCAACAGCATGTGGGTGAATACAAAGCATACACATGCAAATAGAGTTAATCCTACAGGCAGGAGATCTGAGCCTTGGTGTGGACCTAAAACTGCTTCTGAAAGTTAGAAAGCTGCTCTTATTATGGCTTGCATCTTAAAAACTTTCATTTCTCCTTTGTTACTTTATTTTAAAGAGAGACTCTTCCATTTGAAGAAGAGAAAAATGAATCTAGATGGGAACAAAAAGCTTAAAGGAGAAAGCTGGGAAGCAGCATGTGCTGGAGTTCTCCTGTAACTGTTCTTAGCTGCTTTTCTTCAACCTCAGAAGTTAAGTTTCAAACTAGGAACTGATTTCCATCTTGCCTAAAAAAAAAATCCACCTCTCTAGTCTCTATCATCTTAAATGATGGATGAATCAATTTGAGGTTTATGACTATAAAACAGAATAAAGAAATACATTGTCCCAAGGAGGCAAGGGAAATGCTGTCCTCTTGGCACAATATTGTCATCCAGCATGTCTTTGGCACTGAGCTGGGCTCAGGGGAGGACCCAGGGATGTTTCCCACCGGTGTCAGCTCAGGAGTGGGTGGAACAAGGGGATCTGTGTTCCTTGGAGGAAACAAAGACTCTGTGCAGGTCTTTGTACATACCAGACTAAGGAGATGTGTCTGAGATTCTCCTGGCAATGGTTGTGTTGGGGCAGCTGTGAGGGAAAACTGCAAACCTCAGCTGATGCACCCCTGAGGTTTCTGCTGGCTGGATCTGAGCTCTGAGGGGGCATTTTTTCCATATTCCTTACTGGCTGCAGGTAAATCAGTGGGGCAACCACTTGGTGTTTTTTAAGTTTTGTGCAGCCTTCTCTGGGCAGGGCTTGAGCACTAAGGCAGTGTCTCTGCACAACCAAGGGCAGCACAAAGAACCAATCTGGCAGCCACTGTCCAATGTTATCCAGCCCGGATTGTCCCTTTGGGAACGGGATCTGTTGTCCCAGTGACTGCAAGGTTAAAAGTTGAACCAGATAAGACTTCCTCTTGGAGGGCAGGCTGACAGCACACCCAGCCCATGAGTCAGTGGCACCAGAAGGAGGAAACAAAGACAAGAAAGATGAAGCTTTTTCAGACCTGGCTGGGGCAGGAATTGCGCAATGGGCGGACGAAATTTTTGTGCGGCGCTTTGGACAGAACTAATGCTAGTGGCTTCCTTCACTCCATCACCAGACATTAACCCTTTTGACCTGTTTAACCTCACTTTAAACTCGGCAACAACACCTTCATTTTCCCCCTGGCTGTCAGAGCAACCCCCCCAAATCCCAGTCCCGCAAAACCTGTGCCCTGTGGAGAGAAGAAGAACGGATAAAGCGACTCTTACTTAAGCTGCGGATGCGACTGAGGCTTTTGCTGTGGCGCAGGCTGTGGCTCCTGCTGGGGCTGTGGCTGTGGCTCTGCTTCCTTTGATAACCTGGAGCTGGGAGGACCTTGGGCCTGGGGCCGTGGCTGCTGGGTGGTGGGTCCTGGCGGGCGCTGGGGCTGCGAGGCTGCGGGCTTTGCTGCCTGCCCCGCGGGGAACACGCGCTGGGGCTGCAATGGCTCCTGGCTTTGGGATTGCATTCCTTGGGGATGCACTGGGCCCCCTAGGTTTCAGCACAAGAGAAACTTCATCATGTTATCGTTGCAAAGAGGCCTTACTTAGAGTTCATACCCAACACTTTAAAAGCATCCTCTCCAACGTGATTAACTCTACTCTCGAGGCAAAAGTCTACTCACACGTGCTTGCATGGAGGCAATAGAACTGTTCACACTCATTAGGAACTTGCTTGGAGCCCCCATGAATCAGCCTTAAAATTGCTAAATAGCACCCAATTCACCCCAGGTACTGACCACAAACCAAATCAATGGAGTTCCACCCAGAATAGTTTTGGCCCAAGTCAAGGAGAGGCTGTGAGGCAACTGAACACAGTAACAATATCTAATTCAGCAAGACATTCACTATTTTTGGTGTAGTTACTGCAGTTTTCTTCCTCCAAAGCCTTAAAATCA
Source organism: Sylvia atricapilla (assembly GCF_009819655.1). NCBI lineage: Eukaryota > Metazoa > Chordata > Aves > Passeriformes > Sylviidae > Sylvia > Sylvia atricapilla. The sequence continues at coordinate 18,664,209 of NC_089150.1, read as the reverse complement.
TTTCTGTAATAGTCCTCTTAGATTCATTCTAACAGCAGTAAAACAATCTCATGCTGAAATTTGCTGGCTAATTGAAAGTATTTTCATAACTTACTTTAACCCCTTAGTGAGATATGTCAAGAGCATTACAAGAACCACAAGAGTCACTACTAATTGTCTACCAGGAAGGCACTTTACTGCATGAAGTGGGAAACTACAACGTGCAGGAGAGACTCAGGCTGTGAAATCTACAGCTGGAAGATGCTACAGCATCAACCAGTAGTGTTTTTTCTGCTTTTTGACTGAACGCTGTGTCAGGCATCAGGGCTTGCTGCTTTTATCTCAGCTCCCAGGTCTGACTGGGATTTGCTGGACTCATGGTTGTTAAAACTGAATTTTAACCCTTGCATATGCAAATGCACTCAGGACATCTGACCTTAGGGGAGAAAGGATGGGATGACATTCTGAGTGTTTGTATAACTCTTCACTCAGGATAAGAGCTGTTGTAAATGTCCCAGAGCACACCTGAGCGAGACCTTCTGGATATCTGGGCATTTTTTAGTCTTGCACAGATATTTAGTGCAAGTAAAACACTTTATCTGCTCAGGTCTCTAAAAGCAAACCTTCGTATCTAAAGGTACTGCTGCAATACATTAATTTTTTTTTGTTTTTAAATTGCTTTTATAGTTATCTTTCCCCTTACTGCATGAGTTCCAGTGTGTGTGTGTGACGACAGCACGTGCCAATGCCTCAGTGAGTTTTAACACGGTTGTAGCAGTGTATTGTGGTGTGGAAAGATAAATAGCACGTACTGAATGCTAAGGAATGTGCCTTCATTGTTTATTAATTTGAACCGCTTTTGTAGGAAATATTTGAAGGTGATAACATGGCCTTGCAACATCTTAATAAGGAGCTTTTTCTTATTAGTCTCCTTTCACTCAATATTGAAAACCAGAAAGGTTTCTTTCCCCCACTTGTACGTACAGGCTTGAACGCCAGAAACTTTACACTGAAGACAGATATAACTTTCTTTTATTGCACATTAAGCTGTACAAGAGATTTCACATAAAAGATATACTGCTGTCACATTTCCAGCGTTTGCTCACTTTCTTGCAGCTGGGTTGTACAAAAGGCAACAATCATGAAAGAAACTTTTACCAAAAATAACTCAACAGAACTGAACATTAAGCCTACACTGTAAAACATCTGTTCCCTGTTACCCACAATATTGCACCTAAGCATGCTGACATGCAGAGAGACATCTTGGCTTGTTTCTTGGCTGTGGGATGTAGGAATTGTGTGTGCCCCTGCGAATCCTTCCCAGGGAACAGGCTGGAATCCTGTCTGAGACACCCAGGTCTTCCACACACACACAACGCACAAATGTGGTGTGAAAAGCACTTGTGAATACTGGCACTACTCCATGCAAAAAAAAAAAAAAATTTAAAAAAAATAAAAATACCAACTGCTTGAAAGGAAAATCAGTCATCAGATTCAGTTCTCCACCCCAGGGCAGTATGGTTTGTTGTCTTTTAGGGTGTCTGGAGGAAAGGATTTGTGAACCTGATTTCTAGGTAGAATTTCCTTGATATAGAACAAAACAGCCAATGCCATCGGTGGAATGATCACTGACCCAGACAAATGCTGATCACTAAAGCAAAATATTCATGTAATTTACTGATAGGTAGTAAACAGTAGCACTTACCACAAACATTTAAATAGCTAATAATGCATACCTTAATTCTCATCTCACCAGCCAGCTCGTACAAATAAAAGAAACACTGAGAATGATGAGACTCACTGATAATTTTTTCCAGTGTTTGTAGGGAAAACAGACGTAGAACATCAGGCTGTTTTCCCTTTAAACATAATTGTTTGCACTAAACTAATGGCCACTACTCATCTTTGTACATATCCAAGATGAAAATTACAGTTTCGTGGCTCGCTTGCAACTCAGCTTTCTGGTATGCCAGCAGTGTGCAGCTTGTGATTCTAGGTTAGATTTCTCACCAGAGATTAACTGCCTGCCTGTGGAGCTCTCACAGCATTGCACTGGAAATCTCTCATGTAAAAATCACAAAGAGTTCACCTACAGAAAATCTAGCAGTGGTCAGGCACCTCAAGTCCTTTTGCATGTTTGGTGTCAAAGCAGTTCTCAGAAACCCTATTAGCGTGGATAACGTCGGGACTGGATTTTCTTTACAGCTCTCTGGATACTTGTAGGTGTAAAGCAGGAGACCTGAGTTGGTTCAGAAAAACCACTGACAGTTTTTTTTTTTTCTGTCTTGCATTTTATAACCCAGGATCCTCAGCTGGTTAAAGGTACCTTGGTCTGCCATCCCCTCACTTCTCAGTATTTGCAATGAAATGAGCTCTTACAGGAAGTTTAACAGTCCTTGAGGTACTTCTCACCAAATAACCTGGGATTTAAGTCTTAGGTAAGTATAAGATTTTTTGAAAGTATTTGCATTAGTTTTCATTAAAAATCTCCATAGATTACTAATTCAGAATGACAACAAAAGGTACTACTTAATTGAAATAGGATACATTAAATACTCACACTTTCACTGAGATATTGCACATAGGTGGCCCATTTACATAGCTTTGTAGCTAATAATTTAATGCAGAATTACTAAAAATATGAATACCAGTATGTAAAATAGAAGGTATTTTAAATATTCCTCGGGAAGAACTGTATTTCATGGAGTCACCAAAATAGCAGACTTCCACTCGCGTTTAAGTAAAACTCAAAGGTTAATAAACTTTATAAAATTATAACTAAAAAGCCTCACTTGCAAATCCTAATCTATGACTTTTAAAAATATATCTGGATCACCTACCTATTGGTCATGCACACGCACAGGGTAAAAATAAAGGCTATGAGTACAGTGTGCACACACTCACAGAGTAAGCAAAGGGACGGGGGGGGGTTTGCACCTCGGGGGGATTTTACTGAACGATATCAAATACTCCAAAAAAATACTGTCTAACCATCCAGGAGGTACAGTGGCACTGGGCTCTAGAGAGAGGCACATTCTTTGTACACTGTTGACAGCAGCCCTGCAATCACAAGTTTTACAGAGGAAGGTTGGAAAGCATTACACGCACAGACAGGAACAAGGAAACAACCAGACGGGAGAGTTGACACTGCATAGAAAAAACACAGTCCAGGTCAGCACTGAAACAATGGCAAATTGAACAGAAACTGGGATGCTTGCATTAGGATCGTTTGTTTCTTTGCTCTCAATTTGTTTTTTTTTTGTTTTTTTGTGGGTTTTTCCACTTTTCATTTTTGCTTTAACCCTTGCTTTTGGTCTCAATTATCTAAGTAGCCTGGACTTGTTTTGGTCCTACTGCAACGCCATTACAGTCGAGAATGTACTGTAAACAACCTTGAGGTGGTGGTCGCTGAGGAGGGATTTTGTTTGGCTCTGGCTCCTTTAGTGATCCACTCTGGAAAATACATTTGAAAACAGAAGAGAGAGAGAGAGAGAGAGAAAATAAAATTAGAGTAGCTCGGTTCCAATTTTCCACTAATTTGTCTTTATTTTCATTAGAAAACTCTCTATTGGTGGGGCTGAACGTATACTTGAAATTTATTCCAGATACCATTTTTTTCATTTAGCTGCTGCCTGACATGATATATGAATCCTGGGCTAGTCCAAGGCTGAGCTCTTATAAAAACTGTTTTCCCTTTGCAGCATGTGATCAGGATGCAGGCACTGCCTTCCCAACCTTACCTCCATTTGGGGAAGGACTTTATCCTCAGTTCCCAGCACCATTTTTTTTGTATCTCAATGCGTCTGCTCTCTTTCCTTTTTTTTTTTTTTTTTTTAAGACAGACTGAATAGGAAATGGATTTCAACAGATACCTTTGTGTAATTTAAGAAATAATTTATTTTTAACTACGTTCACTTGTATCCAGAAGCGTTTGCACAGCAGGAGTTTTGCCAGTGACAGTTTTCAACTTTGATTTGCTGGCTGTAAGTAGGGAGGGAGGTGGGCTGCTCCAGCTTCACTGTTTTGCTAAGCAAAATGAAAGAAGAAAAGCAAAAACCACAGACAAATAATAAAAATAATTGAAATGACTTCATGCTTCTCCATCTGACATGTTATTAGAAACACATGTAATACTTCACTTTTCAAAACAGGAGGTTGATTTGGCAGCATCCTTTTCACATGGATACTTGTGAAAGGAAAAGATGGGCCTGAACCAAAACCTTGGAGCAGAACACCCTCTGGGAACAGGAGGATTTGAATCCAAACTTTGTCACAGGCCCATCTCTGATATTTTGAAACGTGAAAGACATTAAATCATTGGACATAACAGCTTAAGATGGTTTTTTAAGGATCCAGAAATCAAACTGCCATCTGTCAAGAGGAAAAAAATGCAGAATTTATTCAAGAACAAATTCAAAATCAATTAAACACGTTTCTTGCAGAGCTTACTGAGATTTTTTTCTGATAGATTTGTATTTGATCTCGCTCCTAGTGCTTTATTTACAGAATAAATCTTGCTCCTGGTGCTCTGAATTCCTGCCCAGCAATGGCACAACAACTCTCCAGTGCATGCAGCTGCTGCAAGTTGCTGTGTCTGCTTTAGCTGCATGAATAAAAGCACACAGGGCAGCTCTAAAACTCTCATTATTCAGCATCACCAGCCTGCAGGAGACCAAATGAGGAGTAAAAATGATCCACACCAACTCTGCTCCTCGATTTACCTGACCCACTCACACAGTTCCTTGGTGAGCATCACTAAAGGGGCGACGGTAGGTAGAAAATAAGAAAATTTTGTCAGGAAAGACAAAGCCACCAGAAAATGTCACAGTGCTTTAGTGTGGGTTTGGGTCCTCTGTTTTAGCTTCCCTCCCTGCTCTGATTTTCAGAGCCTTGTGCAGGAGTTGCCGGGCTGCCCTGGGCACGTTCAGCACCCAGAGAATTTGTGGTATCCACGGTGAAAAATGTGCTCCCTGCAACATCTGCCTTGGCATCAGGAGCTCCCTGGAGACCAGGGCACTCAGCCCAGGGTGCAAAACTGAGAAGCAGCCCTGGAGGAGCAGCTCCTACCCTGTCCCAGAGCTGGGATGCTCCTGGCACCCCTCACCCTGCTCCCAGGGCAGTGGGACATGCACAGAGCTCCGGGAGGGAAACCACCAAAGCTGGGGCCCAAAGGTGTGACTTTGTTAGAAAATATGCACACAGCATATTTTATAATTGTAATTATCATGATTAGCACGTGATGGGCTCCCTACCCTTCCCAAGGGCCACAGCCCGAGCTGGGCTTTTTGCAGTGAGCTGGGGGAAATGGATTTGTAGAGATACTTTAGAGAAATAAAACTATGAAAGATGCCTTGTGGTAGGACCCATGAGGGGTAATTTTAGATGATTGGCTTTAAGGCAAAAGCTGATAGGCCAAGAAATGTGTATGTATCTGTATATCTACAACATATAATATATTCTTTATTATATATTCTATATTCTTTATATTCTATGTTATATATAATAAAGAATATAGAATACATAATATATAATCTATATATTATAATGTATTCTAATTAGGAAATAGTTTGGCTTCTGATTGTGATGGCGTGAATTGTAATAGCTGTACCATCTCCCCCTTCACATGAGACCGAAAATGGAATAAAAATTTTTAAGACACCTCTCAGGAGCTCCATCTCTGGGTCAGGAAAAAGGAATAATCCCAAAAAAAGAACATTCTAACAATGAGTGTTACCCTTTTTTTCTGCTAAAACAATGGACTATGTAAGTAAAATTCATGTTTTATTTAGAAACATAAAGCTGGCAGTTTAAATTCACATCCACTTGAATGTCAGAACAACACCTGCAGGGCCTGTGTGTGCCCCGTGCCCCGAGGCTGGAGCAAATCTGCCATTTGTTCCTGCAGAAATGTCTCGGGTGTGATCACACATCTGCCCTGACTCGACACACAGCACCAGCCCTTTCACAGCCCTCACCCTGTGAATCTCCCACCTCGCAAAGACATGGTTTTATCCTAAACCAAGCCTTCAATAAACATTCTAGGAGCTCCCTAATCCTTCCCTCAGCTCTCCTGAGAGGTGAGAGCCTTGTGCATTTTCTGTTTGCTGAAGGTGTATTTCCCCCTCTCCAGTCACTGACTGCAGCTGTCCTGATTTTACCACCCACACATCCTTTTTTTTTTTATTATTATTTTTTTTTTTTCCACCAGATATCACCTGGTGCTTCCAGGAACCTCACCCACACTCCAGGCCAATCACATGGGTATATTACTTTTGGCTAATTAGCCAACCCACCCAAGCTGACCCAAAAAAGTCTAATTAGCATCACATTCCTAATTGAGAAACCTTACTCATGCTTTTTCAATGGTCTGTAGTAATCCAGCTCTTTTCAGGAGCCTTTCTTTCAGACACTCAGAAACCTTGATACTTGATATTAAAGGCAGGCTTTGAACGAGCCTTGTTTGTTGCCCTGAGCCAAGACCTTTAATAAAATCCAGGCTCCTTCTAAACCCCAGTTGTTGGCAAATGAGCTGCAGACTGCTCTTCTCACCTCGGCAAGGTGGTGCCAGGGCAGCTGTGGGAGCTCCTCTCTGAGCAGCCCTGTCCTGCACATGGACTCATTCCTTTGGCTGATTTTGTGTTTTGCCCAGCCTGCAGGTTCACCCTCCTACCACCTTCTGGGAGCATCAATGTGTTTTCCTCTGCTGCAGACCTGATCTGCAAACGGGCTGAGCTCAAACACTGCAGGGATCAAGGGTTAAATGCCGGATTTTATCGCGGAAAATGGACCTGCACAGGTCTTCATTTGGATGCTCAGGGCTAAAGAGCAAAATCAGTGGCACAGGAGTGTGCTTGGGAGGGTTTAGGGCAGAATCAGTGGCACAGGAGTGTGCTTGGGATGGTTTAGGGCAGAATCAGTGGCACAGGAATGTGTTTGGGAGGGTTTAGGGCAGAATCAGTGGCACAGGAGTGTGCTTGGGATGGTTTAGGGCAGAATCAGTGTCACAGGAGTGTGCTTGGGAGGGTTTAGGGCAGAATCAGTGGCACAGGAGTGTGCTTGGGATGGTTTAGGGCAGAATCAGTGGCACAGGAATGTGTTTGGGAGGGTTTAGGGCAGAATCAGTGGCACAGGAATGTGCTTGGGGTGGTTTAGGATTACCTGAGTGAGACGCAGTGGTTAATGGCAGGAGGGACCCCTTTGGATTTCATTTTTTGGAACACAATTTTCACATCCCACCCGAATTCCCAAGGGGAAGGGGCTGATGCTAACAGGAACATTCTGGAGGGCTGCCTAAAGGAGCTCTCCTACTCAGAGGGGTTTGCTGTTTATATAACTGACCCCCCAAAATACAGGAATGCTGCAAATCCACTCCAGGGATTTCTCAGCTCTGGGTAGAACAAGTGAGGATTTGGCTGCATAATGACCTTTAGGAATACTCCTAATTACAGCCAGAGCACAAACCCCACTACTTATCTAAAATATACATGTCTGTAGATGTCCCTGTGGCACTTCCTCTCTTTCCATGCTCACCTGAAACTGTCTCCTTAGAGTTTTAGGGGTAGAAGTGGCAGAAAAAGCTGTTTATTCCTCAAATAAGTTGTATTAGAATTTGATCAGGCCATTACTTCTTTTTTCTACCTTTATATAAATGCAGATTGGATTCATAGACATGAATTTTGAAACAGTCTGAAGAATGTTGAAATGGGTGGGAGCAAAAGCAGCAACTTGGCAGGGAAATAGCCCTTGGGCAAAAGAGATGCTAAACAGAGTCCCAGCAAAAATTGATTTTGATTTGGCTGAGGTTGAAGACTTTGTGAACTGTAGTTGGAGCACGTAGAGTTGTTCTTGGGTCTCGTTTGGTTTTCTTTGTAATGCAAGGACAGGAGCTTTTCATAGGTATTTCAATATTTGAGGGGAAAGCCATGTTTTTCAGGTCAAGAAGAAGAGGGATTAATTGAGAGTTGCCAAAATATGAGCTGAGTTAGGGCTCATAAAAGAACAGGAATAAATAGTAAAACACTTAAGCAATAGGAGAACTGAGAAAAAATGTGATTGCTAAGGAGAGAGGTCATTGAGAGAGTTTAAGTGGAGAAATTATGTTTATTTACTACATAAATAGTAAAGGAATGATTGAAGTGTTACAGATGGTGATAAACACAGGAGTAAGGGTAAGGTGGCAGGTGGGATAAAAGCTGAAAATGAGATGCAGCTAAAGATGAAACATTCTTCATCTCGGAAATGAAAACCAGCTGACTCACGAGACACAGAACTCCAGGTTCCTCTAAAAACTGGGAATGGCCAAGTGACACTGCAGGAGGTAAAGCACTAATACCACACTGAGGGTGGGGAGAAAAGCAGTTATTGAACAAAAAGTACTGGGAAGGACGTCAGTTCTCCTGAAGTTGTGATAAAGAATTCAAAACCTTAGAGCAGCTTCCGTTGTTGCCCAACCAACTTTCCAAAGAACTTCTGCAAAACCTGTTGGAGTCTTCCCCTGAGTGGGTAGGAAGTGACTGCTCAGAGCAGAAGACAAGCTAAGCAATGAGATTTTGACTTGGAATAGTATATTAAAAATGCACTGAAAAAAGCTCTTTTTTTAACATTAAAGAGTATTCTAACTTTGATTTTATAGAGTGTTTTTCATTGCTAGATAATGAATTACTTCCCAGACAACAGCTTCCTTCTTAAATATTTTTATACACGGTCTTAAAAATCGTGAAATCACAGAACGCTTTGGGTTGAAAGGGACTTTAAAGATCATTTTTTTCCAACTCCTCCTGGGCAGGGATGCTCGCAGCAGGGCAGGTGGCTGAGGGAAGGCGAGCACCCCAGCAGGATTCAGTGCTGCTCTCACGGACACTCCAGCCTCTTTCCAGAGATACTGCAACAGCTGAATTCCCACTGTCCATTCCAGCCCCATTTTCCGTTACTCTGCTGATCAAGAAATAACTCCAGCTCTCAATTTGATGAGGGTTCTAGAGGAGTAGGATGTGAATTATCAGGGAAAAGGAATTTCTGAGGTACCATCAGTTACTGAAGCTTCCTGCTTCCTTCCACAGCCAGGAAATCATTGCAATAAACAAAGATGCTGTTTTTAATTTCTTCTTCAGCTCTTTTATTGCTTGAAGAAATCAGATGCCCGCTGGGGCTTTTGGGGCAGGGAACGTTCAAAGCAGCAGCTTCCAGGCAGCTCTCCGCAGGGCCAAGGTTGTGGAGCCTGGGATGGCAGCGAGCTCCCCCGTGTGCTGACACAGGGTGAGAGGACTGGGAGCAGGGAGAGAGCTCAAAGACAGGGAAAAAAGGATTCAGGAGATCCAGGGGAACCTCCTGTGGGTGCCCAGGTGAGTTTCCAGAGGAGCCTCCACATTCCCAGTGGGCGAGGCGGGGCTGGGCAGTGCCAAAATCCTGGGCTGAGGGTTGAAGTTGCAGGGAAGGTTTGGACCTTCCCTGAGCTCCGGGATTTGGGGTGATGCTGTGCTGCGTCTGCTCCTCTACTTTTAACCAAAAGAAGGTTATTTTTGTGACTGTTTTGAAATGTGGGGTGGCAAGTGATCCTTGCATGAACAGGGGGAGCTTAAAGTCTGCAGAACTTCACCTTGAGCCACAGAGATCCATCATCACTGGATCCATTCAGAGCTGAAATCCTTGGAGGTGAGAGAACCTGGAGAAGAGCTGGTGGAGCAGCCTCAAGCCCAGTCTGAGCGTCCCCATTTCGTGTTTGTACACAGAGGCGTGGAGTGGGCACAGAAAAGAGGCACGGGGGGAGCCACCCCAGCTCTCCCCAAATAAAAATGAATTTCGGGGCTCTGCCAAGAACCAAACACAAAAACCATTCCCAGCTTCTCTTCTTGCTCCTCCTGGTGCTGCTGCCCTCAGCCACCCACAGGAGCTCTGGGGGCTGCTCTGAGCTCTGAAAAGTCTCTGTTAAAAGCTGAAAGACCCTGGAGGGGGACTTTGAAGCAGCTGAAGGGAAGTTTGCTCTGCTGGCAGCTCCAGAAGTTCATCCCCACATTTCAGAGCTGGAAGTGTGTCTGTGTCTGAGGGTTGATTTTTTGATTTTTTTTTCCCTATGGAAAAAAAATCAAGAATAGTTGAAGAGGAGCTGCTTTGGGTTTGGATTCTTCCATCATTTCTCTTGGTGCTTCTCCTTGTTGCAAGATTTTGACACAGGTTTAGCACGTGGTGCTTATTGAAAATAAACCATGGCAGGGATTTCTGGGGAGAGGGGCAGAATTCCTGCAAGCTCAACATGGAAAAAAGCCAAGCCCTTCTGCTTCCCAGGTCAGAGAAATCAAACAGAAAAGTCAAGTGGAGACAGGGAATGATAACAAAAAGAAAAACAACAAAGAAACAACAACAAAAAAAACCCCAACAAAAACCCCAAAAAACATTCACTACGGTGGGGAATGGAAGGGAGACCAAGGAAAAGCCTCCAGAATAAAGATCTTTCTGTTAGGTTCAGCTTAAATAAACAGGATCAGAGTGTAAAAATCGATGAAAAATAAGATAAAAAAATTTAAAAAAAATCAAAGGATGTTCTGTATGATAGTAATTACAGCACTAAGACAAAACAGGTCCAGCCTGGGCTCTCCTGTCCTGTTTGTGTCTGTGGCAGCTTTTCCCTGCTCTGTAACAATTTGATCACTGCTTCCCTTACTCTGATTTGGAAAAGGGTTAAAATTGGAATGAGGAGAATATTTTTCCAAAAAAACAACAACGAAAAGAGCCTGTGGCACCAAAAAGCTGCTTCTCACAGAAATCTACCAAGAACAGACAGGTCACTCCATCGTGGTGGGCTCAGGATTACTTTAAACCCCAAATATTTTCTTTTTTTCTTGAGGGGAGGGACCATGGAGGGTCAGAATTCCCAACACCATTGGCAGATTGTGAGATGATCAGGAAATCATCTGGCAGGAGGCAATAAAAAGTGAGGAAAAGCATCATTTTGTTGTGGGACTGAGGACAACAATTGAATGTTAATGTCATTATGTTTAAGGGAAATGTGGGAACATGTTTATTAAGTGTAATAGCCATTTTTTTTTCAGTTTACCAAAGCTTTGTGGCTTTCTGAATTTAAAATCAGCACTAAGGCTGAAAAACTGCATCCTACAGACAGCTGAATTATCCAAACCCTCCTGAAGCCTGACTCTGTAAGGGGCTTTTTCTTTTCCTCTTCTCACTTTGTAAGCAAATTTTATCTTTTTATCTTTTTTTTATCTTTCGTTGGCTTTTCTGCAGAAATATTTTCTATTTTTTTCCAGGTACACTGCTGCTGCTAGGCATTCAGTGTAGACCACTCAGAAATTTCACATAAAATAAAAAAAAACAGGGTACACCCAGAAAAGTTCCTTTCATTTGGACAAATTTCTGTTGATGTCAGTATAAATTTTGACCAAATAACCCTAAACCTTTAAAATATGACCTTTGGTGTATTTTTCTAGAATCTAGAATCCCCTCAGAAGGGCAGCCTTGGTTATTCCTTGGCACAGTGAACCAAGCTGAGCAGTGCTTTGATTAAATCACTCTCCTTTAATGGACACATTCACAGCTACAATCCCACAGTGTTTGTACAGATTTATCTCCATTTTTCACCTGGGATTTCTGTTCAGGGGGAGACTCAAAACCAGCTCAGAGCAGCTCCTGTGCCTCCCTTGGCTCTCACTCCATCTGCTGGTGCAGGAGCTCAGGAAGGATTTTAAATCAATTCTTTTCACTTTCGCCATCCCTTTGTCAGTCAAATTCTTGCTCAGTTATTGATATGTTGTGTCCTTATCGATATTAAAGATTTTAGGGTTGATTTTCCGCCAGGAACGTTGTGGGTTTGACTTATTGCAGTACCTGAATGAGGAGTTCAAATGCTTAAAATAAATCAAACTTGGTTAATGAAATGGAGACTGTTTAAAATACACAAAGGTCCCTCATCCAGCAGTTCCAGCTGAGTCCTGCCTCTGTTGTCGCCTCGTGTGCAAAGGTGGAATAAACAACCTCAGAGTAAGGAAAAAAAATTTATACTTGTGATAAATAAATGTTTCTGGATGAACTGTGCCCCAAATGCAGCCTTTTACAAGGATGTGGTGAGCTCAGGCTCCTACTTGTTTATTTTCTGCAGCTTTTCTTAATTCCCTGTGTTTGTATTGGGATCTAAAAGAGGAACAGCTGTTCTCATATTTTCACTAATGTAAATTAGTAATTTGATTAAATAAACACACACACATAAACATTGTGTATATTTATATATATATATAGATAGAAAGAGTTATATATGTGCACATAATATAATACTGTATCACACATATATATAATGTATAATATAGTTATACACTATATAACTATATTATACATTAAATATATGTGTACATATATATTATAATTTAATATGTGCATATATATTATAATGTAATATAATGTATATGCTGTATATATATAATGCACATATATAAACATTATATCATACTATATAATAATAACACACATAGAATAGAATAGAATAGAAATGATTATACTATACTATAATATAGTATTATATATTATACTATAATATATTAATATTATAGTATAATATATATACTAAGCTAGCATATTAAAATATCGTTTATATTATATTATAATAATAATTTTAAAAGGAAAGAAATGCATAACAATAACGTGATGAAAACTTGTCAAGCACGGAGCATTTCTGATTTATAAAATATACAGGAAACAGATTTTTAATGGGATGCAGCTTGTGGAGTAGGACGTAATGCCTTGTGATAAAAAAGAACAGATTAATCCCCAAGTCATTTATTCCAGAGGAGAAGCCACAAGGTGTCGCTGGGATGCAAATAACCAAAATGCTGCAGTAAAGGGGCAGCACCTCCAGCAGAAATGACAGTTTTCAGAAGGGCTTTTGACTTAAATAACCTCTGCAATGTGTTGAGTTTCAGGCTGTGTGACTTCTGTGCCCCTGCAGTATGTTTCCTTCCTCTTTGTGAGTTTTGATGCCAATGGTTGAGATTCTCCATCAATATATTTAGGAAGGCATCCACAAGAACCCTCTTTCAGTATTTTAGGATGAAATGTCATTTATATTACCAAGGATGATTTATTTATGATTAAAAAGGATTTTTATGGATAGTGGACGAATTGTCCATTTCCACATAACCTCATGAGGAGATCCTTCCTAATTCAATGTGTTCTCTTCAGCTAAGATCAAACCAAAAAGCTGCATGTTCTGGTCATCTTAAAAACTTCTGTGATTGGAAGCAAATTGCTGCTCATCATAAGTAGTTTCCTTTAAAAAAATCCCACTAAATCCCAGAGATCAGAGGTAACAGAACTGTGACTACTCCTATGGAAATCCAGGAACAGGGAGATTGCAGATGGATTGATTTTCTCTCTGGAATTCACACTTTTTGTTATTTACACTCTCCACATGTGTCCAATTTTCTCTCTGGACACGGAACAATAAAACTGGATAAACTGCACCATGCAAAGGGTCAGGGAATGCAGAATGCACTGATTTTAGGATTGGTTTGTTAGCACTGTGCCCCTCCTTTCTTTGCCACCAAACAGAGCCAGGATGTAGCTGGGAATGTTCTGCTCCTTGTGGTGTCGTCATGTGGTGGATATTGTGCCTCTGAAACACAAATTCCTTCCTTCTTCCCTCCCCTTAAGGAAATAAATCCCTTATTCTTTCGTGGATAATGTGACAGGATCGAATGAACATTTTCCTAACAGGATTTCCCTCAGCTTCAGCTGCTCACACGTCCATGAACATTTGCATTTGATGGTGGTTCTCATGGACAATGTCATTTCCTCTGCACAATTTCCCCCAGCACAATTCACCTCGGGCAGCTCTGAGGAGATGTTTGACCATTTTTGTTGTTTTACATGCAAATGTCACGGTCAAGGAAGGAGCCTGAACCAGCTCCTGCAGAGCTCTGCAAAGCCAGAGCAGATTCACTGGGGGCTTTAACCTCATTTCTTCATTTTTAGGAAAAATTTGAAAGAGGCCTCTCTAAAGATCTGTCAAAAGTAGTCCAGGAGTTTAGAAAATATGGAAAATTCACAATTTTACTGCCTGCAAAGTAAAGCAGGTTTGTTGATGGAAAAGTTTTCAAACTATATTCCTAGACCAAGTTCTATTTTCAGCATGGTTTGGGGTAAAACAAATGATTTTAATAACAGAACCAACTTCATTTTTGAAGGATTTTTTTGACCATAACAGGCAGAATTTCTGTGAGTCCTCCTGCCCACCTTCTCTGCACCACCAGAACTTACTCCAGAGTCTGGGCAAGAGTTTGCAGATGAATAACCAGATAATAACATAGAAAACACAGATTTAGAAGTCTCCCGTTCAGATATCCCAGATTTAATGCTTTAACAATGCCAGGAGCTGCCCCTGAGAGGTTTCCCGTTGGAATTTGCTCCCTCTGGCACTGGCACAGGGAGAGCTTTGCCAACCCTCAGAGCCCTGCAGGGCCAACCATCCCCACCAGCACTTGGCTGCCCAGGGCTAAACAAAGGCTGATTTGCCCAATCATGGCTTTGTTTTCTGATGGATGCTTAATTGGAGTGGGGCTGACCATTAGAAATTGAGGCATGTTTTTATGTTCAGTTCAACCCAGAGCTACAGTCTGGACTAAAATAGAAACACTTTGAAAACCCTAGATAATTTATAAGAAATATGACAAATTATTATTATTGAAATTATTATTTCATTATATTAATAACTAATGATAATATATATGAATTATATAGAGTTGTTATCTTATTATATGTAATTATTATATTATTATAAATGATTCTATTTAGAACCAATATAATAAATTATTTATAAATTGCCCCCAGGTTATTTAGAATCAATATTATAAATTATTATAAATAAGAGCTAAATATTATTAATTGATTCTAAATGATCAGTGAAGAAATTCAGAGCATGGCCCATCTGGAGCTGTAGTGCTGACCATAGGCTGCTCATTCCAAAGCAAAACTCAGCAATTGCTCTTTGCTCTCTCTAGTGTTTTGGTTTCTACATGTGCACAGAGCTGATTTGGGATAAATTAATGATGGTTTTGCATTTTGGGTCACCTGGAGAAATGGGCAATGTCCCTCTGCCCTGCAGATGAACTGGGTGTCTCTCAAGAATAGGAAATTTCTTACACTAGGAAAGGCTGCCCAAAAGTGAAAGGGGCAGCTTTGTTTAAACAGACTGATTTTTCTCTTAGCAAAACCCAAATTAACTAAAAATTAACTACACGTGAGGAGTTATCTCCTTTAAATTCTACAGATGTGTTGTATGATATTCCCCTAAAGCTGGGAAGGTGAATGGGTACTTGCAAATGGCATCTTCAGCAGAAAATCAGGTCCCCTGTACCTGCCCTGAACTGGGGCAACAAGGCCAATTTTAATACTCTGATTAACTGAGAGGAAAATTAACAGAAATTGCAAATATTCTGAAGGAGGTTCTCTGGTTTTCAAGGCATTTTTCTGCTCAAGCTCAATCCATAGTGTAAGGACAGGTTAAGGAAAAGGAGATTCATGTGGATTCTTGTTGCCATCAGTAAGGGCTGAATCCTTCAGGAATAACCTAAACTAAACAGGAACCTACCAGAAGTCCACCATCCCAGAATATTATCTCTGCATTCACCCAAAACTCTGGTTTAAGAGCAAAAACCCCTTTCCATGGACATGCTGAGTGACAGCAATGACAGGAATTTAGGGAACTTCTGAAAATGCTCCCTAAAAATGGATCCTGTTTTCATTCTGGACTCAGGTGGGCAGTTTTTCCTTGGGAATGCTTGGAAACTTCATTTCCATCCAACAAACAGCCAGTTCCTTTGGATGACAGCAGTATCAGTAAATGCACCTCCTCCCCTGGCTGCTCTGAAATCCAGGACAGCTTACCCAAAACCTTACTTTTTTTCCCCCCAAAATGTGAAGTATCAAATGTGAATCTATTCATGTGGCAGCGACGTCTGTTACAGCTTTAAATTTTGATTTATGCTGACTTGTATTGCCTGGATAACTCTAAATTTGACTCGTTGCTTCATTTTAATACCTGGCTAATCTGTTGCTCCTGAAAGGAACTATTTTGGCAAAAGGTGATTTATTTTTTCCCCTTCTCCTTTCTCTCTCAGTGCCCTTTACAATGGACTTGAGTCATGTTGGATGGAAACTTCTCCATTGTACGTGGTTCTGTGGCTGAAACAATTTTGTGCTTAGTTTCAAGTGGCTGCAGCATAAATAGAAGCCATACCACTCTTTTTTTATTTTTTTTTTTTTTTCATGTGGGATGGGGTATTTTTATGTCTTAAAGCATGATGAGATATTTGAAGAACAAATTAGTCACTCTGCCTCAAGAACTGTTCTGTCTGAGGTAGGCCACAAAATTGTTCTCAAATTGTTTACCTGGTGTGGAGCCTGCTGGGAGCAAAAATAGATCCTTGATTTAGGCTTGGTATTTAGTTATTTAGGCTTGGCAATTCCTGGCTCACAGTTTGGCTGATTCTGGTGTTTGGCTGATGCCCGTCGAGTGCAGAGGTCCAGGGTGGCACCTTAACAGGTCATGGGCAGGCTGGGTTTGATTGTATTTTCAATATATTTGTATTATAGTTTCTCTGCACAAACTGTTCTTGTTCCTTACCACCCTCATTGTAAAGAATTGATGTCTAATCTAAGTATCTTTCAGTTTAAAACCATCCCATTGCCACTCAAAATAAAAGAGATTTATAAACTCCTTTTGAGTCCAGACCCCACAGGTCACCACTTGTTCCTGGCTTCTGTTTAAACACCCACCCAATTCCATCCCCATCAGATTCCACTCAGCAAATCCACACCTCTCCCAGTGTTTCTGCTCCCAGAACCTTTTACAAAAATGCCACATTCCCCAAAGTTATTATGAGGATCAGCACAATAAACTCCACGTTTTTTAAGCATGGAAATGAAAACACAAAGGGGATTCCTGGGAGGCAGCTGGTAGCAAAGTCAGGGGCAGAACTCTTCATCCCCACACTAACTGTCAGGCCATGCAAGATAAAACAAGTGAAATTCATCTCTTTGCAACTTCTGCCTCGTGTCTTCTACTATGCTGAACACATCTCAGGAGTTTCCTAAATGTCTGAGGTATTTTTGTGAATTGCAGCACATTAAAAAATATTACAATGCAATTAAGTTCTCACAAGAACAAGACTTATTCGGTATTATTTTTGACATCCTCAGGACAAGGGCTTTCCATGACAGTGCTTCTTAGTAGCTCCGTGATATTTTATATTTGGGACTGAAAAGAAAGAGTCCAAAGCCTGGTAATTGCCTGAACTCACAGGCAGAAACACAGCAACACTTGTATTTCTTGATTATATCTGGAGAAAATCTCGCTGAAATGTAACAAACTGATAAAATGCAGTGGGGAATTCTCCAATCCTTGAGGTTCCACAAACGTGTCCAGATTCTTGGAGGAAAACTTTGAGCTTAAAATGACAGACCAAGATGCTCTCTTTGAAGGGAATTGAAATTAAATTTTTATCCTACCTGAGGCTGCTGAGTGGCAGTGGGTCTCTGAGGAGATGGAATAGGAGTTTTGGACAACATTTGGTTCATTTTGCTTACGACTAACTCGGTGATGTGCTGCCTGTCTTCGGCCTGGTGCTCCCCAATCAGGGGCATGGCACAGTCCATCACCTGCAGAATGCAACAGGACATCAGTGCTGGCAAGGAAATCCCTCCCCATCCCTGCATTTGTGCATTTGCAGGGTTGTTTTTAGCAGAAGTGCACGAGAATGACAGGAATTGTATTTGTCCCATCAGAAAATAAACGAGAGAATGGCAATTTTGCAATGCTTATGCTTTCCCCTCCCAATCCCCTACAAAATGGACAGAGAAAGAACCTTAAAAAAAAAAAAAAATTCACTTCACACCTGGGCTCACTCTTTGGAAGAGGAAGCACAGGGCTCATAAGGAAAATGAGGTGTTTTTAGGCTGTCCAATGACCTGAAGGAATTGTTCTCTGAAGGTTTCCTCCCTTTTGTGGCCCACCCCACCATCATGAGCTGAATTACAATGTGCAAACGCAGGGTAAAAAGCTTCCCAGCAGCTTGTGGAGTTTTACCAGGGAAATCTGGATCCTTCCTGATTCATGAGAAACTTCAAATGACACCTTGTTATTATTGATACCCTTTTTAAAAACGTACTGTGGCTGCAAAGAATAAGTAAGAATTTCTGCAGGGAAAGCAGGGTGGCAGAGAGGCAGATAAAAATGGGCACATTTCCATTCTAAACATGGCAGGTTAATAGCGGTTATTTATCGAGCCATTCTGAGAAATAAAACTGAATTCTGCCACTTCAGTGGGCCCCCAAGCATTTGCTATTTCTCCAGAATATTTGTTATTTCTCCGGTGTCTCCACTTCTGCCACACCTGTGTTTGTTTCAGGGGAAATAAAAGCATCACACAACCCCGACTATAATTCACAAGGGCCCTGGGCGTTCCTACTTGGAAAAATAATAGGATTTAATTCACTTCTGAGAAGCTGCAATCCTTTTTGCATGTGCATCAGGGCGTGTCCATGCCACCTGCAGTGCTGCACCCTGGTGCTTCTCATGGGTCTGGGTGGAAGAATTTTGTTTTCTGATGGGTGCACAGGGATCAGTCTGAAGAGCAAGAGCACACCCACATTGTGTGGATCCCTCCTGAAGTGGAAGGGGTGGAGTGGCAGCAAAACTCCTCTCAACTCCCCAACCTCCACAGAACACCTCCTTTTTTTACAAAGAAATAGAGTTTTTGCCTTCCTTCTTTTAGATGTTCAAGGGTTTCTAGGAATTAGACACAGAAATCGGGTGTTTCAAGGGACATTGGGGTTTAAAAGAACATTGCACCTTGCAGTAGTTGGGAAGGAGCTGCATTATTAATAATATTAATCTAACAGTTATAAGTGTAATATGATAATTAATAATTATGTTATTCTAGAATATATTCATATAATAACATAGATATAAATAAATAAGCTTTTCAAACTATGGTGAGAGCAACAAAATTCTTCCTGAATGGCAAAAGCTACTTTGTCCCAATAATGGGATTAGCTGCAAGTCCCAAATCATTTCCATGATTCCTCCGTTTGTTCATTTACAAGATTCACTGGCACTTTGTGTTGGCAACCAAAAGGCTGGCAATGCTTGTGCCGGGATTTTCAGATCTAGATCTCCTCCGAGTTTCCTCACAGCCAAAAGGCTTTAAAATAACCCAGGGGAAACAGTGCAATAATCATTGAACTCCAGAAGAAATGTTCCCTGAGAAGTGAATGAATGGTTTTCCACTCTAGGGCCATATCAACAGCAGTAAAGAGATGTTTAATAAGTACACTCAAAGGTTCTTTAAATCTTAGCAACCATAATTTTAAGTGGAACATTCCAATGTCTTCCATTAATTGAGAGAATCTTTGATCAATCAGTAAGAGTTGATATTTCTGAAGAGGTGAAATGCAACCTTGCAGGTTGTGTGGCTCTTTAATATTAATTTCTGTTCACTTACTGCTATTTTTAAAGTTGCATAAACACTTTAAAGATCCACTCCCTTGTATCCTGAGCTGTTTCTTGCAAGAGGAATTTGCATTGTGCCTGGAGGGACCCGAGGAGCCAGGACTGGGAAGTGTTAATAATGAACATGGAATATTTTGGTGTGAAGGACATTGGATGTTTGGTTCTCCACTGCAAATCATCTGGTTTTCAGAGCAGCAGTTTTGTCTGAGCTCTAAAAATCTGTTTTAATGAGAGCTATTCTTAAAAATTTGCCCTATAGGGTGTAGATGAACCCCCCTCTTACCCAACACCAGTTAAAATTTCACAAGCATGCAAAAACCCCCTCCCTTTATTTACCATCCACTTATATTAAAACAATTACTTGGAATGACTGTGAAATAAATTGCCTCCAATAAGGTCCTGCCAGAGGATTAGACAGGATTAAGATCTGGAGGATTGGGTTTGGACCGAATTTCTGCTTTTAAGTCCTTCTACAACTGCAAGTTCCCACATCAGCTTCCTGTGGGAGACACCGCCGTGGTGTCGAGCAGAACTTGAGGGAGAAGTGAAAATAAGGAGCCTTGAAGTGTCAAATCTTCGTGTCCACTCCAGCAGAGAAGTTGTTGCACTCTTTGAATGAAGGATTTTCAGGCACAGTCACAAACTGAGGCAGATTCAAAGGGTTTTGGCATTAAAACCAGAGCCATTTGCCCTTATCAATCTCCTATCACTGGAACAGGTTCTAACCTTGTTAAATCCTTGGGTTTGTTGCCAACAGGGGCACAAATATTATTGGCCAAAGATGTGGCAGCAGAGCCCCTCTGCCACTCCCTGGAAAGCAGCTGAGATCCAGGTGGACCCTTCACATGGTGGTTTTGGGTGTATTTTCTCCTCCTTTCAGAGAATGCAGTCTATTTCCATTCCTAGTACCCGAGTTAATGACAACTGTTTCATGTTTTTATTTTATATAAATGTATCTTAAGAATATTTTGGGCAACGCCAACAGCTTTTAAATCCTGTGAGTGACTACAGGAATGTCAGGCTGGCATTTCCCCCTCCTTCAGGAGATTTGACAAAGTTGAAACACATACAAAGCTCCCTGTTTATAAATAGTCTATTTACAGCCTGTGCTGGATTTAAAATCCCATTTCAACCCAGCCAGTTTTTAGTTCACCATATAGTTCAGCTATTTAAAATATTGGAGTTTCCCACTAAGAGGATTTCACAGAAAGAGAAAAAGGACATCTGTAATTTATAAAATCAAGTCAGTTCCTTTTCAGATGCCAGTAAAAACATGGGTCACCATGAATTACAGTCACTTAATTCATATCTCTGTGAACCTGCATTTATATATCAGTGTATTTTCATTTCAGTAGCCAGTTCTTTGGGATGAATTTCTCTTATCACCCCAGGGACTGACTGTATATATTAGTGGGAAAGGTGAATAGCTAAAATTTTGGGATGCAAGACTGAGACTGGCAAGAGAAAAAAGAGAAAATCTGTAATTAGGAAGGGAAATGGGATGGGATTTATTAAGGAGCCAGAGCAATTATAAGTAGTTCAGTAATTACAAAGGGATTTGTGTTTGAGGGAGAAATTCCCACTGCCGCTGATCACACCCAGCTCGGCTGCATCCCCAGGGATGTCCTGGGCAGAGATTTGGGAATAGCTGGGAAAGGCAGAGCTGGGGAGGTGTCAAAGGAAGGGCAAAGGCAAAGAATCCTGTGGATAAAGTGGGGAAAAGGAGATTCCCAGGATGCTGAAATACAAGAGGAACATGACAGAGCCATCAGTCAGCAGCGCCCAGGGAGAGAGAGATCTCCTGAGGGAAAGGGCCCAGGAATTCCAGGAGAAAACAGGAGAAGTGGTAAGTACAGAGGTAGGAGGGAATAAAATCAGGGAGGTTTTGAAGGTCCATGGCTGGGAGGGTGAGAACTGGGCAAAGCCATTCCCTCTGCTCTGTGAACACAGCAATGTTCCAGCGCAGAAATGATGAGAGACTTCTGAGATTATCAGCTGGATCAAGCTCCCTCCCTGAGCTGAGCAGAGGATTTTTGGTCCTGGATGGGAAGCCAGGAGAAGCAGCTGAGCTTCTGAAGAATTTGAGGCCAAGAGCAGAACTTCCCACACAATTTGCACAAACACTGTTTCTTTAATTCGTGCACTGGTTTTCAGTGGCTGAAAGTTTTCTTCTTGAAATCCAGTTTTGCTTCTTTCTAAAGTCAAAAAGACCACCTGGGAGCTCATTTGAATTTAGCTCAGGGTGAAACGAAGGAAGTGGGAATAAGGCACCTGCAGCAGCCCACTTAATCTAAAACAAAATCTGGGAGACTTCTGGGAGGCCACTCAAAAGGATTCTCTTCCGTTTGCTCTTTTTTACTGCTCTCATCACCACACTCTGAACTTTTATTTGTTTCCCAGAGCTTTGGTTGTCCAAGAATGAAACAGGGAAGATAATATTCAGTGGGACCAGAAATACAAACAATGCTCTGCTCCTTCTAGTATTGAAACCTCAGAAGTGGTAATTTAAAAAGGGGGAAAAGTCATTATATTTAAGAAGTTAAAAGTTTAATGGGCCTTGATTTGATGTCTTACTCGGAAGAAGAAGGGAGGCGGTGAAGTAGCTGCATGTTGCAGTGATGTGTTAATAAAAATCCTGTTTCTACAGCTTGTCTGATGCTTGGCAGCTGAGAATTCCCACCGAGGGGGAAAGAACAGACACCAAATGAGGAGATGAGGCTGTTACACAGAATCACAGCTTGGCCCTCATCCTGATCAACCTGACAGCCCCTCTGCTCAGCTGAGCCACGCTTTAATTAATTCCTTCCTCCCCAGGAGGGGTTACGAGGCAGTTCCTTGGAGCAGGGCAGAACAGGCAGAAGAACCACTGTGTTCCTCTGAAGGAGGCAGGTTTTTTCCCAGAAAAGCTGTTCTGTTAAAAGGCAAAGTTCTCTCTTTACATCCCCAGCCTAAAAACCTGCAAAGAGCCCAAACCTTCACAGAAAAACACGGGTGGTTTTGGGCTTGAATAATAATATAGCACTCCAGTGTTTTAGAATAAAAATATCTGTCAGAATAATAATATCTCTTCAGCAAAACTGGTCTGGATATCTGAAGAACACTTGGGTAGAATTCTGCCCTAATTATTCCTGTTCTCTCCGAGGGTGGGTGACACACACCTCTGTCCTCCTCTTGGGGGCAACTCTGGCTGGATGTTCCAGGTGAAAATCAGCAAGAACAAATCTGCAAACGTTATTTCCCCCCATGAGGGAATCTGTGTTTTCCTTGTCAGGAGATCTCTGCAGGATTGAGGTGTCAGGGGTACCCAAACAATCATTTTTTTCCTGGGCATCCCCATGGAAAGACGAGGCCACAGCTCCCAGGATGGAGCTGCAGCCCAGCATTTCTGCCCTGCCTGTCCTGCTCAGCTCCCTCCAGTCCAGCATGCATGTGCCACACTTAATAACATTAATTTTCCCATGCTGAAAGGAGAAAATTCTCTCTATTTTGGTGCAGACAGTTTTCCACTCCCCCATTGTAGCCCAGAATTCTGTTAAAATTGCAGTGTAATAACTGTTGATATCTTCATTTTTCCAGATGTTCTGGTGGATGTGAACTTTGCAAACGGCCCCACATTTCAATGTCTTTCACAGACTCTAAATATCCCTGCTGACGAGCATTCCCATCTCCCAGACAATTCAGCTGATTCCAGACAACAGCAGGAATTATCACCCTTCCATCCACTCATTTTTTCTTTTTTTAATTGCAGCATCTATTCTGCACCCTGATTAAACTGCTCTGCAAACCCAGCTCCTGGTGGATCCTGCAGTTCTTAGAATTCTGGGGTTTAGAAATTGGGGCTGTCTGTGGCCTGGACAACCAGGGGGTTTGTTGAGAAGTGGGAAGTGAGGCAGTCTCTGTCCATTTCAGAACTTGCAGCGATTATTTCATTTTTAAAAACCTTTCCCCTTTTGCTTTATCGACTTCTTTTGGAGGGGGGAGATTCTGGAGTTCCTTGCCCAGCTCCTGCAAAAATTTCTAGGAACATGGAAGATGCTGAAGAAATTGTGTTATAGGAAAGTGGGGATAACTTGTTTTATGGCTGCAGAAAGTGCTGTTTCTCCATAAAAAAAAAAAACACCTCAAAGGAAATGAAAAACTTCAACTTTTCAAAATTACCTACAGCAGAAACTTCTGATTCATGAGGATTCAGGTCTTCAGGGTAGGATATTTAGGGTAGAAAAAAAAGTGAAGCTGTTTCCACTTCATCCTTAATCTCCCTTTCCCCAGCAAGGTATAATTTCGCTGGGGTTCCCTTGGGATGGTGCTATCTATAAACCTTCCAGGAAAAGCTGGTGAGCCTGCTCAGGAAAGAAATCATCAGGCTTGGCCAAATGTGCCATCCACATTTGGCTTTGTTTTGCACTTTGTGTACATTTCCTCCAACACCAGAAGACTTTCCCATCCATAGGGTTACGTTTTCCAGCAAGTTTTGCCACTAATTTGGACCTGTGGCTTTGTATAATGATTTCAAGAGTGCTCAAAAATACACGGCCTTGCCTGAAACACAAATAAGCCAATGCCCAGCTATCAGGAAGGTTCTTGCCTTGGCTGTTTGTCATATGTAAAGATATTGAAAAGAAAAGCAGGATTTCTTACCTCAAAAATATAATCTTTTCCATCCTTCCCATGTACAGCTTTGACAGCACAGATGTCCAAGCCACCAAATATTTCAGAACAGGTGTCAACCCAAAGCTTGTACCTGTTTCACAAAAACAATTTCCTCTGTGAGTATCTCATCAGGCTCTTGATTTTCTAGAGGCTCCCCTAATAAAGTCTTAAGTATTACATTCACCCTAAATTCAGAATTCTCTTTACAGTGGATTTGGTTTGGTTCCTGTATCAGGAAAATGAGCGAAAGGCTCCATCCTAAATCATGGCAAAACTGTTTTCTAAAGGAGTCAGGCTGGTTTTATTTGTACAGCACTGAGCAAAAGGAGAAATCCAGGCAGGAAAACCCTTCAGGTGGTGCAGAAGGAGCAAAAAACTGACATTGTGTGGGTTGTGAAGGATTATGTTCTTCATGCGGGGTTATAGACAACTACAGCAAAACTCAAGTGGAATTTAAATAATTCCAAGGAGTTCTACCACTCTTAAAAAGGTTATTTCATACAGGAGTGAGCATAAAAATTCTTCAGGTTTATTTCGTAATGTCATGGTGAGAGACTGAAGATGGACCCTTTACCCATTCTACAATTCTAAATATGATTTATTTTCCTTTTTTTTCCTCTATGAATAGAGCCATTATGTGACCAACATGAGAGTGAGGAGGGATTTGTTTAGAAGAGTGAGGCAATTCCTGTGATCCCTAAGCACAAGCACAGAGCTCTGAGAGCCCAAAGGCAAGGACTGAACCCCAGTTCCCCGAAACCCCTGGGAATGTCCAGTGACTCCCAGCAGGGCTGGCCATGGAGGAAATGATGCTGGGATGATGCAGGGTGATGTCACCCACTGAAGGGCATAAATTGTTAAAAACCACCATTTTTAAACATTCATTTCTCATGAATTTTCCTCTCCTCTTGGCTCACACTTGAGTCTAAAGCAGAGTTATTTCCTCTTCCAGCCCCTCTCCTGCTCCAGCCCTGGAGCCCTGATGATGGATTTGCCACCTCATAGTATTTTCCACTGAAAAAACCCCCAAAACCCCCACTGCTGTAATAAACAAAGCATTTGATTTCATTGTGGGATCAAAGGAAATTCCTTGTTGGGCTGAGAGTCTGATTCATGTATAAATATCTTCAGTAACAGCATCCTTTCCAAGTAAACTTATTAAGTCACATTCTTTATATTTTCTTACATCAAATCCGTTCCAGTGGAAAAGTTTTTCTTTTAGGCAGAATACAAAGCAATTGATTTGAAAAGATCCTGATGGTAATATCTTAGCAATGAAAATAATTTTTTTTCCTGTGAGAAACATGGTTTTTGTCCAACATAAGATGGTTTTTTGGATGCCTGACAATTTCAACATCTGTAGATGCACTGACTGACTGGACCTTTTACATGCACTTGCTTATAAATAACTTTTTTTTTCCTTTTTTTTTTTTTTTCTGCAAAACATTGTGTATCTTAGAAAGTCACGAGGACAACAAAACTTGTCTTGAACAGTAAATATCAGCTTGAAACGGAAACAAAAATGAGGGAATCTTCTCTAAAACGCTGCAACATCAATCAGATTTATGAAAGTATATTTAATAGCCCATCGTCTGCCAACAAACACAGAGCTGGAAAACTACATTTGGAAAGAGAGGTTTGGGATATGGAGCAGCCTGGAGTGTTGGAAACCCAAGGCTTTGCACAGTAGGTTTGATGAAAGGTCACGGTTCCTCTTTTCCCAGAGCCGGTGGGAGCAGCAGCAATAAAGGATCAAGGACAAAAGGATGAAGAAGAAAGAAGAAAGGATATAGGATTGCTTTATCGGGTGTGCCAGGGGAGGTGGGCACTGCTGGCACAGCCCTCTGGGCAGCAGCAGCTCTGGAACAAGGGGGAAAAGGGAAAATCTGCCCCTGACATGTGCTGCTCCTCTGCCTCTCACTGTCCCCTCCTGCCTCACTCCTGTCGCTCCCCTGAATTTCGGAGATTGCATTCAGCCAACAATGTCCATCAGCGCTTTCAGGGCGCTTCCTGCCCATTCAGGGCGTGTATCACACCCAGATCGCAGCAGATCCGATGGGGTTTGCTGCCTTGTGACACTAACCTGCCTTTGCCCCGGGTGCCCTGAGAACACTCCCTGGGCAGTCCCGCAAAACCAGGGCTGCGTCACCCACGCCCTTTGCTCTTAGGGGAAGAAGAGAAAACCTTTTCCACCACTTTTTTTCCAGGCTTTTGGCTTCACCAGCATAAAGGAAGTTTTGTTTTGTTGGCCGGTGTGTTGATGGGAAAACGCCTATTCTGCTCCAATGAACTTCCAGTGAAAAAGGGGAGCAGGGGCAAAGCTCAGGGAGCATTTCCAGCAGGAGCAGGGCGAGGGAGCATTTCCCCCTGCTCTGGCACTGCTGTGCTCGGGGCACAAGTGGAGTTTGTGTGTCTGCACTCAGCCCAGGGGCTGTAATTACACAGGGCAGAGCTCAGCCCTGCCTCTCCCTCCCAGGGAAGGCATAACCTCACTTTCTAGAGGGAGCTGGGAGGGAATGAGAAAGAGAAAATAATGTGGCTGCAGTCCATCCCCAGAGGGGAGATCAGCGAGGACACAGTCTAGACAGGGGCTGGACAGCAGGGAGCTGGAATTCCCGTCTTTCTTGTTTTCACCTTCCCAGGGCAGGCACTGCCTCAGTTCCTGTGTCTCCCTCAGCTCCTAAGAGGCACCAAATTGTAGTTTCCAGCCCCCAAACCAACAACCTCCCCTCAAACCAGGGCCATTGTTGAACTTTAAAACACCTTTTAAATTACACTTTCACTGTACAGACTCTATTTCAGCTTCCAGCCTTTGGAGAAGCTGAACAACAGAAAATTCATAGCCATCCAAAAGCCTCTGAGATTCTGTTTTGCAGGGAAAAGGGGTCGATGTGTTGTGGAGCAAATGAGGAGGATTGAGAAAAGAGTTCTGAGCTTCAAAGTGGTGCTGCATGAATGTTTTCAACTGGACTGCACGAATGATCCAGGATAAGAATGGGAAAGAAAAGGAAAAGCACAGTAAACCAAAGTAACAGAGCTGGAATGATGGCACAGGGGAAAGAAAGCTTCAGGGTATCCCAGCAACAGGGGAAAAGCCTCACAGTGCAGCTCAGTGGAAATTTATAAAATGAAAAGTAAGGAATTTGCGATTGAAAGCAGAGAAGAGAAATGGGATTTGAACAGGGAAAGTGAAGCTGCATTGCCTGGTTAGGTAGAAGGATGTAGAAGGAGGAAAGTTGACAAGAGTGTGCATGGTGTGGGACTGGTGGGTAAGAGAGGGCAAATGACCCAGGAGAAATGACTGACAGGCTGAATCTGTGAAATTCAGTTTTCTGAAGGGAATTCCAGTCCTTTTCTAGGAGCAGGAGTGACGTAGGAACCCAAGGGCTCACGGAACACCCGAGGCTGCTGAGTGTGGGTGGGTGATTCCACAGGTAACTCCTGGCCCTGCTCTTTCACCTAACTGAGAGATTCCTTTTCCCCTAAATGAGCCCAATGCATGCACTTACTGTGAACTGGGTACCAACAACGGCATCCTTTACAAATCCACTTAAACCAAAACACCGTTAATTTGGTTTAATTACCTCTTACACGAGACTCCACTTACTTATCTGACATAGCAATTTGTTCCAGCATGGCAGAGCCCGTGTTTGTCTTCCAGTTCCCGGATATGGAAGTTCTCCTGCAAGGGGGAAAAGATTACAAAGACAGCCAGTGGTTTCACGTTCTCATTATCAAAAGACTCTGTTTTCACATGGGAGCAGCAGCAGCATTGGCACCTTTGTCCTCGCTGGCAGCTTGTGACAGAACATCTGAACTGTGAGGGGTTCTGAGAGCATTCTCAGCAATACTTTGTGCTGCAGGGACAAAGGATGGCTGTGAAATTTCAGTTCCCCTTTTATTTATTTAAGGTTTAAAATAAAAACAACAAAAAAAACCCCCAGCCTGCTTTGATGAAGGGGCAGTGTTAGAAATGAGCTGGTGGCAGCTACAAAGGCACTGAATTATCTGTAACACACTGCTACTGCAAAGGTAAATGTCAAGAAGCTACAGCTTCTCCTTTCAAACCCATGCAATTGTGTCCCAACACATGAAAAGCAACATATTAATGCTTCTACCACCTCTGAAATTATCTCAGATGTGTTTTGGAGCTGGATTTTGGGTTCTCCTCCAGTGTTC
Source organism: Sylvia atricapilla (assembly GCF_009819655.1). Lineage (NCBI taxonomy): Eukaryota > Metazoa > Chordata > Aves > Passeriformes > Sylviidae > Sylvia > Sylvia atricapilla. Next base: position 18,635,891 of record NC_089150.1, on the reverse strand, counting down.
ACTCTTTGCTATTTACTAATACAACCCAAACACTCTGTGTCACTTCACCTTTTTCTATTTAACCTCTAAGAAAGAAAGAAAAAAAAATCCACGTAAAGATTTTTATTTCCTCCTCAGACCTTAGGACTGCTACCAGGGCTGAGAAGACGACTGCCTTGTGAAAGCTAAATGCTGGACTGGGAATAGGCTATGGATACGAGTTATGAAGTGTTTCCAGTTAGTAAAATCAAGGGAACATCTGCAATGTATTAAAAGTCTATCAGGCAGCAGCCAGAGCTTTCTCTCAATTTTTCCATTAAGTTAATTATGAGGGTCAGTAGCAATTGGTGGAGAAATGTTGACTTTTCTCTGGGACTCTCATAAAGTTTAAAGCATTAAGTTCTTCTGTGATGCCATGTGCTTTGTTGCTGTGGGAGGAAGTGGAGAGAAGAGAGAAGAGAAGAGAAGAGAAGAGAAGAGAAGAGAAGAGAAGAGAAGAGAAGAGAAGAGAAGAGAAGAGAAGAGAAGAGAAGAGAAGAGAAGAGAAGAGAAGAGAAGAGAAGAGAAGAGAAGAGAAGAGAAGAGAAGAGAAGAGGCCAACAAAGAGGTTATGTTGTGATTTCAACTCAGTTTTTAAGGTGGTGTTTATATACACATGCCTGCTTAAAAATGAATAACTTTAAGTTCATTACTACTCTACACAGACATTCTGCATCAGAGAGAAAATCTCACAGTTCAATCCTCTTGCAGATTTCTCACGGGAATTCATCACAATGGACCCTTTCAGGTGTCTTTTAGGAATGAAGATGTGGCCAAATCAGGGCAAGAAGTTATCCTGAAGGCTTTTAGCAAGAATTTAGTTCAAGATGCTCAGCTGCAGTGATGGGATCCCAGCACCACTGACTAGAGAGGCAACGCTGCTTTGATTTAAGCCCTATTTTCCCTCCACACTGGGAAAAGCTCCTGCAGAAGTCTCCCAGTGGATGCTTGGCTGGCTGTGAGGATGCTGCACGGATGAGAGGAGGGCTGGGGAATGCTGTGGACACAGAATTAGCTGGTGGAGTCTCAGGAGATTGTGGGCTTGACACAGATGAACTCCAGAACAAGAGATCATGCTGAACTGATCCAAAAGTACCCAACCATACACCCTAAAGCCTAGAGATGATTTCTGTAATTGTATCTATGAAATACGTTGGTTTCCCACTCTTCCTCATTTCTGCTAACTGCCAAGAGTCTTTCACATCGTTGTTTCCTCCTCTTTAACCAAACACTGAACAACAAATTAAACAACTCTTACTCCTTTAAGTGCTTTACACTTAGGCTTAACATGTTTGCACTCGATTTGGTCTTTGCAAGAAGGAAGAACTGTTTTAGAATTGCTAACAATTCATAGTAACTCGAGCTTTCCCTTTTCCAACACCTTCCTGCTTTATTTAGTAGCATTTGCAGTATCCAGTCCAAATTGCTGGGACAGGGACTTGTCATCAGAGAAATATGTAGAAATGTCTGCCTGCTATTCTTGGGTAGGCAGCCTGCTCTGTGGCTTGATCCTCCAGCACTATTCCTTTGCTTGATGTGCTTCACTTTTGCTTTACTGACCTTTTGATCAAAGAGCTTTAAGCCCTGGACTCGCAGTCCTGCATTTGGAAGGGAAGATTTCGATACGGGGCTTTTGTATTTCTGTTTTTTCTACGCTGTGTGTGACCCCTTTAAACCGGATTTCCTTGAAGTCATCTGAGTGCTGCCCGGGTGCCCAGGGCAGTGAAGTGTGTGTCACACAGCCTCCGGAGGGGCTGTGGTATTTACAGGGATCCTATCCTGCTTTCTTGGCCATAATCTCTACTGACAGACGATCAGCACCGCTGTTTGGTGACTCATGGATCCACTTAAACCACAATTTCCCACAGAATTATAAAACTGAGCCTCTTAATAACTCTCTTTAAACTACAAAAACAAATGTTCAGCTGGTATTTTTTGTGGTGGCTCTCTAAGTGCTCTGTTCCTGTGTCACAGAGCAAAATGAGAACCAGCTGTAGAACAATATTCTACTGACATCATGTATATGTATGTGCACATGAAGAATTCTTCAGACATTTGGTAAATCTTCTCCTTTCCATGCCGCTTTGTAATAACGAATCAGTATTTCATTTCGGTGGGTGATTTAAGTGTATGAAAGGATCTGAGGAAAAAAATGATCGCTAGGCTTTTAGCATTTGGATGAACCCAGAGTTTCTGAGTAGAAACTTAAAAATAAATAAAAGGTAGGAGGAACAGGCTGTCATTTTAACTTATTTTTGCTGTCCCTTAGGCCAACTGCTTCTTCTGCAAAGAAGAAACATTTATGTTTCAGAAGGATAAATCTACCGTGGCTGACTCTTCCAAAATGATTCCTGACGCTGAACAGCATTTAAATTTCAAGTCAAAGGGGAAACAAAGTGGGGTTCTCTTCTAAAAAATGTTGTGGCCCAGTTTCTATCACAGGGATGAGCCCACTATTGCATCTGGTAGCTGACCATGTACTGGAGCCATCAAGAGCTGGGCCCTATCCCTAAAACTCTGCCTTTGGGAGCTGCAAAAGGGGGAAAAATCAGCTCTGTTTATTAGAGAAGGGGAAGGATGGGCAGCACAACACAAGGACTCTGCCTGTCAGAGCACTGACAAGAGAGAACAGAGGGAAGAAGACAGAAAAGCCCCGTCCAGCCCTGCAGAGTGCCATGGAAAGTTCTGTGGGGGAGAAGAAGGCTGGGACTGGGAATAGGGGCAGGGCAAGGCTGGGGAATGGCACCGAGGAGAACCCAAGGGCTGAGGGACACCCTGGGGATTGGGAGCAGCTCTGGCAGGAGGGCTGAGGACTGAGAGACGGGAAGGTTGAGGCAGTTTGGGAAAACAGCAGACCTGGAGCAAGGCACAGCCCAGACACGTGGAGAGAAGGGGACCTTGGGGTGGAGGAACGTGATGCTGTCAGAAAAAGTAGGATGGGTGTCCCCAGAGAGGGGGCAAAGCCAGGGAAAGCCAGGTCTGGAGCACCAGTGTGAGACAGACAAGCAGAACTGGAATGAACTCTCCTGGAGAAGCTGGGGGATAAAAGCTCTGTCCTCTGCTTCAGCTTGTGCAGCCTGCATGGAGAGGTGGGGAAGGCCAACACACCTGAATTGCACAGGGAGCTTGAATCACAGCCCTGTGTCACTGAAAACGCTGAGCAACAGAGGATTCCAGACACCTCTGAATCCTTGCGAGCTTTTGGAGTGTCCTGCCTCAGTCAGCACACAGCTCTAAGCTTCCAACCTGCTGTGTGTGACGTTTAGTGAATTCTGGGCTCCAGCCCAGTGTCCCCACTGCAGGGTGGACCTGACCCTGGGAACAGTGCTTCCACCAGATCTGGGCTTCCCCTCCCGTGTAAGGGTCAAACAGGGTGGAAAATAACTTTACCACTAATAATTCTTGTTAGAGTGATATGTATTTTAATTGAGATTGAGATTGAGGGGAGTAATTTCACCAAAGATTCGAAGGAACACCAGAGAGTTTGCTCCCCCTATTATTTTTTGGGGTCTTGCGTATGCGTGGCATTGTACAATCTGCCTCATACATATTCATTTCTTGGCCTTGCCCGTCTTTGCCTCCTGTGGTAATTAATTTTATGCTCCTCTGGGCATGCTCAGTTCATTGTGGTGATCTTTGAGGGTCTTTGGAAGAGGAGGGAAATGGAGTTTTTCTCTAGCAAATTTTCCACTTTTATTTCTTTCGCATGTGCTTTGGCCCTTTTGGAACTTTTTCAAGGCAAGAAATCAGTTTCTGCTGCTAAGAGTTTGTGTTTTTCCCTTTATTTGCATTCTTAATTTTGTTATGCTGTTGAGTTTAGGTTAGTCTTTCTTCTTACTGAGGGCCACTGGATGCTTGTCCTGACTTAAAATATGTAAAGAGTAACAGACACAGCACTCAATATTTAGAAAATTACTTCAAAAATGTAGTTTAAAATACATTATAAAATACAGTGTACGCTCTTAAGTTTACTATAAAGATCAGCTGGAAATTCTAAGCCTGTGTTTCAAGGGAGCAGTGGTGGGATTTCTGAGCTGTCATGGGAAGGCCAAACCTTGGATATTCTTTCTTTCAGTACCAGGTGAGGACAGAGCAGCAGATCCTGGGTCAGCAATGTCTTGGTGAGAAGTCAAGAGTGTGTGGCCTTCCAAAATCAACCTTCCAAAATCAACCTAAGGAGACAACTTTTTCCCCTTGTCCCACCCTGGACCAAAGTTTCTATTTCCTCATGGCTGCTCTAAATTATTTGATTCTGAACATAAAGCCTGTCTTTTAAATTATGAAACATTTTATGGATTTGCTTTAACTCAGCTCCAGCTTCAGCTTCTCTCAATATTTATGGTTTGCTGTAATTCTTTACTGATAAAGAACCTGACTGTACCTTACTGATGATTTAAAAGGATTCCCTGATCCCTCCAACGTTCAGGAGTTCCTTGAGAAATATCTCTGTGTCTGGCTATGTAAATGTGTATTTTTATCCATGTTCTGCTACATTTTCCCTGCCTCAGGGTGGTAAGTGTGAGGGAACAAAGGCACAAGATGATCTAACTTGTCACAAAATGAGCAACGAAACGAGTGTTTGTCAGATTACACTGCCTGATGATTGAAAGAGTCAAAATCTGCATCCACACAGGGACCAGAGCTGAACTGCTGCATCCCAGCTCGGTGTGCTGCTCCAGCTTCACGTTGTGTGTGCAGCTGAAACATCCCTTGGGCCTCTCCTTTAGTCGTGGCCTTTAAACAAACACCCGGGCTCTAAACCCAGCAGAGGTTTCCACGCACCTCTGCCAAGGTCACTGAGAGACTGGATTGTTTCTTTGATGTGTGATGTTGAAAGGAGAGAGAGGGTTTTGTTCCGTGGAAGTGTGACAGTTCAGGTTTGTTTGGGTGAATGAATGCCACCCAACTTCTCCTCAGAGAGGAGAAGAAAAGTTCGCAGAAAATTTGTCCTTAAATTGACAAAAAGCTACGAAGAAATCTGAATTAACAAGTCCTCCATGAAACCAAACCCTCTTCCAACTGCTCCTTTCTTTAAATGAAAATAATGAACATGCTTTAGCAGAAAAACCCCTCTGGCAGGCTCACCTGGTGTCCCATTCTCCTCCTCCCAGCCACCATCAACTGATAAAAAGAATTGTGACACATGCAGAAAGTTTAAAATCCTCTTTCAGAAAGTTTAAAATCCTCTTTCCAGAGAGTGTGACGAGGGAGGCCATCATCTCACAGACTCATCCAAAACTCTTTTAATCTCACTGGTGCTTATCAATTTTGAAACAAAAGCAGGAAAGAACATAAGGATTTGGCTCACATGTATGCCTTGTAGTTACTGCCTATTTTTTGGATCCTGATGTCATATTTGGAGTCTATGAAGGGCTCAGTGGTGGCGTAGGTCTGAGTGAGTGCTACCACGCTGGCTATGTCCTGAAAATCGTAGTGGTTGTCTACCTTGATCTGGAGCCATCAAGCCACAAGAACACAGCACAGACAAGAGAAAAAAAGAGCAATTAGGAATGAAATGCAGAACTAGGTTGCAAATGGCATTCGTGAGAAGCGTGGTTTTGACAACATTTTAAAAAAAAATTCTGATATTTTGTCTGACTTCTCTAACATTCCTGCTTTAAAATACCTCTTTTTTCTCGGCAAAATATTACCTGCTCCTCTGGAGAAAGCAATTTGCAGACACTGGAACTTTATTTTGCCTTCTTTTTTTTAATTTTTTTTTAAGTGATGTTAGTCAGTTATAGATCTGCAGGCCTCACAATTTTTTTTAGGTGTGACATGCAATTCCAATCGATGCAGATTCTTGCTGGTTCTGTAAATTGCTCAGACAATGGAATATGTGTGGACCCCACCAGGATTTTTCACATCATCCCATCAGCTTTTCCCATGAGGGAGAAGCTGAAGGATCCCAAATCCTGGTGAGGGCTGGCTCCAGGCAGCAGAACCATTATTCTCATTTTTCCCTCTTCTCTGAAGGAGTTGGTCTTTCCAGGGCTGGGATTTCCCAGCTCTGCTGAGGTGATGAGAGGCACTAAATTTACATTTAAATTCACGTTCCCATCTCGAAAGAGGAAGGGGATGGAGAAGTGGGGGATGCTGATGGAGGGGAGAGGGAGGAGGAGGTTTTCGAGGGCAGGGGGAGGACAGGGACATCACCTCTGCTCAGGGAGGGCAATCAATCCCTCGGGGAACTCGGAGCTGGGGACAGGGAGCCAAAGGGGCTCGGGAGAGGAGCCTCGGGGCAGGTGGAAGCCAGGAAGGTGGGACTGCACCACGCTGAGCCAAGAAGGACATTTCAGAGTGGTGAGGAAGAGGCAGGATCAGGATCCCCCATGGGATCCAACATCAGGAGTTCACAGCTCTTTGTGTCCTGTGTGCTTCTCCTGGGACAGAAAAGGGGACCTGAGGGCCATGGCTAAGGGGGGAATGTGGCACAAAAAATGGAATTTGGTGGAGATAAAAAAGCCTAAAGTCAAAGTATTTGCCCCCAGCTCTCAAATGGAGAAAAATACAGAGTAATTTGCCATTTGAGAGGCACAAATCAGACACAAGGCCTGGTTTCAACTGGATTTTTTGGAAGCTGACTGGGCTGTGTGGGTCTAACTGGGACCCTCAGGGACGGCTGGGCTTCCAGGGGAACCTTCCTTTGCTCTCAGATTGCATTTCATCTCAGAGGGCTTTAAATATTTCATAGCTAAAAGAAAAAAATATCATTGCTAGACATCTGATATGAGGAACACTCGTGTGCATTATTTCCCCTTTTTCTCTAAATGAGAGGTGAATATCCAAAGTACAGCATAAACATTCTAACACTTCACATATGCAATCCACAGAAAGTGCAGTTTAATTAGTGGTTCAGTCTGCCCCCAATTAAATTTGCTGATGGACTTCCAATGATTTACTAAATATGAAACAAAGCAAAACAGTCACAGGCAAAAAATAACATACAGTACAAGTTGTAATTAAATCAGTTTTCTGTCTGAAAATAGGAGCAAATATTATGTTCACGGAGCTTTGGAGATTTAGGATGATAAATGTAACTATTCTCTGATTAATTGTTTTAAAATCTACACCACTTCTAGCACTGAAGTGTTTTCAGTGAGTGAAGTTGCTCTGCGAGGGCTAGAAATTGTCACTGATAGCAGTGGCGATGGGATTTGAATGCTCTCCCATTGGCCCTGCCCTGTGAGATAAGCGACACCAAAACATCTGTACTCACCACTGAAATGCAATTACTTTGGAGAAAGAAAGCAGCAGTTATACAGAGGTATGAAACAATCACAGGCAACACATCCAGATAGGAAATCACTGTTCAGTATCAAGCTGAAACCAACAGAGAACCAAGGCAAAACCTTCCCACACTCCCAGCTCCAAAAAAGTTGGATTGTGCAACAGACCTCGACTCTTGAAGAGTTTCAGACAACAAATTAATAAACAAGGTTTTGCTTCAAGAAAGCATCTCAGCACAGTTCAAAGCACATCCCACACAGGGCAACCCTTAAACCGCAAAGGCCTCAGCGTTAAAATACTTGGGGCACGTTTTTATTTCCCTAGAGATGCTTTCTTCGAATGGACAGGCAGAGGTTTGCAAGTTTGGGAAGATAAAAGGTAAAATATCGGGGAAGGAATGAGCATGCACGGGTAAGGGGCAAACCCCAGGCTCCCAACATGCAACAAGTAGCATCTGCACCTTTCCCATGCCTGAGTGAGCATGTCCAATCTTCACAACAACAGGAAAGGTTGGCATTGTGAGCTGGGGGGAAACAAAACAGGCACATTAGAGAAGAGAGACACCACGAGCTCAGTGATTAAACAGCATCGTTCAGGGAAATCACTTAAGCATGATCATAATGTGGCCAGAGCTGTTCTGGCCATGTGGAGCCTCAACCTGTCCATCCTCTGTGTTCTGGTGACTTGCTGGGTGTATTTTCTGAGCACAATGTTATTCCCAATACAGACAGTTGGTGTTCTTAGCTTTCCTTAATCATAACATTATTGTACGTCTTTTAACTCCGCTTTTTAAACTGAATTTCTGCTGTTTCCTATTTTAAGTTTTGCTTCTGTGTTTTCTGACCCACGCTCTTCAAGGCTACAATCATTAATGATGCCAAATTAACCACCTTTCCCCCTTCATTCCCACTATTTAGCAGGGCTGTACATACATTTTCTGACCACTTCTGAAAGCAGAGATGTATAATTCACAAAGATTTGCTTTAAAGGCAGTGATACAGAACACCAGAGTTTTCTAGGGAAGGCTCCAGTTTCTGCACAGAATGCAGGGAATAATTTGGAATAATCCAACCACTGAAATCAAATATAGAGAAGCACATGAAAACACTTTGTCTAAAGAAATGGGAATGCTTCTGTCCTTCCAAAAGTGCTCAGGATGACCACTTCTACTTCCATCATTCACTTGAAAAAATTTGAGATCTCCCAGTCATGGGCACGATAGGCATTACTTTTTTTCTGCTTAAAATCGCCCTGTATTGACCCTCTATCAATCAAGGACAAAGCTCATTTCACAGAAGAGTTTTATCACTAGAAATAAAAACCTGAACACCTTCAACGTGTAATTAAACTGGGCAGCAGCAGGACAGTGCTGCAGGCTCCAAACCCTTCCTTTAGTGCCACCTTCCAGCCCAATAAATACAATCAGAGGCAAAGCTGATGCTCTGGAGCATAAACTAAGAATTGTTAAAGGTTTTATGGGACATTGATTGGTTTCAGAATAACCAAAAGCACTTGCATGACACAGTAGAGGTCACCTCTACAGGAATTTAGGAGTGAAGTTCTTGCTAAACTGCAGCAACCCAAGTTCCTGCTTAGTCAACATCCAGTCACGGGTGTATCACTTTGAGATCTTTAAACCAGACTCTTCTTTTTTTTCAATATTTGGGGGTAGGAGGGGAACTACTCATTGCCAGACTCAAGATTCACCAGGGCAGCAGCACATTTCTGTGACTGAGCTGCAAACCACTGCAGTGGGGTTAGTAATGGAAACGCTGGCAGAGCTCTGAGCAGTGCAGATGGCACTCCTGTAATTAACAGCACCACGGATCTTCCTGTGATCCTAGAGCTGTGGAATCCTCTGTGGGCCACAGGAACCAGCAATAACTCACACTAAAAAAAAAAAAAAAAAAAAAAAGAGAGAGAGAGAGAGAGAGAAAAAAAAATAGAAGAATAAAAAAAGGCAAAAGAAAAAAACAGAAAGAAAAAAAAAAACCCAAAACAGGAAAAATATCAAACAGAAAAAAAAAAAAAAAAAAAAAAAAAAAAAAAAAAAAAAAAAAAAAACAAAAACAAACAAACAAAAAAAAAAAACCAGAATGAAAAAGGATTGGAAAAAAGTGCTTTCTCTCTCAGAAAAATACAGTAACATCATTTTCTCTGGACCCTGATCCTGAGATTCCCCCACATCCCAGCACAGACTGAGAGAAGAGACTCTGGATGCTGCAGTTCAAACTTCAGAGAGGAAAAAACCAGGCAGGCAAAATTCAATAATCCCAGCACTTCTCTTGTTTGTAGTTCTCCCTGGGACAGGCCCAGGAAGTTCAGCAGCTGTTATTTTGGGGGTTGAGCAGCTTTTCCTTTATTCCTGCTCTGATTTGAATGATCCCAGTTTTCCCTCTGCCATCGTGCTGCATCTCTCTGTCACCAATCCATGGCCAGGGGATTGTTCTGCCAACAAAACCTGAAATGTCCCATGGAAATTAAAAAAACCTCTTGATCTGAGTCCTCCCATCCATTTCCCAATCTTCTCTTTTCTGGTCATTTTGGCAAAACAGGCACTCCCCAGACTATTCCTATATTTGGTGAACATTATCTATGATACATAACTGTATACATGATATATAAGTGTATACATTCTATATATCATACAAGATATAGATGATAAACAAGTGTGATAGTGACAGTGAAAATCTACCAGCTCCATGGATTTCCCTTTAATTTGCATTATAATTACTGGTACCTATAATTTATATTATAATTACTGCTATAAAAGCTGTTTGCTTTGAAAAGTATCACTGAGGGGAAAAGGCCATTTTAGAAAAATATCAAGGATTTTTTGAAAGCTTTCTTAAAGTCAGGAAAGTGAAAATTCTAATCTGGCAATTAAAAACTTTCGGGGGGAAAAGCCAAAGAGCAACCAGAGAAAGTGAGAAATCTGCCAAGTTCATAAATGTGAGGGATGGAAGTGTCTGCACTGCGTGAGCCCTTCCACACACATAAAATATACACAGAATGCAGCAGAATTAAAAAATAGGATTACCAGGACTTCTAACTTAAATAGCAATGCAATAAACGACCATTATTAATTAGACAGAAACCAGAATATTTGGCAAACGTGGAAGAAAATTTTCCAAATTTATAGTCATAGATGAGTATGATTGGATTGGTAATAAATATTGGTAGTGACTGGAAAAACTCCTGGCTCGGTGTGGGAACACATCTGCAAACAGCTGAGGAACACACTGACATTTGTTAACTCAATGCCATTAATCAAAATAACAACAGTGAGTATTCCAATTTTATCCAGGGAGGATAAATTTCACTTCTAGATAAGCATGAAAATCTAAAAAGCCAGTTCATTTCATTATTCCCTCATTGATGTCACAATAGCAGGAATAATTACTATTAATTATGGTTTCTCAGCGTTTCATCTGTATCCACCTTCTAAAATTGAAGATTTTTTTGTACAGTGAGCTTAAAAGGCAAATATTTTATTGCAGCAATGTTCAGGATCTGGCCACCTAAAGATTTCATAACTGTGCTTAGCTTGTTTTTTTACTGTAGAAAGGAATATTTTAGTTGGATAAAATTCCACAATACCTCCAATATTAGCCTGACTAATCTGTGGTGTAGGTAATTCAGTGACCCAGTAGGTGACTACAGAATTAAGCAGCACAGTCCCCATCCGGATTGCTGTTTGCATTTTTCTAGATGGAATGGAAATCCCTATCCTTCCCCACTGCAGAAATTTCCTGGAGTTTCTAAGTCTGGTTAATACAGTGTCATCCTGCAATTAAAAGTCTATTAATTTAAAATAAAACCTTCAAATTTAAGCTTCATACACTCTGGTGCTCAATGGTTTAAAAGTTCTACTGCAATTTAAATATTTTTGAACCATTTCAATACAAGCTGGTTTTTTTTTTTTCTCCCAAGAGATACAATTTGAATTCTTCTAAATTTACTTTGAATTCTTTTAACTGAGACATGGTGTGAAACACAATCAAAGACTACTACAAAAATAGAACCAGGCAAGGATCATCTGCTAAAAAAAAAAAAAAAACAAAAAAAACCAACCCAAACCAAAAAAAACCCCAAAAAACAAAAAGCCAAAAAACCCTCTGTGCAACAATACAGACAGAAGAGCTTTCTGAAGGTGGTATTCACCCTGCTTTCATGTCCTCGGGGTTGAGCTGACGAGAAAAGCCACAACAGGGGAAAAAAGAGGGGGCGTAGAAGCAGTGACAAAAAAACCCCAGATGTTGCATAAACATGACTTACCTCAAGTTCATGTTTAAATATTTATCTTTCCAATAATCCCCAAGCAAAGTTCATTTAACCACTCGAGTTCCACGTAATTTATTTGTGGAATATGCATCAGCCTAAACCTAATTTTGCTCTGCTTGCTTTGGGGAAAGGAAATTAAAAGTGAAATAATGAAGGTGGCCTTTTATTCTTCTTCTTTTTTTTTTTTTTTTTTTTTTTTTTTTTTTTTTTTTTTTGCTTTCCCAGAAACAGGCAGGAAGAGCCCTAAATCAATAAACAAGCAGCAGATGTACTTTCTCTGGTCTGTTTGGTTTGCAGAAAACACAATTTCCAGATAAAGGGGGGGCTGAGGCAGGCAGGAGCTCCGCCACCAGCCCAGCCCTGGCCCCTCAGCAGAAAACCTCACACTCCACCAGCTGCTGGCCTCGACAAACACAGCACAATTCTGGGCATGTGGAGCCACGTTTTCCACTCAGCAGCTAAAAGTAGGTGTAAAACTCCCTCTGCAAGGAGCGAGGTTTAATACCCCCAAGCCAAGGGGGAAGCTGAGGTGATTTGTGTTATCTTTTTAGCCAAGGCAGTGAAGAAACTAAAAGTTCAAGAGGATAAAACGAGTAGAGCTTTAAGTTACTAGTGGGAGAGGAAAATGCACCTTATCTGTGAGTCCTTGACCCAGAGCTGAAGGTTGAAGTGGTTTGTGATAATAAAGTGTAACACAGGTCCCAGGGCCACCCCAATTCCCAGGGACATCCGTAGGGATTGGTGCAGGATTGGAAGTTCTGAGCTCCCTTTCAGACACCTTTGAGTGCCACCAGCACCTGGAGGGGCTGGGGCTGCACAAAGCAGCTCCCTGTGCCCCCTGAAATCAGGCAAGGCTGCAGTGATCTTGGCTTAGGCAGGGACTCCACCACACCACCTAAAACACCTCGGTCCCCACAACTGGTTTGTCTGTTAAAAAATCCCGGTGATCTAAACCAACACGCAGTGAGTGATCTGATGGCAGAAAGTCTGCTGTTTGCAAACCTGCACAGCATGAGAACAGAAATTGTCATTGAGGAGGAAAACACCAAGTGTGATTGCAGTGAATCAATGACAGCAGCTCCTGTCGACCTCTGGAAGAAACTCCGAAGACAAAAACTCAGCAGAAAAACAAAAAATCTGTTTTGATTCTGACGTCTCAGTGTTTAATTCATCCTTCCACCAACTGCTTGGAAAACTGCTGCCTCAAAAGTCGAGCAACACTTTGCCACCTTATAAAACAATTACCCAAATTGCTGTGACTATAAACTGTCAGGATTTTTTTTTACTGTGGTATTTTAGAGGTGACAGCTGTAAATACCTGCTTGAAGCAGGCTGTGGTTCATATGGGAATCTAAAATCCATGAAAGCTCACCTATTTGGTGAAATGCTACTCTAACTCTGAATTTTCAACATGATTGCACAGTTTGGTACAGGATGTGTAGTGTAACTCCATCAGGTAAAATGAAAGTGGGTTTTAGAGGTAATTGCAACACCAAATGAGAACCAGGGAGGAAAGAAAAGTCAAAGCATTAAGCAGGCAACAGATAAATTATGGGTGTGGAAAATTCTGCCCGCTACCGTTCTCAAATAAGATTCATTTGCCATAATGAAGAGAAAATCAGATTGGTGTGGATAAAAAAATTGGGCTCTGTGCACTGCCAGAAGCTAAAGCACAGGGCAGGCAGGCCAAGCAGAAGACTCAAACTGCCTGACAGCTGGAAGGGGCAATGAGGTGGCTGTGGCATGTCTCATGGCAGTGAAAACCCTTGGAAAAAGCTGTCTGGACAATCCCTGTGCAGCAGAGTTCAGTGCTCCGTGACACAGCCCCCAGGCTGAGTGTGAACTCAAACCCAGCGAGAAATGCTGGTGAGCAGTGCCCAGGGATGTGCGGAGTGAGCGTGTGCTGCTGCCTGCTTGGAAAGAAATGGCAGGAGAAAATCCCAGCACAGCCAGGCACACGGGGTTATCCTGCAGCCCTGGGTTATCCTGGAATCCTGGGTCATCCTGGAATTCTGGGTTATCCTGAAATCCTGAGTTTTCCTCACTTCTGGGTTATCCCCAGCCCTGGATTATTCTGAAATCCTGGGTTATCCTGAAATCCTGGGTTATCCCCAGCCCTGGGTTATCCCCAGCCCTAGGTCATCTCCAGCCCCGGGTTATTCTGAAATCCTGGGTTATCCCCAGCCCTGGCTTATCCCAAAATCCTGGGTTATCCTGAAATCCACAGTTTTCCTCAGTTTCCTCAGGCTGGGATAACCCAGCCCTGCGTTATCCTGCAGCTCTGGGTTATCCTGGAATCCTGGGTTATCTCCAGCCCTGGGTTATCCTGAAATCCTGAGTTTCCCTCACTTCTGGGTTATCCCTAGCCCTGGGTTTTCCTGCAGCTCTGGGTTATTCTGAAATCCTGGGTTGTTCCCAGCCCTGGGCTATCCTCAGCTCTGGGTTTTCCTGCAGCCAGAGGCCGAGGTGAGGAGGGGATGGGCAGGGTGGGGAAGGGCAGGAGAACACCCCGGAGCAGAGTTGCCCCTCCCCACCGCAGCTCAGGGGGATGTCCCTCCTTCATCCATCACCTGGAACCTCCAGAACTCAAAATACCCCAAAGTCTGGGGCTCAGGGGAATCAACCAACAGCAGGAGCTCAGTGGATTTAGTGCAGGGCTCTGGAGGCTGGTAGAAGACAATCAGTGATGGTAATTAATGCCCACACTTGCTGGTGCTGGAGCCTAATCACTGGAAAAAATAAGGAGGCCCTTGACAAATATGAGATGTATTTTTAGCATTTTTGCATTCTACACATTCAGGTGAAAGTATTTAATTCTCTTCTACATCTAGAAGATAGTAGACAACTAATTTGTAAAAAGTGTCATAAAATCATTTTAAAATTTTGTTCTGAGCATAATATTCTTCTATTGATTATGTAACTAATTTGACTGTATACTGGATAGAAAAGACACCCAGAACATAGCTGGATGTGTTGTTCTGGAGAATCCTGAACAAAATGTTCCTTAGGGACTGGTAGAGAAGAGTGTTTGCCCAACATATTTCTTAATTATCTGAATTTTGATGATTGAATTTGATATTGAATTTGATCAAATTGGTCTCTTTAGATGATCTATAACAGCAGCCCTGTGATGTCCTATGGGAAGCAATCAATGGTTCCCAATTAATTCCTTCATCCCTTCCCAGTCCTGCTGCCTTACGTGAGGTTTGAGGATGGAGAGGTAGTGATCCCAGAGCCCTGACACACCTGCCTGTGCCTTCCCTGCAGCCTGAACCCCCTGTGCAAACCTCCAGCCTTTGCCACCCTTTCCCTCACGTAAAAGAACCCCATTTCTTCTAGGTAAGAGCAGAGATGTTCACAGGTCTAAATTATTTTCAGGTGTTAGTCCTGGGCTTGGATCCAAGCTTGTGATTTGAAGCCAAAACTTGAGACTGGAAAAGTAAAAAAAAATCCAAGCGTGGCTGTGTGAAATCAGGATATTTTGTACAGGATTCCTGGCTCGCTGTTCTGTGTGGATCTGAAGGCTAAAAACTAGACCCAGTTCTAATAATTCTGAATATTTGTGAGGTTTTGTCCAACAGACAGAGTGTGTCTTGAGGGGGATGGGAATTAAAAAGAAAAAGATCCGAGCACTAATATTTGTATAACTGCTCAGAAATGAAATAAATCTGCTGCTGTAAAACATGTACACTTCTCTCTAGAGGTAACAAGCTACTTTGGGCACACCTAAACCTCAGCCTCAACAAAATACATTTTCATGAGCCTGGATTGGAACGGTTCAGGTCATGTTAATGAATTTTCAATTCCTAGGCTTGATTTGGGTTGTGACAAAACGCTGAATTGTTTAAGCAGCCCTGCCCTGCATGTCAATGCAGAGATGTTCTTTATTACTCTCTAATCAAACCTCGGGTTGCTTCCTCATGAAACATTTTTCTGCATAAAAAGAGGGTGCCCACAGGTCACACACACCCAGACTGCCACAGCAACCAATGCTCTGAAGGTGAAAAGGATTTCTGAACTCTGCATTTCTGTCTGTACTCCACCTCCAACATCAGCCAGGAAACACAGGCACAGATCTGTGCTGAGCAGGATTTGCATTAGTAAGGAATGCGGGGAAGGAGCTGCGCCTCCAAAACACACCACTGGGATGTTTGTCCTCGCTCTTCTAAATTAAATCTGCGATGAAATAATTCTGTTTCAAATGCCTTTTCTCGCGGCTTTTCTTTGTAACTCGTTATTGCCTGTACCCAGCGATTGTTGGAGGCTCACAAGCAGAGCATTGAGAGGTTTTCTTTCCATGAATGAAGTTCTGTCCAGCCTGCGAACAGGGACGGCACTTCAGGAAAATGCCCAGAAAGCGCAGGGGAAAATCGGGGGCTGCGAATGCAAACGCAGCTTCAAACAGGCCAGCCTTGTTTACTCGCCCAAAAGAAGATCGCAGGGCCGGCTTTTAAATCCCAACTGGAAGCAAACTTACTCGGCCGAGATAAAACGCTCCGAAAATCAGCTTTAAAAAGCTGGGTTTGTGGAAGCTTTTTTTTTTTTTTTTTTGGCGATTAACATTTCCACTCCCGCGCCGCCGGCCGGGGAGCTTCTTTTGGGGGGCCGATGTCACCAATAAATGAGCTTTGAAGCGAGGGAAGGCGGAGCCGGGGCTCGGCTCCGGGGCCATAAATACCACAGTCCCATGTCAGGGCGAGTCGGAGGCGCCGCGGGAAGCGCAGCGAGCATCACCGGGAGAACATCCCCGAGCATCCCGGCACACCGAGAGCCTTTCCCCCGAGCGGAGCATGAGGCCGGCGGGCAGCGGGAGCCGGGCTCGGAGCGCAGGGGCAGCGCTGCTGCTGGCGCTGCTGCTGGCGCTGCCCGCCGCCGTGCGCGGCTGTAGCTGCGCGCCCGCGCACCCGCAGCAGCTGCTGTGCGATGCCGCGCTCGGTGAGTGCCGCCCGGGGAAGGGAAAGGGAAAGGGAAAGGGAAAGGGAAAGGGAAAGGGAAAGGGGCTGCGCTGCCCCTTCCCTGCGGAAAAACGGGCCACGGGGGTGCTCTGCCGGAGGGGTTGGTGGTTATCAAGGCATGGGGTTGCTGGGGTGGAGAGTGGCTTTTTTAAAAAAATTATTTTAATTTTTAATAGAATTAAAGTAATATAAATTATAATAAGCTATAATAATTATAATAATAGAATAATTATATAAATTATAATAATAAAAATGAATTATAATAAAATCTATACAATTATATATATCTATATAATATATCTCTATATATCTATATAATTATATATAGCTATGTAGATCTATATATCGATATATAGATATATAATTTTATAGATTTTATCTATTTCACAAATTTATACCTTTTCCTTACTTTATATATACTATATAAATTATATATAATATAATGTAATATATGCGCTATATGCCATATAATATATACAATATATGAGATGTGTTATATATATGGAATATATTTAATATATACCAGATATGTCATATGTCATAGATTTTATAGATAATATATAATTTTAATATATTTAGTGTATATTATGTGCTTTGTATATTATATTCATGCTGTATTTTATACGTTTTATAGATTTTCTAGATTTCATAGGGTTTATGTATTGTGTATTTTTAGGTGTTACAGATTTTATAGCTATTGAAGATTTTATAGATTTGCATATTAGGTCCTAACTTAGAGAATACCTGAGCTTTCAAATATCTACTGCTATATAGCGCAGTATCTGCTATATATAAAATATTCTATCTGCTATATATAAAATAATCTATCTAAATATGCCTGCCATGTGTAAACTGCTCATATAGATATGCTTATAGCACTTCAGGGGAAAAAAACCCAAAAAACCCCAAAGGACCACCAAATGTAAGTTCCCAGTGCTAACTTGCTGAAACTTTTGAGCTCTGCTCTGCTATTCTCTCCTTGCTTTAATTTATTCGTGGTGTTTTCTGTCATTTTCTGGAGCAGGAAAGTGATAGGCCCTTTATTTTCTGCAGATAAACTGGCTCCAGCAGCTCTGTGTGAACGTAGCTCTCCAGTTTTGGGGCAATTGTGCCTCGTGACAGGCAGGCAGCTCCATGCTTGTCAAACAACTCATAGAAAGAGCCCAAAGATCCCAAAATTAGGCCTCAGGGGGATGAGCAAAAGTGACATTTTGAGAAAATGTGACATTTTGCAGCCTTTTGATTTCATGAGCTCGGGCTAAGGCTGGTTAGCTTCCACGGGGTGTGAGCGGTAAATGTAGAACATGAGTTTCCAAAGTGCCACAGAATTAGCATCTCTATGGGGCAGGCAATACCTTCTGCATACTGATTCATTGCTTTTATGCCCTGACAGAAAATCTTTGTGGCCATGACAAACTCAGAGCTCTGTTTGTGGCCATCAGTGAAATTGGTTTTTAATCTGCCCGTGTTCAGGGATCTCTTTCATGGAGGTGCCTCCACCAGGCATTACACACTTGGGGGTGTTTGAGGAGGGAAAGGAAATTAGAAGTTGTGCTACAGCTAAATGTGTGTGCATTTAACTGTGCACGGGAAAGTGACAGTTTCTCAACAGATTTAATGTAAAAATTTTCCAAAATTCATGACTTTACAGTATAGAGGAAACTTAAAATGTTCATTAAAGAGTATTTTCATTCATAGGGAAGCCATTCTGGTGATACAGATTCATATTTACTCATGTCTTAGATGTACTTGACAAACAGGAGCTGTATCATGCTAGTTTTTATTTAAATACTGAAGATAGTTTTGTGTTACAATGTTTGGACTTGATGCTCAAGCTCTCCCTCCTCTAAATATTCCTATCTAAGTAAACTTCCTCTTTTGCCTGAGGAATGTTTATGTCAAGGATCCCTTTGTTCCCTATTTATACTTTGAAAATACCATCCCTGTGTATTATAAAACGGGAGCTGAAGAGAATTCTTCAGATCAATAAGTGCACAGATATTTTTTGTGCATACATTTGCAAACACACACAAACACACACGTATAAAACCAGCCCTGAGCATTCACGGCTGAATTCCTGGCTGCGCTTTGGCCACAACATTTTGCACGAAGGGAGTGAAATCCCTGGGAAGGAGCTGGAGTGGAGCTGCCTGTCCCGTGTGAGAGGAAGCTCCAGGGAGCAGCTTGGCACAGCAGCTCCCCCAGGCTGGTGCCAGCAGCCTTTGTGCCCAGGAGAGGAGCTGTGCCCGGCAGGAAGGGGCACTGCGGGCTGGAGCCCTGGCCAGGCACTGCTCACACCCTGGGAACTGGGGCTGTGCCTCCACAGCTGCCTTGGGGACACACCTGTGGCCTTGGGGACACACCTGTGGCCTCGGAGACGCAGCTGGGACCTCAGGGACCTCAGGGCCACCTGGCCCCCAGCCATGTGCTGAGACTGTTTCAGTTCTTCAGTTATTAAATTCATTCATTCATTAGGTTCATAGCCAATGAATTAATGCCATAAACCCAGCCAAGGATTTCCTTGCACATCTTATTAAAATAAAGATGCTCAAAACGCCACAGTAAAAGCAGAGATAAAGTCTCAAACTTGCTTATGACACTATCCACCATCTCATGTCCTTCAGCAAGGGACACACCTGTCACCTCAGGGACCCCAGGGCCATCTGAGGGCTCCCAGATGACTCCCAGCCACATGCTGAGACTGTTCCAGTTCTTTACTTATTAAATTCATTAAGTTTATCCTATGGAGTAGCCACAGACTCAGCCAAGGATTTCCTCGCACATTTATTAAAATAAAGACACCCTGACCCAACACTCCAAAGTGAAAGCAGAGATAAAACCTCAGACTTGCTCATGGAGCTACCAACCATCTCACGTCCTTCAGCAAGGGACACACCTGTGGCCTTGGGGACACACCTGTGACCTCAGGGACCCCAGGGCCATCTGGTTCCCAGCAACATGCTGAGACTGTTCCAGTTCTTCACTTAATAAATTCATTAATTCATTAAGTTTATCCTATGGAGTAGCCACAAACTCAGCCAAGGATTTCCTCACACATCTTATTAAAATGAAGATGCTCAAAACTCCACACTAAAAGCAGAGCTCAATCTCAGACTTGCTCATGGAGCTACCAACCATCCCATGTCCTTCAGCCACCGTGTCAAGGGAATATTTTTCATTTCCTCCAGCATGACTTTGATGGAGCTGGAAGGATTGGGTTGATGTTACCTGAACCTCTGACTGAAAGTGCGAAGCCACTCAGCAACAGCACTTTTGGGAGATCCAAGGACAAAGAAGCACAGAAATTAATTAAGTCCGAACGAACTCGTTTGCTTTCCCTTTCCTTATGGTGATTGGTGCCGTGACACTTGGTCCTTCACTGCCAGGAAGGTTTTGTGGCTCTAAATGCCCAGGTAGCAGAGCACCTGAGGGACCTGAGAGTGCCCAGGGGATGTTTGACAGAGTCACAAATGTGACAAATGTGACAGAGTCTGGGGAGCTCCTGGTGCGCCCACATCCAGGGCTGAGTGTGGAGGGAGCAC
This sequence comes from Sylvia atricapilla, assembly GCF_009819655.1. NCBI lineage: Eukaryota > Metazoa > Chordata > Aves > Passeriformes > Sylviidae > Sylvia > Sylvia atricapilla. The sequence goes on along the minus strand of NC_089150.1, from coordinate 18,615,862 downwards.
TGTGGGGTCTGTCGGGGTAAATCAGGAGTGCTCTCTCTGCCAGTGCTGCCATTCACCCACCCCTGGGTTTGTTCATCCTCCCACAGAGCCCTCAGAGCACGGGATTTTGTACACACACTGCAGACATTTCCATGAGCTTCTCTGTAGTTTGAAAGTTCACTCCAGAGCAAGGTGACTCCTGATTTGTGGGGAGTGCCCGGCACCACGAGATGCACACCTTTTGTACAAAAATAGAGAGACATCCCTCTTGTGCTCTTCTAAATGGTGCTGAGGCCCTCCTAAAATGTGCTGCATTCCTTCAGCCCCCAGAGCACAGCCCGGAGGACTTTCTCTGCCAATGATGAGGTTTAATTAAACACGCTAATTATCAGTGCAGAGCACAATGCCCAGGTTTTCTCCTTACAAAAGATGTGGGGAGGAGGTTCTGGATGACAAATTCAGTAGTGAGGCCCTGGACTGCCAAGCCAATACATGAAAACTCTTTGGAAATTTGCCTTTTTTTGGAGAAGAACATGGATGCAATTGAGTTTACCAGACAGTGCCAAGGTAACAGATTTCTCTTTTGCCACTGAATTTGTCAGCCTGGCCTCAATTCTGGACCAATGTGAGCTTCAAATCAGGCAGTCTGGAGACAGAAATGGGGAATGGACAGCCCTGATTCCATCCTAAAGTCTGGCACTTTCAACTGATGCTGGTTTTTCCTCCTGGGCTGTTTTTTGGACAGGAGAAGAAATATGTAAATGCTTCACATTTCTTAGCTCTGTAACACCAGTTCCCTTCAAAGCTGGTTGTATTCTTTCTGCTTTACACTGTCTTATTATTGTTTTTTCTTAAAAATATATTGAAAATTATATTTTTACCCAACAGCAATGACTAACAGGTCTTGAATTCATACATATATATATATATATATATAAAATATAGCTTCAGAAAACAGTTCTGCAGCTTTGGAGAAGAGTGACACATTTCAAAATAGGATGGAAACTTTACAGCTGGAGCTTGGCAGCATTTTCAGCCCCTTAAAATCTCCCAGGATCAAACATTGTAAAGATGTGCCAGATAATATATTAAATTTTAATCATATTTAAACATAACAATTGTCTTTAAATGCACCAGAGTTAAGTTTTCGGAGTCAGCTCTTCTGTGGGATAATCACAATATGCTGTTTCTTTATTACCAAGTTTCAAATGAAAACTTTCATGGTTCAGTGTCCCTCGATTTTTTTTTTTTTTTTTTTTTTTTTTGCCTCTCTGCCATGCAATATCCAGTTTTGTGCTGGAATGGATTAATTTGTTCATGATTAGGTGAGAAGTAATTTTTGCCTGGTGGGAAAAATCAGCTTTGGGGACTTCATTGGGAATAGGGACAGTGCTTGTTCTGAGTGAGGAGAGGAAATGAAATTCAGTGTTTTATTGTTATTTTCTTGTTATTGTTATTTTCTTTACTCACTGGCAGGGAGCAGTGGGGCTGGGCAGGGCTGGTCCCTGCATGTCCAGGCTGCTGAGCCCCTTCAGGGGGGCTTTGACCCCAAATTTAGCAGTGATGCCATTGCCCTTCGTGTCTTTGGGGCCACAGTGTCCATCCAAGCAGTGACAACCCCCACAAGGGACGGTGGTGTGACAAACCTTGGCTTTTTGTGAAGCTTTTTTTCTGAATCCTATTAAAAATCTGGGCTCCTGATGCTGTTCCTTGGGCAACACAGCTCCTGGCAGGATCCTGGGGCATGGGTGATGCTTCCAGACCCCCCTGACCTGGACTCATGGAATCCTGGAATTCCTACAGCTTTTTGGACTCCTCCAGAGCATGGAAAGCTCATTTTTCTTCCTGCAGAGGCAGATCCCAGTGCTTTGCACCACCTCTCTCCTCTAGGGTGCAATAATGCACATTTCCAGGATGTCAGTGACCAGGAAGGGATGTGCAGCTGCCATCCCTCAGGGCTCCCACACAGGAGTGGAAGCTGAAATTCTGCTCCAAGAACTGGGAATTGGAGGGTAGAAATGCTGCACTGGGCCTCTGCTGTGCCACTTCTGTCCCAAAGAACAGGTAGAAAAGCACCTGAGTGTGGTTCTTGGGAGGATTTTTGTGCCAGTTCCATCTGCAGAAGCAATGAATCCTCTCAAAACAAGCTAAAATTGTATTCATTTCAAAACTAAGGTTTGTGCAGAGGGGCTGAAAATGAGGCAAATCTCAGCCTTTTCCTCAGCAAGGGGCTGAGGAGAAAAGAATTCTAGCCTTGTGTGTCCCAGCAGTGCTCAGGAAACCAGTGCTGGCGGGCAGGAATCATTCACAGTCATCCTTCCCTAGATCCACATTTTGTTATGTGACAAATGTTACGTTCATCAACAAAAATTATTGAGAAATTAACCCATCTTTCATCTGTTGTGGCTGTAGAGTGCCCTGTCCAACTCTATTAGAGGAAAGAGGACCAGGTTTCTTGACTTCTCTAAGTACAAAAGGAATATGAATTTCTCTTACTGACTTTTATGCATACTTTTATACCTATTAATAGCACTTTCAAATAATTTTTTTAAAAAAAACTGGACAACATGAATTCTAAGAAGTAGTGTAGTTTAAAGGAGCTGCTGATGCATTTAGAGAGAAGAAAAAACATCTGGCACCTTGCAAAGGCCCATCACTGGTCAAAATGCCCATGGCTGGAAATTCAGGAATAATTGCAGGACACAGAAATTGTTTGGTATCACAGCCTGAAACTTCTCAGTGCTTCAAAAAGTGCAAAAATCCTAAAAAAACCTAGCTGCTCTGGCTGCAGGAATGCTCTGATTACAGTTCTGTGGATTTGTACCTGAATATGCAGTGAAACACCTCAAGATTGCCATGGAATGAATTCCTGGAATGCTGCTGTGGGAATGGCACCGAGTCCTTCCTTTTGCAGCTAAATAGTGGAAATAAATTTCACTAAAATACTCGTGAAACAGCTTCCTAAGACAGAGCCTGAATTTCCTGTTTGGAAATAGGAAGAATAAGACCCGAATAAGAGCTACAATTAACCCTACATCGACTTGAGGGTTTAAGATAGAAGCAAACACTTTGAGAACTTAAAAAAATCCAAGGAAGTTCAGTTTCCTAACTCACTTTTCAGGGCTGAATTCAAGACGTGAATCTCACTGTCAATCTCATGCAGCTCTAAGAAACGCTTCCCAATATTGTGTAGATGAGTGCTCTTCAGAACTCTGCCATTTCTGCCTGAAAATGGGGCTCAGAATGGGAAACCCCAGAAATTCTCCTTCCCTTTGCTCGCTGGATTTTCATGGCAGTGCTCCCAACTCTTCAAGGCCGTGGCTGTACAAATGAGGTGGCATCACAAAACTCAACAGCAGGATGGGATTTTAAGGGGCCAAACCCACTGAGCACAACATGCCTGTCAATTAGAACATGACTGAAAACCATAACATAATTTAGCTGAGTGAAAAAAACCAAAAACCTTCCAGAGCTGGCTGTTGGGTAATAAAATGAAATTTCAGAAGAATTGTGCTGGTTGCCTGACTTAGAAGTAACTCTGTCACACCAGCTTGTTGCTGAGTGTGCTCTAAATTCAGGAGAGGACAACTAAAAAAAATAGTTATTTTTACTTAAAATCATTTGTTGTCATTCTGGGAAACTAAACCCCATCATTTCAAAAACACCATTTCCACACAACACACCGAGGGGAGAAACAAAACTCGAGCTTAGAAACAAAGATGAAATAATATAAAACAGAGCCCATGAAAGGCTGCCAAACTCTTAATCCTATTAATGTGCCAACTTTAATCCTAAACTTTCTCATTAAAAACTATCCCAGCAATGTGGAAGGGCCGTGTCCCCATGAATGGAAATCCACAATAACATCGTGTATGTTGTCCTACAGGCTTTGGAGCATAAAGAGTGTGTTATTCTCTGGCTGAAATTAGGCAGATGTTGATTACCAGTCAAGTGATGTGGTATCTGAGGCTGGTGAAGCAGAGAGAAATGTTTCTGGTAACACGAGGAGCAGCTGTGAAAATAGAGCTGACCTTGAGCAACATTAGGAAATCGGGGTAGTTTTTAGGTGATATTTAAGTTAAAAAGAATCCCACGTTTCTGTTAAAAATACGCTCGTTTCTTCAGTTTGAAAGTTTATAAAAATTAAATTCTAAACTCTCATAAATTGAATGTATTCTTCTAATTAAAAAAATAAATAAAACCACATAATCTTCTGGTTTAACAAGGAAGCCAAACCTGATCAACTCCTGCCTTCAACATGAGGAATTTTGGCATCCTGAGCCAAAACCACAGAGATGCACAAAATCCTGACCTACCTGGGAGTCTAATGAGCTTAAATATTCCACACCCTGAAAGCCTGAACTGGAAATGCAGTTTGGATCCAGACTAGAACAGGTCTGTGTTAATAAAACCCTGCAGAGGAACCAAACTCTGCAAAGCATTTACACTGAGAAATAACACAGTGCAAATTAATATCCTTATCAAATAGTAATTAGAAAATCCTCAAAAAATCATTTGCTTTATCAATTTGGACAGTATTTGTGGGGTTTTCAGCCTTCAAAAGTTGCTGTGCAGTTTTAGCCCATGAATTTCAGTGCAAGGCTTTGATTTCTCAGTTACAGATTTGATTATCTCACCACCCTGATTTCCTCGTGTACTGGAAACATCACCAAGAGTAAGAAATGCTCTTCCATACATTGATTTCCATAGATCAAAGGGAAAATCCTGCTGCAGTTACAGTTAAATTCTTTCTCCAACAAGCTCTGTGTTTACAGATCCCAAACACTTTTGTTCAAATAATCCAAAAAGCTCCACAGTTTTTCTTTCTGATGATTTTAGAACCTGTGCTTCAGTTGATTGCTGTGCTGATGATTTAGTTATTTTACAATTAGAAGCGTTTATTGATGGAATTTTTAGGAAACAAAAACACAAAGTGGGAAAAAGAAAACTGCCTCTAAATCCCAACCAGCAGAAACATCTTTTGAACTAAAGATTCCTCACCTTTGGGTCTGGGAGTTGTGGAGCAAGAGTGCCAATGTAGATTTACAGATAAGAAACCCATCCTGAAAACCCAGAGGAGATTCTTTGTCACCCTCACTCAGTATGGGCCAGCTTTGCTGCTGCTCATTCTGTTTGCATCTGGAACTGAACTCAGTCCACAGCCCAAACATCTGAGCTGAGTTACAGTTTGGAAATTAAGCTACTGCTTGCTGCTCTGTCCTGCTGAAAGATTAATTTATAGAGGAGCCATTTGCTGAAAATATTTCTTCTTTTTCAGCTCTTTAAAGATCATCCAAAGAGCATTCAACACTGGCTTGTTCTCAAAAGAGAAATAAAAAATGTAAAGGTTTCCACTCCTGAAAGAATCAGGATGGAGCAGCACCTCAGCAGATCCTGAAATAAACATCTCTCTCTCTCCTGAGGTCTGAAACAATTCAAAGCTGTGCAATAATTCTGAAATCAACCCTGCAGAAGAAGGCTTGGGAGGTTGAAAGCATCAGAGGCAATTATAATATTTTCTGTATACATGAATGTGAAACTATGTGGGACACCTGCACTCCAAGGTGACAGGAGCCACTGGAAGCTATTCCCAGATTTTTTCCCAGGGCAGTGTGTTGTACCCATCTCATCCCCAACCTGGCAGCACCATTAAGAATTTGGCAGCACTCCTGCACGAATTTAGGAGTCATTTTTGACCTCCCTCAAGCACTGCCTGAACCATTCTTCATTCAGTGCCCAGACTCCACTTCCAGCCTACCCCTACCCCAACACTGGGAATCTGCTGTACAAGAATTAAAAAAAAAAAAAAAAAATAAATTTTTGAACCATTTCCTGCCCCTACACTTGGAATCTCTTCTATAAGAATTTCAAAAATGGATATTTTGAGCCATTTCCAGAAGTTGTGATGGTGCCAGCAAGTTTTGCTTTAAAATCCCCAACAAATCCAACTGGAGGTAAAACATACGGACATCCATGGCAAAGGTGGTCTGGAACTGACTGGAAGTGTCCCAGTAAATTCATAACAACCAGATTCTGAAAGATCCAATTAAATAGGAATTGATTTGCCAAAGTGAGAGTTGCCTGAGTTCAGCTCAGGCTATTTATGATAAATAAAGATGAGGATCCATATGACAGAAAGTTGCAAAGCAAATACCTGCAAAGGAGTAAAAAGCAGGGGAGCTTTTGCAAACAGAGTACAAACCTTCTTCATGCAATACAGAGCACCTCGAAGTGTGTGAGGTGGAGTTACAGCACTAGCAGATCCTCTTTTTTTTGGACTCAGACTAGAGAAAAATGAAGGCCATTTTAAGTGAGAAAAGAAATGACTGGCATTTTCATGAGAGGGTAGCTGGCAAATCCCTCAGCATGAGCAGCTAAACCCAGAATATTTGCTGTTCAGGGACTTGCTTTGGAAAGGACTTAATCAGTTCAGGTTCAAGGCAATTTAGTGAGCCATGAAATCACCCTGGTGGCACTGGCAGGGAGGGCTGCTCACGGCAGGAATGGTTCCTGCTCCCAGGGATCTGTGGAATACCCACAGACATTCCCCAGTGACTGACACCACACCACTGCCACTCCTGCTGGGAGCCAACAAGTGCAAATCAAATCCTGAAACACTGAGAAAATAAACCCTTCATCCTCCCCAGAATGATCTCTAAAATAATCTGCTTTAAAAATACCAGTGTGTACATAAAGGTACACATTGGGTATTAAATTAATTATTTTCCAACATTAATTTATGTCAATCAGCCGATAACTTTGGCCGCTTTTTGGGAGCATCAGTGATACCTGTGAGCTTCAATCTGAGTTGCAATCTCTGTTACCAATGCTTCTTTCCTCCTTCCTCTCATCTGTATTCTGAGAAATGACAATATTTTATGTATATGTGAATATTTAAGCAAGTTAATTTGCTCTCTTTGTTGGTGAAATTCAAAGCTTTACTATAAGCAAACACGGCAAGTAAATATCTCTGACACCACTGAGCAATCGAGCAAGTTTAGTTAACAAAAGGCAGAGAAAGGGAGAGTGGCAATGCTGGACAGATGGGACACTTGCTCTAAATCATGGAGGAAGATTTGACAACTTCTTGTACATTTTAGAGGTTTTGTGAGCAATATAAATCAGGGGCCAATAGACCGTGTTTAATTTAGAATCCTGTCCAATTTTACCTTTTCCATCCTGTGCAGAGTTGCTTTAAGGGGATTCATTAATTTTGCTTTTGCACAGATCCCTCTTCTTTTTTCGAGGTTCATTATTTACTCTCCTTGCCTGCTGACTCTGTTCCCTCTCTGCAAGAAAAGTGAAGTGTCTCACACGTTTAGGTCCCTACCTAATGAATATTTTTGTCATATTGACTCCTGAAACCAAAGTGTTTCACGCTGTTCTTGGGTTCCTTGGCAGCTCTGACAGAATTTTGTGCTATTATTCTCCTCCAAGATACCAAGAGTGGACCATAATATATTGGCTTCAGCTTCTGTGCCCTCCAAACACAAAGAAAGTCAATGAAATAATGTGGTCACACCCTCTCTCCACTGATTTTCTTGGACTCCTTGCATTATTTTACTACAACTTGACTTGTGACTGCAGCAGATGGGGTTCTGCTCACAAATTGCTCACAAACTTATTATTTATTTTGCTTTTTGGTTGCTTACATTTAAATTCTTGGCCAGTTCCAGATGCCTGACTCCAAGTGGAGGCAGATGTGAGCTGCAGTGGTGTTTTCTGGCCAGGCTGCACACAGACATTCCCCTGGAATTGCAGCTCTCCCCATGAATTCCAGTGCCCTCCTGGGATTTGCAGCCTCATCTTTGGCCTCCCACTGAACCCCCTGAATTCATTCACCACCCAAACTGCAAATGGACACTGCTGAACATCTCAGTATCAAACTTGTCCCCAGGTTTCTCTTACCGAATACAAATTTTAGCCCTTGTGGTGACAGGGTGTTAATAAAACCCCTTCTTTCCTAATCCCACAGCAAGGAAATCACCTTCTCACCTTTGTTTGAGAAAACTGAAGGGAAAACTCTTTGTTCTAAGCTTTGTTCTGGCTGGAACAAAACCTGTGGCACCACCAACACTGCACTGGGGTATTCCTGAGTGGTTTATCCCAATATTCAAACGAAAATCATTGTTATTACACCACCAATTAGGTGATGCAGCAGTTCTGGAAGCTTCCGTTATGTGACTGCAAAAATAAAATAGGCTACATAAAATAGGAAACGTGGAGAGTGAGACAGTTAAATGAGGAGCTCTTAAAACTAGACAGGCACATCTTTATCAGGTGGTGTAAAATTGCAAGGATTGCCACAGGTGAACTGAGAATAGAGTTCTGTTTTACTGCAGCCAGCTGAGAAAGCAGAATAAAGGAAAACCAACACCTGGAATTAACCCCAGCCTGTCACCTCAGGACAGCGACAGCCCCAGAGCCACTTCAGCTCTTTCCTGCTCTATTCTAATATTATTCTGTTTTATTCTATTACTCTGAATTCTGTTTTATGGTTCTAAATCACTGGAGCTGAAAGATTGCCCTTTACAGCTCCAAACCCCTCCCGTGGACTCTTCTGCACGTTCTTTTGACAGATTCTTTCAGTGCATAACCCCAAGACAGCTCAGAGTCAAAGTCATGTTCCAACCACGTTTGAGTAGCCTGGATCAGAACTGCTGCAGTGCAGGGGAGGGAAAATGGATCAAGAATTACTGGGATTCCTTTGGCTATGTAAAACAGGGTTGGAACTCAGTAAAGTGCAGCAATGGGGCAAAATCCTCATTTTCCTTTCAATAACTTCTTTAGAAATAAAACCAAAAAAGAGCCTATATATACACTTTGGAGGAAATAAAAGCCCTCTTCTCCCCCAGCTCCACAAAAATCATCACTTTGGACAAGAAGAGTTTTTGAACAGAGTTTGCATAAACTCAAGGTCTCTGTGGTTGGGCCTCCAGCAGTTTTCACTGTGGGATTTTCCTTTTACCAAAATTCTGGGTGGGATCTGCTGGGAATTTAAGATATTTATGGAGCAAGTTTGAAGCTCCTGCACCCCAAAAGAGGAAAAAAGTTCTAATAGATAGATAATAGATAGATGATAGAATTAATCTTACAGCAGAAGAGTGCTGACAGAACCAGCTGCATATTGTGTATGAAAGTGCTTTCCTTTTGATGAAAGGGCAGATTTTTATAGAGAGAACTTAATTTGAACATAAAAGCCTTCAAAATCACTCACATCCATATCCTGTGCCCATAGCTCTGCTACATTTCACACTGCACTCTCTGACTGATGTGGTATTTAAGGGAAAATCCCTTTTTGGATGTTTTTTATCTCTGTTTTGGATGCCACCCTCAGTCCAACCATGTGACAACCACACACTTTCATTTCTCTCTCTCTCTCCTTGTGCATTTTATTCCTTCTCTCTCCAAGAGCAGGAGCATCTCAGAACAGCTTGACTCAAGTGTCAGACATTAAAGAGGCAGGTGGAAGGAAATGCTCAAAAATGACTCTTTGTATTTTAGGTAATTAAATGAAAGGGCTAAATTGAGGCTTTCAAATAGAAGAGAAAAAAAAAAGAGCTTCATAAGTCTTGATGATAACTTTTTAGGAACTTACATCTTTTCCTGTCAACATAGTCTTTTGAAGTCTCATTTCAAGGTTTTTGTGGCAAAGCTGATTGTGTTTATAAACTTGTGAGATAGGAACTAAACCTTCCTGATTTCTTGAGAGGAAGAGACGGAGATCACATTTCTATTCAAAGAGCTCTGGTGTAGCCTGTAAAAAACCTGAAGTGAGCTGGAGGCACAACTGAAACAGATTCTTCCTCAATATGCCTATATCTATTTATCTATTTATATTTTATATTTTATATTTTTATAGTTTTAAAACAAGAATGCACATAAGTGTTATATATTACCTATATATCATATATATATATGTTATATAACTTACATATATATAAGATATATATAAATATAATTTCTTGTTCAGCAGTATCTTAAATATCTTCCTAGATATTTCTATTTCTAGATAATTATTTTTCACTATTTTTCACTATTAGCAGATGGAGAAAAAGACTTCATTTGTTCATCAGTTTTTTACCTTCTCCTTTACCTCCTGCTCCTTAAGATTATAAAGTTTATCTGGGGACTGAACTCCAACTCACTTTCCTTTTTGAAGGAGTAGTAAAATTGATTATTTTAGCTGAGTAAAGTTGCCTGTCTTCAAACACTTGGACTGTGAAAAGTAGCTAGAGGATAATCTCACCACTTAAGTCCAGCAATATTATATAAAATATTAAATACTGTAATACAGAATGCATTATTTAACAATACCAACTGGAGACAATGAGAGTAATTCTTCACTCGACAGTTTTCCCGCAGTTATTGCCTTAGAAATAACTCAGAGTGTAAAAAGGACACTTTTTAAGTAAAAGGGAATAGATGAATTTCAAGGATTTGGTTTATCCAGATTCCATCCATCTGTGCCTTGGAATGGGCCCTGCAGTCACTGCTCAGTTCTTTGTGTCTTCTCTCCTCTCATATTTCGTTGGTTTTGTAACCATGGTGGAGTAAAATCAATCCCATGGCAGGGAATTTCCTCAGAGTAAGGAAATGCACCGGGAAGAAAAGTAATTCCTCATACTCACAAAAATCTCTAACACACAAGGTGATAGTACAGTTTGTTTACAGGTATTAATTAGTGTAGCTAATTCCAGAAGGAAATCACCCAGGTTTGGATTAATTAGGCAGGATTAATGCCTAGCTTTATACTCTTATTAAATACAAACACTTTTGTGTTGTACAAACCCTGACACTTTTCTCCTGACTGTATAAACACAAATACCTCAAATGATAAACTAAATACGTTCTGTGTTCGTAGATGATCAGTTCATCTGATCTTCTACTGATTTACAAATGGTTGGGAGAGGTTCACTGTTATTCAGGAAAGAAGGAGTAAAGATATCCTTAACACATTTCTAACCCTGAGTTCCCAAGGGCTGAGCATTGTCCTCCTATACCTCAAACCCATTTCCCTTCAGTTCAGTCACCTGAGACAACCTCCAGCTGCAAAGGGAGGATAAAAAAAATGCCATTTTATTAAAGCTGAGCCCACAGAAAAGCTCCATCCTCCTACTGGAACAGCCAAGTCTGTATTTTTAGTGCAGAACGAATCCGAGGCATTGGGAATTACTGGCGCCCAAACGTGAAATCTGTGCCTGTGCATCGCAGAGATGCAAATTCCTCATAAGGAAGCAATAACAGCTAAATGACATTATTTCTGAACAACCAGGGGCCGTTCTCACTCCCACAGAGAGGCCAAGGCAGCCGTGGAACACTTGGAAGAGTGGCCTGAAAAGAAGTGTAGAGTCAGGGGAACCGTGAGCCCCCCGAAGCACGAGTGAGGAGAGGGAGATGCCCAGGAATGCTCCAGCAGGAAGTGCTTGTGGTTAAACCCAGGAGCAGCCACAGGAATCAAGAGCTCTGAGGAGACAGCCAGACGACACAGATGGCAAAAAAAAATATATATATTAATGCACAGAAAATAAAAATAAAAAGAAAGGCTAGAAGAATGAAAAGTCACCGAAAGATCTCTCTGTGTTTGAATCTGTTTTGAGAAGGAGAGAAGGGTGAAACCCAAAGAGCTGAAAGTTTAGACAATTAAACTTTTGTACTGTTAAAAAAAAAAAAAACACACCTCAATTTGTCCTCCTTTGCCATCTGGAAGCTTTCTCTTAAACAAACAAAGGAATGAAACACACACAGCACAAAAATATTTCTCATTTTCATCTCCACACCCACCAAAAGGTCTCCTCATGGCAAACCCCAGGATGTCACACTTTCAGCCTTGCCCAACTTCGTGGAGACCCCTGGAGCTATCAGGGATTATCTGTAACCTTCCCCTCATGTGCTAGCAAGCAGAATTTCATAAAAACGGGGAAATGCACAATGTTTCAACATTAAACACGTGGGGAAAGTAATACAGAATGTATTATTTAATTATTACTATTATTATGTTTTAATTATCCCACACTGAGTAGGCAAGAAGAGATTTCCTGCACATGAACCACGTCATGGTACTGGGAAAATAATGTTGTTTTCTCAGCCCTTTTCTTCAGAATTGAACAGATTCTTTAATGAGAAATCATTTTTTTTGTTTGTTTTAGGGAGTAATGCTGCAAAGGAGAGCATCTCAAAACAAAACACCCCCACCCTAATTTGTCCCTGCCAGCAGTGTAGAGCACAGACAATCCACAAGACTCTTCCCCAGGAAGGCGATCAGACACACAGTTAATTTGTGGCATTGCTCACATCTGCAGGTGATTAAAGACATGCTGCCACTTCCCGGGTGAAATGAGGAATTTGCTGCTGGTATTTAAAAAAAATGTCTTTCCTGCCAAGAAGTCTAAAATGCTCCTCAAGAAGGGTTCAATGGCTCAGGAGGAGCGGAGCATCCTGCTGCAGCTTGGAAGCAACACCTTGATTATTCCATCCAGTTTGCTGGGCTAATTAGTGAGGAAATGGGAATTGCCCAGGGTTAGGTGGGCCTGACCTCTACCTGCCTGGGTTTGCTATTCCTTTTCTTCAGCTATGATGTTAAATATGATAAAAACGAGGTCAGTCTAGTAAAAAAAATGGAGGTTTTTTGTGGGGAGGGAAGATGTGATTTTGATGTGACAAAACTTTCCTCTGCTCTGGCTTTGCCAGTGTCTCTCCACCAGCACAGACTGTTCTGACACCCAGGAGCTGCAGCCATCCAGAATGGAGTAAAAATGGGGCTCTCACTAATTTTGGGGGCTAAAGTTCCCCCAGATTTTGGAATTTTGGTCAAGCACCATGTTCTTAGAACCATAGTGCCAAAGAGTCCTGGAGTAGTTTAAACATCACACACAAGAGAAATGCCTCAAAGGAAGAGAGAGGAAAAGAATCCATTTCTTCTTTCCTAAAATCTCCTGTTCTCCTTGATTAAAGAACAGGAAATCCATCAGATACATCCAAACAGAAGTAATTTATTTCTACAGGTTAACACAACTAATGGTGTGCTCTGTGAAGCCTCAGAAATGTGACTTGAAAATTATTCTTCTAATTTCATGCATGAAATCAATGCTTTCATCTTCCCTGGCAGCACAGGCTTTCAGGAATTTACTTCAAGTCTATTTATTTGATCAACAATTCTGTCATCAAATTCTGTCCCTTTCCTCTGCTCACTGATGATAATGATGGGTATTTTGTCAAATTTTAGGCGATTCAAGCCTTCCAGAGATTTTGATGGACATTTTTTGTCCAAACTGAGTGGTAACATCAATCAGGTTTCCAGATTCTTGGGAATTGAGATTTCCATCACAGACAGCCCACTGACTTTTGTTTTCAGGAGCTCAGCTGATGTTCTTCTGGTAAAATCTTTAAAACCTACTTGTAGCTGAAGTGTCAAAACAACGCTAAAATCTCTCAATAGAATGTTCATTTTTGCTTGAAAAGTTGGGCATCTGCTCATTGCATTTAAATATTTCTCTCTCTCTCTCTCTCTCTCGCAGTGATCCGAGCAAAAATAATCAGTGAAAAGGTGGTTCCTGCCAGTGATGATCCCCTTGATACCCACAAAATGATCCGGTACGAAATCAAACAAATAAAGGTACATGGAATCACTCAGCTTTTTTGAAGTTCAATGCTGATAATCTCTGCATATTTCAGCCCAAAAAATATAAAATCATTTAACCCAAAATCCTGGGAAAGCTGGAAAAGGCTCCAGCTGTCCCCACAGTCAGACCCAGGTGAACTACACAGAATAAATCTCAGGAGGAATTAAAAAAAAGGGAAAGAAAAAAGAAAAGGAAAGGAAGCTGTCCTGACATTCAGGAAATTTTTACTAAATAATGACATTTTGATAAGGAACTTTGGAATTCGTAATTTTGAAGGTGCCAAAAAATGCTCCTCATTCTGTGAGTGGTGTCAGCACATCTGGTTTTGGGGGATCTCTGATCACCTGTGCCCTGATGGTGTGGCAGCTCTGCATGAGCCAAACTTCCCAAAGAGAGGGGAGAATTCCCAGCAAATGCCAGAATGTCCTGAGAGCAAACCCCTTTGTTCATTGTGAACAGGGATATTTGCAGGGCCAGGAGTCACAAAAACAAAAATCCATTTGTGTGAACGTTGCTGGGGAAGCAAACACCCAAAGACACAGGTTCAGAATCTCCCAGGATTTCTCCATTCGTTGTTCAGCTCCAATAAGGAGAAATACTCATCAATACAAGTTAAGACACAAGTTTTGAGCCCACTGAAGTCACTATCAAACTCTCACTGATGCTAAAATGATCCTGATTTACCCTTGTCTGGAATACACAAGGAGTAGGAAATCTCTCTAAATTAAAATGTGGGAGTGTGCACAGGTGAGGTGGGTTGGTTGGTTGCTTTTCAAGGTAGTTTCATCTCTCCTTTTTCACTGAATATTATTTTGTAATTTTGGCACTTTTACATTTACTGGGAACACTTAAGGAGATCATTATGGATGGCTATGTGCTTTAAAAAAAATGCAGTAATTCAAGTTGTATCCACTGATCCAATCCCCTGACAGGAGTTTGAGCAGGGAGAATCTTTGGTAAACAAGAATATCTCAAAGTATTCACAAGGATGGGTATCACACATGACTTCTGTTAAGGTTTTATAGCAATTTCAACAAGCAAATCTCTACCTGGCTAAAACAAACCCCAAAGCTCGTCACCATCTGCCACTTCCCATCTTCTTCAATATTCAGGATATATTCAAATGTTTCTTTACAGAAATAAGTACAACAATGTCAGAGAATTCCCTTTCCTCCCACTGGCACTTAAATGTTGTGCTGCTACTCTGCAGCACTTCAGGAACTTGATGGAAATTGAAATCACCTTACACTTCAGCACAAACAAGGAGAAGGAGAAATTTAATCTGAGTGATTGTTTCCAGCCTATAATACCATTCTTGATCACTCTGAAATCACCAAAATATATTTGTGTATTGAAACTGCTTCGGAGTTTCTCCCTAATTTTCACCAGTTCAAAACTCAGGCAGCAGGAAGAGGTGTTTATTTAATTCCACTCTGGTTCAGAGGGCAAGTCAGGCAGGCCTGGCCCCAGCAGAGATGTTTTTTTAAATAAAAGATGCTCTACATCATCACACACAGGCTTGGACTGACAACAGAAGGGTTGGGATCACCCCCACCCCTCAAATCCTTCCTTCTGACCGGAGAGAGCTCAGGACCAATCCCTCCCCTGCCCCCAGGACCCAGCTCCCTGCTCCAGGGAGGGAAGGGAAAGATTGTGGTTGGAAAACAGGAGCTCTGTGACCTGCCCAGCCTCTGTGGGGTCACCCCTGCATCCAGTGTGGCACCAGAATAAACCCAGCAAGGAAACAGTGCCCAATAGACCCCACAGGAGTGACAGAGGAGACAACCTGTGACACCCAAAGAACCTAACCCAGGTCAAAATGAAACGTGCTGAACAATCACTCAGTTTGCTGAGCAGCTGAGGGCAGAGCAACAGCTTGGCCACACCATGTCCTACCTCAGGGGATGGCATTTTAAAGAACTGAACTCCACAGAGGGTGGGAGAGGTGAGGATATTCCCTGCTCACCATTCCAACCTTCTCCCCAGTGCTGCTGAGGGTTTCTCCTGATGCAGTTTCTCACAAGCTGCAGGATGCCCACTGGCTCTGGGTAATCCAGTGCATAGGGTGGGGGACAGCCAAGGATTTGCTTTATACAACACAGCAAGAGAGAACAGACTCCCCAGTCATCCCTTTTGAGCTAAAAATACATCGAAAACTATCACCAAAAATTCACAAAAAATTATCACCTCGGTGTGGGTTTGGGGGAGGGCTTTTAGACCACTCGAGATATTCCCACTTTGCTTATCAATTCTCCCCTCTTGGAAAGGGAACACAGAACCCTTGGAGGTTATTTTGGACTGTAACATTCAGCACAACGCTGCTGCTTCTCTGCTCTGGGTTTTGAGCTCTTCCATTAATGTGATGGCTTAAATTCTGTTTTTCTCATTTTAAATCCAGTGCATTAGGCTTAGCATTAAAACGTTGCTATTCTAGGCAGAAATATTAGATATAATTTTGATATTCATTTTCTGAAATAAAAATAAATAACAAGGGGCTATTCATTTTATAGGGATGGGGCTGGCACGTCAAGAAGCCATAAACTTTTTCAAGTACTGTTCTTTTCTTGCAATATTTACAGCATTATATTAAAGAGAGACGATAATATGGGATTTACATGCAATTGAATATTTCTCCATGATATTTTTGTAGCTGACTTGGTCATCACCCTCATTCTAAAATCTGAAAGCAAAGCCACGTGCTGGTGCTGGTTCCACCCCTCAGGAGCACAGGGACAGTTTCCACACAGACTGGAGCAGCAGGTCCACATCTCTCCATCCCCCAAAATCCTCCCCCTGTTTTCCTATTTCAGTAAAGTCCCACCAGGAGCTCAGGTGAACCTGGACCACGCATCAATGCAGAACCAAATCCCACCACTTGATTCCTCTACAGAGAAAGATCCACGCTTTTAGGAGAAGGGGGATATGATTGAGAAGATTAAATATGATTTACTGAGTTAAACACAAGATTATAATCTTTAGAAATGACTGTAACTATTATATAGGTCAAAATCAGAGATAAGTCAGACAGTAATTTAAAAAAAAAAAACCCAACCAAGCAACCAAAAAAAACCCTGCAACAAAACAAACACTCAACTCATTTAAATATTAACCAAATCTCCATTATGAATTTCCATGGATATTTAAGGGGTTTATAGCTCAATCAAGGTGGGTTGTCTGCACAAAGCCTCCAAAGCTGAGATCCAAGGCTGAAATGTCCATGGAAAAGCTGCTCCCTACAACACCCTGAAGGTTTCTGAGCGTGGAGAGAGCTTGAGGCAAAGGACACTCGCAGAGCTCACGTGGTGGCCCCACACCAGACACATTTTCCTCGTCTTTGGGAGCTTTTCTGTGATTCCCACGGCTGCTCTGGACAGAGTGCCAGTTTGGTTTGTGTTTTGCCCTGGCTGGGCCTGTTTGGGTTTTTTCTCCTCCAAAGTACTTCAAATCCCAGCTAATATTTTTGGATCGGCCACGCGGTGACAGCAACGTTGGCTTTCTTCCCTCTCCTCCATAAACAAGGCTTCAGAAAAACCAACATATTACAGAGTATTTTCTAGTGGCCTGTGCTATTTCAGTCTCCTGGGAGGGCTGGAGGAACACAAACACATTTTCCAGTGACACCAGCTGGGGCTGGGAGAGCCGTGAGCCGCTGCCATTGTCCCCAGCTGTCAACACGTGGCATGATGTCACCAGGGCTGGTGGTGGCACACGAGGTGGTGACAGCAGCACCTTCTGCTCCCTCCTTGCTGTGCTGGGACACAGCTAAGCTTGTTTTTCATCTTTTAATGGCTCTTTTTGGATTTCTTTTTGGGGTTGAAACTGCTGGTTAAGGGGCAGCCAGCCCGAAAAGAGCTTTGATCCCAAATCTCTCCATTTTGGGGCTTGCTGGCTCACGTTTTCCAAGTTATTTGAGAAGGTCCCACTGCTGAAAATTTTGGATGTGGAAAACCACTTTGCTTTAGTGACCAAATCTGAAAAGAATGCTCAGGAAATGCTCCGTTCCTCAGCAGGCTCGTTGCCCCAGGAGATCCCACCAGCCACAGGGATCAAGAGAAGATTCCCCATAGGAATTTTCCCCATAGGAATGCACTGAGAAATATTTGCATTTTAGTCGAGGTGAATTGCTATCTCTGCATTGCTCCTTGAATGGAAGGTGCCAATAGAACAGAAATTGAAGAGAAAGTTTTAACAATCCAATAAATATGCTGGAAAAGCACATTTTAAAAGCTATAATTTAAAAAAATTAAGACCTGCTTAATTTCCTCCTGAAACCCTTGGATGTATTTCATGAAGTGTAGAGAACAAGTCCAGTCTTTGGTGTTTTCTCACATTAATTCAGACTTTGGAGCCTTCTCTAAAGAGACTCGCCCTGTTTCTCTTCCAGCTCTTGTTTGCAACTGGTTTTTTCATGCTTGTTTCCCACTACTGACTCTCTGCTTCTGATCATTTTCAGATGTTCAAAGGCTTTGAAAAGCTCAAGGACGTCCAGTATGTCTACACCCCTTTTGATTCATCGCTCTGTGGAGTGAAGCTAGAAGCCAACAACAAAAAACAGTATCTTCTAACAGGTAAAATGGAGCAAAATTAATGTAATGTGCCTGGAAATTCAGAAGTAGCTGTTTAGAGTGAAATTGCTAAAATATGCTACAAAGGAATTCATCTATGTACTAAATACGAACACAACAGGATGTAAAAGTTATGTTCAGCCATGGTCACAGTGGGATCTGCCATGTTTTCCACCCTTCCTCCAGCACTCTTGGAGCAGTTCCAAAGGAATTGAAGGTCAATAATGATATAATCAGTAAACAGAAGTTTTGATTCAGTATTTGCCATTATTATTTGATTAAAACCAACAATGCTGATCTTCCCAGGAATGCAAAGGTGCATAACGAGAAAACACTTGCCTGTGTGTGTCTGCAGGTCTGGGGTTCTCAGGAACTACAGACTTTTCTAGACACTTCTAAAATCCAGTTTAACTGCATTTGCATCCACCCCTCGCTGGCAGATTATCAACATCTTTAGAAAAAGATCCTTCCTCAGTCTTTTACATCCATACAGCATGCAATGAGGAGAATATCCTCTCTGTTAGAATGAAATTAATTTGAAAAATTTTCAAGTATGACTAATTTGGTGCAATTAGTTAAAAAGTCAAGGTGTTCTTACACTTCTGATATTTATAAAACATGTTTATTGCTTTGATTTTTTTGTGTTTTCCACGCTGCAGGCCAAATTTTAGGTGATGGCAAAGTGCTGATCCACTTGTGCAACTACATTGAGCCATGGGATGATTTATCCTTGTCCCAGAAGAAGAGCCTGAACCAGAGGTACCAGATGGGCTGTGGCTGCAAGGTGAGTGCAGAGCACATAAATGTAAATAAACATAATTTATCCGTATTTTTGAGAATAAACCCCTGTCAAAAGGAGGCTGCAAGGTGAGTGCAGAGCAGATAAATGTCAATAAACGCTGTTTATTCACATTTTTGAGAACAAGCCCCAGCCCAGAGGAGGCTGCAAGGTGAGTGCGGAGCAAATAGATGTAAACAAACACCATTTTTTCCCCATTTTTGAGAATAAACCCTGGTTCAAAGGAAGCTGCCAGGTGAGTGAGGAGCAGATAAATACCAATAAACACCATTTTTTCCCATTTTTGAGAATAAACCCCGGTTCAAAGGAAGCTGCAAGGTGAGTGCGGAGCAGATAAATGTAAATAAACAACATTTTTTCCCATTTTTGAGAATAAACCCTGGTTCAAAGAAAGCTGCAAGGTGAGTGCGGAGCGGATAAATGCCAATAAACACAGTTTATTCCCGTTTTTGCGAACAAGCCCCAGCCCAGAGGAGGCTGCAGGTGCTGAAGGCGCTCTCTGCCCCCAGATCACCACGTGCTACATGGTGCCATGCTCCATCACGGCGCCCAACGAGTGCCTGTGGACGGACTGGCTGATCGAGAGGCGGCTCTACGGGCACCAGGCGCGGCACTACGCCTGCATCAAGAGGAGTGACGGCACCTGCAGCTGGTACCGAGGGGGGCCTCCCCCGGAGAAGGAGTTCATCGACATCAGCGAGCCTTGAAACGCTCATTTCTCCTACAAACATGGCCCTGGGAGGCGCCTTCCACCCGACCCTGCACAGCTCTGCACGGCCTCGTGGTCCTCGTGTCACCTTGCTTAGAAAACCGACGCCAGTTTGTCCCCAAAGAGGCCGTGGGGTTGGCAGCGGTGCAGGACGAGGGACAAACAAACCTCCTGGAGGCACCTGCTGTGTGCTCTGTTCTGCTTTGCACAGAGGGCTGGCAATTGTCCTCCAAGGCGGAACAAGTTCCCTTTTTTTTTTTTTTTTTTTTTTTTTTTTTTTTTTTTTTTTTTTTTGCCAATGTGAATGTACAAGAACAAAAGAGTTGCCAGAATTTTGCCCCCTCCCCTGTTTGATAACCTGCAGATTAAGGGCTCCCCCCGTGTTTTATTCCAAAATCTTTCCCATGAACTACGAATGTTTTATAGAACTATTTTTTTTCCTTTTTTTTTTTCCTGTATGAAAGTCTTGAATACAAAAGAATTATTGTACAGTGTATATGTAAAGTATTATAACAATGTGCTATTAAAAAAAAAAAAAAGATTCACAAATATTTCCTTATCTGTTGAAATGAGTTGAACACTTCTGTGATTAAAACAATCTGTGCTCCACATTTTGTATGTTCCTTTATCCACAGAGTTGTAACTTCCATTGATAACTAAATCAAGAAACAGCGTTGATAATCCAAACTCCCTTCCCAAGTCAGCACTAAGCACAGCTTGCTGAAGGAAAAGCCAGATTTTTAATCCATGGGCTAAAGCGTTAATCCATGGATTTCAGCATTCCATGGAAGAAATTCCAAACCCCAAATGATGACAGGCTAAAACTGCTCAGAACTACAAAAACCACGTCCATGCTCAGGGCAGCTGCAGCCCTTTACACCTGCCTAAATACACCACCAGGTATTTTTTAGAACTTCAGAAACTCATGTGGAAAGACACGCAATAAATATTACACAACTTACACTGCAATGGTTTCTGGAAGCTCTCGGGTATTTGACCCTGTTCAATTGGATTTCATTGTTTGTCATTCAGGAACACCCCACCACAGTCTGTCAGTGAATCTGGCTACTTGTGAACTTCAAATAGAGAAGGGTTACAACACATTTTGTCTGTCACTTCTTTAGTGTCTTCACTTCCCTGAATTGATGACTGGAGTTAATAACTAATCCCTCACACACGTATTTCAGTTTCTAAAGGTAATTCAATTCACAGTGGTGAAACTTTGGGAAGTGTGAATGCCAAAGTTCAGACTATTTGTGCCCCAGAAAAAACGGGGAGAGGCCTCAGGCAGGAAGGGAATCTCTAGTAGCTGCCTCTTCTGACAGATTTTACTATCTAAAGGACAGGTTTGGAAACACTTTTCTAAAAAAGATTTACTTTTTCTGTGACTCAGTTTACACATTTCCAACAGGAAAACATGCCATTATTCCTTTAAGGAATAATAACCTCCTTTGAGGTCCCATAATAGATAAAAGCCAATGCTCCACTTTTGATTTGCTATTAATCACTCTGGCTCTTTTAATTTACAACCCTGAATTAAAACCATATCTGTGTGCTGCCAAATGCAAAGCTGAGCTTGTTCTCTGCTTTACTCAAGACAAACCAAAAACTTCCTAACACTAACGATTTGGACCATAGACTTACATAAATGAAACAGAAAGAATAAAAAAAGCTACATTTCTTCCCAAAAAGAATTAATACTGCAGTGACAGTACTGGCAGAGCTATTTACTGACAGTGCTGTGCATTTATATCTCTAATTTTCAGAAAGATTCAAAGCCAGGCCTCAGATTAAACCAATTCCTAGAGAAGCCCACAGAGCTCAACAGGGACAAAGGTTAATATTCAGTGGTTAATATTTAGTGGTTAATAATAAATGGTTAATATTCAGGGGTTAATAGTCAATGGTTAATAATCAGTAGTTAATATTCAATAGTCAATATCCAATACCATCCTGCAGCATTTGTCTCCAAATCCATTTGGATGAGCTGGTGTCTTTTGGATCACACTCTGCAGCAAACAGTTTCCTGCTTTTTAACACACCTGATCTCTGTTCTTATTTCAGTTTTACAGTAATTAGACCTTAAACTCAACTCACCCAGCCCAGATTGCCTTGGCAATGCACCTTGCACAAAGAAATGCTTTCTCTGATATTTATGGACAGACTATAATACAAATTATGTACCACAATTGGCTTTAAAAACATTTTCTATTTGCCCTGCTATAAAATATCCCATGTGAGGAGTTTCACAATTCAGGTCTGTCTAGTTTGATTTCTGGCTGAGCAGAAATCTGCCCAAACTTCCCACAATGGATAGTACAAAGAATATATTTTTTCCCCTCATATCAATAAATGTGGCAAGAAAAGCCTCACAAAAACCCAGCTCAGAATGAGATTTTATTTTCCCTGAGGAAGATTCTCAAAAGGCTCGACTACAGGGTGGTATTCTGAATACATTATTTCAATATCAGGATTTTTACTGTAGGGGCATTGATACTTTATCAACAGCAGATTCTTTCTACAACATTTTCACTTCTTGGAACTGTGTTTGTGTTACGTGAGAGGGCAGAGCAGAAATACAGCCTGGCATAACATTTGACTTTAATTTGAAAATGGCTCACATGACTTTTGAAAAGAGAAGGGAAAAGAAGAGAGAAGGGAGACTGTACAGGTGAACAGGGGAAAAAAATCACCACCTGGAATACTGCTGGTGTTTCCTCCAGTTCCAGTTCAGTTTTAATTAAATTGTTCAGCAATTACATTGGAAAAAGCCGTGTTGTTTCTTGCAGAGAACAGAAGAGGTGGGAAAGCAGTGAAATAAAGGGAACTAATTACTGAGGGCAAGGCTGTGGCTATGACTCAACTAGCAATGAGTTCAAAAGCCTCACAGCGTTTTCTCTAATCAGTCCGGGATGAATGTTTCTGTTTCCAAAAGTGTTTCATTAAAGCAGCTCCGTTTCTACACCAAAGAATGGCATCTTTGTTTATTTACCTTGCCTTGCCTAAAGCCTGGGCACAAACCACCAGCAGAGGATGAAAGGAGCACCTCTGGCAAGCTCAGCTGACCCTCAATTCCCAGAGATTTGGGGCTTTTTCCCCCTCCCCACGTCCCCCGTGAGTTAGTGTTCATTGGAGAGGGGGACAGCTCCAGGTTCCCGTTTGGAGAATAAAAAGGGATGGAGAAAAAGCAAGAGGAGCACCAAAAACATATTTTATACCGTAATTGCCAAATTCTGCATCAACAAATGCAAGCAACGCCAGCTGCTGATAAAAAGTGTTGAAACCCCAAAACAAAACAACATGATGTGATTTCAGTGCAGCACCAGAAAACTCTGATTTCCAGATCATCTTACACCCACTCTCAACAAAATCCAAACAGAATGCTGCCTTGTACCACATTGCCTGATTATTCCCCAAGCCACAAAGTTCCAGATCATTTCTTGAGGAGGAATAAAACCAAATGAGTGTCAGTGCAGCAGCTCTGAGTGGCAATGCAATACCCAAATGGATTCATTTTCTCTAAATTAACATTCATTACCAGAGAAATGTGTAAAAAAAAATTACTTGGCTATGGAGAACAACATCCAAAACATTCAAACAAAAGAGAAATAACTTATAAGTTCTGACTTTAATGAGCAATGTAGAGGGAATGAAGACAGGGAAAACCACTCACAGGGTTGCTACACTCAGAAAAATATGCCATATAAACTTAAAGTCTGACACATTAGTCCTTACCCCAAAATGAAATGTTCTTTGTTTCTATGGACTGCAGTTTAGCAATGCACCCAAAAGTCCTGCTCTTTTCAGTAAAATTACAGCCAATCTCAAGCTGGAAGGATCCCTTAAGGGTCATTGTGTCCCACTTCCTGCCCCTCACTGCTGCCTAAAATTAACCACACCCTAAAACCATCATCCAGGTGCTCCTTGGGCTCTGACAGGCTCATCTCTGTTATTTTTCTGTCAGTAAAGCCCTGGGAATCAGTGTTAGCTCAGGCACCTGAAGGTCACAGCTCACAAGCACCCTGATTTTGGCTGAGTTCAAAGCCCTGCAGTGCCCAGTGCATCATCTCCAAAGACAACAAACACCAGAAAGGACTGGAGGGAAAACAAACCATGAGGGTGACTCCTGCACTTTCAGAGTTGTTCAGTGTCTTTGGAATCATTTAATCTCTCTGAAATCTGCAGCTGGGCAGCTGAAAAATCACCAATTCCCATGTGAGCAGCCTCCAACTCCCCATCACATCAGCACACAATTTCAGGTGGTCACCCTGTCCCACCCCCCCGAAAGCTGCCAAAAATGCCTTTTGGAGGAGACAATAAACGGGAATTGTGTGTCCCAGCCCGTTTTACAGGCACAGAAAGCAGATTTAGCCCTGCTGCTGGCACCTACCATCTCCTTGTGGTTTGGGTAGAACGTCTGCTCGATGAGAGGGAACTTCTCTGGGCCCAAGGTTTTGTAGACAGACACCAGCTGGGCAAACTGCAAAACAAAGCAGGAGAAAGCAGAAAGCTCAGGAGGGAAACCACACTGTCCCCAGATGAGCCCACACTGATATTTAGCTTCTTGTCTTGGGCTGTTTGATAAACCCAGCAGATCCAGGTGTTTGATAAACCCAGCAGATCCAGGTGTTTGATAAACCCAGCAGATCCAGGGGTGCAGCCTCTCCTCTCCTCCTCACACCCCTCTTTAATCCACCCCAGCTGTGGCTTCATGTACAGCTCAACACAGAAAAACACCTTGAAAAGTGAAGCCCTCACAGGTACAGAAAATTAAATACATGGCAATACTGGATTTCAGGTATCTTGTCTGTGTGTTTGGAGGCGATTCTGGGATGATAAAAATCATTATAATTTCACCTTTTCTGTCATTTGTCACCTTAATTCTGTCATATATCTAAAGCCCAGGTATATTTACCAATTTTTTAGTGGCTACCACTCCCTGACATTGATTTGGCAGTGTTGGCAAAGAGATAAAAGCAACTGTGTCATGCTAAGAGGTCAGGTGAGGAACAAACAGAAGTGTCACCTCCTAGGCTGCAGCCATGAGCCATTCCCACATCCTTGGATGGAGATGATTTCAACTGCTCCATTTTACCCCATTTCTACTCATTTTTTAAACAGAATATTCTGATCTAACACGTGGCCATCCTTGGATGGGGATGATTGAAAACTGCTCCATGTTACCCCATTTCTATTCCTGTTTTTTATAGAATATTCTGATATAACACGTGGCCATGCCTGCACCACCACCAAAGATGTGGATGATTTCAACTGCTCCATGTTACCTCATTTCTATTCATTCTTTATAGAATATTCTGATATAATATTCTTTCAGTGCTCCTGTGACACCTCCTGTCTCCCTGTACTCTGGACTGCAGCAGCTTCACACAGAACATTTACACATAAACCAAGAGAATTCTTTATTAAGCAGAGATGAATTTGGGGCTGTTCCTTCTCTTTGCTGAGCAGATAAACTCTCCTCTGGTAACAGTTGGAAAACCAAATCCCCCCCGAGGCCGGGCTGGGGTTTCCAGGGAGCAGGAGGGCTCTGGCAGCCAAGGGCCAGAGCTGTTCCAGGACTCCAAAGCTCTGGCCTGGCCGTGCCTGTGATGTGTTCAGTTGTCACCCTGCCAACGTGGGACATAAACAACTCAGCACAACGCTCTGAATAGTGGGATTTGCTGGTTGCAAACAGCACAAAAAGCACGGGACAATGGCACTCTGTCCATAATGCAGATAAAATACCAACTCTGAGGAGAGGCTCAGGGGGCAGGGAGAGCAAAAACTGTTTGAAGGGGGGAAAAAAAGTCCCCCATGAAAGCTTTGCTTGCGTTTCCAGCTGGCAGAGAGGACTTGTTTAATTCCGTGGTGTTTGCTTAGGTTTGGTAAAATACATCTTTAAATTCAGAAGGCCAGTGGAAAATACCTTCCTGATGAGCAGTCTCCACCAAAAGCCCAAGAAATTGTAGTTGGGGTGTGTGCTGGGCAAATCAGGCCCCAAAGGAAAGGAAATATTATCACAGCTACCAAAATAAGGCGGTTTGTGCATAGGATTCCTGACAACTTACTCAATATTTCAGTTCTGATCCAAGAGCCAAACTCCAGAAGAAAATACTATTAAATACATGATTCTTTGCCAAGCAATTGTTAGGTTAAAATAAATCTATGTACCCATCTTTAAAGTAATGACCTCCAAAGAAAAAATAAAATCATATGATTGTGTTTCCCTGTGACTCTTTCCTTACTTTCTTTTCCATTTTCACTGGAAGGCACCAAAAGACACTGAGAAAGTGGCATTTTCTGCAGGGGTTGTGGCATTCATGCAGGTAAGAAAGTTGTAATTGAGATTAATTGCTTGCAAATACTTGTTTACTTAGAATAAAATAGTATCAAGCACAGATAACAGACATGTATCACTCTAAAGTATCCTCTAATCCAGTTTAAACTAGGAAATAGGTAGGAAAAGTAGGTTTCAGCTTTTGAGGCAAAGGAGAGAAATCTCTCAAATTGCCCCAGTTGGGGGAATGATTTATCCTTTACCCTGCTGAGATGCTGCTTCACCTCTGTGTCTACAAATCTGGGGATTTCTTGTCAATTATTTCTCCCCCCAAAGGCAACCTGATAAACTCAGCCCCAAATCCCATAAAATTTCAGCATTCTAATTGTACCTCCATAAACTGCTGTAAAATATTTGTTATTTTCCCTGATTGCTGCTGGGCTATTTATAAAGAAGAATTTAATTTAAGTTTTGATGAGCTTCTATCATTTTTTTAGTGGCATCTGGACTACATAGTTTTGTATTTGCCTTTTCAGCAGCTAAAGCAAATGAACTCCAGTCCTGGTGCAGGAGCTTCATCTTTTTAGATGATAAATTACTGAATTATCTAATCCAATGTCAAATGTTTACAGACACATGATGTTCATGAAGTAGGAAATAGTAACCGAGTCACTAAAGTATTTTATGTGGATATTAAACCCCATAATCATCTAAAACCCCCCATACTCCTTGAGTTTAAGTATTTCAGGAGAAGTAATTTTTACATCTTAAGAAAAAACAAGAAAGTGGAAAAAACTTCTTCGTTTAACAAGCTGAATTTACTTCTCATTTTCCAAGTCTGCATCTTATTTTCAGTCAAAAAATTTCATCCTCAGGTAGATGTGTTTACAGTTTGCAGATTATTTTTTTAAAAGGAAAATGGTTGGGGTTTGCAGCATTTGTTGCAATGGCAGCTCTTTTCTAAAGTCAGGAAAAAAATCCTTCCACACTGAGGCCAGGACTGGTCCTTTAGAACAGGACAGGACAGTGAGAGCTGTGCCTTTTCTCCTCTCCAACAAGGGCTTTAACACTGTTAAAGATAGATAGATAGATAGATAGATAGATAGATAGATAGATAGATAGATAGATAGATATTTAAAGATTATGATGATGAGGAGGAGGAGAAGGAGGATGATGATAGTTGGTATAGAGACACTGCCCTGTCAGGAATCCTGCTGTGGGCTTTGGGAAGTTCCCTGAGCTCTAACAAGGTGTGACACAGAGAAGAAATATTTAGAAAAATCCCCCACTTATTCCCCTTAATTTTGAATCAAATCTTTCTGGGCTTTCAGCACCCCAAGACTGGAACTCTAAATGTGACTGCACAGATCGTGTGAAACCAAGCAGGAGTTAACCCAAATCCTTTACTATTTTCACAGAGTCAGATAATGACTTTCCTTATCACTCTTAAGGAGTTAAAATGTGCTTAATTCCGTGTATGCCATCTCTGAGAGGCTCAGATTTGTTCCTGAGCCAACCATCCCAACTTCTCCGTGGAAGATAATCAGGTATGATATTTAAAACTAATTACTGCAGACGGTGCTACCTTTAATTCCGGAAAGCTGCTAATCCCTTTTGCCAGGCTGGAGGATTTGTAGCACTGCCCATTCCAGTGGGGAATTTCCTGGGATGTTGAGTAGGATTTTAACTCAAGGAATTGCATCTCCTGCTCCCTGCTCAGGCAGGACCCCTGGGCTGGGGCGTTTATTGAACCCTTTCTGTCAGAGATTTCCCTGTTCTGAGGGTTCATTACCTGTCCTCTTTACAAGCTGACAGCTCCAACTGGTACGTAGAGCTTCCTGGGCACTAAACCAACATCCAGATTCTCTGGATAGTCTGTTACACCCACCCAGAGGAGCTGGCATTCTCCAGGAGCAGAGAAATGGGAAATCTCGGATGGGTGAACACTTCTTTAATCTGTCTGTCATAAAAAATACCTTTCAGCTGAGATTTGTCATAAAAATATCTTTTTCAGCTGAGATTTGACTCATCTCTGGCTGCTCCAAGGTGTGGGCTCATCTTGGGAATGAAGAAATTCCATGAATTACCAGTTCACCTCTGGATGTCCATCTGTAAACCTGCCGCCTTCCAAACGCATTAATGAGGATCAGAATTCGTGACTGAAACTCCTGAAGCGAAATTTCCTCATTTTCTGGTGTGATCTCAGTGTTCACCATGGATGGAGGCCTCTGCAATGGGATTTTCCCTTCCCATGCACACAGGGAAGGTCCCTTTGCCCCACAGTGACCTGCACAGGGCTGGTGGAGGCTCTGCAGGTTTGGAAAGCTGAAAGATGAGCTGGTTTGCCTCAACGGGCTGGCTGTGTTACAATTTCAGGGATTTAACAAGGAAAATGACACATTGACTTCTTCGTCCCTTCAGATGGCATTAGGAAAACTGACCTGAAGTCCATTTTTTAGGCTGAAATGTCCATTTTACAGGCTGAAATGTCCATTTTCAGGCTGAGGCTCAGAAATGTGACTGGTCATTCCAGAAAGAGTGGATTATCTTTAGAGAGTGAGAGATGTTCAGAAGCACAAAGCACAAACAGGGCTCCCTGGAGGCCAACAAGCTGAGACACAAACATCTGAGACCCCTCAGAGGCAGGAGGAATGAAGTTCTGTGGAAAGGCCTGGAAGGACACATTTGACACACGTTCTTTTGGGAGGCAATCAGCTTTGGCAAAGATTTTTCCCTGTACCTGCATTTTATAGTGTCTGTACTGCATTTTAATATTCTATCACTGTATTTTTAATGTTGTTATTACCTGAGAAGCATCTGTTTGTGCTCACCATGTGCTTCTTTGCTGAGATCAGGCCACATCTCCTCTCTTACACTTTAGCAAACACTGAATGCTTTTCCAGAAGGCTGAGTTCACACACATCTGATTCACTCCCTGATCCCTCCAGGGAGAACGGAGGGGAGCAGACCTTTGACTGAAGTCCTCCTCTGTCAGCAGGAGCTGGCAGACAGCTCCATGCAAGTGTTCAAACCCCCAAAGTCAGCCCAGACCTCAGCACGGCCACGGAAAGGTGACACAGTGCCCACAAATCCTAATCCTTTTAATTCCAGCAGAATGCAGAGAAGATGGGGACTGGCAGTGGACCTCCAGTGGTTTTCCAGCCGGACCTAAAGCCAAAGACAACACAGCTGGACTGGGAACGTAAGGATTGCCTCCAGGGACCCTGCATGGTGAGTTTTCTACCACAGGTGAGTTGTTGTGATGCCTTAAGTTTTATCTCCCATGTATTTCAGGTTCTGTGGTGCCCAGGGGTGCAGCTCTGAGCTCACAGTCAGTGTCACTCAGCTCTGCACACAGCAGGGACACAAAACAAATCCTTCTCCTGCTGCACACCAAGGACAATTTCAGCCCCAAAGCACAAACAAGGGTGGGCTGGAGGGAGGAACAAGAAGGATGGGACCTCACAGCCTGGAGCTGGAATTGGACAATTAAATCCCAAGATGCAAATGGACCAAAGCTTATAAAAATGTGAGACCTTGTGACCATATGTCCATTTTGTGACCATTTGGGTCCATTTTGTGACCATTTTGGGTCCACCTTGGGTGCAGCCCTGGCCAGGCTCTTGTCCTGCCCAAGGTGTACCCTAAAGGCCTTTCAGTAAATCCCTGCTTTACTCTCCAGCTCTGTGCAGTGTCTCTTCCAGCTCAGCCTGCCCGAGGCACCAGTTTCCTGAGGCTTTTGTAGCCCACAAGAGTGAGGTGATCTCTGCCTCTCTGAGATGAGATCTGTCCCTAATGCATTTCCCCCTCAAGCCCAGCCCTGGGATCAGCAGATCTCCTCCTTGTCTTGGACTGCAGCTGATATTTCCTCACTTTCTCCACTTTCATCTCCCTCCTCACGCTCTGGGGGTCCTGCAGCACCTCCTGAGATGGAGCTGCTCAGTCCCTGGGGGTGTGCCGGCCCTTCCCAGAGGGATTTGGGCTCTCTGCTCCAGACATCCAGAATTTCCAAGGGCATCTTCTGGGCTCCTGCACCTCCCCTGAGGCATGAGAGCTGCAATCCAAGAGGCACAGCTTTCCCACTGCTGATCACTGCTGTAATTAACTGCTGGAATATTTTCACATTAGAATTACAGCTGATGAGATGCAAACCAGTAAGAGCTTCTACAGGATTGGGAAAAAAAAAAAAAAAGCCTCAAATTAAATAAAAATCTCATGCCCTTGGAAGAACTGCATGGACTGGCTTACAAATTACCAGAGTGCATCTGTGAGAGAAAAAAATTTTAAAAAAATTTCTACAACAATTGGAAAAACAGGATTTTAAAAAAATCCCAAAGAACCAGAAAAGGGTCACAGTCAGAGACATAAAAACATCTCCTGGCTTTTGCAGGGTTGGGCAAGAAGGCATCTGGCAAGGAGAGACACCTTGGCTGGTGGAAGAGGCACTGACAAAATGTGTAAACAGTGAGGAAAGCGAGATTTAAGGAAGGCGTGCGGATTAAAATGAAGGAAAACAGCCCAGGAACAGAAAAGGGTAGAACACAGATCGAGACATGCCTGGGATAAAAGAATTAGCAAAAGGCAATAGCATGAGGCCTAGATCAAGAGGCCTTCTGCAGTCCTCTATTTTGGAATGAAAATTTAGAGAAGGAAGAAAGTTTTTTGTGAAAGTGAGAGGCTCTGGGGACCTCTTCCTGGGTGCTCTTCCAGCAGTGAGAAAATGCACTTTATTCCACTGTTATGGGAACAGGGAGTTCAGTGTTCTGAGCAGGGAAACATTTGGGCTGTTGTTTATTTTGATGGGACTTGGCCTTGTGCTTCAGCACTTCTCACAAGGGTTTGGGGCTCACTGCAGCAGCGAGAGATTTTCTTCTGTGTGAGCTCCAGTTCAAATGGGAGGTTTCCATAAAAATATTGAGGTTAGTGAAACTTGCAGAGGAAAAAAATCAGGGGTGGATTTCCATGGTAGATTTCCAGGGTGCATTTCCAGAGTGGAGATTTCCAGGGTGGATTTCCAGGGTGATTTTCCATGGTGGATTTCCAGGGTGGATTTCCACAGTAGATTTCCAGCATGGGTTTCCAGGGCAGATTTCCAGGGAGGATTTCCAGGGTGGGTTTGCAGGGTGGATTTCCAGGGCGGATTTCCAGGGTGGGTTTGCAGAGTGGGTTTGCAGGGAGGATTTCCAGGGTGGGTTTGCAGGGTGCAATGCCATTCCTCACACACCACCAGCCAACCTGTGCTAGGCCCAGCAGAGAAAGCCAGAGGACTCCTTGGAGTGGCTGATCCCCACCCAGAGATCTCACAGCATTTTAAACTGAACCACCCACTAAAGATCCCTCCAAGAGCAGGGGTGGTGCTCACACATCCCAAAAAGAAACCAGGACACTTTGCATCCATCTCAGAGGGAGCTGGAGCTAAGGATAGAAGTGGGATATCCAGGAATGCCAGAGGGGAATGGCAGGGCTGGTGGGAGTGTGGAGACAATGTGGAAGAACTGCACTGGAGGAGAGGGAGAGGATGGAGTGGGGATTGCCCTGCTGGAGACAGCACAACAGGCAGGATTTTCCTGGATGGGTCAGGAAGGGGAGTCTCACCTCCCTGATCCTCCTCAGCTCTGAGTCACAACAGTCACACCTCAAAGAAGCAGATATAACCTAGATTTTGACTGAAAAAAAAATTTAAGGTAATTTAATGGGGAATATAACACATGGGTTTCCTTTGTAATTACCTATTAAGATTGCTCAAGAAATCAACCTTAATTTCCATAATCTGGCCCTCAGGTGTGGATATTTGCTTTAACCAAGCACAAAAAGGATTTCTGAGTCCCTAATGTAGCAGATAATACAACGGCTATGAACCACAGCTTTACAGTTTTGAATATTAACTTTCTAGCCTCTGTTTGAACACAGTTTCTTTCACTAGAAGGTAGGAAACAGTTAAAAAGTCCATTTGAATTTTCTGCCCCTAGAAATGTTCAATGCAATGAAAGTCTGTAATGGATGTCAAGAGCTCCCAAAAGCTCTGCTGCTTTTTAGTGCAGAGGAGAACGGGGCAAAGTGGTAAGAACCTACTACAAAATTTAGGAATGCAGTCAAAAACTCGGAGTCTACTTTTGCATTAAATTATCCTGATGGCAGTAAATGCTGGTCAAAGCAAAATAGCCCCATACTCAATTTCTGTATAATGCACTTGAGAGTGCAAGCAAGGATTGATAAATACAGAGCTGAGAGAATTACTGGCTGTATGAAACAGAAAAATCACCACACTGAGATTTATTTATTATTTAAGGATCTCTGCCTTTTTTTTTTTTTTTTTTTTTTTTTTTTTTTTAAAGACAGGAATTTCAAGTGAGCTTACTTATTTTAGGAAAGCAAAACCAGCAAGGAAGGCTGGAATACTACCTTCTTATTCCAAGACTGGAATATTCCCTTCTTATCCCAATACTGAAATATTCCCTTCCTATTCCAAGACTAGATTTAACTAATCTATAAAGAGGTGCAAACACACTACTAGGTTTAAGATATTTAGATTTCTAGTTATGCATTTAAATTTATATTTATGAATTTTGCTCCAGTTCAATGTTCAAACCCGGTATTAAATTGTCTTTTGACCAAAAAGCTTACAATGTTTTCACCTTCCTTCTGACACAGTTTGGTGAATTTACTTTCAGCTCTTGCAGAACAAATCCATCAACATGTCTTGCTTTAAGTGGCAAAGAGGGCAAAATCTTCACTGGCTGACAGAGAATTAAATCAGGTCATTTATTCAGGTTTTTTATGGAGTTTTTTTTATTCTTAAGAAAGTTCTGTTTGGAGGAAAAGCACCTGTTTGTTTATTCTCTGCCTGCCCTGGACATGCAGAAGCCTTTGACTTCACCTGAAACCCCTAAATCCAACACCTTTCTGTGAACTCCAAACTCCTTCAGTGCCTTTACCTGTCAGTGAGATCAATCTTGCCAGAGTGGTGGAAACAAGAAAGCTCAGTGCTGGTTTGATCTAATGAAATACATAAAACTGACTAAAATACATCTCAATGTTTCTAGCATTTGTCATGATGGCATATATTAAATCTGAACGTCCCTAAATGTCCCCCCTGTGTGAGCTGCAGTCAGATTGCAGGTAAAGCATTCTCCAAGCCTTGACCTTTAAGAAGATCCCCTCTGGCACATGAAAAAGAGCAATAACCAGCCAAATTCTATCCCATTGCTCAGCATTATTGTACAAATCTGACTTTTGCTAATGAGCACAAGGTTTTCTTATAGTGAAAGAAACACTGAAAATTTCTTTCTTTAAACCAAACATGTTTAAATCTCCCAGATTTACAGCAAATAGGTTTTCAAAACGCTTCCCTTCTCTCACACATTCATTTTGTTTGTTGTTTGCTCTCCAGAAGATGCTTTGACATGAAATTGAATCTCCTCTGCGTGGTTGTGTCTCCCATTAGCATAGCTTCAATAATTTGTGTCAACAGGAAGCTGGAAGGAACAGAGATCATCTCTTTTTTTCTGCTCCTCCCTGCAGAGTCCCGACAAATGTCCTGCCAGTGCCCCAATCTGTTGCTCAAGATTTTTAAAGTGTAACTGGGAGTGGAAAAAGCACAAGAGACCAACTTGGAGCAGTAACACAGAGGAGAAAACAAGATGGGGAAGAACACTAGGAACCATCAAATAGCAAGAAAGGGCAGGTAAAACAGACCTTCCAAGAAAGCCAGGTAAAAACAGAGAAGGTAAATGCCCAGTTAGAGCAGAAAGACAAAGACAGAAAAGTATCTGCAAAATAAACACAAAGCAGAACGAGGGACACGAAACCACAGAGTTGTGTAAGCTTGGCAAGAGGAGTAAAAACAAGGAAAATATCAACAAACTTGCAAAGAAGTGTTTTGCTGTCTGCTCCCAAACTGAAGGAAAGGAAACAAACAACAACTGTGAGATTTACAGTACCACCAGGTCTGACAGAAAAAGCCATACCCAGCCTTCCCTGGAACGGCTGCGGCTGAGCAAGGAGATAAAATTTGGCACAACCAAATGTTCTGTGGCACTTCTGTAACATTTCAAAGCCCTGATAACAATAAATTCCTACAAAAGGGCAGAGTGTGACATCTGAAGATGTTTGAGCACAGGATGGTTCCCATCTGGAGCTCTGTGTGAAGAACACCAGAACCTTCCAGCTCTCTTCACACACTCCCGAGTCTCTCTGCCTCCCTCTCTGCCAGCTCTGGCCCAGAAAACCCTCCCCGCTTGGTTCCTCTGTTCCCACATGCCCGCAGGGATGGAGCAGAGTGCCAGGAGTGCACTTGGATGGGGCCAAGCTGCTCAGTACCAGCTCGCAGCCCTGCAGAGCCAGCTGCCTCTCACAGCCTGGGACAGCTCTGCCCGAGCTCAGCACACCTGGAATTCCCAAATCCCTCTGGGATCCCTTCCACTCCTTCTTGCCTAAACACAGATCCTTCCACCGCCCTGCCAACAGCCAGTTAGGGTCACTGAGCTCACAAATGAGGGCTGTGCCCTCTCCTTCAGTGTGATGAAGGATCTGCAGGTCCTCCAAGCCTCCCAGGAGAACAGATGTGCAGCCAGCTGCAGGGGCTGGGATGGTTTCCCTCTGCACTAAAGGAACCAGGACTGCACTCATGGAACTGACTCTGTGAGGGTTTTCTTCCTTTCCAGTTGTGTACAGCTGCTCTACACAAGTGCAACAATTCTGGAAGGCCTGAAAGGTTCATCACTGTCACAAAGAACCTGGAAGCACCAACCCAGCCCCTGTAATGCCGGAAATTATCATTTCACAGTCAGGCTGAACTGAAATAAAACCCTTTATTCTATCTACAGCAGCATTGGACGTTGAACCTTTCAGCTCCTGAGAATTAAATCAAATTTAATAAAAAGAATAAATTAAATAAATTTAATTTGCCTGTTTGGTGTCACTCACCTCCACCTCCTTGCCTGACTCCACTTATCAGCAAGCTGCTGCACACAGTGGGGTGGGCAGGGAATAAACTGGGCTGTTCCAAAAATACTGCACCCCCATCACCAATGTTTGCAACTGAAGCTAAAATCCAGCAGGGTTCAACTGAAGGAAACCCTTCAGCATGCAAGTTTCACAATGAAACCATGAAAATAGATGCATGCAGGAAGAATTTAGGGGTTTTTTTTTAATTCAGCACAGGACACTGGCAAATCATGTTTTGTATTTTTTTTTAACATAGGTTGTTTCACTGGGGTTTTTAAAGCATTATTCCCCCAGTCTAAATAAAGAGATTTTACCCAGTGCTGCAAGCACTGATATCATCACCATGTTTTCCACTTCCTTCTGGCCTCCACAACCACTTCACACACCTCCACAGAACCACAGAATCATTTAGGTTGGAAAATCCCTCTAGGATCACCAAGACCAGGCACTAACCTTGAACTTCTAAGTCCACCACTCACCTTTGTCCTTGACTTCCACATCTATGTGGAACTTAAATCTTAAATTCCTGCAGGGACAATGACAGCAGGTGCTGTGAGAAAGTTTGCACACAGACTAACTCCTAAGCCTCAGTTAAGGGAAGCCTTCCTTATTTCCTGAATGACATTTGCTAAAGGGAAACAGGTAATTCAAATGATATCAAATATTAACTTTGGATCATTAATGATGCTCGGTTTTTTTTTCCTCTTTACTTTCTTTCCATAAATGCTTTACTGCAGGATCTGCACCCCATGAAACATGAGTAAAACTGTCAGGTGAATTGGGAATCCTACAAGGACAGTGGATGTTTTTGCCTCACCTTAACTCAGTGTAGCTGTAAATTGAAGCAGGTACAATTCTAGTTTTGTTTAATGGGGTTTTTTTCATGCCCAAGACAACTCCTTTGCAACATGACCCTGCAACTGAAACATTCTAATGTTTTAATAATAATTCTTCAGTGAGGGCATGAACCTTAAAATGGTTCCTCCGCAGCTCTGCGTGAGCTCAGCAATAAAGAACTTACTCTTTATTTATAAAGCCCACACTCTCCTCCCAGCTTTCTGACATCCTCACTAGTGAAATTTAAGTGAAATCCACCTCGAGCCAGGGCCATGAATTCTCCATGAGCTAAGTGTTACCACAGCAGTGAAATAACCCGAGCGCTGCGACAACCCCGCACTATGAACACGTTTGAGAACACAAACATCTCACCACACGCACTCAGCCCAACATTTTCTTCCCCCTGGCTGCTCATAGCCCAGCTTCTCACGGGGCTGTAGAGTGCTCTGAACTTCTGCTGTGCATCTGGGGGAGCTGTGCATGCCCTGACACCAGGGAACACGAGCTTTAAGACCTGGTCTCAGTACATTCCTGGCAGTCCTCCCACCACACCCCACCTTTCAATAATACACCTCAGATCAAACACAAATTTGTTCTCAGATCAAACACAAATTTGAACAGGCTCTTGGAAAATCCACAGGATGCCAGAGCACAAAACGAGCTTTCCTGGAAATTCAAGGGCAGGTGCTGCAGTTTGTGGCACAGAGTGTGAATCTGCCCTCAGAGCTGAAAGGATGTTGTACATCTGCAACTGTGTGTTCCAAAAGCAGCAAACACCTGACACGGTGAAGGGCATTAATTTAAAGCCCAAAGACCTTGTACATTGAGTTCCAACTCATTTTATTTGAGAGCCCTTTTATTACCAGCCTCACTTCCCTGACTTCCCCTCCTAGCAGATCTACACTACTCCGAATTTTGTTCTGATATAAGGAAGATTCATTGCCCATGGCTAACTCAATAATTTCCCATCTTTTTAAGGCCCCATTCCATCGCACACCCCCTTTTTTCCCCCTGCTGTTATCAAAGTTGTAATTCCCTCCTGCCACTCCACATCTTACCTGCAGGAAAGCCAATCTATTTCTCATGAATTAATAAAGACTGTTACTTATGGCTTTATGTAGCATTCTAATTCCCCATTTTCCATGGGGTTTTTGCAATTGAAATGTTTGTAGAGAGAACTTTGACACAAACATCAGGGCATTGGTGCTGACAAAGGGACTGTGCAGGAAGAAATCCCTGCCATGCTGTGAAGAGGAGGCTGATTGATGGTAAATCCATGGCCGTGGCCATGCAGGAGCACAGTGGGTTTTATCCTTTCTTTTAGCAGGCAGCAGCAGATTGAGGAGGGCATTCCCAACCACCCACAGCAACTTTCAGCAGAGATTTTGCCCAGGCAGGGAGCACACACCAGACTGGCCCGACCAAACAAGGCAGACAATGATGCTGGCAAAACCAGCAGTGCCTGGATTCTGCTGAACTATCTGAGCATCCAGGAAGTTGGCTGAGTTAATGGATTTTTACTTCTCAGGGTATCTATTCTGGAATAGCTTTATAGAAGCAAAGAATATCTTGACTTGGAAGGGACCCACGAGGGGCATTGAAGTCCAGCTCCTGGTTCTGCACAAGACATCCCCAAAACCCCCCATGGGCCATGAGTTCTTCCACTGTTTTCCATTCCTAAATCTGATGAGGATTTCGTGCTGCTGTGTGACATACCCAGAGGTCTCTACATCTCCCAGCACCATCAACAACACAAGGCAGGATATTCAGGTTAAAAAGCCAAACAAAGCCCCTGGTATTTGCACAGAAATTATTTCTGCGCTCACACTAAAAGCCCACACTCCTCATTAGGCCCCACCTGAAGGGCAGTGTTAACGTGACGAAGACACAGATTGGGCAGTCTGTAAGGAGGAATTACTCCTTTACTTTTTATTGCATATAAATGCTCCTGGCTTTCCCTCTCCACCTAGCTTTATTGCAGCCAGTGAATCAAAGCACTGGGAAATGCCACACAGCTGGAAAAATGTGATGCACTAAAGTAATGAATTCAGTAATGTACAGTGTGTACTGAGAAGTTGTAAATGCTCTATCAATTATTTATTCCCACCCCCCCTGCAGCAGTTTGCTGCAGCATAAAAGGATAATAAAATGAGCTGCAAGAGGAATATGTTCAAAAATGCTGACAACTGTTTGGAGGGGTTTTCATAGTAAGTATTAAAAAATTAACATCTTCAAGGCAATAAAAAGTATTGTGGTAAAACTTCCCTACAGTGTGAAAAATGTTGACAACTATTCTTTTCTTACCCAGCTACCAGAGGAAAAAATGAAGTTGTGGCTATTTTAAAGAAGTGGGATTTTTTAAAGTTGTGTTAGTTGTGTTAGCTGTTGGACAATGGAATTATAGGAGCAGTGACTGCACCTTTTACAGCATCACATTTTAACTTGTTGCTGTTGATATTTAGTTCTTTATGAACCATAAGGATCAACAAATTCTACCTCCATTTCTACAAAACTTGTCAAGAAAAATGGCATTGGCTTCTCCAGCAAAACTGGCAAAGATCAGTGGCTCACCTCACTGCTCCAGGGGTAACTGAAAGGACCAGCCCCTATCCCAGAGGAGCAGGATTATGAAAAGGGCTTTCAAAAGAGGAAACTACTTGCTTCAGATTTCCTTGCTAAAGCAGAGCCCCAAAAATCTCACAGGAATGAGGAAAACACTGGCTAGAGCCTGTTCAAATTATGTTCAAAACCACAAATATGAGAAATATTCTCTGCTTGCTTTTCCCAGGCAAATTGTGAATAAACACTCTTTCCTCACTTGAGGAAGCGTGTTCGCAGTGGGGAGGCTTTCCGTTGCATGCCTCACTCATTTCTCTATTTGTACTACAAAGATTTTCCCCCTCTGTCTCCACACTGGATCTTTGAAAACAAAAAAATAATTTAAGTATCTTAGTTTGGTTTTTAATCCTTCCTCTATTTCAGTGCTCAGCGAGGGAAGATTGATAATTGGTGTTCATGAAGGGGAACGAAACACGCAATTAAAGAAAGTCTTTGCAGCAGCTGAATTGCCAGGCCCAAGAAATTTCCAGGTGCGGGGATGCCTTAGGATTTATCTTTTACATTTTTCAGATCCTGTGCTGCTCTAGTGAAAAACTCTAAACTTCAGATAAAGTGCTAGTTACTGTCTTCAGGTTTTGGTCAGACAAAGCGATTCCTCTCCAGGCCTGGAACTCAAGGACACCTCACTGCCTCCTACCCCAAAAAGTACAAACAAAATTGAACTGGGGAGGAGCAAACTGGGGGTCAATGACTTCATTACCTGAAGCTCTAATTGGAGGATTAAACCTTGATATGTAAATGAACCAAACTCGGAGTTGTCTGAAACCTTGTGCCCATTGTCCATGCTGGATGCAGCCCAAGGTGAGCCTGTTGAAGGCCTTCAATAAATCCCCACTTTATTGTCTTTATTCAGGTGTTTTATTCATAATAAACCTTTTATTATGAAGGTTTTTTATTCTTAAGAAAGCTCTGCTTGGAGGAAAAGCACCCGTTCCTTTGTTTGTTCTCTGCCTGCCCTGGACACACACAGGTCTCTGCCTTCACTCAAAACCCGTAAACCCAACACTCTTCTGAAAACCCCAAAGTTCTAACCCAGCCCCTGCTGTGGGGAGCAGGCCCCAGCAGCACTCACCACCCAGGGCTTGTCACAGAAGTTGTAGATGGACTCGAGGGAGTTGACGCTGGGGATGCCGGCGTACTGCATGCCGATGATGAGGTTGCGGAAGTCCTCGTTCTCCGCCATGCTGTAGGAGTGCTGCCGCACCAGCACGAAGTCGGGCCGGAACGACCTGCCAGGAAACGTGCAGGGTCACAACCCACCACCAGCAAAACAGGCTTCTCCTGGAAGCCTGGAAGATGAGGCTTCCAGGAATTTTAGGCTTTCTGTGTCGACAGGCACTGACCCCCCAAGCAAACACTACGTTTGACCTGAGCCCATTGAAGAGGCTTCCAAAATTGTGTGACTGCACTGGGATTGTGGGTGTGCAGGGTGGACTCAATGTTTTCTGAGCTTGAGAAGAAGCTCTTCTTAAGGGAAACTTTTCAACAGTTTTTCTTTTTCCCAAAACAACCTTGTGGAAACAATGTTCCTTTCCCATAACAACAGGTATTGTTTGCTATATCTATTACTGAGCCAATGGCAGAGGTGTCAGCCCTATGGACCAATAACGTGCCTTTTAGCACAGCAGGTTATAAAAGGGCTGAATGAATTGTAAATAAACCTCCTGATTTCTACTGCCTCCTGACTGGAGTCAGGCATCTTTATTTCGTGTCCTATTGTGACAGTGTAGTTTGAATAGAAGTGTGTGATATCACAGGGTGGAAAATTTAGAGTTTAAGGCTTTAGACTATAGTGATATACATAAAGCAAGATTAAGGTTTTAGGGCAGAGGCCAGTCCTTCTTTTACACCTTCTTCTTCATGGGTCTGGGTGGGATTTTGTAATTGGGTAGAAAAATCCACATTGTGGGCCACAGGTGGTTGGTTATTGGGTTAAAAGTAAAAATAATTTAGGTGTTGTCTCATAATTGGAAAATTTATGCTTAAAAGACCTCGGAAAGCGTTAGAGACAGAGCCATTTTCTACCTTGTTAGCTAAAGCTCACAATTTGTGAGACTGTGTGATAGATAAGAATTATTAAACATCTAAGTCCAAACACAAACACTGTGTTTCCCGAGTATTAGTCCTGGATCTAACAGAAGAAAAGAAGATAAGAAACCCAGTGTTTTCCTTCAACAGCAAAATATGCAGAGGGGGGAAAATGGCTGGTGGGTGAAGTAGGGAAGGGCTGGTAGAACAGCAAACCAAAGGGAAGTGATAAAAGATGGAAAGAGCCATGACTGGTTCACTAAAAACACTCAAACCAAAGGGAAATGACAAGGGGTGGAAAGAGCCATGATGGCTTCATGAAAAACATGAAGCTTCATGATGGCTCCTGAGTGAAGCCACCATGGCCCTTTCTATCTTTTGTCATTTCAAACCAAAGGGAAGTGACAAAAGATGGAAAGAGCCATGATGGCTTCATGAAAATCTGCAACACCCTTGATCTGTTCAGCATCCCCTCAATAATGGGGTTCCATTAAGAGAAATTAAGAGAAATTCTCATGGATTTCAGGTTGTTTTCCTGCTGGTGGACAAATCACATCTATAACCTCTAGGTATGTCCATGGTTTGTGTTCTCCAGTTTCTGAGCAGTGATAACCAAAACTAAAGCACGCAAAGGGCTCTGCCACAAACTTGGGCTTTTGGGGAACAATCTTTTTAATTTTTTTTTCCAGAATTATTGTCAGGCTGTTTTAAGGACAGTAAGGGATGAAGCAACAACATTGCTGGCAAAAGAAATCAGGCCATAACGCAGACAATCACAACTGAACTTTTGATCAAGAGACTTGTCAAAACGAATGTTTGAGAATGAGAAAAGGCATTTCCCACATTTTCTCTCTGGTATCTGATCAGCATTTCCCCTGCTGCTCCCCTCACCTTTGCCAACAATCTGACACCATCTTCACCTCACTCCAACCCTGACATTTTGTCACTGGAGAAGGTTATTGGAAACAGAAAACACAAACCAACAGGACAGAGCCTCCAGAACAGGGGCAATTCACTTCTAAATTTGACTGTTGAAAAAGTATTTTCTGCATTCCAATTTTATAGGAATGACTATAAAAGCTTGACTAGCTCGAAGATTTCAACCTCCTCAAAGAGGTATAATTGCAGGGTAAATTAAATTAGCACAGTAAATTGGGGAAATTATTTACATGCCTTGAATAAATACAAGCTGTTTACTGGAGTGAGACACTCTGAAGATTACAAAACTATTCAGAAGTCTCAGTCTGGTAGAACAAAACCACCAAAACAATTAAAATCCGTGTTAAAATTGCTTCAGCAGTTCTGAGATCCCAGCTTGGATGGAGTAGTGAAAGTAGATTAGCTGGATTCTTAAAATTCACAAAGTATAGAACTGTTTGGGTTGGGAGGGAGCTTTTAAAGCTCCTTTTCTATTCTAGCAGAAGGCACCTTCCACTTTCCCAGCTCCAAACCCTGTCCAACCTGGCCTTGGAAACTTCCAGTAATGGGCATCCACAGCTTCTCTGGGCACCCTGTGCCGGTGTTTTACCACTGTACAAAACCAACCAAACAAAAAACACCAACACCAAACCTGGGTAATTTGGCAAAATCAACATTGTAGATTTGCTGTCAAGAGTTGTTGGAATGGCACTGAAGCTCAATGAGCAAAACCTGTAAAGAAATCCTTGCCTAAAAATCCTTAGGAAGTTTTTAGAGTCCTAAAACCTATCTGCAGCACAGCTCTGAGATGTTGTGATCGAGGTTTCACGGGCGATGCCAAGAGTTTGGAACACAGAAATCCAATTTACTGGCCCAGCATGGATATAATACTTAAGAGGATTAATGATGCCTTCATCAAAATTTCAGATCCCTCAGTGAAAGAAAGAGGCAGCTTTTAATTATTAAAATAAGGGGGATAACACATCCCAGACAGGGCTGTGTTTTCAAATAAAAGAACAGAAAGTGTCCTCTCACAGACCACTTTAATGGAACAATTGGGGAATGTACTTTTTAAACACTAAAAATCAAGAAACACAGTTTTCTTTGCAAGAGCTCCTCAAAGGAATATGATACATTGCCATAATTGTTCCAGTTCTGTAATTAATGCTGGATGGAGTAACTGTATACAGCAGGAGGTCAAAAGAAAAATTTTAATTGTGGCTCAAGCACCAAGATCCAAAAATCTCAGCATTATGTTACAGAAAATGTAATTTTTCATGGTATGATTTTCATTCACAAGAAACAAACAAGTTGGTGCCTGTTAAATACTTTTTTTCCTCCTAAGCTAAACCAGCAAAATTTTGTCATTGACATTTCTATGATTTTGCTAAGTAATAATTTGCTCATAAGTCTGTGATACAAGGTCACTCTGGGCCTCAAATTGTTAACAAATATCTCCAATAGTTATTCTATTCTATAATATTATATCATATATTCTATTGTTTAATAGAGTAATTATAATTCTATAATTAGAATTAATTCTAATTCTCAGAAACAGAGAATTGCTCTCCCATAATGTCTGCACCTCCCTCTCACACCACAAACCAAACCCGCAGGTATCTGACACCAGATTTGAGGGAAAATGATCAGGAATTAATATCAGAAAAGCATCAGGAATTAATCAGCTTCAGATAGTTCTATTTGGGTAAATAAACTGCCCATAAAACTATAATGTTATAAAACCCCTTGTTATCTCATTCTCAGAGTTATCTGATGGCACAAGGATCCTTTTTTTCCTAACACAAGCAGCACTTTCACCAAGTTTTCTCATGACCTGCAAAGCTTTGGAGATGTTCTTTTCTGGAGGTTCCCAGCCCTCATTTTCTCCTGATATGTTTTGACGGTAACTTGGCCTCGATACTTTTTAAAATACTTTTTGGAATCCTGCAGAAAAGCCACTGGGGAGCAGCCATCAAGATTTCTTGGCTCCTAAAGCTTCCATCATTGGGTAAAAAATTCCACCAAGCCTAAGAAAAATCGAATCTCTCACTCTTCTAAGGAAACAATCTTGTGGATTTGGCACGAGATCATTGTTTTTGTATTAAACTGCAATATTTTTACAACATGCCAGAGATTAAAGAGTTGGAATTTTGAAGCATAAACTTATTTTGAATATTTTTCCTGTAGTTTTTGATGGGGTTTTTTTAGTTAGATTTTTTGTTGGTGTTTTTTTTTTTTTTTACATGAATGAGTAGACATTTTCAAATCTTTTATTTGGAAAGATGTTCTGCAAACCATGAAGATCCAGGACATGCATGTGTGGCTCTGCCTTTGAATTCAATTTTTCAGCCAAACAACTGCTACAATTCACTCACACACAACTGCACCAGCCCAAATAGGAGCAATTCTCACAATTTAAATAAAATATTGGATTTAATTTTGCTAATAATTTTGCCAAGATAATGATTTTGCCGATATAACTTTGCTAGTACTTCCTTAAGTTTTTACTCTGCCCTGTTTTCTCCCCTCACATTTATGAGGCTGTTGATGTCCTCATTGAAAAAAACCCAAAAGTTAAATTTACCCTGCCTTCATTGGCATCCTCCTTTTTAGACAAAACAGTTGTTAGGAAATTGGAGGTGTTTAAACTGAAATATTTCAAACAGGATGAAATATTCCAGGAACTGCCCTGAGAGGGCTGTTATGACTTGAATAGAAAATATTCCATGTTGGAAATAAATTCTGCTATTCTGGGAAAGTCTGACACCTAAAAAATCACCAAATCTGGATCTTTCTGTAGCAAGCAAAAAACCCAAATCAATAATCCCAACTACCAACCACGTATTCTTTATTCTGGACTTCACTCCCTTAATAAATCCATTTTCCTCATGATTAAAATGTCAAATGTGTCATCCCTGTCACAAAGAGGTTTTCACAAATAAGATATTTTATTTTCTGCTTTCCTCGAGGGGCAGCACTCCGAATCCAGAGACACAACCAGAGCACTCAGCACCTTTCCCACTCACACATGATGCCATTTATTGCTTTTTGCTGTGATTCCCATTCAGTTTTTCTTACCTGACAACTTTCGTGCCATTTCGAATTACTTGGATATCAACTGCATAATTGCCATCAGCGTGGGCTATCAAGTTGATTTCTGAAAATTCTGCCTGTGAAGAAAAGACTCCCATTAGTCAGTCCGGTTTCTTTTACCTTTATTTTCCTAACTCCCTTATTTTCAGCATTATTTTCATAACTCCCTTATTTTCAGGCCTGAACTGCTGATGAGATACATTTGAAATAAAATGAGCACCCAGAGGGCATTGATCCAGCAGTATTTGTCAAATAAGACATATCACATTTTAAAAGATTTTAATCTAAAGAGAGCAAAAGGTTAAAAAAGAAATGTTGTGAGAACGGATTGTGGGGAAGTAGCAAGTGGATTTATTCTTCCACGTCTGCATAGAAATGTAGGGATTATGTTTCTGCTTTGCACAATGTTATCAAAGAGATTAATACAGGCTCAACATTGACGTAAAGTTTTGAAGGAAACAGCAGAAAAGCACAATTAAACCAACATTTTCTTAGAGAATTTAGTGGCTCCTCATACTGCTCACCCCTTTGGATTTTCTTCATGTGCATT
The DNA here is from genome assembly GCF_009819655.1 of Sylvia atricapilla. Lineage (NCBI taxonomy): Eukaryota > Metazoa > Chordata > Aves > Passeriformes > Sylviidae > Sylvia > Sylvia atricapilla. The sequence goes on along the minus strand of NC_089150.1, from coordinate 18,570,920 downwards.
TACTCTTCTTTTTAAAAGATCTGGTGCTAATGAGCAATTGTCTCCCAGAATTCTCAATTAAAGCACTTTTTCAAAAGTCTTCTCACACTGGAGATGTGGAATTTAAAGGGAGCCGCTCCCGTACTCTGAATCTGCAGTTATTTGAAAGGAAAGGACAGGATGTTTTTCATTTATCCCCAGCCTTTCACCAGCTTAGACTCTCAAGGCACTTTACAATGACATTACCCAGCAGAAGGGTTGAAATGCAGCCAACTGTCTTCTGGTGGATAAATAAAAGTGTCTTTGCTGTCCCGGACAGCAGCACAGAATAGAGAGTGTCACAATGCTCATTAGTCTGCTCCTGAGGAATGGAATCACTGCAATTCCTCCTCAGATCTGGGAGGATTTCACACCCTGCTGCTCAGGGGAAGGAGTGCTGAACTCTTCCTCCCACTGCTGCAGTGAGGGCTTGGTTTGCAGCACAGAGCTCTGCTCATTAAACTCAGACACCCTCACACCTCTGGGATCACTGGGACAGCACAGGGGACACTTCCCAGCTACTGCAAAAAAAGTGCAAATGGGGAGAAAATGAAATATTTATACAGGCACTGAAAATGGCAGACTCAATCAACTCACACCGAGACGGAATGGTTCTCTCCAATGAATAAATCACTTTCAAAGCTTGGGGTGTGTGATAGAAAAACACTGTACATTGAGAAAGGCCGGGTAAAAATGAAATAATTAGTATTATAATAAATAGTATTGGCAGCAGGGCACAATGGGGACAGAATGAAATATCAGTACAGGCACTGAAAATGCCAGACTCAACCAACTGACCCCAAGACTCGGAACAGATATCTCTAATTAATAAATCATTTTAAAAGCTTGGGATGTGATAGAAAAACACTGTACATTGAGAAAGGCAGGGTGAAAATGAAATAATCACTATTAATAAATATTATTTGAAATCAGTATTGGCAGCAGAGCACTGCAGCAGTTGTTATTCCTATGTTGATGTGTAACAAAGGGATTTGTGTGGCTCAGACACTTCCAGCCTCTCTCTGGTTAAAGTTCTGGTCCCACTGCACAGCACAGGAAGGGAATTCCAGGTTTACCCCAAGTTTTTGCTCCTGTTCAAGATTTGGGGTGTGTGCTGTCAGCTGCCTGCTCTGCCCTAGGTGTGAATGGACAAATCCTTTTCCTGCCTCTCCCTCACTACTCCTGAAGCCCCCTGGCAAAGCTTCCCATGCTCCCAAGCCAAGGGTGTCAGATATTCAGTGGTGTAAAGAGGGGATGCTGGACCATTACAGTGAATTTAGATCAGCTGGATCCACACACTTAATGAGAATTCTTCCCTCACTCCTTGAAAATCCAGTGACAAAACAACTCAAGGACTGATGCTTCGTACAGCAGCATCCATTTGGGGAATTCAGGACTCAAAATCAATGGAAAGCTTTCTTTAAATCCCTAGCTTCAGCTTAAATAAAACAGCCATCATTCTAGAGCACCCGAAATTATGTACCCATATTTATTCCTATTTATTATGGATTTATTTTTTTTAAACTCCCACAAGCTAGCACTGCACCCAGAGCACATTTATATTCCTGAGTGGGGAATCAGTGATACAGAACTGCCACATGTAATTCATGGAGTGTCTGGGAACTTCACAGTCTCTAAGCAACAACTCCTGAATACAAGATGTTTTTCATGCTGTGAAAATTATGGTCAAAATCTCCTAAGAAGAGCCCACTTTGGGTGCCAAAACAGGGCTGTTGTGGTTTAACCCCAGCTGGCAGCTCAGCCCCACATTTATTCCCACCCAGAGGGATGGGGAGGGAACCAGAAAGGTAAAAGTGGGAATTTTGGGGGTTGGGATAAACAGTATTTAAGAGATAAAGACAAAGCTGTGAGTGGAAACTGAAGAAACCAAACCCCACAGCAGCTACAGGGGGGGAAATTAACTCTGCCCCAGCCCAAACCATCACATTTCCTTAACTGAGAGGGGTTTGGGGTATAAAAACTCTGAATTAATCTGTGCATGTATGCACAGAGAATCAGGGAATCATCTAGATTGGAAAAGCCCCCTCAAATACTCCCCATTATCATTAATTAAAGGTCACAACCAAGTCATGTCCCCAAATGCCACATCCACACTTTTTAACACATGTATATAATACCCCTCTAAAGGAGTTTAAAAGTTTTAAAAGGAGTTTAATAGAAGTGTTTCTACAAATGCAGAGATAGAGAAATAACACCCAGCTGAAGTCAGTTACCTGCTCCACCTTTATGTCATACTCTCCATGGACCTTTTTTCCACGAAAAGCCTTGGCCCTGCAAGGAAAAAAAGGAGAAAAAATCAAAGATTTATATCTCTGTAATCAGTGTCTATAGAAAACTACCTGTATTTCCTCCAATGTCTGAAAATGCGCCAATATACTAATTAAAACACACAAATACATGAATTAAAACACACAAATACTAATTAAACCAACCTGCTGCACATAGACATTCCCCTTCCTTGCCACCCCTGTAATCCCCTCCCACGGTGTTTTGTATGGGAAGGCACAATGTGGTTTCCAGCCCTGAAGTGCAAACGCACTGGAAGGACGGAACATTCTGAAATACCCATTTCACAGCTGTTAAATAATAGAAAAGGAGTCCTATTAACCAGGTACAATCTAGCTCTCAGAGTCAAAAATGCCAGTGGAAATTCATTTGAACAGCATCCTAACAACCACTCCTCTTCATCTTTATCCACACAGTTCTTTTAGAAAAACTGGCTTATTTGGAACACTGTGCTTAGGAACTTTACACTGGTTTTAAGGTATCAGAGCCCTGGAGACTGCTGTTGTCAGATACTTGAGTGTCTGGTTGGTTTCCTAACCAGCTTCCCTTTCTCCAGACTGACTTGATATGAAATAATTAATGTGAAGGAGAGTTTATGAGCAATTATTATGCAGCAGGATTGTTGTGATAAAACAGAAGTGAATTCACTGATCCAGGCCTTACAAACAGAATTTTAAGAATCCATCCCTTGTATCCCTCAGGCTGAATGTACCTGCTTTGGACTAAAAGAGAATTCCAACAAAAAAGATGAACCTGTTGATAAAAAGGAATTGTTCTAACCCTCTGATGTTGTTGAAGGAATATGGGATCAGCCTGTCTGCATCTCCTTTGCTCAAGACAAAGCTTAGAGAATGTTCCCTGCTTCTTTTTTTTTTCTTGTACAAAGAAAAATTTGCTGCACAATTCAAAACCTGAACACCACAGAACATCAGCTCAAGTGTGAAAGAAGAGCAGCTTTGTCCACTCCCACCACCCAACAAAATGCTAGTTTATAACATGAAATCTACCTCACCCATGAAAGCAGTATCAATACATACATTAATGATTTATTTCCACTGTGGTTTCCATAGTGGATGACCCAAATTTCTCAATAATCAAATGAAAACATTGCCTTGGGCAGCATTTTGTAAGGAATAAGGATATTTCTTAAGGCTACAAATAATGGATGGTAGAAGTGTTTATACTGAAATCACACACTAAAATATTGCCCAACCATTAATTCTGTATAAACATGCAATTGGGAAGAAGAAAACAAGGAAGAAAGCATTATTATTATTATTATTATTATTATTATTATTATTATTATTATTATTAACTGTATTCTTGCAATAAATACACAGGAAAGATGAAGTTTGAAATCCATTGTTCTGTTCTAGGAGGTGCACACTCAGCTTAGTGATACCAAATGTTTTTGCTGATACTAAAAGTAGAAGTTCAATATAAACCTGATTTACAGAAATGGCATTAATCACTTGATCATCTTTCCAACTTTGTTTTGGAATCCCAGAGAAAGGAACGTGAGCATCACCTCTTGAAAGCTCTGGAGATTCTGGACGTGTTTGATGGGAAAACCCAGGAGATTTGTCTCGGAGCAGGGAGGAAGGTCTCAAAGCACCCAGCTCCCACCAACAGCCACCTTCAATGCCTCTCTGAAAAACTAAAGATTCTCCACTGCAAAAAATACTCCCAACTCCAATTCTGGTCCCCAAGAATCTCCAATCATTGTCCTGGTTGGATTGTGCTGGGAACAGGCTGAGCTCCTGGGTTTTACCTCTGAGGCAGTAACAGGTGAGGTAAATGTTCATTGCACATCCCAGGACACAGCTAATTTAAGCAGAATTATCTTGGCTACATTGTGGTGAAGCCGCCCCTTGGACACTGGAAAATCAGTTTAAATACAGTTTCTTCAAATTTAAATGGTAACTTGGCCATCCTGAGATGAAACCTCCTCCAAGAGCTGCCCCAACAAATACCAGCAACTGCTGCTTCTTTGAGAGAAGAAATGGAACTGGGAAACCACCAAACTGGGAAACCAAGGCAGAGCCTTCTGCTCTTTACTGCAAGTCCACTGCACGTATGTGTTAGTGAGATAACCAAAATATTCATTAACTGTTAATTAGTGAGCTGTTATTACTCTAAAGTCAGTTTTTCTACTTAAACATGAGGCAATCTCCAAAGAGCTGAACTTTGGCATGATTCACATTTCAACAAATGACTTCAGCTCTGAAAATAAACAGGAGTAGTCAGGACTGAAGTTAAGCAATCTGAGGCTTGAAAACAAACCTGACATTCAATCATTTAAAGAGAATCAATTTCACAGCAGCTTTAGCCAACAGCTTTTATAAAAATGTATAATATTCCATAATATTCTCCAAGTGTTGAGCCATAGACTGCAAGAATTCATCTTGGTGTCTCTAAAAAATAACTGAAAGTTTCATGACTAGAACAAAGTCTGAGACTCACTTAGCACATGTTTGTCGTGACACAGAACCCAGTTTTCATTTTATTTACTCTACCAGGCAATTCAGCCATGCCCTGCTTCAGTTATTTCTCATTTTCAACAAAAGAAAGAGGCAGTGACATTCATTATGGTATTTTTTATTTTTTTTTTAAGCGAGGAGAGCTGAGGAATGAAATTGTTGGCTGGCTGTTACTGATTTACAGAATTCCACTCAATTGTAGCTTTAAATTCCTGTTCAGCCTTATTCCTCTTGGCACGGTGTGTGGAATGGCTGTAACCAGCTCTCAGATCCCTGAGGAGTGTGAGGTGAGGTGAGCAGCAGTGAAATCAAACAACAAACACGCCCCAAACCAGGTAACATTTGTCTGCTGTCGTTGATTAATTGTTAATAATTGTTATAATAATAATAATTAATAATTGTTGAGAATTCTTTGCACTGTAGGTAAAGAAGAAAAGGAAAGAAATCCAGCTGGAACTCCAGCCCTGCTTTCCAAACCTCACAGAGAGAGCAGAGAGCTGTGGGAGGGATGCTGCCCATTGAAGTCACTGCCACGGCCTCTCACATTCAGAATCTGTTCAAAGTACCTGAAATATTGATGCATGTCTTGCTTCACGATTCATTTTAAAAATTAAACCACCAGAGAATATGCAGTTGCCATAGAGGCAGCCTGACATGAACTCACTCCACTCACTGAACTTCGGCAAGGACAAGGAATGAAGCCGAGTCATGAAAGGTGTTTCAAATACATAAAAAAATCCTGATTTGTTTTTTCTGCACAGCAGAGCATTTCCCTGGCTCTAGCACAGCACAGGTGATTCCAGCACGTTCCATGGCTCACACTGCCAGCAGTTCTGTCTGCTGTTCATCACTCAGCTGGTGAAATGCCCTCTCCAGTGCCAGCACAGCCCCAGCAAGGACACAGGGATTGCCCTTCAAAGCCATCCACCCTGGGAGCTGACAACTCACAGAAACCCCCACTGAAATTTGATTTATTTCTTACTTTTTTTTTTTTTTCCCAGCCTGCCAGGTAGGACATGACTGATGCACTTCTTCACTCTCAGTCCAGCATTTTGAAGGGGAAAATAAACTGCTCATTAAAAAAAAAAATAAATAAAAGTGCTTCTGCTAATATGTCTGAGGCTTCATGGTGTCTCTGTACCTGAAATCACTGCATCGAATATTTCTATAGCAGAGTTGTCAATCATAAGAGATGGAAAGAGAATTCCTGGGAACAAAGGCAAGAATTCCTGTCCTGGTGCATCTCAGCACAGTCCTCCCAGCTGGCCTGACCCTGGCACTGTCACACGTGTGACATTCTGATATTCCGGCAGGCTGCAGGGTCTCCTTATCACTGAGCTGCCAATTTGATAAGAGGACCTCAAGGGCACAGCCACCCCAGAGCTCAGACTGAGCAGGAATCACTGTTCCTCTTCCACAAGTTCCCTTCCCTCACTTCTGCAGCCTGGAGCAAAGAACCTTGTTAAGAACTTCCTTAAACCCCAAACCCTCCAACCCTTGCCCAGGAATGGCCAAACTCCTGAAAAACCACAGGGAACACCTCTCAGTGGAGCATTTCCCTGCCCAAAGAGATTCAGCTCTAGAAACTTATTTTAAAAATCCCCATGGCCTAGCTGGAAATAAACCCCACAATTTTATTAAGCATTACTATTAAGCATTATTAATGATTCCATGTCTCTGGGCTGCACACAGCTCTTGTTACAAAGGTGGGTTTGTTTTTTTTTCATGACAGCTTTATGTGGCACCTTCAGAGCCTTCCATAACCTCCAACTCAATCCCTTGTTTTACTCTCCTAATTTATTACCAGCCCTTTCTATTTTAAGAAGTTCTCCCATCCCTTGGCATGGATCAGGTCCCCCCTCTGATCATTTCAGCTTTCATTCTGTCCAGCCCAAGAAACATCTTTGCTGCTTTAATCTGGAGGGTATCTGTTTTCTGGAGCTACTTTAATCTGGAGGGTTTCGGTGTTTTTACTGGAGATGTGATGCAGAGAGGAAAGTGCCTCCTACTCCTCAATGTCTCCCTTGAACAGAAATTTTCTGGCTCTTTAGAACAGCCTGCTCAGCTGAAAATGCCTCATTTTCTGCCCACTCAAGGTGAAACAAGTCCTCTTTCATGCCCAGACACCAGTCTGCCTCGCTGGTAATGTCTCCAAACCCCCCACCTCCCATTATGTAATATTTACCATTAGCCCATTACTTCTCTGCAAGATTTATGGTCACGATGTAACTTCTGTGAGCTCCCTTTTTTTTTTTTTTTGCAAATTGGCTGACAAATGAGAGTATTTATAAATGTTCACTCCCTCATCAGCAGAAGACCCAATCCGTGATGCAACATTTTCTAACCTTTTCCAAATCTGTTAGACTCATCAGGACAACTACTACACTTTCCCAGGGCTGGGGTCATAAAAATATTTTGTACTCATGAGATGAACAGAAAGTTCCAACTTTTCTGCAGGAAAACATCGCCAGCCAAATTACAAAATATTTCTGTTCTGAATCCAGCTTTTATTGGTGCTCGGTGCTCAAGCCTCAAACTGCATCTTCTGCACCAGCTGCCCTGAATTCCTTATCTCCTGGAGCAAATGTAACAATAATCCAAGATAAAGTAAGAAAATTTGGCATTTTCCTACCAGCTAAGGAGTCCATTCCTTCCATTTCATCTGCTGATAACCAAGATAAAGGAGTACAAACAGTTATTGAGCAATCCTGTTTAGAAAGGAATTATCCTGAATAAATGGTAAAAATGTGCAGCTCCTGGTGAAGAGCTTGTGACAGGTAAAGCCCAAACCAGCTAGAAAGGTAATCAAAAGGTATGTTAATTAATTTTTTCTTATTGAGGTAAAGAAAATAAAGTGAACCTGAGGACTCCACACTGCCACTGGCAACATCTGAAAAGCCAGATAAATCAGCATGGGGTGAAAGAGCCTCGGAGACTGAATCCAATCCATTTTTTCATCAGAAATGCATCTGCTTTTTAATTTTTCTATTTATACCAAGTTCTCCAAAGTGTTTCAGATGTTTCTGAGGAAGATGTGTGACTCTGTGAGGTAAATTTGAATCATTTATGCCTGGAGACACTACAGTGTTACTTCATAGACAATGTGTTGGACGATGACTTTGTTTGAATTTTCGCTCCTGAGCATCCTGAATTTAATACAGAAACTGCATCTCAAAAACCTCTCTGAGGTTCTGAATGAACCACCCAAAGGGAGGAAAGAAAGAGGGGGAAGATGCAAGTCATGCACTCCCACTGGCATCATTACAGGAATATTTGAGGCCCCATTTGAACAAAAATCCCAAAGAATTGCTGTAAAACAGCATTTGACATTTCTTTTTCTTTTAAGTAGCTGAAACTTTTGTTTTTATGTTTATACTCAAGACAACCATGTGCTGGCCTTTTTTGGGGTTTTTTGGGGTTGTTGGGTTTTTTTTGGTTTTTTGTTTTGTTTTTTTTTGAGTGGATCAATCAGAAAACCTCCTCTTGGTTTAACACCTGCACAGCTGCATGAAGGAAAGGAGTTTATGGCTTTTACTGCTCTCTCTTCTAGGGAGAAATGCAGATGAGAGTGGCTGAAGGCTGGCTCCCAATCACTGATGAACAGATACATGATCAAACCCCTGGACTTCCTGCCTCTAAGGCTGGAAATATTGGGAATATTTCAGTGCCTGTGCTCAGGGATGGGTGACAGGCACCAAAGGCATGAACCCAACTTGTAAATTGCTTCAATCTGCCAGAAAATACACAATAACAGAACAGTCAGAACACTCTCCATGTGCTTCATGCAGCATTAGCAGCAGCTCACAAGGAAATTCATCACTGACATCTGAGAGATTCAATTACTGCTAATTGCTGATGCTTTCTATGATCCTCTGCTATTTGCAGGTGAGTGAATGAATTATTTTCAAGGTGGGCTTTTTCCCTCACACCTACACAGAGTTTCCATTGGTCTCATGAGTCTCCTCTGACTCTAAACATGGATCTAAAAGCTGGGTGGTTCTTCCCCTCCTCGAGGGAAGGAGAATTCCATGCACCGTGCTCAGCAGAAAACGAGAAGAATTTATCAGTTATGAGGGAAGAAGGAGCCTCAGAAACATGCATTTTCAGAGGAAAGTCCAGAGTGCTGCCACGGAAACTCAATTACTCCAAGATACTCAAGTCCTAATGGCCACGGGAATTACATTGTGCAGAGAATTCTCTTTGCAAATGGATACTAAGAAAGTAGAAAAGGTTTTTTGCCAGTATCACCTTCCCACGGTTTTCAGGCTTCCCAAGTGTGTTAGAAAACTAAACTCACCACCTTGTAGTTTGATATTACACCCTGAAGTACAACCACGTAATTTTGTCTGCACTTCAAATATCCGTGCTTGGTTTATTGATTTCAATATTCTCTAAAAAGCCAAGTAACCAAGAGCCTGTGTTTTGAGGTTTTTCAGCTCCTCACAACAGATTAGGGAACAACAGAAATTTCCAGTGCTGCTGGTTAGTGAGCTGTGTTTTCCACAACAATGAACTGGCACCAGACACGGGCATTACATCTCTTCCCCAGGTGAGCCTGCCCTATGGGAATACAGGCTTTAAAAATCTCTCCACAGAAACAGCCCATAAAGCTCAAAGCCAGGTCAGTCTGTTGGGATCTGTAACACAAAACAGAGCCCAGGGTGAGGAGGTGACAAAGGGGAAGCCGCCAGAGATGAGAATGAACTTTGCTGACAGTGGTGTCTGACACTTTATTTGCTCGTGGTGCATCTAATTAGGAGCTGAATTAAAACCAAAAATTGTCTGTCAGAGAGAGGCACACTCATTCTGGAGTAACTATGCAATGAAATAATACAAAATCCCACCATGGCTCACACCCTTCTCATCATTTGTACAGCAAAAATGAGCCAAGTTTGCAGTGCCTAATGAGCACTGGAACCAGACAAGCTCCACGCTGTCCCCAGGGTTTGGTGCAGAATTACTCCAGCCAAGGTCTGCAGCACTCAGGTCACGTCCAGCCTTGCACTGGATGGACCTGGAGCACCTCAGGTCTGGGATTTGGGGATGCAGCAGAGTCCCCAGAGGTTGTGCTGCAAACCCCCAGCACCCCGAGCCCTCCCAGCTGTGAGGAGCAGAGGCTGTGCTGGGCACAGGCTGGGATCCAAACAAATCTGCCCTTCCCCTTCCCTCTTTTAGTTATTTTTTTTGCACAGCTCAGTGCTGCCAGATCTGAGATTTACTGCTAAAACATGGCAGTGTAAGAGGCATGGAGCAACAAAGATGCAAACAAGCATGATTCTCTTCTGGCACACACAAAGCTAGAGTTGCAATAATTACATAACTGAAGGATTCAGATCCATAGTTTTAGGACTTGAATCCTTCAATTATGAAGGATTAATTAATAGGATTCATTCCCTCCAAGCCTACAGGGGCGAGAACAGGACCACTCTGTGTTCTTTGTTGCACACAACAGCAAAGCCTCTTCCAAAATCTCAGAGGTCTGAGTAGGGCTGATCTCTGTCTGCTCATTCCATGGGTGAATTTCACACAGCCCTGAGCCCAGGGTGCCCAGGAGATGGACTGGACCCACACTCAGGTCATCCTGTGGGATCCACCCATGGTGTCCAGGAGATGAGCTGGACCCAGCTCATCCTGTGGGATCCACCCAGGAGAGGGACAGGAGGTAAACAGGACCCAGCTCATCCTGTGGGATTATCCACCCGTGGTCTCCTCCCTGCTGCTGGATCCTTGGTCACCCAGGGCTGCAGCCCCTGGCAGTGCCTCACCTGGAGCAGATGCTGGGGAGACTTTTCCCATGGAGGAGCTGCCATTTGGCAGAGCCCCCTGGAGCAGCCCTGGTTATGTAAGAGCCCAATCTGCACTTGGTTACTGGGAAATGTTTTCACTTGTGAATTTTCAGCTCCGGGCAGGGACGATCCTCCCGGCGGGTGAAGGATGCCAGCGCTCAGAGGGAGAATGTGTTCCTGATTATCCCACACCGCTCCCCTTGGGACACAAGTTCAGGCTGTGCTGAAAAGCTCCTGGAGCTGGAGATCCGGGGTGTCCATCCTGCAAGCTCAGGAAAGGAAAGCTGCTGCACTCAGTCTGCTTTGCTACTGCATCCACACAAATTAGCCTGTGGTTCTAGCAGGGATTGCTTCCAGGCAGCTCTCCTATCAAAATCCCACACAATGGCGCTCTGCCAGCGTCTTCTCAAATCCTCCTCTTTTTTACTGGTGACCAGGGAAGAAACTAGAGCAGACAAAATGAGCAAGAAATGCCTCAGATCCTACCAGCACAATCGCAAGGAAATGCACCAGGATTCACAGACACGGCCATTAATTCTCCTAAAAGCAAGTCTGTGAATCTTTCTGACTACTTTAGATTTTTCTATCTATTCTCCTCTTTCACTTTAGGGGTTCTTTCTTACCCCCAGTACTTTTCATGACTTTCTGAACCAACCCCTATTTTCCATAGCAACCAGAACACACCTGGTGAGCGCTGTATTCATTAACTTCATTGCAAGCTCCTGCAGTCTCAGTTTCTCCATTCTCATTAATTACTTATCCTGTTCCATTGCCCAGCAGCTAATTCAAAGAAAAAAAAAAAAAAAAAAAAAAAGAAAAAAGAAAAAAGAAAGACGGAAAAAAAGAAATTTTAAAGAAATAAAGGAAAAAAATTTAAAGAAAAAATGCATTCTTGAGTTACAGACAGAAGCGGAAGTATTATTGTGTTTTGTTTTGAAGCTATTTTTAAGATTTCTTGTTAGCGGATCTCATGTTTTGGATAATCCAGCCGTAACATTCACTACCAGTGTGAAACCAAAAAGGGCAGATTCCTTTATGAAGATTTAAGGGCAACCAAAGCCAATCTTAGTGACTTTCAGTAAAGCTTTTTGTGGTTATGGGGGCATTTCTTCTGAATGCATTTTTCATTCTGCCAGCTCAACCAGGATTACCCGAGACAAAAATCCCACATTTCTTTCCATGAGTTTGTATCTCCAGCCATTTCAGACTTCCCCTCTTCCCCAGGAAAGGGAAGCAAAGCCAACCAATTCATTTCTGCGATGTGTGTTTGGTTAGGGAATGAAGAATGCCTGGAGTGAATCAGAGTTCCTGCCCCTTTCCATCACCTACAGCCAGTCCAGCACTGCCATCTGCCGGGAGCTGCAGCTCCGGGCAATCCCTGCCAAAAACACCCAAATGTGGAGTGCTTTCGCCAATTTGTCAACCTAATTGCTGATTAAAAAGTCATGGTGGTTTAATTTTAAACCGGAATATTAATCGCTGTAAATAAAATCGGAGCCACCAAAGTTAATTTGAGCAGTAATTTCCATTTATTCACCATCGCTACCTATTGAGCTCTAATTCTGCCTCTGCAGGATTTCAGAGAGAAGGGAAGGAGCTGAGGTAATTTCTCAGCTGGACCTTAAGTCAAAATTAAGCAAATGAGCTTATCAGAACCCAAGCTTCCACAAGACACACGGGTACAGAGCTGACACTGACCAAAATCCATCTCTGCCTTTCGCTTTTACACTTTACCTCAGTTTGAGACACAGAAATTCACAAATAATATGGAAAAAAACCATTCACGAAAAATTATTGACTAAAATTATAATAACAACTAGATTCGATTCCCTATATTTTTCTTTCTTCCATCAGAGTAGATGTCACTCTGTAAGTTCTGCCAGGGGTGGAGAGCCTGGTCCCCACTAGTGAAGGGACACCTGGGCCTGCTCTGCCTGGGACACAGCTCCTGGGAAAACTCCACGTTGGACAGGGAAGGGTGGAGGGAAAGCAGAGAAATGAACACAAGGCAGGTCAAAATGCCAAAAAAACCGAGACAAATAAAATGGGGAAATTCTCAGCACCGGTTTATGATGGGTTTTTTACATCACTGATCCAAAAGAAAGAAGAGGAAACAAGGTCACTTTTAGTCCAGTTTATCATGAGGTATCTACCCAGGCAATAAAGAACTCAGCAAAATTACCCAGTTTTCATCATCTGTAAGAGACTGAATTTTTATTTTAAGTGTCCTCATCTTGCCAGCAGCCCTCAGTGGCAGCCAGGACAGCTGGGGACGGGGACACATTGGTGGCTGCACCCGTGTTCCTCCCCATCCTCCCTTCCTAACTTTCCCTCAAATTATCCCCAGCACTCATTCCTTGTGGCAGGAGAACGTGTCTGAGACAACTCAGAACCCCAATTCCAACCCATGTGCTCAGAAAGGAGCAGACTGAGGTGAGCAGCTCTGCCCAAAGCTGTGTTAATTCCTTGGCGGCCCTGACAGAAACCAGAGGAGCATTATTGCACTTTCAGACACAGTTCCCAGCTTGAGAAACACCTCGGACACCCTTCCACAGCCACAAATTGGGCTGTTTTCTGCACTTTGCTGCTGCAGAAGAAGGTAATTGGGAGGGTTTGGTATCGACCTTTCTCTCAAAGATGCCTCTAATGACACCTGACTCGAGCCCCAGCACAGCCAGGAGGGCAGAGCAGCTGAAGGAATGGCAATTCTTGTGTTCAACTAATTCCCAGCCCAGCCAGCCCGGCAGGACTGGGAACAGCCTCTCTGCATCCCAAGGGCTGAGCTGAGACTGAGACAGGCACAGCTTCCCAGCCAAGGGAGGGAAGGATTTACAAATCTTCCCAAATTACAGCTTTTTATAAAAACAATCTCCAAAGGCAGTGGGACAAGGCTTCAAAATTTCATCCTTTCCATGCTCCTGTGAATCCCTACATATTGAGCCTCTTTCCTGGACTGACAGCTTGAGGCAAGCAGGTTTTTAAGGGCTTAATTCCAACCCACAATATTGTGGTACTTGGATTAATCTGCAGTTCCAACATGAGGCATCACTTGGTTTCCACTTTCCTGAGGGTTTGTTTTGGTGCTATCCCCCAATAAAAGGTATCACATCTCTCTGGCTCATCCCTGGATTCACAGTTTCTCACTCCTTCTCCCTTCTTTCCCCTCACATATTTAAGCATTGAGAGCTTGAACCCTTCTCAATCCCAATGTTTATCCAAGGTTTCCATTCCATTATCACACTTTTTTTCTTTTTTTTCTCATTCTGTAGGCAAGCTATAGCTCTCATTTCCCTGCAAGACAATTTCCAATTATTTATCCTATTTGCCTTGGATGGAGTAGTCCTGGCAACCAAGTTTAAGCAGACTCCAAGGACTAGTGGTGTCTTGAGATGAAATTCCTCCCCCAAATCCTGCAATATGCTCCTTTCTGAGCACAGGCAGAAAACCCATTAACCTGAACAGATGGGAGGTAGTCTGTGGGCAGGCAAAAGCTGTTAGAGCAAAAACTTAGAATAAAAAAAAAAAATTGAAAAAAAAAAAATCTGACTCACAGGCCTGATAAGAATCACAAGATTGGCATCAGAGATCCCTAAATTTTAAGAGGAAATGTGTATTTAAAAAAAAACACAGAAGCACGATCCTTTATTTTTGTTGACTCCCCTCAAAGGAAAGGTACCCTGATTTATTTGACAGCAGAACTGGGGTCATCATTTGTTTATTCAAGCTTTAACCCTAATTAAAAAACGACGACACAAAGAGAGGTAAATGGGCACAGTGGAACCTCCCTCAACAAACACTCCACGGTCTGCTGCTCAAGCTCCCGGCAAACGCACAGAAAAAAACAACCACAATGATGAGCATTTATTTTTTTCAAACCCGCTATTCCAAGGCTTTATAGTTTTCTGCTTAATTGGGGCTTCTCCTGGGCTTCTCATTCCCAGTGAAATTCATCCCAGAGAGCCCAGGGCACGGGGAAAATTTGTGGAATTATCCACAGTGTGACAGTGACAGGATGGAGAGGAAGATGCAGGAGGAGGAAGGAGTTTGGAAGGAAAGCACCAGCAGAAGAAAACAGACTGAAAAGTGATTTTTCTTGCTGCCCTGAGAACATTTGTGCTGCCAGTGGAGCAGCAGGAGGCAGGGACAGGTGAGGACAGCCTCAAACTTTGACTGGCAGCAGTGGTAGGTGACCTTAAAGAAGCACAGAAATGGATCACAAAATCCACTTTGGTGCAGTTTGTAATTCTGCATAAAGAACACAGTTCTACATCTTGTTAGTAATTCCTTTTAATTTTTTTAATATAAAGAACATTTATATATTTGTATCTTTAGATTAATGTAAAATATATTTATATACTGTAAGTATTAAAACCCCTTTTATATTAATTTTTATATAATATAAATATTTTTATTAAAACTCAGTTCAATAAAAAAACATTTCCATAACTTAGTTCACTATGATATCAATGTACCTTGCTCTGAAAATTGCCAGGCTACAAAAGGAATATGCTGATGTTTCCTTATTGAATTTTTAGCATTTTATCTAACTATAAATTCGTAAATTGAATTTTCCTGCCTACATAGGGCAGGAAAATCATTGCAAAATCACAGGCCATTTAACAGAAAAAAAAAAAAAAAACAACCAACTCTAAAACTGCAGTTTTAGAGGCATAGGGGAACAAGAAGGTGCCTGTAGGAAAACAGACTGTAAGGCAAAACAATTTATTTCCTTCTACACAAATTCCTCTCTCAATTAAGAAAAAATGGCATTACTTAAAAAACAAAACAGGATTTTTTTTCAGCTGGAAAAAAAAAATCAATACAAAATTTTAATTAGAGAATACACAAAACCAAAATGATTCTGTTCCCTTATCAACACATGGCTGAAGCTACCACGGGCCTGAGAGACTCTCAGAACAGAAAATCAAGTTTTCCCAGCACTAAGAGCACTCTTTAAAATATTCCATGACATTCCCAATCGTTTACACCATGGATATGTATTCCACAAAAAAAATATTCCTGATTGTTCAAGGTCATTTGGGTCGAATGATGAATGAAAATCTGAATGCAGGTAGTTCATTCATGGACCCATAAATGCTCTTAACAGACTTCCCTGGTGCTGACCTGAAAATAGTAAATCTCAGAGGTGTATTTATTATTAACATTGCAATTTGATGAGAATTTAATTTACAGCAGGTGAGAAGGGGGAATAGACAAAGGAGTCTACATTATAGCACTAGGGGAAACACAGGTTTTGAAATAAAATAAGAAAACTGAACAGCATTTGCCTTCTTTCTCATAACTCATGTACTTTAAAGGCTCACAAGTCCCAGTAAAGTGTCAGTTTTTCAGGGACTTTATTATTTCTGCAGGCTGAGGGTTGGCAGAACTGCCAGCGTTCAGGTGGGCATCAATGATCCAGACAAAAAGGATCACCTCTATTTTTCATTACTGCGACGACTCTGGGGAATTTTGTCTTCCCTGGGATGAAAAAGGAGGAATTACTTCAGCAGAGAGGCCATTTCTTACTCTGTGTTCTCCCCAAACACAATTTCTGTCACGGCTTCAGCTCCAGGCTGGAGACTGGAGATTCCAGAGCTGCAGGAATTGTGTGCACAGTCATTAAAAATGGGCTGATTTCCCTCTGCCCAAATTTCCCAGCCTCTTCCAGTGGGATCCCTGTCCGAAGGAGCCCACAGCCCTAAAAGCAGGAGCTGGTTATTCCTATTTATTCCTCTTTATTCCTGCTCCAGTCCCTGGTGCTGCTCTCAGCTCTCTCTCCCAAGGTTTTTATTTATAAACTTTATATTGTAAAGTTGATATTGTTCATCTCGCATGGGACAAGGCGGGTTCTGTGCTCAGAGCCCCCCTGGCTACAAAGCAAAATGCCACCAAAATATATTCCCTGCAAATCCCAAACGTCCCTCAGATCCCAGTGGCTTTCAAAGCAGAATATTAGATGAGCATTTAGCTATTAATTACCACTCTTTTATAATGTCAGCATCACCTTCCAAAATGCCATCAGCCTTTGCCTCAACCTGGAATCGAAGAGCGCCATTATTTCATGCAAAAATGTCTTTATTGTGCTAGAACATGTAAAGGAAGCCCTCAGATCTGTTTGACACAAGAATTATCAGCCCCAAACCCTCCTCTGGCCTACAGAACTCACACAGCAAGGCATTCCTAAGGATGGAAAGTCTTGCCTAAGCCAGGTTGTGAGGGTCTTCTTGCTTTTGGAGAAGTCTTTTTGCACGTGATTCCACGATTATGACCAGAGCTAAATTTGCTTTTGACCAGAAAAACGTCAGCACAGGTGGCACTGTAGAAAAGCCCGCAGAGAGAAAAAAAATAAAGCTGAAAGGAAATCTAAAAAAAAAAAAAAATACAGAGCAAAGTGTGGCTTGACAAAGCTCATTGTTGCTAAAAGGGACAGGGACAAAAGGAGTCTCAGCCGGTGCCAATCCCTTGGGAATGTGAGCAGGAGGGATTGCAGGGATGCTGGAAAAACTGGTGACTCATCCCTGTTCCCTCTCGCTGCTCTGAGAGCTTTCAACTCCCTGCTCCTCATTTTCACATCTGGCCACGAGTGTGGTGTGAGCTGCTGGAGGCACCTGGTCAAACACAGACACAGCGAGAGCTCAGCCTCTCCCTGGGCACAGCAGCACCCAGCGCTGCCAGGTGGCAACCTGCATCTTCTTCTCGCTGGGATTATTACACAAGATGGTATTTCTTGTTTGGATTCAGATATTTATTAATTCTTATCTATAGTTCAGTCTCACAAACCAGGAGTTCTACAGCACTTCAAGCTCACAAACTAAAAATGACCCCATCTCTCTCTATACAAGGCCTTTTAAGCACAAACTGCCCAATTAAGAAATGACACCTGAATTATTTTGACTTTTAACCCAATAACCAACCACCCGTGGCCACAATGAGGATTTTTCTACCCAATTACAAAATCCCACCCAGAGCCATGAAGGAGAAGGTGAAAAAAGAGGACTGGCCTCTGCCCTAAATCCTCCATCTGGCTTTCTATCTCTATTACTGTATTCTGAACCCTTAACCTGTGAGTTTTACACCCTGTGAGATCCCACACTTCTATCCAAACTCCACAGCCACAATCCCGGGGCTGTCACTCAATTTTGGGAGCCTTTTCCACGGCCTCAGGTCAATGCAGAGTTTGCTGGGGGTCAGTGCCTGTGAGCACAGGAAGGCTGAAATCCTCAGTGCCCAGGGCTCCAGCAGGGCTATTTCACATCTTGCTGATGCATTTTAAATCAGTAAATTTGTTCCATCTTAGGAGAGAACAACTGTTTGTCTTCCCCTGAGGACATGAATGGATCCAAGTGAGTTTCACACCAATTTCCTTTCATTTACAGCCACATGGTCCTATTAAAGCTGAAATATCACACCAGAATAACCAGGTGAAAAAAACAACATAAAACTAAATTTATGCCAAGTAATCTTTAAAACACCCTAAACTCTTCTAAAACAATCAACTTTATAATCTAAAGAATTATTTCCCGCAAGACAAAAATGTTTTAAAGGGATTTAAGACCAACATTTGCTAAATGGTGGCCTTCCAGATTTGGAAGAGGATGTGGATTTGTCTGTTCTGACAGCTGCCGTATTTTGATTTATTCATCAGAGAGGAGCAGTTGTCACAGAGAATGGCCAAGGCAAAGGGCTGGCGCTGCCTGGCACACAGGGCAGGGCATCTCCTGCCAAGCCAAGGGGCTGCAGAGCTCTGTGGATGCTCCAAGAGGTTTTAGAAATGGGAATTATAAAGCAGAATCCTCAGAATTTACCAAAAATGGGTTGAATTTCAAATCCTGAAACATCTGCAATTATTAATCACGCAAAAATATTTTTTCCTCTCCAAGCTCTTTCTCCCACCTGTGTCTACAGTGGAGAGTAGCTGAAGGAATGAATTTTTTATTTCCAGGCATCAAATGACATAGGAATTTCGTCAAAAAATTAATAACCCCCTCCCCACAGATCCAGAATCCCGCCCTACCAGTGCCTCTGTAAGAAGAGGGTCCATATTAGAAACAGTGACACAAAAAATTAAACTGCTCAGAAGTGATGGAATACACAAATATCTGCTGGTACATGGGCTCACAATAATATTTTATCTTGAATTTTTCAACCGCTGAAATAATTGGTGGTAAAAAATAATGGATTATTCCATGGATTACTATTACACAGCTGAATTACAAAAGGGAATTTTGTATCCATATTCTGTGTCCTTCACCATCCCTTCCTTTCCCAGCACCTCTCCACTAGGACTTTTCTTGAGGATTTTGAAAAGAACAATATTTAATTTCCAGGGTGGCATTTTTCCAAAATACCGTTTTGTTGCTTTTTTGCGTTCCTGACTTAATTATTCTGCAATAACACCGAGTCATTTTTGTGTAACCAGCTTTGTCAATCTGTAATTACACCGAATGCCTACAAATATTACAACTGCAGATACACTGCAATTCAGAAACCTCCCTTTTAAAGAAAGTGCTGCAATTTCTTCAAGACCAGCGTTCCATTGATGTTAAATAATTGCTACTTGTTAAAAGCAGCACCAATAAAAACGGGGAAAAAATCCAATGTGCGCTGCTCAGTGGAAAAAGCCAGGCTTTTTTTTAATCCCCAAATCCAACAAATGTGGATTTAAAAAAAAAAAAAAACCAAACACAATCCAAACACGTCCTTCCACACTGACTTCATAGAGAGGACTGGCTATTTCCTATTATCTTTATTATCTATTATTCTGAATATGTTAAAATCATCCATCTGATAAATAAAATCCGTTGCTTTCTTGCACTATTTATTCTGGCCATCAGTTTAATTGCACACAAAGGTTCTGGAAATAGATGACCTTTGCAAGAAGAGATGAATTCACTCTACGCACTCTGAGTCAACTGGAAGGGATTGAGCCTCAAGTTATGCAAGTCACAAACGGAGCTGAAATCCTGATTTCACATCTATCCCTCCACAGCCTCCTTACACACACCCCCTGTATATAGAGAGATGCAAATCACTTTATTCCACTTCTCCAAAAGCTCCTGTGTGGTAAAGACAGGGAGATCTTCTGTCAGTGAGCTGTGCACAGATTGACTCCTGAGTGAGGAGGAAATTAAATCCTCCCTGAAGGAACAGTCATAACTGTGCATTATTACATGGGAAAGAAGGGCCACACGTGAAAAATAAAATAAAAAATGCACTCAGGCATGAATCACGGACACATACTCAAAATACCCCTCTGGAATTGTCATCACAAGGCACCGTGAGCAGAATTCAATGCAAAATGTGGGTTTATTTTCCCCCCTTGCTCACACAGCTGAATTTTCTGACAGATGGAAGGTGAGTAAGTGGCTGTGGGCTCTCCCTGCAGCAGCAGCAGCTCCCAGAACCGCCCTGCCCAGTGTCCAGCTGACTCAGACTCTGCCACCTGAGCACAATTCCAAAGACAAAGTCCATTTGGGCACTTTGATGCCAGGCAGAAAACCAGGATGTGACACCAGCTTTGCTGCAGACAATTTGTGTCTGGCACAGAGGCGGGAGGATCCACGGCCAGGTCCCAGCACAGGGAGGAGCACCCACAGCATTTCTGTGCTCCTGGCATGGCTTCCCTGCTCACAAACATCAGTGCCAAGGCAGGGATGAGGCAGCAGGGACAGGACAGGATGAGCACTGTCCCTGTGTCCCTGTGTCCCCCTGTCCCTGTGTCACAGCACGGGGACACAGCGCTGGCACAGCCTGACACAACCCCAAGGCATCCACAGCCTCCATGGTGCTCCTCTCCACACCACACATGGAAATTGATGCCTTAGGATTTTGGCTTTTCAATTCTTCACATCCTGTGCTGCTCTAGTGGATAACTCTGGAGCTCCATAGACTGTCAGCTGCTGTCTTCACATTTTATTCCGGCAAAACAATTCCTCTCCAGGCCTGGAACTCAAGGACACCTCACTGCCTCACACCTCAAAAAGGATAAAGGATAAAAATTGAACTGGGGAGGAGCAAACTGGGGGTCAATGACTTCATTACCTGAAGCTCTAACTGGAGGATTAACCCCTGAGATGTAAATGGACCAAACTCAGAATTGTCTGAAAACCTCGTGCCCATTGTCCATTCTGGTGCAGCCCCTGACTGCCCAAGGTTGTGCCTGTTGAAGGCCTTTAATAAATCCACTTTATTCTCTTCAACCTTGCCCAGCCTCTGTTCTAGGGAGCCCCTCCAAGACATCAAAATCTCCAGCCTGGAATGGTGCAGGAGCTGAGCAGGACAGGCTGGGGGAGGCTGCAGTGCCTGGTGGCAGGTGCTGACTGTCCTGTGGTGTATAAACCTCACCCAAAAACCAGCTCTGTGAGACACTTTTTCGTCGACAGAGTCCCACCTGAGGACGGAGGATTTAGAAAGGGCTTGAACTGGTGGAGAGGAATTGCATCACCACTTGTGCTCCTAATTGGTGATTTTTGTCAATTACGTTAATATGCTGAATATGTAAAATCTTATAAAGCTGTATTCATGGGGAGGGGATGGGGAGCTTTGTGGATATTTTCTCTATCTACCCCTGGATGCCTCCAACAAAGACCAAACTTTATATTACTTCCTATACTAATATTATCTCAGAAGTTTTACAAATTAGCATAATTGACAGCAATTCTGTGGGAGGCTGCAGTGGTGGTGGCACACGCCAAGTGTCCTGTGGTGTATAAACCTCACCCAGAAACCAGCTCTGTGAGACACTTTTTCATCAACCAAGTTGATCCCACCTGAGGAGGATGTAGAAAGGGCTTGAACTGGTGGAGAGCATTTGCATCACCACTTGTGCTCCTAATTGGTGATTTTTGTCAACTATGCTAATGTGCAAAACTTATAAAAACTTATAAATCTGTATTCATGATGATGGAGAGAGGTTTGTGGATATTTTCCATGTCTGCCCCTGGAGGCTTCCAAAAAAGACCAACCTTTACATGACTTCCTATACTAATATTATCTCAAAATTAGCCTGACAAAAAAAATTCAGCAAATTAGCATCATTGACAGGAATCACCAAGAAGCTCCTGAAGAACAGTTTTTTAGCCTTGGCTCCCAGAAAGAACCAAGATAGGGCAGAGGCCTTGGAATGTGTTTTGTCTTTCTGCCTAGGGAAAAGAAAGGTAGGGAAAATTCCTGGGAAAACCAGCTACAAATAACTACAACAATAAGCTACAGAGCTCCCAATCTCTGTGTGAAGAACACAGAGAACATATCAAAGAAAAACAGGCCAAAATCAATCCGGCACCACTTATTTACATACCCTTCCTCCTGTGTGACATATATTTAGCAAAGAGCTGTGGTGTTTTTGTTCTCTCTCCTGAGCTGTGCTTGAGTCCTGCAGCACGACTTCCCCTGCAGTCGTGCCTCAATTTTCACCATTTCGCCACTCAGGCACACAAGTGCCCAAAAATAAAACAAGTGCTTTTCCATTAGCAGCAGCAGCTGGGGAAAAAAAAAAATATCAAGCTTCACATTTAAATTTTGCTTGCCAAAGAGCAGAGTCAGATCTTTCTACCAACTTTGCTCCCCTCACTTGTGTCTTCCTCACACCAGCAAGGACAGGAAATGTTTTGGGTACAAATGTGTGGTGGTGAATGTAATTATTGTAAAGCTGTGAAACTGTAAAAGCTGAAGCAGCTGATGAAAAAAAACAGAACACACCAAAAAAAAAAAAAAAACCTCCAGGAATCATAAAATTATTAACAATTACTGCAGCTAGGAAAAGACAAGCTTGTGGATTGTGGATTGTGTAACTGATAGGATTCTGCTCCTATATTTCTCACTGTTGAATAGAATACCCAGAATTAATCTTGGTATTTTTGGACATGTTGTGGGGTGCTTCACACAAGGGATTTCCACATCTGAAGTCCTCTCCATCTGATGGGCTGTGTTCAGAACACCTGCACATAAATTGTCAAAAAATATTTTTTTAATAGGCTCACACTGAGAAAAGTGTGGAGAAATTGTAGAGATTATTTTTTAAGGCTAAGGCCTAACTCATGTAGTTCAAGAACTAAAATTCTGGCTTTGCAGGTCTGAGTCAGATAGCAAAACCCATTTTATGTTATACTCTGCCACTGGATCTTCAGACTAAAACTAATTATAGTTCTTTAGATGATAATTTGCCAGTATTATTAATTGCATCTGGCACCTAAGATGTATCAGCTACACTGTACTCGATGTCCTGACAAACACCTCCAAAAATCAGTCATATGCTTTTCTCACTGGTATCAGAAGGAAAATCGCATAGAATGTGTTTTAGACTGATGAATTTCATGCACAAACACACACAGTTTTTTACTGAAAAAGCTAATTCAGCTTCCCATAAAAGCCAGGCTTTTGTGATCATCCTGTAGCCCTGGTAACTTCCTGGGCACTTCCAACGAAATCTGAGGGACAGATGGAACTTTACAATCCATTTGACTCTGAAAATAATACAGAGAAGTATAAAACGACTGAAACCAGCATTTCAAATTTAAGAATTTCATCCCAAACAAGAACACAGCCGCCAACAGATGCCAAGCAATGGAGTACCTGGTGCTCACTCGCTGAATTTCTGTAACAGCTCATAAAACTTCCACACAACCTCCCTGTTCCAATTCAAACCAGTCCCACACCCCGGGGAAAGCAACTGTTCGTGCCATCAACAGATGATGGAGCACACAACAGAAATTAAAAACCACCTCACCCACCAGCCACTGCTCCCCTTGACAGATCTCACAGCTCCCTGGCTGGATTTTTGTTTCCAGGTGAAAAACAAGTCAGTAGAGAAAATAACTTCTCCTTCCCTGAAGTTGTTAAATCATGTGTGAATTAGAAATGCTCCCTGCACTTGCCTGCTTTCCCACAACTGATATTGATGCTTTTATTTTGGTTTTCACTCCCCAGCTGGGGGGATGTGCCCTTCACAGGTCACCAGAAGTTTGTGGCAAGCCAAGGGTAAAAGGGGAAGATGGAAAAGCACAACAGAGGAGTAACAAAGACTACAGGATAAAATAAGTATGAATTAGGTAAAAACCACAAAAATGAGATTTTAAAATCCTTTCTTTGCTTTGACCCCACTCTGACATGAGAGGAGCATCCCTAGAATTTGAACCCACAAATCCAAAAATTAAACAAGGAGGGTAGAAATCGTCTTTTCCCTGTGTGAACATCCTGGATATAACAAAGACACAGCTGAAGGTACAAAGGAAAATGTCTTTTGAGCAATATTATCTGTGTAGTTCTTTAATATTCATAGTTAATTTGGCAGGGAGTGTCTTCATTTGGATCAAAACACAGGAGAAAATTTCAGATTGAACAAACTGTGCCTGACTTGGAAGAAAAATCAAATCCATACAGAGAGTTTCTGCGCCCTTCCTGGGTTTAGCTTCTGGCCATTACAAAAAGATGTGTAAATAAATAAGGCCTTTAATAGCATCACTTAGTACTGATTACGGAAATACCAATTATTGGATTTCATAAATCCTGACACTGCAAGAGAAATTAGAGTGAATTCATGGCACAGAAAAAGAGAAGGAGTTTCTCAAAAAACCTGCTAAAAAGGAATTGTAGTAACGTTTGAAGGTCTGTGATGACAGCAGCAAGATCTCCTCAAGAAAAATGTAATCACTGGCTTGTGCTACAGGCTCTGATCCACAGATAATTTAAAAACCTGGAATTTTGGGGGCTTCAGTTCTGATTTTCTAATGATGAAACAATATTTTTGAGGAATAGTTATCTTCTCAGGTAAAAAAATAAAATACTTCCTCTTTCATCCTCCTCTTGAGCTCCCCACATTGAGTGTTGTACATTGCAGCAGGGGCCTTCTCATCAACCAACAGCTTTTTCTTTTTTTTGTGCTGCTACTTTGTCTTTTGAAGGTTAATTTTGTTAATGGGCTGGAGCTCAATTTTTTAAACCAATACAAAGCCTTTAGAAAATATCGAAGCAATTTCTTGGAGGTAGGTGAAGAATTTTTTTTTACTTCTGAACCAACCATTCCACCCAACCCAGACCTGACTGATTTTCTGCAGAGTCGTCACCCAGCACTGGCAACATTTTTGGAAGGAGAGCATCCTGAGAGCCATTGAAAATCTAAAATATCACTGCAAGTCCACAGCACCGAGTTTTTCAAGTACTTCTTGCAAATCAAACCCCAATTAGGACACTACTCCAGCTTTTCGACTCTAATCACCATGGGCACAAATACCCTCATTTAAAAGCAATTAGCAAGTTGCATCATTTGTAACAGAACATTCTGAATATATCTGAAATCTGGCTGTGCCCTCCAGTTTGTTTTTTTACTGCTTCAACTCCATTTTTATCACCAGCAGAAAGAAATTGTCAGCCAAACCTGTAAAAACTTGCTGTTGTATTATTTCCAAAATCCAACATTTTTTTATCAGTGAAAGCATACTGTTGTTGGAAAAACGCTTTTGAATAAAACTGGATGAGTATTCCGTAAAAAAATTAAAGAAAAGGAAAAAAGCCTGTATTGTGTCAAAGTCCTAAATCTGCCTGATTCTAGCAGATAAAAGTTAGTGCTGTCATGGATAAACTTTGAAAGAACAGGACCATCATTAACTGTCAGGGAATAACCCAAATTAAATAATACAGTAATTCAAAATGGTACCAAAGTCAAAATTCAAAATGGAAAGCAAGTGACCACCTTCAGCTCCAACGACGTGGGTGAAAACACCTTTCACACAGCCACGGCCGACTCTGCCTCCCAAACCCAGATTTCACTGTCTTTCAGCTCTGAGAACTGCAAATACTATTTTATGGAAAGTGTGTTATCATATTTTAGCAGGAAATACAAATTTCAGAGGAGATGATGGCAAGAGACCCAGCCACCAACACCAGCAGCACTTGGGAACTGTTTGCACTGGGAAATTCCAGAACTCCAAGGTATCTGTGAAGTGCTGGATCCTAATGGCCAGCAGAGTTTTATTCTGGCACAAAGAATGCACAATTCCTTCAGGTCCTCAGCTCTGACTTGGAGAAATTTGAGGTTTTTCAGTGCACAGACACTGACAGATGGGATTTAGTGAGGGAAATGGATCACCTGACACGGTGTCCTGCTGGAAGGATTCCAAAGGGTTGGCAACCTTTCCTGTTCCCATAAAGATTTGCAAGTCTCCATAAAAAAAAAAAAAAAAAACAACCCAAAAAACTCAACAAAAAAACCCAACAAAAAAAACCCCAAACAAATTGAGGATGACAACAAATTTCCAGCAGGTACCTCTGCAATTACCAGATGGAAATGAATTAACAGCTCAAGATGCAACGAGTCTTGGAGGAACCACCCCAAAATACCCCAAATATTCAAAAAGAACCCACCACAAGCAGAGTGCAGGCACAGGTACTCTACAAAACAAGGGCCTGAAAAACCAGGACAAAGAGAAGAAGAAAGGTGTGGAATTATTCTCATTTTCCCAGCTCTAACTCCTCTGCAAAAACCAGATTTCCAACAGACAGCTGTGATATCAAATGATGACATTTTGGCCTGACCTCCACATCTCTCAGAAGCCATCAATTCTAAGCAGTGTTTTTCATCCTTTCAGCTCTGGAGCCGTGCAAACCAAATTCCATTTCTCATTTCACAGCTTATCTTTGAGGCTGTGTGCACAAATTAACATCAGTAATGCTTGAACAGTTAAAAAAAAAGAGAGGAAAAAGGGAAATCAGCAATCTGCAGAAAGCAGTGAGTAATGTCCTGGAGCTTGTCTGGGCCTTTATCACACAGGAACAGATGAACTACAACGAAATCTGAGCCACCTCTGCTGCCAAAATTTTACTTGAAGTGCAGCACATTTACAACAGGTCTACAAAAGGACTTGATTCTAACTTTTTTTTCTCTTTTTTGAAGTAAAAATGAATCCTGAAGGAACAAGAAGTGCGCAGAAGATAAGCATCAAGTACCTGCAGTCCTTTCAGGCCCATTTTGCTGGGAACTGCTATTATGACCATCCTCCAATGTCAAAATGTCGTTTGATAATAAAAGCTTAATATAACTTAGGTGTGACTTGCTGCTGACAAGCAAAATAATCCCCAAATTTTATCACTTACACAACACATAATCTTGCCTTAGTGTGTTCCATGCACGACTCTGGTCCATAAAGAATTCTCTGCTTCCTCAAGAACTTGCAGCATTAACATGTTAATTCAGAAATTTTTCTTAAATTCTTACGTCATGTTGTGGAAAACATAACCAATGGAAAATACAGGTATTAGCCAGGTTCATCCCCATTTTCACAGGAACCTCAAAAACTTGCCTGAAGAAGTTCCAGCTTGGGCTAAAATAACTGGACTGTCAAATAAACAATATGCAGGAAATAAATTAAAAAAAAAAAATCCAACTGGCAAAAATCAGGGAAGGAGTAAAACTCCTGAAAACATAAATCCATGAGGAATACTATGGTGAAATGGAAAATGGGGGCAGAAATTTAAACCACAGCAAAAAGCCACAGAAAAAGGGAGAGAGAACCCAAGGAAGAATCCATGAGGGGTGTGTGTGCATTTACTGGTCCCACACAAATACAAATTGAGTTTATTGCCATGGAATATCTCATTTTCTGTTACCTTCTGCCTGTTCAGTTAATTGGTTTCTGCCAACTGGACAAGAGTTTCTGGTGCTGGATAAGCCTAAGGAGATTCCAATAATACCTCACCCACGGGAAGCTGGAAATCTGCATCACCTTCTATTTGCTCCAAGCTATTCAGAGCATCTCTCTTTTCCCAAATATCCTGAGCTTCAGCATTGCTTGGCCTTGATGAAAAGCACATTCCAGAAGCTGGTGAGTTGACTCATCCACTCGACTTTAATCGGAATATTCCTCCTTTGAAGTCGGTAGCGGAATGCTGACTCAGACCTTCTAAAACCCAAAGACTGCCATGCAAATTAATAAAAGATTTGATTAATGTTGACCGTGAAATTTTATTTTTGTAGGCTGCCCCAACTACTGCGAATGCGACAGAAGGGCTAGAAATGATTTTATGTTCTTGGGGCAGCCACCAAATGGAGGATGGCACATCAAAAACTCGAGTTTGCAAACAAAGGCACTTGTTGTTAAAAATACAAAAATTCCGTCGATTCAAACAAATGTCCAACCTCTGCATCTTTGCAGTTCAGCTGGAAGACACACAATGCGCTTTCCTTCCATTTTAATTCTGCTTTTTATAAAATACTTGGCTTCTGACTGGAGGCAAAATGTTCAAAGGCAAATGACTCAATGCTTCAAAACTGAAAAGGGCAAAATTTTGATTACTGAGAGGTGAAGCATGAAACAAATGAAACTTGCACCAAAACTGATCAGCACATCAATCTATATTTGACCTATCCTCAGAAACAAGCAACAGAAGCTCCTCACACTGGGCTGTTGCAATCTGAATAATTGCCATATGGTGTGTGTGGAAAATAAATGCAAATATTCTGCGTGCAGCATAAGTAGATCCTGCCATAAACTTGTCTGGGGTTTCTCTGTTTCCTTTTCCTGGCAGTGCCAGCAAAGCCAGAGCTTAACTGGGTTGCAGAGCCTCCCATGCCACCAGGTTTAGGTAGCACTCATAGTTACTTTTATTGATGTTTTATTCATGTTTTTCTGGTTTTTTCAGGTTTTCTGTGCTTGAGGAACTCAAGAGAGCTCCAAATTTCTGGAAAGAGGGACCTTCTAACGCCCTTCCCTCTAAACATTGGTGCCAAGCCCTCCACCCTGGTGGTTTCAGCACTTTGGGAGAGCAGAACCTGAGCTTCCACACAGTGGGTGGAAAAAGTCTGGCAAGTTCCCTTGGGAAATTACAGCTGGCCTAATTACACATTCTCAGCTCAGAAAGAAAGAAAGAAAGAAATAGAGTTTTATTGGGTTAGTTAGTGGGAGCAAAACCCTGCTCCAAGGAAAAACCGTGAGCTGCAGGAAAACAAATGTTGAATTTTCCTGCTGGACGGTGTCTGAGGCACTCAGCTGCTCGTTCCTGAATTGAGTGTTCCAGCCCATGGAATTAGTGCCATGGCCCAGGGAACACGGTCATTAAAAGACATTGAGAAGCCCTGTGGAATGTGAACAAAACAATGATGCGCCTCTCAGGCATCAGCATCTAGATAATACCAGTGAAATTTGGTTAAACTGATCCCTAATAAAGTAAAAAAAACCCAAAGCAATCAAACAAAAACTCAAACAAACAAACGAACAGCAACAACAACAAAATAAAATAAAAACCCACAAAAACACCCCAAAAGAACTCCAAACCTGAAGCCTAATTTTTGACCTTTCTGACCTGAGTTACAGTGTAATTACCTTTCATAAAAGCAAAGGGAATGGTACCAGAAAGTACCATTATTATTATTCACTATTATCAGCATAATCTCAATGTATTAGCTTTAGAGAAGTAAAATAAACCTGATATTTCTAAGCAGTCCCTCCCCTCTCTATCAGAACTTGTCCAGACTTATTTGGTAAAGGAATTCCCTCGTTTTCATAGAAGAAGGGATGATTTAACTCTCTATTGGCAGGAGTTTCTGGGCTTTGTGAACATTCCCATCCTTTTCTGCCCAAGGGAGTTCTGTGATCACCAAGACAACAAGTTGGATAAAACCATAAACCCTTTCCTTCAGGCTAATACCCAGTCTATTTCAAGGTTTGTGCTCCTTGAAAACAGTTCAATTGAATATGGAACCTGTAACCAGGATGAATTTATTTATAACTGCACTGGTGCTGTTTTCCACCAGCTGGAATGATTATCTGGCTATTAGTTTAAAATATCATCATTTTTATGGTACTAAATAAAAAATAAATACAATAAATACAAATACAAAAAAATAAATACAATAAATACAATAACGTAAATAAAAACACATCAGCTCTGCCCTAATGACAAGACAACATATTTTGAAATCCCATTTCAGCTGGAGAGTGGCAGGGCTGGGTTTGCTCTGTGCTTTTGCAGCATCCAGCACATGCTGGGGGGTTCTGGTTCCAAACTCTGACACAAACCAGCTACAACAGGAAGGGCATAATCTTGTTCTGAGAGGGATGAGTGTGAGCAGAGCCCCTTCCACAGCCTCAGCCAGTCTCCAATTTCCCCTCATTATCAGATACTTCTGACACAGGCTTGGTGCTTTAATAATTCCCCATTAATTGGGCTGAGTAACCCGTGCAGATACAGCAGAGCAGAAATGCTGAACTCAGTTACAGCAGGAGTCAATTCTGTCAATGATTTATGGAAATAGAACTATAAAATTACGATTTTCTTCTTTTAAAGAGTGTTTTTAAGACCATATCTTAAAAATTCTTCCATTTAATATAGATATTCCAAGGAATAAGCTGCTGAGAGCACAGCTCATATTCTTCTTGCCATAAACCCATCTTTCAGCGAGGGGAAGTGGAAATATACTGAGCATCCACTCAGCACAACTAGAAATAAAATCTCCTGGATGTCAGAGAAAGCTGTCCCCATTCTATTCAACCAGCTGCCACTGAGTAAGCATCTTTTATATAGGGGAAATAAATTTTTAAAAAATCATTTCAGTGGGTGGACATTTAGTGTTACAGAGGAGTTGCTTTCCTCCTCCCTGACCTCTGTTCTGATCAGCAGAATTGTAAACAGAAAATACAGAAAATATCTTCCATTTTTTTTTTTCCCCACAGATGCTTTGGGAACCATAACCTGCCCTTTTATAAGAATAAGAAAATAATTTCCCCTGCTCTCATGTGCCCCTGTTCTAGATTTTAATGACAAAATTTTATCTCTGCAGCGGCTCAGCCTTGCACTAACTGGACTGATATTTCTTTTAGATTTTCTAACGGCAGAGGTGACCTTCAGTGTTTTAAATTCTGCTTAAACAAGGCACAGACACCTTGAAATGCTTATTCCAAACCCAGTTTCCTACTTTCTGCTTATTCACACAAACAGCTCATGCTGAAAACATCCAAGTTTTTTTACAGGTCTGCCCTTCCCTCATTTGATTTTCTCCCTGAACTGGAGAATGGCATATACCAAAAACAGCAGTTTATTTTGATTTGTTCACCACAGTTAGATTTTTGAGAAATTTATAAATTCATAGGATCGGTGGGAAAAAAATAACAGAACAAATAGAATTCGGATTGAGGGGTTTTTTCTAATAACCAAAATAAAAACCAATAAACCCATTCCTCAGCTTCATGACCAGAGCAGCTCCTGTTCCTGCCTGTGTTTTCTGCTGCCCTAAAGATCCTTTCCTCCTTTCCTTCCCTACCACTGGCACCAAGTTTTATAAACTGATTTTTCTCCTCCTGCTTGCCCCTTTCTTGTTGCTCCTACTGCAAAGAAATAATGGTTGTGCTGCAGAGAAATGCCTCAGAAAGCATACAAGAATATGAGAGGAAAAGAGAAAACCAACCAAAAAGCAGGAAACAAAACCAGAAACTCCAAAACAAACAAAAAAATCCACTCAAAAGATAAAAACAAACAAAAAAGCCAAGAGAAAACACCTAAAAAACCAAAGGCAGAAAATAAAAATCTTACACATTTCCCTTTCATAACACATTCTACAATTCATTAAACTTCAGTATCCAAACCCTCGTTTCTAAATGTATTTTTATCTACAAACACAGGCTGTTTGTGCAGCAGAGTTGTGGTTTTGACTTCTAATTTTGCAAACTGAGCAGGTCCCTGACAGAACCCAGCCTGCAGCTGAGGGATGCTGAATGCCAAGGTTTCACCCCTCATGCTTCCAGGAATTCCAGGAGCGGAGTAAGTGGAGCCTAAAATCGATCTCAGTCCATTCTGAGAGCCAGGTTTGGATTTCATGTGGGGTTTTTTTTAATTTCATGAGGCTTTGATGCTTTCTTGGAGCTGTGAGACACAGAGCAAAGCATCTCAGGGCACAAATAATGTGCAAAGTGAAGATTTCATGGCCATGGTTGTACACAAAGAATATTTATGCAATGTTCAGGTTGTTTCACAGGCTATCAGTGAAGTCATTAACGTGTAAATATGTTTGAATCTTGTCAAAAAATACCGTATTTTAAAAGTGGAAAATACTGTCCTCTCAGAAAAGCATCTCGTATACCTCATCATTCACCTTTAAAATAAATATAAGTATTTTATATGAGAAAATAACTAGCAATAGTAGGTCTGTAACATCCTTAGCTCTGGATAAACGCTGAGCAGCGATCAGCTAAAACAGCTCAAAACACACATTTTGTGCCCTTTTCTCCACATGTACCTAAGACAGCAGGCCTGTTATGACCTCCAGGAAAAAACCTGCAATAATTATTGTGTGTCAGGCCCAGAAGAGAAACCCTGCCTGTGGATTTAGCCAGCACCATCATGGGAGGTGATTTCCCTCCCAAAAACACAAAGCCTTGATTGCTGGGAGCCATCTCCTGAACAAAAACTTCAAAGAGCCCATGCAAATCTCCTCCCGAGATCTGCACTGCCTGATTCCAATATTGTCACTGCTAAATGGGTACTCAGCAATCATTTAAGGCTCGATATTCTTCCCCTTGTATATTGACTGGAATATGTTTGAAGCAGGCTATTTTTAAATCCCTGATCTGAGTCATAGGGAAAGCAGCAGGGCAGGAGGGGATGGCACAGGGATTTTGTGCCAGCATCACCCCCCTCTGCAAGAAATCAGAAAGGAATCCTCTCCACAGACTCAGGACAACCCAAAACACAGCTCAGAGGTGAAAAATTCCCACTATCCTGTAATAAAGCATTGAATTAAAAGTACCTGCACGGCTTGTAATTTCCTAAATTCCATTTTCACCCCGCAGAACTGATCTCATTTGTAAATACTGTCCCCTTTACAAATCACCATAATCATACTACAGAAGACAGGGAATAGCTTTATTCACACCAGAGTAAATTCAAACTAATAAATCCAAATAATACTCCAAAAACTGCAGAGGGCTGGCTGTCCTGTAATAAAGCAAAGCATGGCCTTGGCAGGAGAGAAACAGGACTTGTCAACACTGCCACAATTATCATAGCTGGAGATTCATTTTTGGTGTGTCCAACCCTGTTATCAACTGCAATCAATGCCAAGGCACCTAAATCCCACCTATTGCACACATTATTAAAATTACTCTGTGAATGCCACAGCCAATAATTAAAGTCAATAGCAGGGGGAAAGGAGCTGATCAGAAGCCAGGCTTTTCCTCCGAGGCCCCTCCTTTCCTGTTTGTGGAGATGTGTAAAAGCTCACACATTTCTACATCCCATTTCTAAATCCCATTTTGACATCAGGAGGAGCCAGGCAGGGCGGCTGAATTCCCCTGGCTCGGGACAGATGAAGATCCTGGCAGCAGCAGGGGAAATTCAGAGGTGACAGCAAAGGACAGCAGAGATGGCAGTGCCACTGCAAGTGCCAGGACAAGGACCGGGAGACCTTGGCAGGTCCTGCCCAAAATGCATTTCCACACCTGAGCACGTGTTTCCATACAGGGAAAGGTTTAAGATTCGCCCCAAAGCCTTTTAAGGGGAAGAATTCTAGAAGTTTCTTCGCTCTCCTGGCAGTAATTAGCTCGATGACAAGACAAAAACACTGATAGGTCTCTTTATCTGTTCCTCAACAAAGCAGCTATTTTTTACTGTTTGCCAAAAACCCACCTAAATCATCCAATATTTAAAAGAGAGCACGAGGCTTCTCAGAGCATTTTTGGGGTGTTGTAACAGGTGTGTGGAACCCCTCCCTACACTGTGAACAGCTTTGTTCTTTGTTCTTAGATATTATTTTCTTCTTTAATTAAAACCTTTTTGCTTTTTCAAGACACACTCGACCATACCGTCTCACAAAGTTATTTAAGCCATTTTCTGTGAGGTGCTGGAGACCCTCAAAGGTATTGAACCCTCCAGAGCTAATTCCATCTGGCTCTTTGAGAAATTCAATACTCAGCCAATTCAGGATTTTGGTGGCAGCACAGCAGGGAGAAACCACCCAACAGGATAAAAACTCTCAAGGAACACCCCTAAGGACCCTCGGGGTTTTACTGGTGGAGGAATAACTTCAGGAACTCAGACTGATGCCTCGGGCAGGCTGAGCTGAAACAGAGACTGCACAGAGCTGCAGAATAAAGTAGATATTTATTGAAAGGCCTCCAGGATCCACCTTGGGCAGGACAAGAGCCTGGCCAGGGCTACACCCAAGGTGGATTAAAATGGTCACAAAATGCACAAATGGTCAAGAAGTCTTACGTTTTTATAAGTTTTGGTCCATTTGCATCTTGGGGTTTAATTGTCCAATTCCAGCTCCAGGCTGTGAGGTCCCATCCTTCTTGTTCCTCCCTCCAGCCCACCCTTGTTTGTGCTTTTGGGGCTGAAATTGTCCTTGGTGTTCGGCAGGAAAAGGATTTGTTTTGTGTCCCTGCTGTGTGCAGAGCTGAGTGACACTGACTGTGAGCTCAGAGCTGCACCCCTGGGCAGCACAGAACCTGGAATACATGGGAGATAAAACTCAAGGCATCCCTTCCCCGCTCAGAGTGTTGGCAGGCCGCATTCAGCACATCACGTGAAACCATCTTCATCCTGAACTTGATGCCTTAGGATTTGAGCTTTTATATTTCTCATCTATTTGTAATTCTGCAGTGTAGAACTCTAAACCCCACACACAGTGTGAGCTGCTGCTTCCCCATTCTGGACAGACACAACAATTCCTCTCCAGGCCTGGCAATCAAGGACCCCTCACTGCCTCAGCCCTGAGAGATGGGAACAAAAGTGAGTTGGGGGCAGCAAACTTGGGCTGAATGACTTCATTAGCTGAAGCTGGAATTGGGAGATGAACTCCCAATCTGCACATGGACCAAACTGATCAAAGTGTGAAAACCCGTGAGCTGTTGTCCATTTTTGGGTGCAGCCCCTGGGGGGCTTTGTGTGCCCAAAATGTACCTGAAGGCCCTTCAATAATCAGACCAGCTTTTTATCCCCTTAATTCTGTCTGTTGTCTGATTTAGGTAGCCCCAAAAGGCATCAAACCTAAAGAAAATGTGGGATTGTTTTGCCAGGCACTATAAGAAACACAATTCAAGGACAGCACAGAACAACAGAGTTTCCATTTGCTTACAGGAGCTGAGAACAAAACATAAAGCAAACAAACAACCTGGGCATTATTAAATGTATTCTCAATCAAATGCTGATGTTAATTAGCAGAACAAGCAGTAAAGAAAGGCAGGAACAGCCTTTTGGCACCGTGAGTAAATTTTGCTGTCAAAATTGCTCTTGTGAAAAAATAATTAATGTCATTGTATCTTGGCTAGTGCAGACACAAGGTAAGAGAAGTAGAACCTGAGAAATAAAACATCAGAAATACCTCAGAAATTTATAAATGGGATCTGTTTAAGCATCACAAATTGCTGGCTTTACTTTCTTGAGTGCACTCATTTCGGGGAGCATCAGCCCGTGATGGCTTCGGGGCTGCTGTGGGTGTTTGGGGATGTGTCACCTCTGGCAGATTTGTCACCAGAAACCTCTGAATAAACCAAAAACCAGCTCCTGAGGCAATTCCAGCCCTTTAAGCCACACACAGAAGCTCAGCAAGATAACAACCAAAGCTTTGGGATGACTTCTGCACTCAAAAAGAGCCTCTCCTTGGAATGAACCATTGCATTGCACCAAAAATGTCAATCAAGGTGTTGGGTTTTTTCTTAGCCAGTCATTTTCCCATGCATTTCGAGCCATTGTGACACTCCAGAGTAGCATTTGAAGCTCACTCTTACATTGTTTACAGAAGGAAAAATACCGGATCAAAGGAAATGTTTCCATGGAGGAAACTCCACCCTAAACTGTGTCAGACGTAGACATTATTTTGCCTCTTTGCTTTCTTTGCAAACCTATTCTAGAAGGACATTACAATTCTGTCAGGGGAAAATGCTGATTTTTTTGGGTGTAAAACCAAAAGTATTTGTTGATGTTTGTTCCTCTACCAATGCCCTTTACATAATCATCTCCTCCACGCACCTTCACACATTCCAATGGCGTGGGAAGCAAATTAAAATTAACGGTTCCAGTAAAAAGCAAACAACTTGAGATTTGATCCAGGCTGGAAGTCTTCAACAAACTGCCTGCAAGGCTGGTGAGAGTCATGCATGTGTTATATAGGTCAGTGCGAGGAACTCGCTTATTTTAGAGAACATTGTATTCCCCAAAGGGACTGTGAGCTACTGAGACAAAACCAGACTTCATCAGAATGGGAGAGTGAAGAGAAATGGGTTTAGAGTGTCAAACAACACTTTTCTACCCTACCCAACTTACAAAAAGTGGAGGAGAAGAGGCTTTATTAATCCGAATTAACATTATTTCAGTCAAAATCGCTTAGTGTTCCCCTAACTTTGGACAAGTATTCAGTTGTCAGGAATGCAGCCGGTAAATGGCCTGAGAGAATCCCTGTGTGCACAGAAAATCCACTCGACACAAAGGTTACTGGCAGCTTTTATGCCCAAGGTAAAACTCGGCAGATACTCTGCAAACCATTTTGTGAAGCTAAAGGACTGTGAGCAGTGGGAAGGAGCTGAAATGGGAATTCAGAATTCAGTTTTTAGCCTGTGGCCATGTAGTAGTAGCTTGCTAGGAAAGGCTGGAAATAACTCGTTTCGGACTTATTTTAAAGTACTGAAAAAGCAACATCGTTTCCTCTCGAACCAACAGCTTCTCCAGATAGAGTTTCTCACAGAAAAACTAAGAACTCCCTCAGAAAACCCAGTTCCAGTCTCCTCCTGACACAACCTCCACAGATCAGCTGTGATCTCCCAAGCACACACAAATAAACAGTCTTGCCTTGGTCGAGCTACTATTCCTTCAAGGATAAAACAAACAAAGCCAAAATTATAATGAAAAAATTAAAAAAATAGAAAAAAATAAATCCACATTCATTTTGGCTTCTTTTTCATTGCTGTTATTTAACAAAATGGAATTTTTGGAAAACCTGCATGGACTACAGCCAGGACGTAACAGTCACCTGCTGTTTGAAGCTGTGCCTTTGACAGAAATCCCACCAAAAATGCAGGTTTTGATACTTCAGAGAGAAAAACGGAGTTGTTACCTTTACCTGTAGATGTTAAAACTCTGAATTATGCATCCCACCTCCCTGAGGGCCAGGCTGGAGCAGTCACAAACTCCAGTGAGCACTCAGCCCTTGCTCACACACATTCCAGAGCGGCTAAAACACACCACAGAACTCACAGCTGAAAATGGTTTTGCTGGAATCTCTTCGACTTCCTCACTTCTGCTCCCTGCTAAATAATTTACAAAATCACTTTCTGCACTCCCCAGTAGCACAGTTGGTCAGGCACAACCCCGTGGTGTTGGCTTTGGCAGTCCTGGCTGCCTCCCTGGCTTCTGCAGATGTGGATGGAAATTCTTGAGCAGCACAGCCCCAACTGGGGAGGCACTGGGGGAACTGGGAGTGAAGGGCAGGAGCTCCAGACTGGGGGGGACCAAGCCCTGCCTGTGTCCATCTCCATCTCAATGGGGACATGTGGCCCAGAAGTAAATTTCATATATTAGATTACATTAGATTACATTTATATATATATATATATATATAATATTACATTACATTACAGTATATAATATCAAATCATATCACATTACATCATATTATATATTAGATATTATGTTGTATAATATAACATAATTTAATATATTATGTAATATTATATATTACATTAAATTCTATCATATATCATATTGTATCATATATGAAATATTACCTATATTATGTCATGTCATATAATACATAATATATTATATTATATATTGTCATATCATATTCATTGTATCTATTATGTCGTTCAGCTATAGATAAATACATTTTTCAATGGCACAAAAGCAGTAAATCCCTCACTTTGCATTCCTTGCAGCTGGAATGCCACGGGGGGTCACACCCGAGGCAGCTCCATGGGGTGACACCCAGCTCTGGCTGAAGCCCCTGGTGTGGTTCAGTTCTCCTGAGGTTTCTGGGATCAGGATTTTCCTCCAACAAACAAAATCTGGGGTGTTGAAGGGAATAGCTCAGCTGAGGGAGAAGGGATTCTTCATAGGAACACAGATAGATGAATCAGAGCAGAACATTCAGCATGTTATCTTCATTACTCACAGGATTTAAAGTGATTTCCACCCCTAAATTAGATTTTGTCTAATTTATAGATGAGTAGCTCATACCAGACACTTTCAGGATGCCTCTGAGGTCACTATCTGGCACTATTAATACACTCCAGAATTACCAGAAGGCCTTAACTCACAGAATTTTATTACAAAAAAACAAAATACCAAGATATTAAATTTGCACACTCCACCTGAAGAAATTTCCAAATATTTCACAAGATCTATGAGCAAAAAGAAACAAAACTTAAATATTTCATTGTTTTTGTTACTAAATTATTGCTCTCTTCTTCTGGTAAATCAATTTAGATAAAGAAGTTACCTTATAGAAAACACTCTGACTCAAATATAAGAAGCCCGTTATCCTCCCTTGTGGTTACAGGTTCTTTATTTTGCAGACAGTCAACATTTATATGTATTTAAACCCCTCTTTTCAAACTGCTTTCCATTAATGACATTACCTCAATTATGCAAGAATAAGCTTTGGAACACTGTGAGCAGGTGCCGTGATGACACATCAAGCAGAACGTCTCTCACTGCAGAGTTTGGAAAGAGTAAAACCAAATCCTGAAATTTTAAACATGAAAATTTAAAATGCCTACAAAAAACTGAGCAGAAAACTTGGTTTACCCAGCAAGACGATCTCGCCAAAGTGGGAACCTGGATGCCACTTGGAAAAGTGAGAAAAAAAAATCCATAAAATTGCCAATCTAAAGACTACATAAAGAAAATCCAATTGAAAGAATAGAAGTTCTTGTAAACAACAGGGAATTTCCTCATGCCTGCCTTTCTGATCTGAAATGAAAACAAACCTGTAATGATTCAGCCCAAAATAACTTTCTGCAACTTGTGCTTTAAATTAGAATAGAATAGAATATCTAAACTCCTGATCTCCTCTGTCTGCAATGAAATATTCACTCAAACCAGCCCTCTGCTGCCACTTGTTTATCTAACACAAACCCAGAAATCAAAAGCTTCACCTCACCAGCCAGCAGAACCTGTCCAAATCATTTCCCACTGAAAACTGATCTGGAATCCAAGTTGCCCATAAATATTCCAGCCTGTTCTTTCATGGTGAAACATCTCACTGCACTCAAGAGTTCCTGAGAGCAACTGATGGAGGAAAAGGCTTCCACAATCACCGCAGAAGCAACTGATGAATTGTGTACCTCAGAAAAGGGTAGGAAGCATGGGAAATGTTCTGTTGGTTTGCCAAAAGTTGTTTAGGGAAAAAAAGAAAAAAGAGCAAGAATAATTAGTTAGATAACATTTAAACACTTGTACTGAAGCTGTAATCCCCTAAATCTTTCAGGATATTGCATTCTAAACTTCCCAAAATGTCTTCTCAACTGGCACCTTCTAAAATAACTAGAAAGCCTGTCAGATTAACTTCATCCTGAAACCTCAGATCTTTGCTGTGTGCTTAATCTCCACAAAACAGGGTTTAAAATGCCAACACCGCCAAAGTATGTCCAAACCACTACAATTAGCTTCATCATTTACAAGTATTCAATGAAGAAAAACATTTTAAGAGTTAAAAAAGGCTGTCAGTGAGTGAAGAAAGAAGGGGAGTTTTATTAAAGTAACAACAAACTGCTTTTTAGCCAACCTGTAAACTGAAAAAAGGTCATCTCAGTTTATCACCTGATAAAGGGGTGTAATGCAGAAAACTGGGACCTAGGCTGGGCTCTGAGATGGTTTTGAACTCGAATATATTTGGTCAGTGACATTTGACTACAGCACTTGGATACCCACAGGTGAAACCCAGCTGATAAGATGCTGACACTGGTCAGTAAAACAGGATTTGCAAGGTTGGTGTCTGTGGTGAAGCTGTCACACAAGTGCCATGGGAACAGATGCCCTGGAGACTCCAGAGGAAGAATGAGAGCACACACACACACAAATCCTCAAGGACTTCCAAACAGTGCAGCAAGTCAGGAAATTATCTCAATTTTTGTCATTCCAAGCAGGGACTCATGCATAACTCAGCTGTAAACTTGAAAACCAACACACGTGAGAACAGAGAGCCAGGAATGGATGGAACAAGAACTAACACTGCCACACTAAGGAAAACAGGAGAGAGATGGTTTTTTTCCTCTTCCTTTCATTCCCGATGACACAGCAATGCAGAACCTTTGCTGTGGAACCAAAAGCAGGAGCAGCCCTGACCTCCCTCCAGTCCCACAGCCGCCCATCCCCGGCCTTCCAACAAAAACCAGGTTCAATAAAACCTCTGACAGCTCTGACAGCCACGCCAGCTATCTTAGCGTAAAGAAATAAGTCTTGATTCCTCTGATTTCTCCTGAAATGAAAAAAATACCTAATAATAAAGCCCCGCTGAAAAACACGGCCACACTTCACACCGAAGATGTGACAAACAGCCGGAGCACGGAGGTGGCCCAGAGCATGGATGGAGCCGTCCCTGTGCTCACAGAGATGGCTCTGTTCCGGTCATTTCTCCACCTTCCTGCCTGAGTGCTTTCCCCTGGGAACGTGCTGCTGTCTGTGGGACAGGAATCTGGGACTGGCAGGGTGAAGAGGCCTGTCCTGCGTGTGAGAAGGGCCGGGCGGCCGCGGGGAGCGGGCGGCGTGTGGGCGAGGGCAGCGGCGGCACTACCAGCAGCATTAGCAGCAGCATTAGCATTAGCATTAGCAGCATTAGCAGCAATACCAGCAGCAGCATTAGCATTAGCAGCAGCAGAATCAGAAGCAGCAGAAGGAGGAGAAGAAGCAGCAGCAGCAGAAGAAACCCAGAAGCAGCAGCAGCAGCAGCAGCGCAGGCCGGCCCCGCGGGGCAGGAGCCGCGGCTGAGTCACGGCTGTCCCTCTCCCTCCCGCCGGGATTTTCTCTCCGAGCTCACACACATCGCTGTGACGAGCGATTCTTCCTTTCGGGCCCGAACCCGCAGCGTTTTGATGTCTGAATGAGGAATTTGTAGCAGCATCCGTGTCCCTGTTCCGCGGTCAGTGCCACCGGCCCTGCCCTTTCCCCGCAGCAGCTCTGCTCGGGCTTTTGCCGGAGTCCAGGATGGAACAAAATCCATCGCCATAAAACATCAGTGGACATTTTCACACGAATTAATTTATCCTAACAGTTATATTTATTTAAACTACAAAGTATTTGCCTTAGGCTCAAGTTGGTGTTTTTTGGTTTTTTTTTTAATACAATCCGAATCCGCACAATTTTATATTTATCACAAAATCCTCACCAGCCCTGGAAATTCAGGAGACGGATCCAAACTTTGAACTTCACAATTCCTTCGGATAAAAGCTTCAGAAATGTGGCAAAATCTGTTCCAATGGTTTGCTACAATGGACAAGGCTTAGCCTTTGCTGCCCATCCTCAGCTGCCAGGAGGTCAAAGCCTCCTTTCCCAAAATGTTTTCCAATTGACAAGCCAAGGGAAAGAAAAAAATTCCAAGGGCAAGGTTCAGAACTGCAAGAATTATATCATAATCATTAAAAAAAAAAAAAAAAAAAAAAAAAAACAAAAAACAAAAAACAAAAAACCACAAAAAAAACCAACCCATTTGTAAAAGTCAAATGAACAAAAGATGCTGTTTGCCACCCAAACTCTTTAGTATTCCAAGCTGGTTAACATATGGAACACGAGACTGAAGCCAGTTTATAATTACTTCACTGAAAATTTCCTGTTAGTATTTATGTATTTAATTCTACATTTGCTAGATGCCCGTGGGGATAAATATGCTTTGCTGCTCGTTCTGGATGTGTCTGAAAAGCAGCAAAGAAATAGTGATAAATAATAATTGTTTGTGTTTATTTTAAATCCCGCTGTTTTGTACAACATCACTGCGTTCCACCAATTCTTCATCTACCAAAAACAGGCTACAAAAGTTGACCTTGGTGCATCCTGGAGGTGTCCAGAGAAGGACTGGATGTGTCAGAGCTCTGGTGATGAGGTGGGGATTGGACACAGCTTGGACCAGCTTGGATTTAAATCCAATTTAAATCCATTTGCTTAATTTCATGGAATTTCTCACTCCTATGATAATTCCATATTGCTCATTTAAAAAAAAAAAAAAATCTTAAATTTAGGGAGTTCCCTACACGTCATCACCAAAAGCACTCCTGACTTGTAAGAAAACTAAAAACCAAAAAGGCCAATTGGGCTTGCCTGCAATTCCTGTACTCATTATCAAGAAGTTGTGGTGGTTTTAAGTAATTTTCTGGATCAATACCTGACCAAGAGCCAAATTATCTCCTGTCCCAACTCTGCCCATCCTTGCAGAACTGGAGCCCTAACTCAAAGCTGTCCAACTCTCAATTTTACCCTCCTCTTGATTTATTTTGCAATTTGTAACTCTGTGCC
The DNA here is from genome assembly GCF_009819655.1 of Sylvia atricapilla. NCBI lineage: Eukaryota > Metazoa > Chordata > Aves > Passeriformes > Sylviidae > Sylvia > Sylvia atricapilla. The sequence goes on along the minus strand of NC_089150.1, from coordinate 18,528,904 downwards.
CCATGATTCCAGCAAACAAATCACAGGTTCAGGAAAGCCCTGCCAAACTTGACAAGGTGAATGAGATTTTCTCTGCATTCCCCAGCCTGCCACCAAGATTTGTTTCTCCAGTAATTCTCAGCCTTAACACCAAATATAAACAGTTGCTTCTGAGTGTTGTTACTTCTTCCACATGATTCTGTCTTCAATCACAATCCGGAGGCAGATGAAAAAATTGAGATTATTAATGGATGTTCCTTCTCCAGGAGCATCCTGCAATACACTCAGAAAATTCAGGACTTGCTCAATCTGTCTTCTCAAACGCTGAGCTGCTGCAATGCTAAAAATGTCTACGAGAAAAGGGCAATAAGATTTGGAATAAGTTGCTGCACATTTCAAACACTCCCCTATGAAAATGTGGCTCCAATATTCCTCCAGTGTACTCATAACTCACCAAAAAGCAGCTTGGAATAGTGGATATTACAGGAATTTATTTCTGACTTAAGCTATCCAATTATGGAGACCAAATTCCTACCAAAGTCTGCTTTGGAACTACAAGGTGTTGATAGTACATGTGAACCAATATTCAAATTTCACTTCTCTACACATCTTGCCTTAGTCCGAAATCTTTTAAAACACCAAGAGTCGTCACAGGGAATCTGGAAAGTCAATTGGGCTTTAAGGAAAGAGCAGATATTGGGAATAAAGAGCCACATGAATGTGTGGTAATAACAGATTCTTATAGATATTCTAATGAATTAGGAGTACTGGTATTTCACCTTTGATAAATTCTGTTCAAGAGGAACAGCAAGAGGAAAAGTTAATTTCATCCAGACAGCAAGAGCAAAAGGAAAGAACTTTGAATTATGACAACCTAAATGCATTTGATCCTGTAATTTAAATGTATGGCAAAACAATAATCTGTTCAGGTACTGAATGTAATTCACTGTATCTCTGATGAATTGAATATTTCAACAACCAGTCATGAGAATTTTCAAATCCATTATTACAGCTTGAGCAAGGATGATTTCTTCCAGCCCATGTGCCCTTTACAAGCTGAGTTTTTCTAATCAGTGAGAGGTGAATGACCAAAAGGAATACACAAGAATGGGAGAGGGGAAGGGATGAAGAGGAGAAAGCAAACCCAAAACTTCTGGAAACGTGGATTAGGGACGACTTGGCTCTGCTGTAAACTCACCCATCCAACAGAACTGAGGGAGGGAGGTGAGCAGAGCAAGGAGCCAATTTCCAGCACTCTGTTTCCAGTGCCTTGTGCCTTTCTGGTGGAACCATCATTTGCATTTAATCAGGCTCTTCATAAAAGGCCCTTGGAAGGCGACAGAAATAGGAGAATGTAATCCCATTATTGCAACACAAAGGAATAGGAGACTGTAACCCCCTTCATTCCAACACAAAGAAATTCCTGCAAGGTGATCTCCCCGTGGCTGAGCCACGAGGGAATTACCAGTCCCAATCATCTGATTTTATTTTTCTTTTCTCCAAAGAGACACCATAAATGGATGGAAAATTTCTCCAAGTGAAAAAGGCATAAACTAAACACATATTTATCCCACCGAAATACCAGAGAGGGATTTTTAACAATGCCTGCATTAGCTACAAGGACACTTTATGCAGAAATTAGGCAGGTACCTTTGAGAAAATGTGTTTGAATAATGACAAGTATTTTACTTTTTTGACCACCTCTTGAGCTGCACAATAAGAACAATGTCACTCTTAGTTCTGTGATAAATTCTCCATTCTCTTCCAACTTTTTCTTTAAGAGGACTCTGGAAAAACTGAAGGTGAAGAGGAAGAGAATTCCCCAGGTGACAATTCCTGGTGGACTGTGGCTCTCCCACACTCTGGGGGTGGTTTTAAGGGGTAGTTGTTAATGGTTTGTGGGAAGGGGAACTGGAAAATGTCACAATGATCATGGAATTGCAGCTCTCCTGGTCTCAGAGCTGTGCTGGAGCTGCACTCCAATGAATACTTTAATTTGCCTGGAAAACCCTCAGAATTCCTGGTTATGTGGTGTATTTACACCAGTTTACAGCTCAAGCCAGAAATTTATCAGCAGAGTATCACCACTTTTGTCAAATTAACTTCATGACATAACTTTTGCCTATTTGAAATGAAGAGTGACAGATTAAAGCCAAGAATCAATTCCTCAGAAAAAATCCACAAGCAGCCTGAAACAGCTCTTGTAAAAAGGAACAGCAAGTAAAAATGTCATGACTCACCACAGCACGTTATTCCCCCCAAAACCATCATTGCTGCCACATGCACATACTTCACTGCTCATGTGGAAACAACACAAGAGTAAATAAACACGGGAATTGTGAACAGAATGTGCCTAATCACTATTTCGTGCCTTTCAACTGCCACTTCCAAACCACCACAGTAATTTCATCCTAAATGTTCAATTTCGGTTTCAACACAAAGGGCCAGATTAGCAGTTTTTAATTAAAAAGAAGACAATGACACGAAAACTTCATATAGTTGGATTTTTCTTCTTCATCCTTTCCAAAAGGTTTCTGTAATGGTTGATTCAAGCAAAAGTTCTGAAACAGTCTTTTTAAGTAAAAAATTTCAAATTTTTAATAGTTTTTGAAGCCTGCTCTATCTTGTTTTAACATAGTTAAGTGACTGGACACTGACCTCAAAATGTGCAGCAGTGTTAGTGGACAGACAGCAGACAAAGAGAACTGTAAAGGGCACTAACTGTGCATCAGTTTAATTTGAGTTTGGACAGAAAAAACTTTATTCTGTCTGAATACAATAAAAGAATCTACACAGGCAAGTCCAAACAGAAATATTTTTTGAGAGGGTATTAAAGATAACTGAATATTTATAATTTTATCTGATCAGAACCGTTTCTAATCACTTTATTTTCCATTTACAGACATACAGAACTTCTGCTGGTCCTACGTTATGGGTTTTTTACCCCGAGCTTTCAGGCAATGTTTCAGACAAAACTGAGGGATTTGTCCTCATTAAGCAGAATAATTTTATGCCTTGCACAGCTCTTGCAGGAAAAACGCTCCTGGATCCCTGCAGACAAAGATGTGCACACACTTTTACGCGTGTGCAGATTAAGCTGCTTCTTGCCCCAAATGAAATGAGTTGTGTGTGTTGACAAGAGCAGCAGCACACCACTCCAGCCCTGGTGCAGCAGAGATGGGGGCTTTGATACTTTACAGCAAGCTGCTTTTGCTGATTAACATCATTAACTCTGACATAATCCTCTTTTCCAACATGAAAGTTATTTGCTGAGGTCCTCAAAGTGAAAATATTCTGTTCTTATCTTGAGGAGTCCAGTGTCTAGATCTAGAGAATTCCACTCATCTATCAAAGAAGCTACTCTAAAACACAGACTAATTAAAGAAGTACAAAAGTGATTTTAGAACGATTGTTCATCCCTCAAAAATAAACGTTTTCTTGATACCAATTAGGTTTGCTTCCTTTCAAACACTCAGTTGAAAATTCTCAAAACGGAAATACTCCTTGAAATGAAGTCATGAGCTTTAAACCTCACATTAGTGTTTGTTAAAGAGTGACATGCACAGTCCTCATCCCGTCCTGATAGACAGAAAGACAGACAGAGCAGTTTGCCACGTGTTTTTCCAAAGGCTGAAACCACTCCTGGAATTCTGTTCCACAGAAAGCATCACAAATCTACTGTTTGAGCTAAGAAGTGAGTTCAGGGAAAGCCTCCATCAGTCCAGCGACAAGCCCAGCAAATCAGAAAAATCGAGATTTAATTCTATTGTTACCACATAAAGTCACACAGAGCCTGGATTTCAGGACAACAGCACCTGGGGTGTTTATTCTATGTTTAAAGCCTTCCAGAGAGCTGTTCCTCAAATACAGGGACATGATCACCCGGGGATTTGGACAATAACAATCACACTCTGCCATCTCCTTTTACTGTGCAGTTGTATTTTACTCTAAAGGCCACTTAGGAGCTGATTTGTCATCAAAGCACAGCCCAACAGCCAAGGATCTGGGAGCTGAAAAAGACATTTATAATGGGTCACAATATTCAGGAGGAAAAAAAAAAAAAAAAAAGAAAACAAAAAAAAGAAACTCACCGAGCAACAACCCCAATTAATAATAACCCCCATGAGCTGCCCGATTTTTTGGAAAGGTGTTCTAGCAAATAAAAGAGTAAAACAACTGCAAGACTTAACAGAAAAGCACTGCTCAAAGACCCTCAGCAACCCAGTGGAAGTGATTTGAGTAGAAATAATGTAAACCTTCATGCACACTAATTATACTTCATTACAATATATTATAATATTATAATTATCTTAATGTCACTCTTGACTCCTCCCATGTATTACTATTGCCAAGGAAATCAATCTTACCCTTGTGTATGTTGAGTTGCTGCTGGCTCACCTCAGACATTTCTTCCTTAGTGAGAAAATAAATCAGCATCAAATAATCCCAGAACATGGGTCCGAATGAAAGAATGTAGGCAGAGACCAGCCTGACCCCAATCCTGAATCCCTAAATCCCAAACTCCTGCACTGTAACCCACACAGTGGATGCTCATCAGAGCTGCCTTCAAAAGAGCCGAGTGACTTTTCCCTGGCACCACGGAAGAAAGAGCTTCCTTTTATTGCAGTGCAGGAAAACTACAGCCAGGAACAACTCTCCATCTGGACAACATCCACCTGTGAAAATTCCTACAAATCCTTCTCCAAAAGAGCCTCTCTGTGTACAGACAGATAGGATTACATCCACACAGACACGTTCTAGACGGCCTTTCACAAACACTTGGCATTTATTGATACATATTGTGTGGAACAGCCACACAAGACTCAGGAGAATCACTTTTGGTTATTTGTTCAAAGACAAAGGCTTCATAAATAATTTTTCCTCATCAAAAGTATCCCCAGAATTTTTATTTATCTGGAACAGTGGATGGCTGAGACAACAACTCTTGAATAAAACAAGTTCTGCACTCATAGCACACTATGAAACCATATTGCCACTCAGTGGAATTGGATGTATTTATCATATTTTATGATTAAACCTTTTTATCACCCTTTCAGAATCACAAATTTGATGTGATGGGTTTGCTAATATTAGTTTAGAAACCTTTAACATCTTTTAAGGCTTTCTCAATGCTGAGAAAGTGTGCGTACATGTAGAAAGCTTTCATTGGAAATTATCTTCAGTGCAAAAAGAAATGATCTTCAGTGCAAAAGAAACCACTGAAACAAAAGAAGAGGTGATGAAATAATACTGAATCTTCCTCTCTGGAACCATCCTGGCTTCCCTGAGCAAATGTGAGACTTAAGAGGCTGTGACTGATCTCATATTGGAGTTTAATCCTCTAAATCTGGGCCATTTCAGTGGAATTATGATCATTTTTATTAGTAAGGAATCAGAAGGAATAAAGAAGAAATGAGGTCAAAGAGAACAAACATGAGGTCAGGCACAGAGCTGTGTACACACAGAGCTGGAATGAAGGAAATGAATCCCACCCACACCTGGATTCCAGCAGTGAGCAGCTGTGCCCTGGCAGGAGCAGCAGGAGCCCACAAATCCCTCATGTGAAAAACCAGGTTTACTTTTTTGGTGAAATTTAAAAAGTTTAATTAAAAAATAGACAATAGGAAAGGGTTAAAACAGCCGGGTGCTTGCCATTCAGCTAAGAGCACACTTACTGTTTTCAGAAATATTTTTTTAACTATTTTTTTTAAATTTATCAGCCTGTTGCATATTTATAGACTATTATGTATATTTATACTTTTCTACAAGCTAATTTCTACATTCCAGGAACTATTTTGTATGGCCACTCCTTGGGTCCGCCCTTTCAGAGCATCTTTTTGGCTGTGGTTTTAATCTGTTTTTTTTCTTATTACTTCTAGTTTGGGCCTTGGTCTGTATTTTTACAGATGGTTGGTGTTTCATAGTTGGTCTGTCAGCAGCAGGGTCCTCATCATCACCACTGGATGTTATCCAGCCAAGCAGACAGTCCAAGCATACTACATTAACTATTATACTATATCAACTATTATTACTGTGCTTTATTTTGCTAATTGCAGAAATAAAAACTGTATCCATACAGCAAAGCCATTTTAACATTAGTCATATAATATTTGTCTTAATACTTGTGAAAGCCAATATAACATTATATTAGTATTTATAACACTCAGCATGCCCTGGCACAGCTGGAGCTGAGCTTGGTGCTTTCAGAGCCCTGCACTACTCCAGACATCTGGGGTCTGCAGGAAAACCAGGATTTAACATTCAGCATCCTCTGAATTAAACACTTCTAGCACTTCAACTTGAAAAGCACAAAGAAAGTTTTGACCTCAGCCACCTGATGCCTTAGGATTTGAGCTTTTATATTTTTCATATATTTGTAATCCTGCAGTTCTTTAGTGTAGAACTCTAAACCCCACACACAGTGTGAGCTGCTGCTTCCCCATTCTGGGCAGACACAACAATTCCTCTCCAGGCCTGGCAATCAAGGACCCCTCCCTGCCTCAGCCCTGAGAGATGGGAACAAAAGTGAGTTGGGGGCAGCAAACTTGGGCTGAATGACTTCATTAGCTGAAGCTGGAATTGGGAGATGAACCCCCAATCTGCAAATGGACCAAACTGATCAAAGGGTGAAAACCTGTTGTCCATCTTTGGTTGAAGCCATTTTTGCTGGAAGCAAAGGGAAGGAAGGAAATAATGAATTTCAGGGAGGCACATTTCAAGGTAATGACTCTGAAGTGAAAGATAAAAGGAATAACAAGTTTCTTGGTAGACTATGGAACCACGTAGAAAATAAGAAATTCCACTTTGCAACCTATTCAGGATTTGATAATGGCTTGCCAGTAGCAAATTGTGACCTGTTGAAATAGGAAAGGCATGGAACAGAAGGGTATGAAAACTGTAACATTAGATGTTTCATTCTTCTTATTCTGGGTACTAAAACTACATCAAGTGAAGTCACTACTTTTAGAAAATCCTGTGGGAATGTTTAGCATCAACTTTTTAGGGAAACATGCTTCCAGCAAAAATGGCTTTTCCAGCATCCTGCAGTGTTTCCACAATGGTTTACACAAACCCCATTCATATAAAACAGCAAGTCCTCTACACCCTGGAAGCCCCCCAGGGGCTTTGTGTGCCCAAAATGCACCTGAAGGCCCTTCAATAAAATAACAGCTTTTTATTCCCTTAATTCTGTCTGGCCTCTGTTTTTACGTAGCCCAAGCAGGCATCACAGCAGCTGTTTGTCAGGAATCTGTTTGTTCACGTTTGTGTGTCAGTAAACACAAGGAGGGATGGAAACAGAGCCAGGGAGGGATGACCCGGGGGGACAGAAAAAAAAAAGGACCAAATCTTTGCCCTTTTTGCCCAAACCTGAAGCAGCCTGGAGCTGTCCCTGCCGGCTGAGAGCACGGAGCTGTCCCTGTGACTGGGCACAGATAAAGCAGGTTAATCAGCAGAAGCAGTGCAGCCAAGCAAGGAGTTTTCATCCCAGACCCAGGGCTGAGCTGCTCTCCCTCCCACCCACGGTGTCTGGGAAGTTTTATCACCTCACTGCACATTTTTGTCACTGGCTCCTCTTCGGAAGCAATGTCATTACTGAAGGTAACATTTAACTTCACTATTTATGGCTTCACTTTCTGTCGTCTACAACATTGCTTTCTGTGACAATTTACTCTTCTCCATTCTTGACGATTTTTCCACCTGCCTGTAATTACCCTTTGCTGCTGTGTTCAGCCAACCAGCTCCAGATTCCTTCTGTGGAGGTTCTCTATCCAAACCTGGCTGCCTGCATTTGTTATTTCCTTCCTCACACACATGTTTCTACTCAAACACAGATTTTCACTGAAATCTTATCACATCTTTAAATGCAGCCTGCAGTGTACCTTATTTATAAATGCATAAACCCCCAAACATCAATTATTTCAGTGGTATCAGAACAGATTTCTGTAGTACAAAGCATTCCTAAAGGGATATAATTATGTGATATTGGATCAGATATTTTGTGGGTCACTCACAAGGTGCTATTAAGAACTGGGTACTAAAACTGCACGAAATGAAGTTACTTTTAGAAAATCCCGTGGGAATATTTAGCAGCAACCTTTTGGGGAAACCTGCTTCCAGCAAAAATGGCTTTTCCAGTGTCCTGCAGTGTTTCCACAATGGCTTACACAAATCCCATCTTTACAACACAGGAAGTTCTCTGCACACACTTTTGCAAGATGAAGAATAAAACATCTAATATTATAGTTTTTATACCCTTTTGTTCCATGCCTTTCCTATTTCAACAGGTCACAATTTGCTTTTGGCAAGCCATTATCAAATTCTGAATAGGTTGCAAAGTAGAATTTCTTATTTTACATGGTTCCATAGTCTACCAAGAAATTTGTTAATCCTTGTATCTTTCACTCCAGTCTCATTACTTTGAAATGTACCTCCTTGAAATTTATTATTTCCTTGCCAGTTTTTCCATTTCCTTTCTCTGAAGGCAAACTTTAGAAGAAAACGTTGGCAAACTTTTTTCTCTAATACCACCCATCCACCTAACTGTGTTATTTTATCTTTCATTGAGCTTCAGAGGCATTCCTATTGTCTCTTAAAGACAGGAAAAAAAGAAAAAAAAAGTCCCTTGGGTCCTGAGCACAGAGGACAGGGATGGCATGGCAGTGACACCAGAACCTGTCCAAATTTGTGGCCAGCCATCTCATTCACACTCAGCTGCATAAAATAACAGTAGAGCTTGTTTAGCTACAGCAAGACACAGAACATGGAGGAGAAAGTGTTTTCCACTGAGAGGTTTGCTTCTCATTTTCTATCGTGTCCAAAAGGTAATCTCTCTCACATACCGACTTTGGCTATTTCTACCAACATAGCCAAGTCTTATGCACAACAGAATTGTAGATAAAGAGGAAAAAAAAAAACCCAAACAAACAACCCAGCAATTCTCTTTCTTAGATCATCTTAAAATACAGCACAGACACTGTCTGGTGCTGCACCAGCTGGCTTTTGGGAGAGCACACAGGGAACACAGCTTGGCTGAGGTTGCTGTACACTACAAATTCAGATTTCACATGTTCCATAACCCTAACCGGAATTTAACACGTGTTAAATTCAGATTTAACATGTTCCATCCTTTAAACACAAAAGCCACAATTTGGGTGAGGTTGCTGTACACACCAATTCAGATTTAACACCTTCCATACTTTGAAATGAAACACACAAAGCACATCTCAGGTGAGGCTGGTGTACACCACAAATTCAGATTTAACACCTTCCATACTTCAGGTAGCTCAGGTGCACACCCTGCTCCTCCAGCCCTTGCCCAGTGTGGAATTAATATTTAAAAACTGGACAAAAAGCAGTGTCAAGGCCCCATGAGCTGTACTTTACCCCTTGAAACACCCCATGCAGTGGCTGAGGAGACAGAGCTCAGGATGAAACTGCAGAAACCCTCGTGGTTTCCTGTGTGAGCCCTCCCAGCCTGCAGAGATGGGCTGTTTGTGCCTGCATCCCGCCTTTAATTGTGTTTTTATTGGGATTGCAGAGGCAGAGAGCCCTTAATGCAGGGCTGGGAGCTGCAGGCTGATCTCATTACCAATTACCTGCTTGGAAAAGCACGCACTGGCCTCATGTAAAAGCTGCTTGCCAGCTCCTTTTGGGAGGGCTGGGAGCCCACCCCAACAGGCCACAACTTGAGTTAGACTGAAATGCCTCACAAAGATCATTTTGAAATCAGAGAGAAAGTAAAGTAAAACCTTTGCCACTCCTGCTCACTTCCAGAGGTTTTAAGGAACCTGTTGCCTCCGTGAAATATCACAGTGTTATACCAAAGGCAAGGTTGTTTTCCTTTAATATCCTTGCTGCAAAGGGTATTTTAAATTAATGAGAGTGATTTAGGACACGCTTTTTCTTCCCTTATAAAATATACATATTGATAAGATTATCTTTTCCTTACACTCCACATTTGGCCATTTGGTCAAAGTCTTGAGAGCAGAGACCCTTTAAAAACCTCCCTCCTCCTTTATAACGCTGCTGGATTTGTCTCCAAACACATCCCACCTTCAGTCCCAGTGCCAAGGAATCCCTTCCATGCCCTCCATCAGCTCCACACTTGTCCCAGACTGGGTTTCCCTCCCCATTTCCCACCTGGCTCTGGATTTTTTGCTGGTAGCAGTGAGGCTGCAGGGACATTGTCCTGCTCCAGAGTCCTCCCAAAGGACTGGAGAGTGCTCTGGCAGAGCAGGTGACCTCATTTGTACATTATTAAACTCAAGCAACCTCTTCTAAATTTGAAAATAATTTGCTCATTGAAGGCTCACCCTGAATGAAATGAAAGCTGCAGCCACTAAATCAACACGTTACAACTCAAAATGTGAGAATTCTGGGCCAACTGGAGTTAGGAACTCCTAATTAATTATGCACAATTGAACCATCCTTAAGGAACAGGAGAACTGCAGTGGAATTGTCACTGCAGTGTGTTCACACGCGTTTGGTAGTTACAAAAAACATCACACACACTTTGAATTGAAACTGTTTCCACCTTCTAGCGAGTGAAATAAAACCCCAAACCAAAAATCAAACCCTAAGAAGCTCGTGCTGCTGCTCACTTGATGAAATTTTTGTGTCTTCAAGCAGTGCTTTCCTGCACTACAACAACAGTGTTCATATTAAAGATGTTTCTGATGAGCAATGTTGGCCCATAAATGATTGGGTAATTTTTAAACCAGAAAGTTTGCTCTTCATTTAGCATTTGTCTCAGCCATTTGGGGTTTATCTTTGGAGCCTGTCACAAGCTGAGTAACTACTCAGGCAGTAAACATGAAGTGAAATGCGTAATTGTCTGTTTAAAAAAAGAAAAAAAAAAAAAGAGGTACTGACACTTACAGCCAGATTTGTGCTTCAAAAAATTACAAGAACGAAATTTCCCAGCTTTGTTCTTTTTATAATTTCATGGCTGCTGCCAACAAGTCTTATATTCAAGCTTTAAAGGACAAGATACACTAAGTGATGATTAGTTTCCAATATTGAAGCGGTTCCCTGAATCTTCTACATAAGTTTTTTATAAAGATAATAATCTATGCACAGCACCTTGGCCCCTTGCCACTGAGGTGTGGCCTCTCATCAGGTGCTTGTTCAGCACTGAATATTCAGGACTTGCTGTGTACAGAACAAAATGGTTCTTTCCTGAGGAAATCCAAGCATATTTTAAAATAAACAAACCCGTCTAGCTAGAAATTTCGGACACTTAATGCAGAATTAAAAGAGAAGTTGAAGCAAGCTGTCTAAGCTGAATTTAGCTCTGTCAGGAGTCACTTGGATGACCTTGACCAAATCATTTCACTCCTCAGTTTCCTCCATTTATAAAATATCAACAAAGATCCTCCAAGCTGTGAAACAACCACGGAAATCTGTCACATCCCATCACCATTAAAGCTCACAAGTGGTTCCTGAAGCTCTGCCCTCCCCAGCAGATCTGTGGGGCATCAGACACACCCCTGCTGCATCCCAAACCACATCCACCAGGGGTGGGGACCCATCAGAGGGGTCTGCAGCTCAAGGTATTAGAAATACCTGCTCAGTGTGCAGCTGCAGGTGCAAAGGACCAAATCCAAATGCATAAAGAACAAAAAACAAAATCAGCTTTTCCAATGCCTTGATGTGAATTTATAAGAATTACTGGTCCACTGGAAGGGTTTTCACTCCAGGCCACCTCTCCCTCGTGCTGCTGTTCTGGAATGACAGGGAAATTCTCAGCTAACTGGGGGAAATGGTTGCTGGCTCTTTGCTTCCACCTCTGGGCCAGAGGATCATTTATTTATTGTCCAAAGTGACCAGGAGAAAATCTTCCATAAGCAGAACCAACCAAGACCACTCACTATGGATTTATTGACTACAACCTTGAGCCTGTTCTCACTTTGTCCCTTCAATTGCCACCAACGCTGGTGGAAAATCTTTGATTCAGATTTTTGATTTTTTTTTTCAGCCCTACCTTCAGGAGAAGCACAACCACTAAATGTGGTTGGAAGTTTCCAAAGGACCTGTAGGAAAAGAATTATCTTTGACAGGCTCTAACACACCCTGGACTGAGGAAGGAGGGTGCTTTGACACAACTGCATTTACTCTTCCCTTAAGGAGTCAGGGAAATGGTAAAAAAACCATACAAATTAGTGTAGATAAGCCAATCCTCCCATTTTTTGCCCCTGTCCCATGCCATAGAAGTAAAGTAATTGAAATGGAGAATTTCAAGTCTTGCAATAGGACAAACCTCTTAGGGCAAGGAGGAAAGATGTAAGTGAGAAAAGGATCATAAAATGCAAGCAACAACTGGGATTTGGTTCTAGGCAGAATATCCCAAATGATTCCATGAGCAACAACAACAAGGTTGGGTTACCAAATCTTGGACTTGAACCTTTCACAGAAATAAAACATATTGGAACAGAATGTTCCTCTGTGCCAGGGGTAAGAGGGAATATCCTTTGCTGGCAGAAAAGGGTTTCTGCTTCCTCTGGCCCCTGCTGAAGAGAAGATACTGAAGCAGTACAATTTCAGTGTGATCCAGACAGAAATGCTTTGATTTCCAGTCAAACTGCAATCCACAAGCAACAGGGCAAACAAACAGAGTGCAGCTCCAAACACCACAAAACCAAAGGGCGAGCGTCTGATCCTCCTGTCAGGATTAGAGCCCAGCAGCTGGGAGGGTTTCTGGAGGCTCTCAGAGATGCTGTGGTGCTGTTTGTGCTGTTATTGACGGGGTTTGCTCAGAGCATCACATGACAGAGCTCTCTCTGCCAGCCTCCCCTTGCAGCACAGCCCAGGGGAGCCACTGGCACTCACCTGCTGCCCCTCCCAACCTTTCCTTTCCCTGCCCAAATCATAATCCAGATTCTTTTTAGCCCCTAGAGTCAAACACCTCAGCACATCAACGCCTGCCTTCATGGAGATCCCAAGGTATGGAACAAACTCCTCTGCAGGAATTACCAGAATTCACACAGATCTGGAATGGGGAGGGACTCACAAGGGTCAGACACGTCACTTTTCAGAATATATTTTAAAATCTTCCAGATTTCTGGGAGAGGAAAGAGCCAGTGCAACGACAAACTGTTTTTTTCTAGAACTACTATGTATCCATGTCACATACTATGAGGAGGAGAAAAAAAAAAAAAAAAAAAAAAAAAGGCAAAAGCAAGCAGGGATGAGTAACCTTGTGCTGATTTGTGAGGCTGGCTCCTACCTGGAGTACTCCCCAAGCAGGGCTTTCAAAGCTTTGCCCCTTAATTAACAGATTGTGTTAATTTGGGGTGCATTTATCAATATTACATATTGCTATCACAGGGAGCTTGATGAATTTAACAGCACATAAACCCCTGTCTGGAAAAGAATAAATGGCTTTTTTTTTGGTCCAGACTACTGTTTGTGATGCTTGAACTCCTCACAGCACATTTGTGAGGTAATTCAACAAAATTGTGTCTAATAGGAAATGTAAAATCACGTTCACTTAGGCTGGCTCCAGTGAGCAAAGAAAAATCTCCCAGAGAGAAACATGATGAACAAATGCAGTTATTGAATGTCTCAGGCAGAGAGCTGTGCACTACAGAATGTGAAATAAATAGATGTTTCTGCAAGGCAGGGAGCAGTGTCCATGGATGCATCTCCATGACGTAGCTACAGAGGCTGCCTGTCTGCCTGATACAACCACCTTGTTTTGTCAAAAAGAGAAAAAAAAAAAAAAGAAAAAAAAGAAAACCACCCGCCTTACACACACACAACCAACCACAAAACCAGACAGGAGAAAAAGCCTGGAAAATGTAACAGGTAATGTTATCCTAACATAAATAACCTATCTGCTCCAGCTGCAGGCTTAAATTTTCATTTCATGTATTTTATGAAAGGACTGTTTGAAAGCAAATTGGATCAGGTCACAGCACTGCACGAGCCCATCCAGACACCGAGGCTATAAATTGGAGACGCTGAGAATAAAACCCTAAACCCACAACCCATCACCGGATGATCTCAGCCTTACAAAAACAGACTTGTTTTACTCCGTATTATTTTAAGGCGCTGCTAAGACCTTCTGCGCCGTAATTAGCAACCAGGGAACGAGACGATTGTGAGCTCCGATGTGCGAACACCCAAGTTAGCGAGGGGCCGGTAGGAATCTGTCCTTTCCCCCAAAGGCACAGCATCCGAACAGGTCTGGAACAGCCCTAACCTCTCCTCTCCTGCTGGAACCGGCCAGGCACGCTCCCGGCCAAGTCCAGCGCTTGGCAAACCCCACATTTTTCATGCGATCAGTGGGAGCGGAACACGCAAACAGGAGGGGGTTAATGCAGCCCAGGGAGGCAGGGCAGAAGCGAGGGCTGGCGGTGATGGAGCTGCAGCCGAACGCCGCGGGAGCAGCGGGGGCTGCTGCAAACAAACCGCCTCGTAAACACCAACTCACCCCCGCAACGCCACGGCCACACAGAGCCCCGCGCCCAGAACACCTCCGTCCAACCCGGCCCCACACACGGGCTCTGCATTTCGCCACAGAGCACGGAACGCGCTCGGGCAGGGCGCTGGGTATGTTTTATTTAGTGTTGTGACGGGAAAAGGATTTCACGGCTAGTCAGGCGCTCCAGGGCTCGCTGGGTTTGGGGCTTTTTGGGGGTTGTTTTTTGCTCCATCTTGCAGCCCGTGAGGCTGCGCTGCAGCCCCGCAGCGGGGCCGGGAGCGGGGCCCCAGGTGAGCCCGCACCTGCCGCCCAGGGGAGGACGGGCAAGGAGAACGGTGATGATGGTGATGATGGTGATGATGATGATGGTGATGATGATGATGATGATGATGATGATGAGGGCGCGGAGGGACATGCCGGGGGACACCTACCAGTCCGTGTGCGGCTCGTCGATGACCAGGAGCAGCTTGAACTTTCTGCCGACAGCCGCGGAGACGGCGGCGGACGCGTCCACCAGCCCGGCCGAGGCCGCCGTCTGCTTCACGGCGTTGGAGAGCGAGCTGAAGAAGCTGCTGCCCGTGGACTGCTGCTGCGGCGGCGGCTGCTGCTGCTGGGGGGCCGCGGGCTGCGGCGGCTGCCGGCGCTCGGCGGCCGGGGAGCCCGAGGCGGGCGCCGAGGAGCCCGCGGAAGGCGGCGGCGGCGGAGGCTGCTGCGGCTCCGGCCGCTGCAGGTCGGTCATGTAGCCATTGGGCAGGTTGGCGATGAAGCTGCTGTCCGAGAGCCTGCGCCGCAGAAAGTTCATCATCTGGCCGGGCTGGGGGCTGCGGCGGGGCCGGGAGCGGGGCTGGGCGATGCGCCGGCGGCAGCGCTCCGCGCCTCGCTGTGTGCGCAGAGCTCCGCGCCGGGCGGTGTGCGCGCAGCTCCGCGCTCCGTGCGCCCGCCCGCCGGCAGGGGGCGGCCGAGGGGCGGGAGGGGCGGGGGACAGGGAGGGGACAGGGAGGGGACAGCGATGGGGACGGGGATGGGGACGGGAATAAGGATGGGCACGGGAATGGGGACAGGGACCGAGACAGCGATGGGGACAGGAACAGTGCAAGGATGGGGACAGCCATGGGGACAGCGATGGGGACAGGGATCGAGACAGCGATAGGGACAGCGATGGGGACAGGGATCAAGACAGCTATGGGGACAGCGCTGGGGACAGGGACTGAGACAACGATGAGGCCAGCAGTGGGGACAGGAACGGGGACAGCGACGGGGGCAGGCCACAGCCATGGCAGGGATGGAGCTGTGTGTCCAGCCGGCACAACCAGGGCCGCGGTCACCCCCCCGCGGCAGCAGCCCCGCCATGCTCAGCGCTGTGCGGGGGGCGCTGGGCGAGCAGGGACAGCGGAGCGGTGCTGGGGACAGCTCCGAGCTGGCTCGGGGCCCCCCGCCTGAAAGAGCATCCCCCGGACAGCTCCAGCATCAGCATCAACATCCCGGGACAGCTCCATCCCGAGTGTCCCGGACAGCTCCATCCCGAGCATCTCAGCTCAATCCCGAGCATCCCGGACAGCTCCATCCCCAGCATCCCGGGACAGCTCCATCCCGAGCATCCCGGACAGCTCCATCCCGAGCATCCCGGACAGCTCCATCCCGAGCGTCCCGGGACAGCTCCAGCCCGAGCATCCCGGGACAGCTCCATCCCGAACATCCCGGACAGCTCCATCCCGAGCATCCCGGACAGCTCCATCCCGAGCGTCCCGGGACAGCTCCATCCCGAGCATCCCGGACAGCTCCATCCCGAGCGTCCCGGGACAGCTCCATCCCGAGCATCCCGGGACAGCTCCATCCCGAGCATCCCGGGACAGCTCCATCCCGAGCATCTCAGACAGCTCCATCCCGAGCATCCCGGACAGCTCCATCCCGAGCGTCCCGGGACAGCTCCATCCCGAGCATCCCGGGACAGCTCCATCCCGAACATCCCGGACAGCTCCATCCCGAGCATCCCGGACAGCTCCATCCCGAGCGTCCCGGGACAGCTCCAGCCCGAGCATCCCGGGACAGCTCCATCCCGAACATCCCGGACAGCTCCATCCCGAGCATCCCGGACAGCTCCATCCCGAGCATCTCAGACAGCTCCATCCCGAGCATCCCGGACAGCTCCATCCCGAGCATCCCGGACAGCTCCATCCCGAGCATCCCGGGACAGCTCCATCCCGAGCATCCCGGACAGCTCCATCCCGAGCATCCCGGACAGCTCCATCCCGAACATCCCGGACAGCTCCATCCCGAGCATCCCGGACAGCTCCATCCCGAGCATCCCGGGACAGCTCCATCCCGAGCATCCCGGACAGCTCCATCCCGAGCATCCCGGACAGCTCCATCCCGAACATCCCGGACAGCTCCATCCCGAGCATCCCGGACAGCTCCATCCCGAGCATCTCAGACAGCTCCATCCCGAGCATCCCGGACAGCTCCATCCCGAGCATCCCGGACAGCTCCATCCCGAGAGTCCCCTCGGGCACTGCACCGTTCGAGGCAGTGATAGCAGCCCCGTCCCGCCTTGGTGGCTGCGAGCAGGATCGGGCACTTCCATCCCCCAAAATATTGATAAATCCTCTGCTATTACAGACCCCCACACCGGGTTATGTCAGAAATCCTCTTGAGGAAAGGGAGTGCTGAGTATCTTCAATCTGTTTATCGTTGTAATAAGAATTATGGGTGCTTTTTATTTGGGAATATTTTGCATCCTCTTTCCCCTGAGTTTTGGGGTAATTACTGGGTGTAACATAAAACACATAACTCAGCCCTTACCCTTTTATCCAACACACACACAATCACAACTTCTCTTGCTGCTGAGCTTTACAGGCCACATGGAGAGTGCTCCAGTACAGGTGCTCCAGTAATAAACACGGTAAATCCATGCTGCAACTTCTTTAAAGTTAAGAGTTTTAATGAAATCCCGGGTACTAACACTTCCACAGTTTGAAGTTTACACCTCGGAAGATAGAACTGCACAGGATTCTTTAATGAAATAGAAATGTACTATAGAATGACAGAATCAACAGGGCTAGTAGGCGATGGTTGCAATTTAAACACCATGGACACACCGGGGGAAAAATTATATGTACAGATAAATTATATTTTAATATTTGTTACATTCCTGTTCCAGATTGAGGGGAGGTTGTATAAAAACACCCCCTCTTTGGACACACTGGTTCCTGTACAGCCTCAGGGCCTGCCTGTTGTCCTGACAGCATTCACTGACAGGGATGTCAGTGACACAAGATCCTGTTTAGAGTGTCTGTGGAAAACCTGTTTTCTTATTGATGAAATCTGATTTCTGTTCCAGCTCTTTGTTTCCTGGCGCAGTCTCAAGGTTTACTTACAGGTTTTAGGGGCTGATTCTGGTAGTAACCATGGCTCTCAGACTCTTCAGAACAGTTGCCCACTCTGGTTCCTCTCACTCTCAGAGGTTTGGGTGAGTAGCAGGAGCCTTGTTCACCCACCCTGTGCACTCTAAAGATGTCATGGCTATACAAAATAAATTATATTTCCCCTCCACACACTTTATTCACTTTGAATCTGCTGGTTCTTCCCCGTGAGAAAACTTCTCAGGGTTTTTTTCTGGTGGAGTTTTATTGTTGGTTGATTTTTTATTTCCCGCTTTACATTGTCACCACTATGCTGCCAAAAGCTTTTTAAAATATCCACCATTCTGAAATGCAATAGTCAGAGGGTTTTTAAAACATCTTTTTAATCCAAATCTGCACCAAGGCAACTGGCAACTGAACTTGGTGGAAGAGTCAAAAACTTGGATTTTGATGCAGAACAAGCCAAAACGCAGAGCTCTCTGTGTAGCACTGCTGTTACTGTGAGGGAAAACTCTGTTCAAAGAGTGGCAGTAGATATCACAGGGAGCTTGATGAGTTTAATAGCACATAAACCCATGCCTGAAAAAGAACAAATGGCATTTTTTTTGGTCCATACTACTGTTTGTGACGCTCGAACCCCTCACAGCACTTTTGTGAGGTAATTCAACAAAATTGTGTCTCATAGAAGGTGAGAACAGTGAATTGCTGGCATGTTAAATGACAGGAAGGCTCAATACCAAAGAAGAGAACACAACAGCAATCTGAAATCCAGTTCTGTTCCCTACCCCTGAAAACAAAGTGCTGAAGGAGATCAAATTATTTACAATTAGCTGTGTTGACAGACTGAGAGAAGAAAAGGAGAGGAGGAAGCATCCCAAGGTGCAGCCTTTCAGTGAGTTTCATTAGACACTCCAGTGAATTCTGTTGCTGCTGCAATGGCCCTGGAGCTAAAACATGTCAGCTTTCTATTTCTGCTCTCCCTGGCTCCTGCCCGGCCAGGGTGGCAGGAGTGCAGCTGAACCACCTGCAGGTGTGACAGAAATGACACAGGGTGAGGCACTGTAGCCCTGATTCCGTGCCTGAGGTGTTTTGGTTCTCTGAAGTTCTTTTCCCGAGGAATTTCCTGTAAACAGGAGAAATGTTTTTGTAACTGTAACTTTGTTTTCATTCCTTTTCCTAGGAGGGATTTCTTCTCGATGTCCCTCTGCTCTGACAATGTGAGGGAAAAGGTTTTGCCTTTGTGTCACCAATCAGATTGGTCTGTGTAAAATAGAAGAAAAGGGAGACACATCCCAAAAATGAAGGAGTCATTTTCAGCCTTCTGAAGCTCGGGGTCTGTGTCGTGGTGTAAAACAGCACCAAGACCCTGCCTCCCTCATGGCCCCCAAAGGACACAGAGGCAGCTCCAGCCTCCCTGCCCAGCCCAGGCTCTCCCTCTGGGACTGATGGACATCAGCAGGGAACACAATTAACCAGAACTGGGGTTTTGGTCAGGTGGTCATTTCCTGAATGATGGTTGTGTTCCTGGAGGAGCAGCACCAAAACTTGTGCTGCGTTCGACATCCTCTGTGCTCAGCAGTCCATTAAATGTTATCTGGAAACCCCATGGCAATTTATTTCATAGATCATCACTCATTAATGGCTAGACTTTTACCTCGGCAAGCTCTGAACAGGGAGGAATTCCTGCTGCAGAAGAGGGGTTGTACTCTCATGGATAATTCTTGCTGAGATGTGAGAGGGAGTTCAAAACAAATCCTGTGTGTGACATGAGAACAGCCTGCAACAGAAACAGGCAGGTGACAACACACATGAGTGACAGGTCAGATAAATAATTCCAGGTGATAGAATTCTCTCTCTTCCAAAACCTGAAGTGATGATAGCAGCAACAGTTATCTTCCCATTTCCTACTAAGACAATATCTGATTTTTTTTTTCTGGTTCAGTATTTTCTGTACTTTACTCCTGGTTAACATTTTTTTAAAAAAAAATATTTTATTTTTTAAATACCTTGCTACAAATACAAATGACTTTTGGGCAATTTAAAGCCCAAATACTGCTGCTCTTACTCAAACTAATCTGTAAAGGTAATCTTGCAGGTATTTCAGAACTCAAGCCACAGAAATCTAAATAATTAATTTTCAATACAATTTATTTTTAAAAATTACAACTATTACACATACGGACTGAAACAGGATAGATAAAGGTGTGCGCCACATAAATTTGTGTGACAATATAGATATAATAAAATATATATAGATATACTGTTTATTGGCATTGTACATCTGGGGGAATGCAGCAAAAAACATGCTCTGCCCATATCACCTGCTGTACTTCTTGTGTTTGCACTCTTTTGGGTTTGAGACCACAGTATTTATTGTACTCTTAGAAACAGCTGATTTATTTCTTCTCCTCTCACTGAGCTGTTCCTCCCCCACGCTTTGCATGGCAGAAAAATCAGCAAATGGACTCCAAGCAGTGAGACACCCCCAGAACCTTGCAGAGCAATAAATACTCATATTTTTTTGAGCAAACTCTTTGCAAACTTCAGGTACCACATGGGGAGAATCCCATCAACAAAACTTGGCCATTTCTCAGCCTGGAGGAGAGGCAGCATGGTGAAAAGCAGCAAAGAGCAGATGTTCTGAGGCACAGAAATCACCTGGATTAGAGTGTGACACTGGAATGCCACGAAGGCAGCAGAGTGAACAGATTTCTAACAAACAAGAAAATACTGATTCTTTATAGGCTCTCGTTAATGGGTTGCTGCTGGTTGTGGCATGTGGATATTTAAGAATAAAACGAACAAGGAGTACTGTGGGAAATGCCCTGGAAATACTATGGCAGTGCTGGAGAAAAGGGATGGGAGACAAAAAGGAGCAGAGCTGGGGCTGGAGTCACACCAGCTGCATTTCTGTGCTTACACAGTTTGGGATTCTTGGCCTGTCACACCTGAAGGTTTTCCTAATCTGAGAAAACCCCACGACAAAATAACATTTTCATCCTCCAAGCAGGAGGTTAAACAGCCCTATAAGCATCCCCTGATGATGAAGAAACCTGCCAGGTAAATCACAGATAATCAATTTAATCAGCACAGAAGTGGTTTGGTCTGGGTTTTTAACGTTTTCCTCTTGCAAATGTTTTGTTCACATTATGAAATTGAGAGTGAGAGTGTCCACCCACTCTGAATCATATTCTGATTGACCAAAGGATAAATGTGAGATCAACTACAGCACAATTCTGTACTGCAAAATAAATCCAGCACTGGCTGCTCATAAAACAGAAGAAAGCACTGTAAACCACAATTTGAGCTGAGATGCAGCAAGCAAATACGACATTTAAGTCCAGTTTGGTCATCACAATAAAACTCCAATTTTCTTTTAAGATGACTAATCAAAGATGAATATACATTCGCCCAATTAATTGCCTGCTTTAGTGACCACAAATGAACTTGGAATACCACGTATGTGAAAAGCTGATAAGTGTGACAGGCAGAATGAGCAGAGGACTGAAGGGATGAAAGAGCACGAGCTGAACAATCAAATTGAAAAAGTTTAACGTTGTGCAATTCCCATGATTTTAATGGGCAACAAGGCAAAATGGGAAAGGGTTTGCCTTGTCACCCATTGAAACCCTGTGAGCTGGGGAAGCTGTTTTTCGGTGAGCAGCCAAAAAAAGGTCCTCTCCTCTTTCTACAAATACACAGAATTTGCAGAGATTCTCCTTTACAGGCACTTAAAGCCTGGATGTCCTCACACAGAAAGGCCAGGAGAGAAGGGACACTCCCCTTGCCTTGGAGCTGATAACCCTGGGCTAAATCCTCCATTTAATCTGTGCAAGGGAGTGCACAATAAAGGGCGATTTATTTGCTGTGAGCAGGTGGTTTCCATTCTGTGTTCAGCCAGAATAACTCCAGTACCAGCTGAGGAAACTGAACAGTGCCCAAACTCCTCTGTGGTGAATTCTGGATGGGAGTGAAGCCCTCAGTCACCCCTCGTGCCCTGGAACACTCCTGTGGTTACACCACCACCAATCTGTGCCCATCTGAAGCCCTGCAGCTGCTCCAGCTGCCCCCTGCTCAGAGAACAAACCATTTCTGGGAGTCACAATTTCAGCAGACAATGGAGAGAGGCCTCTGTTCCAGCCCAGCCTTGCTGGACTAATCCCAGCCTCAGCATCCTGCAGCACAACCTTCAGCACATCTTCATTCTGCTCTGGGGTGCAGAAACACACCAGTAATCAGCTGGACAAAACATATGTGGCTGGGTGCTCCCTAGAAGCTGATTTTCACCCTGTTCCCAGTATAAAAATGTCTGGAAACAGCCCTAAAAGCTGATTTTCATTATGTCCCCAGTTAGGAATATCTGGAAACAGCCCTAAAAGCTGATTTTCACCCTGTTCCCAGTATAAAAATGTCTGGAAACAGCCCTAAAAGCTGATTTTCACCATGTTCCCAGTTAGGAATATCTGGAAACAGCCATAGAAAGCACGGACACAATCTCCCCAGGGTATTTGGGTGTTGTGATGAAGACTGGTGCAGCACAGTGACGTGTCTGTGTGAGGCTGGGAGCTGGGATCATAAGGCAGTTGTTGCTAATGTGCTGTAATTACTCTGAAAACTGTCACAGCAGGTTTGAAATTTTATCAGTCTCATGAAGTGCCACACTCAGAGACCATGAATGAAGGGAAACGGAAAGAAATCTCCTTCCCACTCTGCTCTTGGAGATCAATAGGGCTGGAAGATGCAGGGGCAGGACAGAACAGCAGATTTAGGTCCATATGAAGATTTGAAGGTCACAGAAAATTAGGAAAAATTCAAAGTTTTGGGGTGTTACCATCATTTTGTCGTCTGTTCAAATGACTCTGAGGGTGATTGTGCTTTAAGCACCGGATTCCTCTGAGCCATTTTAGAGTCTGGGGTTTAATCCTGGTTATTTGACGGATCTGAAAGAGAACAAGAGGGATCTCAGGCATCTGGCACTCAGAAATGCTACAAGGCTTTTTAAAACCAGTGCAGTAATCACCTCTCTCATCCTTTACAAGACTGCTGTTCCCATACTTTCCAGTATATTTATTTATTCCAGTTTATTTATTGAAATCAAATAAAACTACTGTATAAAGTGCATAAAATAAGTTACATTGCTCCTGCTTACAGGGATTCATAGTTAAGCTTTTTAAAATAACAAAATAGCTTATTTTTGAATAATAAGACAGGTGATGTTTTATTTTACTCCCCCAACCTTTTCTGTGTGGGATTTCCACAGTCAGTCACTGACCTTTGCTTGGCTGCAGTTCCTTCTCAGCTGTTCCCTTTCACACCTTGAGATCTGAACACACAAAGCAATTTGCAGTGGTCTGGGATGAAAAACCCACAATTTTTCCCTGTCCCTTCACAGAGTAAGAGTTACAGCTCGTGAGTGAAGGCCAAACCAAAACATGGAGGAAAAATGTGAAATTAGAGCTGAGCTAAGAACGCCTAAAGTAGATTTGTTCTTAAAGCGAGGTCTTAGCACCCATGGAAAACGCATTTATTGGATTTCTCTGCTCTAGAAACACGGGCACAGCTCCAAAGGTGAGCTGCTCTCTCTGCCATCTGCCAGGACCAGGGGAGATGCCCAGGCTGGGCTCATTTCCCTGCCCCAGCAAAGAGGTAAAGAACTAATTTGGACAACTGGCAGGAGCTCTTCCAGGAGAATGCTGGGATGAGAGAGGTGCCTCCTCCAAGAGCAACAAACAGGTACTGGATGTGTAAACACAGGGGTCTCTTCCACAGCAGGAACCCTAAATGATGCTTACCTGTGAGAGAACATCAGTTTTACCAGCTGGGAAAGTTTCCGGGGAGAGATTTTTATTTTTTTTTTTTAACGCCTAAAATTTGGATTTCTAGAATAAAACTCTTTGTCCAATATGCACGGCAATTCTAACTTCCTTAAGTTAAAGAAAGGCCCCTTTCTTAAGAGGGCTCAGGTTGCTTTCCATAAGATGTTTCCTCCCATACCCAAATCTATGGATAAATAATAATACTGAATATAAGGCAATGAGACTGACAGGAAAAGTGCCTGCACTTTGCAGGAAATCTTGATTTATCACAAAATTTGGCAAAGTGCTTGAAAGTGATTAGCTAAATTTATGTGCCATTAATATGGATTTCCATGCCAGTCTGCGTATTTTTACAGAATATCCTGTGTGGTGGTTCCATATACAGGCAAAATATTCAAATTC
Source organism: Sylvia atricapilla (assembly GCF_009819655.1). NCBI lineage: Eukaryota > Metazoa > Chordata > Aves > Passeriformes > Sylviidae > Sylvia > Sylvia atricapilla. The sequence goes on along the minus strand of NC_089150.1, from coordinate 18,504,923 downwards.
AGGCAGAAAAGTCAATAATTCAGCTTGGCTGAGTCACTCTTTCGGAGCAACAGTCCCATCTCAGTGGGAAAAAAAAGGGATCAGTGAAGCTCATGCAGGAGCTGAGGGCATCACCAGCAAGGAATAGCACCAAAACCAGCCCCCAAAAGCCTTGCATTGGGAGCACCAAGGTCACCCAGGAATATCTTTATACACATTTCAGGAATATCTTTGTAAACAGTCGTAATGAGTGCAGAAAATAGAGCTGATGATGCTCAGAGGCAGAGCAGGAAAGGTTAAGTTATAAAAATAGAGCAGTTTGCTGCACACTGTCGGAGTTTCAGCCAGTGAAATCAGTGAATTAACCCTTAGATCTGATGTCTCTGTCTCCAGGAATCCTTTATTGGAGGTTCTCTCAGCCCTCAGCTCATCAGTGAGGCAGCAGAGCCTTGTGTTTTCTCCAGGAACGAGGCTGAAGGCTCACAAGTAGCTCTCATTACAGCCCTTGGGGATCAGAGGGAAAAAAAAATAAAAAGAGAAAATAAGATGATGAATTTGGTCATCTGAGTCACCTGGCTTGAGTGGTGGCACCGTGCAGCACACAGAAAGCTTCCCAGATTGGGTAGATTATTATTACAGATAGATTTTATAGATTATTATATTAATATAGTAATATAGGACTATATATTAACAGCATAAAAACCTCATCAGACAGACTGAGTAAAACCCTGTCAAAAAACAAAGAGAAGTCACTTTTAAAATATGTATTTTATCAGTAAATCAGTTTTCATACACTCAGCCACCAGGAAAATTTATTCTAGAGTAGAGAATTCCTTTCCTAGGAGTATTGATCAGTATCTGTGTTTTTAACAGCTGCTTCCCCGTGGTTCCTTCACATTTTGTGAGAGCTCTGGGCCTCTGGCACTGGATTGTTATTTATATTTGAGGCTGTGCATCACTGCAGTGCTGCATCATTTTGAGCTCTGAAATGAGCCCGTGACACATCTGGAGCACCTGGAATGTTTCAAACACACGAACCCTGCAGTGTTTCCCGGCCAAGGGGCTCTCCTCTCAGAGGGATGACAAACCCACCGAGGCTTCCAGAGCTGCCCCACACTCTCACAAGTGTTCATTTGCAAGTGGCAGGAAAGAGTTTGAGTTTCACCCCTGAACGTTTAGGGAAGAAGAACCTGAACCATCCATGCTCCTCTCACCATAAGTGGTTCCTGGACAAAGGCACCTGTTGGAGCCTTAAGCTGTTCCTTAAGGAATGTGGCTGTTTTCTGTTGGGCAGCAAAGGCAAAAACCCCTCCTGGATCGCTGAATAGTTAAGAGAGAGCACAGAGATTCTCAGGGCTCTTTTGGCATGTCTTAGCAGGTACAAGGAACCTCCCTGCACTGTGCATGGCTTTTCTTGTTTTGTACAGTTTGCTGTTGGAATTCTAGAAACTTGGACTGTAAGATTTTAGTAGATGGAAGTTAAAATAGAGGACTTAATATTTTGGTTTGTTTTGGTGTGTTGTTGGTTTTTTTTTAATTATTATTTTCTGCTTTAATTAAAACCTTTTTGCTTTTCCAAGACACACCTGATCATGCTGCCTCACTGATTTTTCGTGAGCCATTTTTGGGAGGCTGCTGGCAACCCTCAGAGCTTGATGCACCTTTGTGGGGTTCATAGAAACACTGGCCACATACAGAATTATATCACTGATTATATTAATCAGTGCTCAGAGTTGTGTGGTGTGAAACAATCCAGGAGAAGCAAATAGCTGCGAGGAACAGATCTTTGTGTTCCTGCTCTGCTCTCCCAGGCCACCAAAATCTGCCTTTTGCTGAATTCCCCAGTCACTCCCAGGGCTGCACATCAAACACTGATAAAAACGATCTGAAACCTTTTCTCGGGGTGAAGAGGGTTCAGCTGTGTGGGGCTTTTGGGAAGAAGGTTAGCAAAGATGTGTCTGTGTGAGAATCCCCTGGGTTTGGCTTTTAATTGCTGACAGACAGACAGACAGACACAAACTGCAACCAGCCTGCTGCTGCTGCACCTGCAGGTTCTAACTGGAATTGAATCACAGCTTTGCAAGGAAGTTTTGGTTTTTTGGGTTTTTTCTTTGGAGGGAATGACAATATGACAGAAGAGCAATATTAATATTATTTGCAAAGGACATGCAGTGGAGCAGAGTGAGCATTGCCCACTGTCAGTGCTCCCCTGTGCATCCTTTGCTTTTAGATCCACCCACTTGAATTGTGGATTTTATTGTTAACTATTTCTTGCAGCACAACCCAGTGCCCTTGGGAGGGGAAAAAAGCAAATAAAGACTTAAAAAAATAGCACTCCCTTACTGTGTAGAGTCGTGTTCTGCCGTTTGACAAATCTTTATGGAGCCAAATAACAAATTTTGGTCAATGCTTTTGAATTCCATGAGGAGGAAAGTTTGGTTGAAAAAGAGAAGAGAAGGTTATTTGGGTGACAGGAGGAATCTGCCACTTTGTGAGGCACCTAAATGAAAAGTCATCACATCCTGTAGGTACAGAGGCAACACAGTGTGAGGTTAAAACCTGCAAGCTGAGCATGTAATCAATAATTTCCACAAAGATTGCTCAAACTTTGCAGAGGAAAGCACCTTTCTTTATGTCAGAGAAGTGATTTTCACATTTGGGACAAACTAGAGTTGAGGGGCATTAATTTTATATCAGAAATCTGGTGAGAGCAGCTTGGGCAGATTGGTGGTGACCCCTGCAGCCCTGCAAGACAGACACACAACCAAAACAATGTCAATAACTGGGCTGGAGTTCGCAGAAAATCCAAAATAACTGATTAGAAAGAGAAATATTCTCTTGTTTCAGTAGATGCTGCTCAGACCAACCATGATGCATTCACTACCTGTTATTGACTTTGGGGATGCTGAGGGTAAGATCCATATCAAGAGAGTAAGATATATGCAGATATATGTTTTTTCCAGGTTAATGCAGTTAATTGGGCTGAGCTTTCATTTAATTAATTACTAACATTTATTTTTAATTAAATTATTAAAATTACATTATATTGTATTGTATTGTATTATACTTGTATTATAAATATTAAATTATGATAATTGCATATTATACATTATATATTATATATAATACATTACATATTATATATTGTACATTGCATATTATATATTCTATATTATGCATTATACATTATACATTATAATATCTATATTGCTTTTAATTATATAATGTATTACTATTTTATATTATTTCATTATTATACTTGTTTTAATGATTATATTATATTAAAATAAATATTAAATTATTAAAATAATTATTAGCTATTAAACGCTGCCTTCAATGCCACAGCCTCAATGCCTGCATTTTCAGGCATCTGTTTTGCAGAAACCTTGAGCCCGCAGCTCTGTTTCACTGAGCAGCTGATGTGTCGTAGCCCAAAGAGACGAAATTTCCAGCAGATCCACAAAAACATTCGTGCACCATCATTTGCAATGCGATATTAATTGTGATCCCTTGTAAAGCATTCAAAGCCCAGGTGAGAAATTGGAATTGTTGCCAAGCAGAGGGCTCAGTCCTTGTGCTGCTGCCTGCTGAGAGGATGGGATTGTTCACACCACCCTCATGAAAAGGGCTTTTTTCTGCCCTTGTTCTCCCAGACCAGGAAGCAGCAGGATCACACTGAATTTTTTGGTTCACACGCTTGTATTTCAGGAACAGAAAAACAAACATCAGTCCTTTCATTGCACTCCACAAATACAGAAGGCATTAATTAGCAGCCCATTTAATAATGCCCAGCTCCAATTGTGGGTTATTCCTCCTGGGTTTGTTTTCCAGGTGCCTTCACCAGGTGCCACTCACTAAAAACCTTATTTCTCTGATCACAGCTTTGGTCTTCCTGGCAGGAGGGGAGGAGAAAGGCACAGAAAGCCAAAACAATGTCCAAAAGAATCACTCTAGGCTGAGGTGTGATAAAAAATTGGGAGTGAGTCTCAAAGTTGTCATCAATTGTCAAACACGGGGGAAACTGAAGATCCAAAGCCTCCATTTAAAAAAAAAAAAAAATTTAAAAAAGGATCTTTAAATGAACATGTTCACAAGTACATCAAGGTAATTAAAAATAATTCTTGTCATTGATTTTGCAATTCTAAAAACGTCTCCAAGGTTCCTCAGGACACCTGTTCACACAAGGGGCTGAGGGAAAAACAAAGCCACAAAACATATATAAAAAGCTTTTTGAAGGGAAAACTGATTTACTTAAAACTCCCTTTTACATTCAGCTAATCTCCAATAAAAACTGCATCAAAATGCACATTGACAGATAAACATCCTCCAAATGAGAGAATTAATGACAGATTGGACAAAACCCAGCAGAGTCTGCACTTCAACTCTCTATTCTACTCCTGCAATTTCTAATTTATTATTATTATAGTTTATTTTCTGCAGCCATACAACAGTGCAAGCAGAGGAATGGAGAAGATTTAAATTATAAAGCATGAAATGATCAAAATTTTAATATTATAAAACTAATTGACTATATTTTTAAAGTTACAGCAGCTAAACCAAGTGAAATAGCAGAAAATCTTTGAATTACTCGAAAAAACCCTGCCTCAGTTTCACTCTACTTTCAGTGTTGTTTCGTTCCTAAAACAGAAGAAAAATTGTTAGGATTTAATGGAAACTTCTATTTAAATAATCATTTTGCATTTAAATAAATTAACTTTGAGCATTTTGCATGGCTTAAAGTTAATTTATTAAGTTAAATGTTTGTGGGGAGGCAATACATAGAAAAAAACCCCTGCAGCTTTACAATACATCCCTTTCTGCCCTTTGTTCACAGACCAGGCCAGTTTTTAAAAAAGCAGATTGTTTTTTTAGAAGTTTTGCCTCATTTTTTCCTGACCATTTAATTGTCACTCATATTTTAAACAAGCTAATTTATTGGATTTCAACTGAATCTTCACAGGTTTTGTCTCCACACACAGAGCATAACTTAGGGAAGAAACACATCCAAACCTGTTCCCATTTTCTTAATTAATAATAAAAAAAGGAAAATAAGAATTAATAGGAAAGCAGGAGTGGTTCCTGTGGCAATGGTTCCACAGGAGAATTTAAGAGATAAAAAAATAAAAGATCCTTGGTAGAAAGACGCAGATTCAGGGAACATTTCTGGGCCAGTCACAGGAGTTTTAGGGGCAGGTAAAAATCAAAAAGAAGCCTCATTGTAGCAGCAGAATTTTCCTGAAATGAAGCTGCACCTCCTGAAATCCAATCCCTGCCAAATTCAGCCCGTGCTGAGGGACGGATGGTATTTAATGTATTGATGACTACATCTGAAAGCAGAATATTCCTGAAGTGCTGCAGGAATACGTTGGACAAACGGAGCTGTATGAACACATCATGGGTCTGCTGCTGCACCTCTCGGCTCCCCCCTGCTGCCTCTGCTCTCCTCTTGTGTGCCAGCACTAAAATAGCAGAATATCTGGAGAAGTGATTAGTTCTGAGGCCCCTTTAATTAATTATAACCTGCAAACACCAGCACAACAAACTCAGCAAACAGACTGCCTAAAACCTTGTCAAAACCAAGGATAAGTCATTTTGAAAAGAGATGTTTTACAAGAAAATCAGTTTTCAGACACTCAACGAGGAAAAACAGAAACAAAGTGAGTTCAACCAAAGTTTGAAGATAACATTTAAAAATAAAATTAATTATTTTAAACTTATAATAATTTTATTAATGTAGCAATTGGGGGGGGGGGGCGGGGGAAGAAAGGGCACTTTGTAGTTTCCATAGGAAGCTCACTGCTACACTTGGTCGAAATACCCCAATATCTGCTCTTAATCTAATCTTAATCTTTTCCTACTTCTGGCAATAAATCCCATCAGCAAATGTAATGGAATTTCTTTTCCAGAAGTAGAAGGGGAGTCTGAAGGCAGGCTGGAAGGCTCTGCAAGGTCCCAGTGCTCTTCATCCTCCTCCTGTGATATTGTCAGTGTGTCCCTTCAGGCAAGGCCTGGGTTTGCAAACACACACCCTGCCAGCTGGTACAGAACCAGCAGAACAAAAGAGGGAAAAAAAATCATGTATTATTAGAAATAACGTGAATAAGAGAGCCAGGGGGATTTCATGGACGTTTTAAGCTGATTTAAACTGAAGAGATTTTGTGGGAAGGAAAATCCTGATGTTTCACCCATGGAGTCTGAAGGGCTCGGTGGGGTATTTTAAGATGCAGACAACAGTTCCTTTGCCCTAAATAAAAAGCTGATGGGTGATGCAAATGGGATGCACTGCAGGATGAGTCACTGGCTGAGGGAAAGGAGCAGAGGAGATGAAAGCTGGGACACACTCAGAGCCTGAGTGCTGCTCCAGTTGTGCAGGGACACCCAGACTTTCCTCCCTGCCTCAAAAGCCAGAGGAGTTAGGCAGTAAAAATGATCTAAAATCTCCATTCCATGCCTTTGGCTTTTGTTTTCAGGCAGATTTGTGGGATTTCATGTTGGAAATATGTCACTGGACAGACACAAAAAACCACATTCACCCATCAGGCTGTGAAACGAGTGTTGTGGTTTGGAAACAAACCGAGTGAGAGGCTCCAAGCCAGAAATACAATTTAATGAGAAGAAAGGGAAAAAATAAAATAAAATAAATGCTACAATACAAAAAGAAAAAACCACTGACAGAGTCAGAATACAACCTGATCAGGGTGATGGAAGCAGTCCAGGTGAGGTGGTCTTCCTGAAGCAGTGATCTTGTAGAAAAGGTCTGGGAGCTCTGGTCCTCTGGGAATCCAGTGGATGAGGGCTGCTTCCACTGTCCCAAATCCCAGCTTATATTCAGGTGAGAATGCTTGGCTCCTCCCCCTGGGTGGAGCATCTCCCAATGGGATGATGAGTCATAGAGGGGCTCCTTGATGGCCCATTAAAGAGAGATAACTCCCAGAGGGAGTTATCTGTGAGTCCTGCACAAGGCATTGATGGGCCATTAACTGAAGATGGTGAGAGAATACATCCTAAACTACAACCCAGGACAACGAGAAAGAAGGAGAAGGTTTATTTTGGGGATCTCGGCTTATATAGTCTTTGGAATTTGATCAGGGATTGGGGGATGAGGTTAACACTTCTCTGAACCCACTGGTCAACCTCGAGGTCCATCAGTTTGTCCTTCCCCCTGCAAAGGAATGTATTATTGACAAAACATCACTCTTAGCTTATATTACAATGTGTGAGAAAGCTCCAATAGAAAACTGCAAAACATCAGAAGGCTGAAAACTCAGAAATCCTCCAGGAATCAGTGGGGTTTGCACAGGTCAGTGTCAATAATGCACAGGCACCACTCGAGCACCGTGCCGCAGGTGAGAGGCTTCCAGGGCACTGCACAGCAGGGAAGGGGCACCCTGTGGGAAGAATTTCATTGCAAATGCAGCAATCAGACTGCTTTGAAGCCCATTAATTTGATGAAAAGCTGTGGATATTTGATAAAAAGCTTTTTTTTTTTTTTTTTTTTTTTTGCAATAGCTATTGCAGACATCTCAGGCAAACGCAGGGGAAACCTCTCCCCACCAACCTTCCCAGCAGGGCAGGAGCTGCAACCTTAAAGTGAAATCTTCTTTAGAGATTCTGCTCAGTCAGTCATTCCCCTCAGTGTCAAAATAACAAAATGCTGCTGCTATTTCTGTTGGATGTGTCTCATGCCAAACAACAACAACAACAAAACAAAACACAAAACAAAACAACTCCCCACAAAACAAACAAACACCAAAAAAAACCCAACCAAAATTAGGCATTGTGACTTCAGTTTAATCTTATAAAGGAGAATTCACTTTTGGGATGCAATCCTCAAGGGTAAAAGGTCACAGGCATGGTTTTCAACCAAAAGGAGATTTAAATATTGGTAAATATTTTGCAATTCGTTTTCATGTCATCATTGGATCTTCCAGCAAGTGTTGTCTTAATTAAGTTCTTTTGTTTCTCATGCCAAGTTGATTCTAGCATTTCAGAGATTTCATTTCAACTTTTCCTTTTCATATGAAATAAGTAAACAAGTGTTGAAACATTAAAAGCCACCTTTGCAATAACTACCCTGTTAACTCTGACCAGTCTCTATTTTCAATATTTTGTGGCTGTTAGCACCTATCCCATCTCTATTTTCAGTATTTATGACTGTAGAAATGATCCTCCCCAACCAAAAGAATAGTGCTGGTAATTTATTAAAATTACATTTTTAATTTTAGATAAATGACATACATTTGTAATGAAAGCACTTGAGGCTCAAGGCTTGAAATGCAGATTTATCCTACAGGTGTCTTGCTTCATTCACTTATCTGAGGGTGATTCAAACCGAATTATTTGAAGCTTTAGGAATATAAATTGGGAGTTTTGCAATCACAGCTGAGTGGAGCTGCACAGTCTCTGCAGCCACATCTTTTCACTGCTGTCAAAACAAGTGAGCCGAAGTCACACATCTTTAAAAATTTTAGCATTATTTTTCAGCTCTGCCCCTGGAACAGGGAGTGCGGAGAATGCAGACTGAATTTGGCAAATCAGGAAACAACTTCATTTTAGACAGAAGAAACCACCCAGGCTGACACCGAGTTCTTATGTTCTCACAGCTCTTTTTGTTCTCTATTTGAGCTGTGATTCAAAGTGAGCTTCAATGCTGATGCTTATCTGAGAGCTCAGGATAGTCAGAAATACAATAAATAAATAAATCATCACCCACCAGAGATCTCTGGGCTCTAATATAACACATCTAACTTCTGCCTCCTTTTGGATAAACCTGGTTTATTTATCATCATTCTGCCCATCAAAACATAAAACACTGTGACCTCTGCAGTCACTCTGCCTTCCATCCATCAGTTTACTCCCAGAGGGATTAATTCTCTCTTTTCACAGCTTCTCACAACTCCCCTGGCAGAAATTCCAGCCCAAATTGCATTATTATTGCACCCTCCTTTTGTGGCTCCCCTGTCAGAACTCGACTGTGGCAGCTTCATTAAATAAACTCATTTTAACATTGGTGGTCTAGAGCAAGTATAAAGCATTTATCCAGGGCCTAAGTGATTAAAGAAGTCTTTGCTCCACTGAAATTGGTGGAATTAAGTCCAGACTTAAAACAGGTTGAAAGTTTTGTCAATTACTGCCAGGGGAGAAAAACTCAGGGGAGTTATTGACAGTCAAACTCTTCAAAATCATGAATATGTAAAATTAGGACCCAGTAACATGGGAAGGGAAGAACCCAGCATTTAAAGGGGAAAAAGATATTTGAACTTTTTTAAGTATTAAAAAAAAAAAGTTCTTTGAGTTTTCAGACTCCCCCTAAAACCACACAAAACAAAAAAAACAAACCCATGAACCACCCAACCCTCACTGCATGGATTTTAGATCAATTTATCTTCATCATCAAAGTTTCATAACTGTAAACGTTGTCCTGTGAACCATCTCATGATCTTACACTATTTAAATATCTGATTTTTTTTTGGTAACATGCTGATTTTCATTCTCCTGGTTGGATGTTTATTGGTGGCATTGCTGCTTTTTTTTTTAAAAAAAAAATTAATGAAAAATTTGGGCATTTCAATTAATTGTGTAAATTAATAATTCATATTTTGGTCATTGTTTGAAATAAATTATTGATTTAATGATAGTTTCCCTAAAGGTAAATATTTTGATCCAATTAGGCTTTGATGGAGAACAACTTCATATTTATCAGTTTATTTATTGTGATTTACTGTCTTCACCAGAGGGGCTAAATAAAGAAACTCTGTTTTCTAGTGGCATCCAAGCTGGACAGAGACTTTCCTCACATCTCACACCTTTTGTCTCAGAAGTATTTATTTAAATAAAAAAACTCATCCCAGCACTGGTTTCCTCTTGAGGCAGATCCACGGACTCAGGTGGTTGAAAGGGACTCAGGTAAGCTTTGAAATTGATTTTATTTTCTCCATAAAACTGATCACAGAAGAGAACACACTGATTCCCATTAGCCCAAAAGTGAATTTGCTTTTGGAGGTAATTTATTACAAATGGAAGAGGTTTAGTGGTTCTTAAGGGCAGTTATTAAATATTGATTAAACTAAAAAACACCTCAGCCTTCATTTCAATTTGTAGGTATTGATTGATACTTACAGATTGATATTTTCTCTTGCTGGTGTCACCATGAACCCGTGAAGATTCATATCCCTGCATAAAAATAAACACTGAAAAAGGAATTGTAATGAAGGCAGAGTGTTTGCAGGGCTGAAGTCCAGCAAAGCACTTAAACACACATCCAAATTCTCATTTACCTGAGGGAAACTCCTCCTGTGCCTTGAGCACTCTGCTGGGGCCAGCCAGGAGAGGATTTCTGTCCCCAGCACTGTGCAGAGAAATCCGTGCAGCAATCAACTCCCTGTAAATATTTCATTTCCATTAAATCCTGTTCAGTATCTACATCTTCACTCCCAATCTATTTCGTGGCATTTTCCTCTCAGGAAGTGTCTGACGTGGGAAGTTTGTTTGGAAGGAGTGAATGAAAGGGGAAATACTCTAAAATGTGCTCAGGGAAGGTGTGTGGGGCTGGGAGCCCCGGAGAGCTGCCAACAGCAGCCCCAAGGAGGAGCTGCCCACAGGAAAATCAATAAAAAATCCCAAATCATTGACAAACCATCACAATCCCATCCCTTCCTTCTTCAGAGACAGTGAGAGGAGAGCAGAGGAGTCAGAAATCTCATCTCTTTTATCTGCAAAGGCACTGGGTACTCCCATCCCACAGACATTCTGGGCTCTGCAGAGCTTGTGAAACACAACCACAGAAGCTCCCCAGTGCCTCCATCCCATGCTGCTCTTGAAAGTAATCCAGTTTATTCTTGAAAATATTCACTGTGTGAACGAGCTCTCAGAAATGCTCATTCCGGAGAGGGAGAGGGAAAAATTGTTCAGAGCTGTGATAAAGGTTCTCCTCTGTCCTTCCCTCACATTTCCACACAATGAATTCATGAGATGCAAAGGAATTGTGGAGGCTTTGCTGTAAGGAAACAATAAATGAAAATGCCTTTTACTTAAACTTGACTACTATGGATTTATCTTGGGTTACTAAAAGAATGTTTTTCTGTTGGTCTCAGTAATGCAATCAATTTCTTAATGAAAAGCAAAGTAACAGAACTTGAATTATTCTTCAGTAGCACAACACAGGGAACTGAGCTGAGGTGGGGAAACCAGTGCAGCCAGAGCACAGGGGAAGGGTGGGGAGAAAAGTCTAGGAAAAACAGTAAAGAGGTAGCATTAATGCTAAATTGATAATTTTTAATTGCATAACAAGCCTGCCCAAATCAGTCAGCACTTAAAGTCCTAATTAAGGAATTCAGGATCCCCGGGAGGAGAAAGTGGAACCCAATTCATGGAGGCATCAAGAGGCTGGAGCAGGATCATGCCCTGGATTTTTATTTTGCTGATAGTTTGGGAAATTGAAGTTTAATAACCTGTGATGGCTTTGCATGGACTCGTTCAAAACTGATAAAGATGTCCATTTGAAAACACAGTGTGCTGAAAATTCGGCAGGGTACTGATGTGGTAACGCAGTTAAATGTAACTTATTTGTTTTTTGTCCTAATCAATCCAACCCCATTTCTGGTGGTTTCCCCCAAGAGCTGGAAGTGTCCTTGCCCAGGGAGGCTCGGTCAGACAGAAGGGTGCAGTGAAAGTGCTTTGGTTAGGAGCACACCCACCTGTGCCACATGGCATAAAAATCACAGAGTGCAAGTAGGGGAGTAATAAATCCCAAACCCATCAGATCCAGTGGGACAGTTCACCTCTCTGTCCTCCATCCTCATTGGCCATCATCCTACTCCCATCCTCTGCTCTCAGCCCTGCTCCCAATGCCCCAAAGACTGAGGTTTTGCTGCTCCAAACTCCCCCTCATTCCATCCTCCCTTTCGTGTCAGTGCAGGCCAGCAAATGGCAGAGTTTGCTCAGGATCTCATCCTCTGAATGACCCCTCCTGCAAACCCTCTGGCTTTGCTCCAGCTTTGATGTGGTTTTAGTCCTGCCCAAGCTCACATGGATAAAAAACCCCCAAATGCTCTCCCTCCCTTGGCTCTGCAGGCACAGCTCACCCCTCAGCTGTGTCACTGCCACACTTCTCCTGCTCCTTGAATTTAGGATTTCCCACATCTGGAGTTTAGCTCTCAGCTTCTCTGCCCAAGTCCCCAGATACTGGGAATTGTGGCTAACTCTGGTTCTGTGCTGGTTCCTCTGCCTCCAGCAGCTCTTTGCAGTGTTTTATTTCAGGTATTTTTTATCTGTCTGCTTGCCAGGCTACGCTTTGATAAGAACATCCTCTCGTTTCGTCTGGGTTTTTTTTTTTTCTTTTTTCTTTTTGGTCATCCTCTCCTTAATTCCTGGTTTTGTTCATTTCTTCAGTGCTGATTTTCCAGTGTGCATTTATTTGACAACCTTCCCTCCATCTCAAAACACAGTTCCCTTACCCAAAGTTCTCCGTATCAGTGTAAAGTGGATTTATATCACCCAATTTCTGTCTGTGGCACAGCCCCCTGCCTGTGTCCTGAAGGGAAGGAAATGAGGCATTGCCAACCTTTGCATCCCAGTTCCTGCTCCCCAGAGGAAACAAGGACCATCTCAAAATTCCTCACAGCCTTGTTGATTGCCCATTCCTGCTGTTGCCCTCTGTGGCCACTCCTCTTTCTCTTTTAAGCCTTTGTAACTTTAGATGAACAGAAATTGAAACAACCTAAAAATTAAAAAGTCTGCGTTGAAGTGAGTCTGGAAATTTCCCTCCTCCACAGCTGATAAAGTCCATTTCATCATGTGTAGTCCCTAAAAAGTGTGGGGTTCAAAATTTACCTGCAAAATTATTTTCTTTTTTTTTTTTTTATGATGTCTTTAAACTGAATTTTTTCCTCATGTACTCCATATAAGTAAGAAAGTGTCGTAATGCTCACGTCTCCCAGGGTGGTTTTTCCAACCCTGTCCTGTGCTCTGTGGATAATTATATTAAGTTTTAGGAGAGCTCTTGGCTTGTTAAAACCCCCTGTCTGGAGATGCCCACCAGGCCAAACAGCAGCTGGCAGCTCAACAAACCCTGGCTCAAAACTTCACATGGTGTTTTTAAAGGCTACCACTGCTCTGGTGTCAATAAATCTGAATTAATGGAATAAAATTCTACTCAATCAAAGCACCCTCAGCCTGTATCCTGATTTACACGTGCAGATAACCACACCAGGACAGGCTCCTGGGGGAGACAGGTGTGGGTTAAAGAGCTGGACCACAGCTTCTCTTTACACAGGGGAAAAAGGGATTTTTAAAACAATTGAGCATTGCTCAAACACCCCAGTGAGAAGAGGAGGCTGAGGGCTGCTCGCTCCCATTGAAGCCTGCAGTGTTTAACTCCTGACAGCGTTGGTGTCAGCATCCTCATCATCAGACAGCGATTGGTGCTCCGGGCAAGGACCGGCGTTGTTGCTTGGTTACCCGACTTTCCCTTCCAAAAGGCAAACCCATGGCTCCCTTACATAAAAAACACGAGCAGAACCTGCCTGCCTGAGGGGAGGGGCTCACCAAACACATTCCCATAAGGAACAGGGAGGGTTTTTTTCCCCCCATTTTCCAGGTTCGCTCCAGATGGTCCGAACGGGCTCTGGATGTAAAAGGTACGGCAAAATACGCAGCGAAAGAGGAGATTATGGAGCCTCAGAAAATTCTCTGGTCTCCTCTGCAAACATGAAAGGGATTAAAATGCAAAGTCTTCAGTGGATCCCATCCCAAACACTCCCTGCACACCAAGAACAACTTGGTTTCATTTCCCTTGCTGCCTGTTAAGGAGAATGAGAGAACAAAACAGCAGCAAAACCCCAGCAGTGAGACAACGCCAGGAACAAACGAGAATTCCTTGCTTTGTTTTTTCTCTGCTAGACAAACAGCTCGTGGCAAATTAAATGGCTGCTTAATTACCCTCTTCCAAGCTCTGTGCTCAAAACAAGATTAAAATCTTGGGGTTTACCTTTAAATGCAGGGAATTCAAGAGAACTTTGAGGGAAGAGAGGAGCAAGGAGCGGTACACAGCGTTGGAAGTGTGGTGTTCTCCCTGCCAGGGGTTGGCATGGCTCTACATGAATAAAAGGTTGGATTTTTGATGCTGATGCAGCATATTCCTGTTGCAGAGTATTTCTGTTCCCTTCCCAGCTCACTTTCAGCTTCAGCATCACCTCTGCAAACTTCCTGACCTGGGAGAGGAGACAGAAAGTGAAACAAAACCAAGGTTGTTCTGCTACGTTCAACAGAAGAAGGAGTATCAGAAATACTTAAGGGAAAATATCTTTTGGTCAAGTAGAACCTTTGGATTTTGATCCCTGAAAAGGATGGAGTTTTTCTGTGACCACTGGAGATGCTGCAGTCCTAACTTTGGAGATGTTGTATATTCAAATTCAAATCTACATCCAGCCTGAATAGTGGCAGAAAGCTCAGGTATCAGCAGACACCATTTTTCTCCAGAGTCTGAACAGTTCATTTCCTGCATAAGACACGTTTTTCCCCATTTAGCTACAAGGAAAATAAGCTAAGTAACAGCAAAATGAGTTAAAACTCCCTAATTTTAGGAATGATAAGAAGTGAAAGCTGCAAAACACAAACATTGTATTTTTCTAGTCCAGTCTAGTCTAGTCTATTCTTCTATAAAGTTTTCTTAATGACTTCTTGAGATCATTAATGGACTCTTCCAAATACCAGTGAAATGCCATGGCAGTCCTTCATCACTGAGAGTCAAAGACCAGCACATTTAGTTCAGGAGTTAGCTCACATTAAAATTTTGGTACAGTTTTTTCAACTCTGCTGACTAAAACCCAGTTCATCGTTAATTAGGCAAAGCCCATCCTCTCTAGGTTAAAGGAGGGGATGTTGTTTTCAAGGTTTTTTTCTCTTGAAAGGGTCTGTGACATCAGCTAAAGTGCAAGTCTGGATGGAGGAAGGTTCAGAGCGTCAGAAATAATTTAGGAGTTGCTAAGGGAAGATTGTTAGTAAATCCTCATTTCAGTATTGTCTTTCATGTTACCTACATGGGAGAATACTCAGACAACTTCTGTCAGATAAGATTAAATAAAGGATGAAATAGTTTTGCCTACTGTTCTACAGAAAAGCTCTCCTAAATCAGACACTGAATTATCCCAAGTGAATCCTGATTTTCCCAGGAATCTCCTCTCTCTCAGCACTGGGTTTGCTAATCTGGGCACTTCATTTGCCAGATTCACTTTTTAGCACTTTGCAACCTGCTCTGTGTCTATTGAGGGAAATTTAATTGCATCTTTTTACTTCATTGCATCGACTATGGCATTATTAATGCAAATGGGATTTGTGCTGCTGACGTAGGGAGCCAGAATCTCAGTGCCTGCAGAGAAAGGAGAGCACACCCCAAAGCAGCTCAGCTCTCTGCTTTTTTAGCAGACAAGCCCTCCACCAGTGACTTCTAATTTTAACCTACTCCTGAAAGGTTAGATGAAGCTCAAGGGTGCATTATTTGCTAACTCTAAATAAAAGCTGTGTGCACTGTGAATTAATGCTGTACAATATCAGTATTATTAAAGGCTTGCACACAGGAATCCCACTTTGGGCTCTGCTTCAGGAGTGATTTCTGTTTGGTTTCTAGGAAAGCAAACCAGACTTTCTGCCTGCCTGATCCTTCAAGGCTTCCCAGGATGAAACCCAAGCACAGAATAATAAAGGCCATGAGATAATGAAGAGATCTGAGTATTTCCTCTTGGTTGGGAATGTGTGTGTCAGATGGGAAGCAAACACTCTCAGAAGGAACAGCCCACAGACTGTTCCAGCGATCTCCTGGAGGCCAGGAATGGCACTTGCATTGAGCCAGAGGCAATTGGACTTCAGCAAATGTTGCCCTGAGCTGAAAGCCCACTGCTGCTGCTGTTGTGATTTCCCTTGGAGGGACTTTGTGGGAGCACTGCTCATTGCCATTCACCCCGTGCCTCAGCCAGCCCAGCTCTGCACTTTAACAATCAGTTCCCATTTGTTATTTTGAACACTCCTCACACTGATCAGTAAAAGATGACCCAGCAGAATCTTGCTGTGAGAGCAGCCAGAGAGATGGATCCCAGCCACCAGCAGCACAGAGCATCTTGTCCAGGTGCCCTCTTGCTCAGGGAAAACACCAATATCTGGAGTTTAGCCAGTGAAATAAAGAAAGAGAACTCTTCAAAATGTTGGCACCTCAATAGCTGGCAAAGTGAAACAGAAATAAGTGATGAAGAAGAAGTTGTTTGTGTATTTGATTGCAAAAATCAGGCATGAAATTGCTTCTGTTGAGTGTTATCACATTCAGCTTTTCACTGAGGTTATCACCCTGGGGTTCTTGCCCAGGTCAGATCATACTGCAACAGAAAGTCTCCAAAAAGAGGAAGGGTTTGCCAGCAAATCAGTGCTGGGAGAGGAAAAGAACTTTATCACTGTTATAAGGCCTGTCAAAATGAACCCACATAAATCAGATGAGCAGATTTCAGTGATCCGTCACCTCCGAGACAAACAGCACAGCTCCTCTGGAAAGTTCCTGCCTTCGAAGTGTGGCTGGGCAGTCCTGAGCCCCAAAGGGATGCAGGATGGGAATGGTTCCCTGCCAGAGGGCACTGACAGCCTTCATCCTGCTCAAACACAGCAGGAAGAGGCTCTGGATCAGAATTGATGTGTCTTGCCTCATTAGCAATAAAATTTCCACTTTCTGCTAAAGATGGCTGCAGAAACTCTGCCTGCTCTGCTGGCTCCAAAACTGCCCAGGGAATGAGCAGGGAATGAGGAACGAGGGTCTTTTCAAAGGGATTGTTTGTGCTGGATGGAGGGACTTCAGCTCCTCCTGCATTTCCATACTGGGCATGGCCCAAAGCTACAAAATTAGCACCCGACTCACAATGTGATGATAAAAAATCAGTATTTCCCTTTAGAAAGGGGAAGCCAAAGTATAAGACATAAGTGAATTTTCCAAGGTCATTATTCAATGAACATGGAGCATCCCAGTCTTCCTTTCTTCAGATTTCCTTTCCTCTCTATGAAATTGCCAACAATTCCATCTCCACTTTTCACTGATTGGGAAAATTCTGATAAAGCGACCCAGAACCACAAATGCCTTTGTTATGGAACTCTCCTAATAATTCGCCATAAAATAATTATAAATAAAGATTATTAAAATCAAATGCTACAGCAGTACCTTCCAAAACTGTTTCTCAACTTTCTACAGAGAAATCCACAGTTTGCTGTGGGAAATGCTTCTGCTGTGGCTCTCCTCCCCACCTGCTCTGGCACAATGTCACTGCAGAGCAGCAGTGCTCAGAAAAGGATTTACAGAAATAACAGGCATTTTCATTTCCTTTCATCATTTCGAAAGATGACTAAATGGATGTCAAGAAGTTTGAAAGAGAAAGAAAATTTGAGTTTTTCCCTTCTGTTCCACTGAATTTCTGCAGAGGTCGGTGTAAGAAATACTGAATAATCCCAAAGAGGGAGAGAACGTTGCCTGGGGACTCCAAACTCAGTTAAAAGTTAAGTGCTGAATAAGTGTTTGACAACATTGACATATCCTTAACCAGCTTTCATGAATGAGTGAGATAAACCCATATCTTTCATATCTTTCCTTCTCAATATTTACACAACCCAATGGCTTGCCAGTGGCTATTTGCATCCAAAAGCCTTAAATAATTAGCATTAATTAAATTTATCAGAGCAGGAATATTCGATGATCTCTTTATAAAGATTGGATTGTACAATTCCATTTCTCAGTCTTCTTATTTCTTCAGTGTCACTCCATTCACACAAGTGAGATGAGTATCCAGCTCAGGCTTTCTTCTCTCTCTCCAAATTTTTCCTGTTAGAGAGAGAAACTGTGTGTGGTTTCTTTGGTTTTAAGAATTATTTAAATTGTATAACTCAGGTTATCCTATCAGGACAAGCCATGACTTTTTTTGTTACAATTCAAACCCACGTGCAGCTGCTTACAAAAGCCCACAATGTAAATAAAAACATGTAGGAAAAAAAACCTTAATAAAAAAATCTGACAAAATTCTAAACAAACCTAGTTTGGAGCAGTTGCTGATTCTTTTTAAAGGACAAATTTATTCTTTCTTCTCAGCTATTTCCTGATACCACTGTCACAGAGCAAGAGACAACAAAACTCAGAGACAGGGCCAGTCCTTATTAATGAAAGAATCGTGGAACCAGCACTGCTGGGAATCTCCGTGGGAACCTTGGAATTTGGTCTGGATCTTTGGCTACAAAGCAGAAATAGTTTTTAAAAGACTAAGCTGAGTTTTAATGATTTTCATTCATGATTCTGATATATCTGCAGAATAAATGGTGGCAGAGGGGAAGGCAAACTGTGTTCACTCAGTGCCATTTTAAACCAGCTCAGTTTAACCTCACATTATTCAACTCCTCAAACAAGGAAAAATCATGGCAGGACCAGAGAGATCATATTTATCAGATTATAGATCCATAAGGAGAGCCAGCTCACAGGACAAGAGCCGTTCAATCTCTGGGATTCCCTGAGGAGAGCCGTCCAGACCCAGAGCATTCCACCAAAAAACCAAGCTGCTTTGTTAATAAAAGGAATAAAAGCACTGGGTTTAGGTGGGCACAGCCACATTGAGACATTGAGAAGAAAAGGGGGAAGAGGAACCACAGAACAGGAGTGGGAAGGTGGAGAGAGAGAGGTAAAAAATACACAGAATTTGTGTTGCTTTTATTTCAGAGGAACCACTTTGATGAACAGGGGTTTTGTTCTGAGCAAAACTGGCATTTGAGGCAAATCAATACCTTTCTGTATTAGCTTTGATTTTCTTCAGTGCCAGGTTCGGAATATTGCATAGCCACATCTATATCTACGTCTTAATTCATTTAGTTTTAAAAAAATATATATTCAGGAAAGTCTACTTTATATTCCTCTTAGATTTTCCTAATGGAAATTATGTAGTGGCCTTCAAAGAGATTGATGGAACACATCTGAGGACTTTTACTATTAACACAAATTAGAGAATTGTAAAAATGATTTTCTGAGGATAAATATGCATGAAGAGAAAAATCAATCCTGCTGTTTACCTTTTTTCAATTGAAAAGATTCAACACCAGTTTTATTTAAAGGAATTTGTAAAAAAAGCAATACAAGCAAAACATCCAAACTGCTGATTCTGTTTTACACTGGGAAGCCAAAGGAACCCTTCCCTCCCCACCTCCCAGTAAAATCACAGGCTCAGGAAGAGCTCAGCTCCAATCCTGTGTTCCAGGAGCTGTATCCTGTTCCTGGGGCTGCTGGAACAAAACAAATCACAGAGAATTGCTGGGTCAGGGTGGCTGCAGAGCCCAGAACAGGCTCTTCTCACAGGCAGCAGCAGATGATTATCTGTAGGATGATGCTCTCTCCAAAGTGTCCCTGGGGGCAGGACAAGCTGCTCCCACCTTTCTGTCACCTGTGCCATGTTCTCTTCTGCCCTGGGGGAAGAAAATTTGATAAATTGGAGCTGAACAAAGAACATCCTCCATAATTCATCTCTACAGTTGCTTTGGGAATTTTTTTTAAGCTTTGTATTTCTTAATAGCAACAACCAGACATGGAAAGGTGGCAGAGGCCACACCTATGACAAACCTCAAATTTTAATTTCATGCTGCTGTTTTCCCTCAAAGCTGGCACCAAAGAAGCTTTTTATTCAAGTTGTCTGTTGGAAAGAGCAAACTGCACCTACCTACTAACTAACAGGTAGTTAGTGGGAGATAACCAAGTTTGTAGTTGAACTTTTACATTAGCCATGGATAGATAAAACAGGAGCAGTCCCGTGCCTCCACGGGGAGCTGGAATCAAATTTTGTAGTGACATTTCTGGTATTTAAATAAGAAAATTGAAAGGTGAAGGGCAGCAATGCAAAGAGTCTGAGCTGCCAGATTATCTGGGGGAGGACTGGCACCAAGGACACAGAGATGCTCACCTGAACTTTGGGAAAATCAAGTTACCCAAAGGTTTGCTGCACCTGGTAATTAAAAGCCCTTCCTGTTGCAATATCAGGCAGCCACTCATTATTTTATGCTCCCTTTCTCTTTTCCAATGGTATCCCTTTGCCATGAAGGCAGCCTCAGTTAACTGTGTTTTCATCTGGGAGCTTTTCTTGACACAGATGAATACTTCCTTGTTTATATTTTTAATTTTAATTTTAATTTTTTAAATTTTAAGGTTTTATTATTTTTATTTGATTTCTTATTTTAAATTTAAAATTTTATTTTTATTTTACTTTATTTTAAATTTTTTTGTTGTTATTTTTAGGGTTTAATTTTTTATTTTATTTCATTTTTTAATAGCTTGAAGACTGGAGCCTGGCTCTCCTGAAAAAGCTGAGAAACCTCCCCAGATGAAATCCCCCATGTCTAGGGCTCCAGTGACACTCAATTCCAATATTTTTGGAATATTTTGCCAACAGTCACGTTCACATGATGTTGCTGCCTTCCCACACCGCTGCCACTTGAAGAGACAGCAATCTGTGAGGACAAAGCCTGGGGAAAACAACCTTTAGGGCCCTTTCCTTTGCAGAGATTGGGAATGACAAACACCAGCTGGTTGTGAATCAGGCTGGATCAGCCCAGGCTGGGCATGACCAGCCCCAGACCAGCCCCGGGAGGAGGATTTGGGGCTGTGTGGCTGAGAGCTGGAGCTGTCCCAGCTCAGGAATCCCCATCCCCAGCACGGGCAGCAGGGAAGGGATTGGGATTCTGCCCCTGTGCTCAGGGGAGAGCTCACCTGCAGAGCTGCCCCAGCTCAGGGAGGAGCTGGAGCTGCTGCAGAGAGCCCAGAGAGGCTCCAGGATGATCCCAGGGATGGAGCAGCTCTGCTGGCAGGAAAGGCTGGCAGAGCTGGGGTTGTTCACCTGGACAGGAGAAGCTTTGGGGTGAGCTCAGGGGGGTGTTCAGTGCCTTTAGGGGCTATAAGAAAGATGGACAGTGACTTTTCTGTGAAGGGGCAATGGCTTCAAACTGATAGAAAGTGGGTTCACATTGGGAATTAGGAAGGAATTCCTCCCTGGCAGGGTGGGCAGGGCTGGCACAGGTGCCCAGAGCAGCTGGGGCTGCCCCTGGATCCCTGGAATGTCCCAGGCCAGGTTGGACATTGGGGTTGGAGCAGCCTGGGACAGTGGGAGGTGTCCCTGCCATGGCAGGCTGGCCCTGGATCAGTTTTTGGGACCCTCCAAACCCAAACCATCCTGTGATTGCATAATAAGGCAAAAAAAACATCAGTCTAAGTCACAGGTTATTGATAGGAATTTGCCTTTCAGTAAAAATAAACCCCACACTTGAAATTGAAAACGGATCAGTGCTGTAAGTGGGCACAACCACCACACTCAGAGGAGAGAGGGGACTTTTGGGGCTGGAATTTGCAGATTTCCAGCTGCTGGAGGTGTCTGCTGCACACAACAGCAGCAGCATCCCCTCATGTGTGAGTTACCAGTGTGAGAATTCTTTCTTGCCTTTCACATCTACAATTTATTTAACTTGCTCACAATTCCCTTGTTGGAGCAGGTGCTTCTATTTCACAGTATCAAATGCATCCAAAGAAAAATAAAAATTTGGGATCACACAGGGAATTGAACACTGTGGTAAGATTCTTCCATATTGGTCAGCAGTGCTTTTACAACTCTAATTGATCAGAAATAGATCCCAGAGCTTTGCAAAACCTGCCCTCCTTGCAGGGCTGTGACTAAGGCAAATCCTGCCTTTGCCATGGGAAATGTGGCCCTTACCACTGAGGTTTTAGAAGGAAAATTGAGAGGTTAAAAATAGAAATATTGTCCTCTCCCTTTTGTGGCTCCTGCTTTCCTCTTTACGTGGGAATTTGTGTCATCACCGCGTCAGGGCTTTGGCTCTGGTCCCCAGGAAGCCACTAAGCACAAGTGTTTTCATTTTCACATTTCCAGCAGCAGTCAATCAGTGCCACAAGTGTCACCCCAACAAATGTCAAGCCCAAACCTTGGTGATAGATGGGTCAGAAATTTAATTCTCTCGAAGAAAGTTGGGAAAATCTCCCACAGGGAGTGGCCCTTCCATTGCTCCTGAGTGAAAATCCCATCCACACACAGTGACAGACTCACTTATGTCACAGTATCTGCTCCAGCTGTAAATGGAGAAGCAGTGAGCAGCTAACAGAAAAACAAAAAAAAGGGATAAATGCAACTCTGAAAATTCACCACCTCATCTGTAAGATTGTGCACAGACACGCCCAGAGAATTTCATGTTTCTATTTACCCAGCCAGACCTAAAGAAATCTCTGCTGCTTTCAGTCCAGTCAGCTTCTATAACATTTTCAGACCTTGTTTTGAAAGCTGCATTTATTAATTGGCTTCTCTTTAAAAACTACAATGACAGCTCTCCTATTCCCACAGTTGAGCTCATTCTGTGCAGCCCAGATTTGCCTGAAATGATCTAAGCCATGTTATTAGGCATAATAGCTAGTGGGAGAAAACCAAACAAATAAACACTAAAACCAGATGAGGACACGAACTTTAGGAGAGCAGGAAATTCTCTGGAGAAAATGTAAGTTAAAGCAAAAGGAGAAGATGCAGCCATCAGAGAAAGGCCAAGTGAAAGGAGCTCTTAGAAGAAATCAGTGTATCAGCTAAAATTACATAAGTGTGCTGTAATGGGAGATGTCAAAGCTCTGACATCTCACCAAAGGCTCTTCAGGACAATAAATTCCCTCGGAACAAAAAGAAAAGCCTCTGCATGGACAAAGATTTTAATAAACAAAAAGGTGAGGAATAAATGGAGAATTTTCATACAGAAGCAAAATTAATATGGAGGTCACCAAGCCAAATTTTTGGGACTGGTACTGTTAAACACTTGCAGGAATGTTCTACAAGAAAGGGTGAAAACCACCGAGTTTTGAAAGGGTGAAAGCCAGAGTTTTCCAGTGTACTCAAATCTAAAACAGGCTTCAAAGGTCTCATTGTCTGATGAGAAAATTAAATGGACAACGTCAAGAATTGCAAAGCAATGCATAGTCAGGAAAAAACAGTTTTCTTACTCAATTACAGCTTTAAAATCAGCTGTTAGCTCACAGAAAATATAGGGAAGACATTCTGATGGCTCTTTAAGAACACAGGATTAACAAGGAAAGACACTGAAAGAGTAAGAATGTAATAGGAAAAGGATTAAGAAGAAATTGGAAGATTAGAAGGTGTTCCACTACTTAATAACTTTCTTATAATGAATACCTGGGGGAACAGTGACTTCTGTCCCACCTCAAAAACCACAGATGGATTGAAAAGGATGAACAGAGTGAGGGAAAAAACCCAGTGAGGAGTGCAGGAAGTTCTGTGGTGGGAAGGGCTGGAAAAGCAGGAACAGCATTGGTGGGAGATGGGAAACTCCGGGAAGTCCTGCAGTGGAAGTGGGAAGCAGTGACATCCAAACCCCAAAGGCAACGCTGTGGGAGACAGAGGGAAAGTGCATTTGTTTTTAATGAACTGGTTTAATTGAAGATCTGCCAGTCGGTGGCTGTGCAATGCAATGGCTCCTGTGGCACAGTGTCCATTCTTCTTTAAAGTTTCCTAAATGAGTTCTTGAGATCATTAATGAAATCTTCCAAATACCAGTGAAATGCCATGGCAGTCTTTCATCACTGGGAGTCAAAGATCAGCACATTTAGTTCAGGAGTTAGCTCACATTAAAATTTGCTACAATATTTTTCAACTCTGCTGACTAAAACTCAGTTTATTGTTAATTAACAATAACAACAAGAGGAGAGGACAGAGCCATCTGACTCCAGCTGACAGCTGCAAACACAAAACCTGACAGGGAGCACAGCCAGGGCAGCATCCAGAGCTTGGAGCTCCCTTCCCACTGGCCATGAAGAAAAAGGTGTTCAGCAGCCCTGGAGCCCTGAGCACAGCCCATGATGTCCTTGAGGAGCTCTCTGGAACAGAGGCTGGGCAAGGTTGAAGAGAATAAAGTGGATTTATTAAAGGCCTTCAACAGGCACAACCTTGGGCAGTCAGGGGCTGCACCAGAATGGACAATGGGCACGAGGTTTTCAGACAGTTCTGAGTTTGATATACAATATATAAGTATATATATATATACACAGTGTATATGTGTGTATATATACACACACATATATATATAAATATATGTATATATCTGTGTGTATGTATACACAGATAAACAGATATACACCCCCATTTACATATCAAGGTTTAATCCTCCAATTAGAGCTTCAGGTAATGAAGTCACTGACCCCCAGTTTACTCCTCTCCACTCACTTTTATTCATCCTTTTTGAGGTGTGAGGCAGTGGGTGTCCTTGACTTCCAGGTCTGGAGAGGAATTGTTTTGTCTGAATAAAATGGGGAGACAATAACTCACATTCTATATGGAGCTTTAGAGTTATCCACTAGAGCAGCACAGGATCTGAAAAACAGAAAAGCTAAATCCTAAGGCATCCCCCGGAGGGATGGAGCCCTGTCCTGGGCCAGCTGCCCATGGCCCTGGCTGGCTCATCCAGGAGTAGGGATAGCCCTGCTTTGAGTGGGGACTTCATCCAGATGATCTCCAGAGAACCCCTCCAGCTTTTCCTCTGCTGGTTCACTCTGCAAAAATTCTGTTCCTTCTGGCTTTTACCTGATGGCCACTACTGGCAATTATCTTGCTGCTATTATTTGACTCACATGAACGCTGTCACGGCCTCTTTTAGCTGTGAAAAATGCCTGAAATGGAGTTTGGTTTGACATCCCTTGTGCCTTTCCCTGGTGAAAATGCCCATTTTCAGCAGGCAGGATTTCCTGGAGCTGCTCATGGTTCTGGCACCTTGTTTAGCCCTGCTCTTGGCCTCTGCATTTTCTGCTGGATCTGGACAAGATGAAGCTTCTGCAAATAGAAGCAACACCCAGAGGACAGACTCTGGCCATTTAGTCTCATTAATTACAATTACCAGGCAGCAAAAGCATTGTAACAGGAACACTCAGGGGTCCTTTCCACTCTCTGACTCTGAGGGAATGATAAACTGGAGTAATATGTAAAGAAACTTCCTTTGAGAATATGAAGCTTTTTTTTTCCACATAAAAACTCAGAACAGTACCGAACCATTAATTTTATTTCCTATAGAATGACTAGCCACATGCCAAATTAGCCCTTGAGAGAAAGAGTCTGGTTTTTGCTCCTCCAAAACACCGCTATTACTAGAGAACATAAGAAATCTTTCATTGTTCACCTTCTCTCAGGATAAGAAATAAACTGTGATTTTTTATGACAAGATTCTCTCATTAAAAGATTCCTACCTCCAACAGTTATGAAATAGATTCTGTTCTCTCAGGTCCTGTGAAGGGCAAGTGGGAGAAGGCTCTAACTCATAAACCAGCATCAATTTCATCATCCCTCCTTCTGGAAACCAGTCAGAAAGTGGGTTGTTTCTCCTTTAATTAGAATGTAAAGGGCAGAATTGAGAAACTGTGGCACATTTATCACTCCATATGCCAGTGTAAAAGAATGCCAGAGAGATTTGAGCATTTTAAAAGCTAAATGTGTCATATAAGTATTTAGACTGAGAGAAACAAATATTTTCATCCCATTTTAAATCAAAACACCTATGATCATAGAAAGGTGGTTTTCTCCATCTCTTTTCGCCATCACTTACTCTGACTACTATGCTTTAAAGTAATTTTAGCCTGATTTGTTTCTACCCATACAAAGACAGTTGTGTGTTTAAAATACTCCCTTGACGTTTTCTTTGTTGTTGTTTTGGGTTTTTTTTTCCTAATTAATGGCCTGCATGACTCAACATTTTCCACTGTTTTTATCAGTCTGTCCAGGCAGACTTCTTTTTTCTAATGCTCTCCATATTTTCAAGCAACTGGTCCATTACAGCAGGGTTAAAATCCTCTTGGAAAATCACTTCTAAGATTTCAAAGAGGTGGCTATTTAGACATAGATGATACAAATTTTTTTAGCATAGGAAAGAGAAATTTAATAGTGTCTGTTTATTGAACAGCTCTGACTCATCTTGTCCAAGCTGTCAGGGCTCTCACTGAGGTGGAGAGAGGGAGAAGAAAAACAAAAATAAAGCAGAGTGTGCACAAGAGAGCAAGAGAAAACGAATGTGTTCATGTCATTAGAGACTGCATTCTAAAATATGCACAACAGGGAGCTGAATTAAGATCTTGAATCCCCTGTGTTAAGCGTTAAATTTGTCTTGCTCAGAGAGCACACCCATGTGCTGACATTCTAGCTGGCACTTTCTGAGGGAAGTAGGCAAAGGAAAACAGCATCACTTCCATAGGAAGCAAAATACTCCTCCTGCATCTTCTCCAGGCCTGTCTCCAAGCAGCACATTCCTGTTTCAAAAACAGGGCTCTCAAAAATCCCAGCTACCTGTATCACAATTTGCTAGAATTTTGATAGAATTTATTGCCGTCCAGCAGATAAAAATGTAACCGTGTGCTTGATTCTCTTCCCCCAATACCCTGAAATCCAAATCCATGATTTCCTCTGCACTCACATCCTTCACAGCAGCCAGAACATCTGCACAGGATCTGGGCTAAGAGGGAATTGGGTTCTTCTCTTTCAGAAGTGGGGCTGCTCCCCTGCAAAGCCTCACAGGGATTTATCTCCTGAGGTTTAAGTGACACAAAGAATTCTATAAAATTCCTGCAAACTCCCCGGCCCTCAATGCTGTTGGCTCAGGCTGCAGGAGGAGGTTTTTCACTGTCAATCACATGGTTTGTCAGAGGGAAATGAGAATATCATTCCTATCCCACCTCAACCAGTTCATGGCTAAAGGCCAGTTCAGCGCTCCTTTCAGTGCTGTGGGGGATGGATGGATGGATGGAGGGAGGGATGGATGGATGGATGGATGGATGGAGGGATGGAGGGAGGGATGGATGGAGGGATGGATGGATGGATGGAGGGAGGGATGGATGGATGGATGGATGGAGGGAGGGATGGATGGAGGGATGGATGGAGGGAGGGATGGATGGATGGATGGATGGAGGGAGGGATGGATGGATGGATGGATGGATGGATGGATGGATGGATGGATGGATGGAGGGATGGATGGAGGGATGGATGGATGATGGAGGGAGGGATGGATGGATGGATGGATGGAGGGAGGGATGGATGGATGGATGGATGGATGGATGGATGGATGGATGGATGGATGGAGGGATGGATGCAGGGAGGGATGGATGGATGGATGGATGGATGGATGGAGGGAGGGAGGGATGGATGGAGGGATGGATGGATGGATGGATGGATGGATGGATGGACGGATGGATGGAGGGATGGATGGATGGATGGATGGATGGAGGGAGGGATGGAGGGAGGGATGGATGGATGGATGGATGGAGGGAGGGATGGATGGATGGATGGATGGATGGAGGGAGGGATGGATGGAGGGATGGATGGATGGATGGAGGAGGGATGGATGGATGGATGGATGGATGGAGGGATGGATGGATGGATGGATGGATGGATGGATGGATGGATGGATGGATGCAGGGAGGGATGGATGGATGGATGGATGGGATGCAGGAGGATGGATGGATGGATGGATGGATGGATGGATGGATGGAGGGAGGGATGGATGGATGGATGGATGGAGGGATGGATGGATGGATGGATGGAGGGATGGATGGATGGATGGATGGATGGATGGAGGGAGGGATGGCATGGATGGATGGATGGAGGGATGGATGGATGGATGGATGGAGGGATGGAGGGATGGATGGATGGATGGATGGATGGATGGATGGATGGAGGGAGGGATGGATGGATGGATGATGGATGGATGGATGGAGGGAGGGATGGATGGATGGATGGAGGGAGGGATGGATGGATGGATGGATGGAGGGAGGGATGGATGGATGGATGGATGGATGGATGGATGGATGGAGAGATGGATGCAGGGAGGGATGGATGGATGGATGGAGGGATGGATGGATGGATGGATGGATGGATGGATGGATGGATGGATGGAGGGATGGATGGATGGATGGATGGATGGATGGATGGATGGATGGATACAGGGAGGGATGGAGGGATGGATGGAGGGAGGGATGGATGGATGGAGGGATGGATGGATGGATGGAGGGATGGATGGATAGATGGATGGATGGATGGATGGATGCATGGAGGGATGGATGGATGGATGGATGGATGGATGGATGGATGGATGGAGTGATGGATGGATGGATGGATGGATGGATGGATGGATGGATGGATGGATGGAGTGATGGATGGATGGATGGATGGATGGATGGAGGGATGGATGGGCAGAAGATTATTTGTATCACAGAATAAATAGATGAGTGCTGAATATACACTAGAACGAGATGCTTCTGGTTTTCATTTCAGAGCAATCATTAACCAATTGAGCCAGGTGAGCAGCCCAGGTTCCAAGTAAAAATATTCCCAATTCCCAAAACACTAACTCATTAAATAGGATTTCAATTTTAAAATCCCATCAAATGTTTTTACATCTACGTAGCAGGATGCTAACTTTGAGCCACCAACAAATTCTGGCTAATGCATTAATATTAGCAGCTCAGTTAAATTATGCTCTAATTATTAACTGCTGTGATAGGAATTTCTGGAAAAGGCCATTCCGGCTGTATTTACTGTATTTATCAAAAACACACTACAGGAACACTTTTCACTCTTACAGATTTGAGAAATGCTGTAATTTAACTCAACAGTCTTATTCCTGTGCCAGTCCTATTCCTGAAGGAGCAGACCTTGTATTTCTGAGTCCAGTTTAATTTTCTGCCTTGATATCATTGTATTATGGCTAAATTGTGAACTCTGCTTATGCTCAAACTGGTGCAAGGTCTGAATTTGCACTTTTTGTAGTGCCAAGACCAAAGGATTCTATGCAAATAAATTCTCCAAAAGGGGGGTCTTGTCTTCTGCCTGTGCAGGGGGAGCAGCCCAAGGGAATGACTCCTGGGTTTTCTGTGGGAAATACCAGTGCCAGTTAGCCCAAAGAACAGATTTTATTTCAAGCCTTTACTTATTTTTGGCCAGGCAGCAATGTCCTTCAGGCTTTGTAAGAAACATCCACTCCCTCCAGGGGACAATCAGCCTGTTTTGAAGAAAGCCCCTCTCAAAATGCAGATTTGTTTTCATCATTCTACTTGGGGGGGAAAAATCACTTCATGGGTGAAGGTATTGGCAAAACTGCCAAGCAATTAATTCTGAAGTGGTTTTCTTTGTTCACCACCTAAAGTACCCATAATTTTGTTAAAATGAGTATATTAGCCCTGACTCCCCAAGGTGTAGAACCTTCCCAGTGCCTGTCCAAGGGCCGAGCAGTGTAGATACAAGAATATTCTTATATATCACTTCTAGAAACACAGAAACACCAGGAGTAACTGGCAAATTAAGAACTGAGTCCAAAGGAACCAGGTTCCAGCTTGTTTGGAACCACTGTTTGACACTTCTCTCAGCTTTCATTATCATAATTAATTGTTATTTATTATGCTGCTCACTCTCCCACTGCCTGAGGTGAGGAGACAGCCTCAAGAGGATCCTAAACCCTGCTAAGATGTCGGAATTTCAGTGAAGAGACTGAGGAAATGCTGCCTTAGCCCTGCACCCACCTCTGCCAGAGCCATCCTCATCTTCAGTGTGCTGACAGAAATCCATTTCCTTTCCAAGGATCTGCAAATGTTCCCCAAAACACTCCCATTTGAGCTGAGCAATAAATAAGTACAGAAGTGATCAATGGATGTAAGGAGATGATTTTTATCTGCCTGACGTTGCTCTGTTACATCACCTCAGTAAGTGGAAACATAATGAAATTGCCGAACTGATTTGTTACAAATCCTGCTTTATTAACTGCACTGACTCCTTTATTCCTTCCCCTTCTGCATAGATCCTCTCCTCCCCAGAGTGATTTAGTTTGTAGGAACAGAAAATAAGCACCGTGGGACTGCAGGGAATTGTAAGTGATGTTCAGCTATCAAATCCCAAGCAGAAGGTTTCCAGATATTTTTATAAGTAGATATTATGAATTATTTCCCCATCTAATGCCAGAATGAGGTAGTAGGTTCTGAAAGAGCCCTGCAAAGGAGACTGATTCTGAAATTAAAGATCTGATATCTTGTTAGACCCACTTAGATTGTCACAGAGCACCATAAAGACGTAAAATTCTGTATTTCCCTCCTCCTTTTGATGAGTCACTGCTTGTGACACAGAGACATTGTGCAGACTTGGTGTCTTCATGAAGATGAAGTTGTCTTATGAAATGCAATTGGAATAAATATGTACCTGCCAATTTGTAATTGCATTCAGAGCCAACCTCACGTTAGCAGCAGAATTAGGAGCCAGCAATAGAGGAATAGAGTCTGCACAGGTCCAGCCTGTTTCCCTGGAGCAGCAGGCAGAGATTCACAGCCAGCCTTCCTTTCTGAGTGCAGCAGTAATCAATTTATGCCCCAGAGCACAAAATAGGAAGCATTAGGGCTCTAAAAATCCAGGGATATCTGGTTCAGATGGCTGCTGAATCAGGGGCATCTTAGTGGCTCCATGGGAGGGGTTTCTAGATAATCCAGTAATGGAGAGGGGCTGGAACAGAAAGAGTTCGGGAAAGAGCCAAAGGAACTCCTGTTTGCTGTCCATTCGGTGAGGAAAGGAACATGTGTGAGGGGAAGAGCTGAGGTTTGGATGCCACCCTACAGACTGCCCTGCTCAGGCAGTGCCACCCACACCTGCACCCAGAGATTTCTCATAAACTGACCTTAAAAATCTAAACCAAGACTTATTTTTGCTATTTGCTACCTCTTGTGCCTCAGTCAGCCAACTCTGAGCTTTCCTCTCACCTAATTTTCCTTGGAAGGCATAGCTAAAAAGCAGAACCATTTAGAGACAAAATGAGGTACCACTACTTTTACTGCCTCTTCTACATTTCTGATGTGATGATGGCTGTCCCTTGGGAAAAAACAAAGCAGGAAAGTGCTGCAGATGCTGCCAAGCGTGGCCCCAGCACAGATTTGGCACCCAAGCAAAAGACAATACTTCAGTTCTCTGAATCAATATGAAGAAGCCATCAAACCCCAGGTTTGCCTGATTTTTTTAACCACACAGAATTAATGACTGCTAATTACTATGCCCAGCACTCTATGAGTTTATTTACAGAACTTCCTCAGGAGCTCTGTACTTCACCTTGATTAAACAGTGAAATAACAAAGTTTCAGTTCTTTCAAGCAAAGAGGAAAGTATTCAGTGTCTCCACGTTGGCATGTTCACTGGTGCTGCAAATGACGTGTATAGAATGCCTGTGAAATGTGGAACCTGTGCTGGGAGGGCAAAAGGGGAGCAGGGGCAGGCAAGGAGCTCCCTGAGGAAGAGCAGGAGCCCTGAGCAGCCTGAGGGAGAAGGGAATTCAGTGTTCTCACTCCTGCAGTGGCCCAGCAGATGCTGCATGCAAAGCCTGAACAAGGAGAGCACAGTCAGGCACTGGGAAATGCAGAGAGGAAATCTCTCACCCTGTTTGATTTGTATTGACCATCACACCCACTGCTCAGGGAAAGTTTTAATCAGACCTGGTGGGGAGTTTGCCAAAAGAAACTCATTAGTCTGGTGACTGTGACAATTGGCTACAGAGTGAAAACCATTCCTTTAACTCCTTGCTCTGTCCTTCTCCCACGCTCCCAGGTATTTTTCCCTGGCCAACAGTTTCTCTGTGGCCAGCTCTTTCTTAATGCACATATTTAACCTTCTGTAAATATTCACAATTCAGAAAAAGGTTTTCCAAGCATAGGTACTTAAAATCTTGGCAATAAATAAACAGCTACACACACTCTTTTTGGAGTTATACAGCTCCAAAAAGGACAGCTGGGAAAATTTGACAAAATATCAGCCATAAAGGAACTCAGTATAATGGGAGACCTCTGTTTCTGGAGAGAGGAAATATGTTAATATTTCAGGTTATTTATTCATTTCTTCTTCCTGTTCTCTGAAGTGTTTTTGAAAACGTTGGGATCATTCCAATGAAGAACAGGGATATATGTTTTCTTAAGATTTTGTAGAATGAAATGATGTTTCTGTGAGCACTTCTAATATATTGTCCATTTGTGGTTCTGCACTTGCAAGTCTTTTGTTGGCTCACCACTCGTGTAGTAATCAGAATATTACAAATGCTAAAGGCTATAGACAGTGTTAAATAAAAATAAAGATACTCCTGAACGTAGCTAAACAAACCTCATCATATTATATGAACTCATTCTCTTCAATTGCAATGCCTCAGAACCTTTGGATGAAATCCAACTTCTTTCCCACACAGAAATTTCAGCCAGCTTGGATGCACTCAGAGCTGACAGAGTTATCAAACTCCTGGTTTCACTCAGAAAAAGCAAAGGCAAACAGGATCTCATTTTGCTCATTGTCTTGCAGGAGTTTGTGTCTATTCCTGTGTTCCCCAAAGAAACTCCAGTATTTACCCAGAGGTTGCAGCAAGTGTGCACAAATGAATTGGCTGTTTAACAGGACAGGGCAGGGTGCTCCTCTTCAAACAGTTTACATCCATCACCATCAGTTCAAGTGTCCCTGACTGTGTTTCACATTTACCAGGTACAGCTGCATGGCCTTATCCCTTGGGTTTACAGGGCCCAGAGCTCTGATTGAATTTCTACTGCATTTGCTTTCCCACTATTTAGCAGCTGAATATCACCTGCAGACCAAAATGTTTATTTTTTTCCTACAGGTCTGACATACAGGTGTACAACCTGTTTTATCCTAACTTGTAAACCTGCACAGGAATGCACAAAATAAAATTCCTACAGAAAACAGAAGTTCAAGTGACTTGAAACATTTCAAAAGGACATTCTTTTTTCTCTTTTGCCTCTACCGTCCTCTCCTGTCACAGAACACTTGGAAAAATAATGAAAGCATTGCATGATGGAAAATACATTTACTGGGGCATAGGAGACATTTTTAATGCTTCTACTGCCTGACATATCAAATGAGACCAATCAAACACACACCCCAAGCATCAGCAGACAAAAAGCACAAGTGACAAACACAGACAAAGGAGGGTGGAAGAAACACTGGGGCTTCAAGGATGTGACTGTGGATTTTCAGACAAAATACCTCAGTGGATTTATCAAGTCAACAACTCTATGCTAAGAAGTTTTTAAGTGTCAATCCCTTTGTTGAAGCTTATGCAAGGCAACGAGGGTTTGGTGAAACATTTCAGTACCAAATGAAAAATCAAGGAAGTATGTTATATTATATGATATATTATTATATGATATATTATTATAGTATAGTATAATTATTATAAAATAATATATATTATTATATTGTATTATGTTATATTACATTATAATTATATTATAATTATATTATATATTGTATTATAAAGCAAGTACAGGCAAGTTCTCTGTACAAACAGAGCAAAGAGAACTCAGGCCCTAATGAAAGCACATTTTATTGCAAGGCAGTTTTGGGATAATGACACCCATAAATAGAGCAATTAGTCTCACTGCCCTTCAAGCAGGGGGACTAAAAACGTCCTGTGTCATGGACACGGCTCCGCATTCATTGATTATCCAAATGATCCAAATGAAATCCAAGTTAAAGTCATCCAAGTCAACCTTGTCCAAGCTGGTGTCATCCCAAAGTCATCCAAGTTGAAGGATGACTTTGATTGTCGCAGTCATCATCATTACCTGAGCTGTCGTCATCACCATCATCATCATCATTCCAAGATGAGGTAATCCTTATCTGAGCTGTTCTCATCAAAGTCAGCCTCTGAGTCACCACTGGCCATGTCCAACTCACCATTTTTGCTCTGGTCATCCCAGTGATTGTTGTCCCTTCAGTCATCCCCGTCATCGTCGTCGTCATTGTGGATACTCAAGTCATTTTCTAATTTACTGTAACACGTCTCCTACTTGAGGAACAAATAAGGATGAAGAAATCACAAGATTTTTTTCCTTCAATAAGCCGTCCAGTGCATCTCCAGCAGGAAATTATAGCCCTCTTTAGTATTAAACTTCAGCTTTCCCCCCTGAAATTAGGATCCTATTATGCATAATTTAATCATGTGTGTATCAAACTGGAGGTTTTCAGCTGCTAGAAACCTTGTTTTCTCTCAGTTTCATACTTTTTCCCCCCTCATCTTAGACATATGCACTGATGAAATTGCTAATACAGACTTTCAACAGAAACTATAATTTGGCAGCTGCGAATTGCACTGCAGCATTTATTTTCAACTTTAGAGATGTTATTAAGGAAAAAAAAGAACATTCTTATTTGTCAGATATTTGTGTGTTTCCACTTTATTCTGTCTGCAGTTCTGGCTCTGTGCTCTCTCCAAGTGAGAGCCCTTCCAATGCTTTTGCCTTCAGCGGGTTCACTCTCCACTAATGTTGTTTACAATGATGCCCATGAGAAAAGAGAGTTTTTCCTTGTGTGTTTTGTTGTAGACAGCTGGCAGACAAAGCACTGTTCACCAGGACAGCCAACCACTCACAAGCACTCTGAGATAGTATTTCATCAGGAAGTCATTTCTTCTCCCAGCTATAAAAACATGAGCATAAGAAGCAAAATAAGATACCACCTTGCCTGGAATTCAAGGCTTCAACAAACAAATAAACACAAAGGTAAGTCTGACTTGTCAAGGGGAAAAAAAACCCAGACAACGAACAAAAACAAACAATCATTTTCTAATTTTGCAGAAGAAACCACTTGCCAGCACCTGAGTGTTTAAACACATGGCCCATGCTGTAACCTCCCCGAGCCAGGCACGCTGCCACTGCCACCATCAGCTGCTTGGCACAGGCAGCAGTGAGGTCAGGCAAGCATTGCAATTCCTGGAACTCCTGCCAAAACCAGGCAAAGGCACCTTCATAAAGGATATTCTAATGCCTAACACAGGCTATATCCTCCTATGGCTCATCAGAGATGGGCTGGCTCAGAATCCATGGTTTTTGTTTTGATCTTGTGGGGTTTTCTAAGGCCTCAGTATCGTCTCTACACCATGGAAGCTCCTCCAGACTCCCTGTGTTGCTATAGGAACAGATTATTTCACTTACGCTGCTCTTTTAAATGGTCAGATTGGGTAAATGCAGAAATCATCAGCTGCAAAACTGAGCTGATTACTCTTTTCAAGTTCCCTCTGAGCGTACCGAATTTAAAGAGAAGTGAATCAGCAAGGCATTTGGCAACTGAAAGCAAAATCAGATCTTCATTGGGTATCTTTAAAAATCTCTTTCAATAAACTATATAACTTAGTCTCTTAAATGAAAATTAAATTCTGTTTAATTTCTCTTGAAGTCTGCTTGCTGCTTACTGTATCATCACTTCTGGACTGTTTGTAGAAATCTAGACTGAAAGAACAAACATTTCCCACCCCTTCTTAGTGCTCAATATCTATGATCACCTCCAATTTCCTGTTAAAATTCAGCAAGGAAAGGAAACTTTAGGAGGAGAAGTATTTTAATTATTAAATCATGCTGTAATAAGGATGACATGGACTGACCAAAAGGAAAAATGCCCAAATGATATTTCCGTTGTATTTGTGAACAAAATAGCTTTATACAGCCATCATTTGTGATATTGTTCATACATAGTAAATAGAGTATTGACAATAAAATTGAGGAGGAGAGGGAGAATGATGGCCATTATTCCACAGCCAAAAAATTAAAACAATCCGGAATTCCAAAGAAAACTTCATTTGCAAGCAAATCAGCATTTGGGTTTTTGTGATGGTGAAGGCTATAGACTTTTTTTTTTTTTTTTTTTTTTTTTTTTTTTTTTTTTTTATGGAGAGGATTCATAAAATTGGGATAAAAAGAAACACTAAGGAAAGGATGTGTTTCTTTAACACACAGACATTCATCACCTTGACTGTCCTCATACACTGGAATTACTTTATGTTATCAGTGGTATGTGTGGATAATAGTGTGGTTGTTTTTTTTTCTCTCAAAAGAACTTTGGACCTCTGAGTATTTTTTCATTGTGCAAGTGTTGTTCCATTAAATGGCTTTCTACTGTCATTTAAGAGCCAGATTGCTGAAACCATCCTGAGTGAAAGAATGGGAAACCTTAGGAATATTCTATTTGGATTCATAGCTCACCTTTTTACTTGGAGAGTGCAATAATCCCTTCAGAGCACAGAGCAAGAGAGAACACCAAAGAATTGTTTTCATGCGCAGAACAGCCCTGACCATTTCTTCTGCCTCACCTTGTGCATTAGCAAAGTGTCCAGAGGGGATGGGGCCAGCAGATGGTGATGCTGCATCCCAGTGAATGCCAGACTCACCACCCTGCAGGGAGTCCCTGGGCTGACGCCTCAGGATTTGAGCTTTTATATTTCTCATCCATTTGTAATCCTGCAGTTCTTTAGCGTAGAACTCTAAACCCCACACACAGTGTGAGCTGCTGCTTCCCCATTCTGGGCACACACAACAATTCCAGACCTGCAGTCAAGGACACCTCATTGCCAATTCCCATCCCCGAGAAATGTGAAAAAGTGGATTTGGAAGGGAGTAAACTTGGGCTGAATGACTTCATTAGCTGAAGCTGGAATTGGGAGATGAACCCCCAATCTGCAACTGGCCCAGACTGATCAAAGGGTGAAAACCCGTGAGCTGTTGTCCATTTTTGGGTGCAGCCCCTGGGGGGCTTTGTGTGCCCAAAATGTACCTGAAGGCCCTTCAATAAACAGAACAGCTTTTTATCCCCTTAATCCTGTCTGGCCTCTGTTTTTAGGGAGTCCCAAAAGGCATCAGGGTGTCCTTGGGCAGGGCAGGAGGCCCTCAAGGCACATGGAGCAGCTCCAGGTGAACGTTGCCAAAATGTGCAGGGTAAGATAAGAGAGAGAGAGCCCAGGCTGGGCTTGTCAGAGCTCAGAGAAAAGGCAAAAATATTGAGTGTTACATTCTGAAGGGGAAAGGGAAGTTTGTGATAAACTCTGGAGATGAAGGGTAGGTGATGGTATAGTGAGAGAAGAGGGGGGAAGAAAATTAAAGGAAAGTCCTGAAATAAAACAGTGGAACCTGAGGTAATGAGAAGTGGCCTGAGAAAAATCTGTACGTGAACAATCTCAGACATTTGATTGAATTAAAGATGGACATTCTTCCGTGAGTGAATTTGACAGGAATATTCTTTATGTCTGTCTGAATCCCTAATTAGTATTTGCTAGCAGCAGAATACACTAGACTTGAATTTTTGATGCCCAACTAAAAAATAAATCTGTGCCTGCATTTAAAATTCTGGTTGCGCTGCAGAGGCTCAAGTTCTTCTGCAACACTTTGACTAATTCACCTTCCCTTCAGAATAACACAAGTTCTTTCTTACACATTACTTTATTATTCTTCATCCTACAGCTGTATTAAGGATATGACTCACGAAATAATAGGTGGTTTCTCACATTTTAGTGATTTTCTAGCAGGTTAGATTTTAACTGTGTGTCCACAGGACGTGTCACAGGCAGAAAAGGTTTGCTTTGCACAGCCAGAGGCGGTGCAGACATTTGAATTCTCACACTCTGCTCCCTAGCAGGTCTCATTCTTGCTGGCAGGATGAGCTCTTGGCTCCCTGAAACTGATGGGCTGCATCAGCCCAGCTCAGAGCTCGAGAAAAGCCACCCTGTGAGGCAGCAGAAATTTCTACAGTCCATTAAGAGTCTTCTACTGCACAAGACCCTAATACACTTCCCTCTATTTGTCCTGTGGGGAAAAAATCTTTTGGTATTTTGCAGTTCTATTTTTCTCCAGTGCGCTCTGTAGGAGAAAAAAAAATCATTTGCTCATGATTCATTTTTGTCTGAGAAGCTCTGCACATGTCACCATGTGAAAGAAAGCACTCAGTGCCAAGCTGTGAAGTATCCTGCATTGCCAATGTGCTTTCATTATTTGGTTACTTGAGATAGATCTGTTTTTTTAAAATGAAAAGTGAAATCTTCGCTTTGAAAGCCAGCCCTAAGATTGTCAGAAGGATCAGTCTGTTGTTATCCAGGAAGGAAACAGGGTTGGGGTTTTTTTAATAATGCCCAGAATGTCAACAGAAACACTTGACATTGATTCTTGCTCAGGAATGGAGGAGTCTTAAAGAAGTGAGATCTGAGCCAGCTTAATTGGCTTGGATTCTTTACCAATCTGGCCTAAAGTGGGTGAACTACTCAGTCAATAGAGTATTTTGGGAGGCTGTGCATTTTATTCTGAAAACATGAGCTTGAAGCGGTGACATTTCAATTCTCTTGGAAGACAGCAGAAAAATAGATCAGAGAATTAAACCTCCTACATGGCCAGAGACCAGCAACAGAAAGCACGAAGTGGCTGCTCCAACTCCTGTGCTTCTGCCAAAGAACTGCAGAGTTCACCTTGACAGATGCCTCCTGTGCTGCCATGTAAATATCCAGAATTACAGCAATAACTTACACATTTCATAGGGATAGCCTTTCTTTGGATGTACACAAAAAGCAGGAGCCAGTCATGGACTGGGTGGGTTCCTCCTGGCCAAAGCTGGTCTCCTGCCATGTGAAATGTGCTCCAGCCACTGCTCAAACAGGAGAGCTGGCAGCTCCCTTTAATGACCCAGTTTGTATTCTACTCCTTCCATTCAGGGTACCTGGAAAGGTGAGAATATATTTGATTTAGCTAGCACAGAAATCTTTTCCTCCTAAGTGTTATGTAATTAAGTCTGCCAACCAGACCTATTAAATCGTTCGCCACCTATTGAAATAAAAACATTAAAGCACTCACCTCGTGCAACTTCAAATAAGTGTGGGGAAAGCAATCTAGCACTGATCAAATCTCTAAAAAACTGCTGTGCAAAATCCAAGAGTATCAGAATTTAACACTAAATTTGAGCATAGATTGGCTATATAATCACTTTTATTGAAAAAGGGTTAGCAGTAACATCCCATAGGCTGGACTCAAAATGTATCCAAGGTTTCCACCCAGGTATGCATAAAGTAATTAAGTCACTGTTGTTAATGAAGGCAGAATTCTGTGGTGAGGAGCTAGCAGAGCTGTACATCCTTTTGCAAAAGCTACAGGAGCACCTCAAACACACATCTAAACCCTGACATCATTAGAGCAGAGAGTGACCCTTCCAAGAACTGCTGATATAAACATATTTATCTTCACATTTATCTACATCATTAGACCACACTGTTTCTAACAGGGCACTCAAACACAGCAGTTTCACTAAGAAACAGTTGTTATTCTCGTTTACTACAAAGACAAACAGCCAGGCCAGGAATCATCTGAATTTTCACTGTGTTTTAAGATGCTGCTAATTAGAACCTAAGGAAAGGACTAAAAATACCCAGAGCTGCAGCTGACATCTCCCTGATTCAACGTGAGAACCTTCTGTGCTAGCTGAGAGCAGTGACTAACACAACTGCTTCAGTGTGTGCTCTGCCATCAACACTGGCACATACTTCTGCCTAAATAAGATGGATAACTTAGGTGAGAAGAGTTTCTTTTCCCCTCCTGAATGCAAGCAATCATTAAGTTATTCAGGAATTTAGTGAGCAGAGCAAGCAGCCAAAATTTAATATATTCTGAAAGCAGTAAATTGAAAGTTGCTGGGAAAAACAACTCCTGATCTGTATTCTCAGTCTATCAACTGTAAATGATATTTTAAGCAAAAGCTTTTTAGTGTTTCTCAGACTTCTGGTAAAAGTCTGTGGTTTTGCTCTGACAAAACAGCAAATGAATGAAGCAATAGTCCAAGGAGCAAACAAATAAATAAACCCCAGATAATGTCATTAACACTACCAGGTCAGAAACGGTGGAACTTTTTGTTCTTTGTGTCATAAAACTCTTCAGCATTATTGTGGCTTCAGCTTAAACTGAAATATAATCTCAAGACTTCCAAGGTTTTAGATTGGTTAGAATGGGATGACACCACTTTCCCTATTTTTACTGACACACCAAAGCAAGGAATTAGAAGAACACCCCAAATTACTGATCAAAATTCAGGCACTCCCATCTATAGTTAGACTAAAGAGATACATTAGAAAAAGAATTAATTACAAGTTACTGGGCAAAATTAATTGAAGCAAGGTCCCACTCCAGCAGAAGAAAGGTGCCTAATATTCTCGTCAAAAATTTGCTTCTAAATCTATTATTAAACCTATGACAAGTAGACATAGGTTCTGATGACAAGCAAAAATAGTTTCCCACTAACCCTAAACATGAAGGCAGTAGAGCATCACACAAGTGGTATTCAAATTCAAGTTACCCAATTTAAAAGTTGGCTTGGAGCTTGGAAAAAAAATTAAACCATTTCAAGAGCATTTAATTATTTTTTTTAAATTGAAATAAATTGCTTATCTGCAGGTTTTTTGGTTTTTTGATTGTGTTGTTTTGTTTTGTCTTTTTGTTTGTGTGGGGTTTTTTTTACTGGATGCATTAGGCGGTTCTCAGCCTTTGGAACACAGAACTTTTGCAAAATAAATAAGAATTTAAGAACTAGAAGTCAGCAAAACTTCTCTGAAGTTCACCTTTATGTGCCTCCATCTCTGCAGTAGCTCAGTGCAGTTTGCATTGGAATATGAGCTCTTCAATTTAAAGAAAATCCAACAATCAGAAATTACCTTTTTCTGTTTTAATGTCAAAAAGAATAAATTTTGCGTTGCTTTCTCCATGGCTGCACACTTGCATTCAAACAGGTTAACCTGAAGAGACGTGGGAAGTGATTTAACTCCCTAGTTACACACAGGGGATATCAGGCCAAATTTCAGATTTTTGTATTTCTCTCCCAAGAATCTCTTGCTCCCTCCTGCTCCTCTCCTACCTCATCTGAAAGAATTCTAAATCTGTGAAACAATACTCCTTTTACCGTTTCCTTGGGGAAGTTGGTAGGCCTGTAATAAATCATTTATCCTGAAATGCATTCATCTCTCTTCCTTTTTTAATTTCAGCTCAGCGATGCTAAATCCCCCAACCACCTACCTGAATTAAAATTCTGTCTCTCCACACCGTTTGATACCATTTCCATCATGAAACACTGATGAGGTTTGGTGAAACATCCTGATGGAAAACATCGTGCCAGACGATTTAATGCTTCCATCTAGAGCACCTCAGTGATTTGGGGTGAATTCTCCAAGTTAAGATTCCCAGGGAATTCCCTTTCTTCCTGTAATAAAAAGGTTCCTCCAGATGTAACTATTTATGATTAGTATTACTTTGGACACGAGACGATTCAGATGAATTTTACAGATCTATACTATTAACTTCTTGCTTCAGCACCTATGTGCAAGACTGCTTTCACCAGCTTATTACAACTTCTTCAAGGAAACTCAACAGAAACGTCCTATTTTGTTTTGGAATCTAAAGCAGACTAAAAACCCAGAGAATATTTTACAAAACCATATGTACAAGCAGAGACAGACAGCAAAGAGGGGTTTGACAGTCTCAGAGTATTAACAAGGCCAAGAACATCTAATAACTTCCCCTCTGGCAACAACAAACCTCACACAGCTCTAAAACCCAAACTGCTTTATTGGCCACACTGGGATGTTCATGGTCTGCTTGTAAAAGCTACTGTTTCTACTCTAAATACATTTAAAAGGCAAACAAATTCCAATAATCAATAGAAGTGTGAGACTTTTAGAAAAATAGCAGTAGTCTGGATGAACTTTGATAGCTGATATGGGGGAATTTTTTCAGCACTGAAGTGTCACCTACTTGCAGCTAATTAACCTGGAGTGACCGGATGAGCAAAGCCAGGCCTCTCCGAGGGGTTGAACTACACTGCACAGCAGCAGTTACACACCAAAGCTTTTTTGTGGTGAATATTTTTCTTTTGGTCTCCTTTGCAGTTACAAAATCTTCAAGGTGCTGTGTTTAACACACACCTCCAAACTTCAGTGAGCTCATAATTACATAAATGCAAGAGAAATAGTTGAATTTTAACATCTGTTGAAAAGGTTTCTCTTTCCTTTGGAGGTTCAAAACCATTGCAAAAATCCCAGTGGTGAGTTTATTTTGTCAGCTTTGCAGGTTGCCTTGTTTGTGTGCCTTATATGATATCTTTATGAGGACTAATTATGTTCATGCTCTATTGTGCTTTTTATAAGTCTAATTAATGATGAGATTAATGTTATTTGTAACAATTAGAATCAGGTAGCTCCACCACCCCAAGCAAAAGTTAAATTAGGTTCTCACAGAAGTTTAACGAAAGTTAAACTATATTCTTCTTATGTATTACCTATGGATCATATAAGATATTCTATATCATATAAGATATTCTTGTTGGTGTGTCTCATAGAATGTCTTGTGTGATCCACAGGTAATGGAGGAATATTGTTTACACAAGAGGAATATAGTTTAACTTTCAGGCAGAACTACATAGGCACTTCCAGGAGCCTGAAAAGAAGAAAAAAAAAATCAAACATAAATCCTATAGGACTGATTAGCTATGTGAAAATGGCCTTTTAAATATTTTTCATTCCCACTACCGATAACAAAGGTCATGTGAAATGCAGATAAGCATGGTCATTTCTGAATTATTACAAAATGTCAAAAGATGCACATTCTCATTCTTCATGATCATGGTGCATTATTGCCATGACATTATAAACGGCATTCAGTATTAAAAGCTCCAATTTTCACAGAATATGAATTCCATTGATTACATCTCCCACTATAACAATTTCAAATAACTCAGCTTAAGTAATGGAAGGGCAGCTAGAATTCCATTGCTAGTATAATACAAGTGAATATTTTTATAAATGAGGAACTAGAATGACAATTTTTCCTTTCATCTGTGGAATGAGGCTGTTTATACCAACACAGAGCCTCCAGTTGGACTAGAACCTACAAAGGATAAAGAACACAATTTAAGACATTTTACAAAAAATCCCTCCTGACTAAGACCGACCTCTTTATGAAAATTATTTTTTTTAAAATGACAGTTTGAAGAAATGGTCACCAACTGTGTGTCAGCCAATCTCTAGATCAACACCTTCCCTCATCTTTACCCCATTTTGCAGCCCTGTCACCCTCTTGTCCTCCCTGCCTTGCTTCAGGCCATGAAGGGCCTTGCCCAGCCCAGCTAGGTAAAGGGAAGCAGCAGAACAAACCCCTTGTTTAGTAGCATAACTGCAGAAATGGTTGGAGGAGACAAACTCTTTGTGCTTTCGCACAGCCCACACAAGCATTAGCTTAAAATATCACTGTAATGTATTTTTCAGTGTCACTTGCTGTTTATTCTGCTTAATGATCCTTTTTATTCTTTCTTGTGTGTGCACAGAATTTCAATTCTGCTTTGGTAACTCATCATGGTGAGAATATGCAGTTTGGTGGCTATGATTATTAGGCTAATAAATAATGTCCTGTATTGAAGCTGTATAACTGCCTTCCTTAGGATTTAAATATATTAGCATATTAGTAATAACAGAGGCAGTTAAATCCACTTTAATTCAGACACTTGAATTCAAGCTGTTGTCCAATAAAGTTCCTCCAACACACAAATTGTACAGGCTAATGACAAGATTTCATGAATTAGCATGCAATCAAA
Source organism: Sylvia atricapilla (assembly GCF_009819655.1). NCBI lineage: Eukaryota > Metazoa > Chordata > Aves > Passeriformes > Sylviidae > Sylvia > Sylvia atricapilla. Next base: position 18,461,463 of record NC_089150.1, on the reverse strand, counting down.
TGTGGCTAAGCTGTAATTAAGAGCCGATCAATTAAAATGCACAGGAATACCACTGCAGAATCCAAGGGGATCATTCAGCAACTCAAACCATCACCCCCTCAGCCTAACACCTTGTCATGACTTCTCACTGTCTACACACATTACAGGAACAAACAAACATCGTGGGTAACCACCCAATTACCTTTAGGAAATATTCACGCAATGGAAATTAAAATAAAGGGTGGTGAGGAAGCTTCCTGCCACAGTCAGTGCCCTTGCAAGCATTGCCATCGGTGCAACGATTTCTTTCTGAGGTCACCTTCAGACGGTTTCATCCCAGAGCCATTGAGGAGCCACCATCTGCTGTGGCTCTGGGTTAATGCTGCTGGGAATGCAGCTGGGGTTCTGTTACCATTCCCGAGCCAGGGCTGTGAATAATTCAGGAGTACAGAGCTGAAATAGAAAGTATTGAACTGGGGATAACCTACGGCTTCTATTTGTTCTGTCTAATAATGGCACAAGGGAACACCCTCATTTGTTGCTTTTTGATGTCTCCACAGAGAGAGAAAAAAAACATAAAATGTGCTTCTTTTCCCATCTCTTATCCAAAATAAGGTGTAACTTCCCTAAAAGCCAGGAGGTGGAATACAGGTTTAAAGCATTCAGGAGGCATGCAGGAGTGCTATTGATCACTTCTGCAAAACAGGAGCTCCCACCTCCCAGGGGATTTCAGCTGCTCCCACAGAGAGAGGTCAGATTTTTTTTTTCCCCTGAGCTCAGAAGTTGCTGGGAACAAAATAAATCTCTCTGGCCCGGGATGGAGCAGCCTGCAGTGCACCACCTGCAAGGACACAGCACGATTTTCATCTCCCAGTGCTTCACTGCATCCCACAGAGGGATCTGTTGCTGTGTAAAAATATGTTCTCTCACACATTGCCAGTCTGTCACAGAAATCCCTTCCTGACTAGAACAAGCAAGGAGACAAGGCAAGAAGAAAACACACAAATTTCAGTCTCTGACCAGCTTTTATGCTCATTTTTATTTCAATTATCTTGACTACTATTCTAGCAAAAATGCATTTGTTGATTGATACTAACTGCTCCCGCTAAGAAACTCTCAGAGAAGGATGAGCCTGTGTGTGGTGATGGCTGAGCTGCTTTCAGTACAGGTCTGGAAGAGACAACTGGAAATATCCAGCTGCTTCTCCATCCTTGCTGGAAGATGATCCCTTGGACACTGATGAGTCACAGGGTCACAAATAAGCTTGTGAGGGTGAGGGGGAAAGCTGTGCTACCAAAATGTAACACAGAGTGCAGATTCCCTAACGCTCCCAGGTGGCTGCACAAAGCTGAGGAAAAGGGTTGTGTGCCACCCCTCACCCCTGGGGTTGGTTTAAAATGAGTATTTTCCAGTCCAGAGGAGGATCTCCAGGAGGTAATTCAGATCTGGTACAGAAACAGAGGACACCTGGTGGTGTTTAGTTGTTGGCATATAAAAACAGCAATCCAAGTCAGATGTGTGTGCAGCTGCACCAGCGACAATTAACAGAGCCCATGCTTTAAATAAATAAAAGATAGAGTGGTGGAGAATTCCAAATAGTGTAATCACAGAAACACACAGAAATTTCAAACAAACAGCACGAGTTGCTGATTCCAGATGCTGCCACTACTTTATGAAAATGATTTTTTTTTAACTTACAACAGTCAGAGGCAAGAAGTAGCAACTCTACACTCAGAGAGTCTGCCACCTCCACCAGACAGACACATGCTAGGGGAAAGTGGGACAGATTCCCCACTACTGCCAAACCCAAGGGCACAAAGTTGTCAGTTTTGGTGGAGAAAGATCCACGGAGGCAAGAGCAGAGGAAGCACCAACTGAGCAGACTCTGGGGCAGCAAAAGCACCGTGAGTGAGGTACTCAGCACCTCCCAAAGCACAGCATTCCCAAGCTGCAGAGAGGAGCCACACAGCAGAGCTGAGCCCAGCTCCAGGCTGCCATCAACTCATGGACTGACAGACTGTGAGTATTCACATTCCCGTATTAAGTTAGTGAAATTAGTATTTCTACTGAGGGTGCTGTTATTAAGATCACTTTATGAAGACCCAAACTGGACTTTTCTATCATGCAATAGAAACACTGAGCTGGAAATATCTCCTGGAATTCAGACACTGAACAGGGTCAACCTCTGTGAGACTCCTTCACACTAAAGAGCTGGAGACCACAGGGGTGGCAAGCCAGGAAAAAACCTACACTTGCATGTGTGTAGGGGCTATTCAAAGTGTGCATTTTATTGCCAAAAAATGAAATAAAGGCTCAAGGTCACACTCCTGTCATGCTCTCTGTAGTAAGTATTAGCACTTACTTGGCTGCAAAGGAATGAATAAAAGCAAAAGACTGTGCAGCATGCAAAATGTTGTTCCCTTCCTTACACAACTTTAATGCATGGACTCAATTACAGCCAAGATTTTAAGTGTGAAAATTCTGTTTAAAAACCCCCAAACAAGTACTTTTCTCTTTTGAACCAGCACTGTCAACAGAAGAAGAGATCTTCTCATCTCTCCTGCTTATATCAACACAAATGTGTGGTGAAGCACACGGGTGACCTGGTTAAAGCTAGACTGGTTTAAAAAGCCCCAACAAGCCCAAACAGTTGGTCTGAACCCACATCAATTCCCCAATCTGTTCTGATCTGCAGCCACGCAAACACCTACACTGATACCAGCGGGTAGAAGAAAACTGCTCCCTTCATCAGCAGTGCTGGCTGAGAGTGAAAATCTGACTGGAGACCTTCTGGTGTTTGCAGGCTCCCTTACCAAAGCTAGCAAAGCAAAACTTCCACTGAAAAACAGATTAGAGGCCAAGATCAGAATCAGTATGAGATATAATATAGCTTTGCATAAACTTTAGATGAGCTCTGAGTTTTATCGCAGATGACAATTAGTCTTGACTTTGCCAGTGCTGTTGGAAACAAAATCAATTTAAAAGTCAGCAGTAGATGCAAGAAACAAACTTTAGGTTTAGCTTAAAATAAGCTAAAAGTCATAAAAGTCAGCTAAAAAAGAATAGTAAAGAACAAGTTGTAGGGAAGTTGAAAGACAGGGCCCATAAGTTTTTTGAACAAAATCCATCTTGGAAGCCTCAAGGACAGAATTTGAGCTGGCAAGGTAGAGGTGGAGATGGACTATTTTGCAGATTTTCTATAATATAAAAATATCCAAGGACAAATGCCCCAGATATCATACCCTCTCAAAAGTTTACCTTGTTACCTTAATTTTTAATGCCAGCCAACAGTATAACTTCCTTCTGAAAGGTTACCTGCCTGTTAATTTTCAAAGAATTTTCCCCTTTTTTACTTTCTTATTAGAATAAGTATATTCTAGTTCCATACCATCCATAACAATATATTAAAGGCCTTCAGTTTCTGTTTTGATTTAATAAAATTAAACTTCTTTATAGCAGCAAAGAAGGAGAATAGAATTTAGAAAACAAGCTTGACCAGTAAGTCAGCATAGATACTTGAAAGCTTTCGCATTAAGTTTTCTAAATAATGGCAAAAAGAACCAGCCAAGCAATACCAGTTACTTATATCCCCAAAATGATTCTTCGTGTACTTCCATAAATTGTTCTGTAGAGTTATATTATTCTCTCAAAAGTAGTGCAAAATCTTTGGCTAACCTAAGCAGCAGGAAAATAACTTAAAATGTAAGCTCAACAAATCTGCTGTTCTTTATATTGTGTGCCATTAAGTATTTAAATAATAATTATTAATTATAGCTAATATATACTGATGTAGTATTTAACATCAATGTGTTATTAGTATCTTTAATATCGAAAATACTTTTACTAAGGAAAGAACAAGGTCTATGATCTGACTTATGAGTAGTTAAATCATTTCAGAAACATTACTGGGCACTGAATCACAATCCTAAGGGAGAACAAAAGTCTCCAAACCCCAGCCATAATTGGACCTTTGGGACCTTATTATTCGGAGTAATAAAAATTCATTAGTTATAATGTGATTATTTCTAATATAAACACATTCCTCTTAGCATGCTATGGTTTCTCCTCTGAAAGTGAATATTCAGGAGGTTCTCCATGGCTGCATCACTTGATGTAGAAAAGCTGAGAAAAGTAGAGATCTGGCGCAGTTTTATGGCATAACCTGCCTCACATCATTAAAGTTTTCCATTGTTTACCAATACAAGATAGTTCTCTTGCTTCAGGTGCTCTCTCCCCAAATTCCCAATGCCCATTTATCATGTTTACCTGTCTTCAGAATAATAGTTGTATAGACAGTGACTTAGCTGTGCATATCAAACTTTCTTGGGTGTAACAAAGCTACAGAACATTTCATATTTGTTTTCAGCAGATATTATGAGCCCAGTGACGTCTAAAGATCTTATGGTGTCTGGAATTTAGCGATAGCATAAATTTGTCTCCGACTGCCAGCCTCAGGTAGGGAATTTTGAAAGCCATAAACCATAGCAAGACAAAATGTGATTTTTTTTTTTTTGAGTAATAGATGCAGGCAAGTGTAAAATCATGAGGGAACAAGGCACGTTTCAATCTCATGAAGCTCATTTACACATTTAGCTCACACGGAGCTCAGGCAGGTTTATTCTGCAGGACTTGAACATTGAAAGCAAGGCAGGCTGAGCACGAGGAGAGCGTGAGACAGCCCTGAGCACAGCCACGATGATTAAACGCCGTGGGTTTGTGTTTGTGTTCCCCGGGGATGTGCGAAGAACTGTAACGCCGGCAACAAGTCCCGAGGAAAGCCTCGGAACAGGAAAAAATATGAATTAAAAAAAGGGGGAAAAAAATATTAAAAAGGAAAGAGGAGGAAAAAGAATCGAAGAAGGGGCACAGAATTGTGATGACCTTAAAAAAAATGAAGATGATGCAGAGGTGGGGTAGAAGACTAAATGTTAGGCCCACATGCTGAACATCACCTCACTGTGCTTGGTTTGGTGGGACAGCACAGCTTGGGGGGATCCTGAGAGGGGACAGTGAGGGGACAGAGAGGGGACAGAGAGGGGACAGTGAGGGGACAGAGAGGGGACAGAGAGGGGACAGAGAGAGGACAGTGAGGGGACAGCAAGGGGACAGAGAGGGGACAGAGAGGGGACAGAGAGGGGACAGTGAGGGGACAGAGAGGGGACAGAGAGAGGAGAGAGAGGGGACAGTGAGGGGACAGCGAGAGGACTGAGAGGGGACAGAGAGGGGACAGAGAGGGGACCCTGAGGGCAGCGCTAAGGGGCCCTGGGGGTACCATGTGGGGAGCACCGAGGGGACCCGAGGGGAAGCCTGAAGGGACCATGACGGGACCATGAGCGGAGTCCAGAGGGGGCACGAGGGAAGCTCTGAGTGCCCTGAGCGGAGCACTGAGGGGACAATGAGCGGAGCCAAGAGAACCCTGAGTGAAGCACTGAGGGGACAATGAGCGGAGCACTGAGGGGACAGTGAGCGGAGCACTGAGGGGACAGTGAGCGGAGCCGAGAGGACCCCGAGCGGAGCACTGAGGGGACAGTGAGCGGAGCCGAGAGGACAATGAGCGGAGCACTGAGGGGACAGTGAGCGGAGCACTGAGGGGACAGTGAGCGGAGCCGAGAGAACCCCGAGCGGAGCACACAGAGCACTCAGAGCCGATCCCGGTCACCGCCCCGCCCAGCGCAGCCCCCGGCGGCGCGGCCGGCCCGCCATGCCCACGCCGGGCTGCAGGGGGCGCAGCGCGGCGCCGCTCCCCCGCCGCGGCCTCTGCCGCCGCCGCCGCTGCCGCTGCCGGTGCCGCTGCCGGTGCCGGTGCCGGTGGGCGGGCCGGGCCCGGGGCCGGGGCCATGGCGCTGCCCGTGCTGTCCAGCTCGGCCGTGAAGTTCCGCCGGGTCCTGGCGCACTTCCCGCAGGAGCTGAGCCTGGCCTTCGCCTACGGCTCCGGGGTGTTCCGGCAGGCGGGGGCCTCGGCCGAGCGCGGCGAGGTGAGCGCTGGGCCCGCGGCGCTGCGGGCGCCGGAGGCTCCGGCCCTGCGGCGTGTGAGCGGCCAGCGGCGAGGGTCCCAAGGCCGCAGGGAGCGCGGCGGGGCGGGTGTCCGGCCGTGCCCAGGGCTGCCCCGGCCGGTCCCGGCAGTGGCCTTGGCACGGGGGCGGGCTCGGGGTCCCTTTCGGCCCAGCGTGTATCGACTGTGGGTCAGGTTATTTACCGCTGCTTCTAGAGAGTTATTACAGCTTGGCCCAACTGCCGTGCACCGTGTGCGAGGCATTTAAAATATATTGCCTCAGTGAAATGGCAGTGTGGAGGGTTTCCTCATCTTCTGAAGGCCAGCAGCTTGGAAACAATGTTTATTTTAGTTTTTGGGTTTTGTTGACAAAAACAAAGGAATACACTACAGAGGCATATCCTAGAAATGCAGTTCCTTGCTGCCAGCTCTCGGGTGGTGCCTTTTTGTGCCCCTATTTCCCCGTTGTTGGCCAAAAAGTGCTGTACATCCTCACCGTAAGCTGTCCATGAGGTGTGAGTGAGGTGAAGGTCTCACAGCTGCTCCCCTGGTTTGGGGCGCTGAAGTTTGCTCATGACCAGGACAGGAAAGTTTTGGACTGTCTGATATACTTGACAATAAATACACAGCGTCGCTGGAACCTTTAAACTGTACCTGACGTTAATACTTGTGGTTTGGGTTTCATTTTCATTTTTTTAATTTTACTCATGAAAAATATTCCGCTGGAAGTTTGATACTGTGTATATCTTAAATTATTATGATAACATTGGCTCTTCCTGACATTTAAACCCCACCGTGCCTCTTGTTGTCCTCAGACAAATATGCTGGACTTTGTGTTTGCTGTTGATGATGCTGTGACCTGGCATATGACGAACTTGGTAAAGAACAGGAGTCATTATTCCTTCCTTAAATTTTTTGGGCCCAAAAAGATAAGTACCATCCAGAGATACGGAGCAGGAATTTACTACAACACCCTAGTGCCATGCAATGACAGGGTAAGTACAAGTAGTCTGAGTAAATTAAGTAAAATATTTATGTCTGGGAAGTATTAAAATGATTAGCTTAAAGCAGATTTCAGGAAGCAAATATTGTAGATTGTAATTGTAGATTAACTCGTGGTATTTCAATATTTATGCCTCAAACTGTTTCACTAGCAGCATTTTAATTAAAAAAGCAAACAGAGCATCTGGTCTTGCACCTTAGAAGTGTGAGCAGTGTTTGGGACTTACATCTAAAGCATTTTAGGGATTGGATTTATATTCCTTACTGCTTTTTGTCTGCCAGTTTTGGTGGTGCTGAAGTTTTGGTGGGGCTTCATTTCAGCAGTTTACCATGTAAGTAACAGCAAAGTGGACTCTTTGATATGAAATGCAAGTTGCAATTGACATTTGTTTTGTTTAGTGTCTCATATCCTGACCTGTGAGGCTTGGGTGTAATTAATAATTCTGGTGAGTGGTTCTTGTCCAGCAAATCCTGTTCCTGCTCCTCTGTGTGTGTTAGGGAGGAGTGAGGGAAACAGTGTCAGTCTTGCTGTTCTTGTCCCTGTACGAGATTTTGGGGTTTAAACCTTGTTTGTTTGATATAAAAGAGAGATTTGGGATTCCATTTGAAGGAGCAGTGATGTTTGCCAGGACATTGTATCCTTGGCTCTTTATGCCCTGGTCTTATGTTCTAATGACTCAGTCATATCACAGGCTGTGATCCTTTGTTATCCAGAATTTCTGGAGCTGGCTGCCTTGCTGTCGTGACAATCTTTGGAAATTCAGGTAGTGCAGATTGGTAACAAACTGCAAAGTCCCATTTCTTTTCCAGTTACATAAAATAAGCTGCAAAATCACAGATTTTTTCCCTAACATCAAAGAGCAAAAGAAAAAACTCCCTGATACAAACCCCACCTCCCAATAACAGTATACATAAATGTCTGGAGGTTTTAATTTAGGTCTCTGACAAACTACTGCTTGAGGGTTTTTTATATCATGAAGGATTATGTGGATTATTCCAGCTATTGTAATATTTGACCGCTGACTTCATTGCAGCTTTGATTCTAGAAAGGATCTTAGTTCCATGCATTCCATTTTCTCCCTGCAGAAGCTTGAATGTAAAGAGGAGATTTTTCTTTTGCCGTATGTGTTAATTAAAACATAAAAATATTTTCCAGTTTTTTATTGGAGTTACGTGTGCCTTAGAATTAAGCACAGTTATGGCAAGTAGTAAGTTCCATGTAGGGAAAACGGTGCAAGTATAGGGTTTTTTCAAAAGCCTTTATTTTGCTTTGTTTTTTTGTTCCAGGTGATAAAATATGGAGTAATTAGCACTGATGCCCTGATTGAGGATTTGTTTCACTGGAAAACTCTCTATGTGGCTGGGCGCCTCCAGAAGCCGGTAACTGCTCCCTTTTCTCTCTGGAAGTGCAGGAAATTACAGGGCTGGGAAATAATCAGGTGGAGTTTGAACTTTATTTCGTAGGGCTCTGTGCAGCACAACTAATCTGCCCTGATTTAGGGGTGTAGCCCCAGAGGGATAATCCCTCAGAGAGGAGGTGAAATGTAGTTCTTAATGATGTTCTGTGGAAAAAGAGCCCCTAAAGGTGAGAATACTAATAATAGTTATCTGACTGTAGGAAATTTTGAATAACTGGACTCCATTAATGCCAAATCCTTTTCATGTTAAATGTATTATTTGCCTTTTATAGCAGATTATATGGGTGGCCAAAATTTAACACAGATAAAGAATGGAAATCTTTAAAGATGGAAGCAGCTTTGCTGTGCAGTTACTGTCTGGTTCAGAACTGAACCATGGGCTCTGCACTTTGGTTTCTGTCCTCCATATTTGGATCACAGGAAATAATCTTTGCTTTCCCCCTGGTGCCTGCCTGGATGTGCTTTCAGCAGATGGCAGCAGTGCAAAGGGAAAACTTGTTACGAGGGCAGGGGGAGAATTAGAGGAGAACTCTCTTCAGGTCTTGAAACAGAAGTGAATTATGCTTTTAGCTAAAAAACTTGGAGTGAAAGTTTGAATAGATTGTCTCAGACTACTGGCTTTATCTGCAGAGACGTGTTACAGCATGACCCAGGTTAGAGCAGCTGTTATCTCTGTAAAGAATGAAACTTAATCCATTGAGAAAGATAACTGAAGGGAGAATTCTGGATGTCACATCACCAGTGAATAGTGAGGAGCTGTTTTCAGTGTAACTGCATTTGCTGCTGCTTTGATTTGTGACATGGTACAATGAATATAAATTCTGTGCTGTGGAAAAGCCTTCCTTAGCTGTGGTGCTCTGTCAGATTTACCCCAAGAATCAACATTCATGTTTTACCAGGGTGGTAACCATTGCTCTCTGACTTCCTAGGAGATCTGTTGCTCTCTGAACTGTTGAAAATTTGTTCATAAATGCCATCAGTGGTTCAGGCATTCAGATATTGAAGCCTGTGTATTATTTTCTTTTGAAAAAAAAATCCTAGTTTTGTATCAGGGCGATTTTTAGAAAAGGAAGAGGTTATTCCTTTTGCTTCTCTAAGGCAAGGCTGGTGTCTTCCATGAGGAGGAATAGCATCTGTGCTGAGTTTTGTTTTAAAAGGCTCTAACTGGTGTCCTTGGCATGTCCATAACTTGCTGATGTTTCCATGGCAATCCTAAGGTATTGCAGTCACCTGTGTCACTGCCTGAGGTGCCACAGATTTTTCTGTTCTGACTTCCCTTACACTTCCCTGTAGCAACAAGATAGAAATGTACATCTAAGTGGATTGCTTGATGAGATTTGAGAAAAATCAAGGGGGGGGCTACCTTTGTTCACAATGGCCAATGGGGTTGAATCTTAAGGTGTTGTAGAGTAGACAAATATTAAAAAGCTGCATTTTATAAGCAAGGTAATATTGCTTCAGCAGAACACTTGAAAAAGACAAACTCATATGAAGCAGGGGTTCCTAGGGGAGTTGTTTCTGGTTATCCATCTCCTAAACCAGCTTCCCTTCATGTTCCAGGGTGTTTCTACCTTCAGTTCTTACCAAAGATCTGCTTTTTATTGCGGTATATTTCCATATCCCAGGTGATTGGATTCTCTAGTCAGTCTTGATCAGTTTCAGTGTTTCCTAAAAAAAACACTTCTTGTGGCAGGTAGAGGCATTCAAGTGATCTGTTCCTCATGGATAAGTGAAGATCCCCTCGAGTTCACATTCTGCTCATGCAAAGTGCAAAAATAAAGCCTTGCTTCTTTTAGGACAACTCCTGTCGGAGAAACTACTTGAAACATTTGGCAGGGGAGTCCTCTATTAAAAAAAAAAAAAAGAAAACATAAAAAGAATGAAGGTGAATAAAAAAACCTTACTTCTGTCTGGGTGTTCTGCTCTCTATTAGTATAGTCTTTTTTCTTATTGCACAATCACATGTGGATTGTTTCTGTTGATGCATTCATATTTCCTGTTCTGATTAATCTGAAATTTACGACTATGAAAAGCTGACTAGCTCTTATTAGCTCATGTCTGGTGCATGTAGCACTTCCAAACCTGTGTGTGAAAACTGCTTTTTCTAGCACGGTGTTAATTGTTAAAAACATGTCCCTTTCTCTCACATAGGGGGGATTCTCTAGTACTTGTTGTACCATGCTAATAAGATCTAATCTTAAATTAATTTCTTACTCAATCCAACATGAAAAATAAGGAACATTTGTATCTTCAGTAGCACTTCCCTCAAGTCTTGCTTCCAAATGGCTCTGCTTTTCCAGGTGAAGATCCTGGCCCAGAATGAGAACAGCAGGCTGCAAGCTGCTCTTGTCAGCAACCTGAAGAGTGCAGTGACAGCAGCCTTCCTCATGCTGCCAGAGAGCTTCTCTGAAGAGGACCTTTACATGCAGATTGCAGGCCTCTCCTACTCTGGTGAGTCGAGGGGAATCAAGTGCCTGACAAGAGCTCTGTGTGGAGCTCTTGGAGCACAGTTGGAGTCTCATGTGTGAGCAATCATCTCCCTTCTTGCTTTGGGCCTGCACTGCTGCAATCACCAGACATTCTCTGCGAATGGTGGTTATGTAAGAGCTCCAATAATTGGGTTTATTCACAGGAAATAGGTGCAGCTACATCAGCCACGCTGCCTCTACCTGCTTGATTTGTGAACAGCTAAGTGTGAGTGATTGGATGTGATGAAATAATGGGGGTTCTCTCTCTGGATTGTATTTTGGTGGAATGTTTCAAAACCTTGGGAAAAAAAAATTTTCTTTCCACTCAGTGCAGCGTTGAGTCATCTGATAGTCTGACTCATACCTTGTCATCTCTTTTGGAGTGTGCTGTGTTTAAGGTTCTTATTTAGTTCACTTAAAGATACAGATTCTGATTCTTTGATTTGCATGTAACACTCCTGGCTGGTATTTGCTGAGTTTCTTTTTTTTTAAAGAAATTGGTAAGGAAAAATATTGAAGAAACTACTGCAAATGGTTCTTCAGTATAAGATGTGATTGTTACAATTTAACTCAGCATTGCTTTTTAAATGCTGACATGCTTCCTGGAATTACTGTGAAGGAGTTTGATTGGAGTTGTACTTCACACAGCACTTCCTTGGCTCATTCAGAACTGCAATTTTGGCTTTTAAGGGAAGCACAGGGGGGTCTAAGCTGCAGCTTGGCTGCACTGAGGAGTGTCACTGTTTTATGTAGCACTGCTCAGGGCAGTTCAGATTGCAGCTGGCTTTTCCAGAGCAGTTCTTTCCTGCTTGGTTGCCTGTTTGAAAGCAGCAGGAGGAGGCTGCTGACAGTGGCATTGCCAGCCAGGGGTGTTCACTGCCTATCTGCCCACCTGAAGCCTGCCCAGCACTGGCACGAGTGACCAAGATACTTTTAATCTATTCTTTGAAACAGTGCAATTTAATAAAAAACAGTCAAATGCTGAGACTGGCTGTGCTGTGTGAGCAAAGCTGAAGCAACACAGCTCCCAGTTGGGAATGTACAAGAAAAAGGCTGCTCATGGATATTTTTTTTACTGCCATTTTGTTCAGAGGCTGTACTAGTAGACAAAATTGATTTTATGTGTTACTCTAATCAGTCTCCTTGGAGACTGCTGAAAAGAGTTGTTCATGCTTTAATTTAGAAAATGTTCATCCTTTATTTTCTCCTGCATTTTTTGAGAGCACTGAGTCAGTCCCATTTATATTGGAAGTGTTTGTTTTGTGGCTTGGCGTAAACTGAAATAAATCAAGGAAGGCTAGCAAGTTGCCACCTTTCAACAACATTTATCTCCTGAATGTGGGAAGTGGGAAAAGGAATTGATTCAGAATTTTGATTGTTGATACAAGCTACACTGAGCATCTAACTCCTGGCTGGAAACCCAGGCTGGTAGCTAACAGAGGTAGTGGAATGCTTTCAGGCTGACTGGCTTTTCATTTATTCTCTTTGAAGCTTTTCAGTTACGTATCTGAAAAGAAAATGTAAAGGCCAGTAACGTAACAGTGGTGTTAAAATGAATTTCTGTTTGAAACTACTAACACAATACATGGCTAAGAGGAAAAGTGATCCAGTGATCTTACCATGACTGCCATTAGCTGAACTCCAGGTACTGCCCTTGGAGTGTGGAAACAATGCAAATTATTACCTCTCAAACTGAAAAATTTCAGCTCATTTGTTTGTGGATACAAAGGATGAGGACTGGACAATTTGTTTAGTAATGGTTGAGACTGAGGTATGGTTGCAAAGACTGTTACTGTTACTTGACAGCTAGAATTATTTTGTTGTCCATGTGGAGATGTGGCCATGTGGGCTGATGACATTTGATCAGAGGCCACATAACAATATGTGCCTTCAAGGACATTTTTTCTGTGCTGGAAGGTGTTTAAACAGTTTTCTTTGACTCTTAGAAGATGATTACTGTGTATTATATTAGCATATATAATATTGAAGAATAGAGTTCTCCTTCTTTGTGTTTCTGAGGTTTTCCTAGTGGCTTAACTCTCTCCTTTCCTGCCTAGGTGATTTCAGAATGATAATAGGAGAAGACAAATCCAAAGTACAGAACATAGTGAAGCCCAACGTTGCCCATTTCCAGAAGCTGTACAGTACCATACTCCAGGACTGCCCTCAAGTGGTGTACAAGCACCAGCTGGGAAGGCTCGAGGCAAGTGTTCTCCTTTAAACAGCTTCACAACAAGCTTTATCACTGACAGAAGGCAGGAATTATGCCGTGCACCAGCAGAGCAGTTGTAGCCTGTGCTTGCTGTTTGTTATGTTTCTGTTGTTCAGTTAATCCTGCAACCAGCAGACTTGCCTTAAATACCATTTTTTTTCATATGGAGGAACTACTGCTCATTTTCTCTGAGTATGGGCACAGAATAGACCCCAGCAAGGGAAGCAGAGCAAGAGCATTGTAAAATGTGTGTTCTAATGGCTTCCATATGGGAATAACAAGCTAGGAAGTGAGGAATAAACAGATGGTTTGTGTTACAGAGATGAGGCTGTAACTCAGAGGTGCAACTTTCTGCAATCAAAAACTGCATCTCACAAAAAACCTCCTCCAGTTCTAGCTATGTAGATCAGCTGACTAAAGCCAAGGGAAATTCTGGCATTAATACTCATACAGAACCATTTTTTCCTTAGTTTTTTGGGGAAATTCAGAGTGACCAATACCTTGAATTCCATCTTTCTGGTGTAACATTGCAGTTAGGGGAGAGATACCAGAGTCAGTAGCAGTTTTTCCTTTTGTAATCTGCCTGTCCCTGTGTGAATATTCTGGTGTGATAGAAGCTTCATGGTGAAATCCCAAATAGCACCACTTGTCCCATGGACATTTCTTCATCCTCAAGCCTTGGTAATTCTTTCCCAAATGCCACCTTTTAGGATGTGTCTTGGTTAGAAATTGATTTAACTGCAGGCTTGAGTGCAGTAAACAGTTTTACTGCAATGCTTTGGGATAAAACACAGGCCAATCTGTATTATCCTGCAGCTGTCTCCATGTTTTCTTATTGCTTGTGAACAGTTTGGTGGGAGCAATATTTAAATGAATTTGGGAAAGAATTAGTAACACTTCCTTCAAGAAAAAATTCCTTTAAACAAATCCGGGTAGCATACTGCAAATTTATTGCTGGATAATAAATCTCTCCACAATCTCATAACAGTCATCAAGACTGCTTCTAAGCAACAGCAAAATGAGGGCATTTAATCAACCAAGTGCTTTAAGATTTTATTGCTCACACCTTCCTGTGGTTATTGGCAGTTATTGCCCAGCCTGAGGTGGCTGAGTGCTGCTGAGGGTGCAGTTAACACAGAGTAGAAGCCCCTTCTCCAGGATATGCAGAGCTACAGAGAAAATTCCTTTAGAAGGGAGGGAAGGCAGAGCCCAGCTCGGAGTTTTGGTTCAGGCACGGATTCCTCCCACACAATGCTCAGAGCCGCTCACAGTCGGTGCCTCTGGAGTTGGGGCTGACTCATCTGGAGATCATTTTCTCCACACTGACAAAAGGGAGTGGAGAGGGCAACCAGACTCCTGTCTGAGGTCTCCATGAAGTGGCTAAAACCTTGTGTGGGAGGAATGGAGCTCTTCAGATTTTCCTCCACTTTCAGAGAGCTCTGCCCCATCGTGCATTACATTTTTGGAGAAATCTGTCCAGGCCTGTGTGTTGGTATCATTGTATTCAAAACAGGCTCGTTGGATTTCTGATTTAGATTTGGGAAATGTGGGATGAATGTTTTCTTCAAATTATCCAAACCAGATGTGCTTTGGAGTTTAAAGCAGAGAAAATGATTTTCAAACTAAACAAGAAATGTGTGTGTGTCTGCAGTTTGATTATATTCAGGCAGAAGAAACTCAGCTGAGTGGTCTTCGGGGAACTTTTTTTTATTGTCCTGGACTTAGGTTTCCAAAGGAAATTGGATACAACAGAAATGATACAGTTTCAATGAAAACTTACTTGCAGACACAGCAAGATCATGTGTGTCTTCCCTTGGATAAAAACCCTTGCATGAGTCATTCTTCAAGTTGAGAACTGAATTTCCTTGTACTTGGGAAGTTTTTATTAGCATTGTCAAGGACCTTTTCTAGTGAAATGGATCAGGTTCTGTGAGATATTTATCAAAGGTCAATTTTCTGACTTCTTATTTTAAAAAAAGAGAACTGAATGTTTCTGATGTCTTATTTTTATAACGTTCAGATTGATAAAAGTCCAGAAGGTCAATTTACACAGCTTATGGCTTTGCCAAAGACTCTGCAACAAAAGATAACTGCTCTGGTAAACCCTCCTGGAAAGAACAGAGATGTGGAAGAAATTTTACTGCAAGTTGCCCATGACCCTGACTGTGGATTTCTGGTGCATCAAGGTAGGCCTGGGCCAATGGCTGTAATCTCCTTTAAGACATGACAGATACACAAATCAATTGTATATGTTCTCCTATTTCAGAAGAGTGGGTTAAAGAGAAGGGTGAAAAAATCCAGGAGCTTAATCATGAAATACATTCCTACAAGCCTGGGTTGGATTTGATTGCAGACAGGTTCTCTGAAATCTTATCACTAGCATTCCTAGTGATACAGGAAGATGTGTTTTGGTTTGGGTCCTGAAAGAGGCAGAATTAAAGGAATAAGAGTGTGGCCTGCCTAGATCACCTGACTCTGATCTTCCATCTTCAGGCCAAACTTCATCGAAACTCCAAGCTTTGTATCCTCCTAGTCGTAGATGGCCAGGCTGAGGTCACTTCTGACTTGCTGACATTTCCCCTGGCAGTCATCGTGGTTGGCCCAGACATGTGAGCCCTGGCAGAGAACTCCAGCTCAGGGCAAAAAGGCTGAGGTGCTTCTCATCAGCACAACTGCTCTGAGGCAAGATTATGTCATAGGAGCAAGTTAAAGCTGATGCTGCAGACACCAATGCTCTGCTACACTGCAGGAAAATGAGAAGGTTTACTACTTGGGGTCCTTTATGCTTTTAAGAACCTGAGACGTTTTCTGTTCCAGGCAGCCAATTCTGCAAGCTCCCTGAGCACAGCAAAAATGCCCAAGAAGCCTGAGAGCCACCAGACTCTAACCAGGGAGCTGAGGGAGTTCTCAGCCTGCTTTCTGTGGGGGAAATAAAGCTCCTGGTGCTGCAGTTCTCCATGGACAGCATGGGATGAACTCCACCTGCACATGGAGCTGTTCAGCCTCTTTCTTGGGCTGGGCTGAGCCAGTAAAGGGATAAAAGCTGATCTGGGAGCAGGGGCTGCAGTGTCTGAAGTGCACACAGAGCTCTGAGCCCTCCCTGAGCTGCTGGTGCTGTGCTTGTGTTCTGTAGGGAGCAGCAAACTGGAAACATCTTCTCAGGCCCTGCAGTTTAAACTCTTAGGAGAACAAATCAAGATATTCTTCCACTTTTGTGGCCAAAGCATTTTCCTAGTTCATCAATCTGGCTAAAGGCCAGGCCAAGCCGTTTGGGAATCCTGCAAGACAGAGCTGATCACTCAAGTTGAATTGCATTGTCCCAAGATATTTTGCTACATCAACATAATTTGTTCCTTTCCCTTCCCTATTCCTACCCCTCAAATGATTTTCCAGTGGAAGATTGTATCCTTACTTATACATGGGTTATGCTGGGCTTTGTTCTTCAGTATTGAAGCAAGACTTAAAAATATTTGAAACTATTCAGAGTGTGTCGGTTTGGAAGATTAGCTCTGAGATTGCTGCAGTTCTGCATTTTTTTCAAGTATTTAGTAATGTGAGTAGTTTTGTACATATCAGTATGCTTTTACACGTGTTAGAACAAATATAAATTAATAGTTCTAAAAAAAAAATTTAAGGTTTTTTTCTTTTTTCTATTAAGAACCCCTGGACATTGAGAACTGAATGTGCCACAGTGCAAAGTGGTAAACAAGCCTTATCTCCAAAAGCTGAAATTTGGAAAGCCAGGGAAAAGCTGCACAATAGAGGTGTCTCTGCCTGATCAGAGAAGTGCCAAATCCCATTCCCATTTTGAAGTAAACATGGAGCATCATTTGTTCTGCTCTAAAATGTTAATTTACCAGCACTTACATGGAACAACTCTGAATCCTTTGTGATTAATCATCTTAGTGGAGAGCTAATGGGAACACTGAATAAATTGATTTGATCAATTCCTACTGCTCGTTGTCTGTTTTAATACTGACTTGGGGTTTTTCTGTATGTTACACATAAAATAAAACAGTTTAGAGAATACTTTAATTAGTATGAAAAAGCAGAGAAAACTCAAATTTTCTCAGTATATGTTTTACTTTCAGGCTAGCTTGATTGTGCAACTGGAACAACATTTAACTTGTGCATGGTGGAAGGGAGAAAAACAATCTCCACACAAGTGCTGAGATGGGTAACATCTGTGTGCTTTTCCCTCTGCAGGCATCTCAGGAATTGTGAGATCCTCCAGTCTAGTGCAGAGTGCTAAAACCATCCTGACAGCTGGTAAGAATGTGTGTGATTTCTGTCAACGTGGGCCTTCTCATTTCACACAGGAAAAATGACAGGGCCTCAATTGTCACAGGAGCTGAAAGAATTCACTTGTGTGTTTCATTAAAAGTCCCTGGAAAATAAAAGCAACTTTTAAAGCAGAGGCTTTATTGCAAAATTATGAAATGCTGAAAGGGACTTAAATAAACTAACCAAACAACATCAGCTTTCATTTTCTCTGTTCCTGGATCTGTGCAGAGGAGATTTTGTGGAGCAAAACAATTGGAAGGGAAGGGTTAAAACCAGTTTTATTCCTGTTGAATTCAGGTTATCCTGAGTGCCCTGTGGGGCAGAGCTGGTTAAGGGCAAGAGTAAAACAGAAATAGTTAAGCTGTGGTGATTATTTGTTCTGCTTGTTCTGATGGACAGAATATCACCTCTGGGGCTCCTTAGCTCCTCTTGTGTGTCCTGCAGTAAATCACTGACAGCTTCTCCTGGCACTGGGCCTTTGGGGGTCCTAACTTGTAATTTTTATCATCATTTCTGGCTTCATGCACCTGAAATCAGTTATGTGTGAAATGTCTCTATTTCCCTTGGTCTTAACTGCTTTCCCTTTTATATAGTGGCTTTTTTTCCCCTTTAAAACAAACTGTAGTTTTCTTCTAATCAGTTATGTAGAGTTGTTATTTAAAAACTATTTTCTACTAGTGGCTTTAGTGATGATGACATAGTTTTGTGATTTGATTTAGGTAGAGCAAACCAATTTTACTCCTTTGCCTCCAGCACAAGCCAAATTTGAGCAAGGGGGCTTGAGAGAGTGGATTTTTCTTACTTTTTGCATGATTTAATTTTTTGGTGTATTTACACTCTTCTGCCAGAATGTGGTTAAAGCCATTAGGGACACGCTTCAGGAGTGAAATTTAACTGCTCAGGGATGTCACCTCAGTATTCTTGAGTTTCTGTGATCTGCCCTGGAATTGAGGAGGGATGAGTGTCCATGGCTCTAGAGTTAATCAGCAAAAACCTTTTGCCCTTTTTTATTTTTATTTTTTTAATATTTATCTCCAAACACTTATGACTGAGTTTATATTAAATCTGTCAGTATCTTCTAATGAAGATTTTCTCCCAGCCATAGGTTTCTTAATTTAAACTGCATCTCTGTGGCAGCATTCCTGGCTGTGGCAGCTCTTGGGGCTCTCCATGTTCCCAGGACACAGAATTTACACAGAGGAAACAGGAATGTGGCTCCTGCATGGAAGTATTTGCTTGACTCAGGCAAGGAATGTGTTTTACAGGAAAGTGTGGAGCTTTAAATTCAGCCCCTAAAGATGCTGCATTTCTTTCTTTATTCTTTCTCCAGATTTTGTCTAATATTCTGTTTCTCTAAGGCCTATTTTCACACTTAGTAGAGACTTCAGGAAAAATATAAGGCTCTGACTTTCTGCAGTGCTTATGTCAGGAAGAGTAGCTTAAAATAAAAAAAAATTATGAAAGAGAATCATGAAATCTGTGGCTCCATTAAGCCCTGACTTTTTATTTCTGTTCTTAATAACTGTACAAATACTTTGCTTGCAAAAGAAAGTGTTCATTAGCTGACCATCCCTCTTTTTGAGGTGTTCTAGAGGACACAATCTGTTTTCTTTAGCTGATTCTTTTACCTTAAGGACAGCAGCAAAGGTGAGATGCCTGCTCTGGTCCACAGCATGGCAGTGCAATGTCCAGAATTTCCAAATCCCATGGTAAATGAGCAAGAGCTGTGCTGAGCTGCCATGCTGGCTATTAGCATTACTGGCAAGGAGCAGGAGAAGGAATTTCAACCCATTTTTAAGAAAACTTTTTTCATCTTTCTCTGCCAATGTGGTTTTCCAGTGGAGCTCCAGCTCTGTGTTTTTGTTTGTTGTTAAATGCCCTATTTAGTTTTTGTGTGTTTCTTCGAGGCTGTGGTGAGGTTTCCTCTCTGTTTCCCATTAGAGATGGCACCAGGGCTGGCTTTGTTTTCCCACATAGCCAGAGCCTGCCTGGCCTTTGGGAACTCACTGCAACTCTTATATTTAGCTCCTCTGAGGGAGATGTTGAGACTTCTTTAGCTTCTTTATATTTTACTCAAGGAATGCTGCAAGCCTTAAAAATTTTTCTATAAATACCACCTTACAGTTGAAGCATTTGTCCAAGATACTTTTAAGTTAGCACGAATATTCTGGATAGCATTTGTTTTCAAGGATTCAAAGATTTGTTTTTCAAGGAGCAGGTTTCATTCGTTCAAGATGCTTTTAAGTTAGCACCAATGTTCTGAATAGCATTTGTTTTTCAAAGATTTTTTTTTTTTTAAGGAGCAGGTTTACATATAAAATAATCTGGATTTGTGATAACTACTCTCTTCATCAGCTGCCTGAGCAGATAACTGTAAATACCTGTAAATAGGCATGTGTCTGTGCATGCCACACTACAAATATATAATTATTTGCTCCACGTGACAGCTGTCCATGCATCGAAAGGAAATCCAGGACACTGCAGGCAGCAAACCTAGCAGGAGACCTTGGGGATTTCCCAGGAAAATAGCTGCCTTTCAGCACCAACACTTGCACAGAACCCAAGGAGGATTGCTCAGTGAAACCAGACCCGGGCTGTGTTTACCCTGAATCGCTGCGGGCTCCCACGTGCACCAGGGCTTTGTTCTGGGTCCTGGAGCAGAAAAATCGAGCAGGGAGGAACCACCGAGTCACAGATTTGGAGCTGAAGCAAAGAGACATTTTCATGTGGTCCAGAAGTGCTCCAGACTGTGAGAGTGAGCTGCAATTCCAGGCATTGAGTTCTCCTGCAGCTGTGCTGATAAGCCCAAGGGGCAGCAGTGGGATGGACAATCCTGTGTCCTTGTAAGACACCAAAGAAAGAGGAGAGATTCCAAATATTTCAGAAGGCAAAGAGTATAGAAAAAAGGCTTTTATTGTCTAATTCTTACTACTTTTTATAAGGTGTTTCGATACTGACTTAACATGATTGATGAATAGGAACGACACATCTCTAATCCCATTGGTTAAACCAGAGAAACAGCAAAACGTTCCCTGGAGAAAGACTGTTTTGAGAAAGGAGAGTTGTTTGCCAAAATTGTTTTTGGGAAAAAAAAAAAAAAAAAAAAAAAAAAAAAAGTTATTGAAAATTTTTTCCTTGGGAAAAAGTCAGCAGCTGCTAGCAGGCTAAAATCTCTCAGACCCAGCAATACCAGGCCCACAATCCTGTGCTGGGGCAGCTCCTTCCCTGCCGTGGGTGGAGCTCAGGGAGAGCAGAGGCAGGAGAGGGATGAGCTGCTGAGCAGGTGGGCAGGTGAGGTGAGAGATTCCCCTGCAGGCTGCAGTGCCTGCACCGTTGCCTGCTGCAGCCCTGCAGCAGCTGTGCTGCAGTGGATCTGCCACACGCTGCACTGCACTTCCCAAAGCACCTGGAATTCACTGGAATGGCAGAGCAGCAATTCCTCGGTCAGAGGGGCTGCTTCCTGCAGCTTGGGCATTTTCAGAGCCACAGTCACACCATTTCAACTTCTTTTCATCTGTGCTGTGCCAGAGCTCAAGCACGGCTTTGTGCTGCTGCAGAAATTGTTGCTCTGTGTGCAATCTCCATGCAGATTTTAGAGGCACTTCAGGATTTACGTGGTTATTTACTTGTTATTGGAGATGCTGCAAAGAAACGCCTGTCATGACTTGATTACTGTGCTTGCTTTTGCAGAAACCTGGTAAATATGAAAAAGGTGGAGCATATGGGATGCACATGGGTTTGTCAGTTCAAAATACATGTACAGATATTTTCCTACAAAAGGTGAACTTGAGTTTATTCAAATTGCATTTGGAGACATGAGAAGTGCACAACTGATTCTTTGCAGTCTATTTGTTATCAGAGACTTCTGTCACAGTCCTTCAGAAATAAGAGTGCACTTTTCCTACTCTTGACTTCCTGCAACTCAACTTTGAATAACTTTATCACTTAAAATATTATGTCTTGGTTTTCTTTCTTTTGCTTTCCTTTCTTCATTGTTTTGAGGTCCTTCCAAATCAAATATTCTTTTTATTACCCCCATCCCACTCTCTCCCCACACCCCCCCCCAAAAAAAAAAAAACCAAAAAAAGAAATCCAGTGCAGCATATGGCTAAACTTGGGTTGAAGTTCCTTGTTGGTTGCAAATCTTTCCTTGTGCTCTGGGCTGTGATATTATGTGACTTTTGGCTAGATTCCTTGTGTGTTTTTAGTCAGGCTTGTCAGGTGTTCAGTTAAATCAACATAGTAAAGGTTGTAGTAAATGTGATCAGCTACACCTTTAACCTGTGCAGGTGCCAAAATTAGAGCTCTTTGTGCAGCACTAAAAAGTTGCCTTTTTGGTTCTGAATTTGTGAGGTGTGATTGGAGTGTGCTGTGGCCTGAGCAGTCACTCTGTGGGTTATGTTGTGGTTTTATTGGTTTGGTTTGGGGTGATTTTTGTAAACAAAAAAGGAAAAGCAAGTAGCTGTGGATCTCAGAATCCCCTGAAATGCCAAGACTAACAGTGGTTTGTTACAAACACTCCGTGACTAAAGCCAGCCAAAGGCTGTGGAGTTTTTATCCAGGGCTGTAAGAGAAGGCTCATCCCTGCTGGAACTTCAGAAATCCTTTCACTCCAAGGATACATTTTACAAATTTTCTGGGAGTCATCCTCAGTCCCATCATATCTAAAAGTCATAAATGCTTGGAGACAACAACTGCTGCTGGATGCCTGAAAATGGAGATGTCTGCCTTTCTTGTGTGCCATGGCATGGTGTTTACCAGAACTCTGCTCTCTTTGCTCTGCTTTGATGGCATTAAAAGTCTTTTTGGTGGTGTTATTTCCTGTGTCCTGACTGTGACAGGAAGGTTTTTTCATTTGCATGTCTGCCTGCTGGATTAGGCTGTCATTCCCCCAGGGAAATCCTTCATTTGATGCACTGAGAACCTTCTGGCTGAGTCAGCCTTGTTAAATGTTATTTTTTTTTCTCTTTTTTTTCCTTTCTCTTTCAGGGGCAAAGAAATCCGTGACTTACAGTTTGAAGAAATTATATAAGATGACAAAGGGAGGGTTAAAGAAGACATCTTGAGTCTCTACATACTGTGTATGGTAAATAAATGGTACTTTTTCTCTAAATGTTTTGCAGATGTGACTTTGCATATTTGAGAAGATTACAGTGTATTTAAGAAGTCAGTTCTGATGATTTACATGTCCAATTTTCCTAATGAAATAGGAACTTTTTAAATGGGAGGTTTCTTGGCAATAGGGCAAAGGAATTACACTCTGTAAATACTGAAATGAATTTTCCTGTATATTTTGAAGAACCCTAAGTAAAAAAAAAAGATTGATTGTAAAGATAGATTAAACCCCAAAGCCACTCATTTTTCTATGTGTTGGTAGCTTTACTTCCCAAAATACCCTCCGAGTCTTTTTCAAAATGCTCAATATCCCAAATTTAGTTCCTTCAGGGATTTACAGAACTGGGGAATCCACTGAGGTTTTGGTAGACATGAAACTGTCCTCTGACATTCCTGCCCTGACAAATTCATCCTTGGAATTCCTCTGAGCATCCTCCTGTGACATCCTGAATCCCAAAAACTGCCACAGCGACTTTCAGTGGGGAAGAGGGAAAAGAGCAGCTTGGCACGTGTCACATCCTTTAATAAGGATATTGAATAATATTAATAAACAAGGATATTTAATAATAATAAAATTATGTGTTCCTCTCATGAGGCAGAGATGAAAAGTGCCCAATTCATGAACATTGTCACAAGGGCCAGAGTTGGAAGGAAAATCAGAATTCCATTGGTCTGTTTGGGCAGACCTGTGCAATATTTGTTGTTTGGCAGAAGATTCCATCAAAACACTTGAAAATCGGGAATATTATGAACAAAAGCACAGATTGTTTGATTCTTGGATTATCTTTTCTTTTTTCCCTTAAAATACTGCCCAGAAAGATGAAACTTCAACTCCCTTTGAATTAGCTAAACTAAAGAAAATTGGAGTTTTACATTTACCATGCCATGAAAGAATGGGCATTGCTGGCAGTATCCATGTCTGCTGCAATAAACTGGGAGGATCTCTTGTAAATAGAGTATTTTTCACACTGACTCAGGTGGGTTTGCTAATTTGGGAAATTTTCCTTAAGACAAATAAACTCAGCCAAGATTTCATTTTATTTGTAAGAATGTCAATGATAAAAAATAATTTCATGGTAAAAAAAGGAAATAAAATGTATCTTTCCTTGCATTTTCAGAGCACGTTTGGTTTTTTCTTGTGTGTTATGTGATCATCAGGGCCATATCTCAAGCTACATTTAATTTAGTGATCTCACTTTAAAAGATGAATTATTGCAGTGGAGTTGTCTGCTAATTGTTTCCAGGGAGAAGTTCAGAGCATAAATTTAAAGAAAGACAATAGAAAATACATTGTTGTATGTAATAGGACTCATACAGGCTTGCTTTAATCACAGGGAAACTTTTCAATTTTGATTATTTTCAAATATTTGAGTTTGAAATTTTAATCCAGACTCAGGAAATAATGACTGTGAAATAGGAAATAAATCACTGGGAAACTTCCTAAGGTCAGAGGCAGGTTGCCAACACTGCATTATCCATTGGTGACAGAATGTGTAAAACAAATCCCCTCAAATGTCCCTTTGCTGATGGTACAACCTTTCTTTTTATGGGGGCAAAGTATGGCCCTGGCATCCTCTGGCCCTGTTAGTAAGAGGGCAAAGTCCCCAGTTTGCAAAGTTTATATTATAAAAAGTAGAACTAGGGGATTTCAGCCACTTCCAGGTAAATCTGGAAATTTTTACTGATGGAGTTGCTAGCATTTCAAAGCAGCTTTCTTTTAAAAGCCCTT
This sequence comes from Sylvia atricapilla, assembly GCF_009819655.1. NCBI lineage: Eukaryota > Metazoa > Chordata > Aves > Passeriformes > Sylviidae > Sylvia > Sylvia atricapilla. The sequence goes on along the minus strand of NC_089150.1, from coordinate 18,437,264 downwards.
AGCAACCCAGTTAAAGAGCATGTTCTGAATATTAAAGACACACTTTAAAGTGGCTTTTGGTATGTTCTGAAGGTGCTGGCTGCTGAAATGGTGGTGCAGAACATGAGAGAGCAGTGACAAACCAGCTGGAAAACCCCAATCTCCATCCTGCACCTTGCTGGCTGAGCATTGATCCCAGAAATAATGTTGTTGTGAGGGAAAAGGAAAAAAAAGCAAAGTCCTGCTGGCTGTTCAGCAGCCAGTTAAGTGGTTTTATGTGCAGCAGATGCAGAGTGGTGTCAGGCCCTGCCCAGCTCTGTTTGTCACTGTCACTGTGCCAGAGGATCCCGCTGGCCCTGCACAGGTGGGACTTTTCTGCCCTTCCTGGAGCCTGAGCTGGCTCTGTTGGTCTGGATACCAGTGCAAGGCTTGGCTGGGCCTTCTGAGCTCTGTGTACAGCAGTTGGAGAGGTCATTCCTTGCTCTTTGCAGTGAGTTGTGCAGATCCCAGTTCACTCCATCTGTTGATGCACTGCCAGCATCCAAGTCTAAACCTAAATGCACTAAATCTTTGGGAGATGTAAAAAAAGTCCTTCCTCCTCATCCATACAGGCTGAAAACTAGATTCTGCTCTGTAAATCATTCATCTTGTGCTTTTTAAAGAGTGGCCTACCTTTCCCCTTGGGGCCGCTGGTCTTGAATGTATTTATTTTTCTGGCAGGGAGCCACGAATGAATCATAGCCCTGAGCAGCTCGCTCTGAACTCCTCGCCATTGTTCAGAGAATACTTGGGGCAGTTGTTACAAAGCTTTGCTATGTAAAACTTTTTAAGAGAAGAGAGATTGATTTCAGCCTTGTTAGCTGCTTTTGAAGTTCCCCACCAGTTGTGTGGAAATGATTTCTTCTGCTCATGCAGCTGTAATCCACTAAAATAACCGGGGATTGTTGCACGGGAAGTCGGGACATGGGAATATGTTACTGCCTCTTTGTCCTGATGAGGTGTGGTTGTTCTTTCACAAAAAAAAAAAAAAAAAAAAAAGGTCACTTCAGCCTTTCATTCCATTTGTAACTTTCCTGTTTGTACCTTCCTGCTCCATTTCCATACCTTATTGTTTGTCTTCTTGACTTAATTCTCAAGTCTTTCATTCTGTTCTTCAGACATCCCTCTTTTCTGGCTTGTGGATATTGTTTCATGCTCCCTCCCCCTTTTTCCTGTGTAACAGAGCTTTCATTAAAGGCAACCAGGCAGATGATTTATTTCTGATGTCTTAAAAGGCTTCTTTGTAATGAAGCGCCTGGACCCAATCAAACTCCTGAGGGTTTGTGTAGGTGAGTCAGCACCATGGGCCTCACTGCCTCTGACATCCACAGTGCCAGGGGAGTGGGGAACAGCCTCCTGCTCCAGAGGGAATGAACTGGATGACACAGAAAAAGGGGAAATAAAAAAAAAAAAATCGAAAATTTTGAGTGCATGCATAATCATTTGGCTGCTCCTAAACTGGGTTTTGGGGAGGGCACAAAGCTGAACCACCCAGGCTGCTGACCTCCATCAGCACATGAATGACGTGTCCTTCACTGCTTGCACATTTCCCCTTTTCCCAAGGATTGGAGCAGGGACATTCTCCAGGTGCCTGACTGTGGGACACCCCAAATTCCAGCTGTACCTGTAAGTGTAGAGCCTGTATTTCTCACCTGGGCTTCCCTGAGGCTTCTCTTCAGGCTTTGTGTTGACTTTCCCTGTCAGCAGAGGCTGAGCACAAGGAGGGTGTCCATAGGCACAGACAGCTGGGCTGGGATCCCTTCCTGGCCAGAAATAGTTTGCAGCATCCCAGAGCTTCCTGATGTTTGCAACAAACATCTGTGCCAAAATTGGGAAGATCAAGATGGTTACAGAGGCCAGGATTCCTGGGTGGCTCAGGGAGTTGAACCTTGTTCTTCTTCACACTGAGGTGGTAAAGCAAGAGCGTGCTCTGACTTGGGAAAGTTCAGAATAAAAACACAGCTCTTGGTGAGTAGCCAGTGCAGGGGGATCTGAGCAGGGTTGTGTGACTCATGCCTTTTCCCAGCAATTCATTTAAAAATAGAATTGAAGTTGAAATATGCTTCGAAGATCAGAATATCAGCTCAGTGTGTGTCTGATGGTTTTTTCCTGGGTAAGGTGTTGAGAGAGGACAAAGTATTCTTCTTTTTCAGAGTCACTCTGCTGGCCATATAGTCTGGGTAGAAAATGACCTTTTTTTGTATTCCCTACTGCAGGAAAAAGAGACATTATCTCCACAGAGCTATTTTCTGGGCTGCTTTTTGTTGGAGTCAACAGTTGCTCTCTCACGTTTGATGCTGTGTTTTCACCAGGTTCTGCAGTGACCTTATTTACCTGTTTTTCTAGATAAAAATCTCCACCACAGTTGCTAACTGATCCTGAACTTAATGACTGCCTTAGGGAGAGGCACTAATCACTTTACTCCTGCATGTTTTAACCTCGTACTCAGCCTGCTTCAATCAGAAATGTTTGAAAATGGATTAAGTTTTACTACATGAACAGGAAGCTTCAGACTATACATTCTGAAATGATTCCTGCAAACTCCCAAGTATTTTATTTACATTTTTAGTCTAAGAACTTTTGCCTTCATAATCCAGCATTCTGCCAAATCCTTTCCAGTAGTGCTGGGGACTGTTGGATGGTTATACACAGTATTTTTTCTGAGAAATTGAAGGTCTTGCAGTTGCAAAGACAGACTGAAAATCTGTGCAGGTGTAGTGGGTATAGAGGGCTCTTCTTCCTTTTGAATTCAACTAAATTTGATCTCGAGGAGTTTGCAGCCACAAGGAGCCGTCTTTAAAAGCAAAACAAAGCAGAGACTGACCAAAAACAAACACTCTGTGTTTTGGTTCCTTCACTTCCCTTTGTCGTACTGAAACCTTCTTTAAAAACCTTGAACCTGATACTTAAGATACCTCCCCTACTCAATTAAGTAAGCCAAGTAAATAGTAAAACATCTCATTATTGAATTAATTTGTATTACATCTCTACATGGGATCTCTTTAGCTCCGTGGTACACTTGGTAAATTTCAAAGCTTGTGTTCCCACACAGAGATTATTTGCTTAATCTCTGCCTCCTGCCAAAGCCTCTTCAAAACTCCTATTTTAAAATTCATAGTGAAGCATGAGAGGGGAACATTCAGTGGTTTTGGGTTTTTTTTGGTTTTGTCTGTGGTTTTGGTTTTTTTTCTTTTAATGTTGCCATCCTCAAGTTGTCTTGCTCTCAGCAGTGGTGAAGTGTCTGGCTCACTCTCTGTACAACAAGTGAGAGCCAAGTTTTTCCCTTCCTAGGATGCTCCAAGCAGGGCTGACACAGAGCAGCTCCTCACCATGCTGTCACACTGCTTTGGCTTTACAGCCCGGGGCAGAGCTTTTTAAAGCCAAATCATTTGCACAAGAAATTCTAGACAATATTTTATTTTTTTTCTTTGTTTCTTTCCCCTCGTTGCCTCTCAGGCTGGGGGCTGGGTGAGATTGTGCTCATCCTGCACACCCCTGTTAACTCTGTCCCTGCAGCAGATTCTTGCCAAGGAGGAGACTGAGTCAGCAGCACTTTGGCAGTTTGAAGGTGAGTTCCCTGCAGACAGCAGTAGATGATGAAATCCATCACTGCACTTTCAATTCGTACAGCATTTTTAAGTGGATGATATTGAAGGGTTGTACTTGCACAGCTGCTTTTAAGACCAGGATTGGTTTATTTTGCTTTATGTTTTTGTTGTTTGAAGAATGTCTCCTCTGTTGTTTGTGACTAATTTTAGCATGATTCCCTTTCCAGTATAACATTGGAAATTGGTGTGTTACTTTATTAGAGAATCACGGGATAATTCAGGTTGGAAAAGCTCTCCCAGACCTCTGAGTCCAGGCTGTGCCCAATCCCCACCTTGTCCCCAGCCCAGAGCTCCGAGTGCCACATCCAGGAATTCCTGGGACACCTCCAGGGATGGGCACTTCAAACCTCTCTGGAGACTACCAAGGCCTGACCTCCCTTTCCATGGAGAAATTCCTGCTGGTGTCCAGCCTGAGCCTGCCCTGGCACAGCCTGAGGCCTTTTCCTCTTGCCCTGTCCCTGTCCCTTGGGAGCAGAGCCCGACTCCTTGTGAGCCTTTTGGGAAAGAAACCCTGGAAAGGGCACAGCTGGAAAGCTGAGGAGAGAATCCACCTGTGCTGAGGAGATAACTGACCTTAGTGCAGAAAGCCCCAGTGTGGAAGAATCCCAAATCCTCAGTAATCAGCAAGATCAGGCTGTAAGAGCTGCACAGTTGGCCCAGAGGAACAGTGTGAAAAGCAGGGTGGGTGTTTGCATCCAGCAAATGTCCTTGGGTTCTTCCTGAGCTTGGTTCTTCCAGAGTGATTCCATCCTTGGGCTGAAAGATGGAGATTCCAAAGGGCTTTAGACATCATTTAGTGCCCAGTTCCTTCTGTCCTGCTGCTGCTGGCTTTAGTTTAGAAGGAATCCTGGTGACTGAAGAACCTTTTCTTACAGCCTGCAGATGGATGGAAATTGTGTAGCTTGTTATGAATTAATGTGGAAACGCTAAAAAGAATTTTGCATCTCATCTTGAGCTGCAACCTGTTTGTGATTTTAATGATCCCTCTTGGATTGAAGTTCATCTGGTCCTGTGTGAGAGACAGGATGCAAATCAAATGGGGAGTTAAATCTATTATGTGGATGTTTACTGCATAAGAAGAAAGTGTGTAATAAAGAGGTTACTCTGAATATTTACCTTCAGCTGCAGATCACTGACTTTTCTGACCTTTCCTTTATACTGAATTTGCCATTTGGATTCTGCTGGGAACCATTTGTGGTCTTTTTATCAGTGTTTAACAAAACTTTAACAAATTAAAACCATTGGGTTGTGGCTGGGGGTTGCTTTTAATTTGTTCATCTGACACTCCTTTTGTATTTAATATTTTTCAGCTATCTTGTCTGTCTTCATCTTATGGGAACCTCCATGGGGTGAAACCTTCTCTAGAACAAAGCAAGCCAAAAAAGTACCTGTGGTTAAATGTTCTGAAAGAGCAGAGTTGGTGGTGGTCATGATTCTGTTTGAGTCTGAAAGTATCTCATTGTTTGCTTGAAGATGGTGCTGCTGTTCTGACCCTGCTCCAACTAAAATTATTCTCTTTTCATCTTCCCTTGGATGATGGGGCAGACAATTATGAAGAGGGCAAGCTTTGTCTTGAAGCAGGTAATAAATAACCATCTCCATCAACTTTTACAGTTTGGATCAACTTGTCTGGCTGGAATTACTGCAATTTAACACATCGTGGTGTAACGAATAGGAAACTAGCTTAAAAAAATTAAATCTTACGTATTTTGAATTTTGGGTGTGTTTTTATGGAAAGCAGCTTTGGGCTGAAGTGCAGCTGAAGGTGGATTTGTGCAAGGAAGAGTTTTAGATCCAGGGTTTGGGAGTGTAAACACTGCTGAAAAGATGTTTCCTTCTGAGGCCACGTAATTTGTGTGTGAGAAAACCTGCTTTGAGATGGATTTTAAAAGCCTGCTGTCACTTGGTGTAAAATTCACCTATTTTATTAAAGAAGGTGTGGATAGATGGAGGCATGCACTGTAATTGGACTGACAGGGATGGCAAAGCACTGCCATGCCTCATTAAACCTGTGACAAATAATGGAGGTCTGTGATAGCTTGGAGAAAATGTTTGCTTTTGGCACCAACTGCAGCATCTTTGTGCAGAGTTTGGTTTGAAAATCAAATGGGATGGCCGTCAGAAACTGGAATAACTTCCATAAATTTAAATTCCCCCCCCCCTTTTTTTTTTTTTACATCCAGTGATGCCAGCTGGCAAATTCCTTCCTTAGATGGGCACCTAAGGAAAACAGAGCTTTTTGCAGCTCTGCACTTGCACTGTTGATTAAAGCCACACAACATTTGTCCCCTTTCTTAGAAATCCCTGAGACCACTCAGACATAGTTCAGCAGGCCAGGTTTGGGTCCTGTGGTGTGGGACACAGCAGTCTGTCCCAAAAGTGAGTTATGACACTGCTGGGGCCATGTGGAGACAGAAACTTGCCCAGGGCATTTTAAACCAACTCCTGTTTCAGTGGAAATGTGGTTTTTTTTGTATTTTTTTGTTTGGTTGGTTGGTTGGTTTTTTTTTGTTTTTTTTTTTTGGTTGGTCATGGAACAGGTGTCAGACAATTTCAATCATAATTACAGGATTAATGAGTGAGTAGGGTGTGTGTGACCAGGCCATGGGATCTCCCTGCAGACTCCCAATTTGCCAGAATATGGTGTTTTGCCCTCTGATTTCAGGACCTTTCCTGCCTCTGTACTGGGAAAAAAAAAAAAACAACCCAAAAAAGTCTTAAAACGTGGTCCTGAGGCAGCTGAGATCCACGGCCAGCCACAATCCCAGCTCCCTCACACAGGGGCTGAACCTTCTGTTGCACTGGCCATACTGTGTGAAGATTGTGATGAATTTTTGGTGATTAATGCACCTTTGGAACAGGCCATGGTATCCCAGGATTTGCATCACCCTTTACCTGGGTGCTGAAGCACCACTTCGATTTTAGTTCAGCTACAGACCCTCAGCTATCCTTGTGAGTTTTTGGGTTTCAGCAAAGTAGATGACTGCTGGTATCTGAATCAGCAAAGAGCCTTTGATTGCATTGGGTTAGAAAGTTCCTGCTAAATGAAAACCAAATTTTAACACCCCAGCAAAACAAAATACAGCTCATCACCCAAGACTGGGTTTGCTTTCCTAATCTGTGAATATCCCTGGTGAGCAGCATGTCTTCAGTTCAGCAGCTCCAACAAGGTTTTCTTGAGATGTGCTAAGCTCTTTTTTCCAAGATTCCCAGTGTTTGACAACTTGCACTTCATTTTGTTGTTGTTCTTCACAGATGTTGACACCTCACTGCAGTGGAGCCTGTCTGTGGGGAATGCTCAGGGCCACTGCTCCCAGCCAGCTGATGTTCCTCAGGGTCTTTGGATGGTTAATAAATATCCTGGTCCAAAACTTCTGCTGGGAGCTGTAAGAGCAGCTCCAAAGGATCAAAAGCTGTTTTGACCTCTACTTTCTCAAGCTCCTCCTCATCCCAGGAGCTCTGTCTGGTTAAACAAAGAAACCCTTCCCACCTCTTCCCTCCAGCAGTCAGAAACAGGAGCAGCAGACTTTTTTTTTTCTCAGAGATACATATTAAAAGGTCTTGTAATTAGTCTGCAGCAATTAATTCTTGTGATATGTACCAGTGTCTAGTTCAGATCTTTTCTCAGTGCCTGTGGTTTTGTTCTCCATATTTCATGGTATTTTTCTTGTCCAGTGTCTTGTTTTCTCAAACTAATTTTACATTACTGTTTTGACTACTTTTTGTCCCAAATATTAGATCATCAAGCACCTCTTCTTTCTTGCTGGTAATGAAAACAATCTCCAGTAGTCCATTAATACAACATCCAGTATTAAATTCTATTATTATAGATGTCACAGACGAAATTTTTGCAACATGTATAAAATTATGTTCGTGGTGGTTGTGACACTACATGCCTTTCATTTCTTTTCATCAAAAATAAAATCACTTTTATCTAAGCGTTCCTATTAGATACCCTGAGCGCGTGTAGTCTAAATCTGGATTTAATTTAGGTTTGGAATGTGCTTTTGGCTAACTTTTGGTGGCCCGGAGATCTCATGACCTGTCCTTGCGAGGATATGAAAATACTTCAGCGTCAGCAGGATTCTGATGGACTTTTAAACGGGAGCTGGACAGCGCAGAGCCTCCATGGGCTCGGGATCTTCCAGGAATGCAAGTTCAGGGTGTGTGTGTTCATCCCTGCCCACAGCCCTGGCCGCACCTCTGCCTGTGTGTGGGGGAATGTTTCTGCCCCGTTCCGTGCACAAAGCCCAGGTCCAGCACCTCAGATAAATCCTGCTGTGCCCTTGGTGCCTTTCTCCTTGAGCAAACACCGCCGTGGTGCCTTTTCTGTGCTTGGGCATTTCTTGTCACAGCGAGGGAGGTGGGGAAACGCCCTGAGCAGGATCCCACCGGGACACTCCGTGTTTCTGCTGCCCTGGGCTCTTTTTTTGGGTTCCACCACAAAGCTGCAACCCCAAGGCTCTTGACGGGGCTCAGGTTGATTTATTGTCCCTTTCCTTCCCTTGGCAATGCGCTCCAAGAGCCGCCCGAGGCCACCTCAGATCCCGGGGAGGATAAAACGCTCCGTTCCGGGCCCTGATGTTCAGTGTGGACAGCAGAAGACTTTCCCGTATCCTCTCCTCCTCCGGAATTCATTTCTGCAAGCCTGGGAGCAGCATCCCCAGATCCTTCAGAGTGCCGTGGCCAAACCTTGTCCTTGGCTGCGGGGCGGCGGCTCCTGGGGCTGCACACAGCTCGGTGTGACACCGCCGCCAAACGCGGGCAGTGTGGGCAGGGCGCGGCCCTCACCCGCAGTTAATGGCAGCCTCGGGAACGGCCGAGGCTGTGCTGGCGTGGGGACAACAGCTGCCGTCCTCTTCCAGCAGCGCGGGGACCCTGGAACCTGGAATGTTCCATATTCAGGGGAATATTCAGGTATCCGAGCAGCCCCTGCCCCGCAGGCGGAGGGGACAGGAGCAGCTCGGTGACCACGCGGCTCGGCTTTGCTCTGGGGCAGCTCCTGCCAGGCGGCGAGTCCCCGCGGGGGAAGGCGCTGTGCCCACCCCGCCGCGGTGCCGGCAGTGAACAGGGGAGAGCTGCCCGCCCCAATGCCCGTCACGGCGTGCGGAGCACGGGGATGTGACCGCCCCGCTCCCGCCGGGCACAGGCAGTGACAGCAGCCTCTGGAACCCGCCACTCGTGCGTGTCTTGGTGTGCCTGGGGATACCGAGCCGGATGCTTTCATTCGAAACGCACAGTTTTAAAAAGCGTTTTGTTCTCGAGAGAGGGTTTTTCTGTATGTTTAGCTCGGTGTTGTTCCCCTGCGCTTTTTCCTGCGGGGGGAGGCAAAGGTTTAGGGTTGGGGCAGTGTCCTCACTCGTGCCCTCCTGCCGCTGCCGGGGCTCGAACCCGCGACCTTCGAGCCCGTGTCCCTCCTCCCCGGGGGGCGTGGCCCGCGCGCTCCCTACCTGCGAGGATGTGACGTCAGCGCCTCATTACCCTACTCGCGCTGACGTCACGGGCGCCCGGCCAATGGGGGCGGGCGGCGCTCCCCACCTGCTCGCCGCAGAATTCCCTCATTCCTGGGATTCCTCGGCGGGCCCGCGCAGCCAGCGGGGCCGGCCCAGCCGCGCCTGCTCCGGACCGGGCCCGCACGCCGCCGCTGTCTCCGCCCGGCCCGGCCCGGCCCGGCCCGGCCCGCGGGGCGCAGCGGCCGCGCTGCGGCCACCGGCACCGCCCGGAGCGCCGGTGAGTGCGGGGACAGCGCGGGGACAGCGCACACAGGTGGCCGCGGGGGCGGAGGGAGCGGCGGCGGGACGGGGCTGCTGACCCGTCCTCTCCGCGCTGCCGGCTTTCCCCGCTGCCGGCGGGGTCGGGATCCAGGCGGGGTCGGGATCCAGGCGGGCAGGGAGCCAGGCGGGCAGGGAGCCGCTCCGCCGCCCCGTTCCCCGGGAGGCTGCTCTCCGCGGGCGGCAGGGCCCGGAGGAGAAGCCCCGGCAGGAGGGTGCCCGGGGTGCGCACAGCCCCGGCCGCTCTGCTGGCTGGAACTCGCCGCTTGGCTCCCGCCCTCCGAGTTCTTCCTGCGGGGAAACTCGGCGGCACCGCTCCGGTAGCAGAGGTGAAACCTTCTAGAACGCGTCCCAAGGGCGCTGGGAAGGCTTTTGGCGCTGCTGCTTTTATAATATCCCGTTGGCAGAGGGTTTTTATTTAGCCTTTAGCGGCGTGGTGTCACGCCGGCTGCGTGTTCTCCAGATGTGAGCGGCAGTAATTAATTCATCCCCTGGGTTAAGCTGTCCACGCTGTCCACCCCTTTGCTGAGAGTGGATGAATGGGAATTTAACACCCCTTTCCTCTGGCGCGGGAGAATCCCTAAAGCCGGCTCATTCTTTTCTGATGGGTGCCTGCTTCGGGATTATCAGGAACAAGAAATAATGGTAATTTTTTTATTATTATCATTTAATTACACCAAAGAGGCTGAGCAGGAGTTCCAGGATTTCTCCTGCAGGGTAATTTCTCTGGTTGGTTTTTCTCTGACTGTAGAACGCAGGGTTGTTTTAAAGAGTTTTCCTCACGGAGAAAGAAGCTGCAGTTTGGGAAACGTGAGTGAGTGAAGCTCTGCAGGCAGTGAGAAAATCCAAAACTCTGTACAACCGGGCCGCAGTAGCCCTCTCCTGCCTTAATAATAAACTTTTTCAGACTTGAAGGCCCTTTATTTGTATTTTCCTCTCTGTGAACGTGTGAGATTTCTGATGGGGAACGTGTTTTGCCTGAATTCTCTCCATCTCCTCTTACTGCTGCACAGTTGTAATCTGGTTTTTGGGGATCAGGCTGTGAGGCTTTTTGGGTTCAGTCACAAGCACTGCTTTGACTCAGCAGGAATGGATTTCTGAACCATTAACTCTTGGTACAATTTGGGCCTGCCTGTTGTACAATTTGCGTTTTCCTGCTGAAATGGCCGGGCTGGGGCAGGCTGTGGGATCAGGGATGGGGTTTGCTGCAGGATGATTTCCCCTCTCTGCTCAGGAGCCCCTGTGTGGGATGGGCTCAGCTTTTCCAGCCAGCCTGGAGCAGGAGCAGGGCCAGAGCTGAGGTGATGAGCACCCAGGAGTGCTGCTGAGATCTGCCAGGCTGCTCTAAAATCAGCCTGGTAACTAAAATAGGGTAGAAAATATTTGTACGGCTTCATTATGAGTGTTCGCATCACAACCCATCAGTTTATTGACGTAACTTTGATAACCTTCTCAGCCTCTCCATCTGACTGGGGTTATTTGCTTTGTTTCCAGACCCACCTGGGAATTCTGTGTTGGAAAAGGGAGCTTTGGTTCACTTCTCTTTGCTGTGGTTAAATGTTTCATAATGTGTTTGCAGCAGGTTGTGTAACACGTGGGATGCTCTGAGTCCTCTTGTAGGTACAAGACAAGGTCAGCTTGGGCTTTCCCACCTTAAATCTCTCAGCTTTCAGAAATTACTAACAGCTTGCTTCTTAAAATATTGCCTTATTAAGGGGGATTTATGCAATAAGACAACAAAAAGCGTGAGGGAAAACACCAAAGCTTTGCTTTAAGCTTATAATTTTCTGTGTGATGAGTTAAATCGTTGTTTCTGTTTGAAGATTTGCCTGTTCAAACAGATTTTCCACAGGCATAACGAGCACGGTTTAAAAAAAACCCAAAGTGGGATAAATACATTAAAAATGAAAAAGTGATATTTAGCCAGATAGCCTGAACTTACTCTCGATGTTTTGAGTTGTAAATGCGGGAGATAATCAGTGTTGCTTAGCAATCAGCATCTAAAGTGAGCACTTGCACCTTTCACATTCGCACAGGTCACATTTTGACATCCACGTGGGTGTCTTATCTCAACACAGGATTTTTCTGTTCCCAAGCAGAAGCCGTGGTCCGAGCAAAGCTGAAGAAATTTCAGTGTGTTGTGACTGTTTGAGAAAAGTGTTGGTTGCAGCGTGCCTGTCGTTATTCTCATTCACGGGGCAAATGTGCTTTACTCTCTCCTGTCATAAAAAGAAACGTAATTTACCTATTCTGCAGCAAACTTTGGCTTTATCTTCCTTCCCCGTGTGCATTTGCTGATTGTCCCGATTAGTTTTGTTTGGATTTCCTCTTCAGTTTCACTCCCTGCCATTGCCTTCAGCAGAGTCTGTTTCTTTTGGGCATTTCTGGGTGTGAATTTGGGTGGTTTTGGGCCAGTCTCTCCCCAGGTGGGAGCTGCTTTTCACTTCATTGACCACTCTTTTCAATTAATCTCGTTTGCCCTGCACTTGTGTTTATCTACACTTCGGTCTTGATTGTTTTTCAAGTGTCCTGTTATTCGCTAATTGCTTCTTCATTGTAACTGATGGGCTTTGTTTATTAATCCTGCTCTTCTCCCTCCAGCCTTTATCTGTGGAATTTCTCCAGATGGGAATTCAAGTGCCAGGTTTTTCTGGCCAGCATGGAAGGGCTCAGCCTGTCTCTCCTGGCAGGTGTAGATGTGTCCCAGCAGGTTGGAGCTTGGTTTTGGTGTTCCTCAGGAGTTTGAGGATGTTCTCTCAGTCCCACTGTCATCCAGGCATTGTCCTGTCCCTGATTTCCCTTTGGGATTTCATGGAAACCATGGAAAGGCTCAGCCTGTCTCTCCTGGCAGGCTCAGATGTGTCCCAGCAGGTTGGAGGCTGGTTTGATGTTCCTGAGGAGCTTGAGGATGTCCTGTCAGTCCTGCTGTGATCCAGGCATTGTCCTGTCCCTGATTTCCCTTTGGGATTTCATGGAAACCATGGAAAGGCTCAGCCTGTCTCTCCTGGCAGGTGCAGCTGTGTCCCAGCAGGTTGGAGCTTGGTTTTGGTGTTCCTCAGGAGTTTGCAGAGGCTGTGCTGCTGTTCTGTCAGTGTCATCCAGCCATTGTCCTGCCTGTGGCTTCTTTGTGGGATTTCACATCCCAATTGTATCAAAATTCTTCCCATTTTGTCCTGCCTGCTCTCGTGTCTGTTCTCATCACCCACTTCTGTCCTTGTTCCTGGCACCTGACTTGAGCTAAGCCCTGTCCTAGACCCAGCCTAACTCTGGATGAGATCGCTGCCCTAATATCATCTTTATTTCTCTTTCCTTTCCCTCCCTTTTTTACAATCAAATGTGAAGTTCTTCTCTTCATCTCATGTCTTTCCTGCCATCCCCCACTGTGAAGATGAACTTAAATATTTATTCAATTATTAAACGATAATTAAATAGCTGTGGGATTAAATAATTGTCTCTGTCTGGTCTGTGTGAGTGGTGCTCTGCTGCCTCTTAACTGAATTTCAAACAAGCAGCCTCAGGGTTTTTTCCTTGCATGCTCCTCCCGATGCAGAAATCCCTGAAAACACTGAACTGTTTATTTTCTAAAGCTTTCACTTCTCTCTAGTCTTCAAAAAAAAATACAAAACCCACATCAGCAGGCATTTGTGTGTTCCTGCATCTTGCAAAAATGCAAGGAGAGGGAAAAGAAGGTGGTGGAAAAGGAAGTGGAGAAGGAAAAGAAAGTTCTGTTTCTTTCCACGATGGGTATTGTGTGCTTCAGGTGTTGCATAAACAAATTCCAGGTGGATCAGTGTTTGCCTCAGTCTTTCAGGCTTTTAAAAAGTGCTTTCACTTTTTATTTCTTTACTCTTTTCCAGGATGTTTCTTTGCTGCTGTGCAGGACAGACAGGGCAGTGCTGAGTGGGAGCAGTAGCTGATAAATAAGAGCACTTTGTAAGATATTAAACTAATATTTGGAATAACAGTAGATAAAAATATCTTGAATGCTTATAAAAGTGCTTTTGGCTCGTGTCTCCTGAATCCAACAGTTCCAACTTTGTAACCAGTGAGATTTCCTTGGGAAATGTTTCCAGGGTGTTGAAATCAGATAAATCCTGTGTATCTTGTGTTTCAGTCCTCTCCTGTTTTTTCTTAGCAAGCACTTGAGAGGTTTTGGGGAGGACACACATAAAATCCCAGGTTGGGTTCTGCTGTATAGACAGGTTTGTGTCACACTGAGAAACAGCTGGGTTTGGTCAGGAGCATCCTCATTAACAAGGGGGATTTTTTTGTTTGTTTTGGGTTTTGTGTGTGTGTGATTTATATTGATATTTTTTTATTTATATTTATTTTTATATTTGTATTTTTATTTAATTTTTTTATTTATGTATGTATTTTTTTTTTGTTTTAGATTTTTATTTCTTGGAAGCCTGGGAAACGTTTTTGGCCCTTCCTTTCTGGAAGGTGGCTCCCCCAGGATGGCTGGGCTGTCCTCTCAAGGCAGCCCTGGCCCAGCTGCAGCATTTTCTCACCTTGCCCTGCTCAAATCTGGATTTTCATCTTGGAGCTATGAGAGGATCCCTCCTCTCTCACTCCCTCTCTTCATTTCTTTCCTGAACTGTAATCACTCATTTGTTAGTTTAATTTAGAGATCAAGAGATATTGAACACTATTTGAAAAATAACCTGGCAGTGTTTAGCTCCTTGCAGGTAATTTTTTGGTTCTCTGTTTAAAAAGTGCCAGAATCTCTGGGATTTCACCCTGGGAATGGCAGTTTTTGAGTGAGCACAAGGCTGTGATGTCAGGGGAGCACCTCAGCAGCTCTCTCAGGACCTGAACTTCAATAATACACAAAGCTGCAAAGCTCTAGTGCGGCCACTTCTAGTCAAGTTGTTTTTAAAGTGTCTAATTTCCTGAAGTGAATGAAGACTGGTTCCTGTTTCCTTCTCCCAGTGTGGCTTTCTGTCACCAGTTCATTCCCTTACTGGGAGCAGGGTCCAGAAAGGGATTGGGCATCTGCTACTCCCATTATTTGAAAATTACTGGAAAGCTGAAAGGAAAAAAAAAAAAAGAAGTTTCTTAATGTAGTTAATTTGTATTTAATAAGACACTTTTAAATCCTTTACATTGATGTTTATCAAGAGTTGATTTTTTTTCCCTAAGGAATGGAGGCCCAAAATATTTGTGTTATTTTGTTTGCAGTGTAGTGTTGAATCCTGAGTTATCTCAGTCTGGTGTAGCTGCATCTCCTGATCAGACAAATTTCAATCATTCTTCCAGCTGAATTTTAACTCTGTTACAGGAATGAGTGTGAGAGGCTCAGTAAACCCCCAAGAAAACAAAAAAAATATGAAAGAAATGAAGCCAAGGTCCGAGGCACACGAGGGAATTGTGCTGAAGGCTTTTCAGGGAACATCCATTCCAAATCTCTGCTTTGGTTTGGGGGAGGATGTGGCCAGGTGTGAAAGGAATAAATATTTAATGAAGAAAAAACAGTAAAATAAGCTAAGGTCTTGTTTTCTAAACCCTTTTACCCACAGGGTTTGTCTTTAAATTAAAGAGTTAGTTAACTATATAAGTTTAGTCCAAATACTCTTGAGCAAAAGCTGATTCTGGCAGGGAGGGAGAAACATTTTTCAATCCTTAATACACTTGGTTATTTCGAATTTGTCTCTTCTTCTAGCATAGCTCTATGGAAATCTTACTGGATTTCATTCTTTAAACTTAAAAATAAATTTTTTTTTAAACTCACAAATGCTTTTAAATGCTTTTTCTTATGCTATAAAATCTTTGGCTAGTTTAAAATCTGACTTATTTAGGAAGAGGGAGGGAGGATAGTGGGGTTTATTGTTTCAATGCAAAGTCAAGGAAATTGCTCCCCAAACATGTGCTTGTTGTTAACTCCATGTACATGCTGGACACGTGTTGGAGATTTCTGCAGTTGCCACTACCTTTGGGGTTTTTTTTTTAAAGATCATACTGTAAAGTTACAACAAACAGTTCTTCTGGGAGAAGTTTTTACTAAGGTTTTTTCTTCGTGAAAAAATCTCAACAAAATTTTGTTGTTCTGGGTTTTTTTCCCTTCCTCTCTTTTTTTTGGTTTTTTTTAACAGTTCTGCTTGTGCTGTTGCCTTTTTGTTTGAAAACACGTTTATTGTAGTAAAAACATCTTGACAACGTGTTATTCTCCTACTACCTTTTTCCCCTTCTGTATTTTTGGGATTTCATCCTGAAACATCTCCTTTTTTAGTTTTGAAGCCATTCCTGTGAAACTTTGAGGAGCTGCAATGCAGTCACTGGTTTTGTGGGAGTTTGTTGCTTGGTGTAGTGCTGGAAAAGGCATTTTCAATGTGCTAGGAGTTTATTTTTCCTGGATGGGTATTGTGTGTTGTAAGGGGCAAAATCCAGGACAAAGCAACTTCTGAGGCATGATTATGATTTAAAAAAAATAAAAATTCTGTGTGTGGTTGTACATACACACCCCCAGAATTCAACTCTGTGTTTATTAATAAAAAAAAAAAAAATCTTAATAAAATGATAAAATTTGGATGATTCTGCGCTGGGCAGGGGAGAGGGTGTGGAGGTGAAGTTTGTGGAATGCTGAGGATCTGAAGCAATCCATGCCCATGCACTGGCAGGGACAGTGTTTTTGGTTTATTGGCATCATTATTGATATTGCTGTTTTTTAGGCACTACAAGAGGTAGTAACTGAGCCTGTTACACCGTGTGGGAGCAGTGTAACAACTCCAGCCCTGGGGAATTTGGGGTTCTGCTTTGTTTGGGTGGGAAAGGCAATCCCAGCATTTCCCTGTTCCCAGCAGTAACATTTTAACCACTCCTGTGCTGCTGTAAGGGGAAAAGAACAGCACAAAATCTGATTTTGGAGTCTTTTTCTCCCCGCTGCTGTAAACCCGGTGTGTGTGCTCTGAGTGTTCAGTTTACTGTCTGAAACTTTGCCTGTGGATTTTGCAGGATGCAGAGAGGAATGGAGACTCCCTTGGATGTTCTGTCAAGAGCAGCATCCCTGGTCCATGCTGATGATGAGAAACGTGAGTTCCCTGCCTTGCTGCATCCAGCTGCTCTGTGTTGGCTCTGGGAATCAGCCTGGAGGCTGCTTTCATCCACACTGGAATTGTACTGAGTCCAGGATGTGTGAAAAACTCTCCTCAGGGTGTAGGGAACGCTTCAGAGGTTGTTTTCCAACACCTTCCATTTAAATTGGTCAGTGGGCAGGAGAGATTGACTGACATTTTTAAAAAATTTTTTTTAGATTCTTATTTTGGGACAGAAATAAATGGGAAAGGTCTTGAATTCTGAATTAAGAGAGATTTCAGTCTTGCTGCTCATCCATAGAACTTTTGCTGCAGGGGTGGAAGGGAATCCAGTTCCCTTCAAAACCTAAAATTAAACCTTATTAAAGCTAAAATTACGTTTAATAAGGGCATGCCGGGATGTTCAGGGATCTTTTTGGCATCTAAAATGTGTTTGTGTCCTTCAAAATCCCTTGCTTTGGCGAGTGTTGGGTTCTGTTTCTTTACCTGGCAATCATTACAGAGACTGATCAATAACAGAAATATGAATTTATTTTAAAATGTATTTGATTCATGTAAAGGTGCCTCTCTTTTCTCACTTGCATTGTTAGTAGGCAAAAAATTGTGGTGGAGCTGCTGTCAGACTAAGGCCAGACTGAGAACTCAGACTCCCAGAGAATTTTGGTTACATCTCATTTAAGAGCACACAACTGGGTGGGCTTTTTTGCTTTTGCCATTCATGGGAAGAGTTTCAGACGGGTTAACTCAGGTTAGAATGATATTTTCAGTTCTGCCAAGCTGCAGTGCCACTTCACAGATCAGGCTGTTACCTGCATGCTCAGTAATAAATGTGTTTTCTGAGTAGTGTGTGCACTTTGGGTCTCAACCTCAGGAGAAAGCTGGTATTTTGGATTTCTGACTGGGAAAGCTGGTATTTTGGATTTCTGACTGGGAAAGCTGGTATTTTGGATTTCTGACTGGGAAAGCTGGTATTTTGGATTTCTGACTGGGAAAGCTGGTATTTTGGATTTCTGACTGGGAGAGCTGGTATTTTGGATTTCTGACTGGGAAAGCTGGTATTTTGGATTTCTGACTGGGAAAGCTGGTATTTTGGATTTCTGACTGGGAAAGCTGGTATTTTGGATTTCTGACTGGAAACCTGGTATTTTGGATTTCAAACTGCTTTTGCCAGTCTGTGCATTTTTAAGATCAATGTGAAACTTCTGTGCATTTTTAAGATGAATGCAGCATTTCTTCTTTGGTTCTTTTGTTCTGGATACATTTTTGAAAATAATTTGCCTTGAATATTAATGAAATAATTGGTTTACTGCTGAAAATCTGCTTTGTAATGGATGTTGGTGTTGCTGTTCTTGCACATTTGCAGCTGGATAAATACCAAGTTTTCAGTGGTGCCACTGCAGAGGGATGGTTTGGTGGATTTGCCTTGGTTATTTCTGGTAAAACGAACAGCAGTGGAACTCCTTGAGGAAATCATTTCAACCGTGATTTTGGTGGGGGGGGAAGGGGGGATTTCTTTTGGCTACATTGAAAAAACTGTATTTTGAATTGGTGGTCTCAGTTTTCTTGAGCTTAAATGCATTCTTTTTGGTTCACTGTTGCCTGGGACTGTAGCTTGATTCTGAGCTTCACAGGGCAGGAATGTTGGGTTTTAGAGAATCCAGAGGAAGTTTGATTCACTGCAAGCTGCATGTGAGGGAGCTGATGTGGATCTGGTTCTAATTTACATTCCTTTAGTCTTACCACTTAGACTTAATTAGATTTATGCCACTCTGCAGCTTCTTGTGCTGTCTGCAGCTTGCCCTGCTGCTGTCTCCCAGCCCAAAGTGCTGCAGGAGCTGCTGAGAGCAGAGAAATGAGCTTGTGTCAGCTTTTGGAACTCATTCTGGGTAAAAAAAAGTTAGTTTGGAAGGTCGTTTTAATCCTGAATTTAGCTGTT
The DNA here is from genome assembly GCF_009819655.1 of Sylvia atricapilla. Taxonomy (NCBI): domain Eukaryota; kingdom Metazoa; phylum Chordata; class Aves; order Passeriformes; family Sylviidae; genus Sylvia; species Sylvia atricapilla. Next base: position 18,418,900 of record NC_089150.1, on the reverse strand, counting down.
ATCCTTGAGCTTTCACTGAGGTTCTAGCAGTTGTGCTGTCTGCATTTCTGTATCTCCACTCTGTCTAAAACAGAATTCTGCAGTGTTTCCAAAATTCCAGTAATGACCAGGAGTGCAGCAATGTTACCAATATTTATATATTGGTAATTTATTATGAATATAATAATTAACACTCAATATTTATGAATTTCATGCTTTGAAATGTGAAGGCTCTTGCACTCACTGCAGGGTCAAATAATACTGGAGTGTCTTAGTGTGTGTACAAGTCATGAACTGTTTAAAACAAATACTTTTCAACTCTTTAAGAGTTGAAAAAATGAGTTTAAACTTAAAGAAAATGAATTTAAAGAAACGAGTTTAACCTAAATGAGTTTAAGCTCAGCCAGCAACCAAGTGTCACACAGCTCCCCAGCCCTGGATGGGATGGGGAGAAGAAAAGACAGAAAAAAGGGTAAAACCTGTGAAAATTAGAAAATTTTACAAATGAAGATCTATGAAATAATTGAAATAGAAGATTATAGCTATGGTAATGGAAGGAGAAAAGGCCAAGAGGGAGGAAGAAAGGCAGGACAGAGGCAGGGAGGGATGGGGGCCCCCAGGTGATGCCCCAGTTTCCATCCTGGGGGTTCCTTGGGCAGTGCTGAGTTAACCCTGGGGGCTGCCTTCACTCCCAACTCTGCTTTAGCTCAAGGACTAGAGACTGCATTTCAACAGCTCCCAGCCGAAATCATCCTGCACTTGTTAGCAATGAAAATTTATGAAGCACATTTGTTTTAACTGCTGTGTCACGGGGAAAGATTAATTATGGAGCAGGAATGGCTACTGCAGTTTGGGATTTTGACTCTTAGAGTGGAGATTGGAGCAGTTATTTAGGGTTTATTGTATTTAAAAAAATCAAAAGGAGGTTGAACAAAAGACGACAGGCAATGATGTCATTGTGAGCCAGACGCGTTAAAGGCTGGTCACTAATTTCTCACTTGTCAGTAGTGGAGGAAAGGCCATTAAAAAATCAGTTTCCCCTGATGAGGAGCTATAGGTAAGGAGCAACTATTTCATCAGTAAATGGCACCTGGAAGGGTTTGCTGGGTTCTTTTCAATCCCAGAAATGGGATTTGGAAGAAGTAACCATCCATCTCTGTGATGTGCATCCCTGCTGGATTTTTATTGTTATCACAGCCTTAAACCCGACACAGTGTGGGTTATTGTGAACTTGAATTTTGCATTTTCCGATAAGATGTTTGTCACTTGTTACTCTCCTTTCCCTGCACTGTTCTTGCTGGCCTTGTTCTGACTTTTCATCTGCTCAGGGCTCCATTGGGCTGTTTTTGGAAGAGCACAGCATAAGCTAGGAGGGTTTAAGCAAGTGTTCAAGCAGTGAGAGGATTATAATTTTGTATTTATCTGGTATAAGGAGTTTGGGAACTGGTCTTTCACTTACAAACAAGGGTTTAAAAGCATAATCTTGAGAATAATTGAGAGAACAGTGCAGGAAAACACTAATTGCAGATTTTATTGTAAGCACTTTGTACTCAGTCTGTGTGGATTTATAGGAAAATTTTTACACTTCCCTCCAATATATAAACCCAGTTAAAATATATGGGAATGTATAAGAAAAGCCATGTTTATTCTCAGTCTCTCGGGGTAATACAGTGACAAATCTGCTGTGGGCAAGCAGGAGAGAATGCACTTCCAGAAGGAAATGGAAGATTTGGGTACAGCTCATAAATGGCACCACCTGGGTAAAACTTTGTATTTTAATGCCTTGGACCAAATCCATACCTGTTGAGTTTTGATTGATGTTTTACAAAACTGATAGAGGACTACATTAAAAAAAAAAAAAAGATCTTTGCTGAATGCACGCTCCTTGCACATGTGCCATGGGTCACATGTGTGCAGGGGAGCCTGGAAGTGCAATTCCACCCTCCTTGCCTGTGAACAATGTTCTTGTTTGGCAACAGTTGCTTTTATGTGGTTCACTTTAATCCACTTGAAATAATTAAGACCAGACCATTACAGTCGATATTCCTAGTACAGAGGAATTATTGTGCTTTAAAATCCCTGCCCTAATCCTCTTTGTAATAAAACCCTCGTGTAGACAAGAGCCACCAAGCAGATTTTGCTGCTCCTCACTGGTAGCAGGAGTTCATCAGGAGCGTGAATTTTGTGCCACCTCCTCGTGAATAAATATGCAATGTGTATTTGTTTTGGATAGCTGATCCCCAAAAGAAAAGAAAAAAAAAAAAAGGGGGGAAGATCCTGCTTCAAGGCTGAGTTGAGGAGAATTTACAATTTTTTAGCACTGTTGAAGAAGATGGTGGCTCTGTAAGCTTATTGTTTTAAATAATAAAAAAGCAGTATTTGTAGCAGAATCAGACTTGAGTGTTTTTATTTGTGTTAAAGATACTAATGATGAAACATTTCCAGCATCACCAGGACTGTCCCACCCACGCTGCTGCTGTTTGTTGTGTAAATTTATGACAAATTATGGGCAGTGAGCCTGAGGCAGGATTTAAAAATCAACATTTGCAGGACTTTAAAGAGCTTCCATCCTACTGGGGAACAGTTCCCTCAGCACTGAAAATACCCCAGATCCTGAAGTCTTTTGGATGACTGAAAGTGAGGAATTGGATGGGATTTGATCTGTGAATGAAGGTGATACAAAGGAAGCCTCAGGGATCGTTTGCAGGTTGTTTTTTGGAGGATTGTGAGGGTTTTTTCCCAGCATTGGTTGGGTTGTGTGGGGTTGGTTTGGTTTCCTTTTTTCGTGCAGATTCATCAGCCTCAGAAGAATGGGGAACAGGACGTTTGCAGAGATGTGAAAAAGAACAATTCCTGTTCATTTTGTGTTCACAACTTCTCCCCATGCCAAGCAGAAGTGGGAGGAATTGCAGTGAAAGGGCAAGAAATACTCTGTACAAAATATTACTCAGAACAAGGGCAGATTTCCAGTAGAACACAATCTTATCATGAGACTCCTCCTTTGTATTTTAGTTTTGCACCTGTAGGTGCAAAATAGCAAATCTTGGGACAGAGAAATAAATGGGAAAGGTCTTGAATTCTGAATTAAGAGAGATTTCAGTCTTGCTGCTCATCCTCAGAACTTTTGCTGCAGGGGTGGAAGGGAATCCAGTTCCCTTCAAAACCTAAAATTAAACCTTATTAAAGCTAAAATTAAGTTTAATAAGGGCATGCTGGGATGTTCAGGGATCTTTCTGGCATCTAAAATGTGTTTGTGTCCTTCAAAATCCCTTGCTTTGGCGAGTGTTGGGTTCTGTTCCTTTACCTGGGACTCATTACAAAGACTGAGGAAATCCCTGTCTGGGTTTTTCCCAATTTAGCCCAAATAAGATTTTACTTATTTCTTTATATATTTTACATTTTATTACATTTTTTATACTGAAAAGGTTGTAGATGATGCTTTTACTAAAAACTTTACTGTGACATCCAGGGCTCCTGCAGTGATGGAGTTTTTTGTTTTGTAGGACAATGCTTGCTGCAGTCCTGCTTGGTCAAGGGCAACACAAACCACTTAAATTCAGATTTTTATTTTGCGTTTTGTCAATAAGTTTAACAGTGTTTTGTATGTGTGAGGGTTTTCTGAGTGCTCTCAGAGCTTGGGGGTTTTTTATCAGGGTTTGTCAGCTCTTGGACATCTCTTATTAACCCACCCAGCACAAATTTTCATTTCGAGCTTGGCAATTTCTTCAGGACTTTGTTCCAGGGGAGGGTGAGAAGTTCTCCAGGATAATTTCTGATATGAACATAGATGGATTCACCGCATGGACGTTTGTTTCTTCTTTTCTGGCTAATTAAAATACTGATTTGGTTGGGTTTTTTTGCCACCTTGGCTCAGAGAAGAGGCAGATATTTGATATATACAAAATGTTGGTCTTAAAAATTAGAGGTGTGATTAGACTCACTTTAATACCCTGGATTCTTTAATTGTGGGTAGAAATGTGTAGTTAAGTAATGGAATAGTTTTTAAGAGTTTAGTTTTTATGACTTAGCAACTGTGCTTGTGCTGAGAGTTTATCTGTGCTGTCCAGCAAAAGAGCAACTGAAATTTCCTGGAAGAAAAGCTCGAATTTCTAAGGAGCAGTGTCAGCAAAAATCTACATTTGTAATCCCTTAGCAGCCGTGAGAGGTGTTAAAAGTACATTTATCAGCTTGTCGTGTAAGTAACGTTTGATCAATGGTGGAGGGAGTCCTGGTAGGTTTGGAGTGCAATTTGTGACATAAATCATCTTTTTTTTTTTTTAATGGAAGGGGGGAAAGTGTGGCAGTGTGATGTTTCAGCATTATAGTAATGTGATGGGAAAACGTGAGTGGTTCAGTCCTTGAGCCGCAGCCTCAATCATCTGATGTTGTGTGAACACCAAAAGCTTGAAATAATACAACTCTGAGTAATAACGTGCAGAGCGTTCTGCTTTCAGATTGAAAGAAAACACCTTCTGGTTTAAATATCAGCAAAGCTGCTTCTTAGTCCAATATGTGAATGGCTGAACTCCTGACCTGCAGCTTTTTGTCCTTGCTGAGCCTTTCTCTGTGTATCACTCAGGATCTCACTCCTGGGAATGCTGGCAGGACCATACCATGAATTTTAGGATTCTCTTGGAAGCACCAGCCTTAGGTAGGACAACTTGCTTGGCTTGGAAAAAAACCCAATGAATTATTCTCATCCCCAGAAAGTTTCACCCTTTTTTTTTTTTCCCCTTCTTCCCTCCGAGGTTATTGCAGCAAGAAAACAAAAGGATGTTTTCACCCTGTTAAATAGGCTGGAAAATGGGGCAATTGTGTGCGTGGCGCCTCGGTGCTGTTTTGGGAGCAGGGGAACCCCATTAGCAGAGCCAGGGGAGGGATGGAAATTCCTGCAGGAACAAAAGCTGTTCCTTGGGAATGGGGTTTTTGGGCAGAAAGTTCAGCTGCCCGTCGTTTGTAAACGCAGCATCCTTCAGACGGCCCCGGCTGTGGCAGCCACACCATCGGGCCTTTCCTGCCCTCCGAAGTCAATTCGGGATTAAAAACCGGGTGTCTGCTGAAATTTCATCCCTGTAAATGTTGTCTGGCACAGTGGAGGGGGAGGGATCTTCTCTCTGGGACGGAATTTGTCATCAGATAGCAGAAATCGCGGCTGGCTGAGCACCGGGCTGGCACATCCCAGCTGGAATTGCCTCAGTGCACACGCTCCTCAAAGGAGTTCTCCAGTGCTGGCCGTGGGCTTTCTTACCGAAAAAACACAAAAATATTAAAAAAACCCACCCAAACACCCCACAGAATCCCTGGTCTGTTTTACCAGAAGTCGTGTTTGTTCCAGCCTGAATTCCCCCAACAACGCAGGGAAATTATTCCCCGCTTGTGTTTTGTCTGTGGGGATGGAAACCAGCGTGGGAATGTGCCCGTTCTTCCCGTGGCACATGTGATTTGGCACGTTTAATTTGATTTTAGAAAGCAAAAAAAAAAAAAAAAAAAAAAAAAAAACAAAACCTAAAAGACCCCAAAAAACTCAATAAAACAAAAAACAACAACAAAAAAACACAAAAAAAAAACCCCAAAACAAAACAACAACACACACACAGACACAAAAAAAACCCAAAAAACCAAAAAAAACACTTTCTCTGCTTTTTTTTAATGTACTTTTGAAAAACTAAGTTTGGGGTTTTTTTGTAAAACTGAAAAAGGTCAATAAAAGACAAGGAGACAGAGAAAGGTAAATGGCTGGGTGATTGGCTTTTAGCTAAAAGTACACTTACTATTTTTGGAGATATTCTTTAAATACTTTTTTTTATTTCATCAGTCTGTTGTATATTCATAGACTATTATGTATGCTCATACTTTTTCATAAACTAGCTTATATATTTTAGGAGCTGTTTTGTATGGTCTTTTCTTGTTTTGTTTTATTTTTTTTTTTTTAAAGAGTGTATATGGAGTTTGGCTGTGGTTTTGGTCCTTTTTTATTATTGCTTGCAGTTTGGGCTTTGGTCTGTACTTTCTAGAGATGGTAGGTGCTGATAATTAACATTTTAGCAGCAGGGTCTTTATCATATGTTTACTGGAAGTCATTTTAACTAAGTAGACAGTTCAGTTACAAGCATAACTATTTGTTAGCTATTTTACTACTATTTTAAAGTTTTGTTACTAGCAGAAATAAAAGCTATATTTATACAGCAAAGTGATTCTAACATTATGCATACAGCATTTATCTTAATATTTGCGAAAAGCCAATAATATACTATGTATTTATAACAGATTTGACATATTTACCACTTTCTCTGCTTTTTTTAATGTACTTGTTTCTGTGGGTACTTATTTCAGCACTTTATCAAGTGTCTGGAATCAGAGCATTTAGCAATTTCATTGCTGCCTTTAACACCGTGTTTTAAACCAGGCTCAACAATATAAACCCAATTCTTCCAGCAGCAGTTAAAATTGCCTTCAAATGAAAAGTTCAAGGTTAAAATTGAGGTGGTCCTATGCAGCCTTCAGTCTTTGCTCACTCACACAGCCTTTAGTGAAATGATCACAGAAATTTGACAGTTCTGCTGTAAAAAAGCAGCATTGCAGGTTCTTAGTTAATGAGCATCTGTTTGGAATTTTCTCTTTTCCCTGGCTGGGAACCCAGACTTTATTTATGGTCTGCCATTCAAATTCTGACCTGGAGGAGGAGGTGGGATGTGGACGTGGGTTTTCCAATTCGAGGTGAGTGTCCTGATGGAATGACTTGTGAAACGGAGAGGATACAGTCAATTAACAGACTGCTTTACCAACTTTGGCCTTTTGTTCAAGAAGGAAAAAAAGCAGCAATGCTTTGCTTCAGAAGCCTGAAGAAAAGCTTTTTTTTTTTTTTTTTTTTTTTTTCTTCTTTCTCCTCCAAGAAGCAAACACCAAAATGCCTTGCTTTATTTTTTATTAATTTTCCCTCTTCTGCTGCTGACTCAAATCAATTCCCTGTGAAAACAGAATTCTGGCTGCAAATCTGCAGGGCAGCCATAAACAATGTCACTACAGAAAATCTTGTCATCCATAAGCTTAAAAGGAGAAATACTTCTTATTTAGCAAATTGAAGAGTGGTTTATTACTCTCTGAATTTTTTTCCCTTTTCTGTTCTGACTTTAAGCTTAATTCATTGAAAGGTGCCCCAAAACACTTTCAGTATTTTTGTGCATCCCCTGCCAACAGCGTTGTGCTGGGTGATAATAATTTCATAGCACTGCAATAAATTTGCTTTAGATACTCATCTATTGCTGTGCAAGTCAGAGAAATTCCAAACAGTTGGGCAGAAATTGGGCAAATAAACACTCCAAATCCCTTTGTGTGTTTTCTTGATTCAAAGGGAACAATTCTACTCCAAGCCCTGGGATTTTTTTTCTGGAATGATGCCAAGAGCAGTAACTGCTTTTATTTTCTGGGTCGTGGCCACGTTGTCTGTTTGGTTTGTGTGAAAACATCTGTGTGTTACAACTGGAACCTCATTACTGCAAATCTCCTGCCTTTATTTGCTTTTTTGGGGCTGGACGGATGTGGCTCCTGACAGAAGAGTGCCCAGTTCATCCACAGCTCCATCTGTCCCTCTTCCCGATTTCTGCATCTCCATTCACCTCCTGCTTAACCTGGAATGAAGTTTGATTTTATAAACACACAGAACTCATCCTTTCCCATTTGAACTCACCTCCAAAACACGAGGTTCATGGAGGATGTTTTTATCCTTAGATTTACCTCATCAGCAGACAATATAATGGTTTTCCAGCAGTGCTCTGGAATTCAAGTACATTCAAGTAGAGCAGTGTTGAAACCGGTGATCTTACTGTGCAAGGTTCTGTCTTTGGGAGAATTTGTGTATATATTTTTATTTGTGGGTATGTTTTTATTTGTGGATATTTTTTTTTCAGATTTTTTTCCCCCGGATTTTTTTTTCAGAATTTTTTTTTTTCAGAATATATATATATTTTTTTTCTGGATATATTTTTTCCAGGACATCTTTACTGCAGAATGCTGGTACTTACCATAATTATATTGTTTTATGCTACATATGTACCTACTCAAATTATTCTTCTATTGCAAAATGTTGAACTCCAATTTTAGAAGTGTATTTGAATCGTTACTTAGCTTTAAATACATTGGCACTGATAGTTGTCCTTAACAGAGTTATCAATCAATAATTACTCATATGTTGGATAAAATAGGTGCAGAGCTTATTGAGAGTGTTATTTTTCAGTGAGTATGAAGGAAAATAGTTGGCTTTGCGCTGTTTCTTCTGTGGAAAGGAAGAACTTGGAAAATTGAAAAAAAAAGAGATTTTTGATTATTGCATTTTTTAGAATTACATTTAGTGTTTTCAGTGGCAGGCTCTGAGCTGACTGTTCCTGAAGAGGCTCAGTGAGCTCCTGGCAGGAGCTGCTCCATGGACAGTGCTCAGCTTCTCCTGCTCCCAGCAGATGCTTGTTGGAGTCCAGGACATCCCCTTGGATGAGCTGGGACCAAGGAAGGGAATTGGAGCCCTGGACAGGGTGTGGAGCTGGTCCAGGGGGCTGGAGACCTTGGCACAGAGCCCAGGAAAACACCAGGTTTGATTTTAGTCCAGGGGAGAGGAATTGCAAACCACTGGAATGTGAAAACAGTAGTTTAGTACAGCAGAAGATACAAAATTCAGTAGTTTTAGGGTTTATAGAATAAAGGTAAATGGGGACAAGATGGTGGAATTTGGGTGGTACCTCATGTCCTTCTCCTTCTTCCTCGTCCTCTATCTTTTGGGGTGGTGATGGCACAAAGTAGTCAGAGTGGATTGGAGCAAAGTAGAAATGACACTTTTAGTGTGGGCACTGGGCATTGGTGCAAAATAGTAAATAACCCACACGTAGTTATCTGTATAAATGTTAGGGGACATCCCATCTGTGGGCAGTCACCTCGTGTCCCAGCTGCTGTCAGGACCTCGGCTGGGAGCAGAGAAAATTCTGAAGATACCAAATAATAAACAACATGAGAAACCTGAAAACAAACCTTGAGGACTCTGCTTTTTACACCGACGCGACTCAGGGCTTTTAGAGGGCCAAGGACTTCAAACCACCTCAATCTCAGGTGAGGAAACACTCCCCAGGAGAGATGCTTGGCCTTTGGAGGTTCCTGGAGCTCTGTGGCCAGGCTGGCTCCTGGCTGCCCAGGGCCAGCACAGCTCAGGGCTCTGGGCTGACCTCAGCAAGGAGATTAATGGGTTTCTCTTCACTGCTGTCATGAGCCAGCCCAATCTCACCAGACCCACCTGGACAGCCAGGGGCACAGTGTGATTTGACATGGTAATTCTGTGTCACAGCAGAGATCATGTGAGAAATTAGCATTTAGTGCGTTCTCAATGGCTTTAAGGCAATCTCTGGAGCTCTACTGGCTTTGATTTTTGCAATTTTAAATTTTTTTTTCCAATTGAAAGATAAATTTAATCTTCAGGATTAGATTTATCCATCTGTAGGCAGGGTAGAGGCAAGATGGCAAACCCATGTGACAGGTTCAATATCATATTGTAATAAAAACTTGTGTATTGTTCCCTGCCTGCACTCTGATGGAATTCATGCCACTTTCTGCTCTGTCATACTCCCAATATTCATCAGGAACAGGAGGAGGGCTGACAGTAGAAAAATGCAGATGTTTTTTACCACTGCTTGTGGTTTGTGGCTGTTCCAGTCCACCAGGGTCCCTGTCACAAAGCTTCTCCCCTGGCTGGTGGCTTTTTAAATCCACTGTTCCCACTGGGCTCTTTTTTATGTCATCTCTTCAGGTTTGCGTTGTGTCTGTCTGATCATCTGGCAGCTGCAGCCGAAATTTATTTTGCTTGTCCCCTGTCAGAAGTAGGGCACAGTGGCATTAGGAGCCGTTCACTGACCCCAGTGCAATCCCATTCATGCCATTTCTGCTCTCTTCATACTCAAATATTATTTAGGAACGGGGGGAAGGCTGATAACAGAAAAATGTAGGTTTTTGGTTTTTTTTTTTCCCCCTGCCCAGCACTGCTCTGTGCCCTTGTGCTCCCCTCACAATTTCAGGTATTGATAGCAGCAGGTTCTGGGAGCACTGCAGTCATTTCAATTACCAGCTGTAAAGTACTAAAGAAAGAGTTCTGTAAACTACTTAAAGAGAAAGGAAGAACGTTGATTTATTTCTCAGATTGGATTCTGTCCTGGCTTTGGCTGAGATAGAGTTTTTTCCTTCTGACGTGACAGATTCCGAATATATTTTTACCAATTTCTTGTTTCCCTTTCCTCTTTCGATTCCTGTTGTTCACTAAGTTGGAAGGGGATCAGAATTCTCCTTTTTAAATGGCTTAAATTGCATGTTCATTGAAGTAAGGGGAAAATATTTATGCAAATGATGCTGCCTCGTGACTTCTTTTGATTATTAAAACACAGAGAGGAGAAATAATTTCTCTGGTAGAATAACTGATGTTTCCTTTGAGAAATAGAAGCTGTAGATGAAGATTTTGTTTTTTAAGGTCTCTTTCACTTTACTCTCTGCATTCTCTGAGGTTTTATTTTTAATTTTCCTTCCACCTGCCATTATGAAAGTAGTGGTCTGTGATTAATAGATTGGAGGCTGCAAATCAGTGTGCAACTTATTGCAATTAAATTCCATGGGCCAGCTATTTAATTAAATGTTCCATGTGAATTGGAGTCCTTGATTCTGCATGGCCCTAAGGAAATCCACATAATACCATTTGTCAGGTAACCGAGGTTATTTTGATTGCACAGAAATTAATTGTTATTAAGGTCATTAAACATTTAAAATATTCAATGTTTTTCAACAATAGTTAATTTGTTTTTTAAAATGAGAATTTCTTCTGCATTTTGTTGAAATAGTAAATAATTGAAGGTGGAGAATTCTAACAGTGAGTGAAAGAAGAGGTGAGAATGGTGAAAATGGGATGGAAGGAAGGACAAGGCTGTCCTGTGCCAGAAAATTATTAGCACAATTTCTTTGCCATGGTGTTTTAGCCCATTATTCTTATAGATATTTAAATATTATTTATATATACATATTATTTATATGTCTTTAATATATATTGATATATAAATGTCATTTAGATATATTAGTATAAAATATTTCGATATCTAAATATTTCATAAGGTTTAATATCCAGGTGCTTTTGAAGTAAATGTGTGAGAAGGAAACTGGTGAAGCACAGGGAATTCCACAGGGAATAAAGCTGGAGGTTGGGGAGAAAAGAATTGACAACTTCAAAGTTCCTTTAAGAGCTGCAACGTCATTTCTTGAAGTCTGCTACAATCATATTTTAGCCCATAATTGTTTTTTTCAGACTGTGGGGTTTGGGTTTGTCACTGCACTGAGAAGGAGGTGTTGAATCTGTTGTGATTTAAATCAGTGACAACAGTTTGTGCTGTGCAGTGCTGGGGATAAAATAATAATATGAGGGATGAAATAACAGCATGACAAATGCTGCCGTGTCATCAGCACATCCCCTCCCAGCTTGTTCCCAGTTTTAGGCTGTGTATGATCGATTTTACTGGGAAACCAAGACAGGAAACCAACTTTGGGAAGTTCTCCTGACACTGCAGCATCAGTTCCGTGAGTTCACTGATATCATTAGCATACACAGGATCAATGGAAAATATTTTAATTGATTCCAATCTTCAGAGCTTTTACTGCAGTCCACTCAGATCAGACCAAGAGGAATCTTTAGAATTGGAGTATCAGAGGGGATATGTGAGTGTGCGAAGACGAGAATTTGATGATTCCATTGGGATTTTTGTGTCATCTGCTGACACCCTGCACTGGGACCTGTCTGTCTGCAGCTGCTGCTGTGCTGAGCCTCTCCTGAGCAGCATTGCCCAATGCTGGCATCCACAGGGGCAGGAGTTATTTTCAACCTTTGTTATGCAACACAGCAAACCGACTTGTCTCTCTTTTTTATAGTATCTTGTGGGGTTTTTATCTTGTTTTCTGTTAGAGCCAGGATTAAATGCTCAAGAGATGGGTTTTGTGTTCGGACTCAGATGTTTATTAATTCTTGTCTGTGTCACAGTCTCACAAGCTGTGAGCTCTGGCTCACAAAGTGAAAAATGCCTCTGTCTCTCTCTCTCTACAAGGCCTTTTAAGCACAAACTGCCCAATTAAGAAATGACACCTAAATTGTTTTGTCTTTTAACCCAATAACCAACCACCCGTGGCCCACAATGAGGATTTTTCTACCCAATTACAAAATCCCACCCAGACCCAGGAAGGAGAAGGTGAAAAAGGAGGACTGGCCTCCGCCCTAAATCCTCCATCTGGCTTTCTATCTCTATTACTGTATTCTGAACCCTTAAACTGTGAGTTTTGCACCCTGTGAGATCACACACTTCTATCCAAACTCCACAGCCACAATCCCGGGGCTGTCACTCAATTTTGGGAGCCTTTTCCACGGCCTCAGGTCAATGCAGAGTTTGCTGGGGGTCAGTGTGAGCACAGGAACAACAGGATCTTTTTTTCTGTGGACCTTTGCGAGCTGTTGGGTGTTTGATAACCTCTGGCGGTGCTGGGAGATTGCTCTGATGCTGAATCCTGGTGTAGCTAATTGGTTTCTTTGGGATTGTCTTCACTGCACAGACACGAATTCAATCTTCCAGCAAAGCAAAGGAAAGCTAAATCGAGCAGGCTTTAAGCTGAGCTGGTCTGGGAGTATAAAACACAACCTAAATCAGCTCAACAGGAACGGTGGTGTTGAAATACTCTGTGCTGTGATGGTTGTCTCTGGAGTTGGTCTGGCTGGAGAGAAACTTGAGCGCGTTTTGCCAAAACTTGTGAGGCTGACAGAGCTCTGAGGGTTCGGTGTTTGTTCAGTGTGTGGAGAACCTGAGCAGAAAGTGGGGTGTAAAATCCAATCTGTCAGTAAATGAGGATGAGCTGAGAGCGGTGACTGCAGTGGGAGCCAGGCTGTGAGGGTTGGGTTAAGCTTCAAAAATTCGTGTTCCACATGTACACAGGGAGGGAAAAAAACAAAGGAGTGTTAAGATGGAATACAGTTCACAGAGATGGAATTGCTTGGTGCCATAAAATTCCATAGGAATAAAAATCGAGGCAGGAGTTTTGCCAGGGGTGATGTGTGAGTGTTGCTCCACTGAGCTCCTGCTTTCATTTCAGTGACATGAATTTACTTGTGGCAAATCTGCTGCAGCCTGACGAAATATCAAGGACTTTAGTGGCTTTGGAGCTGGGAGGATTATTTGTTGAGGAAAATCAACAGGCACCTGGTTTGTGTTCTTTTGGTGTTCCCTGTGGAAATGATGTGTGCACAGGGAGAATCTGTTGGCATATCTGATAGAACAGAGGGAGAGTTTCCCTTTGTAGCTGCATCCTGCTGCTGATAACTCCGTGAGGTGAACTTTGATCTTGGCATCATCTGCACTGCAGGTTTTTTATACTGAGGCTGCTGCCTTGCCAATGGGGCTCATTGCCATGAACAGTAATTAATTCTAATTATCCTGAGATTCGTGGACGTGGAGACCTCGTTCTTGTATTTGATTTCTTATATTTGATCAGAGAAACTGTGCAAGGACATCTTCCTGACACCAAAGTCAGGCTGTGGGGTTTTTTTTTTAGCTAAGTTAAGGAGCAGATTGTGCTCCCTGAGATGTTTGAAGGGTCACAAAAATCTAGGAATGTCCAAGATCTGTAACTCAACCAGCTTTTCCCAAAGGGCAGCAACATTTCACACAGCCTTTCCTGGCCCAGATTCCCACCTGAAAAAGGCTGTGGAAGGACAGCAGGTTTAGTTTGAGGTGGGAGACAAATTATTCTTGCTGATTGAGGGCAGGTGTTAATTAACCAAAAAGCTTTTTGAGTTGATAAATACCCTGGAATTTTCTGGTCTGGAGTGCTGGGCTTGCAGATCGGGATGTACAGGCAAGAATTGGCTGCTTCTCTCTCATGCAGAGGGTAAAAACTGCTTCACTTTCCTGTAAGATCAAACCTTCTGTGTTGGAAGAATCTGGATTTCTATCCAAAGGTAAAGAGAGGAGTCTGCAGAGCCCAGTCTGGAAGATTTATCCATCTAAAACGGAGCAGAGGCAAGCTGGCAAACCCATGTGACAAGTGCAGTCTCACCTTGTAATAAAAACTTGAATATTGTTGTCTGCCTGCGCTCTGGTGTGTTCCCACTGAGCTCTTTTTTATGTCATCTCTTCAGGTTTGCATGCTTGTGTCTGTCTGATCATCTGGCAGCTGCAGCCGAAATTTATTTTGCTTGTCCCCTGTCAGAAGTAGGGCACAGTGGCATCAGGAGCCGTTCACTGACCCCAGTGCAATCCCATTAATGCCATTTCTGCTCTCTTCATACTCAAATATTTATCAGGAACAGGAGGAAGGCTGACAACAGAAAAATGTAGATTTTTTTTTTTTTTTACCACTGCTTGTGGTTAGTGGGTGTTCCATTCCACCAAGGTCCCTTTCATAAAGCTTCTCCCCTGGCTGGTGGCTTTTTAAATCCACTGTCAGTGCATGAACAGGTCAGACAGGTTCTGCCTGAAAGGAATAACCAGCCCAAGAGTTTTTATTTGTAATTAGGAGAGTGGATGAAAGCAAGGCGTGGGCCCTGCACAGTCAGGATCTGACTGGCTTCTGTGCCTGCAGGGAAATCTCATCTTCCTGCCCGAATTTCTCCAGCTGCCACAGAGGTGGATACTTGCCTCAGGTGAAAACTGAATATTCGTGTTTGCACTGCTCCTTGCAGACAGAAATTCTGCTCACGTGATATTTCTGATCTGTCTGTATTCAGTGTTAGAAAATTCACCTTTTAAAAGTAAAAATCCTGATCACGTGGCTTCGGTTTAGGTGCATTCTTCTCTTTATATATAATAAAAAAATTTATCATTTCTTCCACTGTGTTCTGGTGTTTAAGTGTCTGACTTCAGAGAAAGCTCAAGGTAGTGAATTTTGAATTTGTTCTGAGACAGAAGATCTCCACGGGGCTGAGTGCATTTGGTGAATGGGACACCAAAGGAGAAAATGGATTTTGACAGTTTATCCATCTACACTTGTAAAAAGTTGTGCTGTTCTGCCCAACCCAAACATTTTTGGCACTTCACAATCGGCCTTCAAAAATGTTCAGTTCAAAAGTTTTCACCCATTTCCAGTTCTGAACTCGTGGATTCGCCTTGATCTCTAATTTACATGATTTTTTTTTTTTAGATTTAAAAGCTGGAAAAAAACCTAATTATGTGCAGTATCTTCATGTGCCCATGGGAGAAATGAGCCTTTAAGAAAAGCATCAGCATTGCAAAACTTGGCAATATTATGGAGTTGCAACATAAAGAACCTGGAGGGGAAAAAAAAAAAAAAAGGAGCAATACTCTTTAAACATTTCTATATTTTAAAAATTATATATTACAAGATTTATTCTGAAAATTGATTCCTAAGACATGTAAAGAATAGAGTGTCCCCTGCTCAGGATTTGGGGCTTTTTATTAAATTAAATTCATTAATAAATTAACGTTTATTGCAGAAAAAAGTGTTAACTTTATGAAATTATTAATACAGTTATTTTATACACAGTTATATAAATGTCAAATTGTTCTTATCAATGTTGTTGATTAGGATTACATTAAATATGAATTTAATATATAAATACAAAGATATCACTTTTAATTTAAACACCAGTATACAGGCGTTAATATCAAAATATTAATTTAAATATTTCAATGAATGTTTGAAATTATGATTGAAATGCAGCAAAGCAGCTGGGCAGGGCGTGTGTGAATTCTGGAGCTGCAGGAGCAGCTGCCCAGGGCTGACACAAACTCCATTTGAAGGTGCTGAACTGGGGGTTTGGGCTTTGGTGGGTGTCTTTCCCTGTCTGTCTGTCCAGCAGATGAACCCCTGACACCAGGGATGTGCCTCCTCCTCCTGGCCCAGCCCCTGCACTCGGCTTCATGTGACACTAAAATTCCTCCAACTCCTGCAAGCAGCAAGCCCAGAAGTTTTTGGCAAGAATCTGATTTATGTAATTAGCCCAGCTCGTCACCTACAGTTGATTTTTTAATTTTTTTCCTTGCTTGGGAATCAGGATTTGCTGATAGGGGAATTTCATCTCAGTGGGACCATTAGAACTTTTTCCTCTTTAGCCACCAGTCTGACACAAAATAATCCCTGTTTTACTCTTGTCCTCTGGAAGGAGGTGGACGAGACTTCTAGTACACCCAGGAATATTTATTTTTCCAGCTTTTTGGAAAGAAGGTGGAATATCACTGAGTAAGAGAAGCAAACATTGAGTCCATGCATCTGAGAGCACCTGGAGCTCAAGAGAAAGGAAATAAAAGGTCAAGAAGAAAAGGATGGAGACAGGGAGAGATGAGGGGGTGCTCTGAGGGTGTGATGTGTCACTTCATTTTTGGGATTCCAGCATCCCATGACTGAGGATTTTTTGGTGCTGTGTGTGCTTTGACCTAGGGAATTTAAAGCCAGGAAACAGGGAATTTTAAAACCTGGGTCATGAAGAATTAATCTTTGATGAGGAAATTTGGTGAGACAGGATGGGGGACTCCGGGTAAGGTGGCATTGATGGGAAAAGTTCTTTTTTCAGGAAGAGAGGGATGGGTTTAGGGTGGTTGGAGAAGACAGCTTGAGGAAGGTGTTGAGACTGTTGGAAGGTGAGGGAGGAGCTTGTAGGTGAGTGAAACGGGATGTTAAGATGGAAAATATTTTAGTATTTTAAACTATCTCCAGGCTGAGGAAGTTTTGGGAATATTTGGAATATTTGTTGCATTTAGGACACGCTGAATTTCAGGAAGTGAAGGAGTGGTGAATGTGAGCACCACGTTTCCCTTGCGGGGAAAAAAACCTGATACAGCCCCACAAATCTGCACAGCCAAGCCTTTTTTTTTTTTTTTGGTGGTTAAAATTTGGTAGCTGTAATCCTTTCTGCCTCTGGGTTAAAAAACAAGCCAAGTGCTAAGACATGACAAAGCTCAGGTTGTGCTCACTGCCATTTCCTGCAGCACCTGGGATTCCTCATGGGATGCTGAGGACAGCCGGTGGCACAGGCAGTGCTCACCAGAGGCAGATTTTGATGATTTTTTGGTAAATGAAAAGCCAAAAATTTGGTTTAGAGAATGTTTTTAAAGGTGGTGAGTGATGGTTGTGTGATCCCTAAGAAAACCAGGGTAGAGCTGGCAGAGGGGAAGTGATGGGAAATGTAAATACAGACTTTACTGGTTTGTCAGAAAGCTGGAAGTTAACAACAAATAAATGTCTCTTTTAATCCAGGAAGTGATGGGAAATGTAAATACAGGCTTTACTGGTTTGTCAGAAAGCTGAGTAACAAATAAATGTCTTTTTAAATCCAAAACGTGAAACACCCCCCCCCCCCTTTTTTTTTCTCTATTTCTTTTTAGAGTGAAAACAGCAAAAGCACAATTTAAAAAAAGCTAGTGTTGATTCCAGTGAGAAATAGTTTTGGTGGGGAATTTTCAGCCTTCTCCAGGTTTCATTTTTGGAAGGAGAAATGCCTCGTGTACCTGCAGAATTGGAAATGGTGACTTTGATCCATTGGAAAAAGGGTTTCAGCTTCCACTCCCTGCATGGCTGGTGAGCAGCAGTGTTGGGAGGCTGGAGCCTCCCAACACTGGAGCAGGGGGAGAGTTTGTCACTGATTTTGTGAAGTTTTTCACGATTATTTCGCTATTTCTGAGACCTGAATTTGTCCTTCTGGACAGCAAGGACATCCTCTGCAGGATTGAGTGGAATCAGGATAATTTATACCATTCCACTTGTGTGCTACAGAACCATGCACACAGTCATGTGTGTGAACAAATGATATATTATATAGTTATATAATAAAACAGACTCTTTTTATATTGATATTTTAAATAATTCAAAGGCGTTGTTCTTTTCCATGTTTTCTTTGTTTTTTCTTTTTTTTCCTTCTGTTGATCCAGAGGACACCCCTCAGCATCCTCAGCAAAGGTTCTTTGAGTGGCTGGGTTTTTGTGAGCACTAAAATTTGGGATAAGTAAGAGTGTGTTTAAGATTGGTTTTGTGTTCTTTTTGGGGTTTTTGTTTGGGTGGGTTTTTGTTTGGTTCGTTTTTTGGTGTGGTAAAAAAATATTATTAAGATCAAATACTTTTAAAATAATAGAGAACAAGATCCTCAATTGGAAAAGAACAGCCTTAGAGTTTGAATGAAATCTCATTTTCATTTAGTGGAGTAGGTTGCAAGTTATATAATTGGGTTTTGCAATAGGTACTTATTAATATTTTAATCTTAAAATTCGGGGTGAGTAATTGCTGTGATGTGCAGAAGCCCAAATTATTTTGTTTCTTAAGGAAAGCTGTGATTGATTTTAGTGCCTGGACAGCATTGGGAATGCTGCTTTTATCTCATTTCTAAGGTGATTTTAATTATTGGAATATTCAACAAGCAAGGTCGGCTCTACGTCTTTACATTTGTTGACATCTAAGTTCAATTAGGCCCTAGATATATATTTATATATTTATATTAAAAAAGTGTATTTTATGTCTTGCCAAGTGAGCTATAAGGGGAAATGTTTTCAAAGACTTTAGCAATCTCAGAGCTCTCTGCTTTATTTCTAAACCCTATAATTAGTGGCTTCTGCAAACTGGATTTGCTTCTTCCCAAAGCTGAGGGATATGCACGGTAATTTTGAAATCTAACCTCTAAACACGGGCTGGCTCCTCATTTTCCTAAGCTAAAAGTGGTTTAGATGCCTGAGCATCAAGCTGACTTAAAATAGGCTTTTTTTTTTCTTTAGTAATCACTCTTTTTTAAAAAAATTTCTTTTTTTTTATCCTCTCGTTTCTCATACTGGAAGAATATAAAGTAATTTTTTTGCCCTGCTGCCACAGTATCAGGGCATGGCATTTGTTTGCATCTGGAGGCTCTGGTGGTGTTCGAGACTCTTTGTAGTTCAAGTTGAATTATGTTTGTGATTATCATCAACCCTTCAGAAATTTAAATTAGTATGCAAATAACGGTTTAAAGATTATCAAGTTTTTAATTAGCACATAACAATTTTCCCACCCAGATAAACTAGATTGATCTGTTGTGTGCTTTAGCTGCGTTTTTTTGAAGTGTTCTAAGAAAACAAAAAGAGAAAAAAAACACCAGCAAGCCGAGAGCTGCAAGACACCAGGGAGAAATGGACAATATTCTTGATAAACCAGAAATCTCACCCAGCACCTCGGTGCCTATTTTATATATTCACCCAGAATTAAATGTGATTTTGGCCAAAAACCCCACAAAAACCTTACAAGGGAGAGCTCTGTCTGTGTCCTGCCTTGGGTTCTGCCTTTCCTGGAAAAGGACAAGGAGAGTGTTTAGTTTGGAGACAAATGATTCTTGCTGAGGAGGGCAGGTTTTAATTAACCAAAAAACTTTTTGAGTTGATAAATCCCATGGAATTTTCTCATCTGGTATGAAATAGCTGGTCCTAAACCGCTCAGTATTTACAAGCAAGTGATGTGAAATTTTGATTCACCATCACAGTGAGCTGCTGTTTAAAGATCTGTGTGTCTTTAAAGAAGTGAGTGGTACAGAACAAGAACTGCAGTACAGCAAGGCATTTTTTAAAAAATAAAATTAAGGAAAAATCTTTTAAAAAATCCATCTGCCAGGCCAGACAAGCCATTACCATCTCTCCCTGGGCCCTACAAGTGCTTCCAACTCTGGGCATTCTTAGGCATTGCTGTATTTTTGGTTTTCCTGGCATTTTGTTCCGTGGAGATTCTTATAGTGAGTTACCCAGCACTTTGTGACATACACTCATAAATAAAAAAAATGAAATTAAAATAAACACATTTCTTCACTAGATAATGCTGTGCTTGTTTTTTTTTTTATTTTTTTTTAAGCAGCATTCCCCAAGTTTAGGTTATGACAAGAATGACAGAATACACAAATTATTTTGTTACAAGTCGATTTTGGGTGTAAGCTTCCTATTTCAGTCTTGAGAAGCTCCAGTGACAATTAAAAAAGCACCTTTTGTGTTCTGTAATGTTGTTGAAACCTTTAACTAGGGGACAGGTAAAACAGGAAGGCACCAGCTTGAGCTCAGATGCTGTCCTTTGTGGAGCTTTCCTTAATTATTGATTTATTTTAAGGGAACAGGTAGTTTGGTGTGATTAAAATCTATTTGCAATGCAACTTTATGATTAAGGGAAAAAAAAAAAAAAGTGGAGGAATGCAGATGTGAATAAATGATGTGTGTTTTGATATCTTCTCTCCATGGTGTGAGTGCTTCATGCTTTGTCAGAAGTGTGTGGAGTTACTTTTTGTGGTGTGTGAGTCAGCGAGGGAAGAGCTGTGTGTGCGGATCCCAGGCACAGCTGAGACTGCTGCTTGCAAGGAACTGGAAATGTCATTTTCCTTGTCCTTTCCAATGCCTTCTCTGGGTTTGCTGTGTGTTCAGTCCATTTCAGCTCTTTTTTCCTCATCACACCTGAATGGATTTCAAAGCAAACACCGCAGCTTGCTTCAAGGAGAGTTTTTGTTTTGGCTTTTTCCTGCGCAATGTGTGTTTAACAGATACAAGAGCAGAGATGTTGGGGGCAGCTTTTCCCACTCACTGCAGTGGAAAAAGAAAAGCCTTTTCCTTCAGGCACATCGCCACCTAGCAACCCTCAGCTTGAATCTGCCCTTTTCTTAGGGAAAGGAAAAAGGTAAAACCTGTTTTTAAATGTTCTTGCTTTATTCCTCCCCCTCCTCCTCGGCGTGCATTGAGGTTTTCAGTTGGTGCCTGTCTGACCTCAGGAGCTGCAGCTGATAATGAATTACCTGCTCAAAATTGGAATTATGCTGAGCAGCAGCTCTGTGTGGCCACTCAGACATATCAGAGTAGGTCTCACCTCTGTAAATGCCATTTTTTCTCTCAGTGGCAGAACTGGTCACTGTTTCAAGAGTTGCTCTCTGCTGATGATCCTCATGGGTGGAATTTCAGTTTTCTCCCATCTGTGGGGTTGGTTCTTAGCTTGTGTTGCCCATTTTCCCCCTGGAAGATGTTGTGGAGTGCAGGCACAAAAGGCATTTTATTTTCTCAGAGGGCAGAGGGAGGAAAGGGTCGAGAAGGGCAAAAAAAAAGGCAAAGCAAAAAGCAGCCCCTGTATGTTTGTGATGCTCTAAAGCAGCCCAGTGCATGTTCAAATGCTCTAAACCCCATCTAAACTCTCACTGTCAAATCTGATATCACACACTTGATTTGTTAAGAATTTTTTCCCTACAAAAACCCAGGTGAACAAATAATGTCCAGTTGTAAGTATTTATTTTTACACGAAGTCCTGTTATTGCCAGTAGTGCCCTACCTGCTCTTTTTGCATGCCATACTTTGCTTTTGGTGCCTCCTGAGGCGGTGAGACATGCTGTGTGCAGACTGAATTTGCTTTCTGTGTGTTGAAGTTGTGAAAAATGAGATTCACTTTTTGGTAGATTTTAAGAAATAGGTTTTAATAAAAGATAAGACAATTAGGAGATAAGGAAAAAGCAAAGTACGGCATTTAGCCAAGTCCATAAATTGCTATTTCAGAGGCTTTCTTTAAATACCCTTTCTGTTGTATCAATCTGTTGAATATTCATATTTTTCCATAAACTAGTTTCCATATTCCAGGGACTGTTTTGCATGGCCCCTCCTTGGGTCTGCCTTTTTAGAGCTGCGTGTTTCTTGGCTGCGTCTTCATTATCACCTCCAGTTTGGGCTTTGGTCTGTGCTTTCTTCAGATGGCAGATGCTGATAGCTGGTGTATCAATAGCAGAGTCTTCTTTATATGTTCATTGGATGATATTCCGGCCAAACAGACTGGGATACAAGCATACTATATCACTACTACCACTATGCCTAATTTTCTTTACTAACAGCAGAAATAAAAACTTATATCCTTACCACAAAGTTATTAATCGTATAGCACACACCTTGGGAAAAGCCAACTTTATAATAGTCATTTATAACAAAGCAGAGGGGATCGCTGAGAGGCTGCTGCCTGTGCCCTGCTCGGGGGGATGGATAATTAGAATAAAATGCCATATAAATGCCCCTGGAGGCCGTGGCTGTCCCGTTACCTCTAGAGGCTGCTGTTGTGTTAGAGTTCAGTGGGCTCCCAGCTGGGATCCCCTGCCAGGAGTGTGCAGTCCTAGAGGAAATGCTCCAGACCGTGAGAGGCACAGATAGCTCAGCTCTGTGTTTGCAGCTATCAGGATGCAGAAGGAACTGATGAAAACCAGCTTTTTTTCCCTGGCCTGCTGATTCGCTGATTGTTGGTTCCAGTTCAGTGGAAGATCTCTCAGACTGAGGAGCAGCAATCTGAATTGAGGATTTGCTGACAGGAACCAAGTGCTTTACACTGACCCTGACAGTATTTGAGGTCTGCTGGACTTGGATTCGTCGAGCTGATAAAATTTTCATTCAAAGAAAGTTTTCCTAAGAATTTGAATTTTGGGTTTAAAATGCAATGTTAAGTGCTAAGTTTACATTGATAATGCCTCCCCCACTCTTTCACTAGGCATTGCCTTGTTTTCAGCATAGATATTTTAATTTAGAAGTTCAAGAAGCTCTCGGTGTTTGGTCCAGTTTATTATTATTTATTGTGAACCATGTTCATTATGCAACATTTGACAAGTCCAATCAGAGTTCGTACTGAAATGCTGAAAGCCATTCACCTACCAGGGATCATTACTGCCTAAAAACCTGCACACCAGTGACTGCTGGTCTAATAAAGAGGAATTAACTCCTTTATTAGTGTCTGGACAGCACATCCAAGTAGTCAGTGGTTTGTGGACAACACCCAACCACACTTTTCCAAACAGCTTGGAGAAATATGAAACTTTGAATATAGAGAATTCAAATTGGAATTTGTGCACCCCTGTCTCACACAGCACTGCTCTAAAGGAGTTTAAATGGTGTTTTCTTCCTCATCACCGACCCCTCCCATGAAAATTTAAGTATTTGAAAGTGAAAAAATGGAATACTTAGTGTCCTTCCCAAGCACCAAATAAATGTGTTGCATTCATGTGAATTCGGGGACACTCTATGTTGAAAACTGTACCTATCAAAATACCTAAAACTGGTGAGCAACTTGCATTTCATGCTGAAGAAATGTGCCTCTCTTTTTTTAATGTTGTTGGTGTGAATTTTTATTGTTGTTTATGTCTTCGAGGGCTCAGATTTCTCTTGATGTCTTTGTTAGATGGCTGTTTTAATTTGATGGATTTGTGTAGAGTATCTCTGAGCATGCACAAATATCCAAAACTTCTCGTGTCTTGCTTAAAAACCACCATACACTACTCTTTATTAAAGATATTTCTCTTTGTAGAAGATATTATGGGCTGCTTTGGTCTGTGTGGTTGTAACTTTTCCAAAACAACTGCAACTTTTTATTAGATACTATTCAAGGAATGTGCTGTTACCTCAGCATTGTGTATCTCAGGTAAGGAGAAACCTTTATGTTCTAGGCAATCTTCCTTAGATTATTCAGTAAGACACCAGCAGTAAATTTAAAATACCCGTTCTTACTGAAATACCCAGCGCCAAGGTGCCGTCACAAAGTGTTACTCTGTGAGTTGCCTCTGTCCTGTCATCCCTTCCCTTCTCTAGCAGAGGGGAGAAGTTCTCAGCGTGGAAATTACAGTGTTTTGCTGGTTCTGCCCTTTGGTGTACCATGACGATTCCCTATCCCAGACGGGCAGGGATGAGATGTGCTCCAAGCTGCAGAGGGAAAATTAGGATTCTATTCGCGTTCTTTAGTTCTCTTTTCGTATCAGCCGCAGGAAATGCAGGCTCTGGTGCCCATCAGGCTCGCACATGCTGCCACCCGCCCAGATGTTCTGCGCTGCTGGCAGGATGTTGGAGCACATCTGTGCGAGCAGCTTTGTGCTCCAGGTCGGGACGGCACAAGGGCAGCCCACATCCTGAGATGAGAGAGCTGCAGCAGTCTCCGTCATCTCTGTCATCTCAGCCGGCAGCTGCTAAAGAGCCAGAGCCCGGGATGTGTGACCACTAATAGCCCTTAAAAACTCCCATCTGGCCGTGCCCTGATGGAATTGCAGCAATGCGTGCGATGCCTGGTTACATGCACAGAGAAAAACCTTTTAAAACTATTTATATATAAACTGTATACACGGGGAAATAGCCGCTGCCTCACGCCTTTTATTTTAATTGTCTCTCTCATTCCTGTGATTCCATTTATCATTCCTGCCGTGCCGTGCCGTGATTCCATGTCTGCTGTTGCCGCAGAACCGCATTGCTTCTCGCTGCAAGGCGCTGAGGCCGTGCTGGGGAGCGAAGAGAGGCAGAATTAGTTTTAACTAAAAGAAGCAGCAGCCGCCTTCCCCCCCGAAGCCGCCCGTGCCCGGAGGAGGCCCCTCAGCGCCGCTTCCTCCCCTCGCAGCCGCCTCCTCCTGCCGCTGTTTCCTGTGCGGGCGGCTGTGACGCGCCGTGCCCTCCCTGTTTCCCTGTCTCCCTGTTTCCCTGTCTCCCTGTTTCCCCGTTTCCCCGTTTCCCTGTCTCCCCGTTTCCCTGTCGTTTCCCCGTTTCCCCGTTTCCCTGTCCCGGTCCCGCCGCTCCGTGCCGGGCGCTGCGGATCGCCCAGCGGCGGCGGGCGGCGCGTGCGCGGGGCGGGCCGGGCCGTGTGGGCAGCGGGGCCGCCGGGCAGTGCCGGCCACTGCCGCTGTCAGCGCCGGCGCTCGCAGCGGGCTGCGCGCTCCCTGCTGCCTGCCTGCCTGCCCCGCCGCCTTCGCTTCGCTTTCACGCCTTTTTTAGTTTTAATTATTATTTTTTTTAAACTTGGAAGAACCTTTGGGAAGCCCCCCCGCGCACGGCTTCTCCTCCGGCCCGCAGCGCGTTCTCCTCGCGTTCTCCGGGCTGTCGGAGCTCGCTCCCCCTGCCCGACCCGCTCCAGGCTGGGCCTCTGCTGGCGTTTGGAAGCCGGGGGCGCCTCGGCACCGTCTGCCTCCCCCTCCCGGAGCCGCTCCTCTCCGCCAGCCCGATAAATGCTGTTTATGAGGATGGACCTGTTGAACTACCAGTACTTGGACAAGATGAACAACAATATCGGCATCCTGTGCTACGAAGGTAACAGTGGCTGGCCGCGGGAAGGCGATGGTGCCGCCGCACGGGGAGGGGACGGATCCCTGGCACGGGCGGGATGGATCCCTTCAGGGATGGATCCTTCTCGGAGCGCTGCTCGCTCTTGTTTGTCCGCGGGGATGTTTTTGGAGATCACCGGTGCGGGACGCCCCACGGGCCGTTGTCTGAGCTTTGTTTCAGGGCAGAGATTTCTTTCTTTCCATGTGATTTTTTTTTTTTTTTTTTTTTTTTTAAGACAAGCCGCGTTTTCAGCGCCAACTTTCCTTTCCCTCGCCGGCGGCACTGCTGGCACTAAGGGCTGGGGGCCGGGCGGGGGTTTGTCCCCTGGGGTCTGTGTATCGGGGTTTGTCCCCTGGGGTCTGTATATCGGGGGTCTGTGTATCGGGGGTTTGTCCCTTGGGGTCTGTGTATCGGGGGTCTGTGTGTCGGGGGTTTGTCCCTTGGGGTCTGTATATCGGGGTCTGTCCCCTGGGGTCTGTCCATCTCTCCCGGCGCCGCGGGGCTGGGCCGCGGCCGGACACGCGTGGGCCCGGCCCGGCCGCTGTCGGGGCCGAGTGTCCGGCGTTTGCCCGCGGGCCGTGGCCATTGTCCAGTGTGTCCCTGGGCCGTGGCCATGGTGCGGTGTCCGGTGTGTCCCCCGTGTCCCCGGGCCATGGCCATTCCCCGCTGTGTCCGGTGTGTCCCCCGTGTCCCCGGGCCGTGGCCATTCCCCGCCGTGGCCGGTGTGTCCCCCGTGTCCCCGGGCCGTGGCCATTGTGCGGTGTGTCCCCGGGCCGTGTTCAGTGTCCCCCGTGTCCCCGGGCCGTGGCCATTCCCCGCCGTGGCCGGTGTGTCCCCCGTGTCCCCGGGCCGTGGCCATTGTGCGGTGTGTCCCCGGGCCGTGTTCAGTGTCCCCCGTGTCCCCGGGCCGTGGCCATTCCCCGCCGTGGCCGGCGCTGGCCGCTCTCCGGGCCCTGCCGGGAAGGCGCCGGAGGTGCCGGGGCAGGATCAGCTTTGTGAATCTCGGCGGAGTTTTCTCTACGTGCGGCTGCGAGAAGCGGTTATGGCTTGGCTTTGCCTGGAGAGAAAGGCACCACTGAGCTAATTCGGCTTGGCAGCGGGGCTGGGTTTGCTATAGCCACACACAAGCGCCGCGAAAAGCTTTTCTTTTTTTTTTTTTTCTGATTCAGCAGGAAGGTTTTCCATGTTCGTTCGGAAAATAAACTTGCTGGAGTTGTCAGGAAAGAAACAATGGGGAGCGTACACGGGCCGAGGAGATAGCTGTTCACACTGCTCCCAGAAAGGCTGATACAGAACTCAGGGAGCTGAATGTCACTGGGGAAATGCCAGTCTTTGCTATCCCTGAAGCAGCATGGCCATGTTCCTGCCCTTCAGGAAGTGCAGGGGCTCCCTGTTGTGCTGTTAATATCTTTGTTTCTCCTCCTTTCCTGCCTTTTCTTTCCTGTACAAATATATGTATATTCATTTGGATATATACGTATTTGTATATATCTGTTTTACAGCAGATTGAGCTGAATAACACAGAGCTGGCATTCCATGGAATTGAATTCTTGCTTTGTTAGAGCAAGAAAACTTGTTTAAAAGAAAACAAAAGAAAAACAACTTTCAGGATCCCATAACTTTTTGATTTCAGGATCCTTTAACTTTTTCACCGCTCTCTGCAGTAATTAGTGTTTTCTTTGGAAGCAGTTGGTAACTTCTAATGAAGACCGTGGAATTTTATGCAAAGCTGTATTTATGTAATCCATCTTTCTGAGTGTTTTGTTGACTAAGTTTTTGTTGCCCTGTAGTTTTGGCTCATTAGTTCAATTCATTGTTATTATGTCCAATATATATGGAAGATTCTTTCCAGCCTCCTTTTTAATTCCCCACCCTCTTCTCCAGTAATGATTATTTAACCAGATCTTAGCTTTAATAGTTCAAAAGCAAAAGTACAGCTTAAGGAATACACTCTACTGAGGCAGTTTTTGTTTAGGTTAAATATCTGTTGCTATTTTCCTTCTTCTGGAAGTTAACATTTTTCATACTAAAATAAACACACAGAATGAAGAGAAGAAAAGCAAAACTTCAGTGGTGTTTATAGTGACGTGTTTATATCGTAATGGTTTGAAAAGTGTAAACACTGGCAACATCTGCTCTGAACTCAAAGGGTGTTTTAGAGATGCCTACAGATCTTCCAGGCCTCTGCCATAGTATTTATTTTATAAGTGAGTTGTGTCAGCAGCCATGGATCTTGTCTTTCCAGGGACACTGTGGCAGTAGTAATGATATTGACAACAAAACACCCTTTCAAACTCAATTAATTAGGATTTATTGGAGGTCACACTTGAACTACTTATAAATTGATGCCTTTCTGAAAAGTACTTTTGAAGGTGTAGGAGAGGATACAAATGCATTGTGTGGTGGGAAAACAAGTTTGAAATTTCAGAGGAAAGAATGATGGGCCTAGAGGCCTCAGGAAATAGATGGCTTCCTTGTTCCTTTATATTCCTCTTGAAACATTTGGGTTTGGGTTTTGAGATGATTTCTGTGCTGGTGAGATGTGTCAGTGTGTCTTAGGAAGTTTACTGGTGCTTTTACTCTCCTGGCACTGGAATGGTTGGATTTGCAGCAGCCTGTGGATCAGAGATGTGTTGATACGGAAGAAATAGGAAAAAGTTCCTCCACTGTGAGCATTTGGCAACCCTTTAGTTGGACATGGAGCAGAGGAGTGTGATTTGCATCCTGAGAGGAATCCTGCTTTTTCTTGCCCAGCAAGAGTCCCAGATAGCAATTTGTTATCTGTGAGCTGCAGGCTGCTGAGTTAATGCCAGCCCTGGAGAGCCTTCCCTGCCTGGGAGGGGAGCATCCCAAAGAGCTCTGCTGTGCCTTGTCTCAGCCATTCATGGTCACACTCCAGAGTTTTCAGCATGGGAATACTGTCCACGTGCTGTTTGCTTTATTGAACACATCTCTGATTTTGGCCCACCCCCCATCTGGGGGAAGAGGAAAAATGGTGATAACACAGATGTGGGCAGCAGAATGTCCTTCTGCTGGGGCTGGCCTGGGAATGGGAGAGCTGGAAATTCTCCCATGAGTTATTCAAAAGTGAGGCTGTGCTGCAGGTTTGGCTCTGCAGGTGAAACCTCACCCACAGTTGACTGTTTTCTCAAATGTGGGATGAGTTCTTATATTTTTTGTTGGGAGGTTGGGTTTCTAATGGGTCCTAAAGGTGTCTTTGTAGCCTCTTGCAAATTTCTGCACACTCAGGTAATTAAAACAGCCACAGCCAGGAAAAGGATTGTAACCAGAAATGTGGGGAAAGAGTTTTAGAATGGGGGTCCATAACTCTGAAGCACAGGATAAAGCCATTTGCCTTCCTCAAGGTTGGTTGTTTTACGCTGATTATTTGTGTCCTTTGGAGAGTTTTCTTAATCTCATTACTAGCTTTGAGCCCCCATGATGCCCCATGGAAATCTCAAATCCACCTGATGCTTTTGGAGGAAAATACAAATGGTTTTTTAACCCATAAAAAAGACATTTGAGTTTCATCTCCCTCTCCAGTGAAAGAAAATGTTTAAATCATTCAAATGGGAATGTTAGTCCTCACCAATGGAAAATGACAGTTATGTTAGTGATGATCAACCATTCCAAGCAATTTATTGTAACAGTTCTGGTGCAATGGGAAAGAAAAGAAGTAATTAGAGAATTGTTGCCTTGGCATCTGGCTGCTCATCTTTAGCGTGAATACATCTGATATTCTTCTACTCAACATTTGCTGCCAGTGATCAACAATGGCCAGTTTAATGAGCGGATCTTTGAGATCATTGTTTTCTTCCTTAATGAGCTCAGGGTCATGGGGGAGCTCCCGGAGCCCTGGCCGAGGTGCAGAGGCCAGGGAGCAGCAGCACTCCGGGGCAGGCTGGCATTCCCTATCAAATGACAGCCACTTGATCCGGGCAGCTATTGCAGGGCTGCAGCATCTGCAGCTTGCTTTTGTGGTGGAAATTCACTTCAGGGCAGCTCAAACATTCCCCCTCAGCCCGGTGTGGGAGGGAATGGGCTGCTCAGTTAAACAGAACACAGCACAGGTGATGCTGCTCTTTGACTCCAGCCAGTTCTGGCTCCTGCTTTCCCACGGAATATGCATGAGGAGGTGCAGTCTCCAGGCGGATTCATTTCATTCTGTTTATCACAGATGGTGCTGTGTTGGAAGGCAGATTGCTGCTTTCCTTCCTCTCTCTCTCTCCCCGTTTCAGATGCTCTGGGTTATTGCTGCATTCTCAGGGCTGGAACTGCTGTGCTGGGAAAGGTATAAAGAAATGCAATAAGATGCTAAGAAATCCCCCAGGCATGTTACTTGGAGCACTCAAAATAGTTATGCAGAGTTCTCTGGATAGTCCAGAAGACTGGGATTTTTTTTTTTTAAATGAAGAAAATTGGATCCAGATTTCTAGCAAAACACCCCTTTTTGGTTTCAGGACAGCTTTCATTAGTTAGTGGCATATTACATAATTATTTCACTGACTTCCTGTAAGGCTGGAGCATTCTTGGCTTGCAGAGCTGGGTGTCCTCTCAGGGCACTGCAAGGCATCCTGAAAATGTGTCTGTCTTCCCCAAAAGATGTTTGCTATAACATCCTGCTAACTTCGTTTGCTTTTTAATAAAATGCAACGTGTTTTCTGCAGTTCTAAAGAAGAGTTTCCATCAGCTTGCTCTGCTGACCTTGCATTTTTCTCCTTCTCTAACGTCAGTTTTCCTATTAACTGCAAAGTTTGGGTTAATTTCTAAATCTGTAAAATGCCTTAAAGCACTTTTCTTCTGCAAAGAATTGGATAAGAATCTCCTTCACGGCGAATTAGGTGTTCTTATTTGTAGTGCAGTGTAAAACTTCTGTTCAAAGCCATGTAAATTAAGATGCACCTACAGAATGGTTCCCCATTTATAGAACTTTCTGTGGGTTTTGCATTTTCAATCTCTTTCATCTGCAGGAAAAAAACAAAGGGCCCCAGCTTCACAGTTGGGCTTTCCTTGCTCATTTCCTCCTAGCATGAAGTTGGGAATATCCTCTTCAGGACTGACATCAAAATTTGGTTTATTTTCCTCGTTCATCAAAGGCAGGATAGATTTAGGTCATACTTTAACTTTTTTTTTTTTCCCCTGGAGTTCTGTTGTTCTCACCCTAGATGCTAGTTCAGCATTTGTACTGAGAACTCAAACAAGGAAATTAAAAACCCAAATATAATAGAGTGTTATCCCACAGCTTTCTGGAGATAAGATAGGCAGCATATTTTTTTTCCTGAGATAAAAGGTAGTGAGGTTTGTAGCAGTAAGTTGAGTTCTGTGTTAATGAGCAATTTGCTTAAAGGCTGTAACTTGTTACTCACAAGTCAAATTTGTTACAGTGCCAGGTCTCTTTGGATATAAATCCAGGGATTTTAGGAGACATTGAAAAAGCTTAAATTGCTCCAGAGTTTGAACAATGCACTGCATTGTATGGAGAGCTGTTAGAGAAAAAATAAAGCTTCAACAACAGTCTTCATTGTGTGGCATCTAAAATTATGAATGAAAAAGTTCATCCATATGTATTGGCTTTGCCTTTTTAAAATATCTGCTTTGCATGAAAATAGTTGTCTATTAATTTCTTCTTGAGGTTTAATACAGATGGGCCTTTATATTTGATTTTGGCTGAATAGACTGCAGAGTTTGAACATGCTGCACGCAGACACAGTGCCAAGCAATTCAGCGAAGTTGTTTACACTAACAATAATCCGGGCAGGACAGAGCCTATAATTTCTCACTGATAATACCGTGAGGTAGCGGTGAACACAAGTTCCTGGAGAAGTGTTTACAAAAATGGCTTTATACTTCCTCAGCGTTAAAGAGCTGTGAGGGCTTTGGGGTCGAATTCAGTCTTTAGAGCCAGCCAGTTTTTCCTGCAGCCCGCATCATCCCCTGGAAATTGCTCTCCAGAGAGCTGCACACACAGGGGCATTGTTTGGCCCCGCCTTTGGGGAGAGCTGTGGGATGGGGCTGGGGGCAGCAGCACACACCACCAGGCTCCCTCTGGATTTCCTGGGGGCGCCTTGGCCCTGGTGCTTCATCTCACGGCTTTTGTACGCGTCCTCATTCTCAGCCTGGCCCTACAAGTGGGCTCAGCCATAGCTCAGGGAGCACTGGTGTGTGTCCTGGGAGGGATGGGGGGAGAGGGATCCTCCAGGGCACTGAACAGGCAGTTGAGCTCTTAATTAGGGTTATCTCTGCCCACTTGTAAAGCTCATGTCACAGATGGATGGAGCTGCAAGAGGTTTGGTCTTAACAGCAGGAGTAGCTGGTGCTGACTGTAGGGTAAGGCGAGCTTGGGGGACTTCAGCTCACACTGTCACACAATCTCCTGAGCTGGAAGGGACACACAGGGACCATGGATCCAGCTCCAGTACCCCAGCGCTCCCACCCTGGGCAAACCTGGGAGTTCCTGGAGCTCTGGCAGCCCCAGGGCTGTGCCCACTCCCTGGGGAGCCTGGGCAGTGCCCAGCAGCCTCTGGGGTAGAACCTTTCCCTGATAATCCAACCTGACCCTCCCCTGATGCAACTGGAGGCCATTCCCTTAGAAAAGGTCATTCCTTGTTAAGAAATAATCTCAGTACAGCTTCTTGTGCAACCTTGGTGAAGCTGAGGAACCTGGCACCACCATGGCATTGGTTCCAGCCAAAGAAAAAGTCACCCAGAAACCTTGGTGAGGTGATGGGACTTCAGCAGAGACCTTCAGAGATCCACTTTTAATAAAAATGACATTAAATCCTTAAATCTAAGGGTGATAAGGGTGGTGGGGACAGAAGTGTGAAACTGAGGTTGGAATCATTCCTTATCTAAGTTTCACAGCACTGGTTGGTATCAGATTTTTTTTTTAAACAAGAGTTTAGAATGTTTCCTTCCCTAAATTTCATGGCGCTGCTTGGTGGCAGATTATTTAAAGTAACACTTTTTCCCCCTTTTCTTTTAAACTTGGTTGTTTCTAGGGTAAAAAGCAAGAACTTGTTTAACATAGTAGCACTTGATGCAGTCCAGCTTTTCCCCCAAAAAATGTTGTGTGATGCTTTGTTTTGGAGAAAAAGCTCATCCACAAGTGGTGTTGGTGGATAGAAGCAGGTGATATTTGGGATAAAGTGGAATGTTTCAGCCTTGGTGGCACACAGGGAGGAAGGGAAGTTGCCTTCAGCAGGCTGGTGCCAGCTCAGTTCCCTCACAAACCTGTGGCTCCTGTCCTTTCCTAATTCCTGTTGTTACAGGAGTCTGTGATTATTTAA
Organism: Sylvia atricapilla; assembly: GCF_009819655.1. Taxonomy (NCBI): domain Eukaryota; kingdom Metazoa; phylum Chordata; class Aves; order Passeriformes; family Sylviidae; genus Sylvia; species Sylvia atricapilla. The sequence goes on along the minus strand of NC_089150.1, from coordinate 18,386,556 downwards.
AGACATGTTCCTTCTCACTCCTCATCACTTCAGAGTGTTCCCTGTCAGCGGTGAGAACCAGGCATTGTAGTGTGTAACTTTCCTGCTATTCTTCCAAATGTTGCTAACGGGTTCCAGGAAATATATTTGCTCTCGCAGGGAAGGTTTGGAACCAGTTGTGTTTAAAAAGCAGTAGTTTTTCCTGGAAACCCATTTGACAGGGCAGGCATGGACTCAGCTCTGCGCTTTTCTGCTTTGTGAGGCTTAATATTTATTTCTCAGTGTGCAGAAATAGGAGGATTTTTTTGCCTTTAAATATGGGTTGTAGTTAGATGTGAGAGAGATTTAGTCAGTTGGGGGTTTTTTTGCCCAGGGTAGGAATGGCACTGTTGTATGGGAATATAAACCGATTTGGAACATTCATTATGTTGTGTTTTAGTTCAAAATCCCAGAAGAGCAGATTGGCAATACCCTTTGTAGTTACAACCTACAAAGTGCCCAGCCCAGCCAGCTTTTCCATGAGAAGAGTGAAACCCAAAGCTGCCAAATGGATCTTTTTGGGTGGCTGGTGTTCTTTTTGGAATGAGTGGGGATTTACTGCTTTTGCAAATGGTATCAACACACTGGGCTTGCATTTTAGAGATGGTATTGAGACTTCCAATTTTGTTATTCAATTGCTAATATTTAGTACTTAATTTAGTTCTTTCTTCTTTAGTACTTAAATTACTTCTGAAAGTAAATTAAGATATTTGTGACAATAGCAGGTTCAGACAATTTCAGAAAATTACGATTTCTTGGCTCCTTATTACAACATTGGAGTTGTTTTCTGTGATGCTCTGCTGATTGTAATTAAATGTCCCTATAAGGAAAATTCAAGTTGCCAAAAGGAAACGGTTTCTATGAATCTGGATGATCTAGGAAGATCAGTAAATGCCACACAAGAGCCAGCCAAGTCAAATAGGAGTATTTAGTTGTTCTGTTTATATTCTTTGGAAAGCAACATCTTCTAAAGCAGCTCGACAAGAACTGCTCTGACATAGAGAAAAAGGAGTTGACACAACGGTGGCCCCTCCTTTGTGGTGCTTTTATCCAGAACACATGAAATGTGAAATGAAGACAGGGTGAGGGAAGTGCTGTATGATTCACATAGGACAGGTCTGAACTCGGCCAGTTCCTTGGATTTGGTATAAATATTTATGGCATCGAAGGGGAATTTTTAAATTTTATTATTTTTTTTTAATATTCTTCCTCATGCTCCGGATCTTTTTTAGATGTCCTTCTCCCCAGACATCTGGTGTGCACTGGTGCTTGTTTAACCCCCACCCTGCAGTTTTCCTGCTGTGGCATCTCGGAGCTCTGTGCTTGGCTGGAATGAAATCTCCTCGGGCCAGCTGGGGCAATGCTGACGTGCACACTTTTCCTGCTGAACACTCCAAAGCCAGAGGTGAACACTCTGCTCTTGTCCTGCTGCAGGCATCACACTGAGCTATTTACCAAAGGTGGCAAAAATAGGAATTCCAGCATTAGCAAGGATGTTTACAGAACCTTGGCTGGCTTCTCTAGCTTTGAAAACGCTTCTCTCACTAATGTTACATAATGCATGTATTGAACTCAGCTCATCACAAAAAAAAAAGTGTAAAAAAATCATTATCTTTCTTCAAAAACTCTTAAAATATCTAAGACTGTCACGGTTTTGAGGTATGTTATGTTTGCCTTAACAGCTAATCCGTGGATGTTCTGAGGTTTTTCTTTGCAGTACAGTGTAGTGAACACTACCCTGTTTGAGTTCAAGTGTTTCTCAATTGGTGCATTTAGCAACAAGTATGACGACAAACATTTTCGTGCTCACATTTGCATATATTTTTAATCCTCTCTGCAGAATCCTTGCTCTCACAGAAGCCCAGTAAATTCAACTTTCAGCCACCCCCGTGAAATAATGAATGTTATCCTTATTTACAGGGGGGATAAAGAGCTGTAACTGGTTGAACTCACAGAAGTCTGGGATAAAGCTGACAGCAGCATTCCAAGTGCCTCAGTTGGAATATTTTGCCACGGCTGCTGAACCTTACTGTGACCTCTTAGTAAAGAAAATTGCTTTTACCTGTTTGAGATGTTCAAGTCAAATATGTCATTAATCAGCTAAGCAGGTAAAACCAAGGATTCTTGGACTGATGCTGTATGGGCTTGAGCCTTCCTTTGTGCTCAGTGGTCCTGGAGGGAAAACAGGAGCTTTTGGAGCAAACTATTGTGACTTTAGTCCCTGTGTAGTGGAGCCCACCCAAACTGAGGTGATGGAATCTCCTTCAGTGGATGTAGTTGAGTGTTTCTGGTTGATGAAAGGAATGAGGCCTTGCAGACAATGCTGGGAAGAATCTTGAGTTCCTCTGTCTGAGCCACAGGACCTCCCCAGGTCGGTTCCCTTAGATCAGAGCCTGTTGAGTTGGATAAAAGAAATGTGCCCACAGATGCTGGCAGTTAATTTTAATATTCTCTTTGCAGGGTGAGTTTGGATCAGGGCCTTAATGGAATAGCAGTCCAGCTGTGCTTGTGCAGTCCAAGCCAGGCTGAGCCCATTGCTGACCTAAAGCAGGGCTTCCAACCCTTCTAATTAATAATGCAGAGTCTCACTGCCCCCAGCATTGCCTTTGGTTCCATTAAAAACTTCACAGCCAATACAAACCCTGCTTAATTATGGGGTGGAACATCTTCAGTGTGTGATAAGGAGGTAGAGATCTGCAGAAATGTTTTTCAGGTGAGATGGGGAAGGATTTTACAGGTGATTCACTGGGGAATTACATCATGGTGATGCAGTGAGAGGTTTGATTTCTGGCTCTTGTGGGGATACTGTGGCGTGAGGGGTGGGTCACAAACACACAGCTGACATATTTTTGTAACCTTTGTTTTACCAACCCATCTGCACTTGCCTGTCTTTTCTGGGTCGTGTCAGGGTTGAGTTGCTTCTGCAGCTGTGAAATAAACAGAGAAGGAACCTGGAGTTGTTGCCAAAAGGGAGATTCAGCTAAGGACTAGTAGGTACAGGGCAGAAAGACACAGCCCTAATTAAAGGTCTTTGAGCAGCAGAGTGTAACTTTGGTGCTGCTCACCCCTTCCAACCCCATGACTGTCGAGATAACTTCAAAAATAAGAGCCTCTGCTTGTTCTTGTTTTTCCAAGAGCTCTGGAAAACCTGTCCTCAATGCCCAGAAAACTGTGAGAAAGGCTGCCCAGGCAGCATGTAATTTCTTGGTAGCAAACACAATCCCTCCCTCTCTCTGCCCTGCCTTCTCTTCCCCTTGGAGAGAGCCCTGATTTGAAGTGACCCGCAGCTTGGCCCCACCAGCACCCCCCTGCTTGTGAAATAAAGAGCCGTGCTCTGAGTGCTGCCATCCATCCCCTGGCACCACGGGACTGGCTCCCTTTGATCCCTGGGACAGCCTCCAGCAGTCCCAGTGCTGCTGCTGGCCTGGCTGGGAGTGCTTGAATTCACATCCACCACCTTCCCTCCTTCTTGGGCAGGAACTCAGTCTCTGCTCCCAGCTTTCACAGCTAAACCAGAGAGTGGAGCAGCACTTTTAAAGCTTTTGTGCTCTCTGGTTAGTTAAAATTTTTTCTGTACATCTCTTCATAGCCATTCACTTTTTCCCGAGTAAAATTAATGTAGTTGTGTGTCACGAACCCAAGATTAAAAACTGCTCTGTCAGAGGCACAGATCTAGTTTGATCTTTTTCCTTAGTGGTGCTGTGTGCCTGTTGGCTTTGGAAGACAGTGGCCGTCAGGAAGAGCAGTGATACTTCAGCTTTTGAGTGTTTCTTTATACCAGCACCCATAACCCTGGAGAAATTATATGGAATCCTTTCCTGTGAATCTCACGAGCTGCACTGTTCTCTGGGCTCTTCTAGAAGCCTTCACAAGTTCTTTGTTGTTAAAACACTGCAGGAGAGCAGCATCTGAGGGAGTGTTGAGTTGTATCTCCAATAATACAAATCCAGAAGACTGAAGGTCCTATATTATGTACTCTCCAAGGCTTGTGCTGAGCTGAATTTGCTTTATTTTCCTGTCTGAGGCCCTGTCAGCCTCAGCACAGCCCTGCACATGAGGAAGGGGCAGGCTGGCACATCCTGCTCATTTTCCATGGCCAGAGCTGGTCAAAAGAGGATCTTGTTTCCCTCTGAAAGGCTCCTGTGGTTTGCTGAGGATTCCCAATGCTCGCCTGCTCCGCACAGTTGTCGCTGCTCCCTCTGCACAAGGGATTTTGGAGCCTGTCCTGGAGGACAAAGGGATTTTGTTCTCCACAATGGATTCTTTGTGGGAGATGGCTTGAGATTGTCCTGCTGCTCAGTGGATTAAAATCCTGGATATTCTGTCCAGCTTGGCTGGAGGGGCTCAGTGTCTCTCATGTAGGAACCCATGAAGCTGCTCATCAGGTAGTGAAACCAAAGTGGAAATCCAACTCTTCCCTGTGTTTGTGGGGCCAAATGCGATTTTTTTTTTCTCATTCCACTGTGGTTTAGGAAGAGAATTTGGTCACTTGGATGCAAGTCCCAGGGATCCCCTCAGGATCTTGCACAGTGCCCTTGACAGTGACCCTGCTTTATTCCAGATCCATCCCAAAGGCAGTACCCACCTGTGCGTGTCTTTTCCTAACCTTTGGAGCACATCTGCTTTTCTGTTCATATTTGAAAGCATTTCTATCCTCTCTTGAGGGCTGTTTTACCTTCCAGGTAGGGAATTTGGGGAGAAATAAAACGGGAATAAAAGAAAGGTTGCTGGAAAGTGCAATATCAGATTTCACAGCTCTTTTAGAGAGCTCATTTTCGTGATGGTCCGAATTTTTCCACATGTAGCAAAGGAGAATAATGTGAGAAAAGGTGTTCAGAGCATGTTTATTTTAAACTGCAATAAAAGCCTGTAGTACTTCTAAAAATAGGCTGCAGTTGAAGTAAGTGGAATTTTTTTTTTACCTCCACCTTTTGCTTCATATCCTTATGAAGGAAAGTGTGCACAATTTATTGGATTCACTTTTAACATGACTCTGTGGCAAGTGAACATCTCAAAATTCATGTTTGAAGCAGGGCTGCTGTAGAACATCCTGGCTGTGCTCATATCCACAGGGGACACTGAACACCCAGAATTTAATTTGTGTTACAGGATCATATCCGTGGAATGTCAGCCATTGGAGCAGAGGGGGGGATTGAAACCTGAATATCCACTAACAGAAACAATATCCAAAAACCCCCCAAACCAACCAACCAACCAGAGGGAGGGTAACAGATATTTTCTCTTTAGGGGGAATTATTCAAATCGGAGCTTTCACAAATTGAATTTCTCTCTCTTTGCCATCACATGATAATCCACTACAAGGTAGGATTCAGTGCACTGGAATACTGCTGTACCCCCAATCTTACAATTTCTTCTTGCTGTGACTTGGATTTACTTTTGAAATAGATGGCAGGGCTTCTGGCTTTGATTATTTCTGGTCTTTGATTAGTTTAGCTTTGCCATCCTTTATGTGACAAACTCATTTAAGACTCCCAGTCTTGGTGACCAAAAAAAGAACACCTAAACCTGAAACCACCTTTGATCTGGGAAACATCTTCAACTTGTTACCTTAATTATGTTTCATGGACAAAACCAACAACAACAACAAGGAATTATTGATCATGCTTTTAGATTTTCAGTAAAATCAGATGTGTCTTTTGCTGCCCAGTAAAGAGGAATGTCACGTTGGCTAAGCAAAAAAAGAAAATGGAATTTACTGTTTCCTGCAGGAAGTGTAGATGATTCTTCTCCCTTTGTCTTCCTTTCTCTCCTCCTGTGTTTGAGATGCCCAAAGTGCTGACCTTGGCTGGACTCAGGAGCTGGGCTTAGCCCGGAGCTTGGTTCTTCTCTGAGCAAAGGCAGAATGATAATTGTGTTGATTTTTAGTCCCTCTTAACTGACTTTGGATGGTTGGTGCAGGTTTTTCCTGGGAGAGGTGGCAGAAGGCCCAAAGGCTGCTCCTGGGGTGCAGCCCTGCTCCTTGTGTCAGAGAAATCCTCCTCTGCCATCGATGTTAACAAGTATTGGAGACAACCCTGGAGTTATTTGTCTGGAAATCAGTGTAGTTTTAGCATTGATTACATCCAAACCTTGCCTGCCAGATAACTGAAATCTCCTTTTAGCCACAGCTTGCACAAGTACAGGTACTTTAAGCAGAAAAAGCAACACTTTTTTCAGACTCTTGTAAGAGTTACCTAAATGGGACGTTATCTTAAGTGAGAGGTGCAAATTTATGAAGTAATCTCATGGTCTAAAGTTAGACCCAAGCCTGAGTTCATTGTTGGGCTGGAACTGAGCACAACCTCTCAGTCACAACTGTTGAGGTGTGAAAGCTGCAGTTTGACAGAGGAGAAACATTAGAGAGCTCTGCCAGAGCACAGCATTAGAATTTATTCCACCCTGCTTTCTTTTTGGCAGATCTGCTGCCCTTCTTCTTCTTGTGCCATCAGTTCTGGCCTCCTTTTTCCAAGGAAACTCCCTTAGCTGGTCCCTGGTATTTTCAGGGGGATTTACCCTGCATCTTTCAGGGGAGTTTTTCAGCCGTTGTTGAAGTGTTCAGCAAAGTGTTTTTTTATTAATCTTACGTATTTGTGAAATAGTTTCTGGAACTGACACGGTTCCCCAGCCAAGGCAGTTGATGTAGCAATGGTATTTTGTACAGCTGTGCTTCTACAGTGTGAAGACAGAGGATTTCAGATGAGTAGTCAGTTTTTCACACTAGCTATTACAAGTAGGGTAATGTTGGCTTGGAGGAGGCAAATTGGCCATTTTCTGCCCGTTGCACTGTAGTTTTTGGTACTTAATACAGCGTTTTCAAGACCTATCAAATAGAAATCCTCTCTAAATTTGATTAACAGTGTATTTTTGGAAGGATCCTCCAGCGAGCCTGCTGCCAGTGATGCTGCTGCACCAAATTCTGGTTCCTTTGTAAGGCTTTAGAAGGGAAGAGGAGGAAGGTGGGTGGAGGTGATTGAATGCAGAGGTCACTATTGAATGTCCCTGCCTGCAGTGTGGAGCAGAACGTGTCCCTGCTTGGCAGGCAGGGCCAGCTGGAGGAGCCAGCACAGAGCAGTCACTTTAATCGCTCTAGTTTGGGTTTGGCCATGGGTTTTCTGGCATACAAATCTCTGCACAGTGGTAGCCAGAGCTTGCTTCCAGGAGTGAGTGCTTTTCATATGGTTTGTAAACGGAGGAGAAGAGGCTTTTGCCAGTTTTTCTCCACATGTGTATGTGACTTTCTGGTTTCCTAAATTAGCTTTTTGTTATCATAGCAGAAAGTCAGTAAAATCTGTGGCAGATAAAGGAATCACTAAGTTGGCTGCTGAAAGAAATCTGTCAATTATAATAAAGAATATTTGCAAGATCTGTTTTCTTAGCAGCGTGTTTTAATCAGGCTGTTACCATTGGTACCTAGTTTTTTGTTGTTCTGTAGTTTGCTGTTATATTATGCTCTCCAGATAGGCCTGTTTAATGTACTCTAAAGGAAATACAGACTACTGTCACTCTGTTTACAGTGGCTGATCTACTACTTCCCAGAATTAAGTCTTACTTAAGCTCATCTTGAATCGTATCTTCTGTAGTAGCAACCCAGAAATAAAGTAGTGGTGCAGAGTGCTGGTTTTTGGGATAAGGGATTTTGTTGGTTTTTCTGAGTGGGGGTTGCTCAGCAATGATAGAAAGAATATAATTTGTAATTCTTAGGATGTCTTTTTCATGGTGATCAAAGATTTCCACTTGGGAATGGATTACTTCATTGTCTTTGGTCAAGCAAGTGAAACAAATCTGCCTGGCACTGCACACTTTGCAGATTGCCTGTTCCACCCAGATCTGATTTGGGGGGAATTTCCCAGTGCCAGGGCTATCAGTCGGTGCAGTGTGAGGTGAAGTAACGCCCAGAGCAGGCAGCTGGCAACATCTGCACAGGGACTCTGCTGCTGCATTGCAATTCTCTGCTGAGAACTTGTTTTGATGACTTGTTGAATTGAGTAATTTGTGGTGACTTCCCTGCTTGGTATTTGATATCTCCAATCATGTGATTATTTTCTGCATGAATTGGAATTTTTATGCCATTTATCCCAATTTATGTTGGCACGTACTGACTTCTGTGTTTGCCATAGCGAAATAAAACTAATGCAATCGTTTGGAAATTCGTTCCAATATATTTGTTATTTAATCTCCTAACGATTTTTAGAATGTTGCAAAAGAAAAGAAAAGAAATTGTGTTTTACAGTATCTTTTTCACATCTGTATTGCTTTTGTGAAGATCTTGGCTTTTCAGCATATGCCATGAAAGTAAATTTTTGACTTTGAATCAATGCAAAAAAACTGCCCTTGAAGATATTCGTGTACTACTCAGCCCTGGGAATCTGGCCTTAAGAACATGAGGCAACTCCTCTCACTGATGAGAGTTTGTCTGCAGGTATTGGAAAAGGTAATTAAAGGTGTGATGCCCGTTAATTAAAGTCTGTTTAATGTTCTTGCCCATGATTTTTTTAATGAATAGAGTGGCCTGAGGTCATAATAATTCAATCTAAGGCCTTAAAGGTAAGGACCTTGATGACAAAACACCACAACTGAAGAATTTGAAGTTTGTTTTTGTTTTTTTTTTTTTTCCTAAAAGTTAATAAACTTGTCAAGACTTCACTCTTGCGGATAAATCCATCTGTCAGATGCAGAACAAAAACCACGGGTTTTGGGCGAGGGCAGTGCCGGGGTTTTCTTTCGAGGAGTTTTCTTCTAACCTGCCTAAGGTCTGCACCGTGTCAATCTTCAGCTGGCAGGATAAAGCCTTTCATTTGGGGGTTGTAATTAATGCTCAGACTTTGTGCATTAAAAGCAGCCAGCGGGAGAGAGGAAATCGGGAGGGGGGATAGGACATGGCAGCGCTGTGTCGGTGCAGCCCATACCGGCTCACAGGAAGGAAGCTTGCTGCCAGAGAAGTGTATATTTTTTTTCCCCCCCCAATCTTTGGTGAGTCCTGGAGCTCTCAGACAGATTTCAGACCCCTCTGGTGTCTCTGTGTCAAGGCACACTTGTAAAAACACGACTTTTGCTGTTGGGGACGTTCCGCTGGGGCCGCGGCTCCCGCTGCCCGGAGAAAGGCAAACAGAGCTGGACATCCTCTGTTCACAGAGGGCTCTGAGGGGCTGGGCAGAGCCCTGCTGGCCTGACAAACATCGTGTCGAGTGGAGGCACTTTCAGCCAGGCTCCTAAGTGGTTAAAATAAAGCACATTCCTGCTGACTGCATGGGCTGGTGTCAAGCGAGAGCAGAGCTGCTCTATAGGCAGACACTACGTCACGGTGTTATCTTTGTTTAGCTTGTCTGTGCTTTATCATGTTGCCCAACAGTTTTAATAAAAAAAAAAAAAAGAGAGAAGGAGGAGAAGAAAGAAAGAAAGAAAAAAAAAAAAGACTAGTATGAATAGTTGTAAGTAGAAGTATCTGAAAGCAGCAGATCTGGAGTGCCTTCCACCAGCTGCTGGCTGAAACAAAGAGGAGCATTATGAGAGGCACAATAAATGTGTTTGCTATCTCTGCTCTCAGTTGCAGGGCAGACACAAGCCGTCACAGTAATGAATTTTGAAGCCTGGAGTTTGGACTTGGGGAATTTATAAAACACAGTTGTTTTATCAGAGTGTTGTCTTGCCAGCTGTGTGATGGGAGTCTGGTTTCCATGGAGTGTGGTCAGCTGGGGGAGACAAATCTAGTCCCTAAAACAGCATTTGGGACCGTAGTCTCCTCTGTGGTTTCTCTCTCTCTCTCTCTCTGCTTTAAATTCACATTTGGTAAGGAGGAAAGTAGTGGGGAAGGAATTTTATTTAAATGAAGAGCAGTTTTAGACCTAATGAAATGTGCAGGCCCCATGAGAACTCATGGTGCTGCGCAGAACCAGTATAGGAATTTGCATTTTATCCCTCTAAAGAGGTTTTTCCTCATTTCCTTGATTTCCCCTGTTAGCTAGACTCGTTTTGGCGTTGTTCTCCTGCCTGGTGTGGGCAGGAGGGGCTGTACAAACTGACCTGTCCTGTAAGAGCCTCTCACTGCTCCCACTTGTTCAAAGTTTGGTTAATTTGATTCATTTTGGCCTGTGATGCTGCTCATACCCTAGTATGTTTAGCTGAAGTCTTGGTGTTCCCTACATAATCAGGAAAATGCATTACCAAATTGGATAGGCTTTAAAATTAGAAGCCTTTCCTTTCTTTGCTAAATTTCTTTAAAATAGGTTTCTTCCAGCGTTACAGTAGCATTTTTGCCAGATTCTAAACTCAATCTGAATGTTAATATATAAAGGCTGTTGTTACCATACTAGAAGAAACAAGGTTTTTAATTTCAAAATAAAAACATCCCATTTTGGTAATTGTATATATCAGATCCTGTTTGGGGGTAAAGGGCAAATTTCTGATTTAGTGAATTGAATAATTAATATCTAGAGATTCTGGGGGTGTTGTGAACACCCAGGTTAGCTTTACATGGAGATTTAAAGTGCCTGAGGCACTGTTAGGAGTTGCTCAGGAGGCAGTAGGAGTTAGGTGCCCACATGGAATTTGTAATTGCTGTTGTGGAATTTTGTGTTGGAATCCCCAGAAGTGAAGGGAGACACTTCAGGGAGAAGAGTGATGGGCCATGAGTGGGAGGACACAACCTCCAGCCTCAGGCGCTGAAAACTTTATCTTTTGACATTGCTCTTAAATTACTCCTTTTCAAAGACAGCAGTGAGGGAGATTCCTCCTGGAGAGGAACTGGTGTGATGTGGTTTGCTTTGAAAGTCTAGAACATGAACACTCTGTAGGTGGGGGTCTCTACTGGCAAAATACAAGGGGAAAACGTTCCAATTTACTGATCTGAAAGCAAATTTCAAGAGATGTTGTGTTGATAAAAGCTTTTTTCGTGGCACTGGGGTGCTTGTGGGGGCTTCTCAGTTAGTGTTTGGTTGGAACAGGAGAGCTCTGGGTGTCTGTCCCAAAACATTTGCAGCAGGGCACAGTTTTTGCTATTTAGAGCTGAGATGGAAAGTTCCTATTTAGATTTGGTGCCAGAGTCTTTAATAGAAATCATGGCTTGTGGTGTATTATAGGTCAGCGTATATTTGTAGTTTATATTATGCTGACTAAATTGGCAGAATGCTTATTTTTACTGGTAAACATTCAGGAGGTTTTCTCCTCACTTCTTGGTTGTTTTTTTTTTCCCAACAAAATGTTATTTGTCGTGCATTGAATTAAGGCAGCGTTTTATAAATCATCTGCCTCGGTGATGATGTGAAAATGTGTGGTGGCACACAAAGATTTCCATTGTCAGGTACCACAGGGCTCTAGATGGAGTTAACTTAGGCCTAATTTTAGGTCTGGAAATTATGGCTGTGTAGAAAACAAAAATGCTTCTGGCAGTGTCGGAAAAATACAAATTTTAAACTGTAGCAAAAGCGGCTATTTCAGGGATATTACCAGAATAGGTAATCCTGGTTAATTTAGCTCATCTCCAAGCCTCTGATGGAGCCCCAAAACCACATTTTAAATCCCTATGAGGTCTAAACACGAGCTGAGGATGTGAATTCCAGTAAAGCCCACAGTGGTGAAGTGCAGCACTGTGCTGCAGGCTGCAGGAGCAGGGAGACATTGAATTGCAATGGGAAAAGCTGTGGTCACGCTTTAACGCCTGCTTAGCAACGATGTGTGCTGTGTTTGTGCACAGCCAACTGCAGCATTGCTGGAATTAGTTATACACAGCTCCCATGTGCTGGGAATGGCTTTTTCTGGGAGGTGTTAGAGTATAGAAAAACTTACCATCTACTCAGTCTGCCGCCAGTTGGAAGTTAGCATTTCTGTGATTCCTCTGCTGGAGAATTGTGCTCTTTCGTTCGTGGGGCCAAACTGGTTTTTAAAGTATAGAGAAAGACGTTTAAGGACATACTTAAAACTTGAATCAGCAAGTTCCAATTCCCCCCCTCATTTTTCCCTTGCATAGTTTTATGTACAAGACAAGCTTGTTTTGGACAGCTTTTTATAAAGGGAATCATCTGAGAATCTGAACGTTTGTTCAGTTTTAGATCTGGAATATTTGGCATTAATGTGAACTGTAGGCCTGGAATTTATAACCACGACCGTAAGAAGAGGAACAAAGCTTTTATTTCCCTGTGAATAGTCATGGTTGGCAGAGTGAGGTAATCACAGCCCGGCGCTGGGATTGCAGCCTGCAAGGGGACAGGAATCTGAGTGAAAAAGCTGCTGGGGAATCTGAGTGAGAAAGCTGCTGCAGAGATGGGTTAGTTCAGCCTTGGGGATCATCCGGGGTGAGGCACCCCTCTGCTGCTGCCTTTTCTCCCTGCTTGTTCCAGCTTTAGGTGTGGTTTGGGATGCCTCGTCCATCCTCCAGCCGAGTCACACGTGTGCATTTCGGGGGATGTTACCGGGGCATTTCGGGGGGTTCGCTGTGTCCTCCCAAGGCGGGGCCGGTTGTGGCTGTTGTCCCCGTGGTGGTGACCCCGTGTCGTGTCTCCCCGGGCAGGTGAAGCGGCGCTGAGAGGGGAGCCCCGAATGCAGCCGCTGCAGTCCCCCGCGCTCAGCACCCACCGCACGGGCCCGCCGCCCATCAGCCCCAGCAAGAGGAAGCTCAGCATGGACCAAGGCGACGAGGAGCTGGACTGTGACAACGACCACGTCTCCAAAATGAGCCGCATGTTCAACCCTCATCTGTAAGTGCCTCGCGTCTGGCCCCACTCGGAACTGAGCTAAAATCCTGTCCTGGCTCAAACTTTGCACTGGGTGTTTTTTTTGTTGTTTTTTTTTTTTTTTTTTTTCCCTTTTGTTCCAGCTTGTGTAGGAGACCTGCACAAGAGCCGCCTCGATTAGATGGGTTTTCACGTTTTCCTTTGTTTTCCTACAGCGTGAGGTAACAGGAATTAGCTCAGCTGAACTATTTATAGCAAGCCATAGGTACTCGCCATTCCTGCAGTATTGTTCCCTCGCTCTTTGTAGCGAGCTCCTTTCACTTCCCCCCATTCGGAGGCTCTGTGGCTGGGGGTGGGGAGGCAGCAGCAGCAGCAGCAGGAGGAGAAGGAGGAGGAACACAAGTGCTTTGCATTTTTTCGAGGCCAGGAGCTCCGAGCCAGCTGCTTCCTGGGCTGCCTTGACAACTGGGCGAGCGGCAGTTGTTGCTAAAACATTCCTGCTCTGACAGTCAGGTGTGGAATGTGCCGGCCAGGTAAGGCGTTGGGCAATCAGCAGATGCCATTCCTGGGAATGCGAGCCTGGCTGGCACTGCTGCAGAATTCCTGTCATTCCTGCCTGGAGGAAGCGATGGATGGAGCTCCTGTGGCTGCTGCCTCAGCTCCTGCAGCCCCGGCATTCCGCGCATTCCACAGTCATGGGATGTGGACGGAGGGATTTATCCTCCCATAAATCACCAGCAGCCTTACTCACAGGCTGGGCCCGCAGTCTGCAGCCTTGGAATTTGTTACAAATCGGGAATCCAGCGCTGAAGTAATGCAAAACAATAAAAGCTCGCTTCTCATTTACAACGTGCCTCCTCCTCTCCCTGAAAAAATTAACTGTTTATAGGCTTTCTCTGGGGCCAGGAGGGCTTGGAAAGAGCCCTTGGAAAGCAGCGTGTGCTGCATTTCTGGATGCGTGACACAACTTGAGGAGATTTATGGCATTTTTGAAATGTTATGTAACTTTATGGGGGAAAAGTGTGATTTTTTTTTTTTTTTAAGGCTCATTTTCTACTGATGAAATAAAACACAGCTGGCAGTTACATACATTATAACACTTTATATAGCGGAGGCCATAAAAATAATGAAGTCTGAACCAACAGACTCATGTGCAACCAAGGTTCAAAAATAAAAGATGCAGGCAGTTATTTCATGTGATCCCATACCTACATGTCAGAGCTGTCTAATATTTTCCAGTGTGGCACGTTTTTATGGTTTTTCTCAATAGATGCTTTCTGTGATTTCCTACATGAAACACGCATCTTTTCTTGTAATAAAAAGCACTGATTTTCTGGCCAGGGTTCATGTGACTTAATCTGTTTCAATTAAACCATCTGCTGCAGATGAATTATAATCTAAAATAGCTTCCACGAGGCCATCTCTTTTTCTGCTTTACTTTGTAAGTTTGATCTGCCCGTACAAAAATATGCTTACAAAACCTCAAACATTTGTGATTTATCTGAAATAACTGAATTTCTGTGTATTTCAGATACATCAGAAAAGTTCACAAACATTCTCTGAATTTTCTTTTAATTGCCCTGCCACTGTCTTCAATGAAGTTATTTTTTTGACTGTTTCTCATATTTTCTATCTTTTTCGGATTCTGACATTCTGGTTTAACAATAGAATCGAGTTACTCAAACCCTGTGGATCTGTCCTGCGAATCTGGATTGGGAGATGGGAAGTGTGTTGTGGAAGTCTTTATAACCTCCAGCAGCAGATCTTGTTCAGGCATTTGGGTCTTTGTGGTGGTGCTGGTGGAACTGGGAAGCAGTTGTCTATTCAGTCTCTTAACACCAGCATCTTGTGTAATTAAATAGGCCAAGAACCGTGTGTTTGCTTCATTATAAACGGTGGAACCTTTTCGTTGGCAATTTGATCTTAACTCCGAGGTAGCAGCACCCCACTGTGCTGCAGCGGGAGTGAGTCCATTGAAAGGCTTTGGAGATGTTATTAGAAATCCAGTTCCGTCAGCCCTTTGTTTGGAAACGGAGTGCCTTGAGACATTCCCTGCTCAGGTGTAATTCCCTGCAGGATCATTGGTGAGCTGTGCTCGGGTGTGTTTGCTTGTGGAAAAACACAACTATGGGAGTGCAGTCTCTGGAGCAGACTGAATCAAATGCCCTGGCAAGCCTAGCAGGATCCTCAAATGTGCACACAACAGTTTATCAAAGGTGCTTTTTCAAGGGAGAGAATTCTCAGCGTTAGGATAATAAAATACAGTTGAGAGCTTGTGGATTAATTAAAAAAAAAACCCAAAAAACAAACCAGCATGTGACACTGCCTCCTCTTTATATACTGTTATGGCTTCTGTGTTTTCGTGTGGATAGAAGTGGTGAACACCCATAAACTCCTCAGCTGGGAAGAACAAGTACTTCCAAATTAAAATATAGTGACAGGGAATATGGAATTCCCTTATTTGAAGTTCAGGCTTTCTGCTGTGTCCCTCAGGTGTTTTGCTTGAAATGCACTCACTGAAGTTAAATCCTGCTGAAGTAAAAGGTGCTTTTGGCTTCGTGCTGCTCTGTGGAGGAGCAGGGAGCTTGTTCTGAGGCTCGGCTTGAAGCATGGCTTTGTTTTCCTGTGAATTCACTACAACCACCGTGGTTTTTGCAGCAGAGAGATGGGGAATTAGGATTACATGGGAATTCTGTGCGGTGCAGGGGCGGGCGGCTCCGTCCTGAGCCTCCGGGGAGCGCCTGGGGCAGCGCTGCCGCCCGAGCTCCTTCCTTCCTTCCTTTCCTGGCTCCTTCCTTCCTTCCCTGGCTCCTTCCTTCCCTGGCTCCTTCCTTCCCTGGCTCCCTCCTTCCCTGACTCCTTCCTTCCTTCCCTGGCTCCTTCCTTCCCTGGCTCCTTCCTTCCCTGACTCCTTCCTTCCTTCCCTGGCTCCTTCCATCCTTCCCTGGCTCCTTCTGTCCTTCCTTCCCTGGCTCCTTCCTTCCCTCTCTCCTTCCATCCTTCCCTGGCTCCTTCATTCCTTCCTTCCCTCTCTCCTTCCTTCCCTGGCTCCTTCCTTCCTTCCATCCTTCCCTCTCTCCTTCCATCCTTCCCTCTCTCCTTCCTTCCATCCTTCCCTGCCTCCTTCCTTCCTTCCCTGGCCCTGTCCCTGTCCCCTTCCCTGGCTCCCTGCTGCTCTCGTTCCCTATCTCTCTCCTCCCGCCCCTTCTCCTCCCCTGGCTCCCTGCTCCCTCTTTCTTCCCTCCTTGCTGTGTCTCTGTCTCCTCCCGAGTTCTTTGTCTCCCTCCCGGCCTCCCCGTTCCCTGGCGGGTTGTGTCGCGGTTCCCTCCCCCGTGTGTGTGTCTCCTCCCTCTCTGGCTCGGTCCCCGTTCCGCAGCCCCGGGCACACAAAGGCCGCCTTGTCCCGGCCGCCCCGCCGCCCTAAGAGTCCCCGGCGCTGCCCCTTCCAAACAAACGGCCTTCGCAATTCAGCCGGGGACCATTAGTTTTGTTCCCTTGTGCGGAGTGTGTCAGCCTGGAAGCTGGAGATTTGGGGTTTGGGACGAGCGGGTTTGTGCATGGAGAATTCCTCCCTTGCTCCCGTTTGGTTTGGTGGCATCAGGATTGCGAGGGCAATTAATTTCTGTATAAAAATCTTCCTACGGCTAAATGTGTGTAGCTGTGAAGTCGAGGGAATAATTGTCTCATGGCTTGTGTGATAAATAATTGGGCTTTTTCTTGTAGTAAGAGGTCTGTACATTAAAAAGTTACTTCAATGTATATGGTGTAAAATGATGTGTAGTTTCAAACTCTGCAAATTCTGGGCTGTTTTCAGTTTTGTTACAGTGAAGAATGATGTCAGTCCCACCCAAAACACTCCTGAAGCTGCCTTACACCACAAGTTTTTTGCTGTGGATATCCAGTGGCGTTTGTTCACTTTTATTGACACTGTGATAAAAATTAGTGGGGCATCCTGTAAACAAAAGTGTGCTACAAGTTCCCTGTATTTGAAGACCATGGAATAATTCCAGTTGGGACAGACCATTTCATCCAACCTCCTGCTCAGAGCAGGCTCAGTTGCATCTTCAGTGAGTTCAGAGTTGCTCAAAGGGAGAAATTTGGAGTAAGATTTAAAATATTGAATAAATAAAGTTCCTTATTAGAGGTGGATTCTTGTCACCTTCCTCCTTAGCTTGGCTTAGAACGCAGGGTGGAAATGTTCTGCAAAAAATCAGATCCTTGTTGTGGAGGAGCGTGGCTCCAGCAGGGCTTGAAAAGATGCAGAACTGGCTCTCAGAGGGAGCCTGGCAGTTGTCAGAGAAGCTCTTTGCTGTTCTTTGAGTTCCAGACTTCATGTGGTAGAGAGAAATAAACTTTCCCTGTCGTTTTATTGTGAAAAATTGGAATTGGGGAAAAACCCCCAGCACAGAGTTGAGAACACCCAAAGCGTCTCTCATCTGCTGAGCGAAGTGTCTTCATCCAGTCCTCGGCACAAATGTGTCCTTGAAGGATTTGGGGGTTCACCTGGGGCTCTCAAAGCAGTCCTGTTGGAGCTGAACTCCCCAGTGGAACCGAGGCAATGTGGCTCTTGTTGATTAAGTGAACAAAGGATCACAGAGCAGGTTTCAAACTGCTTTTCCTAATTTATTTTTTTTCCTTTTCTTGTCTGTGTTGCTTGAATGATGGAGTGAATGAGACATTTTCTTATTTCTTAATGGAGATCACACACTGCACAAAATTAAATTGTTTTCAAGAATTTGTGTTCAATTGAACCTTCAGAGACAGACTTGAAAGAGCCATCATATCTGAGTTAATATTTAACAGAGAGTTCTGCAGTTCTTAGCCAAGGGGGAATTTCAGAAAGCACTCCAGTCCCTTTCAGTTGAAGCACATGTGAAAGGTTTGTTAGGAGCAGTTTCAGGGCTAAAAGCAATCTGATTGATAGCTTATCAGTACTTCACAAAAAGACCTATCTGTCAAAATTGGGGTAGATGTTGAGGTACTTGAAAAACCAGGCAATGTTAGCTCAGGTGTCTCCTCCACTTGAAAACAGAAGGGGTTTGTTAGCTAGCTCCTGATTTCTGCTTTGATACCATGTTTTCCACTTTCATTTGCCATCTTTAGTGGAGGAGCATGACCCTTCCATGACGTGGCAAGGCTCCAGGCTGCCTCTCTGTTGTGCACAGGGGTTTGATCACCCACTTAGGGAAGGCATCTGGGGTCCTGTGCTCTCAGAGATGGAATGGGAACCCCAGAATCACAGAATATTCTGAGCTGGGAAGGACCCACAAGGCTCATCGGGCCCAACTCTAGTGAATGGGGAGTCCCTCGAGCCCTGGTGTTGGATTTTTGCCCCAGAGTAAAAGCAAAACTTTACATCGTGTAAATCAACCTACATCTACATGGGGTGAAATTCAGCACCAATCCAAAAGCCTGAGACCTTAGAAAGAAACAAGACAAGAAGCAGTAACCTTTGCAAACGTACTCTGGATGTATATCCAATCCCATGGAAACAAAGGTTTAATCTCCCTTCTTTCTGTTTCACCATTTTCCCAGATGTTTCCTGCAGTTTGACAGATGTGTCTTTTACTAGAAAGCTGTGCTCTTGAGAATGGGAATGTTATGGACACGGTTGCTATAGACAATGAGTGTGTGAGGGTAAGGTCTGGAATAAAACCTTACATTAATTTCTGCTTGAATCAGTAGTTTTGTTCCCCAGGCTGGCGGTGCTGATGCTGTGGGATGGCAGGCACAGCCTGGCAGGTTTAACTCCTTCCTGCAGCATTGCCAGGTGCTGGCAGACTGCTGGAATTCCCAAACAGGCATCTGGGGGAGGAAGCTGAGGGATGCAGGGAATCTGTGAGCTGCAGGGCTGGGGCTTGTGGGGTGCCCCAAGGCTGGGTGTGCACGGCTGGGCCTGGCCTGGTGTAAGGTTTATCCTCAAAGATAGAGGAGGGGAATGAAAGGGCTTTGCTGCCATTGGGGTCTGGAGGGTCTGATCCCAGTGATGGGGTGGCTTTCCCAGGGGGAGTTCTGCAGAGATGGATCCTGGTGTGGATGAATCCCCAAATGGATTGGTCCCACTGTGGGTGGGTTACAGACCCACAGAATATTCTGAGCTGAAAAGGAGCCACAAGGATCAGTAAGTCCAGCTCTTCAATGAACAGCCCATTCAGGGATTGAACCCCCAATTGTGGTGCTGTTGGGTGTGGATGGATCCCATGGAGATGGATCCCATGTGGATGGGTGACATGACTGACACCACTGACATGATTGATGTTCTGCTGCCCAAATGATGCTTCATAAACCTTTGTCATGTTTTTAATCAGTAACTGTTGTAATTTACAGACCAATACCTTCAAAAGGGAGTTAGCAAAATGCCCAAACTTTTTTGCTTGTGATTTGCTTTTCTAATAAAGTCTTCCCTAAACCAGAAGCCTCTCTGAGAGGAGACTGTTGATTGCAGTGTGGGGTGCCTGAGCTGCAGAAATGCCCTCCAAACACTGCTGCTGCTGGGGTCCATTTGCTTACCAGCTTTCCAAGGAAATATTTTACTGTATTGGTCTGAATAGTTGTGCAATATACAATGAAGCTGTTACTGTTTTTATAGTGCTTCTAGAGTTTTCGGTAATTCAGATTTTATTAGCAATTACAAACAGTTTCAATAAACTTTTAATGAAATGTTTATTCCTTCTTTAAAACAGCCTGTGAAAAAAAGTCTCATTTCTTAAAACCAGTTGTTTAAACACTGCTCTTGGTCTGAAGGCCTAAGGAGCCTGGGGTGGTTTTTTTTTTTGAGAATTTTTGAAATGTCTGGAAGTGAATTATTGTCATTTCTCAGCTTTTCCTGCTTCACCTCAGCTAATGTTACAGTGTGTATCTGAGGGATAGAGACCGTAATTTGTAAGTTTTAAGGATCCCACACCCTTTTCCTTGTTTCTCATTAGACCCAGTGAAGCTGGAAGGGAAGGCTGTGCAGCCCCATTTTGTCCTGATGATTTGGCACAGTTAATTCCAGCACTGTGACCTTCTTTTCAGAGAAGGTTTGTGTTGTTAAAGCTCTTACCAAATAACCTGGTCATGCTCGTGCTGTTGATATCTTTTACTTCCCCTGTCATCTGTTGGAAGAAAATTATTAATCTGCTCCTGTGCTGTAAAATTCAGCCTGATGCAGTTTTTTAGGTGGTGGAACTAGGGACAACCCCACAGACTTGTGAGAATTTGGGGTTCACAGCTTGATTGAAGCTGGTACTATCTTTTACAAAAACAGTTCCATGACAAGCATTGAGTGATGATCAAAAGTATTTTTTCCAAATAAAAAAAGTAAAAAATATTGTAAGGAACAATTCAGTGAATCCTCTAAGAGAACGTAACTGGCATTTTTTGTTTTCTTTAACCCTCCTGCCAGGTTTCAGCACTGAGTTTGGACACCAGCAGGTTTTCCCAGAACCTGGAGTGTCCTGGCAGTGCTGAGTGGCCCTGGCTGATGCTGGTGCCCTGGGACATGACCCCCTGCTGCATTTGATGTGCAGCCTTTCCCCTGACTCTGGCCTGGGGCGTTCTCTGGGTGATCATAAATAGTTTTTATGGTATTTTCCAGTGACTGGGTATAAAAGGCTCATTGCGTGTGCCAAGTTTGACTTCAAAAGGAATTTAAAAAGCTGCACATGACTCTTCTGATGGATGGGTAGAGTGCAGGAGGAAATGTGTGCCAGAGGTGTTTGGGTGGGCACAAATGAATCCCTTCACAGACTGTCCCTCTGACCCCTGTGGCCTTGGAGATGTTTCCATTGAAGCCTTCCTGCTCTTTCCCTACACTCAGGTTTTCCTTCCTGCTTGTTCAAAATTTGGAGTGTCTCTTTTACCTCATGTTTTTATCATTTGCTGTCCTGGAAGTTCTCCCCTCCAAGCATCCAAAGTGCCTTAAGCCCTTGAAGCAGTTCAGAGTTCTGCAAGGATAGTTTGAGTTTCCCTCCCTGCGGTGATTTGCTGTTCTGGATCCCTCCCTGTTCATCCCAGTGCCTCCAGTATCCTGCCTTGCTCCACTCCCTCTCCTTCTCCAGCTCTGTTTCGCTGCCTCAGGTACCTCAAAAAGCACTGTGGTGGCTTCTGCAGAGTTCACTTTGGAGCTGGAAATGAAGCCTGAGTTCTGGGCTGGACTGGCAGCCGTAGGATGGAGTTTCTGGCAGTTTGATGTGTCTGAGTTCTGCAGTTTTGCAGAAAGTGCCATCCAAACAAATGCTCTCCAAAGTGCAGCAGCAGCATCTCCCAAGGACAGACCACATCCTCTGCAGGGCCCTTCTCAGCTTCCCAAACACTCACTTCCCAGTCTTCTGTCATTTGCTCTTCCCAGCTGGCAAAAATAATTCTTCCATGCTGCATTTTTCTAGTGTGTGGTGCAGGATTTTCCAGAGGCAGCTGGAGCTACTGTTGCTCTTTGCACAGAGAGTCACGGAGAGGTGGCTGAATCAGATAAATCCCAGAGAATTGGTCACTTGTCCTGTCTCCTTTCCAAGAACTGCTCCTAGGCAGGAGATGGGACAAGGAAGCCAGAGATGCCCTGGTGCAGATTAGAGGATTAAAAGGTTTCTCCTCTTGGACTGATGGGCCAAAACCTTTTTGTCCTCAATCCTTGAAAAGTAAGTAAGTTGGATCTGATGGGAGCTCAACTGCTGGTTCCTACCCAGTGAGAGTTAAACAAAACCTTGAAGATGTAGGAAAGGATTATGTTTGTTCTCCAGAAATCACTGTGCATTTTAGGAAACCTTTTGTGATTGCTGCAATATTCGTTTATACCTAGACACTTGTTGTTGTGGTAACACTGAAATCTGGAGCTTTCTCTTGTTCCAGCTCCACTTTTTGAGCCATTCGTGGTTTTTAAAATTTTCTTTACACACTAAATTATGTAAAACTACCTCAGCAGAATTAATGACATCAGTTCACAAGTTTATGGGTATTTAGTTTAAGTTAAATTTTTGTTGTTTGTGTCTCAGGAATTGCTTCACATAAAGGCTCTTCAAAAAACAATGGAAATTTAGAATGAGATCATCAAGTGTGCCAGACAAAAGAGAACCTAAACATAGGAGTTGGTTTGGAGTTGGAATATATTTGGAGCTGAGCAAGGCAGCAGCAGTGCAGAACAGAGAGATTAGTGAACCATTTTCTTCCCCTTTTTCAAAAAAGTTGTAACCTGCAGTTTGTACCTGTTGCAGCGAGGTAACTTTGCCATTGTTTCTGCATTGTGTTTGTACACATGTTCTAGCAGTGACAGAAGTTGTAATTTAATAAATCCCTTATAAAGCAGCCAGTGCTGCCTTCTAAAACCATCCTGTGAGTGTTGGAGCAAAGATGATCAAACATTAAAAAAAATCCTGTGAGAAAAACGAGTAGGATCTGAGATTGTGTTAATTGATTTTTTACTGTACATTAGATTTAGATTTCAGTTTTGTGGCTTTGGCTTGGGACTGAGGTCTTACATCATACAGTTCTCTTGCATTCTCTCATACTTGTGAATATGAAGGCTTCAGGAAGGGAAATTCATCTGTATCTAAATATTTGTGCTTGGTGCAGGCTGCAATGGGACACTCCTTTGTGCATTTCACAGCTTATTACTGATTTCTTTCTTCTGCTGTGAAATCTGTTCTCCTGGTCGATTCTATTTGCAAGTAACTGTCCGGTCCAAGGTTTATCTCTGAAAATCCTCTTTTGGTGAGGATAAATATAGAAAGTCTGCCTTGTGTTTGTTTATGTGTGAGATTATCCCATTTCTTTTTAGTGTTTGTTCAGTGGTTTAGACTTCAGTGTCTTTCCCTTGAGGGAAGGCTATTCATTGTGTTTCTCAGGACAGCATATCTGGTTCTGTGGCAGGAGTGATGCCTGCAGAACACAAGGATCTCTGGGAGTTTTGGGGGGGAGTACTGAGCCAGAAAAGGAAAAGGCTGCTCAAAGGAATTGGGAAGCACAAAGCTGATAAAGTGGGGTGGAATGGCATTATGTATTTACATGACAGTCATTCAAGAAGGCATTGGCTGCTTGAAGTATTTTTGCATGTTCTGAACACTTGATATAATTGGCTGACGCTCACAGCAAATTGCTGCTGCTTTCAGGTTTTATTGGGGGTTTTGTTTGGGTTTTTTTGTTTGTTGGTTTGGGGGTTTTTTTAGTGAATTTGTATTGCTTAAATATTCTGAATAAGGAACTCTTAAGAATTTTTTTCCCTCTGGATGTATATACCCTTATTTTGAAATACCACTTTACACTGTAGTTTTCCCACCTCACAGTAACAGAACTCATGTGTGCAAGTGGAGCCTTTTGCAGGAAATGCTGCTCATCTTGTGGAGCAGATACTCGGTGTCAGTGGGTTAGAAAGCCTTTAACAGGAGCAGCTGCCCTCTTTCACACTTAGTGAATAAAGGCACTATAAGATGTTCAGAAAACAAATACAGAGACGCTGAAAATATCCAAACCATACCAGAATTAGGCTGCAGAAATAAAGTTTGCTCTTCAGCAACGCATTGTGTTTGCGCGGAGAGAAGGGGCTGGTTGTTCTTTGTGCGAGTGAAACTCTCCTCTGGAGCTTCCATTTCAAGCCAGCGCTCGGCTGCTGCCAAAGGGAGTGAGAAGCGTCTGTGATTCCTTGCCTTGGAGGTACAGTAATGCTTTTGGCAGCGTTCCTGCGGGCTCTGCAGGCTGCAAGTGAGCGCAGGCAGCGCTGGCCCCTTCGGGGGCCTCTTTTCCCCCTTTTCCTGCAGCCAGCAGCTGGCAGAGGCCGCCTGTTGCTGTGAATTCCCCCTGGCGGTGCCAGCCAGCAGCATCGGCCTCGGGGAAAGGCGCTGCTGCTGGGAACAGCGAGTGAATTGTCATTTCTGCCCCTGGAGCTGCCCGGAGCGCGGCTGGGACAGCGGCATGGGGGTGGCTTTGGGGACAGCCAGCCCAGCGCCTGGTGCCTGGTGAGTGCTCGGCTTCGCTGGGGAGCGCCTGGAGAGCCGAGGCTGGGTTTGGAGGGCTGCAGAAATTCACTGGAGCTTGGGGGTCGTGTGTAATTCTGCTAAAAGAAAGCTGGAAGGAGCTGTGTTAGCAGGGAATGGCCGTGGTGGGCTGGGTCCCTGCCTCTGCTCTGGCCTCACCCATGGGAATTGCTGCGTTTTCAGCACTGGCGTCTCCCCAGTGCTCATGGCCTCGAGGTTGGTAAAATATGTTGATTTTTAAGACAGACTGGAGTCCAGGGATGGCAGAGCTGTTTGGACAGCTGGATTTGTTTGTGGTATATATTTTTGAAGTTCTTTTTCAAGCTTGGTCAGAAATCCTTCTTTGTGATTTTGGGCCCTTACGTTTGACTCGAGGGATGCGTCACTGAACTTGTCCAGAGTGTGTGGAGTGTTGGAGCTCGTGGACTTCAGTGAAATACAGTTATTTTCACACATTTCTCTTCTGATTGCCCCTTCAGATAAAGTCTTTAACAGCAAAACAAGAACCATCATCATCATGATAACAACAACAAACTTGCCATAGAAAGTTATTTTTAAGTGACGTTCTAAATGATAAATTACTTAATAACATGAAATTGATGACTGTCCTATAAATAATCTTACAATTGTCTGACAGATCTGTAGGGTTTGCTATTTATGTGTGAGCAGGAGGGACTCACAAATGCTGCTGTATTTTCACGAGGGCAGAGCTTTCCTGGTACTGTCCTACACAGCACTGGAACATTTCCAGAAGAAATATTATCTGATGTGGAAGTAGAAATTTCAGGTGTTTTTCATTTTTTCCAGAGACTGTGGGAATTGAAGGTGGATGAATTTGAGGAGAGGATTTTTAGGGAGTGGATTAGAACCAGTTCCCTGCCCGGAAGAGGAGTTGTTCTAATTTAGGAAGAGGGAATTATTTGCCTCCAGAAAGGCCCTGGGGTGTGGTTTGCTGAGATTGCTGAGATAACTCAATAATTTTAGGTGTCTTTAGGGAAGGTCTGCCTGCTGGGCTTGTTCTTGGACACAGATTGATCCCACTGCCCAATTTTCTTGTCCCTTCTTCCAAAAGTCATCAGGGAAAATTTTTGATGGGTTTTTCTGTGTGACAATTTTTGTTAGGATTGGGTTTTTGTTTGGGTTTTGTTGTTGTTGTTGTTGTTGGTCATGTGGGTTTTTTTGGCAGAAAAACTGCCCGTTCAACAATATTTAGGGCTGTTTCATTTAAAGTGAGGATGAGTGAAATAAGCGCTGTTGTGTAAAATGGAAAATTTATTTTGCTTGGGAATTTCAGTAAGTTTGTTCATCAGTGGTCACTTGACAGCCCCACCCCCAGTAAGTGGAACACTAAGTTGTTGAAAAGGGAGTTCTAAGACAAAAAAAACCCCAAGCAACTGGTGTAGTAGGTACATATTTTATTTCATTTCATAAGCATTTTTTGGGGAGCAAACAAAGTTTTAGTTTGAAAATCAGCTTGTGCTTACTAAAACAAAACAGATGAATTCTGAGTAGAGATCCTGTTTTCCTTTGAGGCAGTGAAAAGTGGGAATCTCCTGGAGCTGCTGGTGTGTTTGCAGCTTCCAAATTGTCATTTTAATTGTAGTAGCCCAGCTAATATTTAGTTGAAAAGTGAGAATTTGGCTTGCAGCCACCAGAAGTTCTGCCCTGCAGCACCAAGAAGGGGCATTTGCTGAGCAGTGAGTGTAGCCGTGGTTTTTGGTGTTGCTGTTTCCCAGGATATCCCAGGCTTTGTCCAGGCTGTGTGTGAGGTTCCTGCCTGCTTGCCCAGGGCTGGGGTGGGATCATTTCCATGCTGTAATCCAAGAGGAGCTACTGTGTGTTAAATACAGAGCCTCTTGTGCTGCCATAACTCACATTTGCATCAGTCATTATTAGCTCAGAGCGCTGCAGTTCCAAACTAGTCTGAATCCTGAATTCTCCTGGAATTGTGCTGGGACAGTGATTCCTGGGGAATTGTGAGCTGTGGTCAAATCCAGCCTGGAGAATGGGCTGGAGACAACACACAGGACCAGCTGTGAAACCTCCAGGCTTGGATTTTACGGTGGATTCTCCTAATCTGCAGCTGCTAATTTGTAATTAGTGAGAAGGGCCAAGGGGATGCAAAGGGTTACAGATTGTATTGTTGTGCTCTTGGCTCTTCCCTCGCCAGGCTGCCAGGGGAGTTTGGCACAGAGTCCCTGTGTCCTGAGCTTCCCAAGTCACTGGTTGCCTGGCATCGTGTTAACCCAACTTCTACCATGAAAAATGAGCTGATACTGGGTTCAGCAGCAATAATTTCTCTCCAGCCAAGTGGCTCTTGAGCAAGCTGAGGAATTGCACTGAGGAATTGTGAGTAGTTCAGCCAAGATGCTGTTCCTGGATGCAGCAGAGATCTGGATCCTCATCTCCAGAGAGGAGGGGACTTTCAGCTCTTACCTGACAGGGGCACAAAGATGACAAAGATACAGGTTTTATTTGAGGAAAGTATAACTGGAATTGAAGGTTGCTGAAGGAGGTGAACTTGGGAGTGGCATGAGGATGATGAGAGGGGAGCAATAGCTTTGTTTCTCCCCTCATTCAAGAGTCAGGGCTAGAGCGATCCAAGCCATTGGATTTGACGTTGAAAGGAAACAAAAAGAGCCTGTGAAGAAAAGGCACTTTAAGAAGTTTGTAGTTCAAAGCCTGCAATCGTGACCACGGGGTGTTGAGGCTGAAGGATTTAGGACTGGGCAGGATCCCCATGGGATATCTCCACACCCCGTGTGGGTGTTTTAGGGGCTCCTTATTTCCCTCTATTGGCAGAACTTTTTCCCCCTCAGCCTTGCTTGTGGAGAGACTTTGTCAGACACTGAAATAAGCAGTAACTTTTTGGACTTGTAATTTACTTCACCATTGAATATTGCTCCTTTTCTGCCTCTGCCTCTCATCGGAGCATTTTTAAAGATTGTTCCTGCATATTAATTTGCCATGCTAGGCTTTAAAAATGGGGGGGAAACCACCTTGAATTTCACACTCTTGCAGACAGGACACAGAGGGTGTTTCACTGGTACTCAAGAACAGTCCAAAGACAAGCTGTCATTTTTATTTTCCATAGAGCCAGTGGTCTCCTCTAGTGCTTTTGCAGCTGGAATTTGCTGTTCCCCACTGCAGCATGTGAGCTCTTCCAGCACTGCTGACTTCAGGCTGCTGGGGATGCCCATGTTCACTGGTGATCAGGGAGGTGCTTTTCCCTTCAGACACTGGTTTGCTTTTAATGACAGTTCTGTTGCAGTATGGAAATTGAAATCCCTCATCCACAGACAAACCCAGCTTTCTTTTCATTGCAGGACATGATGGGCTCATTATGTGAGCACATCTACAGGGATTTACTGTTCAGGAGTAGCTGGAAATCATTCTTTTGAAAGAGCAGTTGTTAAATGATTGTGTGATAAGTGCAGTGTGGTTCGCTTTTCATTCATTTTCTCCTCTGAAAAAATTGCTTCCTGCTTTGACTCCCTGCATTTATGCTGATATCAGCCATGTCTTTTCAGTAAAAAACTTTCCTCGGGCCTCAGTGATGGCTGGAGAACATTGCAGTGTTCGATGGAGTGGCATTAGTGGTATGGTAAAGAGGAGGAGTCTGATGTTTAAAAAAGTTGTTTCTTGGTGCATCTGGATGAGCATCCGAAGAAATTCTAGGCTGAGGAGAAATGCTGGCAGATGTGTGTGGGGGGGTTGGCTTCTCCTGGGGTATCCCAGTGGGGGATTCCACCTCACAGAGACTCAGGACAGCCTGGAACCATACTAATCCCTTTTCTGCCTGTTCCCCTCCCTGCCAGAACCAAGACTGCCAACGGGGATTACCGGAAGGAGCACCGGGAGCGGAGCCGCAGCCCCATCGAGCGGGCGGCTGCCCCCACCATGAGCCTCCACGCCAACCACATGTACGCCTCCATCCCCAGCCTGAGCATGGAGCAGCCCCTAGCACTGACCAAAAACAGCGTGGATGCAGCCAGGACAGTGGGCATCTCCCCCAGCCTGAGCAGCGTGGAGCGCCAGCAGGTACGGGCTCATCCTGCCTGGGGCACAGCCAGGGCTCCTGGCTGCACACACAGCCTGCAGGAGCTGCCTGGGGCACAGCCAGGGCTCCTGGCTGCACACACAGCCTGCAGGAGCTGCCTGGGGCACAGCCAGGGCTCCTGGCTGCACACACAGCCTGCAGGAGCTGCCTGGGGCACAGCCAGGGCTCCTGGCTGCACACACAGGCTGCAGGAGCTGCCTGGGGCACAGGGAGGGCTCCTGGCTGCACACACAGGCTGCAGGAGCTGCAGTGAGGCACAGCCAGGGCTCCTGGCTGCACACACAGCCTGCAGGAGCTGCAGTGGGGCACAGGGAGGGCTCCTGGCTGCACACACAGCCTGCAGGAGCTGCCTGGGGCACAGGGAGGGCTCCTGGCTGCACACACAGCCTGCAGGAGCTGCCTGGGGCACAGGGAGGGCTCCTGGCTGCACACACAGCCTGCAGGAGCTGCAGTGAGGCACAGGGAGGGCTCCTGGCTGCACACACAGCCTGCAGGAGCTGCCTGGGGCACAGCCAGGGCTCCTGGCTGCACACACAGCCTGCAGGAGCTGCAGTGGGGTACAGGGAGGGCTCCTGGCTGCACACACAGCCTGCAGGAGCTGCAGCAGGGAGAACAGGCTGCTCCTGGGGCAGGATGGGCTTTAGAATGCACTCTGCATGTCACAGCTGGCTGTGATACTCGTTGGGACGTTCCCAAGCTTGGGAATGCATGGGTTGTATATAGGAATGCATGGGTTGTATATGGGAATGTGTGTGTTGTGTTTGGGAATGTGTGTGTTGTATATAGGAATGCATGGGTTGTATTTGGGAATGTATGTATTGGATATGGGAATGTGTGAGTTTTTATTTGGGAATGTGTGAAGTTCTATTTGGGAATGTGTGAGGTTTTATTTGGGAACGCATAAGTTTTTATTTAGGAATGTGTGGGTTTTATTTGGGAATACATGTGTTTTACCTGGGAATTCAGTGTGGGTCAGGCAGGTCCCAGCACCTTCCAGGCAGTGTCTGGGGGCATCCCCTGTGCCCCTCCTGGTGCTCCCTGTGTGCTCCCCTCCCCTCTGTCCCAGCTTTCTCCACCCTCAAGAAGGGATACAACACAGAAGGGAAAATTTGACTGATCTTAGTTCTTTCAGCCAGCCAAAAGCATTTGCTGTGTTGCTCAGAGCAATGTTGTATCACTCATTCCCTTTTCCTAAAGCCAAGTCATTACTTTTGATTATTTTATGCCTGATTTCCATGTGCTGGAGTGGTTGTTCAGGTTTTTTTGTTGGTTTGCCATCTTGCACATGGCATTTGTTTTGCTGCAGAAGTGCTGAGCTGAGCCATTTCTGTAGGCAAGAACAGTTTTCTCATGTGTCAGACTCACTTTTATCCCTCCTATAAGTGGAGAGACGAAGCAAAAGAACTGAGCTGTGATGAGCTGCAGCACTGAGAAATTAAACTGGCCCATATACCCAAGCTCTTCTTTCCCTGGATCCCTCCCTTCTGCTCTCTTGGATATTTTGAACCAGATTACAACCATTTTTCTCGGGAAAATAGCATCTTGAGGCCTCAAGGGTAGAAATCATACAAAACAAAAAGTGTACTGAAAAAAAGAAATCCTAGTTTGATGATGCCTTGTTTTAGGGTTGGGGTTTTTTTAACCTTAACATGTTGAATGAAATTTCATCTTACTCTGTTTCTAATAAAACAGGTAGGAGAAAAATACTTTATTTGCAGCAGGATGGGGTTATTCAGCTGTTGTAGTTAGTGATTGGTACTAAGTTCTCAGTTTATATCTCAATATTTTTATACAAGTTTCTATATTCTGTGCACACAGAACCATAGCAGAGGATTCTGCAAGGTGCCTTATTGGGTTCTTTAGGGTGTTGCCAGGTGAATTTCTGAGGTACTGTTACCTGTCTCTACTTTCCACCTCCTGCATGTCCAAAATACTCTTCTGAAGAGAATTAAATACAAGCCTTTCTCAAAAACCACTTCAGAGAGGCACAAAATCCTGACCCATATGGAAAATAATTACTCTCACATGTGAACTGCTTACACAAAAATCAAACCATTCTTCTGGTTTTCTTTATTTACTTGTTTTACTTTGCTGCCAGTGCAGTAAGATGTAAATGACCCCATTGCTGTTTTGTCCTGGCAAAAATTGTGTTGAACTTCCCTGGAAAGCTCAGCTCTTTTACTTCACTGGCCTTGTTCTTACTTTGCCTGAAGTAGCACCAAAGAAGGGAAATTCCCTCCTTTCCCACTGACCTTGTATTGGGGTGATTTTTTTGTCGGTAAAAATTTTGTAAAATGGTCAAGAAATTAAATTACATCAGTCCTGTTAATCTCTTGAACACTTACTGCTTAATTTGCGTTGAGTATAATGGACCCTTTGCATCATCAAATATGTGGAATTTATTCCAATACCTGTGTTATTTCCCTTCAGCCACCTGGAGCAACTGGGACATTTCTTTTCCCAGGGCCCTGTGTAAATTTCCATAGTAAAAAACTCTGAAAAGACATCTAAAGTATAAGTGGTGGAGTTCTGATGTAATGGAGCTGTGAATAGACATTTCGGGGAATTTGCATGTGGTGTTAATTAAGTATGAAGTATAAGTTAATTCACCTGCTGAAAAGGCAGGTGAATTCCAGCAGGAAAAGATTTGTGCTCTAGACTGGCTCAGAGTTCCTTGTATTTATTGTACGACCCATGGGATTAGGATGCACTGTGGAATACAGAGGTTGGGCTAGGAAAACTCAACACCTGAACAAAAACTATAACACCAGGACAACAAATACCTGGAAAATCTGCAAACCCCTTCTGTATGTGGCCACAGAATGAAACAAACATTTAATGTGTTGGCATTTAGTGCTGCCTATGGAACTCAGCAAAGATGACACAAGCAGTGTAAAATCACTTTTAAGATTTGCTTTCACACTGCCCTTTTTCTGTTCACTGAAATAACTTGAACCTCTGTGGAGATGTAGTGTGGATTGTTATTTTTAGCCAAAGAAACAGCTGAATATTTGGGAGTTTAATATGAATTGGGTCAGTTACGGGTTTAATTGCTGGGGCTGTGAAGTTACAACAAGCAGGATAAAATCACATTTAAGATTTGTTTTCACACTGCCCCTTTTGCTGTTCGCTTACATCAGAACCGCTGTGGATTTTCATTTTTAGCCGGAGAAACAGCCGAGTATTTGGGGGTTAATCTGGAGTGGGTTTAATGCTGGTGCTGAGCGTGGCCCTGTGCTTGTGTCCCCTGCAGAACCGTCCCTCTGTGATCACCTGTGCTTCTGCCAACAACCGCAACTGCAACCTGTCCCACTGCCCCATCGCCCACAGCGCCTGCTCCGGGGCTGCCTACAGGAGACCCTCCAGCTGTAAGTGCCCCCACACTGCCCTCCCTGGCCCCCACCACAGCCCAGCCTCTCCACAGGGACAGGGGAAAAGGGGGTGAACAGTGGGCACCCCTTTGTCTCCTGTGCCACAGCAGAAGGTGGTGTACCACCAGGGGGACAGAGGTGTTCTTTCTTCTTGTCTTGAAAAGCTGATTGAAAAACCCCACAGCAAACAAGCCCCCCACACAGACAGATAAGTCATTGTGTTTATTTTAGTCCAGCTGACAAACAGCAGGCAGGCCCAGCAGATCACCCTGAGCTCTTATTTTAGGAGTTTCCCCTGCTCTCTCAATAGCCAGGAGACTTTTGTGATTCAGCTGCAGTGGCAGAAATCTTTCTTGCAGCCACAAATACCCTTCCAAAGCCTCTACCCTCCACACTGCTCTGCGTGGATAACACAAAAACCTTTGCAGGGCAGTTGCTACAGCAACCCAAGCAGGGAGCTTTAGCTTTCTGCCTTCTGTGCAGTTAGTATAGTGCTCATGAAATCTGCTCAGGCAGTCGTTGCTGGGAAAGCTGGGCCCTTTCTGTTCACTCTCACTGCACAGGGAGCACAGGGGGAGCTCAGCCATTTCCTTGCCAGTCCTTTACCTGCTGGGGCAGAGCTGGAACTCGCAGCATTGCCAGAAGCTCTGGGCAGTGGGGCTCCAGCAGCCAGGATGTGTCCATGGAACAGTACCAGCATGACCTAAAGCCCACAGCAGGGTCATTATTAGTATTTTATTATTAATAGGGTTTTTTTTTAATTTTTAGAAAGCTCAGTATACTGTTGATAACAGGAATTGGGAGCTGAAGGAGACCCTTTGACTCTTGGAGAAATCAATCATTGGGAATCTCAGATGTGACAAGTTTTCTCACAAACTGGTGCTACTGGTCCCAGGAGAGCTGCCCCAGTGGGCATGGGAACAGGGCTGGATGTTTCCAAAAAAGATTTATCTCTGGTCAGGTGAAGAGGTGTCTGTGCATGACCCTCATGTTTATTTTAGGATCAGTCAGGTGGTGCCATGGATCCCAGCAATTCCAAGTATTTTTGGAAAGACAATTCTTACTAAGACAGACAAATACTGATTGTAAATTGTAAAACTGCAGTGCTTTTATATTTAGTCTGAGGAATTACTACAGTTCTTGTTCAAAATCTGTCTTTTGAGGCTCTTGTAGTAGTCTTACAGCACTTACTGCAGTGCTGATTAATTTAGTCCCGACTGCTCCCAGCACAAGTGTGTGGAGTAAGCTGAAAGCCTGAGCTCAGCTTTTGGCATGCTGCAGTTTAGGATGAGGCCTCCTCACACCTGACTGCTATCAGCAGGCTTGGGAGCTGATTTTAAACAACTCTTTACATCATTAATTCCATTTAAGCCTAAATATAAGTTCTGTGTGATTGTTTTGGGAGAAGGTTTCCACAGAATTGAAGCTGGAGCTGTTGTTAGTTGCCTGAGGGAGAAACACAATTAGATCTAAATGCTCACCTGTTCCAGGTCACAATTCCAGTTGGGTTTTTCTTTTCATTTTAACTCCTTCCTTCCCACCTTCTTGTTCACCCCTTTCACTCCAGGGTCTGTAAGGGTGTGAGGGAGGCCATCCTTGTGACAGGGACTTGCAGTGACAGAGCATTAAGCTGCAGGGGAGATGCTTTGGGGGCTGGAATCCCTCTGCTCTGGAGACAGGCTGGGAGAAATGGGGGTGTGTTCAGCCTGCAGAGGAGAAGGGGAGAACTTAGAGCCCTCTCCAGTTCCTGAAAGAGCTCCAGGAGAGCTGGAGAGAGACTTGGGACAAGGGCCTGGGGTGACAAGGCATGGGGGAATGGCTTCCTGTGCCTCAGAGGGCAGGGCTGGATGGGATATTGGGAAGGAATTCCTCCCTGGGAGGGCGGGGAGGCCCCTGGAGGTGCCCATGGTCAAGCTGGACGGGGCTAATGGGAGGCGTCCCCGCCCATGGCAGGGGTTGGAATAAACGGGATGAGCTTTAAGGTCCTTCCAAGCCAAGCCATCCCAAGATTCCCTGGGGGCAAAGAGGGTGACTGCAGGGCAGGCAGCAGGCTGGGCTGAGGTGCTGACTGCCCTGTGCTGTCCCCGCAGCCACCACTGCGTGTGACCCGGTGGTGGAGGAGCACTTCCGCAGGAGCCTGGGCAAGAACTACAAGGAGCCCGAGCCGGTGGCGAACTCGGTGTCCATCACGGGCTCGGTGGATGATCACTTTGCCAAAGCTCTGGGGGACACGTGGCTGCAGATCAAGGCTGCCAAGGACGCCGTGGGCAGCAGCCCCGAGCCGGCGTCGCGGCGGGGCCAGGCCTCGTCCCCTTCCTCCCACATGGTCAACCACAACCACTCGCCCTCCGTGGTCTCCTGAGGACAGCGCCCTTCCCGCTCCGCTCCGGGGGTGTGCATGGTTTGACTGAGCTTTTGGAACAAGTGCTTTCAGTAGTGCTGGGCGAGGGGAGGATAGTTTTCAACACGTGGTTGTTTTTTGTGTACTCGCTTCGTTTGTTCGTTTTGTTTCTTTTTTTTTTTTTTTGTCAAAGGGTGCCCTTAAAGACGATAGCAGGAACTATTTCATAAAGATTCATATGATGTAGCATCCTTTTTTATTCCTGCCTCAATTACCAAAGAAACCTCTGATGCAAATCTGCTGCCCCTTAAAAAAATAATGCACGCTAATCCACAAAAGCCATTACACTTAGTTGGTTGACCCAAGTGCTATTTTTTGCTTTTCTTAGCTTCTCACGACTAGAATTTGTCTGGTTTGCTTACATTGCCTTTTTTTTGTTTTGTTTTGTTTTTTCCCTCTGTGAAGTAATTTTGTATGTATATACTTGAAAAGAACTGTCATGTATGATTTGCACTATTGGAGGAGGACTGAAGTTGCACAGCAACTTTCTGGAAGAGGCTAATATTTTGAGGGCAAACTGCTGAAAAAAGGGTTTAAGGATGACATTTCTATCAGTTTGATTTTTCTTAGAGCAAAACAGCTTCGGAAGGGGAAGTCTCATACAGGTTATAGGTCTTTCTCTCTTTAGATTTCAGGTGCTTAGTGCTTGCAACTGGACTGCATAATTTACAGAACACGGGCATTTTTTCCTAAACACTGCAGTTTGTTAGACTAGAGCTGAGGTTGGAGGGTTCCATAGTGCTTAACGATGCATGTTTTATGAAAAATAGCTGGTATCTATTAATGTATAGACAGTAAGAATCATAATACTTATTAGCTTCTCTTCAGAATTAGTTTATTTTTGTCAGTAACAACCCTAGATATACTTACTGCTGGTACAGTTGTACTCTATGATATTTGTATTTGCTATTCACTTTAGTGGCGGCAGCAGCAGCGAGGGCAGCTCAGGACAGGCCTCGTGCAGCACTGCTGCTTCACAGGGATCTGCTTCCCAAACCCCAGTCTGTGTAATCCACCCTGAACTAGCTGCAGGAACTGCTACCCTTACAGATCTTGGCTGGACAACAGATTGTTACAGTTTGTGAAAGACGAGCTTTCAGTTTGTTTCTTTTGTTTTATTTTAAAAAAATTTTTTAAGCCTTTATCCATCAGCCTACGCCAAGTCGCAGCATACATTCCTCCAGTAGATTTTATCCAGGTATTACTGCATTTATTATCATTTGCTATATTAATAGCTACTAACTAGAAATTAGGCAGTAGAGGCAGGCATAAAAACCACAGCTGTGCTAGTGCTAAGAGCTTCTCTTCTTCTTGTTAAGTGTAACTACTCTCCCCAGTACATTCCATCTTCCCAGGACAGTTGCAGCCAGGGTTTGGTTTTTACCCTGGGCTCCCTGAAAGGATGGGCTCAGGGTAAAAAGTGAGAACTGGTTGGAAGAGGAACTCCACGTGATGTATTATGGACTATGTTACAGTATTGGGTCCATTGTGGCTTTTATTTTATGCTTTTTTTTGGTTTGTTTTTTGCCTTTTTTTTTAAAGTTAAGCTATTTAATTTGGAAAAGGTGCAGGGTAGAAAGAGATCGGGAGATTGGCTCTTAACTCTTGGTGAGAAGGTGGCTGCTCAGTTTTCTTTAAAAAAAATGGAAAAACCCACAAAAAAACCCCAACCCACCACCTAAGCCCCCCAGTTTTACACATTTCACTACCATCTTACTGGGTAGTCAACGCTTCCTTGCTTTGGCATTCAGTACCCTACTCTCTGTAGGAAGATTGTTAAAAGAACACTTTTTTATATAGGTAACTTTAAGACCATCGTTACGCTGTGCGTAAAGAATGTACAGAGAAATTTGTAGGTATTTTTTGAGGAACAATTAATTTGTTAATGATATGTAGCTATTTAATTTTTTCCCTTTCCTTTATTGTAATCATTCTTTTTTTTTTTTTTTTTTTTTTGGAGAAAAAAGTTGATCTTTTTTTTTTTTTCGTCGTTGTTGTAGATTTGTCTGTAATACAGTAAAAAAGTGCAGGAACACAGTTATTCTATGAGGACACTGCATTAGCATTAATAGCCACTCGTTTGTTATTGCTACAGGCTACTGAGCAGTATAACAGTCAATACTAATACTGTAGATGGACTCTGTGGAAAATGTGACTCCTCTATTTCTTTGTAAACACAAATAAGATAATGTTTTTAAAGCTAATATTTTCAATAATAGCTGTTTTACAAGGTTACATTTACTTATCTGAGATAGGTAAATGGATTTGAGGGCAATAAAGATTTAATGTGCTACGTCCAGTAAACCAGAGACTGGACACAACAATGTCACGAAAGCCAAAGGGTTGGGGGGAGGTGGAAGGACACTAAACTGAACTCACCATCATGAGACGTGGTGAAGTTTCTTCACAGAGCCAGGTTATCTACAGTTCAGTTTGAAAGATTCTCTCTTGTGTTTGTAAATCTGTAATATACCATTCTTTTGTGGCCTTGTTTCACCTGGAAAAAAAAAAAAAAAAAAAAGGTTTGGCAGGCCATCTTTTTTTTTTGTACTTAAAAGTAGCCTTAAAGAACAATAAAGTGCTCTTAAATCACAGGTGTGTTCCTAAGCCTCTGTACTGCCTGGTGAGAGAGGGATTGGTGTGTGTGAGGCAGAAACAAACCTCTGGCCACGTCCTGCTTTCCTTCCAAGCATCCCTACCTTTTTTAGGACCATAACCCCACTGGTGGGGCTGCCACAGGCTCAGACTGGTCTTCAGGGAGGTTTTCCCTACAGGAGTTTGTCAAGAAATCCTTTACAGCAATAAAAAATCCTGTTCCTGCCCCAGCAGCCGTGCTGGAACTCACCTGGGCAGGGACTGGTTTGGAAAACAGCAGCTGGTTCTGCATTGCTGTTCATGAAAAGACCAAATTTGTGGTGTTTTGTTTGTCCCTCAGTTCCTTCTAGGAATCCCTCCCTGGTGAAAACAGCTGCATTTCCAGTGTTGACATCCACTGTCCTCTGTTCCAGGTGAGCAGCATTCCAGTGGCACTGCAGATGGTTAATCCTTACAAATCACCTGCAGTTACCTGAGTCTGAGAAAGCCCAAGGGACCAGGCAAGAAAGGGGGCTCCAAAATGAAAAATAGAAGCCTCTAAAAGGAACGACCCCCCAAGTCCCTGTTGGCTCAGCAGGGCCTGAAGGGTTTGCAGACACAGCAAACCTGGGGCGAGGGAGATGTCGTGAGAACACTCCAGGAGGATTGGTTTGGCACATCTCAAACACATCCCTGGCTAAATCCCCCTGGAAAGAGGCCCAAATCCTGCTGTGAGGGTGTGTGGGAGGCAGGCCAAGGACAGCACCAGGGACCCCTCAGGGAAAGGGGAAAACGTCCCTGCACCAAGGATCTGGGGACTCCACACCTCAGGCCGGGCACGTCGCTGGCTGCCAGGTCAGTAACTTCAGCAAACTGCATTTTCTGCACGGTAAATGCATTTTTTCTGAGTGGCACAGATGTTTCTGCCAGCCCAGACACACGTTTCCTGAAGTGCCCCAGTGTTTATCATGGCATCTTCTGGGCGCTGAGTGAGAGGCACCTTCCAGCTGTGCCTTCAGTGGCACCCCTACACACACCCAGTTATTTCTGCCAGTCCCAGTCAATTCCATTTCCCAAAGCAGACCTGACACCCCAGACCTCCTCAGGGGTGCACAGCTCGGGGAGTGCCTCTCCTGAGTGCACTCTGGGTGCATTTCAGGCTGGACTGGATGTACACATCACCTTTACAGACCAACCCATCCAGGGCACAGAGAGAGCTGGGCAGTGCTGGGTGAGCACGAGTGGCACCACTGTCACAGCCTGGGCCCCGTGGCTGTGTCCTCAGTGCACAGTGCCCACTGAGCTGCCCAGCAGGGCTGAGGGGACCTCAGGAGGCACTGCTGAGGCTGGGGATGATCTCTGGGAACGGAGACTCCTCCAGTGTCCAAACGCTGCCACCAGCTCGTGTTCTAAACGTGACACCCGGGCAAGGCCCACAGAAGCATTTCCAGTGTTGTTATTTCTGCACTCCCCAGGGCTGGCACACTTAGCCTTGGCCCAGGGGAGTGTTCACACTATCTTTAGATGCTTCTGGAAATTTAAACCCCTCTGCATCCTCCTGCTGCGTGTCCTCTGGCATGGACGCAGCCCCAGGCGTGTTCCCGGGTCTCCAGCTCTCCTCCCTCAGCAGACAGCGATTCCCGCAGCTGGATTACAAGGTATGATAAAGCACATTTTATCCCTGGAGAGCTCTTGACAGAAATTCTATCCATTGCCTGATTTTTTAGCTTCTCTGGAACAGCTACCTCAAGTGCTTTCTCGGTATAGAACAGCCCAGATGACTGCATTTCACATTTTTCAGCTGCAGTTTCAGTGTAAAGCTCCAGCCCCTTCCCATTGAGGCTGCTCCTGAGCTGCCCCTTCCCTTCCCTGGGGACAGGGTCCTGCTGGAGGCTCCATCCCCATCCCTGAGGATCCCAGAGTGGGGAATTCTCTTTGCTTGGTGAAGGATGAGGAGGGCAGGAGCACTGGGCAGGCTGAGGACTTTGGAGCTGCCGATTGCTGTGTCACTTGGGCACCCCCAGCCTGGGACACTGCTCTGTGCTGGGAATGGTTGGCATGGTGTTGGCTGTACATGGATATTCATTTATACTGCAGCAGAGCTGGGAAAAACAGAATTTCTTTCTCCACAGGCTAGTTTCACATCATGACAAAGCAGTTCCTGACTTCCACAAGAGCACATTTTACTGCAGTCACATGAGAGCCTTTCAGTCTTTGCTTGCTCGCAGCCCAGCCAGTTTCACTGCTCTGCTCAGTCTAATTTTACACTTTATTTTGCTAAGCAGCAGCTTTCTTAAATGCCAGGGAGAACATCTGTCTTCCCTCCATCACAAAGAGACACAAAGGCATTTGTCAACACGAGGCTGTGTCAGCCAAATGCCTGCTACATTTAATAGTCAAAAACCTGCTTATCTGCAAACTGTTTACTCAGTTTGGGGAAATACTCTGCACAAAGAGCCCTTCTGAGAGCCCTGGGGAATCAAGGTTACCTTTTTAATCCAGGAAAACACAAAGCTCTGATCTCCTGCTTCCTGAAAATAGTAAAATGCTGTGGGTCGAGGTGTGTTAATGACATTTGGCTCATGTGTTAAAATATAAACAAGATACCACTGAGGTCAGAGTAGTTCTAGGGAGTTAAAAAAATACAGGATTTTTTTTTTCTTTCAGAGGAAAAAAAGGATTTAACAAATTTTAAAAAATAATATTTCTCAGGCTAAGCCTAAACCTTTGCTCTCTCACTGCCACACTGCAATATTCACTTATCTTTTTCTTTTTTTTGAGAGGGGAAGTAGAGATGAAAATAGTGGAAAGAATTAACAATGCTCATGGATCAAAGCAAGGGCTTTTCCTTTTCCTTTTTGCTTCCAAGGGACGAGCTCTTGGGCTCCTGCTAAGAAAATCCTACAGAAAACCTCAGCTTATCAACTTCCCCAGAAGAAAGTGTGAGTTCAAACAGCACCACAGGGAACAAAGGCTTTTCTCTTGATTTCCCTGACATACCTGGAGTGAAGTTGATGCAATTTTTACTCCTCACAGGCTCTGAGGAGTTCCTGGCCCTGTCCTGGCTGCTCCAGTGTCCTACCAGACACACCTGGCTCAGGAAACACACCCCAAATCAGAGCTGCTAAAAATAAAATCGCCCTGTGCTGGGAAGGTTTTCACCTGAACGGCAACCTTCTGTCACTTGTAACTCCCTCCTTCCCAGAGCCTCCCATACCTCCCTCAGGAGTTGGAAAATCAAGATTAAAAGAAGTCATTTATTAACCTGCAAGTGCCATTAATAGAGTAACAGCAGAGACCAGCAAACCCAGCTGTTAAATGTGAGCAGTATTGTCATTTTTTCCCCTAGAACTCAGTCACACATATGTCCATAACTTGGCCATGTAAAGGCAAAATGCACTTCAGCTTTTAAAGGTGTTGCCTAAACTGTCCTATTTCAGAATTCCTTGTTTTGCTCCCCTCCTCTGACAGCTAATTCAGCCCCCAGCTCCCTGGTCTGGGGAATGTAATTAATGTCATTAACTCAAAGGTAGAGTTTTCAGGTGGGGAAATGAAGAAAAAACCCCAAGATTTGCAAAGCCACCATTTAAAACAATCCCAGGGCTTGTTTTAAAGGTTTTCACCAGATTTCCTCACAACAGAAAAGAAATGCTTTGGGTGCTGCCAGGCTTGCAAATGTGAGTCAAATCTGACCTTTCAACACGATGCAAAATCAGCAGCAGTAAATCAAATAATGCCTTTGCTGACATGTCTGTACCTTTGAGTGATTAATCCAGCAAATCACCCATTTCTGCCTGGAAATGCAGGAAGGAGTGTGGGATCCTCCTCCTGCTCTGCCCTGAGCCTGCTGAGCTCTGGATGCAGTTTTGGTCCTACCAATTCCCACAGGAAATGTGAAAAACACCTGGGCAAAGGCTGAGGAGCAAACTCGACACAGATCCACCCATCAGAGATCATTGAAGACAAACCAGAGAAGACAGGAAATATTCTCTATTTAGATGAAATTTTGTTCCTTTAAACACTGCCCATGACAGATCCCATCTCCTCCCAAATCAAATTACATGGATTTTCCCTCCAGGAAAATGTCCATTTTACCAGCACAGCTAAATGAGCTCACACATCACTCTGGACTTTGGAGACTCCTTTACACGACTCCCCAGCCGTTCAGAAATTGGTTTTCTGCCTTCCTAATGCTAAAGAACAGATACAGACCATTGCTTTTTTATTACTTGCACAAATCTCCACTGCTGCGTGGCTGTTTGCCCTGCACAAACACCCAGGGACAACAAACAGAACATCAAAGTGCTGCAGTGCCTGGAAAGCTCCCTTGCCATCAGTCATTTGGGCTCTAACTCACGTGATCAATTGTAATGCTCATATCTCACAACTGTGTCATACTCTCCCAACACCCAGAAAATATTTCACCCGAAATATTGAGGAGTGAGATTAAAATCGGGTTGTTCTGAATAATGACATTGGGAATTGATTCTGTTCTTGAGGCATTTAGCTCCATGTTTTCAAGTCTTTTTGACGCGGCCACAAAACAGATGGGTTCGTTTTGAAGTGAAAGAAAAAAGAAAACAGATCCTTGGGAATTGGAGGAACACAAAACAACAAAACCCCAGCAACATTTTGAGAGTTGAGAAAGCTGCAATTTCCCCAGACTGGTGAAAAGCAAAGATTCTCCCCTCAGGAAACTCCAGTGCTGAACTCTGCATCCCCAGAGTGGGAATCAGCTCCACTCCAGCCTCAAACCCAAACAGCGCCAGTTGTCCCAGGCAGGAGGGAGTTTGGGGAGCTCAGGGATTGTTCTCTGAGGTCCCAGATCCCCCAGGGAACCTCCCACATTTGGATTCATTTGTTTCACTGGCGGGTGGGGAGGCTGCTTAAGCAAATCTGTTGCTTTAATTGCTCTGTAGGTACAAATTCAGAACATTTGTGCCCTTCCTGAGGGCACCAGAGGAGCTGGGTGACAAGAAAGAAAGAAACAGAATTTAATTTCTGCCACAGAGAAGGTGAAAGCTGGCTGGGTGACCTGTGACCCTTTGCAGCCTTACATTTCCCTGTAATTCCCCCAACATCTGGAAACCCCACACCAGTGTGGGAGCCTCCCAAAAGAAAAAAAAAAATTGATGCTGAGCCTCAGAACTCCCCTGGGCAGAGAAAGGGATGTGCCAAGGGATGGCAGCAGGCAGGGAGAGGAACCAGAGCTCCTCAAACCTGTGCTGGGAAAATCCCCAACTGGGCCAGGCAGGCTCCATCCAGCTGTTTGTCCTGGCTCCGCTCCAGGTTCCTCTTCTCTGCCCCTTCCTATCTCCCATCTCGAGCTGGAACAAGGGAGGGAAGGAAAACATGAACATGGGAGGACAAAAGAACCGCTGGAGCCTCACTACAGCAGAGATTTGGGGCAGTGGGTGAGGCTTTCAAAGGATTTTTCAGTTCATTTGCTCTTCTCTCCTAATAGAAGTTTTGTAGGTTTTTTTTTGTTTTGGTTTTTTTTTTTTTTTTTTTTTTGTTTTTTTTTTTTTTTCTTTCCTTTTTAACTGGTAAAAAAGAGCCAGTGACAACAGTGGGAAAGGTTTGTAAAAAACAAAAATATCACCACCACCACTGCCAACAAATTACAGGTCGTGGCCACTTATTGACACTTTGTGCTTGGTTCCTGAACACTGCTCTGTAGCTCACTCAGGAAGTGAACAACTCTCCTTTTTTTCCTCTCCTCTGAAGCATATTTATAATATATGATCAGAATTAAGAAATGCTTCTTAATGAAGAACATTTTTTAAAACCCCAAGCCCATTATGTCCAGCCTGGACATTGCCCAGAACACACCTGCAAGAAAGAGCCAGACTGAAGCAGAGAGCAATTAAAAGTTAAGAACAGATTTATTTAGTCCTCTTTTACACATGTAACTTTTTAAAATACATGCTTAGTGTACGATTGTCTTTACATTTGACATCAGACTTCTTTCAGAACTTTGAAACCCAGGTCAAGCCACCATCAGAGAGCATCCCAAGCTGGGAATCCAAAGACTGAGGCAGAGAATTCCAGTCCCCAGTGTCCAAATTCAGCTGCAGGGCACTGACAGTGTGAGAGGTGAGGCAGAGCTGCAGCACCTCCAGGATCTGCACCACTGATTCTCCTCCACTGAGGCTGG
The DNA here is from genome assembly GCF_009819655.1 of Sylvia atricapilla. Lineage (NCBI taxonomy): Eukaryota > Metazoa > Chordata > Aves > Passeriformes > Sylviidae > Sylvia > Sylvia atricapilla. The sequence continues at coordinate 18,344,364 of NC_089150.1, read as the reverse complement.
TGCTGCTCTGCCAAGGCCCGACTCTGCAGTGTCTATGAACCAGCTCCACTCTCAGGGAGTTCTGTCTCCATCCACCTGCCCATGGTTATGACAGAGGGGACAAAGGGCTTTGAACAAGCAGCGCTTTTAAAAAGCCCAGTCATTAATGACATTAAACTCCAAAGGGTGAAAGCTGCAGTGTAACACCTTGGCTTAGAAAATTCCTGAAATCACCTACAACTAAAGCAGCAGGATCATTGCAAAGCAGTGCTTTGGTCACACTCTGGAACATGTCGTGCTGCACGTCCCCACGTCCTGAGTGTCAGCCCCCGCTGACACCCCGGTGACATTTGGGTCCCATTCAGGCTCTCACATCACCAGGTATTTTGTTATTCCCTGCTCCCAGAGGACTTTTAGGAATTGCTGTCTTGAAGTTATCTCTCGGAATCTCTTAATGACATTTCCAAATCCCATCCACAGGAAAAGGAATGGCCAGATCCCATTGTGGCTGGGAATGAAACCAGAATGTGTCCAGCTCCAGGGCAAAGCTGGCCATGAACCAGAGACCTGATCCGGCAAATCAGGGCTAAAAAACCTGGCTTAACTTTGCTTAAACTCGACTGAGTTCATAGGGCAGAATTCACAGCTCAGCCAGCCCAAGGAAAAATCACAAAGAGTGGCTAAATGCATGCAAGAGACATGCAACAGCAAAGGTTTTAATTAGAGGAAAATTGCCTTTGTGTAACCAAAAAGTTGTGATGTTATCACACTGACACCAGCTGTGCATCTCAGTGTCCCCAGCCTGGTGCCAAAAATGAGAAATCACTGGGATATAGCTCATAGGCTATATATATATATATATATATCCGATGATACATATCTCCTAGATATCATAGGATGGAGAGATATAGATAGATAGATATATATATACTGAGTGGGACTGCAGTGAGAGCATTTTTGTAAAAGCAATTTAAAAAGTAATTTAGAAAATAAAGGACCCAAGGCTAGCTCAACAGCAATTTTAGGAAGGTAAGATGAATTAAAAAAAAATCAGAAAAAGCAGAAAGAGATAAAAAGAGATACAGAATCTTTTTTTGCAGAACTTTGGTCTAATGTATCCTCTGAAAAATAACTTTAATTCATAATAGTACCAGATTTTGACATCACTGAAAGAAAAGCCATTACCTGGAGCAGCCACTGACCCCACTCCCCAAGAAATCATGTAAATATAATGACTGTGATAATAAATAAATAGCAATAATGGCTATTTTAGACCATAATGGCGATTTTAGACACTTGGTGCAAACCTCAGCAGGTTTCAATAAATCTTCTTTTCTGCTTAGATATCAGAAAAGATATTGCAGATATCTTTGACCTGACTGAACTTCTGATGAGAGAGAAGATGGGAAATTCTCTATTAAAAGATCGTTTAATTTATGTCAAGGAAGGAACTAAAATAATTGGATTGACCAACTAATTTTCATAATATATCTGGGAACTAGAGGCTGCTCGGCAGATAAAGTGATTTGCATTTTTCCTAAGTGAGTTTAACTCACAAACTCCCCCAATACAAAGCCATGAAAGGGACTTCAATTTTCCTTCCAAAACCTATTCCAAGAGCAATAGATTGAATTTTGCTTTCACACAGACACATTCCTGCCGTGGCCGGAATTCCTCCCGCAGGCAGCTCCCGCTGCAGCCGTGTCCCAGCGCCGCTGGCCAAGGCCGAGCCAGCTGCGGACTGCCGTGTCCCCGGCTGTCCCTGTCCCGGGCTGTCCCTGTCCCGGGCTGTCCCTGTCCCGGGCTGTCCCTGTCCCGAGGTGTCCCTGTCCCCGGGCTGTCCCTGTCCCGGGCTGTCCCTATCCCGGGCTGTCCGTGTCCCGGGCTGTCCCTGTCCCCGGGCTGTCCCTGTCCCCGGGCTGTCCCTATCCCCGGGCTGTCCCTGTCCCGGGCTGTCCCTGTCCCAGGCTGTCCCTATCCCCGGGCTGTCCCTGTCCCGGGCTGTCCCTGTCCCGGGCTGTCCCTGTCCCGAGCTGTCCTGTCCCGGGCTGTCCCTGTCCCGGGCTGTCCTGTCCCGGGCTGTCCCTGTCCCGGGCTGTCCCTGTCCCGGGCTGTCCCTGTCCCCGGGCTGTCCCTGTCCCGGGCTGTCCCTATCCCCGGGCTGTCCCTATCCCCGGGCTGTCCCTATCCCCGGGCTGTCCCTGTCCCCGAGCTGTCCCTATCCCCGAGCTGTCCCTATCCCCGGGCTGTCCCTATCCCGAGCTGTCCCTATCCCCGAGCTGTCCCTATCCCCGGGCTGTCCCTATCCCGAGCTGTCCCTATCCCCGGGCTGTCCCTATCCCCGGGCTGTCCCTGTCCCCTCGGGCACACCCTGCAGTGTGTGTCCCGGCCCCGCAGTGGGCTCTGCTCCCAGCCGCTCCGCTGCCCGCGGTGTCAGACGGCGCCTTCGCTCTGCATCGCTCCCAAAACCACCGCTGGGGAACGCTGCTCAGCCCTTTCCCTCCCCTCCTCCGCTCCCTTCTCCAGGGCAGGAGGGAATCAGGCCCCATCTACAGCAGAACCTCTACCGAGGTCTGATGACAGCGATTCCACTCAGAAATCCGGATTGACGGCTCTCGCAGTTCAATGGCCATTTCAGCCCATCCAAAGCTCCGGTGTGACCCTGGGCACGGCAGCGCTGCCGTAAGGAGCGAACCCCTCATCCCAATCCCCCGCACCCCAAAAGCTGCCAGCGGGGCTGCAGGAGCCCCGGAGAAGCCGAAGCCCCGTTTAGGACAGCGGCAATTCCAGAGGGAGCCGCTGCTGATGTCACGGCATTTAAACGTCGCCTGAGTCACAGGTTCCTGAGGAAGTGGCAACACCTACGGAATTACTGGATAAAAGTCAGCCTTGGAAGCGTGGAATGAAAATAAAGACGCTCACAGACAAAGCAAAAACCTCAAAAAGGCAAACGGTGCCTGCTGCAGAGAATCCTCCCTGATCTGATCTGTCACTGGCAATGAAATGGGCGTCACTGAGAGCCCTCCCCGGGGAGACACGTGGGCAGAAAAGGGGAAAAGGAAAAGGAAAGAGGAAAGAAAGGACACCCAAACCCATCAAAAGCCATTCCAAATGCTTTCAGAGCAGCAGACATGGAAACTTCCCTCCTTCCTTCCCACCTTCCCTCCCAAGGAGGGAACAATTCCAGCAGCTCTGCTCCAGGCACCTTCAGCCCGCACTGCTTTCATCTGGGGAGCAAAAAAACATTCCAGCGACGAAGACTCCAGCTTGCATTTCACATGCCTTGCACCCTGCAGTGCAGGATGCACCAATGCAGCTGCTGAGAAATGTGGGAAGACCATCAGAACACCAGAAAAGAAATTAAGGCAAAAAACCTCCAGAAATCCAGCTTAATGCCTCTCCTTTCCTGCTTCCGTAGTGCAGAACAGAATTTCACTAACAAATCAAGCAATGAATCATTCTGCTGAGATCCTGCAAAGTCCAGAGCCCCAGTGCCAAAGTCACACACGAGCCTGGATTTTTGCATGCTCAGACTACTGGAGCAGCAGCCCGCAGCCAAGGAATGTGAGAACAGAAAGGAACCGGATGGGAGAGCAGGAGAATGACAAGGAATAATTTCATTGAACTCCTTGATTTGGATTTGATTTGGCTTTTGGTTTGGAGCAGCACAGCGCCGCTGCTCCTGTCCTTTCCTCTTAGCTCACTGCAATAATTTGTTAAGAAGCAAATTGACATTTTTTTCCATTTAAAATGAAAGGCATGTGTGTGCATGTGACCTTGACTGCACAAGCCCATTGTGCTTCCCATCAATGCCCTACACCAACCCCCAGAACAGAACAGGAGGAAACAGCATTTAGAGAGGTGCAGGAGATGGAGGGAAGCAGTGTGTGCTCCCTGCCAGCCAGGAAACACAACCCAGGCTGGCTTCACAGCTCCTGATTGTCCCTTCTCTCCCTAAACACACGGAGCTCCAAGGGGCAAGGCAGCACTGGCTTGGGGAAGCAGAAACAACCTGTGAATTAACCTGGTTAAATCCTGACAAAGAACTGGTGGGTGCGGAAAATCTATCCTAAATAATTCCACTGCATCTGAGAAACTGCTGTGCTGAACTCACAACAGGCTGAGAACATAATCAGTGAGGCTGCAATCAGAGCTTGAATATGGTTGGAGCAGTGATCTGCATCTTCATTCTGGGCTGAGATCATCTGGACTGGGAAATGAGGTGAGAAAATTGCTGCCCTAAGACACGGAAGGTGCTTAAAGCACATCACTGCCACTGCAGCCTAGTGCTGGGCCTTCTTTTGGGAGGAGCTTCAGCCTGCTTAAAATCATCCTCAGGTGACCCACCCCAGGGACTCCTTTCAAAGCAGGATTGTTGGGTGTCAGGAAAAGGGAAGCACAAGCCACAGCCTGGTTATTAACCCCTCAACATGGCAACAAAACAACAGTTTTGACCCAGGACAACTGAGAATAAAACCCAGAGAGATTCTTGGTAACTTATCAATAAAAGTTAAAGGAGAGAGGAACAAAAAACAAACAAACAACAAAAAACCCCCCAAAAACCCCCCACCAAAACAACCCCAAAGAACCCCCCAAAAAACCAACAACCACCAAAAAAACACCAAACCTAAAAAACCCAACCAACCAAACAAAAAAAGGTCAATAAACTGTAAGGGTATTTTTTTTTTACTTTCAAACCAGCCAAGTGTTGCACAGGTAAGAAAATGAACTTTTTTGGGAATGATTGTACTGGAAAGCTGAAGAGGCAGCAGAGAGAGGGCAGGTCCAGATGATGACTTTCAAACCTTAAAGCATCACCGGGGTGGTGTTCTGAGGCTCTGGAGAGGACCCAGGCAGCTGCAAGGGAAGGAGAGCTGGGAATGGGATAGGTAAGAAGGGTTTTCATGGCTTAGGAATTTACACCCTGGCACGGTCCAGAGTTCTCTAGTGTAGAATTTCTGCCTTTTAAAACAGCTCATCCAGGTGCTCTGCAAGGGCAAAGGTGCACAAGAGCCTCTGGAAGGGAAGTTTCACTCTGGCAGGATACACACGAGCACATCAGCTGCACTGAAAACGGAATAAAGAAAGGAATTAACAGAGCCAAATGGCAACAGGCTGGAGACATCTTCCAGACTCTGCTTCTTATGAAGTCAGCTAAAATTTCCCATGTTGCAAATACTTCTTTAAAGGCTCTCTTTGGAGTATAAAACGCTTATTTGTTTCTAAGGCAAGCCTTGCGTTGTTATTTCAAAAAGATATTCGAAATCTGGCAGTGAAATCCCAGCCCTGAGCTGCTCCTGCTCTCTTTCCTCTGTGCCCCCTGAATGCAAAGTCCCAGAGCAGCAGTTCCTGAGGCAGGGACACCAGGAATGGCCTGGAGCATGTGGGAGGAGCAGACAGGCTGGGGCTGTGCCAGCTTGAAATGGATTTTCTTCTGCAAGAATGACAGCAATCTTAACAATTCCCAAGAATCCAGAGCCAGAACTCACCTGGAACCCTTAAAATTTGGTTATGCTTTGCAGAGGAACTAAATAAAAATAAACTCGTGGGTTCTGTGAGAGGCAGAGCGACACCTTGATCCCATGGGTGAGCTCACCCAGCCCTGGGCTCCACGGGAATCCTGCACAGCAAAGTCTGGTCCCAAAAACCATCTCAGAATTGCACTGGGAAAAGGGGAAGAATCTCCAAGGGACACTGGGAGCTGGGTGAGCCCTCTGTGGTGCAGCACATCCCAGAGCAGTGAGGATGGGCTGGGGTAAGCCCTGGACTCCAGGATCTGAAGGGACTTTTCCAACCAGATGCTTCCCTGATTCCATCACCAATCCCAGTCATGCCAGTTACCAGGTACTCAGGAAGAATTCGTTCAAAGTGTTACAATATGATTCCACAGAGCAAAGCTCAGGAATAAACCCATTTCAGTGAGTTTTCTAAAGAAGAGCACGAGGGAAAAACTAAAATAAAGTGCTTATAAATGGCAGAGTCTCTCAATTTTGCAAGTACTTCTGTTACATCTATTTAAGGTGAGCAGCCAGAATTGTCACAAAGAAACAAGATTAGAGTCACACAATGTTAAGGGGTCGGAAAGGAACTTGAAGATGATTTAGTGCCACCCCCTGCCACGGGCAGGGAGATGCAGGAAGTGGGATAACAGTATCAAAGATGACAATATGGGAATTTCAGTTCACCTCAGTGGGCTTCTCTGAGGACACAGGGAAGGGAAAACATTTTCCCAAGCTCAAAGTCCATGATTTTCAGGCCTGGAGCAGTCAGTCACTGCAGTTTCCTTTGCTGTGCCAAACCACCTCCAGCGCTGCTGCCTTCTACTGAAGCAGAGTCTCTTCAGCTCTTGAGTGGGACTGCTGTGGCTCCTTCCCCACCAGCCTGTCTGGGCCATCAGGAATCCTCCTCCTCAGCGGGATTTTCACAGCTGGGCCTTTCTCCCCGACACATCCCGGTGCTGAAGGCTTCAGACTCACAGGAGCCACTCTGGGAAGGGCTCTGGCCACGGCTGTGGGGGCACCAGGACAGTCCCCAGCTGGAAATCCATTCCCTGTGTTCCAGGCTTCCAGGGAAGAAAACTCCCATTTGAGAATCTCCAGCTCCTCCCTGTGATGGACCCCGTAACAAATCCCAAACCTCAGTCAGCAGAACACACTGCAGGGGTGACAATGAGGCACAATTCCATCTGGCAGAAGGGTGGGATCCCAACAGAAGCTGTCATTCCATGCGTTTCTTTAATGCTCAAGTACAGAAGTGCTGTCAGAGCTCTCCACTGAGATCTTCCAGCAGAATTAAACGTCCCCAGATGAGGCCTGGGGGTGTCACAAATGCAGGCCACCATCAAATGCCACTATATTCCTATAGATAATTCAGGAATATGAATTTAGGATCCTCTGAGGCTGCTCATTCACTCTTCCCAACAAATCTGGTTCCCACCTGAAAAGCCCTGGCTGGGCTCTCCAGTGAAAGTTCAGGTTCTTCACTGTTTAATGTTTTAAAGGAATCATAAAGAGCATTTTATGGACTGTTGACTGGCACCAATGGGGAAAAATTCAATATTTTTCTCTTCACTGGTGCCATGGGGGAAGAGCTCCTGGCAGCACAAATGACATTAAAATCCCAGCTCCTCCATGAAGAAAAGGAAAGTTTGGCTTGCCCAGTAAGCACTGGAGCTGGGATCTGTGCAGAAATCCTGCATTAAGAGCAGCCAAGGCAGCAAATAAACGTGTTTATCTGCTGTTAGTATTTGAATGTTCATTCACTGGAATGGATTCTTGGGATTTCTCACTCAGTCAATGCCCAGAAATTCAGTAAAAGCCAAAGAAGAACAATTCAGCTCCAGGAGGAATAAGAAAACACCATTTCAGTCAGACAAGGGAGGTTCTCCCAGGTCAGAGGGAAGTGTCTGTGCACATCAGGGACAGGTGGGGAGCACCAGGGCAGGAAAGAGCCAGCCTGGGACAGCTGGTGACACTGCAGTGCCAAAGGGAAGGAAACATGCCATGAACATGAGCTCAGGGAGTTAAAACAATTATTAATGCTCACCAGGCTCACAAAGATGTGCAGCTTTCAAGTCTCAGATAACCCCAAACTGTTCACACTCCACGGTCAGCAGCTCCCAAAGATGAAAAAAGCAGATTATTCTCCAGATTATTCCCTTTAAACTCTCCTGGCACCCCCCAGGGCTCCAGCTGGACTATGGCATGGCTAAAAAGAGGGCTGCAAAGTCATCATGTGTTTTCACTGCTTTAAAAATGCAGATTTCAGGTTTCAGTCTCAACCACCAAGAGATGATTTACTCTGATTTCCAAAATACATTGCATTCATATATATTTTTATATTACACTGAAGTTACCTAAACTAGACATTCCCCTAGGTAAGAAATTGTGTAAATATAATGACTGTGATAATAAATAAATAGAAATAATGGCTATTTTAGACAATAATGGCTATTTTAGACACTTGGTGCAAACCTCAGCAGGTTTCAATAAATCTTCTTTTCTGATCAGAAGATGGGAGTTGCAGAGATCCTTGACCTGACTGAACTTCTTCTGATGAGAGAGAAGATGGGAAATTCTCTATAAATTTTTTTTTCAGAGCTTATGTTAAGGAAGGAACTAAAATAATTGGATTGACCAACTAATTTTCGTAATATATCTGGGAACTAGAGGCTGCTCGGCAGATAAAGTGATTTGCATTTTTCCTAAGTGAGTTTAACTCACAACCCCCCCAATACAAAGCTATGAAAGGGATTTCAAATTTCCTTCTAAAACCTATTCCAAGTTAAGACCGAGAGATTCAATTTTGCAGTGATGGATTTTGATATTTTAAAACTCCTTTTCCCTCAAGCTAAGTTTTTAAACTCAAGGATTCTCCAACTCCTCTTTGTGCTCAGCCACAATCTCTGAAGATGCTTGAAAAAAAATGAGATGAACCAAAGAGGAAAAGGGAATTGCTCTTTTTGAACACCTGCATGGTTCTGCATGACCACACCCCAGAGTCATGCAGAGAACAAATTTCTCATTTCACTGAAGCCTTTCCCTACAGGTTTTGACTGAATCAATGACCCACCACCCCCTAAAGCAATTTTTTACCATACAACAGAATCTTCTCTGAGCTTCAGAGGAGCCTCATCATGATAAAAATGCTTTTGGTCTTTCCTGGGCAAAAATCAGTCAAATTTTGTTTTCACAGCATGGAAAGATGTGGGATATTTACAGGGAATAACAATTCCATGGACACATCCAGAACTGCACTGAAGTTCATGTTTGCAAATAATTCCTGTGGTGGAGGCAGCAGCCTCAGGTCCTAACCCACCTTTAAACATGAAATTTAACTGCCAAGAGGAGAAAATGATCAATCTTCACAAATTTCAACTAAAGTGCTCCAAATCTGAGAGAGATGAAAAAAAACCAGAAACAAAACCATTCAGAAATGCTGCTTGGACGTGGCCGTTGACAAGCAAAATATAACCTGGCCCAAACCAACCACCCAAATTTACTTAAGCAGCATTTTTTATATGCAAGCCATATTTAGAAACTTAAAAAAAAAAAACCCAACAAAAAACAAAATAAAAAAAAAGAGAGAGACCAGGTTTAAATATAAGCACATTGCTCCAGTTATTTACACAATAAAAATGAAAATGTGGCCAGTTCTGCCCATGAGAGACTGCTTTGAAATGGAAGTTATTCCTGGCCAAACGTGGGCTCTGTTTGTTTGTCTTTGCAGCAGTCAGGAGGGGAAAGCAATCATTAACTCCTCAAAGCACAGATAAAAGGCAGGGCTGCAGTCCAGAGCATCCTCCTGCTCCTCCTCAGCACCTGATTTCAGACCGTTTCATCATCGCTCATGTCCCAGATCTGCAAAAAAAAAAAAAAAAAAAAAAAGGATTTTTAGCTTGTGGAGTTGAAATATGTTCTTAAAACACTCCTAAAAACTCACATTGCTGCTTAAAAGGAATAATAAATAGCGTTTTATGAACTGTTGACTAGCACCAATGGAGCTTTACAGAAAATTCAGTATTTTTCTCTTCTGTTAACAACCTACAGACCAAGAATTATTTGTCATCCTGGGGGTATTTTTAATATCTACTTTTCAGCACTTCTCACTTTGGCTACTTGGTATTTATTATCATTTACAGACAATAAATAAATTTGGCTATTTACTATTTATTGTCATTTAGAGGTAATAAATAGATTTGGCTATCTGCTATTCATTGCCATTTACAGATAATAAATAAATTTGGCTATCTGCTGTTTATTTTCATTTACAGTAAGGCTCAGATCAAACCCCAGACATTCTGGGTTGGTTTGCTGACTCACTGGCACACACTTCCCGGGAGTAATCACTTCCAAGAAACATTTTTATTTTACCAAACGCTGCAGAAAAATGTCTGGACATTAATGATGAATTCATTGGTCATTTTACACTTAAATATTAGAGCTCATAAACAGCAGCTTAAGGACAAGAAGTTATATGGAAATTTGTACCTTTCTGCTGCTTAGAAAAGAATGAAGCAAAACCATTTTTTCCTGCAGTGTAACATAATTGTACTGTTAATTTCTGACTTGCCCTTGGCCAGTAAGTGATTATAGAGTGGGAGAAAAGTGAATATTTCCATAGAATAGCGAGGTGAACACACTGAGGGGGAGTGGTAGAAATTCAGAGCAGGGATCTGCAGAGCTCTCTGGGAGGATATTCTCAATATATCCTCCAAGATTTTCTTCCTGAGACGCAGGGATGCTCCTAAAACACTTTTTCTAAAATTTTAGAGGTTTAGCTCATGACAAAGACCTTCCTTCCACTTGGCAGGGTTTAAGCTCAGGACTAACTACTCAGCTGAGATTTAATCCCAGGAGTTGGATTTAACACCAATAACACCAAGTATATAACACATAAAACTCTGTCTGTGACTGGGAGCATTTCAAACTTGCCTGAATTATTTGGATGGGAAGCACAGAAATGTCATTTTTCCAGAGCCTCCAGAAATCCCTGGCTGGCCATGACCTGAGCAGAGGAGCAGCAGCATTTCTGTGTCCCAGGGGAAATCAAATTCAGTTCCTCTGCTCCAAAAAACAACTTTTTGTGTGTTGGCATCAAGTGGCCAGCTGAGTTATTCTCTCATTTTACATCCTGACCACTAAAATATATCAACCCCCCTGGCAGCAGAGCATGAACAGTTATTTGGGCTGTAAATTCTGCAGGGCACAAAGGAGGATTTTACATGCACACACTGCCTGGGACAATGGGGCACTGTTCTCACTGCACTGGGTAGACAAATAAAAAATACAAATAACCCCTTTTCTAGACAGGCAACAATGCTTATTGACCTATAGCTTTAATAAACCCTTACAGGAAAAAAACAAAACCAAAAAAAACCCCCAAAAAACCATTTCTGGAATTAAAAAATGTTCAGAGAAAAGCTCTTCAAATCCCAACCTAGGGAAGCACATAAAATCAAACATTCCTCTGCAGTGCTACGAGCTGTGGAAAAGGAAAACTTGGAATGGCAAGACTTGCTCCATTCCTAGAAGAGGCACAAAATGGTGGTGTAAATCCTGATGGAAAATACTGGAGGAACAGTTTGTTTACAAAAGGAGAAAAAAAAAAAAAGGAGTTTTCATCCTGCCCTAGATGAGCAGCTCGGAGCTTGCCAAGGCAAACACAAATGTCCAGCTCGCCAGTCAGGGTCAAGGATGTGGAAAATAAATACAAAACCCAAAATCTTTAAATAGAGTTTAGGGTATGATTCAAGGCAGAGAAAAGCAGCAATGCCGAGTTCAGACAGTCCCCCTTTGCAAACAAAGCCCACAGACTGCAGCCTGACAAGGAAATTCTCTCCCATCTAAAGCACAGCTCTTTTCTAGGAAGCTTTTAACAAAAAGGAGGCTTTTAACAAAAAAATATAATCACGACAACACTGAAAATGAAGTTCCCAGGTATTTAACCAACACTCAAACATCCTGGATTGAGGAGGATGATTTTTAGATGTTTGGAAAGTGTTTTCCCTCTAGGAGAACAGAGAGTTTTATATAAGTTTATACTTCATGCAATCTCAGAGCAGTCAGATGCATTAAATCATGGAATGGGTTGGGTTGAAAGGGACTCACAGCTCATTTTATTCCACACCTTCCACTAATCCCAAATTCGACCTGGCCTTGGACACTTCCAAAAATTCCAGCACAGCATTTTGTGTCCGATTGACCAAAAGGTTCATAAAGAACAAAGGAGTGCTCCCCTAACAAAGTACACGCAGAGGGAAGAGGAAAACACGAAACAAAAGGGAAAATTCAATGCAGAAGTTAACAACTGCAAATTACCCTAGAGAAAACAAGCTCCATGGGATTGTGCAAAGGAAGTTGTGTGAAATACTGACAGCTAAATTATCACAGGCTCCTGACTAAGAGCAATGGATGTTTTCAAAAAAAAAGCCATTTACACTTTAATAGATAATGATGCAAACTCCAGGGATTACTTCCAAAGACTGAACCTTTTAAGAGAGGAAATAAAATACAGAAAGCCAAGACAGACGACGTGTGATACGACTGTCAAGAGAGTCTGATTTCCAAAGCAAGCCGTGAATTTGGAGTTTTTTCACGTCTCCAGTGTCCTGCAGCACACCTGGGCGAGGCAAACCCCAAGAGAGCTGCAGGCAAAGGCAGGAGCAGTCAGAACATGGGGAGATGATGCAGGAGCTGCCAGCCCCAGCGCAGAGCCTGCACCAGCCCAGCAGATGAGCTGAAGGCACCTGCTCCTTCCAGTACCTGCTCTTAGAGCCCCACTCCTCTGGGGAGCTGCTGGAATTTCAAACCGTGCCCAGCCAGGACAGGAGAAGGATTCCCACACTTCTTTTCCTGCAAGTCCAACTGTTCTTCTGGTCAAGAAGAGGAGGAGTGGGTGGGGGGAAAGCCCACAAATTCCCACTGATTGATTTTTCCATAGCTCCAGATTGTGCATTCAATCATAAATCCAGAGGCATAAATCCAGAGGAATTGAGAGTTTTGTATTTCCTCTCAATCACATTAACAACTGCAAACTGAACTTCCAAAACAACGACTCCAAAATGGTGCTCACCATCCCAAGCTTTATTATCTTCTCATTTTATGACTTCCCTGGGGTCATTTTATGACCAACCTGTGCTCCCAGTGCAAGACCTCATCCTACACTCATTCCCCCGTTGGTTTTTTTTTTTTTTCTCAAAACTACCTTCTAACTTCCTTTAATTCAACTATACCCAGAATCAGGCCATAATCTGAGTAATTAACTATCAGATATTTCCTCCCCCAGCTGACACACAGATTCCAAACTTAAACACACACAGAGAAATTAGCCTTAAAAAAACCAAAATCGAATCCAAGGCTTGTATATACTGCATTTCTTTCTTCAGGCTGCTTTATTTAGGCAGCAGGTGGAGAAGAGGGTGATCATTTCTCCAGATCCCTGCATACAATGGCTCTATCCCAGCTGACCTGGCTGAAAAATCCCTGGCATCCCTTGTACCTCCCCAAATTCTCTTTGTCTGTCTCTGCCCCCACAGCCTTCCCTTCAGTATCTTGCAATAAAATCAAGTCCATCAACCTCGTACCTTTTTCGGGGTTTTGTTCTGTTTTGTTCAATGCTGGTGACCCTGACTGCTGCTTGTTTCACCCTTAAAGCCTTTCCAAAATTCTGTATTTTCAGCCCAGAGCTTGCAAGGTCAGGGTGAGAATGAGAATTCTCATTTTAACCTCAACAAACGGCAACTCTTCGACAAGTTCCTCTTGTACAAAATTTTTAAAATACGTGTACAATGCTTAAAAGCACAGAATGGTTTGGGTTGGAAGGGACCTTAAAGCCTGAATATCTCGTAGAACTGGCATCTGAAGGACTTGGAAAGCTATTTTTAAGAGCAACACAGAAAAAAGCCAAGTAAACAGCACAGGAAATATTTATTTACAAATAAACTTTCAGCTAGAAAGTCTTTTTAAGATCAGTTCCAAGCAGATTAACAAACAGTAGCACCAAGCAGTAATTAGTTAGTCCCTTCGGGGTTTAGAGCAGTTTTCCCAGGTATCCATCAGAAAATGACATGAAAACTTTCACAAAAAATGATTTTTTTTTTTGGTCCCGACTGACAATGAACGAAACAATACCCCAAAAAAGAAACAAACAAAAACTGCACACGGGGGTTTTTCTGGTATAAAAATGCCTCAGACAGATTTCCTTCCATTGTTTCTTGTTTTATGAGGGGAAAAAAAGGTCCCAAAGCACAGGAGCAGCAACCACAAACCCGATTTCTCTCCTGTCTGGAAGTGTTTTGAGCTGAAAAGGGCATTTTTCAGGGCTAAAAGAGGAGACTTTCTACTACTCAGCCTCTTCTTCAGGCTCCCAAAACCTGCCAACAAGTGGGAAAATAAATAAACACGCCTCCAAGCACGTTTGGGGATGGCCACAATTCTGTTTTGTGGGGGATTTTCAGCTTCATTTTAGTACCACCAACAGGCAGCCATCCAAGAAGAACGTTTGAAGGAAGCCACAATTAATGGAAATTCTGTCACAGGAATGATTAAATCAGATAGAAAGCCTTTGACTGAAATGAAAATAAAACAATGTGGTATATTATAGCGTATATTTTTATTCTTCTATCACCTTCTGCCTTTGATGTGCCCAGGTTTTACGTTAGAAATTAAAGTGTAAGTTTATATTCATCACATTTATAAGTCCTGCAAAAAAAAAAAAAAAAATTGATAACACAGATATAAAACCAAATTTTCTTTCAAGGCTTCTAGAGGAAATGTGGATTGGATACATAAATGGATCTCAGGATAATCAAACCATTTCTACACCTGAGTCTGTGCCACCCCGACTGCCCAGACTGTATTTGTTTTGGTATAAATTTGCCATGCATTTGGTATAAATCTGCCATGGCAGCATTTGCCATGTCCCACTGCATCTTTTGAACTCCCAGGTGATGCAGAAGTGCTGTCAAAAAATGAGCTTTCAGGTCAGAACCATTGAACAGTTGGTGGTGAGGGGTTCAAGATGAGCAGCAGCTTAACTCCACCACTGAACTGCAGGAGCAAACAATCCAGAAACAACCGAGAGATTACCAAAAATGGGATTTAAGGGACACTCAGTGCTCTGCCATGGGGACAGAGTCCCTGAGCTCCAGAGACACCTCTGGGAATCATTTTGTCTCCCCCAAGCAGGGCCAACAACCTCAGGGTGTTCAGGCTCCTGTCCACAAAATCCCCACCCAATTCCACAAGGGTTTAATTAATCCAGCTGAGTTAATTTTAAACCTTTCTGAGATGTCACAGCCTCTCCAAGAACCCTGCTCCAGTGTTAGAACATCCATATATGAGATTAAGTCATCTCTTGAAGCAAGGATAGTCTTGGTTAAATTAACCCATAGCTACCACATACCCATAAATGTCTTTTATCATCATCATCATCCTCACCATCATTGTCCTCACAATGTTTCTTCACAGCCCCTGCCAGAGCAACGCCCTCCTGGCAAGAGCAGCACACTCATCCAGTCTTTCCAACAGCTCAAAGGTGCTGAATTCTACAGTTCTGTTCACCTAGAAACCTAATAACTCTCATTTATTCCAAAGAAATTCCAGCTGGGCAGGCAGGGCACACACGGCTGTGGGGAGGAACAATCCCAGCACTCCCCGTGGAATCAGAGATTTTGGGTGGCAGAAAGAACCTGGATTGACATTTGCAAACCAGATCATGAAGGGACACTGTCCCTGAGAACTGGGAGAGTCTTCTTTTCAAAATTCTACGAAGGGAAAAAAAAATTGATAGAAATCCTTGAGGCTTTAGTGACTGATTAAAGAGCATAGATCATTTTCAGATGAGACAGATTCCCATAACAATAAAAAGTGCTACTGCAAGGTCACCCAACCCAGATATAAGTCAAGTTTCAGCATTTTCATGTTTGATCAACCCCACTCCATCCTCACAAAGTGTAGCTGGCAAACACTAGCAAAATATGCATTCTTCTAAATAATTCCAAACTCAACAAGAACAGGGATCCTTTTCAGCTCAATTCCCATTATCAGAAAACATCTGGCAGAAAGAATTAACACCAGTGCCACATGCAGTTATGTCATCTTTACATGTGAATTTTGAGCACAGCTTCAGTCTAACCAGACTTCCTCTCATACACTGGTTTTAACACAGAAGTAACAGAAAACTTGAAATGCAATCAAAATATTAATTCATTAGAACTCTGATTTATCCAGTGACTTCACTAATCTCATCATTGCTTCCATGGAGATCCATGTGGTGTGTACACAACATTTCTATCTTGTGGAGGTGGGGGAAACTTTCTCCTCTCGCCTCTTTTACTGGAGGAATGCTATTCATTTAGTTAGAAACAAAAATAATCTGTGAAAATAGAAATTGAGGGGACAAAAGAACATGGTTTTTGCAGTGTTAAATGCACAGAGGATACTGGATTATCAGATTTATTTCATGTTATATACTTCAGCAACTCAGGGAAGATAAATCCATTTGTATTGAAATCTTGGGTGCCAGTTTCCCTCCTGATTAATCCTGCCACTTTTCCTATCAGGTTTATCCAAATAAATATTACCCAGAAAACTGCAAGTGCTGGTATAAAAGCACAGAGGAAAAAAATCACTAATTAAAGGTAAGGTAATGATGCTCTAGAAACAGAACAGGCAGATCTGGTTTCTGGTTTGGTTTTGTTTCAAGTGGATAGAAAAACCTGAAAAAGCAGAAGGTGCCTCAGCAGTGAGAGAACTCTGCAAGCACCTTGCCTTGCTCTGAAAACATTTGCTAGGCCCATGCAATAAATTAACAATAAATAAACGATAAATTAACAATAAATACACAATAAATTAACAATAAACAACAGAGGCAGTCTCAACTTCACTCCAAACTTATGTACTGGTTTAAAACCATATGTCCACCCAGATCCAGCTGAAAACTTGTCCAAGTGTCAGATTTATTCCTGCAACACTTCAATTCATACAGAAACAACTGAACAAACAAGAATTCTGATGAGACCGTGCAGAGATTTTGGGCCTGGAGGGTTTTGCAGGGATCTGGATTCTGCAAGTCCTTTCAAAATTGCTTTTGATTTTCTGACCACAGCATTTCAACATCTGCTGGACTAAACACATTGTCTGCAAGTAGTTGTGTCCCCAGCTATCAAATCTTATTTAATTCCCAATTTTCATCTGGAGCTGCTGGAACAGAGTGGGTGCCCACTTGCTGTACACTGTTGGTTTTTCACTGCCAGGAACAAAGCCAAGTTTTCCCAAGCTTCTGATGGAGGCTGAACCTTATCCCAAAGCTGCTGGGAGAGTCCACAACCACCCCAATCTCTGAGGGCAGCAAATCGTTTAGAGATCCCAAATCAAGCCCATCCTGCTGCACTTGGAAAAAGCAGAGGGACAACCATAGCTCCAGCTACAAACCACCTGTTAGGGCAGGTTTATTCAGGCTTAGCAAAGCCCAGCTTCCCTGGATCCCAGAGCCACGAGCTGCCCACAGGGCTCTGGAGCTCCGGGGATGCCCCAGATGCTCCCAAGGCCAACAGCTTGTTTTGGCTCACAATTCCCTTTTCCCTCCCATGTGGGATGCCTTTGATCTTCTGGCCTGTTCTGTGACTGCAGTTCCCTGAGTTTTTGGGAGCACAAAGAACGTGTGAGACCAGCTGAGAGCCACAGAGTGAGAAGCCACTTTAAAACATTTGATGGCAGGCAGCAAATAGAGTGAGTGTGGTTTCAAAATGGGAGTTCAGAACTAGGAGGTTCACTGGATTTTCCATAAAATCCATCTTAAAACAAACAACAGATCTGTACTATGAGAACAAACTTTGCTTCTTCACGGCACTAAATCTGCATTTTGCTAAATTTCTCATTTTTGTCACTTCACCTCTTCTCCCCCTGCAAAGAAAGATCTGGAATACACTCATGAGGTTGTTTTGAACAATTTTGAACCATGAGGAGTTTTAAGTCAAACAGGAAATGGTCACACACTGCAGGGCCCTCAGGGCTATCCCTCTCATGATTCCCAGCAGGATGCACAAGCCAAGTGATGCCAGGCTCCAGCAGCTTTCAGCAGGGATTTATCCCAGAGCAACCAGCACAGAGTTGCCATTCCAGCTGCTTTTGGTGCCAGGAGGAATAGGCTCCAGCAGCTCTTGGAGAATAGAAGTGACACCAGGAGTGACACCTTCACAGGTGCCAAAAAAACTAAAAACAAAACAAAACCCAAACCACACCCCCCCAATTAAATAATAACAACAATAATAGTTATAATTATTTTTTTTCCCCGTGAAAGCAGGTTTACACTCTTTTATAAACATTTAAAATGGTATTACACTTCTGGAATCCCAGAATGGTTTGGGTTGAGAGGGACCTTAAAGCCCATCCAGGGCCACCCCAGCCATGGCAGGGACACGTCCCACTGTCCCAGGCTGCTCCAAGCCCTGTCCAGCCTGGCCTGGGACACTGCCAGAGATGCTTGGAGCTGCATCATTGCTGGAATCGCCTCATTCTCAGCCTGTCTGATTCCACACCAAATCTTCCCATCCCTTTTTCTGGCTCAATGGAACATCCTCACAAAGTGCCAGCTCTGCATTCAACTGTTGTGTAATGCAGAGACTTCAAAAAAACCCCAACCCCAACCCAAACAGCCCCACAAGAGACATGTAACACAAAGCAGTTTTCCCAGGAGCAGGATTCCACCCAAACATCTTCACTGAGAGCTCACAAAAGTCAATTTTGTATTTTCACATCCCCTTCTCCTGCATTAACCTTTCAAGTGCCACTAATTTAGCACAAAATTTATTTAAGAGCTGTTATGTTCCTCTGATATTTTTCTTCTGGTGTGATAAATAAAAGCATCACTATCCCACGGAAGGCGTTATTTGTCCTCAGCACTGTATAAAATTTTTATATTGCAGCTAAAACCTGAGGTTTTGATTTCCTCTCCATCAGGGATGGCTGGTTTGCCCTATTTTATTTCTTATTATAAGTAGCAGAAGATATTTTCTAATGGGCTAAATCTGAATTAGGGACATTCTTCCTTGCCCCTCTGCACAACATTTAATATAGTTTAGTTGCCTTGTGAAGATCAGGCAAAGTTTGCCTTTAAAGTCATGACCTGTTTCTTCCACAGATAAAAGTTTGTAGTCACCAGCACCTGGCCCTGGCAACCTTGATAAGTTATTGCAGACACACACAGCTATAAGGGAGAGAATAAATTTGTTTACAGTGGTGATTTTTACAAATCAGAGCTCTATCAGTGCTCTCTTTAAGATAAAGCAAGCTTTAAGGATGTTGCTGCTTACATATAATTCACCTAAAGGAATAACTTCCTTTCAAGAAGCAATTTCTTCCTTCTTTAAGACGAACTATCAACTATTTAATAACTTAGGTTATTAAAGAAATTAGGCTTATGATGTTACTCAGATGAATTAGTCATATTTGTCATGAACATTTTAACCTCCAGTGGGTTTAGCATCCTAACTGAATATTTTTTATTTTAAAGCTCATTTCTTGGTGGCAGAGGGGGGATTGCTATGGGAAGGAGGGGTGGCACTTATTTTTCATGTGCTGCTCAGCATGAACTGCAGTGAAGCTCCATTTCCAGCTGAAAACCTAAACAGCAAATTAAAATATTTAACCAGATACTGCCTAATTATTTGAATAAATAAATAAACAATCTACAATTAGTACAAACCATGCTTTATAATTCTCGTTTTGAAAGTCAAGGAACTGTTTTCTAGTTCCAAAGGCTCCTGAAGGACTAAATGAAGCTGTCCTAGTGTGAGGTACTCATTTCCTACTGACCTGATACTTAAACATTGTTTGAGTGAGGTTAGTGATGTGAGGAAGGAACTGCTGATGGAAACCTCTGTATCCCTTTGTGCAGCCCCACTAAAATCCCAACAACAACCAAAAAAGTTCCATAACATTAATCAGCAATACTGAGGGGCTGAAAATCACCCAGCCTTGAACAATCCTATCTCAGGTTTGCATCTGCATGCTCCATTTTCTGGGATGAGGAGCAGTCAGGACTTGAGACTCGCCTCAAAAAACTCCAATTACCAGAGAGAATGAGAGCAATGAGAGCATGAAGCCCTTGTCAGAA
The DNA here is from genome assembly GCF_009819655.1 of Sylvia atricapilla. Lineage (NCBI taxonomy): Eukaryota > Metazoa > Chordata > Aves > Passeriformes > Sylviidae > Sylvia > Sylvia atricapilla. Next base: position 18,324,768 of record NC_089150.1, on the reverse strand, counting down.
TTCTCTCTGTGTGTGTCAAGCCTGTGAGCCTTCTTCAGAGGTGAAGGATTCTCCAGAAAACTCCAATTACCAGAGAGAATGAGGACTAGGGGAGCATGAAGCCCTTGTCAGAATTCCCTGTGTGTGTGTCCAGCTTGAGTCTTCCTCAGCGATGAAGGATCCTCCAGAAAACTCCGACTACCAGAGAGAATGAGAGCAATGAGAGCGTAAAGCCCTTGTCAGAATTCCCTGTGTGTGTGTCAAGCCTGTGAGCCTTCCCTCAGAGGTGAAGGATTCTCCAGAAAACTTCTCCAAGTACCAAAAGAATGAGAGCAATGAGAGGAAAGAGAGCATGAAGCCCTTGTCAGAATTCTGTGTGTGTGTGTCCAGCTTGAGTCCTCCTCAGGGGTGAAGGATTCTCCAGCAAACTTCTCCAATTACCAAGAGCATGAGAGCAACGAGAGCGTGAAGCTTGTGTCAGAATTCTCTCTGTCCAGCTTGAGCCTTCCTCAGAGGTGAAGGATCCTCCAGCACAGCAGGGATTTGCTCCCAAACCACACCCTCAGTGCCAGGGGAGCCAGGTGCCCCATGCATCATGAAAAACCTCATTTGTTTCTGTCTGACCTTTAATTAGTGACTTTCCTGCTCCTTCTCTTACTAATTCTGCCCAAAGCTGCTGCTGCCATCAGCGTCAGGCTCAACCTGCGCCCTGGGGATGTCACTCAGGAGTCTCCACAGAAAACAAGGATCTGGGCAGAGCTTCTCAGGGTCTTCCTGTGAGTCATGATGACAGAAAGCTGCTGTGCTCATGAATGAACAGCACTGGATTTTCTGAATTTGTTCTCCTCTAAAGCAAGGCCTTGCTTTTGGCCGGACAAAGCGCCGCTTCCAGGGAAATCAAAAATCCAGAGACTGGAAGGGAAGACTAAATGGTTCCTTGAAAAATTCTTGAGCAAACCCCAAAATGAAGAGACTCTGAACAATATTTGTGCACAAACTGAGAAACTCCTCTCCCAGCTGGGAGCAAGCTGGAACCTGCACAGGGCGCTGCACACCCCGGCAAACTCCTTAATTGTTGGGAGCAGACAATGTCTGTTCAGTCATGTCTGCTCGGGGGGAAGGATGTTATAACACATCTGCACTGCCTCTTTCCACACACGTCGAGAAATCCTCCAAAGTTGTTTTTCCACCCCTTTTTTCCCATTCAACGGATTTTCCCTCAGCCAGGTCAGCCACACAGCTGGTGACAAAGGAGCACTGGAACTTGGAGACACTGATGGACAGAAATAATTTCTCTTATTGAACCTGATCTTTAAGGGCTTTTTGCTTGTGAAAAATAAATCTTCCACAGTTCTTTCATGAGACATGAAGCCTAGATGTAGTTTTTTGTTCACGTGCAAGGCTTCAAATTCTCCAGAATGCAAAATTAAGCTGAAGGGAAGAGTGGATGTTTCCATATAAACCCCCTGCACTGCCAGGGATGTCTGGAGGGATTCTGAGTTTAGAAACAGCTTGAAGAGATCTCCAAACTGAGCTGAGGACAGCAGTGAAAACTACAGATCAGCATGGGACAGGAATTCAAACTGGTGGCTTCATTTCTAAAAGGATGGAGCAGGTAGCAGGACTTTTTCTAAAATATTCTAGCAAGGTTTCTAATCCGTGTTCCAAACCAGCCTAAAGCTCTTCCTGCTCACAAAGGGTTAATGTCCCACAACCAGCAAAATATTAAACCAAAAGTTATATCATATATAACATACAATAGATATTATATAATAAATATATTTTATATATTATTATACAATATGTAATATGATAATATTATATATTATATAAAAATTAGCACACAAATCTTACTGGTTTGGATCTCTCTGTCTCATTGGGAGCATGGTATGACCCAAAGGTGGATTTATTCTGTTGGAGCTTTTATATTTATATGGAAATATCCACTCTTCTCTTCAGCTTAATTTTATATTCTTGAGAATTTTAAGCCTTGCATGTGATAGATACAAATAATTTATTTTACCAAATTCTTAATTAATATATAAAAATACATTTAATACCTAGTTTAAGCTTACTTTAAACTTCAGCCCTTCTGAACAAAAAACTACATCTAGGATTCACGTCTCGTGAAAGAACTGAGGAGGATTTATTTTTCACAAGCAAAAAACCCTAAAAGATCAGGTTCAATAAAAGAAATGATTTCTCTCCATCAATGTCTCCAAGTTCTAATCTGGGGCAGTGATAACATCAGTGCCATTAGTTTAGAGACAATGGCTTTATGCTTTATTTTCAAGCAGCCAATCAAAAAGGGATTTATCTCCAGACTAGAACTTTTCCCACACCAAAGAGAAATGAAATTCATATGGAGCACAAGTCCAAAGCTGGGATGGCACACCCCCATTATTTCATTGGGGGAATTTGGTTTTTAAATTCTGGCACTTCTGCTGCTAACACGAAGGAAGAAGTCAAACCCCAACAGAAATTCTGAAAGGCAGAACAAGTGACAAATTTTTATCATTCAAAAAGTTCATGCAAAGATAAAAAGTGCAACAAAGCTTATGGAAAATTGTGTAGTGAGTCAAGGGTTACTAAAAACCAATGGGGAATGGGATAAATCTTGCATTTGTTCATGTTTGTTACAGGACTCAAAGAACATCAGATCAGCAGGACACAACTGAGTTCCTTGACTTACTCACTATGGCACAATTACATTACTAAAGGGGATTTTTGTTACTCTGAGAAAATGGTGGTGTCACTTTGATTTACAATCCATAAAAAAAGAGAAATTAGAAGCATCTCCAGAAAGGGCAGCACCTGAACTGATAAAATGACACAACAGTGAGACTGAAGGACAAATGTGTTTAGGTTGTCTGATTATTGGTGACAGCTCCCTGAAAAATGAGTTAAAGGACATTTATTGGACGTGTTTCACAGAAACTGAGATGAAAAATTTATTGACTTGGTTCTAAAATCACTGCAGAGTGGAAACATCCTGCAGGAGAAGGAAGGTGTCAGAACACTGACAGCACTGGGAAAGAGAGTTCAAAATGAGATAGATATAAAGTTAAATAAATTTTCAGACAAGCTGAGAGTTCAGGCACAAGATGCACGGATCAAAACATGGCCAAGCTCATGGTGACTGACAACAGAAAGGACAAAGAGATGCCAGAATAAAAAAACCCCTTTGTGCAAAACACGGGTAAAACCCTGCAGAGAAAAACTGTGGGCACATATGGGGCTGAATAAAAGAGAAAATCCTGGAGGTGAAAAACCTTCAACCACACAAAGACCCTGCTGGACCAGGAAAGTCACCTTCAGAACTGGTGGCACATCTGCCTGAGGAATTCATTTTCCCTGTGGAAGGGGCAAAACAATGATGTGGACCAGCATCTTAGAGAAATACTGGGACCTATGGGAATATTATGATTTTTGAAGTTTACGACTGGATTTAACAAATGAGTTTAAAATACTGGGATATTTGGGAATATTATGACTATTGAAGTTTAAGAATTGGATTAAACAAAATAAGTGAATCTCAAATATTGGGACATATGGGAATATTATGGTTTTAAAAGTTTAGGAACCAGATTAAAAAAAATAAGTGACTTTTAAATATATGGGAATATTCTGATTTTTAAAGTTTAAGAATTGGATTAAACAAAGTAAGTGAGTTTTAAATATTGGGATCTATGGGAATATTATGATTTTTGAAGTTTAAGAGTCAGATTAAACGAGATGGGTTAATTCTGGCAGCTCTAACAAACCAGATCACAATGCTGTTCATGCCACCAGCTTGTCCCACCTCAGTGGAGCTCAGCTGACCAAGCAGGGCAGTTTTTATCCCTGTGATAAAAACCTGCTCCAGCCTCCTATTCCCAAAGGGCTGCACAATGGGAATTCCAGCCTCCTGCTGAACTTCGTCCTTCCAAATTGCTTTGTCTGTTTTGGCCTTAGGCTGAGTATTAGAAATGATAAAAGTGCTTCTTTCAAACTCAAAGCAAGACAGCTCCAGTGCCCGTGTCAACACGACGGAGTGCTCGTGGCTATGAGGGGGGAGCAGGGAAACAGGGGCAGGAGACAACTCTGCTCCTCGTGCTGGGCAAGTCAGAACAGAATTGTTCTCCCTGGCTGAAGCCCAGGCTTATCCCACCGTATTTTTAACCTCCTCCAAGTTGACTAGGCTGGAATAGCTGCTCTGGCAGCAGTCAGGTGCAAATCAAACTTGTTAGAATTACTCTTACTACGTAAAAAATGAAGAAACACCCCTGGAAACGGTTCTGTGCCTTTGATACAAGTTTAGCGCTCCTTTAATCAGGGTTTGCCTCATTCAGAGACACTGAAATGAAACAACCAACCAAGGAATAAAGAGGATTTCTTGTAATGAAGCCAAAATGCAATGTTTTATGCTGACCTACACATATAAGGTAAGGAAGGGGTTTTTTTTCCCCCTTCAGTGAGTGAACAAAAGTTCAGGTTCAGGAGGAGAATACCTTTTTGACAGCACATAAATCAGAATTTGGGACAGACAGACACACGACCCCAACAGACTGCAGCTTGGCTTGTCACAGCACTCAAGAATCACAGAATATTCTGAGTTGGAAGGGACCCACAGGGATGTCCAAATTACACCCAAATTAGACTTTTGAAGTATAATAATTAAGATCACAGAATCCTAAAATGGCCTGGGTTGGATGCACACAAGTGTTCACCAAGAGCCAGTCACTTATTTAATCCTGAAGAATTATTCCTCTGCCTAAGAGGAAATATCTTTAATTGCAGACATTATAAGGTCCACAGAGAATGTGTTGGAGGAATTTGCAAAATTCAAAGGGAGTTCACAACACTGCAATGCCAATCTGAATTTTTAAATGTTTCGACTTGTGCTGTTATTAATTGTTATGAGCGGAAAACACTCTAACAAACACAGTGAAAATATCCTGCAGACAAATGCAGGTTAGATTCAATTTAAAATGAAATACTTTTTATTTACATGATGTGCATAACCCCGTAGAACATGGTAAAATTCTCCACAGAGCACAAAGGCCAAACCAAGGCTGTGAATGCAAACCCAGCAAATTCCCTGGGTTGTCCCTTTAAGATTCTCCATGGCATGCAGGATTCTTACCTTGCATTTTATGTACTGTAAGCTTCCACAGATTTTATTTATAAACTCTTGCTTGGAATTTTCAATTATTTTATTCCCCAGTGCTTCTCTTTTTATGGCCATCTGTTTCTTGCCATATTTGCCCCAAGGCACATCAGCTGTCTGCACAGCTGAATGAAATTCCCATCTCTGGCTCAAAGGAAAACTTCTTAATTTTCTGTTTGTTTGTTGAACTAGAAAGAAGTTACCCATCAAAAGGAGAAAACCTTTGCCTATGAGTTGGGTCTTGGGATGCTGCATGCATCCTTCCCCACAAATATCTGTGTATTTGGACTTTGAAATGCAAGCAAATAAACAGCTTATTGAGTGTGGGAGACCTAACTATTGTTACTAATGTTAAAACTGCTCCTAAATGTTTTATAATGAGTTAATTCTTGAAAATTTTCTCTTCAATTCATGATTCTTAAATGAATCATTTCTTCCATGTATGAACTGAGCAGTTAACAGCAACGTGCAGAAGGAAAAATAATGATTTCAATCAGGGCAACTTAAAAACCCCTGGTGCCTGGCTTGGCATGATGCAAAAAAAATGATGTTTAAATTAGAAAATTATAAATGGGCATAGCTGCCATCATTGACTCAGAAGACAAAGTGAGACACAGGAGGGGAGAAGGAGATGTGGAGAATTTGGAAGGAAGAAGTTTAAAAAAAAAGCTCTATTTAGGCTTTTTATCTAAAATTCTCCAGAAAATGTTTTACAGCCAGGAGTTTCAAGATGAATGAAAAGCTCCTTGGAATAGGAAAAGCATCCAGTTATCAACAACAAAACAATTTCCATCAAACCATCCACCAATCTCCACCAAATCAGCCCAAATCCACCAATTTTCTGAGCTCACACTCCCTACTTTGGCCTGATCACTCAATGCCCTCCAGTCACCCGCTGAATTCCAGCCCCCAAACCACCCTGGAAGGACTGGCACTGGGAAATGGAGTGGGAGAGTGACCTGTGGGGAATAAAGCCCAAAGAGAGTCCAACACCAGTCCTAAAAGACAAAAAGGGGGATGGAGCTGTGTAGTCTCAGAGCAAATGAGGGAGCTCCAGTCACCCAAATTTTCCAGCTTTTCCTTGATACGTAAATATCCTACATCAAGAGGTTGTTTTGTTTTTCCAGCTACTCAGTGTCCCCAGCACAAGGAATTTTCTTCCCTAATACGAAGTATTTCCTTCCCTAATACAAGGTACCTCCTTCCCTAATACAAAGAATTTTCTTCCCTAATACAGGAATTTCCTTCCCTAATACAGGAATTTCCTTCCCTGCCAACCTTGCTGTGCTCATTCCTTGCCTGCCACTGCTGTAGGACATTCCCTGCTCCACGTCACCAACTCCAGCTGGAGAATCCTATTAACAAAGACTGAAGCAAGCAGTAATTTGGACAGTTGGATCACTGGTGGAGTTTTGTTGCTCGGTGCAAGCTGAGTTACATCCTGACTGCTCAACAGCACATGGAAAGAGAGAAAATGTCTTCAAAACCAGGCTCCAGTGATTGGGACACTGAGGGATCACTCAGCTCCCTGCAGCTCCTGATTCCTGCCTGTCAAACAAAGCCTCCCACGTGAGCCTCCCGTTCAGGAGATAAAAATCACTCGGTGTCTTTGGGGACTGAGATCTTAATTGTGCTCCCTTTGAAGTCAGCCGGAATTTTGGCATTTATCTCAACGATGAAGGATGGGATCCCAAAGCGTTTGTTCAGCACTGCTGGAAGGATGCCAGCCTTCATGAAATCAATTGAAATGCATTTTTAAAGACATGGCCAATCCAAATATTTATTTGCAGACTCCCAGACTCATCCCAGGATCTGGCATTTCTTTTCCAGCTGAAATGCACAGCCCATGCTCTGCTTGGCAGAGGCACTGACATGTTCCCCGTGTTGCAGGAGCCAAGATTCCTGTTCCTGCAAGCATTCAAATCAGGAGCTTGTGAAGACTCAGCAGCACTGAGACACTGCTCACTCTCTCATCTTCACTAACAGAGTCATGCCTTTGATAACTCTGGCCCAGCGAGATCTTAATCCTACTGTTGGAAGGAGTTCATGAACTTACAGAGGTTTTCCCCTTGAGAAAAAATCCTCCTCAAGATAAGCTACGATATTTTATTTTTCCAAACAATTAATTCTATTGCTCCAACGAAAAATAAGAAGGCAAAAAGACAAAAAAAAAAAAAAAAAAAAAAGAATAAAGAAAAAAAAAGAAAAAAAAAAAAAAGAAAGCTGAGGGTGTTATTGCCAATACTTTCTAAAAGTACTGAGCACTAATTAGAGTGGAAAAGGAGACCTTTTTTCCCATGGTGCTGGTTACCACCATCTTATATTTTCAGGACACCACATACTGGAACAATTTGCTGTTTCCCAGGTTTTTTTAGACTCACAGACAGAACTAGAAGCTGAGCTGTGAGGACAGCTGAAGGCTTCCAGGGGGAAGAGAAAAAGCAGCAACCATTTGCCACATCTGCACAATCTGATGCATTTGCAGAGCGCGCAGGTGGAAAGATAAATGAAAGCAAATCCTCAGCACAACCACTCCAGAGTTCTGGCAGGTCTTGCATGAACACAGTTTTTTAAAAACTGACCTCTAGCATTCTTTATAATTTTGTTTTCCCTCCTGCATTATTTATATGCATGAATTCTCCAGAATTTCAATTTCTATAGTCTTTTGAAAGATCCAAGATTTCTATAAATATCAGTTTCCCCATCGTGCTGTCTCTGTTACAGGCATGAAGTCCAGCACATATTCTCCATCTTTATACTTAATCCAGCTTTTCCTTTCATTATGTCAAAAATTACAGGAGTTTTTCTCAGAATTATAGAAAAAATTAGGGAAAGAATTAGTTAGGGGGAAAAAGCTAGGGACACCTGGAGGTCATTTTTTTGCATATATGGGAAACTCATTCCATTTAAACCTTCTCCCCTTCATCTTTTTGCTTCCCCATCTCTGACAGAGTTTTCTGCCTAGAAAGACAGAAATTTTGTGTTTGTTCCAAGTACAGTGCCTTAATTAGGGGATTATCAAAAAATGATTTAAAGTAGGTAAAAGCGTGGAATGAAATCACTTTTAAACCCCAAAACTCCTCAGGATCCTACGAAGTTCCCTCAGGATGAAGACCCTCTGCTTGCACTGGATATTTAAAACCAAAAATCTCAATGCTCACCACACTCCTGTGAACAAAACTCAAAACTCCTGCTTTGTAAAATCACAAATACTGATGACTAAAAGCTTTTTATTCACCACAGCAGAATGATTTTTGTTCAGCCTCACGCAAACGAAGCCTGTCCTGTAAACTACCTCTTTTCTTTAAGTTTAACCTTGACCAGAAACCAGGTTTCAATATCAATTTAAGGACGTGACTTTCCTCTAAACAAAATCATAACAAACAGCAAAGGAAACAATGGACAGGTGTAACCTCATTTTTTCAAGTAGGAGGAAAAATTCAGGCAAAACAAACAGTTTTAGGGGTTGTTTCATTTAGTTAAGATTAACAAGTCCAAACAAGCTAAAGACACCTCTCAATTAAGTGTTATTTTCCTCCTGGCGGAAAAAGGAAAAAGAGTATTTTACAGTCAAATGACATTTGATTTTTTTTTTGGTTTTGCTTTAAATATTCAAATAGTCCCCACACTTAATTATGAAAATCCCCCAAAAGACAACCTGGACACAATAAAGAAGAACACCCTGACTGCTATATATTCTTCTATTATGACACCTAGAACAAGACAACGTGACAGCACAAGTACTTCCAAAATCCAGCACTGACTGAGCCTTTACAAAGAAGCTTTTCCCTGTTAATTTTCAAACCACCACATACAATAGAAGCTTGAGTTTCCATGTGCAAAAAAATTCTAATATACTCCATTTTGGTCAGCATCTTCCATAATCCAGAGATGCATCTCTACAGAATAAAGCCAAGAACACAAAGAATTCCCTCTCTACCCCACATTCCCAAGGCCCAAGGGGGCACAGCTCCAGTTCTGGTTCAGAAGTAGCTGGAAAAATTAACTAAAAAGCCAAAGCAGAGCAGAATAAGCATGGATCAGGTCCTAGCAGCTTGGAATTACACCAGCACCCTCCAACCACGCTGGGATGAGCAAAGAAGGAGGAGAAGGAGAAGGACTAGGAGGAGAAGGAGGAGAAAGAGGAAGAGGGAAGGATTTACTCCACATTTGCTCCTCAGGAACACCAGGCAGGTGCATCTGCAAGAAGTTTCCATAACTGAACTGCAAGCCTTGCACTGAGTTATCCTGGGTTAGTTTTGGCAATTGCTTTACTTGACTCTCCCTGGATGTAAGAGAAGGCTCCTGCTGTGTGCAGGAGCTGGGAATGATCAGCCAAACCCCTCCTCTTCTGCTCTCACCCAAATATTTGCTGAATAACAACATCAGCACCTCAAATCCTGAATCTCCACGCAGAGGGCAAGACAATCTCCAGCTTTCAGCTTTGGCTTATTCTGCCTGACATTTCTACACCCACAATTCTCTATTTCAATTGTGATCTGAGGCTCTACAGACCACGAAACTCCAACAGTTTGGCTGGAGAATTCCCACCAAAAGCTCCCTTGGAACGACAGCAGGAATGGCACAGGTCAGGAGCTAAGTGCACACAAGAGGCACTGTCCAAATCTGCACTTAAATGGTATTTTTATCCCACAACCCCCCCCCCCCCCCCCCCCCAAATATCTGAAGATGAATATTTTATTGCATCAGAATTTTAATGCATTTGACTGTTGAATGGAGAAAAATAGATTTCAGCCACTTCCAACAGAGTTTTTATACTTTGATTTTTCAAATCCTTTCCACAGCAACTGTGAACAACCAAGATAAACAACAAAGTGAATTTGTCACCTACATCTTCACTGCCAAAGTGTCTTCTTTTCTATCCTAGGCAGCAAAATGTGCCAGGTTCCCTACTGAGAAAAGCATTTTCTCAGTGAACTGAAGGAGATGTTGGAATATTGGGGTCCCAATTGCTGAAAATACCATTTTTTTGTACTTCTTCCTCTCTTCTTGGATAAAGCATGTGAGAATGGTGTGAAACTTCTGACACTGGAGACATGAGACCTGGGCTGAAGTGTGAGACAAAGCAATTAGAAATCCAATTTTGTAATACCTGCACACTCTTGCCAAGTTGAATTTCTCTGATTTTCCCTACAGAAGTTTTCTGGCGGACAGCTGGGTAAAGTCTGCTACACAAGCAAGAGCTCTCAAGGATTCATTAATTTCTGTCAAACTCCATCATGTTAATTAGGAACTAATTTTATAACCTGAAGATATTGACTGGAATTGAGTAACTTCAAGGAGTTCAAGAAAACTCCTTGTGTGTGAAAATTCTGATAGATCTTGAGAAATACCCCAGAGGCTTCACTTCTCAAATTAATCCTTCAAAAAGACACAATTGTACTGCAAGCATCACATAAAGCCTTCAGATGTTATCTCTCCTAATTCCCTTCCATGGAACAAATCAACAGAGCTGGATGTTGTAAAGTTATCTGTAAATATGTAAATTGTTTGAAAAGACTGCAAACACAGCCCTTGCAATGAGACAGTGGCTGCAAAGTTACTGCACTTTTAACATTAAAGAAAGACACCACTAATATCTTGAAATTGTAATTTTTCACCATTTGATTGTCACTACAGATACCTACATGAATACAAATAACAGGCTCTGCCCGGACTTTGGAAAGAGCTGCAAGAATAAATTAACTTTAGAGTTACCATCATGAAGAGACCTTGCCCTAAAGCCTGACTTTATTATCAATAACCACAACAGCAAGCTTGAACGAGCATTTCTGAGAGCCACAGCCTCAGCAACTCCTTGATTCTGATTTTTTGAAATCAAACCCTTTCACAAAGGGCTGGTGGCACAAGTTTTGTGCAAAGACCCTCCAAAATCTCACAGAATTTGCACAGGAGCGTCCTTAACATATTTGATTAGCACCAGGTTCCTGTAAAAACATTCTACAATTATCAATTGCCATGAACATTTCAGAGCTAAAAGGAACCCAAATATCCTTTAATTCACCGTGAATTTTTTGTTGTGGTGTTGCCAGACTGGAACTGCCCGTGTCAAATCAAGTACAGCTGCATTTCCAGCCAAGCACACAAAACACAGCAATGATGAACTAGATGGAGATTGGAAAAATACATCTCTTTTTTTGTGGGATTATAGGAATAAATGGCAAAAGAATGCATCCTCAACTCACAATGTGCAATTTCAATGTCATTAGTTTCTGTTTGGAAATAAAGATCAACATTTGCTTTTGTTTTGACTTTTTTTTTTTTTTTTTTAAACTAGGTTTTGCTTGCTTTCTAGTTTTTTTTTTTCCCCTGAAATGACCATGTTATCTGGTAAGATTAGGTATTTAAATCAATTTAATTAATCTTAGTTATTGCTATGAAAGCAGACTAGCAGATATGTGATTAAAATATCCTTAGTATATTTTCAGTTGTAATAACATAAACCCAATCCTGAAGTGAATGGCCCACACAGGGATCAAACCCAGAAATTGGGTATTTTTAGCACCATGCTGTGAAAATGGAGCCAATTATAAAATAAATCACCTCAGAATATCTCTGGGGGTCAGAGAAAGCTCTGGAGATGCTGATTTCATTCGGTTTGCTTTCAATACAACATGAAAATATTCTTATAGTAGAAATTGTTGCCTTTCAACTCTGTTTCTCTTCACCCTCAGCAGCTCTCACGAGATGCAGGCAGGTATAATATGTATATATTTATATGTAGCTATTTTACATCTGTATTTATACATACACACATACATAAAATATATAATATATACAAAACACACAATAAATATGAAATATAATAAATATATAATACATTATAATATATAGTATACTATAGAAAATATAATAATATATAATAGAAATATATTATAGATATAATAGATATTGTATTATACGTATTATATATATTTATAAATAAAATATTAACATATGAATATAAGGAATATTAAAAATATAGGGAGACTATATTAAATATATATTTATTTATTGTGTAAATGTAAATAAAATTTTAAATATAAATTCTAATATATATATATATACACACACACACATATAATATATATATTCTAAAATATAAAATCTAAATATAGATTTTTTTTTTCTCTGAATCAGGAATAGCTCAGGATAATTTTTCTCATAATTCCCAGCGAGCCACAGGAACAATTTTCTTTCCTCAACCATCAATTCTCTGTGGGTCCTGCACCCAGTCCCCTGGACAAATGTGGGATGACACCATCAGAAGCCTGAACCAAACCCCTTCCAGAAGAGAGCCCTGACAAACATGTGGCCTCTGGAAATCACTTGGGGATGTCTGGATTGTGGAGCAGCACGCTGCTCTCACACACTGCGCGACACCACCACATGATCCTGCACTTCTCCAAGAAAAACTCCGGCAAGTGAAAAGGCTTCATCACCATCAACTCCTTTTTCTTAAAAGTTACATAATTACCGTGCAATCTCTGATGAGATCTCATCTATTTGAGCTTTAATTACTCACTTCAATGAAAGGATTATTTTATAAAATGTATCTTTTCACTTCAATAAAAAGCACAGGTCTCTCTCTCTTTGCTGCATGTATTTTCTTTCCCACTTGCCAAGATGTTATTTCACATATGTGAAAAGAAAACTGGACTGAACACATGTGAAATAAACCCTTGGCAAAGGCACTGCAAGGCCTTGCCATTGAGGAGATTAAATTCTCAAGAAAAGCCTTTTAGTTTTTCCAAAATCAACAAAGGTATTAAAACAATCAAAAAACACCTTCATAAAAAGAGAGAAGAAAGTATTTTTCAGGTAACTCTGGAATTCCAAGTGATGAAGATTTTCCTCAGAAGACCTGAACATCTCTAACTGTGTCCACCAGAAGGTCAGGGTTCCCAAGGCAGAATTATAAAGCCCTGGGTTTATTCCACTCTGTGTTCCTCACAAGACTGAAAATTCCTGATTAAATTATCAACAACTCTGATTAGAATTTGTTTTATTGATTAGAATTGTTGTTAGAATTCTGATTAGAATTGTGGGAAAGGGCACTTCAATTCCACAGCTTTCATTTTTGCACCATCTTGCTAATAATCCACAACCCACATTATCATCTATTTTAATCCATTAGAAATGTTTTAATTATTAATTTGATAGCTCAAATTTGAGAGAGGTTTAAAAAGCAAATTTCTGACCTCCTGTATGCACAACACTTAACTTCAGGGCGAATTTGTTGCACACCTGGCCTTTGCATCTCTCGAGTTCTCAGCAGGGACAGAGAACTGTTTTCAGCCAAACAGATGCTTTTATAAAATTGAAACTGAAATTATTAATTTTCACAGCTTCATCTCACCAAATGTGCCCAAATTCAGCCCCCAGGAAAGTTTTCCAGGTGCAGCTTTACTAGAAGGGATCTCAAGATGGAATTTTATGAGACATAAGTTCAGCAAAACAAAGCTGCTACATAAATTCAACATTATAAGGAACATTTTCTAATATTTATTCAATTATCATGTATCTGCTTAGGTTTTCCATAAAATACTGCTAAAATGAGATTAAATTACACATCAGCTATGCTACGCTTGTCTATAACTGTTCAAATCTTAGGAGACCCAAGATCAGGAAAAAAAGTGTTACAAAGCCGCTACATAACTTCAACATTATAAAGAACTATTTATTAATATTTATTAAATTATCACGTATCTGCTCTAGGTTATCCATAAAATACTGCTACAATGAGATTAAATTACACCATCAGCTATGCCACACTTGTCCATAACAGTCCAACTGTGCAGTTTGGACAAACCTGCTTTTATTCTTTCAACTTCAAAAGTAAATCGCACAAACACCCATAAAAACACCCGTTTAAAATAATTTTAAAGCTAGCAATTTTCTCTTGATTTTTAAAAACTTTACAGGTGATAGAACCCAGTAAGAGTGAGATTGAGCTCCCTGATAAAAGCAAGAGAAGAAACAAAGCTCAGAAAGAATTCAAGGATCCCCCATTGCTCCTTTTCTGCAAGAAACTCCCATTTCTCTCTAACCTAAAACAAAAAAAATCAAAGATCTGAGGAGATTTATGCCAAATAAAACTGCCCTTTTATCCATCCCTGTCACAAACCACAGATTTTGGTTCAAACCCAGTTATTATGGGGAAAAAAAAATCACATTTCCACAGCACAGCACACTGGCAGATTAGAGCCCTTCAAGGTCTTATTAGCAGAAATTGTTGCCTTTCAAGTCTGTTTTCTCCTCACCCTCAGCAGCTCTCAGGAGATGCTGGCAGGTATAAACATGCTTTTCTTTTAATTACAGAACTGGATTGCTGCTGTAACTGATTCCCAGCTCCAGCAATTATCATCAAGTGCCCATTGTGCATAACAATCAGTTAATGGCCGACAAACCATAATAAAGAGCGCTTTAAGAAGAAAGCTGGAGTGCTGCCGAATTTTATGGCTCCACACTCCAAAAGAAAGAGTTACAATCTGTATTTAAGATTAAGGGAGCCTTTTAATCCAGATGGCCAGAATTAAAGGAGGCAGTGCAGGGAAATTTTGATCAAAAGCTGGTGCAACATGAAAGTCCCCAAAATTCCCCCAGTAAACCACGGCTAATTATTGCAAACAGAGGCTGCACGTTCAAATTGTATTGGGAAGAACTCAGAAGGAAATAAAATGTGAATATGTTGCTCTCTCTGTGATAATTCACTCACCCATTATCATAAAGCAGCAGAAATCTCTGCAGGCAGAACTGTTTGGACAGTAAAAAAAAAGATTTCAAGAAGTTCACAAACAAATGACAACTTATTCAGATTTCAGCTTAAGATACAGCTGAGTAAAACTGAAGCTGCTGCTGGAATTTGAAAAGGTTCTTAATTAATTAATAAATGACACCCAAGTTTTACCCAAGTTGTTTGCTCCCCTGTGCTTTGATTTTTTGGAAGTGCTGGCACTCCTCAGCACTGCTCAGAAAATGTTTTCTCTGTGATAATTCACACCCATCAGCTTTCCTGCCATAAAATAAAGCAGCAAGAAATCTTTGAAAGCATTCGTTGGGGAGTGCTTGGACAGTCGAAAATAACATTTTCAAGGAATTTCAAAATAAATGACAAATTGTATCAGATCTGCAGCTTTAAGATACAGCTGACTAAACCTGAATCCCTCTAACTGTTCTTGAAAAAGTACAAACAGGGACTTTTAGTAGAGCAATAAAGCAGCACGAGGCTTTGCTCTCCCGTGATTCCCTTTCTGCTGTGGGGGATTTGGAGAAACCTCAGCGTGGGGAGGGACACAAGTTTGACGCTCATAAAAACATTGTCTTTTGCATAGAGTTTTTGTTGATGTGAAATAAACCCCTGTAAAATTCATCAATTAATTAGAATCATGGAGTCCGCCAAGTTTAAAATTTGCAAACCCAGCTCCGGCCTCCTAAAGCACCCGACAGGATCCCATGTTGGACACCTCCTTCTTCTTGCTATGATCTTTCCACCATCTCTTGATCTGTTGCTGAACTGTGGCAAATCACCTTGTCACAGTCAAATAATTATTCAGACAGAAAAATTCAGCCTCAGGAACTGCTGAGAGGGGTAATCCCAGGGAATAATGCTGCTGTCCCTCCTGAGCCCCCTAAGGCAGAGCAGCTCTGCATCTGATGTTCTGCAGAATCACAAGTGTTCGGGGTCTGCCACAGGACTTGTGCTCTTGCAGAGCTGGAAGGAGATCACTGCATCTTAATTTGTATTTTTTTTTGTTTCATGATTTTCTGACAGCATCAACCTTAAGTGTGCCAGGCTCGCTCGAGGAGGAAGGGCTGACAAATCTGTCACTGCTGTCCGTATATTTGTTATTTATGTGCACACACACAGAAGGAACTTAGCTCCCTGTCCCAAACACACCAAGAGCTGCTGGCACAAAAGCTTCACATAATCTATTCTTCTGTAAAAAACAGTAACATTTCTATGGACGGATTAAAGGAGTCCAGGAAAAACTGCGTAAGCGACACCCACAGGTTTGAAAAAAAGGAAATTAAGACCTCAACATCGAAACCCCAGTTCATCCTGGCTGTACACACCTTAATTTTCTACATGTTATCATTTTCCCTCTGAGCCTCTCAGGAACAAAATATATGACATGACTGAAAATCAGCAAAAAAATCCGCAGCAACTGAGCGTGAGCTGAATCCCATACTGTGCTGCTGGTGGTAACAGCAATCTCCTGGATATTTGCAGATTGAGGTAAAAAGTAAATCCTGTCCAAAAGCAACAAGAGTGATGGACTGCTGCTCCCTCTGGACAAGGAGCCAATCCAGGATTGCCAGCCCCCCTTCTCCCAATTTTTCAAACCATTTTTCTCTTGGCAATGGTCTGGTTGGTGCGCTGGACATTCAACAGCACAGCCCTGGAGTAGGAATGAAACAGTTGCAAGTAAAATAAAGGGTTTTACTAAGTGAAAAGTCTCCCATGTCTTACTGCAAATGTGTTCCCAAATCTGGGCAAAACACTCAGTGCTAATAATGGGGGAGGTGTTTCATGGAA
Source organism: Sylvia atricapilla (assembly GCF_009819655.1). Classification (NCBI taxonomy): domain Eukaryota; kingdom Metazoa; phylum Chordata; class Aves; order Passeriformes; family Sylviidae; genus Sylvia; species Sylvia atricapilla. The sequence continues at coordinate 18,308,101 of NC_089150.1, read as the reverse complement.
TCCGCTATCCAAAAAATGTTGTATTTAACAGTCACTGCTTCTTGTGCCAGGAAAATCAGGAAAATCAGAAAACTGTCACTCACAGGGGTTTACACACAGGAAAAACCAAATCCAGTGGAGCTGGGACTGTGGTCAACTATTCAGCAAAAACAGCCCTGAAAAGGAGAAAAATCGAACAAAAGGAAAATCACACGTGAAATTTATTATGAGTGACACGGGAGGAAAACCTAATTGAGGAGAAGAGATCAAAATAAGATGCAAAAAGAAGCTGAAAGCAGCTGGCCTGAACTACTCCAGCTCTTCCTCCAGAACTTGTGGAAATCAGTGGAAAACATCAGAGTCAGGCCTGTGTCTGCACTTGGGAATTGGCTCCTGCCAAAGCTCTGGACAAGGGAATTCTTAGGATAACTGAGTTTAAAATTACAACATGCCATACTGAAATAAACACTAGAGAACAAATAATTATAAAATAGCCATTAAAATGCTCCCCCCCAATCAATGTATTGTTTATTTGTGGAATGCCTGCAATTGTTTTTTTAAGGGAGTAATAAAAATTCCTCGCTCGCCAGGAGTCCATTCATGAGGGCAATGAATTTCCAGAAAATCCCATTTTTTATACAGCTCAAGAGAAACATTTTTGGATACAAGCTTAAAAAAAAAAAATAGTGCTTTTAAACGAATAGCTTTATTCTTTAAAATGAACAAAGACTTGCCTGCAATGCAAACAATGAAAATAACATTTTAAAAAAAAGGAAGACCACAAGCCTTGTAATCTAAACACAATACCCATTGTCTGGACTTCCCTATTTCCATGAAGAACATCTGATTTTCATTCTGGATTAGAACATCCTGCTAAAATTACTAATACACTGGGATAAACTTCATTGAAAATTACAGAGGAACAACTTCAGCTACGATCTGACGGCTGTTCCCTAAGTGAGAATTCCCATTTTAACTCCGATTAAACCCCAATATTGAATCCCTGTTGCAATAAGTTTGATGATCTCAGAACAGTAGGAAAAAAAAAAAAAACAAACCCACCACATAAACCCCAGATCCACTGGCAGCTTTTGTCACTGCCCAGCCAGGGAGAGCTTGGCTCATGGCCTGGTATGTTTGCAATTCCAAGAACTTCAGTATTTTTTCACTGAAGAGATATTCAATTGCCAGGGGTAAAAATTTGACTATAACGTGCTGGAATTGATTTTGAGAACAAGGATGACAAACTTCTCTCAGATTTTCACTTCCTTGGCTCTTCTGCTCAATAAAAAGCTATGGAGAGACCCGAGTTGGACAAAAAATGGGATAGAAAGGGCTCTTCCTCCTTTTTGTTGTGTGAGGGGTGAAAACAAATCTGGGAATTGGTGGTGATGTCAACATGCTCTGGGTTTGTAATAAAAACACACAAAACCCAAAAGCTGCAATACCAGAAATTCAGCTCAGCTCTTCCTGGCGCTCCACTCTTTCCATGGAATTGGGGGGAAATAACAGCAAAAACCTCCAGTGGAAAGTCCAGAAAGAAAAAATCCTGACAGAAGAACCAGAGGCAGAAAGAGATGGACTCACTTTCATCTGAACGAGGCCACACATCTAATTCTGACAATGGAACAGAGTATTTTTTAAAAAAAAAGTATCTGAGGCCATCAGTATCCTGTGGACAACCTTAAATTTCCAAGAAATTACAATAATTTCAGGCATGAAGAAGATAAGAGGAAAAACAAGATTATATTAAAAACAAGATTTATATTAAAGAAAAAAAGTGCCTTTTTTTCTTTTAGTATAAATGTTAGGGTTTCAAGTGTAACTTTTGATGTTTAATTGTCAAATGTGGAGGTAACAGGCCTTGGCAAGAGCCAAGATTAGAATAATTCCCCAGGCACACAGGGCAGAGGGAGGCTGCTGACGAGGGGCAATGGGCCGAAGGAATATTTCCCAAAAAATGCCTGAGAAATTACACCTGATGCTCAAAAGGCAGGAAAAACAGGTACTGGCAATTTCTGATTGCTCAATGGGGATGCAAATATTGGAAGGCGCGTGTTTGTACAAGAAGAATGGAAAATCAACCAGAATGTTAAATTGACTTTACAGGGAAAACAGAATAAATGCTGGGCAAGGCAGTCAGCTCTCACTAAAGGAACAAACAGAATAAAACACAGCACCTGATCCTAACCTTAAGGCCACTCTGTACAGAACAAATTTAAATATTTAAATGCAAACAACAACAACAAAGTATAAAAATTCAGTCTAAACCAGTTAACAGCACAGTATTACTAACCTAAAGTCCACTCTTTGTACAGAACAAATTTAAATATTTAAATGCAACAATAACAAAAAAAGTAAGTATAACAATTCAGTCTAAATTGGTTAACAGCACCACAGTATTACTAACCTAAAGTCCACTCTTTGTACAGAACAAATTTAAATATTTAAATGCAAATTAAAAAAAATTAAGTATAAAAATTCAGTATAAGTCGGTTAACAGCACCACTGTATTACTGATGTAATTAATTTGTCCAGTAGCTGTTTAAAATGGAAGTGTCTGCAAGCATAAATTGAATAAATGCTGCATTACTCAATCAGATTATTGTGAAAGAACAGAAAGACTGAAGAAATATTATGGGTTTTTTTTAACACAACAAGGCTCAGGAAAAGTGCAAGAAAGGGCCAGTAATAAAGAGCATTTTTAATAACTTTCTGATAAAAACCAGAGTCCATTATTGAAAAGTAAATTGTTTAGAAGCCTTTCTATATCAGCTTACAACTCCCACTGGAACAAAAAAATACAACAATAACAGGAAGTGTTATAACAAGTGTTGATTCTGGAGAAATAACTTGAAGAATCTGGAAAGATGAAAATTTTTATTTCAAATCCAACATTCCGAGCAGGCAAAGGAGACATTCACAAGCCAACGCAGGCAGTGTTGAAGCAAACAGGGAGGAGAACGAAAATCCAAAGGAGGCAGGAGATTGGGATTGAAGTGAGTGAGTAAGACAAGCGAATTTCCTCACTAAAGTCTCAGCAATGACACATCTTGGAGATTAAAGCCAAACTGAGAAATGTTAAAAATATCAGGCAATGGAGGAAGGCTTAAACCAAGCCTATTGGATGGGGCTGGAGCACTTTATAGTAAACTGGACAGCACAATAGGAGGATGGGAAGTTTTGAATGCTTAACACAAAACATTTGTAGGCCATGAATGAAATAGTTCCAGCTCCCAGCAACAATGACGAAAGCGTCACAGCAAAAGGGAAACCAGGAAAGTAGTTAAGAGCAAAATAATGCCCAGTGGTTTGCACAGCATAACATCTGTGACCATGTCAATAGAAGCACAATAAAGAATGAGAGCTGTCTCATTCAGCTTTAAAAATACCCTGGGTGGGATACGGAGAGAAAAATGAGCTGAAGGCTTGCAGGGCTGGAGAAATCCAGCGATTGGGTTTGGTGGAGCAAACAGAATTTTCCTAATTGCCACTAATTATAATCTGGGCAAGAGATATTCCATCTTCCCTCCAACTCTTTGCCATCCAGATCAACAGATCTTGCATTTGAAGGTTTGATTCTGTGCTGCCCCTCACAGCACAGAAGAGAAGTTTGAAAGGAAATACACCAGTGACACTTGGACAACGGGTTCTGCAAGCAACACTTCAGGAGTAGGACACTCTTTTCCCCACAGTTGGCTCTGCAGACTCTGATTTATCCCTAAATGCTGAGAAACACATCCAGAATCAGGATGGGCTGTGTTTGGTTCCCCAGGCTATGCTCTGCAACATCAGGAATGATCCTCTGTGCTTCCCCAACTGTTCCCTGGGAACGGCAGTGCCCTGCTGAGCCTCACATGGATCACACCACAACACTGTGAGGCTCCTCAAAAACCCCTCGTGTGGTTTTTCACTTGGCTCCTCATTGTGTAAAGCCCAAAGTGCTCCCAGAGTTCACTCAGTTCTCGTGGTAAATCCTCTGGAATGCGTCCAGCTTGTCACCCCCTCCAAAACTGCACCGTGCACCTGGATTCCTCTGTGCTCTGTCTGCTCTGCCTACCCTGGGCTCCACAGCCCCCAGAGAGAGACTTCAAAGCTACAGAAGACAACAGGTATGAGAAATTACAGGTTTGACTCTGCAGGGAAATGATTTATTGATACTGAGAGCTTAATTAGTAATCAGACACTATCTGAAGAGAAAGAAAAAACACCCCACTTGGCCATGCACTAGTTAGATGAGGAAGCTATTCCCGCTTTTGATGTACTTGTGTCCCAAATTCAAGTTAAAAGGACTGGGAGATAAGTTATCCAATTTACTGAAATCCAACCTCATACTGGATTTCACCCAGGGCTGTATCTCAAAGGCAGAAGGGAACTTAGTCATATTTTTACATAACTGAATCCTGAGTCACATTACAGAGGGGAAGAGTCAAAGGGAGCTCAAGAACCATTTCTGCCATCACATATTTTCTCTTTAGAGTATTGCTTGTAAGGAATAATGTTGTAAGACCTATTTCAAAACTTAAAAAGCCTTTCATCATCGATTATGGCCCATTGCTCATTCAGCCTCTCATTAATTCCCACAGCACTAATTCTGCATCATGCTATCAAGAGCAAATGATGACTGCTGAACTAATTTTAAAGAGCAATAAATAATTTGCAATTAATCATCTGCTCAAGCAATAATCCTTTTGAAACAATCTCTGCAGTACTGTTCCTTCACAGAAAGGAAGGAATGCAGCTGTCTAGAAAGCGTTTCTGGATGTCACAGCACTCCCTGAGCTGGGTGAGGGAAGCAGTGTCAAAAGGCTGCCAGTTTTATCCAGCTGAGATTAATGAAATGATCCAATGGATGGGAGACACACTGAACTCCTGATTCACACAGAGAAGAGACCTTGCAGCAGCCCAGCACACCACAGAGCTGTTTCACATCTGCACTGCCTCTCGAATTCACTACCCATGACTATGTTTTGCAGGAAAAAAAAAAAGCCAATTTCGTCCTTTGTTTCTAAAAGCCCATGGTTCCCCCCTTCCTCCTGCCTTGCTCACACCCATGAGCTGTCCCTCATGCTGCTACCAGGATGTTTTATCCCAGAGACTCAGCCCATCCCCAGCAGCTCAGGCCATTTCCTCAAGTCAGTTCAGAAACATGATCTTGATCACATCCACTCTGCTGCACCTCACTGCACTCTTTAAGCCTCATTTCTCCGTGCAAAACCCCGATTTGTTCCTTTCTGTACATCTCCAGCAATCTGGAGAGCTGAAGAATGCTCCCATAAAATCCATCAGGGCTCAGTGTCAGTTCAAAGCTGTCAAACCTGCTGATTCATTTCAGCAGCATTTTACTGTGCTCATAATTCTAGAGCTCACTGTTTTCAACAAAATAATGAAGTTATATATAACTCAAAGCAGCAGCACCAATAAATCCTTCAGGCCTTGGCAACTCCTTTAATCCAAAGTAATCATGTTCCTTGTATAACAAGTCTTGTGATGTCTGTAATAGCATCTCACTATAGTAACAACAGCCTTCACGTTATAGCTCTCTGCATGCCTGGAGTATTAATCAGATCCCAGATTTGAATATGAAATTAGAGAACTCTTGATACTCTTCCTGAAGCAGATATGATACTCAGAGGCCCCCCCCGCCTTCTCCCAAATTTAAAAAAAAAGTCCAGTAGAGATCAGGCCTGTGGATTGTTGCTGCTGGAATCAAAGACTGCAGCTTGCTGGTTATTGCTGTGCTCTATTACCTCATCCCTTCCCATTCAAAAAACCATTCTAAACAGCCAGGGCTGTTCTATAGGCAGTTTTCCTCTGCCACAAGCTCTTTTTCTTAGCTCCTAAACAGAAGAATAAATAAAAATCTCACCAGAAGGAAGGACTGCAGACTTGATGCTAGAACTGGGAAAATCATTCGCCTTTGAATGCAAAGGACACAATGATCAAACATTTATTCTTCAATTTAGAAATTTCTCAGTGAAAGCAGCATTCTTCTATTTCATAAGTGAGCTGAAATTCTAGCAATTTTCCACATACTCTGACTTTTTTCTAGTATTGTCCTGAAAACTCCTGCAGCATCCTCCAGCAGCTGTTTACTAAAGGGATGCTACTAGTAACCAATCCTGCCTGAATTTAACCTCACTTAGCAGAAACCTTTGACCTTTGTGCCTCACCTTAACTAAAATGATATTTAACAGCATCACTCCCTTCTCCCAAACCTCCCACAACCATCTCTGATTTCCACCACGTATAAGGAAAAGTCACAGTCAGCTCCTTGACCTTGATCAATGTGTTTGGCTATAATCAAGATTTTACTTCGTTGAGCAATCCAAACATCATCTGCAGGCATAAATCCAAAAATCAAACAACATTAAATGCATATTAAATGCAATTAACGCATAGTAAATGCAATTCAACAATTGATCCGAACACTAAAATATAGATGAAATCCAGAAAGCAGACGTACCAATCAAGTAAGTTTCTTTTAGAGGCTGGAAATAACATCTTATTTTACATTTGCATCTTCTTTGCCGTATCCTTTTTCAGCTCTAGTGAGAACTAAACTCCAGCCTCAGTTTCATGCCCACCTGTCCCTGACAAGAAGCCCAAGTATCAGAATTTATGAGATGTGAGACTCTTGCCCGCGGAGGAGAGATGAAATGAGTTTAGTGCTGGAGTACTCTTGCAGGAAGGTGAGCCGGCCAAGGCCAGGTACAGCACCAGCAGTGTTTTCATAGGCACCATGTGTGGCGAAGGCAGATCACAGATTAGCACACATAAATCACTCACCAGGGAGAAAAAAAAAACAACCCAAAACCCCTCCTCGATTGCAGCTAAGACAACTAACACGAAATGCATGTTTTTACGAGTGCTATTCAAAGAAATGGCATAGTGGGAAGAATGAGTCATGGGCCAGCAATATTCACACACTGCAGCTACTCACAGTGAGAAGACAAAGGGAATTAGGACTCAAATGATGATTATTTTTTTAAATAACCAAGAAGCATTAGCAAAACCAGCTGCTGCACTGGAATATTTCTAAATAGCTTTGTTATGCCCTCATGTTCTCTTCCCAGTAGGAGTTTTCTCTTTCTGACTTGCATTGGTTTTGCTGTGTTGGCACGCTGTCTCAGTAGACACTAGACAAATAAACTTTTCAACAACATAAAGACTTTTAAAACTGTATCTCTTAACCCCCTATCCCCTTGAGAGGCTGCAAAGTGGTTGCTTAATTCTTTACAGGTTTACTTGTGCTTCCCTTCTTCCATTTCTGTGACTTTCTTGAGTTCCCCAAAAAGTAAATAAGCCTCTAAGCAGTTATCTCCACCTAAATCATAGTTTGTGTCTATTTCCTAAGCATGGATTTTTTTGCATTTGTTGATTAACCTGCTGGATTTCACACTGACTTGCAGGGGATTAAAGTCATTGCCTGGTGGGCTTGAAATGTAACTTTACAATTACAGGAGTTTATCTTTGTGTAACAAGTTCTTCAGCAGAACCCTTATTTTCTGATGACGAAGTCCTGATGTACTTGCACGTGTAGAGTTTCTCCAGATTTATTTCCATAATCTCCCAGCTTTAAGGTCATTCCAACTAGAACAGTTTTATTCTGTTTACTTTTGTGTTCTAACTGGAATAGAGTCAATTCACCTCTTGTCTTAGAGAGTCTTGTGTCATTAAATGGCCATTTTGCAATATTTACACTTCAATACACAAACACTCATTTTACACATGCACCTTCCTGCACAGAGATGGCAGCAGCACGGCTACCACACAGACTTTCAATCAGCTCGGGGAGCTGATCCTAATCACATTTTAGCCATGAATTTCCCTCCCTACCAGGGCTTGCAGCTCAGCCTGACTTTTTAGAAGTTCTGCTGTTACATTTCCAGGTCAAACATTTTCTATTTACCACAACCACTCCTATTTATCCAGTAAAACTGCAGTATTTTAAGGTTTGCTGTGTAACAATTAAATGGACTAAAAATCCTCATATACCTGCAGGATAACAAAAAGTTTACCTGTATATGAAAACAACAACAAACTCAGTCACTCATGAGCAGCTTTTTGCTTTGTGAAATATGACATGTAGGAAAAGCTTTGGTGTCCCAGACTCAACAGTATAAAAAGCAACAACTCATCACTAATTTGAAGGACATTATTTAATACCTGGAGTGGGGTTTTTAAAAGTTGAGAGCCCAAGAGACCAGAAACTCATCCTAAAAGTTTGGGGTTTTTTTTGTTTTTTTTTGTTTTTTTAAGTGAGACACTTTTCTCGTGGCTAATTTTTTATTACATGCATAACAATGCAGAGGTTTTGCATGTTTTCATGAGATCAGGCACAACTTTAATTTACAATGTACAAGATTTAACTTTCCAACTAATTGACCTTATATCAACTAAGAGAAGTCCCTGCTAAGGAAAAATTATCACTGAAGAGATAAGAGAGAACCAATCCTTATCTTCTCAGGCACAAAATGGCTCATCTTGGAATCAAAGCTGGCTTTTAACTACAAGAATTGGTCATTAATTTTTATCACTCCTAAGATATCAGGTGGTTTCTCCAGGACTCCAGCCAATTCCATAAAAACAACTGTGCTGCATGGCAGATTTCAGCTGGAAGCCAAGTTCTAATGCGTTCCAAAAAACATACTGGAGAAAAGGAAACTTCAGGAGAACCCGAAGTACAGTGAGGGAAACACCAGCACTTCACAGAGAGGTTCATTAATGTGCAAACACCAGGAAAATATTCAAACAGAAAGAGAGCTCAGGCCAGTAAGAGCTAGATTAGTAATATTTTAAAGGCTCTCAAATCTGCCTGTTTTATAAACTAGTGTCAACCAAAATAACTGAGTTTTATAAATTAGTGTCAAGCAAAACTCAGCAGCAACATGGATGCAAATCTTTAAATGCTCATACTGGTAAATTAATTCCAGCATTCACAGAGGAAGAAACCCTGAGATATTATGAAAATTTCAGCTGAGAAGTTGTTCCTGAACAGTTTTCCATATGAGATTTCCACACAGAGGAATATCTTAAAACTGCTGTTCTGTTCTTAAAATTAGTGGTGCTTAATGTCCTCTGTGAATTAGCAACTACTGGCATTGAAGAGAGGCTGGTACTGAGCCCACAGGATTTTCCAGCAGCTCTTCACATTTCAATCAGCTTCATTTATTACCATTTCCTAGTCCCCCCTATTTATAGGAAAATTGATTGTAAAGCTGAAAAGAAGCCAGTGCTGCTTGTGCAGAAAGGTTTTGTGGCGTGAATCAGATGGTGGCAATGACAAATCACCAATGCACTTGTGGGATGGGATAATTACCTGCATGGCTTCACCCTGACAGAAACGCCCTCAGGGAAGTCCAGGAGATGTTTCCAGAGGAAATCTGGATTGTCAGGGGCAGGCAAACACGGTGAGCAATGAAAATATTCTGGTGGGCAACGTTTCACAGGCTCCAAGATGAGCAGAGGACATTGATCCCTTAATGAAGCAACTTAATTAACACTTGAGGGGGTGCTGAGGCAGCCCTGCCCCAAGGCATTCTCAGCACCTCTAGTGAGGCTACAGCAATTGGTGTTTATTGAAATCTGGCACTGATTTGGCCAGCAGCAAACTTTTCTCTCTTTTTTTCTTTTTATTTTGAATGATCTACGAGGGCTCATGTACTCTTCGACTGAGATGCACACTGTAGAATTTGTGGTCTTAATTAGAATTAAAAAAGTTCATCAGTTTGTCTGCATTGTGTGATTCCTTATTCTTCACATGAGAAAAACAGAATGCATCTTGAACAGTCTAGTCATTCTTCTCTGGGACAATGTATATTGGAATGGAAGAGATTTAATCCCTGAATTATGTAATTTCTCCTTTACTGGAGAAAGAGTCTGAAACATTTCTAGAAGAGACCTGCTTCCCCAAAACAAAGATTTACAGCTTCAGTCTAGCAGTTCCCTTCAAAACTGTGGGGTGCTGTGCTCATCATGAGCTAGAATTACTATAAAATCTTCAATAAAGTACAATTTAACTTAATTTACTACCACAAATCAAAACATGACTTCATCAGCTCAAATATTCCTTGTTTAGGCGCTGATCTAACGAGGGCAATTAAAATGAGTCATAAGGAACAGCAGAACAGCACCTTGGCAATTGGCCTGGAGGTGGAGTTCTCCTTAAAAGAGGAAAGCCCAGGAAGCTCTGGGAGAGAATGGCTGATTATTGATCCCCTCCAGTGATCAATAGTGCTCCCAAAGAGCAAAACCAGCCAGCAGTTCCAGCCTGCAGCAGCTTCATGAAGAATATAGAGTGGACATTAATGCTCCTGTGGGTTTTGTCCAGGTTTTTCTTGCAGAGTCTCTTCCCCTCATATAAAAAGTGATGAGAGATACTAAATTTATTCCTATCAGCACTTTCCATTTTAGAGTTACAGGAGATGGACTGTGAAATTTTACACGGAGTTTTAAACTCTATCAGCATTTTGGCACTAAGGCAGCAGTTCAGTTAAATACATGAAGTAAAATAAACCAACCCAACCTGTTGTTAACCCAAAGGCCATTATTCCAATTCTGCCAGTGGTTGTTTTTTTTCCATGTATTGACATTTCAAACAAAAATGATAACTGGATACCAACCAACTGTCCTTTCCTCCCCCCCACCCCCAAAAAAAAGAGTTTGCACAAGCCCCTCCCTGCCCTGAAGGGACAAACTCATATTTATTCAGATTTTTCATGAAACAGGAGTATTTGTGCACATCACTCTATGACGTAAGTCCCAGGAAGATAATTTGAATATAATTAATGATAATTATTGAAATTATCAGCGCAGGTATCAGGGGAAAGGCCAAGAGCTCATGTTTTGGTAGTAAACAGAGGCATCACTTTACAGGGATTTCTAAATGCTTCCAAAAGCAGCGGAAAAAAAGTTACCATTATTCAAAGAGCTGGGAAATATTGCTTGCTGAATGAAAAAAAGAAAAAAAAGATGACACTAATTGACATCATGAGAAAATTCAAAAAGAAAAAAAACACAACCCACCTCCTGAAAGAAAACAAATTAATCTCTTAATCTCTTAAGAAAGAAATTCCAGGGCAGGCCTGAATCTGTCAAAATAAATTTCTCCAGAAATGCACCAGATTAAAAACATGAAGGAAAACAAAAAAAAGTTCACAGTCACACAAAAGTCTCAAATATTAATTTTGGGCTCCCCATCAGTAATGATTTCTTTAGGAAGTTTTCATAGCACCAAATAAAATGAAATTATGAATAATGATTGGCTTGCAGAGAGAAATTGTCAAGTTACAGAAATTACTGTTACAGTATTGTTGGAGCTGGGTTTTTCTGTTTTGCTTGGGTTTTTGGGGTTTTTTTTGGCTACTCATATGTTATTGTTCCAGCATCAAATGCACTGCATAATATAATGCAGCATCAGAAACAAGCAGGATCTTTTTAATAGCAAAGCACCACTGGAATTGTGAATTTTCTTCCAAATTAGGACAAACACAAAGTTCCTTTTTAATACCAGCTGTTTGTTCTACAGCTAAGCCTTTTTCCTCAAGAAATGACTGGAGAAAAGGAAAAATGGCCAGGCACAAAGCTCAGATACATGCAGAAATGATAAAACAGGGTTGTCTCTCTTTTTTCAGCACGTTTTACCAGTATGAATTCTTTTTATTTTCACTAATAAGGATTGTTTGGGATACAGCAAACCAGCACAGAAAAGGGATTTTGGAAATACCAAACAGGCCTCATTCACTGACTACAACAAACTACAGACAGCACACTTCTTGTGAGAGACAGAACTGTGAAATACAACATTGCTGAGACATCACGACCTGCTGGCACCAACACCTGACCTCTAAATTCACATTCAAAAATAGCAACTCTGCTCCAGATTTGATTTTTTTTCCAATGCTTTCTATGATCCTCTTAGACTGCAACTTCTGCCCCATCCTGTTTTTTTAATCAGAAAACCAAGTGACAATTTTATTTCTGCTCTATGTGTGTTTTATAATCTCCTTTCAACCTGATGAAAGCAGGAAGAGCAGTAAAGCATCCAAGTAATTCAGGAATCGAAATGCAAAGGAAGAAAAGTGTATTTACACTGGTGCCTTGTTACAGAGGGAAATAAGAATTACAGACAATTACAGAGAGAAATGACTTGAGCATATCAGCAAGCTGTAATTTAGCACGAGAAACTTTAGATGAATTAGGAATTTTGGAGGAAAAGCATCTTTACACCCCAACACCCTTTGCAGGGTTCATGTGGAGCATGTGGGGAGCAGACCAGTTTGGTGTAGGATGCACTGATATAAAACAGTCCTGGGCAGCCCAGCCAAGCTCTGACCTGGAAATTCAGCGAAATAATTCCCTTTTCTGCCTCCAATTCCACACCTCCAGCCCCTGATTAACACCCAAGGATGCTCAGGCTGTCTCTATTTTAAGCCCAGCCATTAAACTGGAGCGCAGGGCGAGCAAGGGTCAAGTTTAAAAGTTGAGGTTTTCAGAAAGACCAGAGAGATGTGGAAAGCAGAAAATCAGAGCTTCCATCAGCTCCTGATCCAGATGAACTGGATCCAGTGGAAACAGGGCCCTGAGTGCTGACATGGGAGTTTCCCACAGCTTCCATTGGCCCTCCCAGCCAGCAGTGTCATCACAGGCTGCACAGAAACATCCAACTGGGGAAAACAAAAAAGACCAAAATGTTCCTAAATTAAACCCAGATGTAGCAGGAACAGATGCCTGAAATGTGCTGTGGGCTGAGGACAGGATAGGAAAGCTTGCTGGTGTTATTATCTATTAATTGTCATGCTAGGAAGTCACATTTCTGATTTCCTGATGCAGCTCATGTTGAAGAAATAGGTGTTCTTTTGACTGAAAATCCTGTAATTTGTATCAACTTTAAACCACACTAAATCTGTATTAAAATATTTTGGTCAACAGCACAGCCCTGGAATAGGAATGAAACCGTCCAAGTAAAAAAAAAAAGATTTTCACTCAGTGAAAAGTCTCCCATGTCTTACTGCAAATTGTGTTTCTTAAATCTGGGCAAACACACTCCGTACTAATAATGTGGGGGGAGTTTTCATGGAAATTCAAGTTATCCAAAATGTTGTATTTAACAGTCACTCCTACAGAACATGCCCAACTTCTCCAGATGCTCTTTTAGGCAAACTCAAAGCTTGGTAAAAATTTCTCATTAAAGCACTTTTACACACAATTCATGAAAGCAGCTAAGCATTTAGGTGAATTAAAAATAAAAAATATCAATAAAAAATTGAAACATAAGAGAAGTACAACAGTTTTTCTGACCACAACAAAACACTCTTGGCAAAATGTTCAATGAAATGCTCTGAGTGAATTCACATTTTACCAGTGAACCTTTTAAAAACAAGCAAAAGATTGAGTAGTTCCCCTATCAGATGCAGGTTTATTAGTAAAATTCCAGGGATTTATAGGTGGAATTACAACCCAATTATGATCTTACTGGGTAAATACAAGGTTGGATGACATCTAACTTTACAAGTCTATTTTCTTTATAGTTCTGGACTAGCACTGGATAGATTTTACTGGACAGGAGGAAAGGAAAATCTGTAGTTACCAGAAGCCATTTTTATGGTCTCCAAATGCACCAATAATCCACAAAATCTCTCTGAAGAGTTTGAGTGGTGAAAAGCAGATGACTTCTGGCCAGAAAAATGAAATATTCCCATCCCAAACCAGGCCATGCACACCTGATGAAACCTCTCACTGCCTTTGCTGCAGTCTTTGGAGTGTAACGAGAATATCTCAAATTAAAGGAGCAAATCTAATAATAAATCTCAGCAAATCTAATGGCTCTATTTTAGGGAATCCATTCTGCCAGGAGCAGCTCCAAAGCAACCAAAGAAACCCCAAAAATACCATTTTTCAGACCTCACACTCCCCAGCTGCAGTGTGAGAAAAAGGAATTCGAAATACAAGAGAAAATGAGCTCAAGATAGGAGAGTAATTCTGCAGAAAAGATGTTAAAAGCACTCTCTCTTGTACACCTAAAAAAATTCAGAATGGCTTCAAACGATGAACTGAGAGACTTGTGGAGGAGCACAAAACAACCTCTTTGTTTTTCAGAGCCAAATCTAATGAATTTTAGTTTTTAATCCAAAGCAAGAGTGCTCCAGAATCTCCAAGTAATCTGCCTGTCAGCCCTTGCCATTCACGGACACAGATTCATCATGACTCTTCAACTGGTTTACTGCACAAGGAGATGAATTTTCCCCCAAACAAAATGCAGCAATCCTACAGGGGAGAATCCAGCAAATTCCCTGGTTTTATGGCAGTGTGCCTGATTTGAAAGCCTCAGCTCTGCAAAACCATTTTATGTCAGATTTCCCACCTCAGAGCAGTGATTTCACTGCAGAAACCTCACTGAAATGCCCCAGGATCTTTGAAAAGACAAAATTCTGTGTTATCAGCAAAACTTTGAACTTTAGTAAGTTGCAGTAAACTCACACCAGACTCTAAATTTTGTAGAGAGTATCTAAAACTTCATTAACACACCTATCCTGAAGCTGCAGAAGGGATTTATGGATCAATACCTGCAAAGTAATACATTACTAATTTAAATTGGTTTTACATTTTACATTAGCAGCCTAGCCACTAAAAGTCAGGCCTGGCAATCAGCCTTTAATTATTCTTGCTGTTAATGAGCAGCATGTGTTAAAGGGTGCTTGTTTTCTCTTCTTGGATCCCACTCATATATACATTTATATATATTTATATATAATTATAATATCTATTATATTTATTTTTATATATTTATTTGTATAATATGTATATATAATGTTATATATTATGTTTATTTTAATATACATATTTATTTTATTTATTTATATGATATATATTTATATATACACACAATATTTTTATAAGCACATATATATTTAATTTTTTTCCAGCTATGACCATGGTGATTTCAGAATGCATTAGGTATTTTACACTTCATGATTCCAGCATCTGCTATGCTTCTTTTTCAAAGGTTAAAACACGAAGCAGAGAGCCAAGTCATCATTATCCACCCAAAACTATATTAAGAAACACTGTGGAGCCCTTTCCAGGAAGGACTACAAATCATTGTTAAATACAATATTAGGAAATACCTGTTTCACCTTTTATGGAACAGTCTCACAACTCAATATTGAGTTATCACCAGTGCTGCTGCCCACGAGATCAAGCACAATTTCTGCCCAAATTCCACTTTTTTTTTTGTCACTGGCCAAGTAAACATCATTGTTTCCCTCATATTATGATCCATCAAGCAGCATAATTAAATTTTAATGGACCTAAAATTGCAACTGATTTCTTTCTACCACATAACTCACCTGTTTCCTTTAAAAGTAATATTTGAAGACTCAGATACAGAAAGTTACAATTAATTTAAGAGAATGTTTAAATCTTTGTGTCAGTAATTCTGGAAATCAAACACCGCTGCTTAATTCTATCATTTGATCCCACGATTATTTAATATCCCCATTTTATTTGCTTACCTCAGCAGCCTGGGTCTCCTGGTGTAATAAAGTCAGACCTGTCAAGTCTTCCAAGAAGGAATGTGAAGAATTAAAAACTTTGGCTAGGAAATTAAACCCTTCTCGTTCATACTGCTCAAGGACCTGCCAAATAAACAAACAGAAAAAATATTTCAAATGTAATACCCATCATCTCATTCATCCTCGTATTTGGCTCACAAAATAAAAGCAGAATCTCTCTGAACACTCAGAAAACGACAGAGAACAGAACAATCATTCTCCCCAACTCATTTCACTGAATTTCAACAGTGAAATTCAAATTCAACAGTGAAACCTTCAGGAGAGGTGGAAGCACGAGGCAAGAGAAGTGAGGTTTAAGATTTCCTGCTTTAAACGCATTTTTAAGCTTATAACAAGACAACTGACAGGGGCAAGAAGGAAAACTCAGCTGCAAAGCCATGAAAAGAGCATTTTGGAGTGCCACAGAACACAGTAACAGCCTGTTCCAGGGGATCAGCTCAGGGAAAGAACCATGCTGGGACAGCCTGGAAAAATGCCCCGAGTAGGTGTCCAAACCCAACACCCTCCCAGCCCCCAGAGATTCGTGGTTCTGAGCCTCTTGTATCTTGCCTTATTTTTCTGCTTTAATTTTCCCCAGTTTATCTTTTATTTGGACAATCTTACAGGCTCCTGCAAGAACTGTGAGCTTTTAGTTTATGTTCCTCTTGAGCCCTAAGCATGAAGAACTTTATTTTTATTTTTTTTATTTTATTTTAGCTTTAGGGAAGGATTTGCCAAGCTGATTTCAACCCAGTGAGATGCAGACTGAGGGAAGAGAAGACAAATATCAAACATGAACACCATTCTACACCTTTGGTGACAGCAGGCAGTGAGAAAATGGAAGGAACTGCCTGAGCAATCCCAGTATCCATTGGTTTCTTTAGTTTTTGTTCCAAGTTCTGATCATTTCACACCCTACTCTCACAGATGAAGCAGCTGAGCCTGATGCATTCCAGACAATTTCTCCTGCACAAACAACTTGTCCTGCAGAACTTTTCCTACAGAAACAACTTTTTCTTCAGAACTGCAGAACAGGAGCAGAGCAGGATTCATGCAGAGACCTCAAGAACACACAAATTTAATTAAAAAGCAGCAGAATGTGTGACAGGGGAAGGATCACCAGGATCCAGAAGAGGCAAGATTTTCACAAGAATAGAAATATTCTGATCAGAATCCATCAAATCACAACTTACAATCTCCATATTATCTTACTCCTTCCTAGTTTAACAGTTCCTAATGGTCTCAAAGACCCATTTCATTGATAAAACTGCGGGAACTTGCCCAGCCCAGCAACATTCTTCAGCAAGACACATCCTGTGAGCTTTTACACTGAGTCCTACAGGAATTCAGGCTCATTAAAAATCACATTTATATTTAGCTGACTGGATTCTAGGTTTGCTGGTAAAAATAGACTGGGCTCCTCACTTAGCTCTTCATGCAAAACTATCTAATGCATAATTAGGTTTCAAAAAACATAAAGAGAAACATAAAGAGCTATGAAAAGGAAGCCAGATGTAGGTGAGTATCAAACATTTGGCACCTTCCTGACCACACTTGTTCTTCTAAAATAAGCAAACCCAGCTCTTCACCTTCTCTTCCTGAAACCTACAGAAATTGTTCTTCATACTTTAAAGATTAATTCTGCCATAGGGGTTTGTGTGTGTACAGTGACTGATAAACATGAATTAAAAAAGGAAAAGGGATTAAAAAATTATTTGGAGCATTTCTTTGTTATTTTTCTTGTATTTTTTTATTCCTGAGAGAAATGAAGTATTGTGAGTGTTCACAATGCAATGCAGAGAACTGAACAACTTCAGCATTTCATCTGAGATGCGTCCTCTCAATATTATCCACTAAATGTGGTGGGACTGTGGATTTACACATTTAATGAGAATTCTGGGTTTCAAAATTCCCCTAAAACAACCCAAGAGCAGCAGTCTCTTGCATCTGGCTCTTGAGAAACTGCACAGACACCAATTTCTAACCTGGAGTGTGTTCACAGCCATCTCTGTGGGAATTTTGGGTTTTTTGGTTCCCTCCAAGGTTTTTGGGGGAACCACAAGTCAGATTTTTGGTGCTGCAGGACAGATCAGAGCTCAAGTGCACCTGAAACCATCCCCAGCCGGCACACAGTAAACCTCAGCCTTATTTTAAATTGACTGGGAGCAGTGCCTGGCACTTAAAAGCAACACTGGCTCCCGGTTTATTGTGTAAAGGGCAGTTATCCAGGTATGATTTTATTAGATGTAGTTTATCATCCTGTTTTTTGCAAAATGCTTTAGTGGAAGAGCTGAAAAAAGCAGCAGCAGTACACTTTTATGACTTACTGCTTAAAAGTATCAATTAAATCACTACTAAAACATCTTCACTACAGCCCTTTATCAAAATATGACTTCATTTGTATTTCTCAGTTGAAAAAAGTCCATGAGGAGAAAACACTGTGGCATTATTTTAGTCACCATATATTTAAATTATTACAGCACCTCACAGAAACGCAGGGACAACAAGAGGGAGATCTTTTGGTCTCTTCCCAGGGGTAAAACAAAAAAAGAGATGTAAAACCACCTTGGGCTATGCACGTATTGTGAGCAGAGCAGGGAACTGAGTGTAACCTTTCTGTACACAGCTCATCCATCAAGCAGCCCTTGAAGCTGGCTGGGTTTGTTATTCAGCACACTCGGCTTTGATCCTCACTCCCAAAAACTGGGATTTGAGCCTGGAGTGATGTTGGAGCCCTGGGCACTGAGGATTTCAGCCTTCCTGTGCTCACAGACACTGACCCCCAGCAAACTCTGCATTGACCTGAGGCCGTGGAAAAGGCTCCCAAAATTGAGTGACAGCACTGGGATTGTGGCTGTGGAGTTTGGATAGAAGTGTGGGATCTCACAGGGGGCAAAACTCACAGTTTAAGGGTTCAGAATACAGTAATAGAGATAGAAAGCCAGATGGAGGATTTAGGGCAGAGGCCAGTCCTCCTTTTTCATCTTCTCCTTCATGGGTCTGGGTGGGATTTTGTAATTGGGTAGAAAAATCCTCATTGTGGGCCACGGGTGGTTGGTTATTGGGTTAAAAGTCAAAATAATTCAGGTGTCATTTCTTAATTGGGCAGTTTGTGCTTAAAAGGCCTTGTAGAGAGAGAGATGGGGCCATTTTTAGTTTGTGAGTCTGTAATATAGATAAGAATTAATAAACACCTGAGTCTGAACACAAAATACAGTCTGGAGCATTTAACCCCCACCCTGGCAAAAAGAAGATAGAACACAACAGGGTGAGAATGCCCAGGTGCTGTTCCCTCATTCTGGGGAGGAACCCAGAGGGTGCTGAGCACCAGGAGCCCTGAGCTGGCCCCTGCCAGGAACTCCTGAGCTCAGCCACACACAGCCCCTGACAGCCCCAGGTCCTGCAGTGCCTCGGATGGAGCACTTGGAACAGCTCCCCTGAAATCCAAGAGCCCTTGGTGTTGTCATCAGCATGGACAAAGCCAGAAGTCTTTCATTAGCGGCCTTTTAAAGTATTAATATTAATATTTATTAAATAACAATAAATATTTTATTAAATATTAATATATAAAATATTACTTAATATCAACATACTTTATTAAATAGTAATAATGCAGATCCAGGAGTTGCAGTTACATTATTTTTAGGGTTTTTTTTTGCACTGGTACACATTAACATGACCAAATCTATTGGTATGGAAAGATTTAAACATTTATTTTCCCCCCCGGGTGGCAGAGACCTTCCATGGTGCCACAGTGCCAAATTCAGATTTGGCATTAATAATTATTAAAGTAAATTATTATTCAAATTATTAATTATCAATCAAGCTATTAATTAAAATAGTTAATAATTTCTGACTATACACATAGGATCTTAAAAACCTAAAGCACAATAAAGAACATTTTTTTTCTTCTAGCAGCAACCACAGAAACCTGAAAAGCTGCATTAAAAAGTGTACTTACTGATTATAACAACTTGCTTTTTTACAATGAGGACAGCCTGCTGAATGGAAGGATTTGTTAAATAGGTTTAAAATCAGAATTCCAGCCAACAAATGTCATATGAGAGAGCCAAAAAAGTCACCTGCAGCACCACACTGGCTGCCTGAGCAGGTACCATTAAAGAAGATATCCACAATGAAATCCTTTTAATACAGTCAGTGACTGGGAGAACATTTTGTGAATTCTGTGAATATTTTGTCACCCTCAGGGATTTTATTTCCCAGTTGAGATGATTCAAACTTTCCAGTGCCACAAAAGGCAGGAACTCCCTGAAGCTGCCCACATCTAACCTTTCCTACCCAAATTCAGCAGCAGATTTCTCTGATAAATGGAACAGGGCACAGATCAGACCTCAGAGCTCAGAAAGGAAAAAATTGATGCAAAATAACCCCAGATTCTTATGCCAAGAGACCACACAAGGAATAATCACACAGGAATAAAACCAGTCTGGACAACAAATAGACACAAAATAATTCTAAAAAATGCTTCCAGATTTAATAAGTGAACGATTTGTTGTTGCATGAAAAAGAAATTTTCTCCTATTTAATCATGTCCAGCAGAGCCCAAAGGCCCAAGGCTGGCAAGAATTTGCTTTTGCACTTCTGAACAATTCCCCACCATCCTTGGTCCCCCTGTGATCCTCCTGAGGAACAGTTTTACAGGATGCTGCAATTTTTATGACTCTTGATCTCAAACCAGTTAATGATGGACAAAATCCTGCCTGAACTTCTCCAGGGAATAAACCAAATCCTTCAGTGAGGTGTCACAATGCAGCAACTCATTTTTGAGGCAGAAAAACCCCATATAAAAGTACAACAAAAAGAACCAGAAATAGGTAGTTCTTGCACCCAGCCTGGCAAAGCTGGAGCAGAAGGATTTATTGAGGAACTCTGATCTTTTCTTCACCTGCAGGTCCCTTTTCAGAGCTCAGGAGAGCTGGAAAACCCCAATTCCTTCTGGATTTCATGGCTGCTACAAACACTGCCAGGAGAATCCACATTTTCACACCATTCTGTCCTGACATGCAAATCTCTCAGGTTGAGGCCACAACCTTGATTTCAGTCTCCATTTCACACAGCCAGAGCTCCAGTTGTTTTTTTTTTTTTTTTTTTTTTTTTTTGTTTTGTTTTGTTTTGTTTTTTGTTTTTTTACACAATGGCATTTTAATAGAACAAATCAAGCTGTGGATGCAATCTCATCACAACAGGACCAAACCCATGGATTGCCAAAGCTTTCAGAGTAAATGATACCCAGTAACCCATTTCATCAGCAATCTTTTTATTGTGGCCTGTTCACTGAAGTTAAAAAAAACCCCAAATCTCATGGCAGAAGGGAAAAAAATACAGGCTTGGAGTAAAAGGACTTGCTTTGAAATGAGAAACAGATGTGCAGCCTTGGTGTTAGATTCTATTTAACAGCATTCTGCACAAAGTTGTCTCAATTGCTGGGTACAAAGATACTCAGAAGGAGAATCTGGCCCCAGGATTGCTTCAGAGCAGAGAAGTTAATATCTGCTTAAGGAAAAACACAAAAAAGAAGCTCCTAACCCAAAGAAACTGGCTACTCATGGAAAAATTGGCTCTTGTCTTATTTCTGTCACATCAATTTCAAACTTCTTTTTAACCAGTATTTACATTTGGTTTGGCTTTTTTTTTTTCCTCCTTTTCAATGTAGTTTGCATCTGAGGAGTGCGTCTGAACCAGTGCTGTTAACTTTCCAGGAAAAATAAAATAAGGAATGAATGCTACCAGCTGGATTATTTACACTAAATAAGATTTCTGGGTAACTTTCACCCCTAAAAAAGTTCCTGGATTTAAACACTTCCCTCTTTTAAATGGGGCAGATACTTCAATAAACATTTCAGATGTTCAAGAGTCAGAAAAATCTCCATATTCAAGGCTCTGTTTAGGAATTGGACAGGCCTGGATATATTTTTACACTCCCTGCTCATCAAAGGCCATGCAGCAAGGATAGAAAATTACTGTTCACCTGCTGAAAAGGCACGTTTGGAAAACAAGACAGCCATGAAAACATCTTGCCAGCTCCACTCTTCAAAATTCAATGTATCTGCTGTTAAAGTTGCAATTTAATGTAAGTTTTATGCTGTGAGGAACTCTCCTGAATGAGAAGGGAGTAAGCTGAGCCTTTGAGTTAATATTCAAAATGTTAACACACAACCCATAATTCTTGTTTCCTTTAAAAAAATCCTCATTCCCAGCCTCTTGCCTTTTCACAAAGTTCTCAATTTTTATTGCCACCTGATCCTAAAAAGTTGTCAAGGAAAGTCTAATAAGGTGATGCTGTAACACAGCTATGAAAAGGCAATAAAATCACACTTGGGTGAGGATCATGGAATGATTTTTCAGGGCCTCAGTTCATGGGTTTGGAACAGGAAAAGTCTGACAACATTATATAAAAAAAAAGATATTACTCTAAAAATTACTGAAAATTAAATTAACTACAACTTGTGCATAAAGTTGGAAGAACAAAGTTCTGCAGAAAGCTCCAGGTGTGCCCTGAGCAAGGCCACGCTGGAAATACTGGAAATCAGAAAACCACCAGGCAAAAATGGCATCACTTTGGGCTCATGTCCAAATCATGAACTCACCCTCTGCACATACACCATTCTCTCCTTCCCTTCCCATAATTAGTATTAAAAATGAAAACAAATCAGTGTAAAACCCAAACTAATCCAAGTACAACGTGCTGAAAAGTTATTATTTAAGGAAGGGATTGTTGTTTTAATTTAGGGTAGAAAAGGAGTGATACGAATGAGCTTCGCTGTTGCTATTTCCTCCCCTGATTCTGAATTGCAGTGGGCAGAAAATGGAGAATTAACTCACTGAAGAATCAGCTCTGAAAGGTCACAACAGGATTTTCTTTAACTTGAGATTTTTCAGTTTCTTTTGAATAATGAGAAGAAGGAAAGTAGAGTTCTTAGAAATTTAAGAAATGCCAGTTTAAGCATGGCTTTGTCAACATTTAGCTCTTGGGAGATGCATGCATCATTTCCTGAAATAATCTTGGTGTGCTTCCTCAAGCAACCATTTTCTCTGATAAGAATTATCTGACAGATAAAACTGCAGGATTTTGATTTTAGCTGCTCTTTCCTTTTTCAAATATTTCTCACAGTTTATTTTATATGTAACAGCATCCCCAGATTCCAGTCAGGCTAAGGAAGTTTCATGGCACAGCACACAACTGAAAGCATTCCCTGCCTGGGAATGCAGGGACTAGAGAGATATGAAAGGAAAGAAAGGAAACAAGAGAAAAATGGATCAAAAATCCATTTTAGAGACTGAGAAAGAGGCACAAAGGGGGTTTTCTGGTAGGCAGCACCATCAGATTGTGTGTCCTGACCTCCCTGAACACGTGGGCACCTCCTTCAGTCCCCTCCCTGCTCACTCCAGCTTTTCCACAGGATGGATATTTACAACTTGGATATTTACAACTTCATTTATCCCCACTCTGCTTCCTGTCCAGAATTTCAGCTGCTGAGCTCAGCAGCAGCTCTGGCATGCTTGGCTCCAGCTCCTTCTGGCATCAGTCACCCTCTGTTATCCAGGGAGGCAGAAAACCCTGATCCTTCCCAGCCCCATCCCACGGGAAGGACAATTTGGGGCTGCAGCGTGTGTAACACATGCACAGGCACCTCACCCCCACATTTTTGAAGGAAAAATCCAGGAGCAGCATCCCCTATCTGCAGAGAATCCCTAAAGCTAGGAGAGAAGCAAGGGCACTTCCCAAAGTCTAAAGGAAATGATTCTTCTCCCAGCAAATCAACTGCCTGCTGCTGAATGATGCTTTGGCTGCCTGCACAAAATTTGATTTTATAAAGGCAGGAGTGGCCCCAGCTCTGCAGGGTTGGCTGGAGGCAGCCAGCAGGCAGCAATGACTGGGGAGTGCCCAGGAAAAAGTCATTTTATTCCATCAGCCCTCCCCTGCCAGCAGCACTTCAGGAGGAGGCAGAGCTGTCACACGCTGAGCACCCAAAACTGGCTCTGCCTCAGGCAGGAACTGCTGCTGCTCAGTGATTCCCAAACACAGCTCCAGCTTAAAAATCCACATTTTGTGGCTATTTCTGAGCAGAGGGTTTTGTTATCTGGATGTGCTGCAATGCCTGTGCAAAACAGCACTGGAGGAGCAACAGCTTTTTCTCCAAAATCGTATTTCATCGATTTCTTCTGTTTTCCCATCTCTGGAAATTGAATTCCCTCCACTCTGCCAATTTCAAACGAAACAATTCTGGAAGGACAGATATATCAGCACTGTAAAAATGTGGAAACATTGAACAGAAGTCAAACTGAGCTTCAACTGGTCAAAAATATTTGCCAACAAAGACCAGCTTTCCAATAAAGCCAGGCTGATGTTTAAGTTTAAGAAAATGGGCATCAGGGTAAACAGACACCTGAGAAAGACTGCAATGAAAATGCAGGAAAACATCTGAAAAATGAGTACAATAATTAAGAATGAGAATGAAAACGAGAAACAACTTAAATAATTAAAAATCTTGTGTCTCCATGAATATGCACTGAATCTTTGGAATATCTGAAGAATAAACTTGGAAATAGAAAGAACTGGGCTGCAAAAATGCAAAAAATCTTATGGAAGGAAAAAAGAACAACTACAAATTGCTCATATCCAGCAAAACAAACTGATCTTTTGAGCTGCAGAAGGAATCCAACAGAATGAGGAATGAACACCATCATCATCATCATCCCAGCACCACACATTGAATATTCCTAATTTTTAATCCAGTTCAGTGTTCTCCAAGTTTGTTTTTGCAGTTCTTGTAGGCAGATATTTCACACAAAAAGTATTTTAGTTCAGTTTGAAGTGACAGAAAAGGAATTGCGTAAAAGCTTCAGAGAGATGACAAGAGAGCACAGAGCTGCTGTTAATAGAAATAATTAAAAATTATATTCTAGGCACAGGTAGATATTGAACATGTCAATACCAGAAAACTGCAGTGATGCGTTTTCCTCATTGATAGTCCTTTACTAAGTCCTAATTGTAGTTATAATTTAATTGAATTAGAAGAATAAGAAATATTGGGGGAAAAAAAACCCAAAGAAAAAACCCTTTAAGACCCATAAAATTTAATTTAAATGCAACAGAAATCCAACCTGTCGGAAACATGATTCCATTGTCTTCAACAATGGCAGGTTTCTTCTTTCCCTTAAACCCTCCTGTTTTGAAATTTAAATGTAACAATGGGAAAATTCATTTTTTATTAATCTCTAAGGGAAGTCAAACATTTAACTCAGAATGCTGAAAATATGCCCGGGTGTATTAATGATGAGTTCTTCAAGTCTCAGTGAAATCCCTCCAACATTAATATAGAGGCTGCACCGTACAGAGACTTGTCAAGTGTTCACATATGGAAATTCAGGAAATAAGTTAGAAATGGACTCAATTTCACTGACTTCAAGTTACAGCACTGCTACAGGAACAACTCTTTTCAAACATTCTCTTCAATTTTTGAAATGTTCATTCCTGAAACATTTCTCCCCATTTCCTTCACCATTTCTGCAAGCTCTGCAAGAGAGTTTTTTTTAGCACAGGAAAGACCAAGGCTTTTTCCCTCCCCCATGACTTTTACATCCACACAATACTTGAATTCAGAAATGTATAATCTGAAAAGATTTAAAGGAGTTTCGGTGACAGATTGCTATTGGGAGAAAGCAAATAGAAATGTCTTAGTGCAGTTAGGACAAATCTGAAGGGCCTGGAACCAAAATCAAAATTCTCTCAACTGAAAAACATCAGTGAGTGAGTGAATCTTGCAGGTTGCTGTCATAAGTGATCAGAACAATTCCAAATAAAAATGCAGGCCCAGCAGTCAGCAGAGGAGAACAATGAGAGCATTGTTGAGGCTCCACGATGATGGATTCCCAAACTGCAACGCTCATAAATAACTTATGCAACCCAAGTGCTCAGTAAATGTCACAGCAAAAGGGTTTAATGGGTTCCTGAGATGGCAAAAAGGGAAAAAACCATCTGCAAGGGCAGGGGAAGATCCTGCCTGAAAACAGAAATTGTGACATCATGCCAACAATACCATCCCTGATCCCAGTGGCTGCCCCTTGGTGACACGCAATGAGACTGAGAAACACCCAGCACGAACTCAGTGGGTAAAAAGCCACTCCAGCAGCTCCAGTTCCCAGCACACCCAGGAGAAAGTTGGGAAAGAACTTGAAAATGAGCAGAGATCCTTGAGCTGAGTTTTAGAAATTGCAGAGTGGGGGTAGTTACGCAGGAGAATGTCTGTAAGTAGGGGAAGGAGATTTCAGAAATCTCTTTAAGGAGAACCAAGTCACATTTCCAGCACATGGGTGCTAAATCCTCACTCTGGAAGAAATGTGAGCTATGTGTAAAAACAGAGGGGTTTTACATCTTTGTATTTTACATAAATATCTTTTGTGACATTTTGTGATATATAATTATCTTTTGTGACATTAAACTCTGGATCTGTGGGGTTTCCTCATTCGTTCCATGAAGTAGAGGGGAACGATAAAAGGAAATTTTCATTGCCCTCATTAAAATAGAAACTCTGGCAGTTTTGCATTAAAACACATCCACAGTCCAACATTCATGATTTAAGGCTTTAAGCAGTTTTCTGCAGGGATCAGATCTGTTTTCCAGGGAATTGCAACACTTCTCACCATAACATAACGAACAGCCTCATTTTGCTCCCAATGGGGTAAATAGGTTAATTAGCCCAGTCAGTAATAACCTAAATGTTCTCTCCTGTAAGGAAAGCAGTTGTTACCAATAAATATCCATCCCAAAGAACTCTGGAGTCTCCCTTGCTGGTGCCAGAACAAGCTCAGCACCAGAAGAGCTCTCGCTGCTCTCTCAGTGCCCTGAGCTCTGACAGGGATATTTGACATTCCAGCACAGCTCCTGCAGAACCAGAACAAGACAGAGGGGGAATCATACAAGGAAAAATTGGCCCAGCATAAAAATAGATTGGTTTTCTGCTGTGACCATCCCAAAATTCCTGAACAATTGGCTGTGGGAAGCTTCTCTGGCACGTGGCCTGGGCAGGGTAAGGAAAAGTTGGCTGCTTGCATGTCTGGCCTCTGCAGCTTCAAAAGCAGAGAAGTAAAGGAATGACTGAAATGGACTCGAATCTCCAAACATGCAGATCCTCAGCAGCTTCTCCCAAGTCCTCCAGCTGGACTGGATGGCTGCAGGATGTACTGGAATTCTTCTGAAATTCCTAATTCATTGGGTTTATGCTTTAAGAGTTACAGAGTGACAAGAGCTCAAGAAGAGTACTGACAAAAGAAAAAACCACAACGAACACGATGCCAGCAAATCCAATTCTATCTGCGCTGAAAGTCTGAATCTCCAGTAATTCTGACACAGAGCAGGATGAAACACTAAATTACCTTATTAAAAACCAAACAAACCCTCACATAACAAACCAACATACAGACTACAATTAAATCACAATTGGATTTGTCATTTCAAAGCATCAGCATCAGATTTCCACATAATGCAGGGTGACATACTCTTATGCTAATAAATAAAGTTAGCAAAGTAAACAAAGGCTGTGTTTCTACTGTAAGGAAATCCGTGAGCCAATGCAGCAACCTTTTCAGCACACAAGTAACTCAATGCCCAAACCACATGAAAAGTGATCTCTCTGGGAATAGCACAGCTGCTAAAATCCAAGGCAGTTTTTATTAAATCATCAAGTCTGTTTATGTAAAACGGGGCTCTCTCAAAATGACCTCCAAGAGGAAATGATTTGCTAAGGAGAAATTGATCCCTGCATTGACTTTATCTGTGTGGATGTACATTTTTATTGTTTCTACCTATCAGTGTTTCCTGAATTGGAGATAAGGAGAAAATAAGAGAAAAAGAAGGAGGAAAAAGTCCATTCTAACTTTGTTTAAATCCTCCAGCAGCAAGGCTTTAGCTACTGCTGAGCTTTCAGCTCTTCAGCAGGGCAGATAAAACTGCTGCTATTTTTAGAAACGTCCAACTTCAGTGCTTCAACTTTTGAAGAGAAAATGCACATTCAGAGCCCTTCAAAACTTGTCAGATGTACCCAGATAGCCCAGAGGGGAAAAAAGGAACACTGGGTAAGAAGATATTGTGCAAGTTCTCCAGAAGATGCCAGTGCCCCATTATTTTTTTGATGGCTGCTTGAAAGGAGGATGAGTGCAGTGAAAGGAACAGAAAGAACTTCCTGCAGTCAGTCTCAAGGTACAGGAGAGTGAAATAAATTAAGGGCACTCCAAGCACTTCAAAACCACCAGTCAAAACCCCTCTGAATCTCCCTGCTGAGATATCCCAGGGAAAACTTCTGGAAGTTGCACTCCACAGCCAGAAAAAAACTTGCCAGAGGGAACTTTTCAAGGCCACAGGAGAGGAAAACAATGCAAGAGCTGCCCCAGAGAGCCAAGAAACAGCTGGGAACTCTGAGGTGACTCAGGACTGGCAGCACCAGCAGCAAAATAAACAATTTGCTCAAGAAAGAAATGGTAAGAAGTCATTTTTTCCCCCTCAATTGTTCATTATTTGTCTGTTTTGTATCACAAACCAGAAATTTTGACCATTTTGCCTCTTTGGAAAGACACTAAGCTGCAGAAGGATAAAGTGATTTATTCACCACATATCAGAAAGGATTTCTTAAATAATACCAATCTCATCCCTTTCTACAAAGCTGCAAGATAATGACAATGCTTCTGTAATCAACTTTTCAGAAATGTCTTGGTCCAGCTCTGCTTGGATTCTTCAGCTGATGTAAGCATTTATGTGGAGATAAACATGCCAAGAGGTGGTGCCAAAGAAATTTGAAAAGCAGCTAAAAAACAGAAGGCTGTGTGGGAAAAAGAACTTTAGCTGAAGTAGGAACAGATTCCAAGCCCTAAGGAAGTCAGAGAAATTGTCAAAAAGTACCCCAAAATTGAGCTTAGAAATAGAAAAATAATAAAAAGCACAAACTCAGCCCTACCTTGGCTGAACAGGCTGTGCACTTATCAAATGCCAGGCTGACTGGAAGAACATTATCAAATCTGGATAGAAACCCTCGGATCTAGAAGATGAAAGAGCCAAAAAATTACATTACTATTTGAAACTTCCAAAATTCATCATGAACTGGACGCATCCATTCCATAAAAAGAACATCTGTCATGTTCTAACAGTAAAACTTGCAGTGAATTTATACTAAGCACATAATACTGTGGTTTTTTTTTTTTGTTTTTTTTTTTTTTTTTTTGTTTTTTTTTTTTTTTGTTGTTTTTTTTGTTTTTTTTTTTGTTGTTTTTTTTTGGTTTGTTTTTTTTGTGTACAAATAATGGCACAACTGCCTCAATGCAGCATCATGTCACCAGAAATGGAGGCACAGCACCATCTGCAGTTGGCCTTTCCTCAGTGCAAAGCTCCATGAAAAATAAAAAGTCATGGTGTGTGACCACTGAAACACATTTTTTTCCCCCGATCTCTATAACCTTTACACTGAACATTTAACTGGTGTGCAGTCCTCAGTTATGATGTCACTATGATACTATTGATAGGCCATTTTAAAACTCCAGACCACTCTTTCTGCTAACAGAGAGAGCACTGAAAACACTTTGCAGCAGGGTTTGATCACTTCAGTTGTGAACTCTTTGGAGTACTGATCGTCCTTTTTATTCTGTTTATTACAATGAACAGATGGCACCAGGAACAGAACTTAAGTAACTACTGAAATACAAATAGTAATACCTCAATTTTGAAGTTTTAATAAAACTGAGTTTTTGAAAAACTGTCACACATTTGTGAGTAGAGTTTGGGTTGACTTGAAGAAAAAAAGTGCTGTATGGCACCAAAGCAACATGAATATTTTGTAATAATAATAATAATAGTAATAATAAAAATCAGCCAACTCACATAATTATTGGGAATTGGCTGATTTGAATTGTTGTCAAACTCTGAAGAGATTTAAAAAGTGAATTTTAGGATGCTCACATTTAGCAGCTCTGATGGAGAACAGAAAAGTCAGAAATTGTTTTATTCACATAATTTCTGCTCCAAACAAATTTCAGCTCAATAGGTAGCAGGAATTTTGTGTCCATGAGTAGCACAAACACAATGCCAGGAACGCCCTGCCTGGGCTGTGTGATGGGTTAATATTATTTTTTAATTTTTTTTTTTTAATATAAACATGGAGAGTCAGTCCTCTGGGGAATGGCATCAGCATTTTTTTAAGGAGTCAACATCTGTGATGATCAGTTCCCAGCTTTTAAACAAAAGCTTTTATCACAAATAATTTACCTGGTGAGGAACAAGCCCAAGAGAAGTGGGTGGTTCATTCATTCTATCATCACTGCTGCTGGCCACAGCATAACCACTGCCAAAAACCCAACAGAGAAAATTAGAGCAAGTCAACACACTCAGAATTTCCAGTCAGCTTCCAGGCATTTTGCTACAGCTTAGAATGAGGCAAGGAATCTATGTGGAAAGTCTGTGTCATAGGAATCAAGATTCAGCAGGATAAATATAAATAAATCACTCTGAGACTCATCTGAGACTCATCTTCAACCCCTAAATCACTTCTTCACTCACAGGTTTTAAAGAGGAAACAAGCCTCAAGTTCAAGGTGCAGAATTTTCAGTGTGATTTCAGTAGCACACACACCGAATTTTAAATAAGATTTGCTGATCTTGAATTCCTTCATGTGCCACACAGCTCCTCCTCACACCCAAACACTGGTCAGCAAAGGAAAGCCAGGATTACTAACAGCAATGAAAGATTGAATTGAAATTGAAAGATTCTTAATACTTTTCTGTGGTTAAATTCAATAGAGAGAAGAAAACCTTCACACTTGATGAGGCAGTTCCCTCAAACCCTGCACAACATCGCATTAATTTACAGACAACATGACCCCTCACAGAACTGTCCTTGAGATGTGATTCCTCCTGCTCCCTAAAGATCCTGATAAAGATCTGATTTCTCAGAGAACAGCTGAGCACAGCAGCAATGGCTCACCCTTCTGGATGCTGCAGGACAGAAACCATTAACTCCACTGCCAGGGCTCCAGCCACCATGGCCAGTCCAGGCCGGCTGACCGTGCACTGCTGGTCCAGTGTCCGATCCCTGGTGGACTACAAACACAGACAGCTCTGAAGGCAAGCAAAAACAACTCCAAAGTAACCAGCTGCCCTGTACAAAACACCTCCAGGGCTGTGCAGTTCACAGCTGGGATCTTCTTCACCTCACGTGCATCAACACAGCGCAGATCCCTTTGTGAAACACCCTTAGAACCAAATAAAAAAATTCCAGTTGCAACAAAAAAAGAGATACAACCAACATCTGAGGTTCTACTCACATCCCCTGGTGCCACAACATCATTGCAGAAGTAACAGCCCAGTTTATAGCCAGGGATATTTGAGAAGAGGGAGGAGCTCAGCAGATCAGAAGCAGCAGAGGCGTTGCTGGAATGGGAATCACCAGATTCTTGCTGTTTTGGTTTCTTTAGGCCGTGCCTCATAACAACAAAAGTGTCAAATCCCAAGGCAGCATTGATGACCAACTGTGAACAATAAAGAGAGAACAACAGATATTAAGTGAGCCAAAAAAGCGAGGGGGAAAGAAAAAACAGCCTCCAGGTTTTTATTCATTATAAATGCCAAAACTCCACCCACTGTAGATGGATAAACAACCCATCAGCTGCATATTTACCACTTTAGCCATAAAAAACAGTTTCTGAAAGGTGCAGAACTGCAGATACCAAAAGCAAACCCAAAATAAAAGTGTGTTTCAGAAAGTCACAGGCCCTTGTCTTTGTGCCTTTCAGGGCAATCTGCTCCCAATGAATGACTCCCTCTAGCTGTTACACAAACTTGTGACAAAAAAGCAACAGCAACTTCAAGCAATGAAACGCCATCTGTTATCCAAACCAATTTCTGCTCAGTAAGGAAAGCAATTAATGATCCCTTATGGGCCTCATCTGCATCTGCTTAGTCACATGGGGAGCAGGAGCAGCTGTGCTGCACAATTCCTCTGTCCTCATGTTCCCCCTTTCCCTCCACTTTGTGGCAAGTGCACAGAGGAATCTGAGGCACAACATCAACACCATCCTGACTGCAGCCAGTCAAACATAAAGGAAGATTCACTGCTTCATCTGCAGATACTGTTGATGAAAGTTCTGGTGCAGCACTTCTTCGTTTCCCATTCTCCCAGCCAGGAATTATTTAAAAGAAGAGCTCTGAGGGAAGCTCTCTCAAGAATTAATCATCTTGATTAGCAAGCTTTGAGTCTCAGCATCATTCTCAGTATTTCCAATTATTTCTGCAGATTCTCTTTCAGCCTTGGAGTAGTTTATTTTTCCTCAGTCCTGAAGTGGAACCCTGCTGTTGAATTTATCCTGGGCTGCAGCAATTAAAAGACTGCATCTTCTCAGTGCATCTACCTGTAAAACCTGATTATGATGCTCCACTTCCAAAATTCTTGCTGGTATTAGCAAAAATTAATAATATTGTTAAACAATTCCCAATGCAATCAACTAGCTCTCTCTTCTCAGTTTACTGGCAGGTAACTATTTCATTCTGATTGAGACTTAATTAAAAAAATCATCTGGTTTTGATAGAGAGACAAGGGGAAAGTACAAGAGACAAACGGAAAAGTATCTTTTGGCACAGATTAACAAAAAGAAAAAAAAAAGAAATTTTCACAAGTTCCAGTGCTCAGCAGGAACAGAGACTGAACATCTGACATGAGGATTTAGCCTTTGAGGGGTTGGTTTGTCTGAGGTGCATGTTTTGGGGAAGGACTGCAGGAATGGCAAAGATCATCCAAGAATTGAATGATGAAGTGGGGAGAACAACTCTTAGTGCCACCCACAGAGCTGCTTCTGTGCATTTTCCACAAATCACTCACCATGTTCCCTCTTTCCCGTGTGCCTTTTTGAGAGCTTCAGGACCAAACTGTGCAGTGCTTGAGATCTGCAGGTGCCACACAAAATCACATCTGGAGCAGAGCTCCCACTGAGTGTTTACCAACATCAAATACTGAGCATTTGTTTGAACACTTCGAGATTTCCCTGCTGTGTTTCTTCCAATGACAGAGAATTCCATCTCCTCAGATCAAACTGATGTTATCAAATCAACCAACTGTGATGCAGACACGCTACACCACTGAGTAACAGAGAAAGTGTCACAAAGAAGTTTCAAAATTTATCCTCAAAATTATTTGAATGCTGCAAGAAGAAGGTAGAGGAGGACTGCTGGGCAAGGAAATGTGGGAGGGAGGTTTTGGAGATCATAAAACCACTCCATCCTGATTGAACCACACAGGATTCATACAGAATGTACACATAAAACTCCATATATTGCTGGAAACTCCCAACCATCATGGAAGAGCAGGCTGGCCCTGGCACTTCCCAGTTCAACAGCCAGCTTTGCAAATTTGCCCTTTTTGTCAGTTCTGTCCTGTTTTTAAACAGCTCAAACACTGCTGAAAGAGAACAGGTGCAAGCTGCAGAAAGGGCAGGAGGATTAAGGAGGAACTCATGAAATTACAAAGTTACACACACACAACTGAAGTTTAAATTCAGGGAAGCCCTCACTAAATCTCTCCACTGTCAAAGATAAGTTCATTTGAGCTAAAAGGAAATAAAAGTCCATTGTTCAGGGCCAGAAATGTATTTAAAATTGTTGTGGTTTAAAAACAAACCAAGTAAGAGGCTCTAAGTCAGAAATAAAATTTAATGAGAAGAAAAGGAAAATAAAATAGAATAAAATAAAATAAATACAAAAAGAAAAAACCAGTGACAGAGTCAGAATACAACCTGATCAGGGTGATGGAAACAGTCCAGACGAGGTGGTCTTCTTGAAACAGAAATCTTGTAGAAAGGTCTGGTAGCTCCGGTCCTCTGGGAATCCAGTGGGAGAGGGCTGCTTCTACTGTCCCAAATCCCAGCTTATATCCAGGTGAGAATGCTTGGCTCTTCTCCATGGGCGGAGCATCTCACAATGGGATGATGAGTCATGGAAGAGAGCCTTAATGGCCCATTAAAGAGAGAGATAACGCCCGGAGGGAGTTATCTCTGAGTCATGCAAAAGGCATTGATGGGCCATTAACTGAAGATGGTGATAGAATACATCCTAAACTACAACCCAGGACAATCCACCCCTTATTCTATTACCATCTACAACATGCCTAAATCAATACATTCTTACAGATGAATGCATATAGACATACAGAATGAAACCTTACACACTGCTCTCACTTAAAATTAAGTCTCCCTGTGGTACACAACGGGTTTCTCCATCTTTCTGCATTACCCACCAAGTGTAGCCAGGTCCTTGAGCAAAGACAATCCCATGGACGGGTTTGCCTTTGCCTGAAGTGGGATTAATCCAAACACTCTTTCCTAAAATGCCCTTCATGTGTACCACAGGTACTTTGTCTCCATCCACTGTGTGTAAGGGTTCAGACTGGGCAGGACTACCTCGATTGACAGACCCTCGGGTGTTAACTATTTATGTGGCTTTGGCTAAGTTTAGTTCTTAATTCTTGAAGGTTCTCCCACCAAGTGCCTTCAGGGCAGTCTTTAATAGTCCGTTGCACCGTTCAACTTTTCCGGCAGCTGGTGCATGATAAGGAATGTGGTATATCCATTCAATACCATGTTTTCTAGCCCAGGTGTTTATAAGGTTGTTCTTGAAATGGGTCTCATTGTCCGACTCAATTCTCTCAGGGGTGCCGTGTCTCCACAGGATTTGTTTTTCAAGGCCCAGGATGGTGTTCTGAGCAGTGGCATGAGGCACAGGGTGGGTTTCTAGCCATCCAGTGGTGACTTCCACCATGGTCAGCATGTACTGCTTTCCTTGGCGTGTTTGGGGAAGGGTGATATAGTCAATTTGCCAGGCTTCCCCGTACCTGTACTTCAGCCATTGTCTATCATACCACAGAGGCTTCATTCGCTTGGCCTGTTTGATTGCAGCGCAGGTTTCACAGCTGTGGATGACCTGTGAGATGCTGTCCATAGTGAGGTCCACCCTTCGGTCACGGGCTTATCGATATGTTGTATCTCTTCCCTGATGACCAGAGGCATCATGGGCCCAACGAGCTAGGAATAATTTTCTTTTGTGCTGCCAATCTAGATCCACTTGTGATATTTTCACCTTGGCAGCTTTGTCTACCTGCTCGTTGTTGCGATGCTCTTCATTAGCCCGGCTTTTGGGTATATGCGCATCCACATGTCGAACCTTCACGGTCAGCCTCTCTACTCGGGCGGCGATGTCTTGCCAAATGTCAGCGGCCCAGATGGGTTTTCCTCTGCGCTGCCAATTGGCCTTTTTCCAGCGATTCAGCCATCCCCACAGAGCATTAGCTACCATCTATGAGTCAGTGTAGAGATAAAGCTTCGGCCACTTTTCTTGTTCAGCAATTTCCAAAGCCAGCTGGACAGCTTTAAGCTCTGCAACTTGACTCGATCCACCTTGTCCCTCGGTAGCTTGTGCAACTTGTCGTGTGGGGCTCCATGCTGCAGCTTTTCATTTCCGGTTAGCTCCTACAATTCGGCAGGAGCCATCAGTGAACAGAGCATATCGTCTTTCAGTCTTCGGTAGCTCATTATATGGTGGGGCTTCCTCAGCGCGTGTTACTTGCTTTTCTTCTTCTTCTTCTTCAGACGATAATCCAAAAGTTTCACCTTCCGGCCAGTTCGTTATAACTTCCAGAATCCCAGGGCGATTTGGGTTTCCAATGCGGGCGCGCTGTGTAATGAGGGCAATCCATTTGCTCCATGTGGTATCGGTGGCATGATGTGTGGAAGGAACCTTTCCCTTAAACATCCACCCCAGCACTGGTAGTCGGGGTGCCAAAAGCAGCTGTGTTTCAGTGCCAATTACTTCTGAGGCGGCTTGAACTCCTTCATAGGCAGCCAAGATCTCCTTCTCTGTGGGAGTGTAGTTGGCCTCGGAGCCTCTGTAACTTCTGCTCCAGAATCCCAATGGTCGGCCTCGAGTCTCCCCAGGCACCTTCTGCCAAAGGCTCCAAGACAAACCATTGTTTTCAGCTGCGGAGTAAAGCACATTCCTCACATCTGGTCCCGTCCTGACTGGGCCCAGGGCTACTGCATGAGCAATCTCTTGCTTGATCTGAACAAAAGCTTGTTGCTGTTCAGGCCCCCAGTGGAAATCATTCTTCTTGCGGGTCACCAAGTAGAGAGGGCTCACGATCTGACTGTACTCAGGAATGTGCATCCTCCAAAAGCCTATGGCACCTAGGAAAGCTTGTGTTTCCTTTTTGTTGGTAGGTGCGGACATGGCTGTGATCTTGTTGATTATCTCTGTGGGGATTTGGCGACGACCATCCTGCCATTTGACCCCCAAGAACTGGATTTCTTGAGCTGGTCCCTTAACCTTGCTTCTTTTAATGGCAAAACCAGCTTTCAGCAGAATTTGGATAATTTCTTCTCTTTTCTTGAAGACCTCCTCTGGTGTATTCCCCCATATGATGATGTTGTCAATGTACTGCAGATGCTCTGGAGCCTCACCCTTTTCCAGTGCAGCCTGGATCAGTCCATGGCAGATGGTGGGGCTGTGTTTCCACCCCTGGGGCAGCCGGTTCCAGGTGTACTGCACGCCCCTCCAGGTGAAGGCAAACTGAGGTCTGCACTCCGCTGCCAAAGGAATGGAGAAGAAGGCGTTGGCGATATCAATGGTTGCATACCACTTTGCTGCTTTGGACTCCAGCTCGTACTGAAGCTCTAACATGTCTGGCACAGCAGCGCTCAGTGGTGGCGTGACTTCATTCAGACCACGGTAATCCACCGTCAGTCTCCATTCTCCACTGGACTTACGCACCGGCCAAATCGGGCTGTTGAAAGGTGAACGGGCCTTACTGACCACCCCTTGGCTTTCCAGTTTGCGGATCATCTCATGTATGGGGATCACAGAGTCTCTGTCTGTGCGGTATTGCCGACGGTGTACTGTTGCTGTGGCAATTGGTACTTGTTGTTCTTCTACTTTTAGCAGTCCCACAGCAGAGGGGTCATCTGAGAGACCAGGCAAGGTATTCAATTGTCTGATGCCTTCTTTCATCACTGCGGCTATCTCAAAAGCCCAACGATATCCTTTTGGATCTTTGAAATATTCATTCTTGAGATAGTCTATGCCGAGGATGCATGGGGCCTCTGGGCCAGTTGCGATAGGGTGTTTCTGCCACTCCTTCTCAGTTAAACTCACTTCGGCCTCTAATACAGTCAGTTCCTGGGACCCTCCTGTTATTCCTGTAATAGAAATGGATTCTGTTCCTACATACCTTGATGGCATCATGGTACATTGGGCCCCAGTGTCAACCAATGCTGTATATCTTTGTGGGTCAGATGTGCCAGGCCATCGGATCCACACAGTCCAGTAGATCCGATTGTCCCTTTCCTCTTCCTGGCTAGAGGCAGGGCCCCCCTATTCCTGGTCATCGCATACGTTGTTCTCTTCTTGTAAATGAGTTGCTGAGGTTTCTTCAAGAGGATCAGTCATATCATCATTCCTGTAACGTCTGGAGTTCTGTGCACGAGAGACCGGAGCAACACTGATTCTAGATGAGCTTTTTGTTGTAGGCATTTCCCTTTTCAGTTCACGTACCCGGGCTGCTAAGGAGGAGGTAGGTTTTTCATCCCACTTCTTCATATCTTCTCCATGCTCCCGAAGAAAAGACCAAAGGTTACCTCGGGATGTGTATCCTCTCTCCCTGGCTGGGGGACGCTTGCTCTTAATCGCAGAGACTCTCGTTGGCTCTGGTGAAATATCGTAAATTTCTTCCTTAAGTTCTTTTTTCAGTTTCTGATGGCCTTCTTCAATTAAGTTCCTGACTTGCTCAGCCAGTCTTGTTTCCACAGATGAGACATGGGCACGAACTGGGGCGGTGACAGTGTCCTCGTAAATCCTTAGTTTATTAGCCAGGACACCCACCTTGTCCTCACCTTCTCTCCATTGCAGTGTTGCCAGGTAACGCGAGTACATTTCTGGTCCAAGCCGTGCAAATCTCAACCACATCCGTGATGTGCACTGGACATCATCTGGGCTCTTAGGAAATCTCTCATCTTCTGCAAAAATGATCTCCAGCACAGCCAATTCCCTTAGGCATCGGATACCTTGTTCTATTGTGTTCCATTTTCCTTGGTGCACTAGGAGGTCTTCTTTACAAAGGTATCTGTCTTTCACACTTGTTAGCAGTCGCTGCCAGAGGCTGAGAGTTTCTTGGGTTTTTCCAATTCTCTGGTCAATGACCACATCGCGGGACAGTGATCCCAGTTGCCTGGCTTCAGTTCCATCCAGAATGGTGTCATTGGCTGCAGCATCCCAGATGCGGAGCAGCCAAGTGAGGATGGACTCGTTGGTCTGACGGGTGAATTTCCTTCGCAGGTCACGCAGCTCACCCAGAGATAGAGAGCGGGTGATGATCTCTGTCTCTGTCTCTTCAGCTGAGTGCGAAGGTCCTGCTCCATCCTCGTCAGTCGCTATGCGGACTGATTTGCTCCTTGATTTCTTCTTCTGAGTGGTGGCAACTGCTACTGGTTTAGGCTGTTCCGGTTCAGTGACGGTTTGTGTGGAGATGCTGACAGCACTTTTGGTTCCTTTTTCCTCTGTGAGAGTCTGTGTAGTCGTCGATGTTATTGCTTTGCTTCTTTTTACCTCTTCTACTTCTTTAAGAACATGCTCCAACACACCATGTAGTGTTTTGATTCTAAGCATGGTGCAGAGAAAACAAAGCAGGACTAACAAGAACATTATGCTGTCCTTGGCATCCAGAGGGTACTCAATATTTTCAAAAACTGCTATGTCCTTCCTGAAAAGCTGGAAAAAATCATTCTTTACTCCTCCCCACAGGGGCTGGGTGAGATTGTTGAGGCTCCAGACGTAGCATCCTAGACTAGAACAAGAATACAAAACTGGGTATATATTCTGAATAATGTTCATTGCCTCAGATTTTATCAAGCAATGGACATAATAGACCAGTAAAGCAATTTTAGTACCATATCCTGGTCTATGCAGGAGTATTAAGGCCGGCAGATAGTGCCCCACGTTTGGAAAAATATAGAGAGATAGGTATAAGACACATGTAAGCATGTTGGGCATCATAACAGACAGGTGTCCTCAATAAGATTGTAATTTCTGACTTTTCTTATTGCCTCTGCCCCACGTTGGGCGCCAAAAATATGTTGTGGTTTAAAAACAAACCAAGTAAGAGGCTCTAAGTCAGAAATAAAATTTAATGAGAAGAAAAGGAAAATAAAATAGAATAAAATAAAATAAATACAAAAAGAAAAAACCAGTGACAGAGTCAGAATACAACCTGATCAGGGTGATGGAAACAGTCCAGACGAGGTGGTCTTCCTGAAACAGAAATCTTGTAGAAAGGTCTGGTAGCTCCGGTCCTCTGGGAATCCAGTGGGAGAGGGCTGCTTCTACTGTCCCAAATCCCAGCTTATATCCAGGTGAGAATGCTTGGCTCTTCTCCATGGGCGGAGCATCTCACAATGGGATGATGAGTCATGGAAGAGAGCCTTAATGGCCCATTAAAGAGAGAGATAACGCCCGGAGGGAGTTATCTCTGAGTCATGCAAAAGGCATTGATGGGCCATTAACTGAAGATGGTGATAGAATACACCCTAAACTACAACCCAGGACAAAAATAAAGGAAGAATGAAAGGAAGGGGAATAAATGGATTGTTACAATACCTTCCTCTTGCTGGCTGCAATGACAGCAGGCAGCCAGCGACTCTCCCGAGTGTCCATCAGCAGGAAAACCACATCGTGGGCATCAATGAGCTCCTCCAGCTTGGCCACATCCCTCTGAGCCTGGGCCATTGTCACCTCAGAAAAATTCACTGGGTGGCCTGGCATGGGGATGCTCATGTTGTAACCTTCAGAGCTCTAGAGAGAGAGGCAGACAGAAAATCACCAGTTCAGAAGGTAACCTTGTGACTGAATTGGTGTGAAATTCAATACAAATCAGAGTCCAAACGCAATTCCTGTCTGTCAGAATGGCAGCTCTGCTCTTTGCACCTCTCTGGGTGGCAGTGCTGTGCACTAAAGCACAGTGCTGGAGTTTCTCACTCTGTGTTTATGCAGAACAGCCTCAGGAAGTCTCAGCAGACCTAGCAAATCACTACAAGAACAGAGTGCAACTGCTCCTGATCCCAGGGGTCACAAACATCACCCCAAAGCCAAGCAGCCACATTTACATTTGATTATGATCTCTGATTAAAACTTGTGTCCTGGATTCTCTTTCCAGCCCCTTCACACATCATTTTACCAGGCTGCAGTTTGTATTTCTGCTGCTGGATCCTGACTCAGTGACAGTAGCACACACTCTGCTCTTTATTCTCAGTTCCTGAGAAGAACAGCCTCAGATGATTTCCCTGGAATTCCCCAGCCACATGGGAACCTGAGACAGCAAAAAGCTCTTCTGAGATTTGTCACTGCAGAGCTGGAGGCCTGCACTGTGCAGATGCTGGAGGAGTTTGTTCCTGTGGTAGAAACATTTCCCTCTCCTAGCCCCTTACTTGGGCAGGGCACACTGAGAGCAAATATTGAGCCAAATCAGCATCTACACAATGCCTGCACAATGCAAACAATGAACTCACTCCTTTGGAAATGTGTCAGCACAATCTGCCAGCCATCTGCTGCAAGGCAAGGATGGATCCCTCATTTATCTCACAGAAGGACAAGCCCTGCCAAAGTCTCCCTGCTCGGCACTGCAGGAAAAATTCAAAACCAAAATGTAAAAAACCTGGATGAACCAAGCACAAAATTCCACAGGAAAAGAGGGAAGAAAGGTTGGTGGAATTTGCTTTGCACAGACCAATTAATTACCAGCACAACTCATAAATCCAGTTGAGCCAAATAACCAGAAGGGTGAAAATACATAAATATCTCTGAGGGTAAGAAGAACCAGGCCCATTTAGCAGCTTGGAGAAATAACTGTGGGTAGTATCTGCATTAACCTTTTTTTCCCCCCTCTGTACCATCACCACAGACATCAGGAGATTCCTGGGACAGGCTTTAGTGTCATTATCTCCTCCAGAAAGTTGTGGCAGGAATATAAAACTTCATCCATGCTGTGCCTGAGTAACTCATGGATAACTCATCAAGCCTGTGTTGCAAAGTGCTAATTGATTAGATCAGCTCAACTGACACTTCTGGTGATTTAGGAGTGCAATTTTGGTTTAATAAATTAAAATAAATGAGCTGGACATTAGCTGCACCCAAAAATGGTCAATGAGGTTGTAAATACTAAAATCCTGCCAAAATTCCAATAAAAAAGTTCAATCCAGGTATTGTAGCTGTAGGAATACAGTCAAGTCTGGCAGCTTCAACAATTTTATTTGAATAATCAAAAAATGACAGCAGTCACCAGCCAAAATGGCAGAGGTGCATTTTGGCAGCCAAAAAATGGCAAAAAGAGCTCAAAGGGTACACTGGTATTATTTTAAGGAGGACTAAATGTCCATATATATCCCCAAAGAAAGATCTTGATCATTCCACAGAATCCTAAAATCTCAAGAATACAAGAAAAGTTTTCAAATGCCTCCAAATTATCCAAAATATTTAGCTACCATCTCATAAAATATTGGAATGACACTAAAAAAGGGGACTATATGTTGTTCCCTTTACTGCAAATTAAAAACTAAGCTACATTTTTCTAATGTAGAAAATCAATTTAGAGAAGATTGCAAATTCGGGGTCTAAAACATAATAGGAAATCTCAAAACCACATTTATTACTTCCCTCAAGACCTACTCCCAGAGTTAAAATGCCTGACCTGGCATTACTCAAATTTCCTTAGGACATCCTAGACAGCAAAAATTCACTTCACTATCAATAAGCTACAAGATGACTAAATGATCTTTAATCATATTTCATTACTACAAATATTTCCCTCAATAAAGTTACCAAGAGCAGAGATTTGAAATCAAATCCTGATTTTTATTTTGAAATAAAGCCAGTAACCAACAGAACACTTGCGCTGAGTTTTTTAACGTTTAACTACGAGAACTTGGAACAACAATTTAAAATCACTTTTTTTGTTTTTAACTCCACAGTGATATTAAGATGGAAACAATGATCTTACCACTCCTGGGAAGATTTTCTGCAGCCTTTCTGCTGCTGCCAGAGCCTTGGGCTTGCCCCCACTCAGGCAATCCTCAAACTCGTAGAGCGGCTGCCGCACGGGGTTGGAGTAGGAGATCTTGGCATTGTCCACAAAAGTGATTTTCCTCACCCCCCAGCCCTAAAGGAGAACAGCATTTAATAAAGGTAATTAAAACAGCCATGGGAAGTCTCCCTGAGGAATGCCACACACTCCACATTGAGTTTTGTCCAGTTTTTTAAGCTACAAAAGGTTTTGCAATTTTTCGAAGCACCTGAAATAAGGGAACAAAAAATTTGGTTGGTCCAGATAGAGCATTTAACAGAAATCTCTCCAACCCTGCTGAATTCAGAGGTGAACATCCCTGAAAGGAATTATCAGCACAGTTATTACAAGTGCTTCACTGTGAATTTTCAGCTTGTGAATTTGTTTCAGAATTTCTTTCTTAATACAAATCCAAAATATTCTGCCTACGTTCCCTCACTCTCATATCAGCAGAACATGAAGTTA
This sequence comes from Sylvia atricapilla, assembly GCF_009819655.1. Taxonomy (NCBI): domain Eukaryota; kingdom Metazoa; phylum Chordata; class Aves; order Passeriformes; family Sylviidae; genus Sylvia; species Sylvia atricapilla. The sequence goes on along the minus strand of NC_089150.1, from coordinate 18,265,957 downwards.
TTTATTTCCATTGGCTACAGCTGGCACCTCTTCCCTGCAATTCATAATATAACTAATGTGTTTTGATGCAGAGGATGCAGTTTGTCTCTGATGTCCAGGTGGACCAAAAAAAAAAAAAAACAAAAACAAAAACAAAACCCCAAAAAACCAACCAAAACACACAATTTATGAGAAACAGGAGATATAAGATGAAGGATTTACCATCAAGGTCCTTGCAACACTGCAGCCCAGGGTGCCAGCTCCCAGCAGCAGACACTTGGCAGTCACAATCTTCTCCAAATCCAGAGTAGGCACCAACCTCCAGCACATCAACTTCAAATTCAGATCCACGGATGATTCCGCCAACCTGTGCCATGGAATAAATAATAACAACTTCTGAACCCTCCTGTGCTTCTCCAGCAGAGCAATCACTGGGAGTTTAGATGGAGGAGGTAAATTTTAAAGGTTTTTTTAAAGGAGAGAAAGAATTCAGCAATTTAACACACAGGCAATACAAAAAACAGACAACAGTTTCTGAAAAAGTAACAATCCAAAACTAAAGTTTTAGTAATGAGTTTGATGTAAGCATGAAAATAAAAATGGGTGTCTCAGCCAAGAATCCTGTTAAGCTCAGTGCTAAGACAGATAATTTGTCCATAAATTTTTGTTTCTTTTTTACACTACCAGGTTTCCTGCATGCAATTACACCTGCCCTTAACATGCAATTTTCCACTTGTACCCTAAAGCATGTGGGCAGTTCTTTGTGGAAAATGAAGTAGGAAATCCGTGCTCAAGCAAGGGGCAGAATTTTAGATCCATCAGAACACAGGTTGTTCAAACTTCTCACCAGGACAGGCCACCACAAGTCTAAGATTCCTGCAAATTCCATTCCCTTGCACATAAATAAAATTTCTTCAGCATCCAGTAAATTGTTTGTGCAGCAAGGGCTTAAACAGCAATTCTCAAACCTACACCTCTATGGAAATCACTTCAGTAATTTACACAAGTAAAGAAATGCAAGTTACCTAAAGAATTAAGAACTCTGAGATGAACTTTATTGAGTATCTGTGAAGACACTGAGAATTTCCACAAATGCTTGACAAAAAGGCTTTGCTTGATGGGCAAAATGTGAATGTGAACCATCAGACCAATAAAGTTTTTCCAAGGCAAGGACACAGATGCAGACACTCTGTAACCTCATTCTTCTCAATCCATTGCCCAAACATTATGTACAGAATGATGAAAATCATTAAAGTCACATTTCCTGAGCTCTTTCCTGGCCCACTCTGACAAATCCCAAAGGAGGAGCTTTCCCCCAGGTTTATTTTCATTAACACCCCACAGGGCAGAGAATTCAATGAAATTACCACAGGCCTGTAACACTCTGACCTCCATTTGACTCCATTTTAAATAAATGCATTCTGAATTTTCAGCTAGAGTGCAAAAGTGCCAAGATTTCTGCTGCAGGCAGTGCAGTGCTCTGTAAAGGTCCTGACCTCCAAAAGGAAAGTCCAGACAGTATCCAGAGTATGTTTTATTGGATATTCTTACCTAGTTCACATTTTAATTTGCTGTGGATTTAACCCAAGTAAAGAAAACTATGTGAATTTAAAAGATAAAAACCAAACCTTTTTGGATCCATGCATTCACTGAGATTCACCATCCTTGGCCCCATGCCTCCCTTTTGGTTTTTCTCCCATCCAACAGCTTTTGGGCAATCTGTTTGAAATATTTAAAACGCAAAAAACCAAATCAAACAAACAAACAAACCACCAACTCCCCCCAAAAAACCCACCTCAAAACACCCCCCAAACCCCAACCAACTCCCCCCCAAAACAATAAAAAACCACACACACATTAAAAAAAAAAAAAAAAAAAAAAAAAAAAAAAAAAAAAAAGGAAAGAGAGAATGAAAACCTTAATATGGCAGGAGAGAAAAAAAAAGAAATTTTGTTGGATTTAAAGCTGTTGGAAAAAACCCTTATTTTAAACCTGCCCCGCTAATACAAATTTGGCTCTTTACATCAACTGAAAGTTCCTGGAGGATTTCTTTGCTCTCAGGTGTTCCCTGTGCTGTTTTTGCCTGTTCAGCTTCAAACCCAGCACAGAGATGCCATCATTCCCCCTCAGATCTTTAATATCAAGCTCAGTAAATTCATTATTCAGTCAATTTTGCCAATTTCACTCATCATTTCATGGTCCTTAGACCTCATCTGCAAATTCAGTAGGGAATTACATCTCTCCACATATATATATCTCCATATATAATATAATTATATAAATTAAATATTTAACTACATATAATTTAATAATTTGCAACAATGACACGTGAAGCAGTCAGAATTTTTTGCCTGAGGTAAGAGAAATTTTGTGATACTGTCCTGTACCTACAAATTAAATATCAAATTATCTTTTATATTTTAACACTTCAAGTCTATTGCTTTAAAATCCACCTGGATTTTAAAGTGTCACTGTGGGATTAAAGGAACAGTTTCACTCTGGGGCAGGTTTTGACCATTTTAGAAATTCTCCAGCAATTTTGCATCCCATAAATTCACTGTCACTTTTTGCCTACCTGAGGGACTGGATACAAATTCCACATCAAAAAAAAGAAAGAGCCAAATTGCTGGTTTATTGTATTTTCTATGACACCAGCAGGGCTTTTCTTGCTTTTCAATTAGAAACACAATTACAGGAGGAAAAAAATGAAGAGAGAATATTCTCTCTTCTTTCTTTGTCCAAAAAGGAACCATTTCCTTTAGAGACATTTCACAGAAATTCAAACAATTTAAAATCCATTTGAAATAAATCACTTAAGTCACCATTTTGTAGCAATAACTTCTTTTGTCATACCAGCAGTGATTAAGAAGAAAGAAAAAAAGGGAAAACAGTATTTTGAATGGATTACCTGGGCCCAGGGGTGTCTCTGGCAGTCTGATTTCAAAGATGATGCTGTGTGTGATGTCTCTCACCCCTTGCATGGTCCTGTCTCTGAAGCAGAGCACTTCAACCCTCTGCAGAACGCTGCCCCTGCCATGGAAATAAAAGATAAAGAGAGACAGGCATGTAATTTCTTTAAAAGAAATTAATAGAAGTGCTATTTTAACCAGGATTTCACACAGGTTTATTGCCCTGCAGGTTCTGAACGAGGCTTTTTGTCTTGGTACTGAACATTGTTTGCTTTATCAGAAAGATAAATAATTGCTCAAGTGTAAGAAAATGACTGGTTTGGTGTGAAAGAGCTCCAAAGCAATGCCACTGTCAGCCTGTCCTTGCATTTATCTATATAAATTGATTTATTTACTGGAGAAACTGCAGATTGAGAGGAATAAAAAGCAGAAAAGCACCAGAGCACACATTAGGTGACACTCTGGGACTTTGCTGTGGCACCAAGATCCTCAGAGTTCTCAATATACATAATTTTTCCTCCCTATGATTCAAACTCCCAAACAAAAAATGAGAATTTTAGTGCCTAAATCCTTCTGAACCCTGAGGCTGTGTAAATGTAACACCCAAGTGCAACCTAATTACAGTTCTGTTACAGCAACCCAAATTTATTTGATAAGTTAAATCTTTTCTTTGAAAACCCAGAGTGTAAAACTGTGTCTTGTCTTCCCATCTTCTCCCCAACAGAAAAATTCAAGTGGTACAAGAAGAAAACCTAAGAAATCTGATTTTTACAATTTAAGTCTGCTATAACTTGACACTAATTAACGACATAAATTCAGAGAGTATTCTAAACCAGATTTGACACAGATTTGGGAGGTGTTGGGAGGGTATGAAGCTGCCACTTCCAGGTGCATGTAAGGATTAGGATTAATAGGAATTTGTGACTGACAGAAGTAAAACAACCCAGAAAAATGCACAAAATCAGAATCACTCTGAGTGGGCAATGGAAAACGGCAAAATCTCAGGTGGGTGATATGAGTGAAATGCCATGGGGACAAAAATATCTCATTTAATATCAGCCAATAAATAAACTTGGTGGGAAAGAATAAAGCAGATACCATTTGTGAGCTGCCAGGATCAGGAAGTTTCTCAGTGGCCATCCTGGATATTGGGATAAATTACAGGGATCATAAACTCCAACTGTCACCTGCAAATCAAATTGTTGCACATGAAAAGTCATCTATCCACAGTCATGCCAAAGTTTTTTGGCATTTTCAAATAAAAAATTCTGGACAGGGCAGGCCTACAAACACGTTTTGTATATTTACAAATATATAAAAAGATATATAAATTTATATATATATAATATAAATAGACATACATTTATATGTATAGGACTATATTATATATACATATAAAATTACACACACACACACACACACATATATATATATATAAATTTGTATTTATAAATATTTCATCCATGGTCAAACCATGTTTTAATCAAGGTTTTTTCCACAGCTTTGAGATTTATTCAGTTTGGCCTCTTTAGGGACATTGCAATAAATGCACCTTCATTACCTTAGAAACACAATTAAAAGGGAAATCCAGCAACTGAAGCCTTGCTCCCAACCCAAAATTCTACATTGATTTTGGGATTATCCAAAAGAGAAAGGGCACAGGGCAGCAAGAGAACAAATCAAAGGGAAAACAGCATAAAAACCACTTTACAGTAATCCTCAAGACACAACCACTGTGCCCAGCACAGAGCTTCAAATCATTCCCAGAGTAAAAGGTTTAAATATATAAGTTTATATAAAATTCTCATTACTTTTCCTTCCTGGTCTTGAAAGAAGCCATCCCACGTTTTCAGCAGGGATATCATGACAGAATTATCATGATACTTAATTAGGAAATAAGGCAGGGCTGTCACCCCCTCCTGCTGGCAGAGGTCATCATAGGCTTTCTGCAGGGCTTGGATCTGAAAGTGCAAACACAACTGAACCACCAGTTCTAACAATTCTGCAATATCCTATGAAAGAAATTAAAAATCATTCAGCTTTTTTCCTAAAAGATTAAAAATTTAACTTCTTTTTCTTGTCTAATCATGCATTTTACTAATAATTTTGTAGTTTTAGTGAGTTGGCTCACTCAGGGGATGTCCCTTTATAAAGGGTTCTTTTAAATGAGTTTCAAACCCTAAGCTATATACATAACTATACACTAATTTTAATTTTTATTACAGCTTAACATATATTCTCAAAAATAGATACATCATATATACCTTAACATAATCCTCTCTTCAAGAACTGTTTGCCATAAACTGAGACAATTTAAACAATCATGGAACAAAAGATAAACAAAAAACCACCCTGGTAATAAAAAACCCCCAAAGATTATAAAAGAAATTAGAGTGTCCAATTAATTCAGTTTGTGGTAATAAAAAATATTGAGTTTTAAAGCTAACAGATGTTCTAGTATTGCAGAATTTACAGTATTTAGGATTTTGAGTACCTGAGTTAGTGAGAACCTGTCCCCAAGACACACAGGTTTCTGAGTGATGTGAATTCCATCAGGGAAGCAGAGAGCAGGGTAACAAAACCAGTAATAGAAATGATACTTTTTTAAATCCTAAGGAAGAAAAAAATATTGTAAAATTAGATAATAAAGAGAAATATTGAAGTGCAATATATAATATTAATTAAAATTAATAACTTATGATTTTTACCATGGGAACCACAGGGATCTTTAACCTCACAAAGATTTTAGAAGATCACAAAAATAGCAAAAGACTTCCATTCTCTGTATAAGTTTTTATTTAAGATTTAAACAATGTGTGTACAATCCTTCAGGTTTTGTTAGCTGGAGCATTTAGTAAACCTTTCAGTTTATTAAACATGAAGCAGCTGTCCTACTTTTATTGATACCTATAAGACCATCAAGCAATCCTCTACATTTGTAGAAAATAAGATAAAAATATATTAATGCAGCATTATTATTAATACAAAATATATTAATATTTCTAAAAAGAAACGACTTTGTTATCTCCACTACAAGTAGGAGACACAAATTATCTACAAATTATCTGTACTCACTGCAAATGTCAGCAGCAGGAACCTGTTCAAGAGCATTGGGTTCTCCAAGGCAGCTCCAGATTTGATGGATTCCCAGATCTGCCATGGATTGTGGGGCCAAGAAGGAAGAGAAAGGGCAGAAAAACACCAAGAGAACATGAGAACAGCTGCAAAAATCTGAAATTCTTCCAGCTACCTTTAAAGCATGCAAATAAACACTCACTGTGATCTTTTCTAACTGCATTTATCCATTGTTATCTGTGTTAAAAAGGATTTTTAAAGGTCAGACAGCAGGGAATTACGAGGCCACAAGAATGCAAAAAATTCCTGGTTTGGAGTGAAGATATGCATGAAAATTTTGTTACTCGAGGCAACTAATTAATGGAATCAAGGACTGGTCAAAATAAGCATCCTAATTTGACTTTCACCTCTCCCCAGGCCATGAGATTAAATTAACTGGTGCCAGTGCAGTCAGACCAGCTCCTTTGACACATCTTTTTCTTACTTTATCTCAGGCTCCTTGCTGCTGGGGAGTTTCCCCATCTCTGTCCCACAGATAAACTGCAGTCATCTGAGGTTTAAACCAGGCACTGCTGGGTTTTGAATATGAAGGCAAATGTTAAAAATGTGCTCTACAGAATTCAAGTCCCTGACAGCTCCAAGAGCATTGCAGAGCTCAAAATGTGATGGACTTCTCCAAGTAGAATAAGTTATCATTAATTAAATTATTCTCTTGTAAAGAACAGTAAAAAGCAAACACTAAACTCTTCCTTCCAGAATAAGCTAAATCCTGAGGCTACTCAGGACTGGAGTATCTCCAGATTTGGGGCAGAGTGTAAAGCATTTCAAGTGCTAGAAAGGACTTGGAAACACTCTGTGATTTGGTTTTAAACCTCACCTCATTTGCTTCCTTGTCCAGAAGAGACTTCTTATCACAGGATTTGAAAGTCTCCAAAGTGTTGGTGTTATACAGAGTTCCAAAAGCAGGACAGCAATGTGCTGGTATGGAAGCATTCCTGAAAAAAACAAGGAAAACTCTGGGAATTAACACATCCATCACCAGCAGCATGATCTATCTTAAGGTGTAAACTTCAATTATCAAATGATGAGGCACAGCAACTGAATTAACACCTCCTCTATCGAAAACACCTTTATGAGCATGGAATGATGGAATACATCAGAAATACATCTGGCATCTGCATTTTCTCCAAGCAGAGTGACACCAAATCAGGGACTGAAGCTTTTAAATTCTGTTCAAGTAGAGGCTACCTGTGATAAATAGGATTTGCACCGAGAAAAACTGATTTAAGCTGAATGTAGATTGTCAGTGTTGTACTCAAAGAATTAATTCAATTTGATGTTTAAAACACATCCAGACAAAAGATTGAGCAGCTTCTATAGTTTGTAGCATCATCAGCTGGAGAAGCTGCTGTTTGCAAACAGCATCTTATTTTTGAGATAAATTACGTAAAAACCCTACAACATTCCCTTAATTTACAGATCAGATTGATTTCATTGCCTCCTTTAACACTGTTCTCAAAACCTGATATTTTTCCAGTCATAACAGATAACCACTTTGGAAGAGATTACAGTGTAATAATCAGGGTCTGTAAAAACTCTTTGAAATCCTAATTAAAGCTATAAGGGAAAGACTCAAAGGACTAAAAAAGCCTCCCTAATGCAAAAAGCTGAGCAAACAGGAAAAAAAATGTATTTTATATAAACATACATGCAGAAAGTGAGTGAATTTGAGGATTCAGAATATTTTAAATTCAGGCTGAAGCAGTTAATTTTTTGTGATTCAAAACAGTCTCTCCATTGTTATAAAGCTCATTAAAATGCTATTTATTCACATGTAGAGTTTCTCTGACTAATATATCAATTTTATGCCAGGAAAGTGTCTTGACACACAAACGAAGGTGAATTACAGCCTGTACTTACATATCAAAGGCACTAAACTCCAGTGTCAAGCGAGCTGGCAAACCCAAGGGATCACCTGGCCAAAAAAAAAAGAAGCAACAAAGCTCCTTTGAAACTGAAACACTCCAGTTATCTTTGTTGACGTAAATTACCCGGTGAACATACAAAACACCCAGTGAAACATTTGGTTTTTGTTGATGGAAATCGCTCAGTGAAATACACAAAACACCCAGTGAAACATTTGGTTTTTGTTGAAGGAAATCACTCAGTGAAATACACAAAACACCCAGTGAAACATTTGATGGAAATCAAATGTTGATGGAAATCACCCAGTGCAATACACAAAATACCCAGTGAAATATTTGTTTTCTGTTGATGTAAATTACCCGGTGAAAAATACGAAATACCCAGTGAACATACGAAGTATCCAGTGAAAGTTTGCACTTTGTTGATGTCAATTACCCAGTGAAACACATCAAATTCACAGGCACACTTTCTAGTGTTTCAGCAAAACGCCTGAAATATGTCAGGCACTTAGAGGAGCGCCAGGAGAACCCCGACTAGTAAAGAGGGTCTGTACGGACCGTTGTAGTAGTAGCCCTTGATGACCTTGGGGGTCTCATCCAGGCGGTACTCGTTGAGTTTCCTCTGGGTCAGCTGGTGCCAGAAGCCGGCGTCCAGGGCGCTGCTGAAGGGCGCGAACTGCAGCCGGGAGAGCGCGGCGCCGCCGGGATCCCCGCCCGCCGCGGCCATGGCTCAGCGCAGGGCGACAGGCCTGGGGGCACAGACACCGCTCAGCCTGGGCGGGCCGACACGGGACACAGCGGACGGGCGGACACGGACACGGACACGGCACCGGGCCCGAACAGGACACGGCACCGGGGCTGTATACTGACACGGCACCGGCACCGGGCCCGAACAGGACACGGCACCGGGCCTGAACATGGACACGGCACCGGGGCTGTACACTGACACGGCACCGGCACCGGGCCCGAACAGGACACGGCACCAGGACTGTACACTGACACGGCACAATGCCCGAACACTGACACGGCACCGGGCACGGACAGGACACGGCACCGGGGCTGTACACTGACACGGCACCGGGGCTGTACACTGACACGGCACCGGCCCCGAACACTGACACGGCACCGGGACCGGGATCGGCCCTGTTCAGCGACAGGGGACCGACACGGGACCGGGACCGAACACTGACATGGGACCAGCCCCGCACAGGACACGGCACCGGCACCGGGACTGACACTGGCCCCGCACAGCGACACAGGAGCGACATGGGACCAGCACGGGACGGACCCTGAACATGGACATGGCACCGCGTCTGTACGCTGATACGAGACCGGCCCCGCACAGCGACACGGAACCGAGAGATCACCAACCCCGGGACCGGCCCCGCACTGCGACACGGCATCGGCACCGGGACTGACAGCGACACGTTCCCGGCCGCCCGGCACTGGCAGGCTCCGCCTCGTCTATGCGTGACTGCAGCCCCGGGGAGCCGGCTGAGGGCAGGACACACCGACCGCGGGGGCTGCAAGGGGCAGGGCGGGGACAGTGCCGGCGCTGTGACCCCGCGGGGGCAGTGGCCGACAGGACCCGACACGACCCGACCACTCCCTCTCACCGGCTGCGCCGCTCGTTCCGCACTTCCCGCATCGCCGGCCCGCGCACACCGGTGACGTCACGCCTGGCGCGCGCAGATGACGATCGGGCAGCGCGGAGTGATTACGTCACGAGGCGCGGAGTGATTACGTCACAAGGCGCGGAGCACGGGCGCGGCGCGAGCGCTCCCGGTCCCGGCGGGGTTCGGCGGTGTTCGCCCGCCCTCGGCAGCGTCCCTTGCAGCCACAGCCGCCGGCTGAGGCGGGCCCGTGCCCCTCAGCGCCTGGAGCCGTGTGTCCGCAGCCGTGTCCTGCCCCACCTTCCCCGGCACGCAACAGAACCCTCAGAAAATTTACTGGTGTTCTTTTAGACGGTGCGAAAAGGCCAAAATGTAATGTTTCCTTTCCTGAAAGTGCAGGGCAAAGCGCGATGAGGATCCCCCGCTGGCCGGGGCGTTCGCTCCTGCCCCGCCAGATGTCCCCAGTGGCGCAGGAACGCTCCGAGGGGAATGCTGTGCCTGGAAAGCAGGTCCGCTCCCACCGCACCTTCATCCCAGAAATCCCCACACTGCTGATGTTCTCTGGAACCTCCGTGTCCTCTGACCTCGGCTGTGGAGTGAAAAACTGGAAATATTTTACAGGAAACCACGCCTGAAATCCTCTCTTGAGCCCTGGCCCCATGTTGGTGGGAGGCTTCTCCCTTTCTTACCCGAATTTGCTTTCCTCTGCTTCCTTCACAGCCAGAGGCACTGGAATTTCCTGTTCAGTGAAATAAACTGAGAAATTTTCTTAGGTATTTGCAATTTAACATAGACATTATTCTGTTTCCCTGCTTCATTGTTATCTAATAGCTATAAAATGTGGCTATCACGAATCCCGTCTTTGCCATAACACAGTTACACAAAGATCATTGGTAAGATGACTTGAGATAAACAATATTCAGGCAGCTTTATTTTCCTGGGTTTAGCTCTTTGAATGGTGTTGTGGTTTTTTGTTTGTTTGTTTGTTTTTTTTTTTAACCAAAGGTTTTTGTTGTTAAAGCCACCACCATCTTTAGACCAGTTTTCAATGATCCTGCTGAGGTTTTGTTGTGTATTAGTAGTATATTTTAAGGTCAGAAAAGGCAATTTGCATGATCAACAGGACAGATTTCTTGAAGACTCTCAGCAGCCCTTGGGTAAATGTGTTTTTCAGCACTAAGAATTGTGGCTGACTTTTATTTCCTTATCTAAATTGCCATCCATTTTTGGCCTGAATTGCTGTTGCAAATTGGAATAATAAAAGAGAACAATTTAATGGCTGTGAAGCTCAGCAATTGAGCTGAGCAAATCTCCAGGGCTTGGAGAATGTGTTTCAAAAGGTTCTGTTCTCTACTCCAAAAAGGTGTGTTTTACTACTTGTGCAGGTGTTCTTCCTGCAGGGAAAAAGTTGCCTGAATTCTGCAATGAATTTTGTTCTCTCTCTGCATTTTGCCTTATTCGTCCTAGATTTTAGTTTCCTAATTGCAGTTTTTGTTGTGTGCAACTTGAAACCAAAGCCAATTGATCTCTGGACTTTGCATGATACACTGAAATAGACTGAATTTAAGTGTATTCCTTTAGCACATTAACCCAGTTTATTAAAATGCAGATATATTAGGGCTTCAATTAATACTGAATCCTTTAAATACAATTAAAGGGTGTGGGAAATTCATGAGCACAACAAAAAGAACGAGAGGACTTTCTTTTTAATTTGTAACATCAAAGCCAGCCCAGCTTTCAGTTGTGCTTCAACATCTTCGTGGTCTCTTTTCCAACACTGAATATTATTTCCAGCATTTTATTATTGTGTTTTTCTCCTGAAATATTTGACAGCAAGGTTTATGAAATACAATTAAATAGAAAGGGTAAAAAAAGGTAAACGTATTTCATGTATAACCAACTACATTCTGCAAGTCTAGAAGCAGCAGCACACCCTTCTGCAGCAGATGCTGACAGTATATTGAGCATGAAAACTCTTCTGGGACATAAAAAATTCTAATTTTTTTTCAGCAAAGTTAATGTACAGTTAATATAAGCATGATATCAAAGAGATACAGTAGGATACACACTAAAACTTGACATTTGATGAAAAGTTTGTGACTTAGAGGAAGCTATAAATAAATAGGGGAGTTTTTTTAAACAGTTAGTTGGAAGTTCTTTCTTTGATTGTGCCAAGTACCTCCACTTGTAAATCTCACTTCACCAGCAATGTGTTTAATGGAGTAAGTTGAGAGAGAAAAATGTTTCTGGCCAATCACAGGAATGTGATTGTTTCCCTTTCTGTAGATCAATAATTTATAATCACTGAAGGTGTCTATTTGTATCTCCATTTCTGGGATGGAAGTGATGATCTCAAATGGTAAAAGTTGACAGCAGTGTAACAGTTCACACATTGACCTTGAGTTTTTCAGAATCGCGATCTGAAGTTGCTCTTAAAATGTGTTAAACTATTAAATGCACAATTCCCATTTTTACTAACACTTGTTTATAAACTGTGGTTTGCCAAAGCCTTTTACTGTACCCATCCTTTGAAACTGGAACACTTTGGTTTGGTTGAACTCCTGAGCTCCAAAACCCCAGACCAGCATCAATGAATGCGAAGGATCTTTTTAAAAGTCTTCTTGAAATTGTGGTTACAGAGAGGGTAGAGGAATGGATTTAGGGTGGAGTTGATGTAGCCCAGCCATATGGTGATCTTGTGCAGTTCTGAGAGCTGCTCCTGGTTGTGGAACGTGATCACCAGGAAGAGCACGAAGTAGGGGATCCAGCAGAGCATGAAGGCTGCCATGATCACCCCCAGCTGCTTGGCCGCCTTCCTCTCCCTGTTGCCGTGCCGCTGGCTGCTCCTGGAGTGGCTGTGCAGGGTGTGCCAGGTTTTCCTCAGGAATGTCAGCCCCCTGGACTCCCTGTGCTCAGCCCTTCCCTGAGGACAGCAGGATCCCCTGGCGCTGGGGCTGGGCTTTGCACAGGGGACCACCTCAGTGAAGGTGTGGTTGTCTGATGCCACGCTGGAGTCACTGTCCTGGCAGTCAGGCTGCTCTTTATTCCCAGGTATTTTGGTGGCACACACCCTCTTCTTCCCTGCTTTATCCAAGCCAGGCTCAGGTTTGACTGTGCTGACAGAGAAACAGCTCCACTTTGGGACACTGCCATTACTCACTGCCTTGGCAGCCTTGTCAGGATTGCTGAAATGAAGCCCTGCCCCCACTTTTTGTGGCTCTGGGGAGCTCTGCTTGTCTGTGCCAGGGGTGTTCTCACCTGGGATTTGCTTCTGGAGGAAAATACTTTTCTCATTCCTCGTCTTAGTCTGATTTTGCGCGGTGTTTTTCTCCCGGGAAGACCAATAAGATCCATTGGAGAGCTCTCGGTGCTGGCAGTGCTTTCGGACCGCCCAGAAGATCTTGCAGTAGAACCACAACATCAGCAGGGAGGGCAGGTAGAAGTTGAAGATGGCTGTCAGCACTTTAAACCAGGTGACCTTGGAGAACTCGGTCTCACACTCGTCTCCTGCCACCTTCCTTTGCCCTTGGTTGGCAAAGACGTGCCAGCCCAGGATGGGGATGACCCAGGTGAAGGAGAGCAGCCACACCCCCAGGATGAGGAACGAGGCTCTCATCTTGGTGCGGTACTTGAGGTACCTGAGCGGCTGCTGCACCGAGCGGTACCGGTCCATGCACAGGATGAAGAGGTTGAAAATAGAGGCCGTGCTGGCCACGTAATCCATGGAGAGCCAGAACAAACAGGCTGCCAGCCCCAGGGGCCACCTGGGGCTCAGCAGGTCCACGATGTTCAGGGGCATCACGGCCGCCCCCACGATCAGGTCGGCGATGGAGAGGCTCACGATGTATAAGTTACCCACGGTCTGCAGCTTCTTCTCTGTTTTCACTGCGCACAGCACCAAAATGTTCATGATGATGGTGGTCAGGGAAATGCTTCCCAGGAACAGGCCGAGGAAAGCCGAGGGAGTGTTGCTGGAGTTCGCTGTTGTGTTGTTGGACATCTTTTTCGTGGGTACAGAGAGTGAGAATCCCAGTGGACGTGCAGGCCTTGGGCATTCAGTCATGGTTTGCACTCCTGGATGAGAATGTGTTGGGTTGCTTGGGGATTTTTATTTCCAGAACTAGAGAAAAAAAACCCCAAAAAACATACTCAATCGTTGTAGTAATAAGATAATAAAGCTAATTTGTGCCTTAGCTTAGCACTGTCCCTTTTAGGGCTTTCCTAAATAACAGATTTTTACAACATTTTACATACAGGTAATCTGTGTTTTATGAAACCCCACTTAGCAATCTCAAACAGTTTTCATAGAGCCTCATCTATTTCTGGCCCTAGAATCTGAAGAAGAAATTTGATTCCTCACAGTTTTAATTCATTATATCACATTAAACAGCTGATCATGAACCATGACATAAACTCCATATTGGCAAACCAATTTAAAACGTAGTATTAAAAGGAATATTCACATATTTTGTGCTAAATAATTTAAACAAGCCAATGCGTATTTACAACCTCCGTCTAACAGTCTGAGAATCCAGCAGTTGGCAGTCAGTAGGCAGTTATTCAAATTATAGGTAATGAGTAATCTCTTCCTACACAATTTAGGCTCACACAGATTTCAAACATTTAAAGATGCCAGGCCTGTTTGAGATCAAATGCAAAATAAAAGGATTTTTCAGGATTAATAAGCATCTTCTGCTTCCCAACTGCTATCTTCATGTATTGATCTGCAGTGCAGAATTGATTAACAATATTTTGCATCTTGGAGCAAATGACCAATTGACCAAATTCTGCCTCCAGTCCACTGATGAAAATCGCCTGTGAGGGTGACACACATTTTGTGCCATTTCACAGCTTGTCTGAGTTTATGTTCTGGTAAATCTCTCAAAGCAATAAGGAAGGAAATTGAGACTGTAAATATATTTGCTCGGAGTATTTACTCAACTAACATTGAGATATGCACGGGATTTCTCACCCTCATAACTCTAAACATGACCAGACAAATACAATGCAACAGATTGTTCAATAATCAGCATTTGCTATTGAAATTCAATGATGCAATACCTCATTTAACTTTATCCTTTTTATTCCAGTAATCAGAGTTTAAGCTCAAATGATTTGTGCTTCCTTATGAGAGGTCAAGTTCCTTCTTGCCTGGGCTTTACTCACAGGTGGGTGTTGAGAGAGGAGCTGTGCCCTCGGTGCCAGCAGCATCCACAGGCAGAGGAATGAGGAGCATCCTGGGGAGTGCTGTGATCCCAGATTCCTTCAGGCTCTGCCAGCACAATTCCTCTGTGGCAGCTGCTCACAGGTCACAGAGCCCTGGAGCATCTCCTGAGAACAAGGACAGAAAGTATTCCATGCATGTTGAGAACAGAAATGACTCCATGGATGTTAAACCAGCATGTCTGGAAAGTGTTTACATCCCAGTCTGTGTTCTTCTCTCCCCCTCTTCAAGTGTTTTTAAGTTTATGTGTGCAGGGCATGGCCAAGGCAAGGAGCTGATGTAAGAACCTGAAATGGCTGATCCTCACCCCCTCGTATTTCCATTTAAATGTATGGTAAAATAACGGGAGAAAAGGCGACTTTGTTGAGTCTTCAACTGAAAAAAACACCAGCAAAGAAATACCAGCCTGGTGAGAGAACTCTCCTTGGATGTATATTGAATATATGAACTACATTTGGGCTTGGACTGACCTGCAGAGATCCTGCCAGACCTCACAATTCTGTGATTCTGTGAATAAACCAGCAGGATGCAGCAAATAGTGTTCCCAAACCTTCTCCTTAGCACTGCTGTGGCTGGATAATGCAGGGTTTAGGAAGCAAATTGCCAAATGGATCTGGGCTACTCCTGCTCCAAAGAAGGTTAAAGTGCCCTTTCTTCAGGAGCTACTGATGTAATTCCTTATCTCTACCTCAGTTGCCAGTAGAGGCAAGTAATAATAATAATGAATAAATGGGGTTTAATATTTGCACAGTTTAATTACGCTGAAACAAAGTTCACCAAGAAGGATTTTAAAAAAGCCCAGCCCAAACCTTGGATTGCTTTGTGGAAGTTCTAAATCCTGATCTTACCAGGAAATGCCTCTTTAATTTTTGCTGTCTGTGAAGAGCTCTTTCCACAGGGAGGCTCAGCAATGACGATTTGTTATTGTATCACATTTCCAATGAACAAGAATCTACTGGGAGACACTAAGTGGATGCCTCCTTGTCTTATTAGTGCAGGGGAAATCTATTAAGCTCCGACTGAGTGGGAGTAAGTTTCTAGAAACTGGCACCTCTCTTGCTGATAGATTTTTAAGAAATTTCAGCTCCAAAGAGCAAATTTTTTGTTCATCACACTCAAGTGAAGGCAGAAAGTGAGATTTTAATTCAGATGGCCTTTGCTCACGCTGTTGTACTTAAGAGACTTATTTATTTCTATTGATTTTTTCCCCCTAAATTATTCTTGCATTGTTGAAAGAATGAACACGTTAGAAATTTGATTAATTTCCCTCTCAAAAACTCATTCATTTCTCTGAAAGGGAACAATCCCTATTCAATGCCTGCCAATATTCAAGGAATATTTTTGATAAAAAGTAAATGAAAAAAACTTGGTAAACCTGCCTGTTGTTCCCACTCAAGTGACAATGTCTCAGTCCAGCCAGGACAGTTTGGAAGTTTAGCTTCAGGATCCTTCAAGCAGCATAACCAGCTACTTAATGAAACAATTTTCTGCACACCACTGTATTTACTTTCTTTTTTTTTTTTTTTCCTAAGTAAATTTATTATTTTAAGTTTCAGCCTTAGCCTGAAATTATCAGGAGATACAGACTTTTTTGACTCTGGCTGGTGTTTTTTAACAACTCTCTTTAACACTTGGCCTATATTCTGTGAACATTAAAAAGAGCTGACAGAAGATGGACACATTCCAAAGAATGTTTTGGCCTTCCAAATGTAAGCTCAGACTTCCATGAAACTCCTCTTCCATTTTCTGGATTAAGTTGTTCTAAATGTCAGTTTTTCCATGACAAAATCCAGTCTTGTTCTTGTGATAGCATTTCCCAAATATGGATTATTTTTGCTGAGAGATTGGAGGAAAAACTCATCTTGTGTAGAATCCCCAAGCCTCCACACATGATTTTAATTTTTCCTGCTAATATAAATGTCATCAATATCAACTGATTGGTCATTAATATGGTCTCATAGCAAAACAGTATTTAAATGTCATTTTCTTTAAGTACTGCTGTGTTGTCTTGTGTTCTTTACTCCATTAATTATGTGTAAAAAGAGAATTTGTTATAGGTGCCAGAGCAGTGAAATCTCTGCTGTAATAGGAGAAAAGACCTTTGTGCTGTGATGCACTGAATAAACCCACGAGCTGGAAAATCCCTTATAAACAAAGGGAATTTCCCCGAAATGTGCTTCCTTTAAAGCTGAGCAGCTGCAGTGGTGCCTTTCTGTTCTGGGTTTGGAACCCATTATCCCAACTCAATCTAACAGGATATCTTTCCTACAAGGATGGTAAAAAACCACTTGAGTTTTTTGGACTCCACCTCCTGCTATTACTGACTCCAACTCCTGACAACTGTAAAACTTGGTAGGTTTAATCCCTCTGCATCGGAAATACAATTAACTTCTAGAAATGTAACTCACCCTGTCATTCAAACATAAAGATCTGGTAAAAAGATTTCCTTTACAGAAATACACATCTGACTCAAACAAGCTCCTTTTAAAAAAAATTTCCAGGCAGCTTTAATGTTTTGCGGATTTAGCAGATGGCAAAGGGGCACAGGGTCTCTTACAGTGAGAGAGCCTGGTGCCTTCCAAGTAAAACTTTAAAAACATCTTATCCAAGAATTCTGATTCCTCTCCATCACTCCTGTCTGTAGAGGGCTCAAGAATGGGATAAGGTTTAGGACAGGTTATGTCCCTGCTGTAGGGTCAACCCCCTCAGGATGTGCTGGGCTTGTCTTTGAGAAAAGATTTGGATGAAAACAATGCATTTACGGTTTTTCCTCATAAGAGCACCATTGTTTTCACAAGAGGGTGAGGAAGGAGTTGAGGGTTTAAGTTCTTCCTCTTTGTTCAGCCAAGCCACTGTTTTCCCTTATAACGAGGAACCAGCCCCTCCCTGCCTGTTTTTCCCAGCCAGGGAAGGTACCCTTCCCTTCCCTCACCAGAGAGACGCTGGAAACTGAGCATGAATATTTTGCAGGCAGACAGGAACTGCCCTGAACCATCTTAAATCAAGTGTGGCCGTTAAGCACAATGGAGAATCGGGACTTTATCCATCCGTTTCCCTTCCCTTCCTCTCCATTTCCATCGGAACATCCCCTCCGTGCTCCGGCCCTTGCTGGCAGCGACTCCTCTTTGCTCCGGGGGCAGGGACAAACCTGGGATCCGCTGGAGCTGCTGGATGTGCAGCCTGGACAAGTGTCGTGCGGGGAGGAAAGCCGGCGGAGCTCCCTGCACGGTGTTGCTGCACTTGGGGGATTTTTCTTCAACTTCGTTTGCCCCTGTTGGGAGACCCTCTGCCCCACGCTCCCCTCTGCTGCTCTGGGCCGGGTAAGGAGCAGCCCCAATCTGCCAAGAGACTCCCAGTTTCTGCGGAGGGAGAGTTCTCAGAGGCGGAGTGTGTTTGTTGGTGAGTTGTGTGCGCTGCCCGCGTTTGCTTTCGTCCCCCGCTCCTCTCGCCGCAGCCTCCGGCGGGACGGGCGAGCTCCGAGGGGCCGCCCGCGCTCCCCCAGCCTCAATCCCTCCAAAATCTCCAATCCCTCCAAATCCCCCTCGGCCCAGCTCCCTGCTCCCGCTCCCCGCCGCGGTGCACTCACCAAATCCGGCGGGAGAGCGGCAGCGGTGGCGGCAGGTCGGGCGGAGCCGCTCCTCCTGGCCCGGGCTGGGCCGGGCACGGCTGGGCTGGGACACGCGGAGGGGAGGGGGTATGGTGGGGGGCGGTGGGGAGCGATGGGAAGAGGTAGGATGGGAAGCGATGGGAGGAGGTGGATGCGATGGGAGGCGGTGGGATGCGATGGGATGTGGCGGGAGGTGGTAGGAGGAGGTGGATGCGATGGGACGCGATGGGAGGCGATGGGACGCGATGGGAGGCGATGGGATGCGATGGGAGGAGGTGGGAAGCGATGGGATGTGGCGGGAGGAGGTGGGAAGCGATGGGATGTGGCGGGAGGAGGTGGGTGCGATGGGATGCGATGGGAGGCGATGGGAAGCGATGGGATGTGGTGGGAGGAGGTGATGCGATGGGATGCAATGGGATGTGGTGGGAAGAGGTGGGAAGCGATGGGATGCGATGGGAGGAGGTGGGTGCGATGGGATGCGATGGGAGGCGATGGGAAGCGATGGGATGTGGTGGGAGGAGGTGATGCGATGGGATGCCCGGCCCCCATCCCGCCCCGGAGCTCCGGGAAGCTGCCGAGGGATGTCCCCGGCTCCGGCCGCTCCGCTGCCCGCGGCTCTGCTCTGCCGGGAGCTCCGGCTGTGCCTGCCAACCTGTGGGAATCAGCCGGCTGCGGCGGGCAGGTGACTGGGGCTTCAGCTGAGGTAAGCCCAGGAGGCTGTGGAGGATCAGACACCACATCGTGCTCTGGGATCGTCCCAGCGCTCATCGCTCACAGCGCTGTCACTGACAACCAGCATTGCTGCTGAAGTAGCGCTGCCTGGAGATTCTTTTAGTGGAGCTGCCTTACTCAATGACTTCGAGGTCTGGAAAATCCCGCATGTGCAACGCACGATTGCATACTTAACTAGTGATGTTTTTGTGATTCACACGGGTTCAGTGCATCTGCTCTATGTTAAACATGCAAGCAGGATTTGGGGGGATTTTTTTTTTTTTGCCACCAACTTAGCAATTTTCATTCCTTTCTTCAAGATCATGCATATTTCCCCTTCATTTTAAAAAAACGTTCAGAAATGTATTGCACAAAACTCTCTGTGGACTCCAAGGGGTAATTTTGTTGTGTAAAGTCACAAAGCATTTATGCAATGATGTTTTTCCAAGCACCGTTGTCGGCCACTTGATAACTTCATTGTAAACTGGTGAAGAGGAATTGTAAACTTTGCACAATTCCCCTCCACCATGAGCAAACAGGAAAATCGCCGTGTTCCTGCCCTCAGTCTAAGAGGATAATATCCATTGCCAGAAAGTGCAACTCTCACTAAGTGTTACATGCATTAACTCCTTTTTGGCCTTACCAAGGCAGTCTTTCTGTTCTTGAATTGTTCCCTGTCCCATTGCAATTATGATAAGCCCAGTTTCTAAAGAGGTGTTAGCATGGGTGTCTCTGGGTGTCAGAGCAGGGCCCAGGCTCTGAGAAAATAGGAGAGGAGGTGATGCCCAGGAAATTCCACCTGACAAGGAGACAGAACTTTTTTCCTGGGCAGTGACCAAGCAGTGAACAGATTGTCCAGAGAGGAGGTGTGTGAATGTCCCTCCGTGGGGGTGTGTGAATTGTCCCTCCCGGGTGTGTGTGTGGACTGTCCCTCCCTGGGGTTGTGTGGGGTGTCCCTGTCCCTGTGTGTGTGTGTGGTGTGTCCCTGTCCCTGGGGATCTTCCAGAGCTGTGTGGACACATCCCATCCATGTCTCCTGGGATGGTCCCAGGTGGCACCAGGGGACCCCCTGTGGTTCCTCCCAGCCTGACCCATCCTGTGCTGAGGGGCTTTACCCTGGAAAATGGTTGTGTAAGAGATGAATGAAGGAATGTCTTTTCTTGCTCGTGCCTGTTGCCCAGGACTTGAAGCACAACTTGTGTGCCCACCCAGTGATGTTTGGCCTCACTTCTGCAGCGGTTTCCTGCTCAGTCTCTTTGCTGTTTGACCTTTTTGCTGAGTGCAGACAGGTTTGAGGTGGAACACTGGAAATCAGGGATGTTTATAACTTCCTGTAAGACCAATTTGCATCTGCTCTGTGTGCTTATTCTCCTTTGGACCTCTTCCATGCAGACAATGCTGTCTACAAGCACAAGCAGAGATGGAGGCTTTAACCCCGTGCTGAAGAGCTGCTGTGAGATGTTCCTGTATCCCAGCAAAGGTGTTTGTTCCAAACTGGCTGTAACCTCCTTTAGAAGGGCAGGGGCTTTGTGCTGCTGAGGGTACCACTGGAATTGGCATTTCTAGAGAAAGGAGCAAGGTAAACCACAGAGTGGCAGGATGGCTCAGGCTGGGAGGCAGCACAGCTGGTGGCACCTCCCTGCTCCAGCAGGGCCAGCCCAGGGCACAGGGACAGAGCTGTGTCCACACAGCACTGGAATATCCCCAGGGAGGGGACCCCACAGCCCCTCTGGGCTGTGTTCAGGGCTGGGTCACTCCAGATGTGCCCTAGGGCTGGGCACAGGGGCAGGATCACTCCAGATGTGCCCTAGGGCTGGGCACAGGGACAGGATCACTCCAGATGTGCCCTAGGGCTGGACACAGGGACAGGATCACTCCAGATGTGCCCTAGGGCTGGGCACAGGGACAGGATCACTCCCAGCCCTGCTGGGAATGCTCTCCCTGGTGTCCCCAGGTCCCCATTTGTCTCCTTGTCCCCAGGCCACCCTGCTGGTCCCCACACCTCAGGGAGCTCCAGCTGTGACAGGAAGAAATTTGGGGGCTGTGCCTCTATTGCCTCATGCCCAGAGCTCTGTGTTTATTTTGGAATTGTCATTCACACTGCCAGGCAAAGTTACAAAAGTTGTCATGACACGTGAACGAGCTCACAGAGGGTTATAAATCAGAATTTCACAAAATACTCGAACAAATTTAGTAGGCTTCTCAAGCTTCCTCTTAAAAACTCCTACTTTTGCTGGAGGATTCTGAGGAGATCCTGTTTCAAACAAGCTCTGCTGGAATTTCAAACAAAGCAAATGGATTATGGTGTGAGACACGGAGCCCTCTTGATTTACAACACCATTAGTTTTTATTTGGGAAGACTGAGCAACAGGCTAATAATAGTACAAGTGTTTGAGTGTTTGTCAGGGTTTTTTAAACTTTGTTTGAATTTTCGTTGAGTGTCTGCATGCCCACTGTTCTTGTTTTTAATTCTGCTTATTAAACTACAGAGCGCTGCAAGCAATTATTAAAGTGGAGTTTTGGTTTAATTTGCAGATTCTTCTTTGCAATAAACAATAAATAATAAATTAACCCACCCATGCAGAAGAGAAAATCTTTGTGAATTCTTTTTGGTGCCCTTTATGGGAAAAGCAGCAATATGTGATAGCTAAAATATGTGCTGGGGTTGTTTATCTGTGTTTCCTTCTGCTGATTCTTTTGGATGCAAACGACCTTCTGTTGGCAGCATTTATTTGAAATATCCATGATCCTGCTGTCTTTAATGAGATCCATGAGTTGCTGCTTCCAATGCACATCAACCATTAAATGATTGTGCACAACTTGCCAATTTGGGAGACCACTTAATGTCATTAAACTCACTTAGCAATTTCTTGGTTTCTGATTGAAAAACTGCCTCTTGAATTGTTTTTATCCCTCTCTCTCTCTTTTTTTGTTGTCTCTCTTTTTGTAATTACTGTAACATTTACTTCGTTGATATACTATTTATATTTATATTATGTATTATTTTTATATATTGTATATTATATGATACATAATACATACGACATAATATAGAAAATGCATATAATATACATATATAATGTATATATTATATATAAAATATAGATATAGATTATATATAATACAATATAATGTAATATAGCTAAATATAAATACATGCATATTTGCACTTATAGATTCTTGGGACATTTACTTCATAGATATGCTATTTATATTTACATTTACATTTACATTTATATTTATATTTATATTTATATTTTTGTTATTTCTATATATAATATAAATATATATTATATATTATTTATATATAAATATATAAATATAATGCAGACATAATTTTATATATAATATTCATAATGTGTATTTATAATGTATTCAAATCAATATTATATTTATATAAGATGTAGAGATATGTTGTAAATATATAATATAATACAATACAATACAATATGGTATACAATATAATACAATTATATATAAATAAAAAAAATATATTTATATTTGTATTTATGTGGCTATTCCTGGCAGAGCACACTAAATGTGAAGGCTTACACCTATAGATTCTGGGACTGGCAAATGAAGCCCATGTTTCTTAATTTAATTCCGAAATTCAACATCTGCAAAGCAAAAGCTGAGGTACCAAACCTCATCTCAAGAACATCCTCAGCGCTCATGGGGCTGGAGAAGGAGGGAGGTGGCTCCCAGCCACATTTGTGCATTTATAAATGTTTTTATAAACGAATTTATAACTGAATTTAGGAGGGGCTCAGCCATATCCCCTTTCCCTCAGGTCAGGGCTGCAGGAAAATGAGTCAGGCAGGTGAAGTTTGATACTCCATGCCCAGGAGTTCTGGACTGAGGTTTCAACTCTGACCCCACATTTGGTTTTGGCTTTGGACAACCTTTGTGCTGGTTCTTCATGTGCTGGGTGTTATTTCTGTCCTCAGGGGGTTGCTTTGTTATCAATGGATCCCTGGCATTGCTGGATAAATATGAAATATTTAATACAGCAAATTTTCTGGTACTGCCTTTAATAGAAGACAATAAATGAGGTATAATGGTCATTATGGTATCTTTGCTAATTAGTCTCCAATTTTTTTGTTTGTTTGTTTAGCTGGGGTTTGGTTGTTTTTTGTTTTTTTAAGGTTTTTGTGTGTGGTTGTTGGGTTTTTTGTGGGGTTTTTTTCAGTTTTTTTGTTTTTCTTGGACAGCCTGGTGGGTGTTCTGTTTGCACAGTGCTGGGTTCTGAGAAATGGAGCTCTTGGGATGGATATATCAAATTCTCATTATTGTTTCAACGTGCCAGGTGCCTCTGGGAAATCTGTTTAAGTGTAGGTGAATGCTCAGCCTTGTCCATTTGGGTGGTCAATTTTTCAGCCACAGCTCAAACACATTCACGTGGAAAAGTGAACTCCAAGTTCCTGAGAATATGACCAGGAATGACACTTACAGAGATCTATGATGTGGTAAATTTTCCCTAGAAATCTCAAAATAGTCGTCTTCAGAAAACACTTGGGAACTTGGCCTCCGGCGCTGAAATTGCAGATTGTGGCAGGCCCTTCTCCCAAGAAATGGGGAGATTAATCCTGCTTTATAAATATGGGCAGTGTTTATTTGTGCTCCCAGCGAGTGATTTATTCTGGAACGGGATAAAACGCTGTCAGAGAAACTGCCCAGTAAAGATAAACCAGGGGAGATAAGAAACAGCTTTCTGCCCCTTCAAAGGGCTCTGTTGTGTCACAAGGGCTGAATATATATTAACCATAAGCAGCAGGGTGAAAAAAAAAAAGAGGGAGTTTTGCTGTTTGAAAGCTCCTTGCTTCTGGAATAGGGGAGGGACAAAGGTTCTATGTAATCACTCAGCTGCACATTTCCAGACATCTGGAACCTGCTGGAGGCAGAAAACTCTGCTCATTCCCTGTCTTCCACCTGCCAGTGGATTGTGGATGCTGTTTGAGCTGGGAAATTACACCCTGAGCTCCCAAGTCCAGCTTTTCCAGGCAGAAATCCTTTGGTTTCTGCTTTACTTTCTGTGCTCTGCACAGTGGGAAAGGTCACCAAATCCAGACTCTGTCCCAGTGGGATTTGTGCCCCTTCTGGAGCTGCCCAGCCCTGGCTTTGTGCAGTTTTAGGAAGATTCCAGGGATGGGAATTCCACCTCCTGTCTGTGTAGGTCACTCTGGCATTGCACTGCTCCCCTAAGGTGAAATTCAGGCCCTGAGTAAATGAAATTATGGGATGAAACACTAAAAAGAGTTGTGGTCATCCTTTAGGGGTCTTTGTTGGGAATGGAAGTGGAGGTGGGCAGCTTGGAAATAGTTTGAACATTTTTTAACACCATGAAAGAAATCTATTATGGCAGTGCATACATTTAATAAACCACTCCCACTTTAACCAAGGGAATAAGACTAAGGAAGTGTCATTACAAATGGCTTTTTAAAGTGCTATTTTAGTTATTTGGTTTAAATATGAAAAGATGAATTTTTGCTGTGGGAAATCCTACTTTGATCCTGAACTCCGTGTTTCCATCTGTGCTTTAAATCTCTCTGCATGGTTTGGGGGTAGCTGCGAGCCAGGGAAATTATTAGTAATAAATTACTATATTAGAAATTATTAGTAGTAAATGATGATGGTCATGGGTATGGGATTGAGTCACAGGACAAGCCACTTTGGGAAGGTTGAACAAAATTTCGTTGTCATTAATTTATTTGGTGTCTTTCAGTTCAATTTATGAGCTTTTGCACATGGGGATACAAAGGATAGAGGCTCAATCTCTGGTGAAAACAAATCATCCTCCCAGGCCCTCCAACTTCTCTGTTGTGAGCAGAACGCAATCCAAAACTGAAAATCCGTGATTAATGACAAATAAATAAACCAGATTCAATTTTCTAGTGCAATCAAAGTCAGTATTTCCTACTGAAAACACTTCCATCTCTCCGTGCATGGATGTTGATGGGCAGAGTTTTCTCCAATAGAAATGAGTTTAATTTTTTTTCAGGCAAGAGACAAGAAAAATCAGTTTCCAAAATATGGAAGCATTGTGGAAGCTCCTGGAAGGAAGAATTAAAATAACCTTGATTTATTTCAGGCCTGTGACTATGGAATTGTTTCCTTTTTATAGTTTTTGCAAAGAATAGAAACACTTTGTGTGGAGGAAATTTTGGGGGGGGGATTTCTTTGGTTTGTTTGTGCTTAGTGTTCAGCCACTACAAAACCAGATTATTCTTATTAATGCTTCTGCTAAGGACTGTTCCAGCATCTCTGCTTTTGAGCTTCTAAGGGTTGGCTCTGCTGGAGATTTCCACAAATTCTGGACTTTGATTGTTGTTCCCCCCTGTCTTTCTTTATTTATGATGCTGTTGAGTGAATGTTTGCTGTAAATTGCTGTAATTTCCAACATAAATGTTATTTCTATTCCTGCCTCTGTGCTGGAGCTGTTGAGGTGGGTAACTGCCCATGAATTTTAACCAATACTGGCCGATTGTCTCTGTGGATGGACAGAAACTGGCCAGGAGGAGAATCCTGTGCTTTTCTAATTCCATCCCTGGATCTGTTTTTAGCTGGAGCTCATTCCACACCAGGCACTACTACAAAAATGCTTTTTAAAAGTACACAAGTGCTTTTTATAGTGAACCACAAAGCTCTTTTTAGCCATTAAGCCACACATAAAACACTCGAAAGTTCTCACAGGCCACTGCCTGGTGCTTACACTTTAAAAATATTCATTTAAATCTGTGTCATAGAAAACTTGAGGAATTTCAAAAATCGGAATTTGAAAAGCAAATTTCCAAAATTTGAAATGTGACTGCTTGAAAAGCAGTCGGAGGGAATGTGTAATCTTGAGAAATTTCACTTTTCCTGGTCAAAAGTCCCAAGTTTTAGATACTTAGGGAAGTTATTAATGTTTGGTAACTGTGTTCGGTGAAGGAAGAAGAAAGATTTTCACGTCCAAGATAGGAGAGACAAAATTCTGTTCTGCCCTCTGTATTGAAGGAAGGTGGTGGAAATGAGAACATTCAATTGGTTTTCCTTGGCAGGGGGCCAGGGCCAAGAGGAAAGGAAATTATTTTAGATCCTGAAGAGACTTGGAGGATCTGAAACTTGCATTTGGCCTTGACTGAATTCAGCAAGAAGAGACTGGGTTGATTTCACAATTACCTTTGAAATTTTAGGGATGAAAAGCTGCTTCTTCCCCCTCTCTGCTTTTCTTCATTAAGAGATTTTTGAAAAACTTTTCATCCTGAAAATTGCCAGATAGTTCTTGCCTCAGAAGTCCAACACGTCCTGGATGTGTGTGTGTATGTGGGCAATATATATGCTGATATATAAAAGTATATACATTATTTCTAGGTGATATATTCAGAATTAATCATGTAGGGGATGCTATGGACCTGACAGGAGAGCTCAGTGATTTCTGATGTGTTTCAGACTCTTCTGAGATGGTTTTAGCAGGAAGGAACAGTGGATGATTATGTTTCCTGTGCAATATTCCACAGAAATCCCAAGTCCAGCTTCAGGGAATTCTGGAGCTCAGTACACTGAAGGAAATAATAAAAAAAAAAAAAAAATTAGTGTTAGGAGTCAGATCTCCTTTGTGCCTGCAGCGGCCACAGAAATATTTCCTTGGAGGAGGAGCAGTGTAGGGAAGAGTTCCCAGTTTTTCCCTTAACTGTGGTGATTCTCAGCAGGCTGGTCCTGCTCAGAGTGTCTTCTCCCAGCACCTGGAGAAGTTCTGCTGATGGCAGTGAAGAGTTCTTCTGGTCCCTGATGGAAAATCATTAGTGTTCCTGAGAAACACTCTGTGAAGTGGAAACGTGTCCTTTTCATTGGCCAGGTCCATAATTCCCAGGGAATGGGTATGGGAGCTGGAGCTGCTGCAGAGAGCCCAGAGAGGCTCCAGGATGATCCCAGGGATGGAGCAGCTCTGCTGGCAGGAAAGGCTGGCAGAGCTGGGATTGTTCAGCCTGGAAAAGAGAAACTTTAGGGTGGCTGAATTGTGGCCTTGCAGGGCCTGAAGGGGCTGCAGGAAAGATGGAGAGAGACGATTTACAAGTGGCAGGACACAGGGAATGGCTCCCAGTGCCAGAGATCAGGGCTGGGTGGGATGTTGGGCAGGAATTGTTCCCTGGCAGGGTGGGCAGGGCTGGCACAGGTGCCCAGAGCAGCTGTGACTGCCCCTGGATCCCTGGAATGTCCCAGGCCAGGTTGGACATTGGGGTTGGAGCAGCCTGGGGCAGTGGGAGGTGGCCCTGCCCATGGCTGGGGTGACACTGGGTGAGCTTTGAGGTCCCTTCCAACCCAAACCATCCTGGGCTTCCATGGAAATAACCTGCAGCTCATCTGTGCAATTGCAGGGCTATTCCAGACTCCCTGGGAAAAAAGAAAATGTTCTGAAGGTGTCCCAGCCCATGGCAGGGGTGGATTGGGATGAGGTTTAAGGTCTCTTTGGACCCAAACCAATCAGTGTCTTGCAAAACAAGTTTTCTCTGAAGTTAGCAGTTGTTGCAGACAGAAACTGGAACGAGGCACATATCAGAGATCTTAATGACCTTCAAAGTCACTAATTGCTTATCCAGATCTACATTTGTTGTCTGAGAGGTGAATCAATTTCAAAGAAGCAAATGTACTGAAATGGCCTCACTTACAAGAATTGAAACCTTGGCTGATTTTAATTAATCTGAAAAGCAGAGAGAATATTGTTCTAAAAATATTATTGTGAGCCTGAGTACAGTTTTATGAGTGTTGTTGTGACAGGTTCTTAGTGCTGGGATATTTTTTTTTTCTTTCTCATTAGACATTTCTTTTCCATAAACCAAGTCTTTCAGATGTGATCAGCTAAAATCAGGCTGCCTTTCTCATAAATGATTCTGTGTGCTTCCAGTTCTTATATCTGACAGAGGAAAGAGCAGGAGATCCTTGTCCTTGTAACACAGAAAATACTGGATTTGTTTGCAAATTGATGGGTATTTTAATATTTGGAAAATGTGACTCGATTCAACCTAATATCTGCAAAAGTTAATTTAACTGGATTTGCCAAAACAGCTTTTCAATTTTTTTTTTATACTGGATTTGATTCCAAAAACTTGCAGATATTTTAAGTGAGCAAGTGAAATCTGTCCACACTAAGAATTAAGATTAAAGGCAAGATGCCTTCCTAACCAAGCCAACAATTTTTATGAGAAAAATTATTTTATACAACTTCTGAATATGATCACTTGTGGGGAAAGGTGCTGTAGCTGCAACAGGATTGATTCAAAGGAAGCACTCTGGATTGTGTCAGATCTCTGTAGTTTTATAAGGGCAGGGTCTAAACCTTGAACCACTTAAACTCTGATTATTTCACCCCTTTCAAATTCTCCTTTCCCCCCCTAATTATTACTTGGCTCTGAAGAAGCAATGGGAGGAAACCTGGCAGCCGAGACAAAATATTCACCTTTTAATTTTTCATTAGGCTGTTTGTGACCGAGGAATAAATGTGTTTGTGCCATTTAAAAGGCAGGTGGCACTCAGGGACATGATTTTGTGGTGGACTTGGCACTTCTGGGTGTGACTGATGCTCTTAGAGGTGTTTTCTAACCTTAATGATTCCCTGATCACACACCGGTGTCTTAGAAATGCTATGAGGGGAGAGGAAAACAAACCAAGGTGTTTAAAAATGTTTCATTAATGCTTCCTGAGGATGGGGATGACACAAAAAGCATCTCAGGAACCTCAGTGCAGGTTTGGTATCAACTCCAGCAGCGCTTTGGAGGACGTGGAGTTGGCAAACACCTTTCTTTTCAGCTTTACAGGAAATGTATAAAGGAATACTGAAGGAAAAGCTGATAAAAGTTCCAAAATCCCTTGTCAACAGAGTTAAACTTTGAACAAAAGCTTGAGTGTCGTCTGTTCTCAGGATTAAGGTTATTTTGGAGCTTTTGGAGGGGAGAGATTGTTTTCCTCATTGTTTTTGCACCTCTGAGAAGGAATCTGAGTCACTTTAAGGCCTGGTTTTGGCAGCCTTTTGCATATTTCTTTGGGAAGTGTTGTCTTTGGGAATAGTCTCTTCCCATCAATGAAATCCTCTGTGGCTGCTCCTGAGCTTTTCTGGGCTGAAACATGAAAAAATGCTAAAATCTTTCCGAGTGGCTCCTATCCAGATGATCTGAGTCCAGTTGTGGTGAATTTGACCAAAATTTGACCAAAACATCTGGTGAGAGGTTTAATTTTTAACATCCTTGCCCGTTCTTACAAAGTTCTTGAAATGGAGAAATGTAGAAAATGGGCAGAAATTTTTTCACAGGTCCTTTTGCTATTGAAACAAATTCACTTTTCTAGGTGATTAATGACTCTTTCCAGCAAAAATAACATAAAAATAAAATAAAGATAAAAAATAAATTCATTAACCTCAGTATAACATAAGAATAGGAATAGGATAATATTAGGTTTAGGATAATTAGGATAATAATAAATAATATTAGGATTAATTAATTAAGATAATAGTAATAATTAGGATAATATTAGGTGACATCCCTGTGTCTTGGCCATTTCTGGGAATTGTTCTCCTCATGGATCAGACTGATTTTCTGTGCCAGAGGAGGAGCAATGAGGCGACCCCAGAGAATCTGTGCTAAACATCTCGGGCTGTCCTTGTGAGGGGAATAAAAGAACACTGAGAGATGCTGTGTACTCTTGAAAAATGTAACATAATAGCACCAGAAACTGTGGCAGTGTTTTGCTGCTGTTTTGTGCCCAAGGTGTTGGTGGAATTCATTGCCTTTGCCCTGGATTTAAAAGTCTGCTTAAAATCCATGTTGCCCTGGGTATAAAACCTATGTAAAAAAAAAAATAAATTCAATATTTCTGAGTGATAGAAAGTCCTCAATAATTGCAAGATGGATTCAGGGAGACAGAAGCGCTTTCAGTGGAAGGTAAAGTGCCTTTTCCGACACTTCATCCATTTGTTTTTCTCTTCTACTGCATGTACTGTTCATTATTTTGCTTCAGAAAAAAAAACAAAAAAAAAAAAAAGTTGGTC
Organism: Sylvia atricapilla; assembly: GCF_009819655.1. Classification (NCBI taxonomy): domain Eukaryota; kingdom Metazoa; phylum Chordata; class Aves; order Passeriformes; family Sylviidae; genus Sylvia; species Sylvia atricapilla. Next base: position 18,235,897 of record NC_089150.1, on the reverse strand, counting down.
TCATCTGTGCATTTATTCTTGCAGCTCTGGGGTGCAGCTGGGAGCGGGGTTCAAGGTGAAAAACTTTTCTCAGAAAGGGATTGCTGGAACTCAAAACTCCTTTCCTCCCCTTCCTCTGCCCCGTCTGTGTGTTTATCTGCAGTTATTTTGTCATTTCTCTGTTCATACCAGTGACCTGAATGTTGTTGTCCTCACAGGAGTTTGTTTTGAGGCAAAGTTTAGCAGAATTTTAGGAGTGGGAAGCATTCTGAACACAGAGTGCTCTGAAGTGCAAGAAATGAAGTTAACACACCTAAGCTTGGCCTAGAAACAAGTTTATTTTATATATAGAGAAAGTAAACTAAAACGAAGTAGAAAATTATCCTGGGGGCGGGGGGGGGGGGGAAAAGCTACTAAATAAACAATTTGTCCCACTCTCAAGGTATGTACTTGAACATTATTACGTTAATGTCCACCACAGGCTGTGGGGAGCAAAATGCAATATTCCTCAGCTCTTCTGCCTCCACGTGAAGCCTGATCCCACTCTTTGGCGCCTGCAGCTTTCTAGAAATGTTCTGTGTTGAATTGAAGGGGTAATGGAAAGTCAGCAGAGAGGAGAGACACTGAGGGCCTTTTGTTTGTGCACAAAAAAAGTGTCTCAATGTGGAATTCACTGCAGGAGCCTTTGTGCTGCCCCAGCGGCTGTGGGGACACTGGGAATTTATATTCCAATATAGAGATGGAATTTATAGTCCACTGTTCTCAGGGTTTAGGAAGGGCTCACTAATGAAGGCTGATATGTCCCCAAAGCTGCTTTTCTCCACATAAAAGCATAAAAATTGGCAAAGAGCTCCAAGGCCATGGAGGCGCAGTCCCCACCTTGTCCCCAGCCCAGAGCTCTGAGAAACCTCCAGGAATTCCTGGGACACTCCAGGGATGGGGATCCAAACCTCCCTGGGCACTGCCAAGACCTGAGCACCTTTTCCTGGGGAAATTCCTGCTGCTGTCCCACCTGGCCCAGCCTGAGGCCATTCCCTCTCCTCCTGTCCCTGTTCCTTGGGATTAGATCCCAAATCCCCCCTGGCCGTCCCCTCCTGTGCAGAGCCAGAAATCCCCCTGAGCCTCCTTTTCTCCAGGCTGAGCCCCTTTCCCAGCTCAAAGTGTGAAAACCTGTTGTCCATTTTTGGGTGCAGCCCCTGGGGGGCTTTGTGTGCCCAAAATGTACCTGAAGGCCCTTTTATATCCAGCTTTTTATCCCCTTAATCCTGTCTGGCCTCTGTTTTTAGGGAGCCCCCAAAAGGCTCAGCCTCCCATGGCTCTCCCATCATCATTCCACTTTGCAGCTATTGCTCTAAATCCAGAATATTTCCAAAGAGGCTGTTTTTGATGACTGTTGTCCTTGCTCTCCCGTAGTAAATTATTGGGGATAAATCACCTCAATTTGCAGCCACAGGGCTTGAGGCTCCCCCATTAATCATTTAATGACATTAAATCACAGCTCTTTTCTTCCTGAGAACCCTCCAGTCCCATTTTCTCCCTGAGTGTGCCTGGGAACGAGAACAGGAGCAGAAAACAAAACCAAGGCTGGCTTTGCCCCTGGGGAAATCGTTGTGACCCTTTGGCAAAAAGTGATCTCTTCATTCTAGTGGGCCACAGGAAAGGTGGAAATTCTCTGCATAGATTTAGGTAACTAATTATAGAATGCTCCCATTTATCTGGGAGTCACTAATTGCATCCGGTGTTTATGAAGCACCATTACAGTGCAGCAAACTGCCCCACAGGGTGCTGCTGTCATCTCTTCTTTAAGAACACATTATTTCCTAGGTAATACAGGAATTATCACTATAATTATCATTTTAATCCATCATCACCAGTAAATACTGTGAATTTTTAATGATAGGCAAGAAATACCTCAGGTGAATCTCTTCCAAAAGAATTAAATCAGGTATATAATTCCCTTTTAGCTGCTTTCTCAGAACTGAGGCAACATTGTTTTACAGGAGGATTTTTTTTTCCATTAGAAGAGAATCCTTTGGTAATGCTCTGTCCAGACTGAGATGATGTAAAATTTACAGAAGCAAATTACTTGTTTGAAAGCTTCACACAATAAAGACACAAAATGTATCTGTGTGAGTGGATGTACGTCATGGAAACCATCAGGAAAAACTTAAATAAAATCACAATCCTGGTCAGGACTGCGTGGAAGCAGCTTTGCTGCTGTTCCCACTTTTGATGGGAACCATGCCCAGTGCAACACAAATCCTGTCCCAGGGTTACCTCAGGATCTGTAAAAATCCACAACTTCTCCAGAGATGGAGACCACGGTTTACATGAAATCCTGTTTGTGTCCTTAAAACTGGTCATTTTTCGGCTATTTTTGGATGCAAAGAAAGAGCTTGCAGCTTTAAAATGTTTTTTTCATGAACCTAATTTCTTTCTTTCTTTCTCCATTTGCCTTGTCCTAATGATGAAGACATGAGGGGAAGGATAAATTCTGGGAAAACGGGAAATGGAAAGAAAGAAAACTACAGGAAGCATCAAGAAATAGAAATAGAATGATTTATTATTATTATTATTATTATTAGTCTCTGTAACTAGTAGCTTCAATGAGGAGACAAATCCAAAAGAAAGAGTGCCTGCAGACTTTATTTCGAGTTTAGAAGAAGAAACAGCCCAGGTCTGTTTGGTTTTTAAAGCAAACAAACCGAAGTGTTGGCAGTGGAAGGAAATAATGGGCTGTCAGCAGTATCAACAAACAAGAAATGTGGTTTGCCACTGCTGCTTTGAGTCAAACAAAGAATATCTCCAAAACCTGCAGAACTAGAAAGCATTTAATGCTGTAACCTTGAAGTCTTGGTTTTGGGGAGGGGTTGCAATTAGAAACCCGTGTGTGAATGCCTTTCCCTTGGTTTTGTGGGGTCTGTGTGGTGCAGGTTGGCATACGTGAAGGCCCAGCCCATGTGCACGGAGTTGTGGCTGCCCTGAATTCTTTATTCCTCCAAAATTTATTCCTGCAGTAAGTTGGTGATGAAAAACTGAGCACAGGAAGTGTCTGGGTCAGAGCAGCAATCAAGCGAAGGAAGGTTCTTGCCTGGTGTCCAGAGGCAGCAGGGATTTCATCCTGGAAGTGACAGAAATTCACAGATTTCAGCCCATTTCCCCCAAGTTTGCAGAGAAATTCAACCCTGGAGGAGAGCTTTTGGAGAAACAGCATTAAAAGCTTTCCTGCGCACAAAAAGGGAAAACAGATAAAAGCACAAAAGCACATGGATGGGTTTTCTTAATTGAAAACCTGTCCGATACTTTTTACACAGAGGAGTGTCTTCTCAGTGATGTCTCATTAAAATAAAAAAAAAAAGGAAAAAAGATGCAGAAGTGCCTTTTAAACACTCATTTTCCTCTCTGTTCCTGTCAATCTGTCATTTAGCATGGATTCACTGAGAGTTTCACCTCTCACTGCTTCCTCGAAGAGCTGCCAGAGTGAGAGAGATCATCCTGCTTTCCCTGCCAGTGGGAAAACGTATGGGAGTGACCAGCAAAAGGAGGAGATTGAGCTCCAGCCTTTGGGGTCAGTGAGGGTCAGGAAAGGCCCCTGAGGAGCTGGGACATCAATTAAAGCTCATCCCTTGGAGGGAGCATCCTCCCCTTGGTGTGTGTCAGGGCACACTGTCCCTGGGGTGGATTGTCCTGGAGCCCTCCCTGGGCTCACAGGCAGGGGATGAGCTCAGGAAAAACAACTCTGAGCTCCTCTGGGGGTGGTTTTCAGCTGACTTGGCTTCAGAATAGACATAGTAATGAAGGGTCCTTCTTTGGCCATTTGTTGGTCCAATCCCTTACTCCAGATGGAAAATTCAGATCTGATCTTGAAGCTGGATTGGATTCTGAACCAGAGGCACTTTGGATTTTAAGGCACCAGGATACCCACAGAAAGATTGGTACTTGGATTATTTGGGCTTTATTACATTGCATTTCTGGGCAGCCTTTGCCAGCGAGGGGTTAACAAAGCTTTACGTGGATTGAACTGTAGGATTTAATTGTGGGATTTAATTAATTGTAGGATTGAATTGTAGGATTTAATTGTGGGGAGAAGTGCTTTGTGCAGAGGTGGAGGAGCCTTGGCAGGGTGACTTTTGGGAAAGCCTTCAGGACAACAGAGGAATTCCAGGGAAAAGGAAGGGACGTGGGCATCTGTGGACAGGGGAGAGGAGGGAAAACAACAGAGCCAAGAAAATGTGCATTATTTGCTTTACACTTTACTGCTGAGATGGGGGACTGGGAATGTTCATCTTTCAGTGCTTTTGGCTCCTCCAGCTCTAATTGCTGATTAGATTATCTCAAAAAAAAAAAAAAAAAAAAAAAAAAACCCTGTGAAGATCCACGAGGAAGCTTGAACAGGATATGTCTGTCTAAGTGATCAGCTGAAAATGTAAACAATATTCTCATCAATTTTTACAGACTCCCAGAGAAACTGTGTGGCAGAAGATGTCTCATTGACAGGTCTACATCAGCCAGGCGTGGTTTTTGTAGATAAAAAATTGAATGTTTGCTGCTTGTGCTGATTGCAGTCACTGAGAACAAAATGCTGAATTTATGGGGAAGTTGCAAAGGATGGGTTTGGTTTAAGACTTGACAAGTTAGAGGCTCATAGTCAGGTTGTTAGGGGAAATCATAACTCCCTAAATCCAGGCAGAGGCGCTGCAGGTGGGGAGAAAAATTCTCTTTTTCAAAGCAGAGTCACACTTTAAATTCTTCTGTACATGCACAAGAATTGAAACCATGACTCTGAGGTAAAAAATGTTAAAAATACATGTCTGAGGAAGAAGAACAGGATTTAAAATCCCTCAGGATTTAGATGAGGAATTACATCTTTGTTTCTTGCTGGTGGGAAGTTAAGGGGAATGAAATTAAATGAAGTTAAGGGGAATAAATGAAAAGAAACATGGCTATGTTTTCACCTTGCTGGGTTTGTTCCCCACCTTTGCCCCCTAACCTGCTGCAGGGTGGGCATTTCCCTGGTGTGTCTTACTGGAATTAAAAAAGTTCATCACCTCCAGAACTCCTTCCAGTACATGGAATAATGAGTGCAGGTTCTGCTGCTGTGGGTTTCTTTTTGCACGGATGATTCATCTGGGCAACAGCTAAAAGCAGTGTTTACAAGAGTGTTTACAGTTAAAAGCAGTATTTTCATGGTGATACACACCAGGGATAATAATGGAAGAATGTGGATGGGGACGTGGAAAGTCACTCTAAGAACTAGAGTTAATTGCTAAAAGTGAAGAATTCTTGTTCCCTTCTGGTTTTTCTTAGGAAACATTCTGAGGAAAAACAGAATTGAGATCATGACCTTTGCTTAACGTACCCTCTTTGTCCTGTTTGACTGTGTTTTCCTGTGTTCTTGGTTACTGGTAATGAGCCTCTGTTGTTCTCAGGAAGCATCAGCACATATCTGAAGGAATTTCTTGAAGTGCTGAAAAAAAAAAACCAAAACCATTCTTCAGCTGGTTTAAATACCGAGCATCATTTCAAATGATAGCGAGACATTGTGAGATAATAATTTCAGAATTAATTCCGACAGCTCTCCGAGGAGAACTTTCCCAGACTTCAAAAGACACCTCAGGAAACTGATAAGGAATTGTTTTGAAAGCTCTGCTGGCTTCAGAACTGCTCTGGCTACTCCTGTGGGATTTTTTTGAGTGGAAAATGAATGTGGATGGGCAGAGGTGGAGGATGGAGAGGACGAGGATCCAGCCCAGGGCTGGAGGATTTGATCTGTGCAGACACCAGGGCTGGGAATTCTAAGTTGCTTCACCTCTTGCTGCACTGACACGTGAATTCCTGCTGAAAACTCCCCCCAGACTCTGAAAAAGAACAGGTAAAGAATCCCAGAGCCTGCCAGTCCTTGCATACAAGTTCCTGTAGGTGAAAGTTTTAAGAAAATCTGAAATTTCCTGAGACCTGGAGAGTTTCCCTGCCACCAGCTCAGCCCATTTTTATCTCTGCTCTTTGTCGTGGGTGGTGTGAGGATGTTCTGCCCCACTACAGACAAATTCTGCTGCCGCCCCCTCACCAAACAGCCCTTTTGTTCTCTCTTTGCATTTCTGAGATGCACAAACACTTTCATTTTTCTCCTCTGGACTGTCAACTGACTTGACTCTTTCCAGGACAACATAATACAAATACAGGATCCTGCCACCTGCAGAAAAATCAGGGCTGTGTGAATTGGCTTTCTCTGGCCTCTCATTTAACCTTTACCTTTTGCCCTGAATTTGGTTTGCTGGAGCAGAAAAAGACATTTTCTGTATGCATTTTATACATAATTGTAACAATTGTAAGAACACAGGGAACTGGGGAGTTTTGTTGGGTTTTTTTCCTTCTCTTTTGATTTGTTTGGGTTTTTTTAAACTGTAAATTCTCTGTCCAGCTCTGTAATATCCCTCCCATGAAAGAAGAACAAGCAGAAGATAGGATTCTTCCATCTACTGCAGAAAATGACTGAATTTTCCTTTAATAGCAAGAAAATGTTACCATTTGAAATCCCGTTTCCCAGTCCCAAACCCCATGTTTCAAACCCTGAAGTGTTGTTTGCCCATTGATAATCATCCTGCCACCCAACTTCCCGTGTTACTCCCAACAATTCTGCCCTAAACATTTCTCTGAATGTTTATTCCAGAGTCTTTCAGCTTCCTTCTCGTGTGCCAGAAGCCTGAACAGTCCCTGCCAAACTCCCAGGTTTTTTTCCTGACAGCTCCTGATGGACCTCTTGCTTTTCCACAAAGACCAGGCAGTGCTTTCATCATCCAAAATGTGATTCCTTGAGGGTAATACAACATTAAATCACCCTGACAAAGGAGCCTTTGCCTTCCTACAGCCTGCAAAAAGCCCTCTCGCTTTGGAGTTCTTTCTGCTTTGGGTTTCTCTCTGAATTGCCCAGGAGTTTTCAGTAGTTTGGCACCCACAGCTCTGTTGGAGCATGGGAATTCCCAGCCTTGAGTGCCCAGAGGGAATGGGGAAGGTAAATATTGCACATCTATAATAAAATATAATAAATAGTATATAATAAATAGAATATAATGAATAGAATATAAATGTAATGAATATGACTTAGCATAGCACAACATAACACAATGTAACAATAGAATAGAATATATTACAATATAAAAATTACAATATAAATATAACAGAAATAACATATAAATATTATATAGATAATATATAATTGTATACATAATATATAATAATGAAGGGTGAAAGGGGCTCTTCTTGTGCCATTTTCTGGTCCAGATGGAAAATAGATAAGAATTTTCTCCCTGCTGCAGAGCTGAGAAAATAAAGCTCTCTTTCTCCTGAGGGGCATAAATCTCTCAGCAATAAATATTGTAGAAGAGGTCATAAGTATTGCTGAAATTAAGATATTTGCAGGATGAAGTTACAACTTTTAAGTTCTTTGACCTGAATGAAATAAACAGAAATTATTAAACTTCTGCTGAGGAGCACTGGAGGATAAATTAGTGGGGCAGGATTTAGAGTAAATGACATGTTTGTTTTCTTAATTTCAGTAGTTCCTGATTTCATTAGAATGAGCAATTTCCACTTGATTCCCTGGATTTTTGTGTTTGTGGGACTGGTGTGTGTTTTCTGAACTCAAACAGAAGAGCAGCCTCTGCTGGCAAAACCCCCAGATGGAAATAACAACCAAAAAAAAAAATCAGTAAAAACATACCCAGCCTCCTAGGAAAAGGAACTTTTAAGCTGCCTGTACCAGCTTGTGGGGCTGAAATGTGAATAAAACAAATTAAATGTGCAATTCTCTGTGTGATTTGATGTTGTCTCTTAGGCCACCTGATGGGCTGGGTTAAAGCTGCCCTGCAGCTTCCCAAATTTCTGAGCAGACTTTTCCAAAAGCTGCACCCATCCCCTGCACACCCTGCACCCATCTCCTGCTCATCCTGCACCCATCCCCTGCACATTCTGCTTCCTGCTCAGCATCAGAGGAACTTCAGAAAACTTGTGGATATCTCAAGATTTTGAGGCTGCAGTGAAAGAAAAGGAGAATTTTTTTCAAAAAAAATCAATTTCAAGTTCAAACATTTATCCCTTCCTCCTTTATTCTTTCCCTCTCTCAGAGGAAAATTATATTCTGGTTTTTTGTGTGTGTGTGTGTGTGTGTGTGTGTGCCTGTGGTAAATCTTTTGCTCACTCGAGGTTCTGCCCCCTGGGAGAGGTTTACCAGCACAACATCACCTCTGCCAGCACTGGGCTGAGGAAAAACTTTTCACTTTAACCTTTTTTCATTTTAACACTTTCTGCTGTGTTTGGCCCTCGGATGCACATTTTTAATCTTGTTATTTGGAATAATTCCTCGTGTATTTGGATAACTTGCTGGTTCCGTGCTGTGGCTGAAGACTGCTGATTATTCAGGATTTTTTAAAAAAATTAAACTAATACCCTAATTTATTGGTATTCCACCAGAATGAGCACATTCATTGCAAATTTTATGCACATAAGGGAAGCCATTTGTAACTTAATAAATAGTGTTTGATCTAATACATGATGGTAGTGCATTTCTTGTTGAAACTGCAAGCTTTTGTCGAAATAGAAGGAAACAAATGAATTTGCCAAATGAAACCAATTTCCAAACAGGTGGAATTCCAGTTCAATTTGTAACAACTCTTTTTGAGTGTGTGTGAACTAAAATAACCAAGCAAAAATCCCATTGTTCTAGGATATCCAATTCATATTTTTCTCCTAAAAAATAAAAAATGAATCACCAAAAATCTGACCATTCAACTGACTTCAACTGACTTCAACTGACCATTTCCCATCCTTTCTCTTGGCTAAAATAGTCCTTCTCCGGAAAATCAACCAGCATTTCTTTTAGCAGCAAAATGCCCCAGGAAATCTATTGTGATGTGGAAGGAATTTAATTCTCAGCCTACTTATAAAAAATCAGCATCTGCAGCTGCTCAGATGGGAATTTGGAATGTGGGAATTATTAATAATATAATATAATAATATTATTATATCATGTTATATAATTTTATAATGGTATAATAATTTATAAAATAATATACTAAATAATATATAATATGATATAAACATACTATTTATATGATATTATTTTATTTTATATATTAAAACTATATTATATTTATATTATATTGTGTTATGTTATGTTCTATTAATAGTATATTTATAGTATATTGTATTATAGTATAGCATAGTATATTATTATATTAATTATAATCATTATATAATTATTATATTGATTACATGGGAGAAATGGATAACTTTAATGAATGTGTACAAACAATTTTGAGGATTCTAAGCCACATTCAGATTGTTAAAGGAGGAGAGATGAGTGAAACTTCAATTATTGGGCTGAAAAAATGGATTTTGCTGCTCCAAAAGCTGCTCTGTAAAAATGCAGGCCAAAAAGAGAGTTTTTGTAGCCCTGGTTCTGTGCCTGAGGTGTTTTGGTTTTCTGAAATTCTTTTCCCAGGCAATTTTCTGTAAACAAGAGACAAGTTTTGTAACTGTAACTTTGTTATTCGTTCCTTTTCCTAGGAGGGATTTCTTCTTGGCGTCCTCTGCTCTGACCAGTGTGAGTGAAGAGGTTTGTCTTTTTGTCACCAATCAAATTGGTCTGTTGGAAAAAAGTACAGAAAAGAAACACATCCCCCAAATAAAGGTGTTTATTCCCAGCACTGGGAACCCGGAATGTGTCTGAGAATGTTCCTGAGCACCACCCAGTGACCGGGGCCCTGCTCAGCGAGATTAAATCCAAATTCACTCCTTGTGACCTTCCCTTAACAATGGCAACCAGCATAATTAGAGGATTCTGCTAAAAGGTTAACAACTTGCAGAGCTTCTGGGAGTTTTAAAGACGATGGATTTTTTCTTTTCTTTTCTTTTCTTTTTTTTTTTTTTTTTCACCCCAGTTTCTAATTAAAAGTCTCATCTCCTGAATTTTTCTTTTCCCCTGAAAATATCCCACCAGGACATGACTCGGTGTGCTAAAGGAGAATAGATATCCTTGCTTAGCATTTTTCTCCTTCTATTTTTTTTTTTTTTTTAAGAAGTAATTTAATTTTCAGCAGCCCTTTGATTAGTGGCTGGTTAAATGTTCTGAGGAGAGGTTTTCTGTAGGGGAAAAGCTGAGTTGGGTTTGATAATGACCACAGCAAACTGCAGGGTGGGCTGGGGAGTGGATGGATCCTGGATTCTGATGGAATCTGAAGGAATCTGGTGGAATCTGATGGAATCTGATGGAATTTGATGCAGCAGAAACAAAAATGAAGGGTTCAGCTCATATTTGCAGCCTGGAGTGAGAGCTGGGCCAGACTCTGAGCTGGGGGTCAGAAAAGTCTCAGCTGAGGTGAAGCATCAAGGAAAATCTCAGCCAAAAGCTTTTCAGCTCTCAGCATTTGCTCTGATGAGCTCGTAGTGAGGAGTTTTTGTACCTACAGAATCCTTCTGCTGTCTGAGTGAAATGAGAACTGAGGGTGGCAGCAGGAAATCAAATTACCAGCTTAATTTGCCTGTGTCATTTTGAGGCCAGGTGGCGCTGGGAAAAGAGACAGGATTTATTAGTTGGCACTGTTCTTCCAGCCACTGGATGGCAATGTTGGACTAAAAAAAAAAATAGTGAAGTGTTTGTGAGGAAATAAAAGCGATTTCCTCGTTTTGTGACACGTCTTCCTTTGGGTCGGTGGCTTTCTGAAATATCTGGAGAGGAGGAAAACACAACATTGCGTTAAACCAGCCAGATTCCTTTGCTCTGTTTGCTGTTATCATCCCAACGCTGCTCAGAAACATCTTGGGGTCTGAAGTTCGGCGTTGAAGAAAATGTTGGACGCAGAAAATTCACGTTTTATTTACAAATGCTGGTTGCAGGCAGCTGTCTGAGCTCAGCCCTGTGGGAAACACAAAACCAGTGCCCCCTTGGCCACCCTGCCTCTCGCTATAAAAAAGGCAACCTGATAATTAGTGCATATTAATTTTGCCCCAATGAATATTTAAGGCTTCCAATTGCACAGGTGCTTTACATGCTCTGGTGGGTCAGGTGAGGTTACAAGTGGTGTCTGTCAGACAGGAGTCATTTGAGGGAAACAAATATGGGTTAATGGAGCTGTTTATTCCTGCTTAAATGGTGAAGGTTTCATTTAGGGTTGAACTCAGAACAAATTTAATTGGGTGGGTCAAAGGGAGAATTTAATTTAGCACTTGAAACATCTTCAACAGGGAATAATCCAAGAGTTAGGTGAAAAAGATCCAGAGGTCTCCTTTTTTGAAAGGCTTCTTCCACAGATTTGTTTGGAGGGTTTTTTGGGGGGGTCTTTTTGATGTTTTTTTGGTGGTGGTGGGGTTTTTTGTGTGTTTGGTTTTTTTTAGTTTTTGCTTTTCAAAACAGAATCTCCTCAGAGGGGTTCCACAGCTCTATTACATTTTTGTGCAAACACCTGATTTCCTGTAGGTGTTGGACTTATTTTGTTGTATAAAAAGCATGTCAGACCCTTAGAAAGATCTTGTCCTTTGTAGCTCTGCTCTGCCATCAACCAGAATTTGTGTGGATTATTTGGCTTTGGGCCAAGCCAGCAGTTGCTTGCGGACTCATTTTGCTTGATTTATTTGCAAATGGCCAAGGAGGAAGGAAAAAGTGGATTGTAGTGGAGACAAAATGAAATTCTATGATTGTGTCTGGACTAGGTTTGTTGTATCATTATCCTGAATCACTGCTCTCTAATTCATCTAAGGCTAATCTGATCTTAGCCAAGCACAGAATTCCTTTCTTTCTTGAAATAAACCCTCTAACAGGTTTAAAATCTATGCTGCACGTGTAAAAGCATTGGAAAATGTGCTTTTTCAAGATTTAGAACTCCTCTTTTAAGCCCAGAGAGGCTCAGACCATGTAGTTTTAAATACAGGTGCAGCTCTCCACACAGCCCTGAGCACAGTACAGAGGTGAAGAGTTTTCCATGGCAAAGCCCTTGCCTGGAATTTGGGAGAGGGAAAGTTTTAATGTGCAATTTCCTGTGGAATTTGGACTCCAGTAAAATCTTCCCAGGCTGACTCCCATTGAGGGAAATGCATTATTTTGTCCACACATTAAAAATTTACCCTCTTCTCACAGAGGATAATATTTGATGAACTCGTAGCTCCTTTAGAACTCTCCCTTGATGCCAGGGGGGTTTTTCCCTTCCTTGCAATGATTTGCTGAAATGTAGAAGTGTCAAGGATGTGTTGGGCAGATAAATTATCTTTAAATTTCATTGGGGCTGAGCATGATACCCTGTAAATGTTTCTGCTTCCATTTTCCTTTCCAGCTGTTGCACATCTCCTGGGACACGGAGCAGGGAACTGGAAAAAAGCAAGGGCAAGTGTTAAAATTTTGATTTGCTATCAGCTATGACACCGTGGAAACATTTGGGTTTGAAATCAGAGGTGTTGGAAACACCAGCAGGACACAAAAAGCTGGTGTAGCATGAAGGATAATGACCCTAAACTCGTGGTTTGTGTTTGATTTGAGCAGTATTTCAGTGATTGACAGATATTATTCTCAGAAACTTTCTGATATTAGCCCACCTACACCTGAACTTTTTGCAGCTCAAAGGTACTTGGTAAAACATCACAGAGATTTGTGAGGGTCTCCTTGGTTATTTGGTGGGAGATCAGCCCCCTTTGCATTTCCATTTAACGCTCCCTTGAGTCACACTGCAGACAAACCTCTGACTGGCTTTCAGGATGCTCCAGGGTCCCTGTGACTGTGGAGTGAGGAAGAGAAGATTCTTCTGCAGCTCAGATAATGCCTACTGGAGATAAGCGGGATGTCACCCTTTGGATTCACTCTGATGTGCTGCTCTTTGTCCAGATCAAAGCCTTCACAGGGTTTTATTCTGTTGAAATGCTGCTCCAGTGCTGCGAAATGTCATTTTGAAGGTCAGGTTGTCACAGCCTGTTTGGGTCCCCCTCCTTGGGCGGCAGGTAGCACAAAGACCTTTTTTTCCTTTTCTTTTTGCCTCTGTTTCTAAGCTCCAATTGCATCTTGGATTTGGGAAGCACGAGGTTGGAAGAGAGCATTAACAAATATATTTGATGTGGAGAATTAGAAGAGGCAGGATCAGACAACTGAACTGCTGCTTGTGATAATTCCATTTTTCCATTAATATCTATTTATTCTGTGGTGATTTTGACACGTTTTCTGCCAGCTGCATCTTTTCCCAGAGGATTTGGGAACATCTGCCTTTCTAACTTGGGCTTTCCAGTATCCTGGTGCTGTTTTTGGGGTGATGGAGGCACCAGGCTTCACTCTGAAGCTCTGGCCAGTCCATCCCATGTTCAGCAGTGCTGGATTTCCTGCTCCAGATTCACGGAACAAGTGTAGGTCACTTTCCCAAAACTTCTCTTAAAGCCATTTGTCATTAAAAACCCTGCAAGTGTTCCATGGTTTTGGTCAAATTTCCACTTCCCACCTTGGAGCAATTAAAAAGGCTTAGTGATTAAGGGGGGAACTGATGCTTCTCTTTGGTTTTGAGGTTTGGTGGCTTTTTAAGATTATTATTTTAATTGGTTGGTGGACTTTTATTGATTAGGGGCAGAATTTACTTGTCTGAACACTGTTCCCAAAGAGAGAGAAAAAAAAAATCTGAAATATTTTTTAATTTTTTCAAAAATATATTAATTATATATTGAAGAAGCTTTCCTAAGAAAAAGCTCAATTTGCTGAATTTTGGTCAAGACAAACAGACTGAAAAAAACCCCTGAGCAACAACCTGAGCCATTAAAATGACACCACTGACCTGGGACATTTCTGCAGGTGATGTCACTCGCCAGGATTTCCATCCCAGCTGCATCCTGAGGATTTACTAATGTTAAAAATCATCCCAAACTGGTGATGTGTAAAGAGCAAAGGCAAAGTCTGTGACTGTGCACATGGAAAAACCTGAAGGGAGGATTCTGCCAGGATCTGAACTCCCCATGACCTGCTGCCTGTTGGTCACCAGCTTGGCTGAACTCTTCTTGATTGCTGGTGTAGGAACAAAATTTTAATGATTTGATATCTAGAATAAGAAGTCTTGAGTAATATTTTTAATCCTGGTGTGAATGTAAGAATCTATTGCAAAAATACTCCATGTTAAGTGTATTTAATAGAAGTCTTTAAAAGACAAAACTGCAGCGCTGTAAAATTTTTGCCACTCTCAAAATAAATTCTTTACCTGTAGAAGTGGTTGTAACTTATCCCATTTTGGTTGTTCATGGTCAAATGCCGTTGGCTGTGTTATTCAAGCCACACCAAGTGTTTATTATATATATAAATGTATAATAATAACAACCCTCAAAATAAATTCTTTACTGTAGAAGTGGTTGTAACTTATCCCATTTTGGTTGTTCATGATGAAATGTCATTGGCTGTGTTGTTCAAGCCACACCCAGTGTTTATTTCTGATATAAATATATATAATAATAACCCACAGAATCAATTCTTTACCTGTAAAAGTGGTGGTCACTTATCCCATTTTGGTTGTTCATGACAAAATGTCATTGGCTCTGTTGTTCAAACCGCACCAAGCGTTTATTTTATGTATCAATATATGTAATAATAACAACCCTCAAAATAAATTCTTTACCTGTAAAAGTGGTGGTAACTCATCCCATTTTGGTTGTTCACAGTCAGATGTCACTGGCTGTGTTGTTCAAGCCACACCCAGTGTTTATTTCTGATATAAATATATATCTAATATTTGGCTTTTCCTATGTGGAGGTGGGAGCTCTCCTCTTGGGAAGAGCTAAGTGCAGTAAAACCCTCCCCAGAGCAGGGCAGGGGCTGTGTGTGATGATGAGGCTGCCGCAGAGGGGTGCAGCAGTGGAATTTTTCTCTCCATCACTGTCATCTCTGAGCGTGTGGCAGCTGCAGGAACAGCTGTACTCCAGGTCCATTGTCCTTGTGACCACCCCGTGCCTTTCTGCAGCCTATTCATGGCACTCTCAGGGCTTTGGAAGCTGGCTGCTGGAGGAATAAAATAAAAAAAAAAAATCTGAATATTGTAAATGCCACTGGCTCATTAGGCAGTGCTTCCCACAATGATATCTAATTTTTGAGAGTTCACTTGGCAGAAGAAAAGGCGTTTGCAGTGGGACAAGTGTTTCACAGCTTTACAAATGTGAGCAGCGTTTTCCCAGCGAGCACAAAGGGGGAGGAAAGCTCTCCACAGATGGGTTTAATTGCTCCTTCCCCTCCCTGGCCTTGGTTCCTTCCCAGTTCCTGAGCAGAGGCTCAGGAATTTCTGGCCAGAAAAATAATTCCTGGAGTGGAGATCCAGGTGCAGGTGATTCCACAGGAAGCTGGGGAAGGTGGAGAATTTTCTGTGCTGTGTCAGATCCCACAGACAACGTGAGTTAGATCTCTCATTGATCTCTCACCCTGCACTCCTGGAATTGGGGGACTGAAGCTCCACCTTCCTGCTGGTTGCGTTTTTCTGTTTGCTGATTCCTGAAGAGTTTTGTGCCTTGTGGATTTTGAAGTTTTCAGAAGAATTAAAGGAGGAAAAGAAGGTGTTGGAGACCTTTGAAAAGAAAGAACTTTTGAAGGGGAAGAAAGAATTATTTTTTTCCAACCAAAGTTTCACAATCTCAGGAGGCTGAGCCCTGCTTTGCCTCCTTGCTCTTGCTTCAGTGAATTGAAGATATTTAATATATTTCATGTTTTTTTTTCTTTCTTTAGGTTAAGCACCTGCTAAACTTTCTGTAGGGTTTTATTTTGGTCCCACATGTCAAACAAAACTCCGTAGGCACTCCTCCCTTTCCCAAGTTCATCATTCTGCTGCAGTATTTTGGCTGCAGAGCTTGATGAGTGTATTTTGCTTGGCAGTCATAGGAGCCATATGGAGCCCTGCTGAAAGCTGAACAGGCTCGAGACTTGGAGAGAGATTGGAAAAAAAAAATTAAAATCTGACAGCTGCTATTTCTACTTAGAAATTGGAGGGAGTTTCTTACATGGCACTGAACATCAAATTTGCACGGCAGTAGTGAAGGATTAATTGAAATGGAATATATTAAAATTTATATTTCAATATGTGGCAGAGCAATGCATTTCAAATTCCTCTGGTCAAAGGTTGTTTCAGTTCCTTCTGTGGCTCTCACTTCATTTGTTATAACTTCATTTATTATAACTTCATGGTAACCTTCAGTATTTTACTCCAAGCAATGACAGAATTAGTATTTGCTTTATATAATTATGCAATGTGGAGAGTGTTGTCAACAGTGCCTTTCACTTATTATAATAATAAGTTTATTTCCTCTTCCTTTTTTTTTTTTTTTTTTTTTTAAGGTGCTTTTGGCTCAGGAAAAAAAAAAGGAAAAGCTGCTGAATCTCAGAGCCTCTTTACTAACATGTAGCTGCTTTTATGTTTATCTGTTCCACCTCTCTCTTCTCTGGAAATAAAGTTTCTCTGTTCCATGATCAGGCCCAGCCTGAGCTGAGAGCAGACCTCTGATGATGTTTTAAGCATTAAAGAAATTTAAAAAAGGAGCTGTTTGGATTTGAGGGCCAGAAAAAGAAAGTGGTGATGCTGTGGGATTTCCTGTCACTGGTTGTTGGTGTCTCCTGCCCCCTCATTTTCTTTGAATCTTCCTGAAAATTGGGCAGACATGAATGGTAGATGTGAATAATGTATAAAACCAAAAGAAACGGGGAGAATTATGGTTGTATAGTTTTTGCAGCTATGAAAAGACACTAAAAACCCCGTATTTATTTGGGTAAACTCACCCACATTTGTAGGATTTCACACCTCCCACCAGCAGGATTGCTTCTGCTGCATGTTGGTGCTGTTATTTTACACACAGATCAAAACAACAATTGCCACGTGTCCTCTAATGTTAGGGATGTTAAAATGCAGCAGAATATTTTTGGTCTTCTGTAATGATCTAGTGTGTGGAATAATTACAGAGGATTCAGAGTTATGGGCTAGGACTTAATCTTCCAAATTTAGTCTTTCATTTGGAGAACATAAATGAAATATTGGACTTGTGACAGGAGGAAGCAACTCCAGCAAAGCTCTAATCTCTTCTGAAAATACAAAATGTCTGTGTGTTATATCCAATAGAAGTGGAGTGTCTGTGATCCAGCTTAGCTGAGAGCCAAAGGTGAGCACAGGGATGGTCGATTTTGCCACTTCAGAGGGTAATTATTCCTCTGAGGAAAGGGATATGGGACATGGATAGATCAGATATTAAGAAAAATTCTTGAAGGAGCTTATTGAGAGGAGCTGCTTTTAACAGACGTTTGCGGTTTTCATGTTTGGAAATAACTGGAGCTTAAAAAAGAGGGAAGTGTGAGTGTTACCTGTGAGACACCTGTGAAAAGGAGGGAATAAGTGGGAATATTCAGATGCACATGCCAGGGAATAATCCTGCTGATGGAAGAGTGTTTGTGCTGTGTGCATTCACATATAAAAATGAGGTTTGATTTTAAATAACACTCAGCATGGCTGGGCTGTAGGGAGCAGTTTCCTATTTTTCTCTGTGTTGGAATGCTTGTTTTGCCATTTATAGACAAAAGGAATGATGCTCAAGCTCTCTTGTGGACAGCTTGAATGTGACACCTGGAGCATTTAAGAGATAAATCCCCCTTACTTATTTTGTCTCATAAATTTATTTCTTCTGCTCCCTGGAGTTCTCTTCCTCCCTTCTTCATTCTCATCACTAAAAGCTCACCTTCTTTTTTTTTTTTTTTTTTTTTTTTTTTCCTTTTACATTTTCTTTTAATGGAAAGCATGGAGCAAATTCCTAATTTGCACTGTACAATACCATGAAGTTTTCTCTTCTTTTTTCCTATTTCACTGTAATTCGTGTAACTGTTCTCCTTCCCATTCAATATTTTAAAAATGGGCACTTTGAAAGGCACCTTGTTTAAAATTTGCCAGCTCCTCCCCATGTACTGCATGTATTGACCAGAACATTTAAATTATGTATTTTAGCACATTCCAAAGACTCTTTAGAACCCCGACCTGGAATTTTTTGTGTTTCCTGAAACCAGGATGGCCAAGGAAGGTGTCATCCTTCAGCTCCAGAGTCAGGATGAAAGTTCACCTTGCCTTGTTCTGAATCCTTCCTGCTAAAACCCCTGCTCTGAGTGTGCAGTAGAAAATTACCTTTATGAACAAAAGTCCACTGTCAAATGAATGGGTTTTCCCCATTAAACCAGAATTTTCCAACCCAAGGAGCTGAACCATCCCATCGTGGTCCATGGTGTCTTCTGAAAGTGAATTTTAGTTCAACTCTCATCTCATTGCAGTTTCATTTCACCCTTATCTTGAGGATAATAAGGATGATACATGTTAATTATGCACATTAGAGAGCAATGTGTCTTTCTTTAATTAGTTAAGTGATCAGAGGCAGAAATATAAAAATATAGAGTCTATATTTACCAAGCTGCTTTACTTGGAAAAAAAGCCTGAAAACCCCCCACAAGCTGATGCTGAAAGACACCCAACACAAATTAATTTATTTCCAAGACATAATTTTACTTGTAAATCCACTGCTATTGCTTCGTTTTCGGATTTATTTCCTGGCCACTTATTTCTCCTTGATTAAAATATATCCTGATTAATGCTGAACTGGAAGGTTTTGACTGTTCAAGAACTGACATCGCAATGAGTTTTTCAACTTGCAAAATCGCCTGGAGGAGAATCTGCTCCTTCAGATTTGTGTTTTTCCCCCACCATGGTAGCCTGATTAGAATATCCAAACACATCTTCCCTCATGCACAAGCTCTCCTGCTCACTTGGAAAAAAAAAATTAGAATGATTATTCATCAAGGTGCACAAAATAGAAATATCTGTGTGTCATGCCAGAGCATGGGAAATGTGTGTTCTGCTTCTCCCACCGAAGAATTCTGTGGCTCTGGCCCTGCCAAAATCCATGTCCCTCATTTTCCAAGCTCAGCTCTGCCTGGTGAGGCAGACAGGATCACCTGGAGTGCATCAGCTTGGAGCATGTGAGGGGATTAAAACCCCCAAAGCCTCTGGATTTCAGAATTTACTGGCATAGAAAATGCTGATCAGCGGGGAATTCATTTACAGTGGTGTCAAGGAGACAATATTTAGGCTCTTTACTGAAGAAATGTGCAAGTAAATAAATAGAAACTCGATCCAGAATGTAAACCAGGGATCAGTTATACAATTTATGGGGTATCACACAGATTTAACTTGGTGGATTTAATCTCTGCTGCACTGCGTGTCAGGCAGGTCCTAAACAGTGAATAAATGAACAAATGATTTATTTACCAGAAGATGTTTGGGAAAGTTTCTCTTGGCAATCCTGCTGTGTTGTTAAACCAATATGTTCAAATATCTGCAGCCCCTTCCCGTTCTGGGGAAAGGTTTTTAATTCCCCTTCCTGGTTCTCTCTTTAGGAAGAGTCATTATGCCCCTATCACAACAGGAGTGTGAAGACAAAGGAGATTTACAACATTTCCAATTATTGAACTTTACTAGAGAATAAAGCAGGGGGAAATAATTTCCTAATAACTGGCTTTCAACAGTTCTGCATTAAAGCTCAATGAGGTGATCCTTTACCTGAAACCACTCAGTTTTGCTTTAGATCAGAACAATCTTGAGCTGAAACTGGATCCCACCAGCAGTTCTTGCCTCTCCTGATCTTTTTTAGGAGGCATTGGTTTGGGGATTGTTTGGGGAAAGTCATTATTTTTGGGTAAAAGGACATAAATTTATGGAATTATTTGAGCTCTGATAGAAAACGTCAAAGCTGATGAGAATCTGCACCTTTATATTTAAGGGATGTTTAAATCTGTTTGTCTGAGAGAAAGGCTCTTGCCTTTCTTAAGGAAAATTCATTTTCTTAAGGAAACTTCATTTTTCTTAAGGAAATTCACTAATTTCCACCATGGGAGGTGGGACTTGTTTGAACCCATCTGGGCAGTGAATATTTGGTTCAGAGCTGAACCCATTCCAGCAGAGTCTGCACTGGGCCCACAATATCACACAGAACTCACTGTTTATTTTAATTATCAGATATTCAGCTCATCTATGTCATATTAAAAAAGTTCTTTGAATGTCTTGTGGCATCTTGAAGGAGGCAATCACAAACCAGTCTGTGATTCTCAAGCGCCAAGTTTATCTTCCAGCCTCTCCTAAAATGTGTTGTCACTTTGACAGAGCCCTGAGATGCTCCTGCCCTTTGTAGGGTTAATGGGCTCTGTTTGGATGTGAATAAAGTTAATAATTAGCGAGGATATTTACACAGATGTAAGCACTGCACAAAGGATGGCTTGAATTTTTGAATACTCACATGGGGCGAGGGAGAAAAACCAAGAAAATGACAAATATTTTGGTCTTTATGCTTGCTGGAACAATGTGATCATTGAGAAAGGAATCAGTTCCTCACTATTCCTGTCCTGCTCACGGGGCAGAGCTGATGCAAACTGCATCCCCTCAGCAGCACCCCCAGAAGGAGAGTTCTTGAAGATGGAATTTCTAGGAGTTCATGTCAGAGCCTGAAGTTCTTGGAAGATTGTTTTCCCTCGTGGCAAAGCTTTTGGGAGTGATTCATCAGATCAAGGTATTTTCTGAATCCGTGAAGGCAGGTGCAGCTGGAGGCAAAGTCACTTTGCTGTGTATTTACAGGTCTCCTGTTACAAATGTGCCCTGGGTTTGTGCTTACCCACCCTCACCTTTGCAACAGAAAAATCCCAGCCCTCCCGCTGCCCTGAGTGCAATTTGGGGATGATAACAATTCAGAGGGCTCAGAATCTTGATAGGATCAGTTCTGATCTCGTCCTGACACGAGAGCCCCGTGATGGATGGCTCAAGGAGCAGCCAGAAAATGGCTTGTCCAGTGCTGTTAACGTGAGCCATCTCCTCGCTGATCCTCCAACCCCTGACAAGAGTGGTGGGTTTGAAACACACCCTGGCTGGCCCTGCAGCAGTGTCCTGGCTGGGTGCCTTTTTGGTGGGTTTGTTTGTGCAGCTTCCGAGCAGGCTGTGCAATGTGACACATCCCATTAGCCTGAGCCCCGCACGCAACGGGCGCAGCGGAGCTGCTGCAGTGATGGTAATCACTTGGGAAGGTGTAGGGCACTGATGGGAAAACCACTCTAGGGAAATGTTGTGAGCTCAGGGCTCTGCTGTGTGCTCCAGACAAAATTCTGAGCTCATGGCTTTGGTGCTGCCTTGTCTGGGAGAAGTAGAAGTGGTCGCAGGACTGCCCAAGTCTGGAAACGCTTTTATCCCAAAGGGTTGATTTCAAGGTCTGGAGAAAAGGGCTGCAGCATTTAACTGGGGCTTAAATCAGCTTAGCTTTAGCTGTGATTTGTGATTCCTGAATAGGACAGCAGGAGCTCCCCAGTGATCTAAATACTGGCGTGAGAAACCAGCACAAGGAAGGAGGAAGGGGTTTTCCTTTGTAGGAAGATTCAACTCCAGTTTCTGTCCTGCTCCCCCAATAAAATATGCCAACATGATCCCAAGAGGCACCACTGAAACTCAACAAATTGGGGTTTTTTTGTACTTGGTAGTACAGAGGAAAAATAATCCCAGATTAAGGTGTAGACGAGGGGAACAAGATGCCTTATCAGCAGCTGTCCTGAGGAGTGATAAGGGAGGTGTGCCTTTCTTCAGCTGAATTCCTGATGAGGAATTCTGGGGCTGCCAGCCCTGCTCGAGGGCACTGGGATGTGCAGGTTCTGCTCTGTGACAGAGGCTGGCATGGGGACATCCCTGTCACAATCAGCAGAGGGATGCAGGAAACCAGACCCTGCTCCCGAAGAGAAGAAGAAGCAGTGCCTGTAGGATGTGCTGTTTGCCATGTAGAGCATCCAAAGCCTCTGGGATGCATCACCTTCCACCTGTTGCACTCAGATTCTTTCCTGACATTCTCTGGGGTCTGTGTGGCCTCTCCTTTTCCCCTAACAAATTCTCTGTGGTTCTGGGTAAGGTGAAAAATGTGCCTTGATGGACCTGCAGAGAGGCTGTTTGGATTCTTTTCCTCTCGTAAAAAACAAATAGAGGACAAACTGATTTAGGAATTGTGGGCCTTCTGTGGAAGAGATATGATTTTGGTTCTTTCAGTGGGATCAGTGGAGTGGTTTAGTGTCTGAGGGACACAGGCCATGAACTGGTGATATTAATTTTATCCATGTGCATGTTTCAGGTTTATTCTCTGCTAACCAGGTCCTTCCTATGGTTTGGCAATGCAGATGTGTTGTAGGGCTCAGGAGAGCCACATGGGACAGGAGCCTGAGTGTTCTGGGTCGTAGGGAAACATTTTGGCCACATCTCCCCTTCTCAGGTGCTGGGGCACAACTTAAACCCCTGCAGTGCCTCATGTTCCAAGCACTTCCCATTGCAAAGCTGGGTCATTGCCCTGTGGCAGAAAAAAACCTCAGTTAACAGTATATCTCAGTAAAAATCCCCCTTCCCTGCCCCCTTTCCCCAAACCCCCAACTTCTACAACAGAACCAGGACTTTTGTGGGTTTAAACACCTGAGGCTCTCCTTTCACTGCTCCCTTAGGCAAGGGAGAGATGGGCAGTGTCCCTTTCCTCTGCTATAAAACAACAGTGTGAAAAGCAGGACATCAAACATGCAACCTGGAAACAATTGGACCCCTCAATTATTTTAGCTCTCGATTGAAATTGAGTGGCTGCAAGCTGCAGTTGGTTATTTTTAGATTGCTTTGATGGTTTGATGATTTAAAGTCCCATCACTGCCTCCAGTATTTATCCCAGCAATCTATTTTAAATTTGATCAGAGACTGTACAATCCTCCAGAGTTTGTTCTTGTGTTATTTAGGAATTGGCTGGCGAGGCAAGAGGCTGCCCAGATTTCAGTGTTCAGCTCCAGTGTGTGCAATGCAAAGAGGAATTGTGGATAAATCCCTCCCTGATTCCTCACTTTCACCTGTTGGAATATTCAGGGGATACCTGTGAGGGCAGAAAACCTTCAGTAAAAGTGCTACAGCTGCTTTGGCTACAGGCAGAATCTAAAGCTGAAGGAAGATGGAATGAATGGGGAAAGGTAGGGAAGGAAAATCCATCAGAGCTTGGGAGAACTCCTGAAGTTATAAAAAGGAGTGCCAGACCTTCATGGTGGTGTCAGGGCTCCTCTCTGTGATGTTCTGAGAAGAGCAGCAGAGATTTATAAACCTTGATATTCAGATGAACAGATAAAAAACAGCTTAGCAGTTTCCAGCTCTCATTGTTAATGGCTTGAGAATCAACCCTTAGATTCTTCTTACAATTATAAAAGTATAAATTTATAACTTCCCAAGTTAAAGGAGAGGACTTTTGCCTACTCTTTGCTGGGGAAGAGGCACATGGGGCTCTTTGTCCTGAGTGGATGAGAAATTGCAGTTCCAGGCATTCATTGCAGTTCACTGTAAATAAATTCAGAACCACTTGGTTCGTTTCTCTCAAGTTCTCTGTTTCTTAATTCATGAAGGATAAGCTAAAAACATTGTGGGGACCAACTGAGTTTCAGGGCTGACTTTGACTTAATAAATTTAATTTTATAAAAGAGAAAACAGGGAAGTCTTGTTGCTGGTGGGAGTTTTGGGTTCTTATTTGCCCAAAGATCCAGGCTGCCATGAGTGGAGTTTATTATTGATGGGGAATCAGTGCACAGAACTTGTTTTTACACAAGCCAATGTGAAATAATTTTTCAATTCATTATTAAATTAATTATAATTCATTATCAGGATTCATTATTAAATTTTTACTGTGTAGGTATGAAACCTATGTAGGGCTGTCCTAATTGTGAACTCCACCAACAGATTGTCTTTGGTTTGTTTTTTTGTTGGGTTTTTTGTTGGGGGTTTGGAACTTGATGATCTTTGAGGTTGCTTCTGTTCCATTCTGTGACTCCATGAAAATCCCACAAAATCATTTACTCTCACAGTGTTCCTGCTAGAAATAACCATCAAGTTTATGACACTTTTCCTGTTGCAAGACCCTCACGGACAGCTCCTTTTCTCCAAAGCTGCTATCCTGAGGTCAACCTTTCCAATCTGGCAGAGTCAAGCTACCACTACTCCAAAATTGCCATTTTTGTCGTTAATACCTGCTGAAGCTCTGTTCCAGCTGGGGAGCAGCTGCTCACATTCTTCCCTTTGTATATTTTATGGCCACTACAGGGTCGACTCCTGCCACGTGCCTGGCTGGGGACAGATTCTTATTTCACTGCTTTGGAATAGCTGAAAAATGTACAAGGGAAGATTTGTGCTGGGCCAGTGAGAAAATCCAGGAAATAAATATTTAAGGAAGCATTTATCAGATGAGTTTAATGCTGGATTTTACATAGGCTGAAAAACTAGGAAAATATCCAAGGCCAGAAGGGGTTGTTTATGTTCCAAGTGCAAGTTCAGGTATGCTAATGTCTGTATGAGCAGTGGGATTTGGTAAAAAAGGATAGAAGAGCTTTTTGGCTGCAGAAATTTAGTATTAGAGAGGGCCAATGGCTCCGGCTTAATTTTTAATGTTCAGGGAACTAAGAATTGCCTTTTTTTTTTTTTAATTCTGAGTGAGAGCAGGTTGGTGGGAAGAGGACAGATTTTCAGGTTTTAATGCACTAAAGGATATTCAGAAGCAAGTTGGGGTTTGACTGAGAAAGCCCAGTTGTGGAAAACATTTTCCCTTCATTTTCCCTTCCATTCCTTGTTATGTGAAATCTGTTCAGCAGCACCCAGGAATTTCTTGAGCCTAATGACAAGAACAATCTTTTTGGGTGGGTGCCTCAAGGAGAATTTTTTTTCCAGCTTCATCAAGCACTTTCCACATTCTAAGGTCTGCAATAAAGAATGAAGTGTGGCCTTCTGTTTTCTTTTTCACACTATGTGAGAAGCTGATGTTGAATGAAATAAGTTCTTTCCTATTAAAGAGAGAAAAGACAAAATTTAATGTAATTTATTTGTTTAATTGGAACATATATTTGATATACAGCATTTAAACTTTTTGTCTCATTAGGCAACTTAGTTTGGATTTTATATCTGAAAGGTTTTTCAGTTTTGCTGTTTGTTGAAGGAAACAGACTGTGACATCCTCTGGAAAGAAAAGAAAAATGTTGGTGCTCTGCAACTTAATAAATATAAAGGGTAAAAATATATAGGATATGAAAAGGGTAAAAATACAGAATAAGAAAAAGGTGAAAATACAGAATAAGAAAAAGGTGAAAATATAGGATATGAGAGCTGAATGCTACATGAGGAAAGCAAAGAATGGCCGTGCTGCCTAAGGGAGAGAACAGCTCCTTGCCCACCTCATCCTGTCCCAACAGAGCTCTGATATCTGCCCTGCAAAGCTGATTGAGTCATGGCCTCGTTATTTCCCTCCCACCTCCCCTTCTCTCTGTGAGGCCAGAATTTCAGAATTTCGGCAGATTATTGCTTTAATTACCCGGCACATTGAGAGTTTTCCAGGAGGCAAACGAGCTCCTTGCCCACGGTGCCGTGGGGGAATGGGGCTGGGGGGTTTTGTTTGCTGCCAGATCAGATGATGCCCCTGCAGATCGCTGATGCTGAGGTCATGGTTTGGGTGACATCAGGAGACTGTTGCTAAGCAACAGGCAGCAACTTGCAGCCCACTTTTGGTTCCTCTTGATTTTGTGTTTTGGATCTGTCCTGAGGCGTTCGTCTTCCAGACCTGGGAATGAGGCTTTGGTCTGGGGTGGGTT
This sequence comes from Sylvia atricapilla, assembly GCF_009819655.1. Classification (NCBI taxonomy): domain Eukaryota; kingdom Metazoa; phylum Chordata; class Aves; order Passeriformes; family Sylviidae; genus Sylvia; species Sylvia atricapilla. The sequence continues at coordinate 18,210,240 of NC_089150.1, read as the reverse complement.
TCTCACGTGCAGGAATTGTCCAGTTCATCAGGTCCAGCCTTTTGGGATGGGGTGGACTTGAGCAAAGCTTTGTGGGCTGAGATAGCAGCACAGACTGTGGGCAAAGAAGCAAAATACAGCGCTGTGGAAAGAGAAAATGGAGAAATAAAGTGATACGGAGGAATAGAGAAACTCACTGAATCCTCTCTTGGGTAACATCCCAGCTGGTCCCACAGACACCTCTTTTAAAAACACATATTTATTTAAAGCTGCATAGTATTTGCCCTCCTCCACACAGAGCAGGCTAAAAATGTGCTCTGAATTGTGCCACGCGTAAGTGGAAAATGAGATTCATGACTACGTGCCCTACATTTTGCATTCAGCTTTGTTTTGAATTGTATATTCTCTCCATTATTAGTCCTTTCTGTTTAATTCCACATGAACGTTCGGCAGCAGTTCGTAAATGTTAATTAAACTTTACTATTCACCAGTGGGGAATTATCCTTGTTTGGTAAGGAAGGGAGCACGAGGTGGAAATGGATGAACATAACCAGTGTAGGTGGGGGACCAATGGGCAGAATGGTGTTTTCCTGGGGTTTTTGGGGGTTTGAATTAGCACTGCCAAGGCCGGGAGAATGCCAGGGATCTCTTCCCTCAGTGTCTGAGGTCTGTGTGACCACGGTCATGTGAAGCTGATCCCTGCAGAACAACCAGCTGAGGTCAAGCTGCCTTTCCCAGCCAAAGCCCCAAATTGCTAATTAACTTTCCCTGCCTTGATGTGCTAATTTCAAGCACGTGGAGTGAGGGTTGTGGAGCCCTGATAAACAGGACAAGCAGCAATTTTTTCTCTCCAGATACCAATCTAATGAGGCAGGAGGGGACTGTTAGCTCTGGAGGGTGTACAGGGACAGGCAGCAGCAGCACGGTTGGCTATTTGTTATGTCCTCACAACACCCAGAACTGGTGAGCAGCCACCCCTAAACCTTCCAAACCCCACCTGCCTCCTCCAGCTCAGCCCCTGGAGCCTGCAGCCCCTCTTGTTACACCCTCAGGAGCAATGCCAGTTGAATTTTTGATGTGCAAACACCTCAAAATTCAGGGTTTTGGGAGAAGTGTCCACGTTGAATGCTGCTGGTTTGGATTTTCTCTGGCACTGGAGCCCTGCCTTGAGGCAGATCGTCCCCGTTATAAAGGTGAATCTTTGTACAGCAGCACTCTGCAGGTATTTCTGGTACCAACAAACATTCCTTTTTGGGAATTTGCTTTTTTGCTGTCACTTGGAGTCAAGAAAATCCATCCATGTTCTTTATACTCACTGTGGTTTTGTCTTGGTTTGGAAAGACAGATGTCTGCCAGGGAAAGCCAGAGCTTCCCTTGGAGTGGAGAATGTAAACCCCCTCCCTCTGAATTATTATAATTTTGAAATTAAGGGGCTTTCAGGCAGAGATATGGAAATAGGAATAACATTTTTTTACTAGGAATATTAAAAATAAAAACTTAGCAGTATGGAAAAAAAAAAGCAAATAAATCCAAAGCAAACAAACAAAACTTGTAAAAAACTCTGACAGAGTTAGAACACAACCTGACCCCCCATTGGTCAGGGTGTTGGTGTCAGTCCCATTCAGTCCTCCTGCAGTGACAGATGTGGTTCTGTTGGAGCTGAGATGATCCTGTAGAAGGCTGTAGTTCTCTGAAGCCCAGTGGTGGTGAGATGGGTCTGCTCTCCCTCTGGGAATCCAGTGCAGACAGGCTGTGCTGGTGCTCTGAATCCCAGGTTTGATCCAGGTAGGAATGTTTGGCTCCTCCCCTGGGTGGAGCCTCTCCCAGTGGGATGATGGAATTGTCTCAGCCCTGCAGTGAGCCTGGATGGCCCATGAACAGCAGATATCCCCGGGAGGGAGGATGGGTCCTGGAAGGGATAAAGAACACTGCCCCACCTGGTTTGAACAGCTGTCCATTAACAGAAGATCCCCCTGGAGTTATGAGGGATGGGTCATAGAAGAGAAAAACATCTCCCTGAACTCTTTCAATGGATGGTGATAGAATACATAATTTTGGTTACTTCTTGCATTACAACCCAAGACAGGTTTCCTTCTCTTTATTCCACTGAGGGCACTGAACCAGTGCTGCTGCATCACTCCACAGCTCGTTCAGCTACAGATCATTAAAATTGACTCTTTGGGTAACTATTGGTTTCACTTTTTTTCCCAAGGAACGTGCTGCAGTCACACATCTTCCTTATCAAAGCCAACCAGGGTTCATCAGCCAGCCAGAATGTAATATTTGGTTCCCAGGTTACAACAAATCCTTCTGGGGTGGTGTTCAAATCTAGCAGGGCAATATAATCCTCTTTTTTAGCCTTCTGAGTATCTCTTTTTCTCACAAGGTTTCTCATTGTTCCATTCCATTTTTGTTTCAAGCAGATGGTTTGCTCCTTTCATATATTCTGCATTCTTAGTTAAATTCTAATTATTGTCTCTCTCCCCAAATGCCTCATACTTTGAGTGCTGACAAGCATACATTTGTTTTATCCCAGGAGTGATTTTAATTCTGTTTCTTCACAGCCAGTTTAAAGTTCAGTCTGTACAATTAATAAGAGATGTTGTACAGAGAATAAAGCTGTGTCTGGACTTCCTAAAGTCACTAATGTGTGTATTTGCAAAAATAACTGGAAAATCACAGCACCTCTGCTGCTAAAGGTATCAGGATTTTGTTACTAAAGTAAGGGCTAGATTAAAAAAAAAATTATAAACCCCAAGGCCTTGGAAGCTGATGGGGAGAGTTTCAGAAGTTCAGTGCTCAAGTGTGGCTGGATTTTCTGAAATTCTGGCTCCTCACATCATGTGCCTAATTAGGAGACTGGAGGCTTTTGGAAAAAGAAGGCCACAAAGTTCAGTCTCCTCCAGAAAGCAGCAAAAAGAGCTGGATTAGGATGCTGTGAGGAGACCTGCAGGCCTCAATTAAACAGACTAAAAAGCCACGTGTGTGTCTTGAAGGGCTGTACAGAGGGAGCGAGGTCAGGCTGGAGCACCAAGGGAGAAAAAAGGCTCCTGAAAGGGAGACTGCAGGAAATGCTCTCCGAGGGCTTGAACCTAATACAGGACTAAAGGAAGAAAATGAGGGAATGTCTAGGCATGATTTGCAGCAAGTGGATGAGGAACAGACTGACACTGTGTTGATAAATGGAGTTGTTTCGCGAGGCTGTCCTGAAATACTTCTGGCTTTAGCTCCCAACAGAAAAGGCAACAAAGGAGTTAAAAGGAAAAACTAATTTTCACAGATTTAATCAAATCTAAATTTTGCTAAGTATGCTCCACCATTTTCCAAGATAGAGGTGAAACAGTGAAGAAAAAAGTTATTTTTCTTCTCGTGCTGGAGTGCTGAACATGCAATCCTCAGGGGAACTGAGACCCAGAGGAAAGGATAGTCCCAGGGAGCCAACAGTTCTGGGAGCCTAAAGCTGTGTGTGGTGCTAATTTGTCCATGCAAAGCTTTTGGACATCACCTTACTGGAGACCTGAAAATACTGAAATACATTTACTGATTTCAGAGCAAGAGCACGGAAATGTCAATATCCAGTGTTGTCAGTCATCACTGACATGGTTTGGTGGCGCTGATCCTCACATGGGCTTTGTGTCCTTGCAGAGGAGCCAAAGCCCAAATCTCTGAGATTCCCTTGGAGTGTGAGAACCTCGAGGGTTTGTCTACATATTCTGATGGTTTTGCTTACTTATTTGCTTTTTTTTTTAATCTGTAGCTTAAAAGCTCTTCCTGAATTAATTTTATGTTAATTTGAAAATTATGTACTTAAACCAAGTTATGATCCAGGCTTCCTATGAAGTATATACTCATATAAGAATGGTGAATTTCCAGGTGAAAATAAATGATAAATTAATAATTTAATTGAGTAAATAAATTCCCCCTATTGGGGAAGGGGAATTTAATGCAGTGAGGCAGCTGTAAAATAATCATTGCATGGTGCTCATTTGGTCTCACAAATCATTGGGTACCATTTAATTCTTTGGCTATTTTTTGAAAAAAAATAATCTAAAATATCTTCTAATATATATAATATTAAAAAAGGTACTGTTTTTTGTCAAATGGGTAATTATGACCAGGTGATATTTTGTGGCCTCTTGCCATTTTAATTTGTGAAAACACAGGAGTTTATGCCATGAAAAATGGCAAAATCTGGGAGCTGGTGGCAGATGGCACTGGGAAGAAAAGGGGCAGTGAGGTGAAACTGAGGGACCCAAACACCTTGGGAGTCAGTGCAGAATATTTGTAGAGCATTTCCCCCTCCTCTTTTTTCTTTTTTTTTTTTTTTTTTTTTTTCCCTTTTATGTCTTTTTGAGAAGCACATTCCATTTGGAATGGCAGGAGGAGCCTTGCCATGAGCCCAGCAGACATTAACAATGCACCAGGTGCATTCCCTCACCTTGGCAATGACACAGGATGTTGGAGGTAAATAAATTCCACATTCTCCTGACCCAGCTGAGGAATGGATGTTCTAACACAAGCTAAAACAATATACAGTGAGCAGCAGTATTATTTTATGCTGAAAAATCATAGTCCTAACCATTTGTGGGGGAAAAATAATAATTTCAGAGCTCCAAAGACTCACCTGTAGCAGCACTTTACAAGATAAAGCAACACAGGGGGACAATCAATCAGCAGGACCAATTAAGTCAGGAATAAAGCATGGAATTAGCTGAGTGTGGTCATTGAAAATCTGCCCTGTAAGGGCAGAAGGCTGGACTTTGCTGTTCCCTGAGAGCAGCTCCCGTGGATTTCCACCTTAATAAACCCAGAAGTCACCACAGATACAGGCAGACATCGAAATGCCTTGGAAAGTAATTGCTGCAGGAAAAATTCCAATAGTACAGGAAATAAATGTATTGTATATGCCAGGACTTGACAGAGTCCAAAGCCACCCAGAGAAGAGATGGAAATAACCTGAGACATGTCTGGGATGATGTGGAATTTGGGAGAACATGTCAAAGGAGCTGATTGAAGGGATCTATTAAATAACGCTGATGGAAGAAAAAACCCACTGGGTTTGTAGAGCATGGACAGCAGCCCTGGAGGAATTCCCAAAGGAATTGGCTTAAATGAGGAGATTTTAAAAAATCTTTTTCTGCCTTTATAAGTATTTTTAGAGGAGAAATTGTCTTTGCTGGTTTTTGAGAAACTGTCTGGGGTTTCATTTTTGTTTGGAGACCTAGGAGAGACCAGTGAACAACCCCAGCCCTCACTGAGCAGCTGCACCACAAGCACTCCCAATTCTGCATTTTAGTAGAAAAATAAGGATTTTTTAAAATTAGGAGTTAATTTTTTGGCTGTTATGAGTTTCATCCTTAACTTTAAAAAGTTCTTTTCTTCCAGTCTTAAAGAAGGCTTTACATGTACAAAACGAGCATTTTTCTTTATCCTGACTCTGTTGGGCTAAACCTGAACAAAACCACATTTTCTTCTCCCTAAACCCCTTGCTTCCCTTAAATCTACATCGATTAAACAACATTATTGTGTCAGCTTTATGAGCTTTTTACAGAAGGGAATCACATATTGCCAGTGTGGTTTTGAGGAGTTGTTGTGTATAAACCAAACCAAATTGTTATTTATTTAACTGCTGATGAGCTTTGCACTTTACTTTTCCTGCATCAAGGAAAACTTATTGACTGAGAAGGAGTTTGAGTTCTTTAAATTTACCTAAACTGCCAACTCTGGCAGCAGCTAATAACTCAAAGCTGCTGTAAATCAGTTATTTTTAGGCTTTATTGATTTATACCTGTAAGCAAGCATTCAGTTATTCGAGTTATTTCCCCAAACTGATTTCCAAGATTTCAATATATTTTACTGGTTTGTTTTGTCAGTTCAATTCCTTAAAACTTTGGAATGAATGAACCTATACTTACCTGGGAGCATGCTTTGGTTTTATTGGTGTGTCTCTTTGTTTGTGGAGAGGAAAAGAGAGAGAAACCAATTCAGATATAATTAGGGAAATTCGTTTGACTGGTGACCAGAACAAAATGGATCCAGTTTTGTTTTCAACCACTTCGTTAGAATTTCTTCTCTCTGTCATTCAACAGTGGGTTCCCACTTTCTCTTCTCAGTGTTCACACCACGAGGTGATAAAAAGATGACAAGCAAGAAGTTGTGAGCTGGAAATAAAGGTCACTCAGGCAAGTGAAATCAAACATGGGCTGCCAAAACCCTCATCTAGGCATTGAGGAAAGAGCAGGTTAATGAGGTCATTAATGGCTTCCTCATTAATGAGGAAACCTAGAGGAAGAACAGTTCTGATACTGCAAATATCTCCCACAGTTTCAATTACCTTCCCCAGTTCCAGTCAGTGCCGCTGGGTGTAAATGAGGATTCTCAGGGCTCTGGGGCTGTTTGAGGCTGAGGTTGGGTCCAAAGCTGGGGATGCTCCAGTGCAGAATTAGAAGTCACTGAGTGAAGGCTGAGTGACCTCTCCAGAAGGATGAGAGGCAATGGAAGGTGAGGGGTTGGTCCTTGGTGCAAACTGTGAGTATTCCCATGGCCCTAAAAGGACCCTGCCTGTTTGCCCCCAGTCCTGCTGCCAGGAAAAGCCCTGCTCCAAGCAGCTGCTTGTGCTGGATCCCAAATATTTAATGTATCACGGGATATGAATCAACCAAAAAAACATTTCTATATCATGGGATATGAATAAACCAAAGCTGTTCAGAGAGTCTGGCCTGTGAGAGAACAATTCTCTGTGGCATCAGAGGAAAACTGCAGGATCCTGGTCAGTGTGAGCTCTCCTCTCAGCAGGGAGAAATCAGGGCTGGTAATGCCCGAACCCTTCTATCAACGTGGAGTGGATTTAATTGTTAAAGTTATTAAAATTCTGAAAGCCTCTCTCTCCTGGGGAAGGAGGTGCAGCCTTGCAGTGCTGGGTGTTACAGAGCTGATACCTGCACTCGGGGTTGCCCAGGTGGGAAATCCTGCTGGCTGCAAAGGGATCTGATCCTGGGGGAAGATCCCAACCCCATCTCTGCAAAGGGAACTGAGCAGACCCGTCTGGAGAAATAAACTTTTTGCAGATTCTTGTTTGATGCTCCTTCTTCAGCATGGCTAAAATCACTTTTTCAGGATCTGACCGGGAGGATGCTCCCGTAGAAACCCTCTAAAAATCTGAATTATCTGCAGGGAGTTGCTTTGTACCCTCTGCAAAAAAGTGACATAAATCCTGTCCTCCCTTCCCTAAATTAAGAAAAGCATAGAAGATGGTGAAATTTATCATTTCCACCTCCTCAGTGCAGCCTATGTTCTCTCAGCACACACTTGGGGACTCGCTGGAGTGGAGAAGGAGTTGGCTGATGTAAATCTGTCAGCAGGACTTTCCCCTGCTCCCACAGCTTTAGGATCAGTGCAGGAAGGAGCTGGATGTCCTTTTTGGGCACTGCCACAGAGCCCTCTCCCCTGCCAGCCCCACCAGCTTGGGGAAGCAACTGAAAGAATGAAATAAAGCCCGAACATCTGATCTGGCATTGCCCTGCCCTAGAAATTTATCACCATGATGGTTTTATTCACTGGCTCAGAAAGAAATCCACTGGTAAAATCACTTTAAATTTTTTTATCTTTAATTTTTTAATTTTTTTTTTGAGAGGAACTGCCCAGTTAGCAGCATTGTGCAGCAGTGCTGTCTTTGTAGCTGGACCAAGGCACGCACAGCAGTGCCATGTAGCTCCAGGTTGTTTTCTGAGGTCACAGAGGAAGGACATGGATCTATTTGAAGATGAGAATTTAACACTTTCCCAGCGCCTCTGGAAGAATTAAACCAGCCCTCCAAAGGGGCAGGTTGGGATTATATTTAAGACGTGTTAATCATCAGTGAATATTATGCTCTGAGATGTAAAGGCTGCTCTTACACAGAGGAAGTTTGGGAAAATGAAGTGATTTATGAGGAATAACGTTTGCATTAGCAGTTTGATGTTATAACTCAAGCAATCCATCAGATTTTACTTTGGTCCATTTATTTTGTACTTGCCTTGCCCAAGGCCTTGTTTCTCATTGCAATAAAAGGTCAACTCCCAGCACTGAGCTAAGCAAGAGCAGTGCAGAAGAGAGTTCAAAGACAAGGTAACACACAAACCAGAAGAATCCAGACAAGAGTTGATATTTAAAATACACCCATTTGAAATCGAAATACAGATAAAATCAATACTTAGGAATAAATCTGTCCTGGCTTTTCAAATCATCTGCCTACAAGCTTGCATTTGGTGTGTCATTTTGGGGACAGCAGCGGGTTTGAAAGGCACGTGTACACATCAGTGTCAGGTGCCACAGCTTCTCCTGAAAACCTCAGAGGCTGCAAGAATCCTCTGTGAGCCCAAAATCCTTCCTGAAACCCGAGCTGGGCGTCAGCCTTTCACAGCGTCCTCTACCCAGGGCCATTGCAATTATCTGCACTGCTTCAAATGAAACCAAGGAGACTGGAAAAAGCAGAGTCTGTGTGCACTGGGAGATCATAGCGCAATCCCAGTGTTTGCGGTGAAGATGCTGATCAGGATTAGGATTAGCAGGTAAAACTGAGTCTGAATGGAAGAAAAATTCAAATAAGGCTTAAGAGGAAGGGAATGTAGAGGGAGAGGTTGATAGTGTGTTTTGTTTTTCACTGCTGGTGCTCTGGAGCCTTGTGTGGCCACCAGAGCAGCTGTGGCTGTAGTTTCTGGACATGGGCAGACACGAGGGAGGAAGGTTGTGTCACATTTGCTTGATTTGCAAGAGATTTTGTGCCAAATTGAATCAGAGCTTCAGCACAGCAGCGAGAGCTCATTTTCACCTGTTGGTGCAGCTGCCATCTTCCCCCTAAATGTCATGCAGAGCAGCAGAGGCAGGTTTTGTTTGTTTCTGGGTTATTTTTTCCTCCTGCAGTGGCTGGATGGGTGCCCATGCCAGAGCAGGGCAGAACAAAGAAGTCAGGAGGAATGAAGTGTTGCCAAGTCTGGTTTTCTGGAGCTGCTGCTCCTGTTTGCTGAGTGCCCAGCCCTTGCTGTCCCAGAGTGTCCCCTCAAAGTGGCACATGCCACTTTCTTCACGTCTCCTTGGGCTGGTGGGAAACTGCACTGCCCTTCTCTGGCAGCCTTGAAGGGTTCAAACCAGGGCATATTTAGACATCAAAAGGAAAAAAAAAAATGCTGCCTGTGGATTTTAGCTCCCTGGAGAATGGCTCTCCTCAGCACCCTGCCTCCCTTCCACAGTGCCACCGTGGCTTTAGATCTGCTTTTCAACTCTAAATTCATCAACTGCTTGGGCCTGACAATGTGTGGTGCACATTTCACAACAGAAATCTATGAATTAAGTTGCAAATTAATGCATATTGACACACGAGTGCTTTGTTTTGCATTAGCCAATTCTTGGTTTCCGGTTGCTGTCTAAATATTAAATACGTATTTATCTAAATATAAACCCCACAACTTGTTGGCTTTATTATTTAATCCATTATACACATAAAATCCTCATCTGAGAGACTCAGAGGAAGAAACTGCAATTAGCTGATCCATGAATGGGGATAAGCTGAGAAAAAAGGGGTGTGGAGCTCACAGGAGAACATGGGAAGTGGCAAAAGAGGCATTCATGGCATTTATTGGCAAATGAAAATAATTACCAATAAAAAAACCTTGGTGGATATTTCTGTGCATGAAAGGGCTGGGTTGGATTTCCATTCTACACTTCTCTGATTTGCACATTAAGACATAATTGCTGCTCATGATCAGTCACGTTTTGTTAAATTTTGGATGAATAACGGTACTAAAACCCTGCTGATTTCACCCACTTTGGAGCATTTCAAGTTGATCAAGTTTGGAAAGCAACATCCCAGCAATACAACCAGGTGTGTGCAGAGAGGGTTTTCATTGACCGCGGCGGTGCCTGTGTCGCAAATTCCGGCCAGCCCTGGCACACCACAGCAACACAGTGGTCTTGGCTTGGCAGGAGTGAAGCGTGGCTGTGGCAGGAGGAACGAAAGGAGGGACTCTCGAGGGGTAGAGCCAAGAGTTTATTGAAGGCATGGACGTGGAGTCCTCACCTTGGGGCACCAGCCTCAGAGAGACCGAGAGATTCTCTGTGCAGCAACATTTAACAGGGGGTGTCACACAGGGGAGGGTTCAACCAGGGGCCAATGGGGAACAGTAAGGGTGTGGCTCTGAACATAAAAGACAGGTGAAACAACCACACAGAGGACAATGGGAGGGGGAAGCCTGGATCCTGTCCAATCACTCGACGCCTTCCCTGGAACTTTCTGGATGCAGGGAGAGGCCCCAGAGTGACAGACAGGAGCAGGAGGTTCTATAACCAATATATAACCGAGACTGGGGAAAACCACATAGGGAGGAAAGTGGGGGGTTACACAGAACCAACCATTACAGAAAACCATATTAAACAAATCATGAACATTAAACATAAATAAACACGCCACCACAACTGACCAGCTGAACAACTCAGTATTGTTCTTCAATATACCAACTTGTGTATTTGCACAATATTTAGGCTAGGAATTAGTTATCTAAATATTTTGCAGGTCAAATACATTTTGTGAAAACCAAAAAAAAAGTGCAATGATAAACAAAACCAGTGTCAATACCCAACCATCAACCCAACCATCAAAGGTAATATTTCTCTTGTCTTAACTCCACATCCTGCCAAAATAAAACTCACCTAAAATATATATATAAAAAACCAAGCTACAGCAATTAGTAAAATGTCTATTTCATATAAAAAGAATTGTAAAATTATAATAATAAAACATAATAAATAGATTATACAAATAGTTTATTTACTATAATTATATCAATTGATTTATTATAATAAATTATATTAAATCAAAATATGATGCAAATAATATGTAATAAAAGTTGAAATTAAAAAATTATGCTGCCCTTAGAGTGCTGTACTTTATATTAATAACTGAAAACAAATATTAATACCAAACCAATATTTTGAGCACTACTGAACAGCACTGTCCCCCTGACAAATTTGATTTCAGAGCATAGTTCAGACAGATATTAATATTTTGTTATGCTGATAAGGGTGACAGTTTTAAGAAAACACTTTCACCCTTTCAAAAATCTGCTTTTTGTGTAATTCTCAGCTCTCCCAGCCTAAAGCCACTAATCCTCTAATCGCCTTAAATTAGCTCTGAAGGTCTCGTGTCTTCATCACTGACGCTTTGGATGCTTTTAAAGAGCATCCCAGCCAGGCTGCACAATGCACTGAGGCTGTGAAAACGGTTTTTTTCCTCTGTGAACATCACTTTTAACCACTTTTAAAGCCTGTTCCCCCTCTCTCCAGTGAGATTTATGCTCCTCTCTTGCTGAATGAGCAGGTGAGACACAGCAGTGTTGTGCTGAAGAGGAACAACCACTGCAGAATTCAATGTTCCTCTGGGCCTGCAGGCTGAGAACAAAATATATTCATTTTATGACTGTGGGCCAAACATCCGAAATCTTGTCCCTGCTGGTTCCCCATTTGTTTGTTGTACAGGAATTAAAGTGATGATCCAGCCACGGCTGGGGGTTGTCTGCACAACATCCTGGGCTGGGATTTGTGTTTCCAGGGTTTCCTGAACTCCCTTGAAGTGATCAAATCCTTGCTTTTCATACTCTTTGTTTTCATGCATGACCACAGTGGATAGGTTTAGATCTTTTCTATCAGAACACCTTCCCATGGATCCAGTGGAAAAGAAAAGATAAGAAAAGGAAAGAGAAGAGAAGAGAAGAGAAGAGAAGAGAAGAGAAGAGAAGAGAAGAGAAGAGAAGAGAAGAGAAGAGAAGAGAAAAAAAGAAAAAAAAGAAAAAAGAAAAAGAAAAAAAAAAGAAAAAAGAAAAAAAAGAAAAGCTTGGGACCAATGCCATTCAACATTGTTCTGACTAGAGATATTTCCCAATTTTTGGATTATAATAATGATTAAAAAGAAAACAACTTTCTTAATTAAATTTCCACAGGCTGAATTGTTCATTATTCCTGGCTGTAATGTATTTATTTTGTTTGAGTAATTTTTAATTTCAGTTTGTCATCACTTGGTGTAACTTTCCAGGGGATCTCTGGAGCTTTCTTTGATCAAGTGTGATGGATCCACTTACTTTGTTCTTTGATCTTAATTGCAGTGAATGTAGTAAGAAGCACCTGGAATGGTTTTTCTTGTGGTTCTAGACTCTTTTCTGTAGGAGACTTCACATACACATAGTTTCTAGGTTTGCACTGGCTTGTCTAACTCTATACTCTGAGTTCTAGTGGTATGCTTTTCAATTTTTTTGAGTTGTTGACCCAGGGCCACTATGCCTGCCCTCTTTCAGGAGGTAACTCAGAGCCAAAACACAATATTTCATTCCACCGTGACTGCCTCACCTTGAAATTCCGGAAGATTTGAAAATCTCACCCTTTCCTTACAAAATTGCAGTTTGAATTAGATAATTTGGGTCTTTGTTTCTGGAGATGCTCAGTTGGCTTCATTCTGAAATGAAATATTTCTTCATTCTGAAATGGCTTGTTTGGATCCTATTTTTCAATTTGGCAGAATCCTGCCCCCAAGTTTGACTTTTTACCAGACAGTTTGGGTGGCAAATACATATTATCTGATGGAAATGGAGCTGTTGTGGCAGCCAAAGGCACCCTCTCTGCTGAACAGTTTGAATCAAGGAGGGAAGCAAAGGGCTCCATGCGTTTTACTGATGGTAAACTGAGGCTCAGAGCCAGACCCACACTCCAGACTGGGGGGTTTAGAACAAGGAAAAGTGTTCTACTGAAAGGGTCAGCACTGGTGTGAAGCAAAGCACAGAAATATATTGCATTTTGTGGTGCTTTTAAAGGCAGCTTGGCACTGTGGTGGTTTCCAGGAAGTCCTGAGGGTTGGGAGTGAGCTGTGGATTTCCCAAACCTTGGCAATCCCTATTGCTAAAGGAAAGCAGAGCTGTGCAGTTGGTCTTCCTCTACACAAACATATCTCTACATAAGAAACTGTAAACTTATTTTCTTTTTCCCCACGTGTAGTCCTGTGAGATTCCCCTTGAATAATTGGATTACACAGGAATTGAGGAGCATATAAAGAGGTTAACTTGGAATTTGCTGAATAGCTTAAGTGAATTGTACTTTTTATTATTTCTTTAGGATGCTCATAGTCTGTGTGGGTGGATAACAGGAGAGAGAGAGAGGGAGTTCAGGCGGCACTACGACCTTGCATTAGTAATAAATTGCAGCCTGGAGGAGTTTTGCTTTATGGTCAAATTTTAAAGCCTTTGATAATAAGAAAAGTAAAGAAAATGGATTTGCCATTGCTGCAGCATACACAAAGCTCTGTGTCTCTAACCTGTCCTAGATTAAATTGGCACGTGCAGGATTTACTGTGGCAGCAGCATCCTGTGGGAGCCTTTGTTCAGAGGGATTTCAGCTTTTTCAGCACCAAGGGATCCAAATGAAGAACTCTCTTCTGTCTGGTTTTTTTTCCCCGAGCCCATCCTGAGCGTGCTCCGGTTTCCCGAGGTCTGTGCTGCTCTGCAGAGAGCAGAGGTGAGATTTAATGTGCATTTAATGATTTAATGTGCTGTGAAAGGCACTGAGCACGGGAGAGAGGGGAGGCAGCGCAGCAAAAAGTTTACGCTCCCGACTTGTCAGCACAATTTTGCCCCCGCAGGATGGTTTTTTTTCCCCTTTTTTTGGGGGGATGCAGAGCATGTGAGACAGGCGTGTTGCCTGGCAACTGGAGGGGAGCAACCTGTGCAGGGAAACAGCAGCAGGGGAAGAGAAAGAAGAGGGAATAGATGTGGCCCTTGCTGCTCCTTTTAGGATTGCGGCAGGAAATGTTTTGCTGAAGCTCTTTTTCTTCTGCTTTTTTTTCCCCAAACAAGTGACTTCTCTCTCTAAGCAGGATGCACCCAGCTGATGAACTGTTTCATAAAGGAGGTTAGGCATCTGGAAATCATAAAAATTTAGGGTTCCCAGAGCGGATAAAATGCGAGAATGCACTGGAGGAAATGCTGGTTGCTGGAATGGAAAAGGTTAAGTGGCTTGGGCTGAACTCTGCAAAGTCTGGAATGAATTGGGGTGACAAGGAAGGAGATTCCTCCCATCAAGTAGTGGGATGATGGGCTCAGGTATTAGAGGAGATGGATCTGGTTAACAAATCCCATATTAAGAGTCAGGACTGCGGGGGGTGGGTTTCATGGAATTATCCTCATCACCCTCTTCTGGTTTATCTCAAGTAGCAAGAAGAGGGGTGGTGTGTCACCCTGCCACATTCTGTCACCCTGCCAGATTCACAGCAAAAATCTGGCTGACCCCTTGAGGACTTTAGGAAGAAAGCCAGGAACAATGTCTCTTCCAGGGTCTTCATAATCAGACAACTTTAACTGTGGAATCACAGCTGAGACCATCCAAACCACACTCAAAGCATAAAATTCCTCTTCAACTTTTATTCCACAAGTGTAAGCAGAAATAGTAGGCTTGAGTCGGCCTCTGATTGTACAGAACATCACTGGTTGCCTGGACTTCTGCAAATATTCTGCAGAAATATCTGTAAAATGGATTTTTACCAGCAGGTTCTGTGGGCAGTGAGTCCATGAAGCACTGCTGTTTGAAATTCGTGGCTTTTTGGAATGCAGGAGCTGGAATTCAGGTGCTCTCCTGCAAGAGGCAGAAACAGGAGGTGGGAGAAGAGGCTGCCTGCCCAGAATATTTATTTGCATGCAGGACACTTGGTGCTTGGGAGGGAGCACTGAGCAGATTAACAATTAGCTCTGGCTGGGCATGAGGCAGAATGACCTAATGCTCAGATCAAACACTTCCCCAGCCTGTGGCATCAGCCCCACTCCTTCTTTGCCTGCTAGGAGATGTCAGAATAGATATTTTCTTTTTTTTCCCAGGGAGTCTGGAATAGCCCTGCAATTGCACAGATGAGCTGCAGGTTATTTCCATGGAATCCCAGGATGGTTTGGATTGGAAGGGACCTCAAAGCTCACCCAGTGTCACCCCAGCCATGGCAGGGCCACCTCCCACTGTCCCAGGCTGCTCCAACCCCAATGTCCAGCCTGGCCTTGGACATTCCAGGGATCCAGGGGCAGCCACAGCTGCTCAGGGCACCTGTGCCAGCCCTGCCCACCCTGCCAGGGAACAATTCCTGCCCAACATCCCACCCAACCCTGATCTCTGGCACTGGGAGCCATTCCCTGTGTCCTGTCACTTGTAAATCATCTCTCTCCATGTTTCCTGCAGCCCCTTCAGGCCCTGCAAGGCCACCCCAAAGCTTCTCCTGTCCAGGTGAACAGCCCCAGCTCTGCCAGCCTTTCCTCCCAGCAGAGCTGCTGCATCCCTGGGATCATCCTGGAGCCTCTCTGGGCTCTCTGCAGCAGCTCCAGCCCCTTCCAAGGCTGGAATTTGTCCTGACATGTGGAAAGGTCTGTCCTGCCCTCTGTGAGAAGCTTGGAAGGGCTCTCAACAGAGAAGTGCCTGCGTTTGAGTGGGTCACCCCAAAATAGAGCAAAATCCACGCCAACACACTTCAGAGGATGTAATTTTGTACAAAACTCCACATCCTGAGAAGACAAAGACTCATTTTTGAAACCAGGGAATTCTTACTGATGGGAACTGTTTGATTTGGGAATTACCAAGGGGAAAACACAATGGTGTTGGGTTCTTACCTGATCTGATAGTTTGGGCAGGGAGGGATTTTTTTCAAAAAAGTTATAGCAAACCCAATCAGACTCTGGGTTTAAATATTGACATTTGGTATATCACATTTTGGCTATCTCACAGCAGGAAAAGGAGTAAGTAATTCTAGGAGACACTCAAACCACTACACTAATTTTGGGAAACAGAAATTGGCAAACGTGAAACCACTACATGAATTGGTGTTTCTGCCTGGTTACGAACTTAAACCATCACACCTGGAATTTTGGCACAATTTAAGGATTTAGCAGGAGACAGAACAGATGTTTGGGAGGGAGGGAGGGCAGAGGAGAGGGAGGTGAATGAGGACAGGAACTTCCCAGATTTTGGGTGAGCACTTTGGGTTTACCACCTGCCTCGGAGCCCTGAGCTCAGGCAGGGTTGGGGTTTTGGGAAGCAAGGATTTGTGTGCAGAGTGGGAGACCTTGGAGGGGCTCCCTGGAACAGAGGCTGGGCAAGGTTCAGAGAATAAAGTGGATTTACTAAAGGCCTTCAACAGGCACAACCTTGGGCAGTCAGGGGCTGCACCAGAATGGACAATGGGCACGAGGTTTTCAGACAGTTCTGAGTTTGGTCCATTTACATCTCAGGGGTTAATCCTCCAATTAGAGCTTCAGGTAATGAAGTCATTGACCCCCAGTTTGCTCCTCCCCAGTTCAATTTTGTTTATACTTTTCATGGCCTGAGGCAGTGAGGTGTCCTTGAGTTCCAGGCCTGGAGAGGAATTGTTTTGCCAGAATAAAATGTGAAGACAGCAGCTGACAGTCTATGGAGCTCCAGAGTTATCCACTAGAGCAGCACAGGATCTCAAATATATCAAAGCTAAAATCCTAAGGCATCAAATGGAGCTGAGGCTGGTTGTACCCACCTGGAGGCCTTTACCTGGGTGTTTCTCTTTGCCACCAGAGAGATTCCTGTTCCCACCCCTTTATCCCAACATGAGACCAGGCAGCACTTGGGCACAGAGCCATTGACTCTGGGCCATCTAAGAGCTGTGACGTGACATCCAATTTCATTAATGTCTCAAGTTACAAACCTCCGTCGTTAAGATTTTTTTTCCTGTCAGATTTACATATAAACAAATTAGATTTAAACTCAAGCCATGTATTTTCAGAAATAACTCCAGTAAATCACTTTAATCCCCAGTGTGCTCTGTTAAATGCAGTTGTTGTAAAGTTGATATCATTAAAAGATTTAGCTGAGTGATGTCATACTCTGCTTTATCTAAACTGCCTTTTGCAGTTTAAATAATTAAGCACCAAAATTTTTTCTCAGAGGGCATCCTGAATCCGAGACTATGCAGATATCTTATTTTTCTCCAGGTTTTGGGATTATTTGTCTGCAGTTAAATACTCTAACAGAGCAAGCCTCAGTGATCCTATTTTATTTGGGTTTTCTTTCCTTTCTTTTGACCTTGGTGTGTCCTTAATCTTTGCTGGCGAAGCTGCTGGATTGCTTGGAGGCTCGTCTGAGTGAAGAACCTCGTGTATGTGATGGCAGCTCCACGCCAGAAGGCTTGGAAGGTGAAGAACACTTAGATTTTCCTCTGAAAGGCTTTCTGAAAAAATATTCTTTCATGACAACGAAAAAAAACTTTCCGTTGCTGGGTTTTGCATTTTGCTGAGATGTGAAGGAGGAAATCAGCAGCGAAATGGGAGCAGGGGGAGAAAAGATTGTGAGGAAATATCTGAAATTACTCTTCAAAGTATTTATGATTTGCTTAGCAGGAGAGGTTATAAAACACAAAAGTCTTGTGATTAAAAATAATAAAAAAAGGAAAGATGAAAGGAGATGCAGTAAGAAGCTGCAAGTGTTGCTCTTTGAGATTAAGTTGGCTGATCAAATAATAAGAGCTAAAAAGTGTGATCTGCTCTGTTTATAAACCTCTCTTGGATTAAGTAAATCTGCCATTTATTTATTTTAAATACATGTCACATTGCCATATTAAGGTTTCTATCTAAAACAAAAGGGTTGCCAGGAAAACTAGAACAATTTGGTTTCAAATCAAAGACATGAGCACAAGTGGAGATCAGGAGGTTTTATAAATTCCATGTGTGGCTGCCTGATCCCAGCACCCTGGAATTCATCATCCCTCAGAGTTAGATGGGCTGTGTCCGTCTTCTCCTGGGGCTTTCTGGGAACATCTTAGGAAATTTCACTCCAGT
Organism: Sylvia atricapilla; assembly: GCF_009819655.1. Taxonomy (NCBI): domain Eukaryota; kingdom Metazoa; phylum Chordata; class Aves; order Passeriformes; family Sylviidae; genus Sylvia; species Sylvia atricapilla. The sequence continues at coordinate 18,192,412 of NC_089150.1, read as the reverse complement.
TTAAAGGGTTGTGCTATTAAATGTTTGTCTCCGTGGCCTCGGTTCTGCTGAGCTCCTGTGAAACAACCAGATTATTTTCCTTTCCTCATTGTTGTGGTTTGAAAACAAACCAAGTGAGAGGTTTTAAGTCAGAAATACAATTTAATGAGAAGGAAAAAAAAATAAAATAAATGCAACAATACAAAAAGAAAAAACACTGACAGAGTCAGAATACAACCTGAGCAGGGTGATGGAAGCAGTCCAGGCGAGGTGGTCTTCCTGAAGCAGTGATCTCGTAGAAAGGTCTGGGAGCTCTGGTCCTCTGGGAATCCAGTGGGTGAGGGCTGCTTCTACTGTCCCAAATCCCAGCTTATATCCAGGTGAGAATGCTTGGCTCCTCCCTGTGGGCAGAGCATCTCCCATTGGGATGAAGAGTCATACAGGGGCTCCTTGATGGCCCATTAAAGAGAGATAACTGTCGGAGGGAGTTATCTGAGTCACGCACAAGGCATTGATGGGCCATTAACTGAAGATGGTGAAAGAATACATCCTAAACTACCACCCAGGACACTCATTCAGACAGATTCTGGTGATGAGGAAACCTGAATTTGTGCTCAACTCTGTGGAGTTGCCTCGTCCTGGTCAACCCCAGAGATGACAGTAAGGCAGAATTCTGGTGTTGGGGCTTTGCAGAGCAGCAACCTGAGCAGAAAATAAATGGGTTTTTCTCCCACTTTTGCTGCCCTGGATAAACAAACAGAGCCTGTCTGATGTGGGGAAAGGAAATAGTCCTTTCCAACAGGTCCTGGGACCTGAGCTGCAGGTGCCGGATGATGCTTTGTGAAGTTATTTTCCATGAATTTTGTTCCACAGTCTGGCTTCCACTGGCTGCAGTGGAAATGCACCTTGGCATGGGCAAGTATTTCCAAACATAGGGAAGTGTTTCTGAAATAAATGAATGTTAAGCATAAAAACAGTGGAATTTGGACAAAGCCTGAAGAGTCACGTGGTTTCCTTCCTGTGCCCTTCCATCAGGTCACCAAAACCTGAGATTTTCCACGAGAAATTACTGGAAGTTAAAGGAAACAACACGAGGGAACCAGAAGAATCTCAGACTTCCCTTGCTTGGTTTGTGTCTTATTAGGAGTTGAAATTTATTCAGATTTTCACAGAGTTCATGAACATTTCGAAGCAATCTGTGCCTTCCCATGTAGGAATGTGAATTTCAAGCCCAGATTTATTACAGATAGGGGGAAATAAATGGAATTTATCACATCAGCAGTTTCAGGGGGGGTAGCGAAGCCCTTGTCACTACAAAAATATTATTGAACAGGTTTATAGAAAACAAGGTGTTTTCTGTGAGAGGAAAAGGTGTTTCCTGTTTCCCTCTCTGCTCTCCACACAGATTGTGACTTTCATCTTGCGCATCTGAGAAAAGCTGCCCAAAAATCTTGTGGGAAATGCCTTGAAATCTCTCAAATCCCAGACACCAGCTGCTGGGGCTGACTCCAGGACGTGCTTCAGCAGCTGAGGTTCCTCAGCTCCTGCTCCCAGCAAAGCAGAAGGGGTTGGGGGAGCTGATGCAAGACTGACAGAGAAAATATCTGAATGTCCCAGAAAATACCTGAATATCCCAGAAAATATCTGATGGTCAAAGCACAATTCTCTGCTCCCCTGAAGAGCTGCAGATGAGTGCAACTGCCCATAGCAAGGAGAAGTCAGGAGAAAATGGAAATTGTTCACTTTTTGGACTTGTTTTCAACTGCAGGACAGAACTGATAAAGGCACACACTCCAAGGAAGCTTTTGTGGGGTTTGGTTTTCATCTTCAGCTGCTTCCCAAGACCTCCAATTTGTCCCAGCTGCAAAGCTCATATGACAGGGTGATTATCTTAATTGGTAGGCAAAACAAGAAGGCTCTGAGACAGACTAATGAAGTAAATTGTGCTGCTGCAGGGGCCAGTTGAACACACTCTGTGGGAAATGGATTCACTCCACTTCTGCAGAATATGTGGAAAAAAAAGAATCTCAAGTTTTCTAAATTCCCGCAGATTAATTCTGACCTTTAATCTTTTTTAGAGCCATGACACATTTTGAAAGAAGTTCCTGGCCCCTTTCATTTTTCACCAGGAAGGAATATTCTGGTCCTTTGCTCACTGCATTTTGATTTTTCCCGGGTGTCCTTCAGGCAGTGATGTGTTGGAATGACCCAAAGCAGAATTCCCCAGTGTTATAAATGCATATTATATAGTTGGCTTTTTGCAAATATAAACATGACTACTCTACATATAATTGTACTGTATTATGTTTTATTAATATAAATAACTTTTATTAATAGAGTTAGAAAGGTAATGAATGTGTACTTTCTGATTATACCAGAGGGTTAAGATTGGGGTTTTTTCATCTCTTCTTTATAACATCTAAACCACCAAGCCAGAAGTTATGGGAGGAGGAGTCACCTTTTAACCCTTCATAAAAGACTGCTAACTTTCTGTTTTCTTATCCAAATGAAAAGAACCAGAAAACCTCAGGAGAAAATTTATGATACTCATGTTACCAGACAGAGTGGAGCCACCCACAAATAAATCTATTAGATAGGATGATTGGGGATACTTAAAACCAATAAAAAAAGCTCGAAAAGAATGTTTGAATCATTTATTAAGATCTATTGAATGTGCAATACCATGGTTCTCAAAAGCTGGAAGTTTGAAAGGATATGTGTGCTGTCGCAGACCTTGTGCCAAGCACCCTTGGCCAAGAATACTTTGCCTATTCTGTCTCTTTATTGTCTATCTTTATTTTTTATTAAACTCATAAATTTGTAAAAAAGAGAGTGAAACTCGTTTTTCACACCAGGGACTTCAACACCTCTGGGGTACTGGCCTTGGCTCAGGGATGGGAGGGCAGTGATGGAGCTGCTGCACTCTTCAATCTTCTAAGATCCTGTTTATGGGTAGGTGAGATCCCTGAATATCCAGCCCAGAGTGTGCTGCTGAAACCCCAAGGATCTCATTCAAGGATCATTAGGAGGTGATGATTTCTTCTACCTCACTCTAGGATTAATTTGCGGTCATTTTTCCTGTAAAAGCCACCCTGCTTTTACATTTTTATTTTCCTGCTTCCCTGAACTGCAGCTCCACAATTCATCTGACTTTACTAGACGTGGCGCCTCTCACGTATTTTAAATAACAATTTTTGTTGTTGTTGCTGTTGTTTGGTCCCTCTCTAGGTCTGCATTTCTCAATATTGATGAGCTGTTTATTGCCTTGGAGGTCTCTTGTGCCCCAGATTTTGCCATCCCACGTGTGTGTTTCTCCTCCTGTGGCTCCAGCTCTCACTGCTGCACCAGGCCCGCGTTCGTCTGCGTTTTATCTTTGCATTACAGTCATTAAAAAGCCCTTTTCACATAAAATTACTGCTGGGAGTACAAAACTATGTTTGTAGCACACCAAGATAGCAAAAATAAACCAGATTACCCATAGATAACGGGTCATTTAGAGGAATTGCTGTCACGGCTAAACCAAGTAAAACAAAGCCATGGGCAGGTCAGGAGAAGTTCAGAGTGAGCAGCCCCGAGGTTCTGCAAACCCTGCATGGAACTGATGGCTTGTTACTAACACAGAAAATGCCAAAAAAATCCCGTTCCTAAGGCCCCTTCCTGCTGGTGGAGATGATCATGTTTTACACAGAACTTCCAGTGTGTTTTCCCAATTTCCTTTTAAATTCGGGTTTTTGGCCACAGAGATTTTGCCTGCACACACCCCTCTTTTGTTCAGGTGTTTTTAGGGGTGATGTTTTCCCCCTCTAAAAGGGAGAAATGATGCCTTAAGTTTTATCTTTCATGTATTTCTGTTCTGTGGTGCCCAGGGCTCAGCTCTGAGCTCACAGTCAGTGTCACTCAGCTCTGCACACAGCAGGGACACAAAACAAATCCTTGTCCTGCTGCACACCAAGGACAATTTCAGCCCCAAAAGCACAAACAAGGGTGGGCTGGAGGGAGGAACAAGGAGGATGGGACCTCACAGCCTGGAGCTGGAATGGGACAATTAAACCCCAAGATGGACTAAATGGACCTAAACTTATAAAAGTGTGAGATGTCGTGACTGGTCAGCCATTTTGTGACCATTTTGGGTCCATTTTGTGACCATTTTGGCTCCACCTTGAGTGTAGCCCTGGTCAGGCTCTTGTCCTGCCCAAGGTGGATCCTGGAGGCCTTTCAATAAATATCTACTTTATTCTCCAGCTCTGTGCAGTCTCTGTTTCAGCTCAGCCTGCCCGAGGCATCATCACCTCTTGGACAGCATCCATCCTTCAGTGTAGGTTTTCTAACAAGGAATTCCCAACTCCTAAATATGCCCAAACTGTGATCCCCTTAGGGGCAAACCCTGTGAAAAGGCTGTACAAAGGAAGAAAAATCTGCACATGGGTTGAGAAAACACCCAAGGAAATCCTGAATTATTCACAAATCAACCCAAAGAACCCCAAACCTGGGGTCTCAAGGAAAATTGCTTATAGGAATGAATAACATTTGCTCAGAGTCGTCACCAGCCAGGAGGATCCTAGAGCAGATTTCCCTCCTCCTCCCCTGATTTTCTCTTCCTTTGGAAGAGCTGGTGCTCCCCGTGTTTGGATCCTGCTGTCATCTCCTGCCCACACAGCAGATCCTCTGCATTTAGCACAGAAAACACCCTGACCCTGGGAGGGGGAATTTCTGGATGGAGGCCCACTGGAATTCCTGCTCCCTGTTTAGCACAGGTGAAAATTTCCAGGTTTAAAGAGAAAACTTGTTTATTTACAAGCTTCTCAATTCGACCTTGCCTTCCTCTCTGCACTCTGTAGCTCCATTTTTCCTCTGAGATGTTCTGTATCCCTGCAGGATGTGGTGCCCTGTTAGAAAGTTCTTTGGATTAAAAATATGCTTTTTAAATTAACATTTTCATAGTTCTCCTCATTACTAAGCAGAGATGAAAATCAGAAAATCATTAAGGTAGAAAAAGATCTTCAAGAACCTTCAAACCAACACCACCATGGTGCAAAGTACCACATATACTTAACTTTTTTACATTTCCAGGGGTGGTGACTCCACCACCTCCCAGGGCAGCCCATCCTAATAAATACCTGAACAATTTGATTTTATGGAAGTCATTTTTAATTTTGAAATGAGGACATGTGTATCAAAAACGTGCTTAACTGTGATTCTTCGTGGGAAAAGAAAGTAAAGGTTCTTTTTAGCCGTGAATAAATCTTTTAAAAAGTATGTCATCTGCAATAATTTATTCAAAATATTTTTTGTTCTAATTAATTTCTAAAGTGTTAGGGAATATTTGCATAAGGCAATCTTTGTAGTTTTGACTCCTTTAAAAACTAAAATCAGCCATTCATGATGTAATAATTAGTGAGAAGTACAAAGTGATCTAATACCGATTCTTCTGCATCAAACTGGCTTTCATTTTTAATCATAAATGCTGCCATTCTTAGCTCTGGAATAATTACAATTTCCATCGAGCTGCCTAGGGGATGTGCTCAGCCCTGGGAGAAGGAAAACAGGTCACTCCTTTGTTCTTTTATCCAAAGGCCAGACCCAAACTTTTCCACCCGCAGTGGGAGAGGTGTTGAGAACCTCATCCCATAAACACAGCCACGCTTCTTCCTGAGCTTTTGGCGTTGCTGCTTTGCCCTCTGTGGCAAATGTGGGTCTGGAGAGCCTTAGGAAATAGAATGGTAAAGATCTGTCTCATTAGTGTGTCATTAGGAAATGCTCGTTACTCTTAAATCAGTTCATTGCAGCCCCTGAAGTCCAGCAGGTGCCTCCAGGTTAAAAATCAGCCCAGCAGCTCCTAAAGCAGTTTTATTGTGAGTATGTGTTAAATAATCAGGCTGCAGAGTCAAAATTCATTGCTGATTTTAGGGGCCAGGTGTTGGTGCTGATGCCTTTTGGGGCTCCCTAAAAACAGAGGCCAGACAGGATTAAGGGGATAAAAAGCTGTTCTGTTTATTGAAGGGCCTTCAGGTACATTTTGGGCACACAAAGCCCCCCAGGGGCTGCACCCAAAAATGGACAACAGCTCACGGGTTTTCACACTTTGATCAGTTTGGGCCAGTTGCAGATTGGGGGTTCATCTCCCAATTCCAGCTTCAGCTAATGAAGTCATTCAGCCCAAGTTTGCTGCCCCCAACTCACTTTTGTTCCCATCTCTCAGGGCTGAGGCAGTGAGGGGTCCTTGATTGCCAGGCCTGGAGAGGAATTGCTGTGTCTGCCCAGAATGGGGAAGCAGCAGCTCACACTGTGTGTGGGGTTTAGAGTTCTACACTGAAGAACTGCAGGATTATGGGAAAAAAAACAAACAAACAACAAACAACAACAACAACAACAACAACAAAACCCACAACAAAAAAACCCCACAAAAACCAAACCCCCTCCTCCAAAAAAACCCCCACCAAACCAGACCAAACCAACCCCATCAAAAAAACCCCAAACCAACCAACCAACCAAAACCAAAACCAAAACCAAACCAAAAAAACCCCAAAACAAAACAGAAAAAAGAAAACCACAAAAAACAAAAGGAAAAAAAATTAAATCAAATCCTAAGGCATCAGTACGTTTTTGCTGAACTCTCCTGGGCAGTTTGAATGGGTAAACAGCTGCTTTTGCTGAAAAACCTGATACTCCTTTCAGAGTGATGGAAAGAAAAAGGAGCTGGTTTAAGCCATCAGAGCCACCAGTGATGTCTGTGGGAAGGACATTCCCTTGAATGTGGGAGGTGTGCAGCAATATTGAGTATTTGCCGCACACAGGTGGCATAAATCCTGTGAATTTCACAAAATTGTGTGGAGGGATGTGCATAAAGATGATTTCTTGTCTGAAACAACAAGACTCAAAGTTCTGGAGAAGATCTCTGTGAAAAACAGGACTGGAAGCTGGACTTGGTGGGGTTTAATTTTTAAAACATGCTGAGCACCTTCTGTGTTGAGGCTTCTCTTTCCTTGTCCATTGGGATGCAGTTGGTGGCAATGTCACCTGAACCTGTCCTCCCCCAGCCTGGGATGGCCCCCTGCCATGGGAGTGCAGAATTTGGATTTGTTATTCACAGACAGAGCTTGGGGAAGGAACCTTCTGCCTGCCTCAAAAGCCCAGGTAAAACACCGAGTCCTGCTCGTGGCTTTGAGTTTGTACTGAAAGAATGAAAGCTGGGCTTAGCCAAGACCTCATGGCTGCTCCAGTGGCAGTGGGAAATAAGGAGATAAGCCAAGGAAATAAAGAAATAAGTCAAGGAGATAAGGAAATAAGTCAAGGAAATAATAAATTAAGGAAATAAGTCCTTGAGCAGATAGAGACAATGACCTCACAAGCAGTGACAAAGTCAAAATGCAACTGACTGAGCGCTGATGTATTCACACAACCTGCAGTTTGCCACCCTTTCAAACCCACCAGGATGTTCCCAGGGCACTGTGAGGGCCGTGTGTGGCCAGGAGGGGTAAATGAGGAGCTTTAACTGAGGGATGTTTGTCCATTGTGTCCCAGCTGAGGCTGCAGGTCCCTGGGGAGCAGGAGAGGAGGCACAGCCCACTGCCCACCCGGCTCCCAGCATATGGGCTCACCAGGACTTGAAGGGAGATGAATTTGCCTCTTCTTTTGCCTCCCCTGGCTCCCCTCAGTCCCTAAAAGGATGTCCCTGCCTGCTTTGAAGGCTTAGGCAGTTGTGGCATTTGTACTTGCCCTGACAAAAAGCTGGGCTGAGCAGAGCGGCACAGGAACATCGTTCTGACAGCCCAGTGAGTTTTACACTCCCAAACTTTCCTGGTTAATGTACCATGGGCTCTGGCCTGCTCCCTGCCTCCCTGTGCTGACCCCAGGCCCCAGGAGGTACTGGCACACCCATCCTGGGATGGATCCTGGCAGCTGGGATCACCCAGTGGGAATGGGGATGGCAATGGGGTATTTCTGACCCCTCCCTCCCTTTGCCAGGGGAAATCTGCACAGAGGGAAAAGTGGCTTTTGAAGGAGTGGCAAAATGCTAAAACAAGAGACAATGAAAAGGTTGGAGCAGGGAGTGCTCCTTGGGAAAAATGAGGATTTGTAGCTCTGGTTTCATGCCTGAGGTGTTTTGGTTTTCTGAAATTCTTTTCCCAGAGAATCTTCTGCAAACAGAAGAAGAGTTTTTGTAAACTGGACTTTGTTGTCATTCTTTTCCCTAGGAGGGACTTCTTCTTGATGTCCCTCGGGTCTGACCCATGTGATTGAAGAAGTTTGTCTTTGTGTCACCAATCGAATTAGTCTCTGTAGAATACTATAAAAGGGAAAGACATCCCAAAAATAAAAAAAGTCATTTTCAGCCTTCTGAAGTCAAAGTTTCTGTCGTTGTGGTGTAAAACAGTGTCAGGGATTTCCAGCACTTGGGACAGCAATGTGCTGGTGCTGTTCTCTTATTTGCATTTTTGTGCTAATGAGGCCACTCCTCCAGCAGTGACTTCTCTTGGAGAATTTGAAATGAAATGTTCCTGAAAAGCTGGCAGTAAACAAAAATAACCCCCCATCCACCAGTCCCAGTTTCATAATCTTGGAGAATCGACATTCATGAGACAAAGAAAAATCAAAGCTGAATGTGGAAGTACAAAACAAGAGTGCCAGAAACCCCTGGAGAAGAGTGTGGCTTACAAAGGAAAAAGATGAGCCAAACCCACAACAGATCATGAAATATTGGATGGTAAGGAACACAGAGCACGTAAAGAACAAAGAAAAACCTTTTCTGAACATATTTGGGTGAGTTTTCTGTGAAGGGGAGAAGCTTGAAAGCGACACACAGGATGTTTCATGCTGACCCTTGAATGTCTTTGAGTGATGGAGCCGAGCAAAATTCCCTTTCACCAGCAAAAGGCAGTGGATTGGTTCCTGGATATTCTCCAGACTTGTTTTCTTGTGCCAGTTGCTTATAAGCTGGCATTTAATCCTTTAATTTTATAATTTAGTTGCAGAGATTTAATTCAAATTTATGGGGTTTTTTTTTTCCCTCCTCAAACCCCCAACAGCAGGCCCATAAATTAGTATGTAAAGAGAACAAGTGATGAGAGCCAGTCCTGTGAGGGGCTGAGGGTACTGGGGAAGGGGCTCAGCCCAGAGAAAAGGAGGCTCAGGAGGAATTTCTGGCTCTGCACAACCAGAGGGAGCAGCCAGGGAGGCTGCAGGAGGAGAGGGAATGGCCTCAGGTTGTGCCAGGCTGGACATCAGGAGGAAATTTCTCCACAGAAAGTTAGAATGATGAAGATTGAGTTGGGCAAGGACAAATATCCCTTCTCTGGCTCATTCCCAGCTTCCATTTCCTTATCCCAGCTGGGCTGGAGGAGCTGGTGGATGGCTGGGGGCAGCTGTTGGGAGCTCATGGGACTGGGACTCATTTCCCCTTAGCACCACGGCAGGAGTGAGGCAGGATGGGTTTTATTGCACAGCCAAGCCCAAATGTGTGGGTTTGAAGCAGATCCTGACAGGCAAGCTCTGTCACGACGCGGGGTGCTCAAAGCAGGAGGAACCAGGCTGGGAAAGGTCACCCTCAGCCCCTCAGAGGGAGGCTGCATCAGGGGAAAGCAGCAGGAAAGGTCATGTGCTGCTGCTGTGTGACAGCTGGGACAGAGCAGGTTAAAAAGCGCTGAGCTCCGTCACTTTTGGGCAAAGTGTGCTGCCTGCGGTGTGAGTTGGTGTTTCTCCCCAGCGTTTTGATTAATTATTTTGGTCATTCACTCAGCGAAGTGTTTGCAGTGCAGTGCAGTGAACTGAAATGACCTAGAAATAATTCCCTAACACAACCTGACGCTCTGGCTTATATTCTGAGAGAGATTTCTTGTTTTGCTCACGGGGGATCTTCATCAAAGCTCTCCTCAGTCATCCCAGGGAAGCTGGTGGCATTCCTGCAGGCCCAAGCAGCTTTTCTATCCCCCAGATGATGCTCAGTGGCTCCCTGCTCGTGTGTTGGGACAGAATTTTTGCCCGTGGAGCTTTGGAGGAGCCCTGTGGGACCTGCCCAGGGGCTGAGCCCCGGAGCAGGATTTTTGCAGCTGATTTTTGGGAGCCAGGGCTGGAACAGCAGCTCCTCAGGCACAGCCAGGGGTGGGGAAACTGCTGTCTGTGAGGTCTGGTTAGGGTTTAACCAGGGTCACTGCCCTGCAGGAGCTGGAGTTAACTTTTGGTGACTTTCCACCCACTGGGAGCACTGGGATGCAGCAGCAGCTCTGTGTCTGCACGGGGTGTGGACAGTAAATGATAGTGCCTGGGAAACCTTTTCCTAGACGAAACCCAGCCTCTGAGGCTTCTTTTCTTATGTTAAACATTTTTAGGCATTCCCAGGTTGCTTTAGAATAATTATAAGGATCAGGAACTGCACGTTGTGAGGGAATGAGGCAGAGACTCACTCCACTCAGTTTTATTCCCCTCCCAGCACAACGTGGGTTTGCAGTTTGGTAAAAAGTGCAGAGGAAACTCAGACTCCAATTGAACATGGATATTTGGGCTATTTTCTACCCTCTGTTACTTTGTTTGTGGCCACCTCTCAGCTGCTGATGCCCAAAGGCACTGCAGGCGGCTCTTGCAGCCTGACTAAAGCCCCACTGCTGGCAAAGCACATTAATTTTTGTCCTGGTGACAGTGCCTGATCCATCCTGTCCTTCTCTTAGGCACTGCTGGACACATTTAGCACCAGCATGTTCTTATGACTCACAAAATAACTCACAGGATTACTTCAGCCTGCTTGAGATTCCAAAATAATCACTCAGGATTTGCCACTGAGTTCAATGTGAGACCGTCCAGGAACCTGGGGGGGAAAGTGTTCAGATCATGGAATTGTGCAATCACTGGATGGTGTAGGATGGAAAGGACCTTAAAGATCATCCCATGGGCAGGGACACCTTCCACTACCCCAGGGTGCTCCAAGCCCCCGTGTCCAGCCTGGCCTTGGACACTTCTGGGGATCCAGTGGCGGCCACAACTGCTCTGGGCACCCTGTGCCAGGGCTGGAATTCCTTCCCAATATCCCACCCAACCCTGCCCTCTGTCAGTGTCATTCCCTGTGTCCTGTCACTCCAGGCTCTTGTAAACAGACTAAAAATTCTCTCCCACCAACCCCTAAGTTTCCAAAATAATGATAAATCCTGAATGCGAGTGCTGGTGTAGTGTGTGGTTAGAAGGAAGAACAAACCACAACAATGCAACTCTAAAAGTTAACAGGATTTCTGTGAACACAGAGGAAATTTGCCCATTCTCCATCAACTGTCAGCAGGAAAAGAGGGATGTCATTATTGACTGGTCTCAAACTGTAAAGGCAGGAATGAGAACTGCAATACTTGGATCAACTTGGATCAGCTTGTTAAAAATACCAAGCTGTGTGGAGGGATGAATATTTTGTTTCACTTCAACCCATTTGTGTTTCAATAATTTTTTTTTTTAAAGCACCCTGAGCAGGGTGAGAAGCTGGGAAAGAAGAGTGAGGGGGGAGTAAAAAGAGCCTTTAGGATGTAAAGGCTGGTGCCTTCCTTCCTGAGCAGTGAAATTGGGTAATTGTGGTGCTTTGGCAGAGTCAGGCAGGGGCTGGCAGCTGCTGCAGCTCCGAGCTGATCCCTCCAGGGTGCTGGGAGGGAGGATTTGGTGTTGCTGTGTCTGTCCCTGGGTGTCTGTCTGTGCCGTGCAACATCTCACGGGCTCCTCTTCCCAGGAGTGGAGCAAATCCATTCTGGAGGGAAAGGGATCGAGAGGTGGATGTCCAAATGCTTTAGTGCAGCCCCTTTATGCTGCTGCCTGCTGGGTTGTGCCCACGGAGGGCTGTTGGCAGCAGGAGCTGCTGCCCTGTGCTGTGGGATCACTCTGCCTTTGGGTTCCAGCCCTCGGGAATCAGCCAGCAGTGGGGGCTGAGCAGTTCTAACAGTTAATTGCAATGCCATTGTGGCCTGAGCAGGACAAAACAGAAATAATCAGGCTTAAAACAAACAAAAAACCCCCAAAAGCAACACAGTGTTATTTTGGAATAAAAGCACATGTAGCTGAACTAATAGACGAGCAAGGACATGGATTTCTCCCAGGGCATCCTGCAGTCCTGTAGGGAAGAAGTGACCTTATTTGCATTTTTCTTGTTGAATTGCTGTTGGGATTTCTGCAGCACGGCAAGAGCAAATTCCTCCAGGAGAACATGGAAATATCACAGCGCTAACGCAATATCCTCCAAGTAGCTTCCTGCTCCTCAAGCCCCTGCTGCCCCCCTGCCCTCTCACCACCCCCAGCCAGCAAGAACAGCCCTCAGCCTCTTCCTCTCCCACTCATTTCCCTCTGCATTCCCAGAATCTGCTGCTTCCCCTGTTCCAGAACAATCTGGGACCTCCCCGCCATGCCCTCGCCGCGCGCTTCTCCCGAAGGTCAGCACTTGGCTGTCGAAGCCTGTGATTCCAGACGCCTCTCTCAGGAGCGTTTTCCATCCTAATCAGGTCCTCTAAATTGCTCAGCCTCTTCCCCAGCATGAAGTCCTGCTCCAGTTTTGCGGGCGGATAATTAAATCCCGAGCCCAGGAGCGGCGTTGCAGCTGCGCCGCGACTTCTTCTCCTCATCTTCTCAGCTTCCAACGGAGCTCTTGGAGCCACGGATCATCTGCCTGTGGAATATCCAGCATTGGGATGGCTCCAAAATCAGGGACGTGCCGCAGCTCACACCCCAAAACAGCAGCAAGGAGCTGTCCAAACCATTCCAAAATCTGCTTTTTTTTTTTTTTCCTTCTCCCAGATCTCGCTCTGCCATCTTCCCGCAGGAGAATTAAAGCAGCAGGATGCCAGGAAGGGCTATTAACTGTCACCCCTTAAGCTCCCTGTATAATGTATGCACATACTAATTACATCGTAGGAATAGCACGGATTAATTATACACATCACAAGTGGGATAACAGTGGTTTTTTGGTATTTAAAAGATATTTTTATAGAAATGACACATTTGGAAGTTGAAAATAGCACGGATTGGGTTTGTCCAATGAAAGACCGCAAAATTCTGAATTTAATGTATAATATAACCTTTATTCTTTTTCCTCTAAACTCTTGGAAACTTACATAACAATCGTGCTTTAATTATGACACCGTTTATAGACATTTAAAATGCATCTTAATTTATAAATATTTTACATTTGGTCCATAGAACAGGTTGCAATTTACTAAATAATACTGTACTCTTTTAAACAGGCTCTGTATATATTTTTGAATATGTATATATTACATATATATTTTTTTATATAGAGATAGATTTGCTTGGTGTTGGATATTTCCTTATTGCAAAAAGCATATATGATCATACAATAATCTTTCTTTTTCAGGGCAAGTACTACAAAAAAGATACAGCTATTCACAGTTTACACACAGTAGTTCTACAACACTAGCTTGTGCTATGTGATAACGTTTGTACAGCTTTTTGCTAAAGAGCAGGTCTGTCAAACATCTGTCATAATTGTTTACAATCAAACATTAAATACTGCATTTTTCTTAGAACAACATGGGACTCGGTTACATTAAACAATAAAGAGAAAGTTGGAGTTTTTTATCCTTAGTCTAATGAAATTCACAAGTATGATGTATCATGTGTGATGCCTGTGTAGGATGTAGGGGTTCCTCTAAATCCCAAAGACTTAACAGGACGTTTGCATCATCAGCTATGGCCTTTTAGGATGGAGCTTAGATCTCGTAGTATTTTACATTTGACCTAGGTATGAAACAGTTTAGAACCTACCCAACATACTCTGAAGAGTTTAGGATGTAGTTTGAAATACATGTGTATTATATATATATATTATTTCTACATAATGTGCTTGACATTCTGAGAATAATACCTTATTGCAAGAACATGTTTGTCACCTTCAGACGAGAACAACAAAAAAACCCAACATTCACAAGTAACATGATTATTTTTTTTCTTTTTTTTTCCACGTTGTAGTTCTACATAAATTGTGCTATCTAACATTGTACGGTGCACAAAAAAAAAAAAAAAAAGTTCTGCTGAAAAGCATGTTTTCATTGCACAGTTCTGTCACAGTCATTTACAATCAAACATCACCCTCCCAAAAAAAAAAAAAATAACACAACAAAACCCAAAAGCCACCATAAAAAAAACGAAAAAAAAAAAAAAAAGAAAGAAAACCAAAAACCACCAACCCAAACCCCCCCCCCCCAAAAAAAAGAAAAAAAAAAAAAAGAAAAAAAAAGAAAAAAAAAAAAAAGAGAAAAAAAAAAAAAGGCTCTGTGCCTGTCTTATAGCTGCCAAACGAGAAATGCCAACTGGGGCTCCCGCTGCATTCCCCACGCAGGGAAAACTTCCAGGGGCTCTCTGGCCATGTGGCAAACGCAGGACAGAGCCCAGAGCGGGATTGCATCGGGATCCAAGAGCTCTCCCTCGTGCCCTCAGCACCACCCAGCCCCTGGAAATGGGAAGCCACTGCCCTCAAAGTGCTGACCACACGGAGTTTGGGGTTGGGAACTGGGGAAGTTCTGTCCAATCGAGCCCTACATTGAACTCACGAGAAGCTGAGATCTTTGAAGCCGTTGTTTTGGTTTCTGTTTCGGTGGCAATGCAATAAGAGTGGAGTGGGAACAGCGTGATAAAAGCTCAGGGAATCTGAGCTTGAATGGCAAATACTTTGTATTTTGTATTTTACTCCTGGGAATCTTTAGAAGCTCTTGGCTATCACTTTGCTAAAAAAGTTAAAAGTAGTACTCGTGCCTCTGCTAGCATTGGTTCACAAAGACATCTTCTTTTTATAAGAAGCAAGACACGTGCTTTTAAAGGAATTTATGACCTTGTTTGAAAGTCACCCTGAAAGGCCAGTGAGTTTGGCCTGGGCTGCTCTGCCACAGACAACTCAATTTTTGCACTAGGAATGTTTATAAAGCTTGTGCCTGCTGTTAATTGAAGGAAGAGCCTGTCCCCCTCAAACAACCTCAGCTGGAACAAATTTTAAGGGCAAACTTTTGCATTGGAAATCACTTGTTTACAAAAGACTCCGTTCTTCTTGTACAAAACAACTCCAAACTCAATTTTACCCCCTCAAAGTCAGAAATAACAGTCTTGGGATTCAGTGGTAAGAAATAGTGATCACCTACTAAAAATCAGCAGCACAAAACTTCAAATAGTCGTGCTAAAAGGTAGATTAAAAAGGTCTTGGCACATCAATTTACAAATTCCAAGGTATGCAACTACCATTGTGAAAGGATAAAAACATTAACAGTCTGTGGATTGCTGGAAAACACAAAAACACTGTCAGACATCTGAGCTCAGCTGGATCGAACCCACGGCGATTCCCTCGGAGTGGAGATGACCTTGTTGCTTTTTTTCCTTTTTTTTCCCCTCTTTTTTTCCTCTTTTTTTTTTTTTTTTTTTTTTTTTAACATGTAATTTTTATTTTATTTTATTTTTTTTTTTTTTGCCACTAGAGGTAGGTAATTTTATTCTCAGATGTGAATTTGTGGTCATATTCAACCATATTTTTGTTTTTCTGGAGGAGGAGCGGAACTTGGATGGGAGAGGAGTTTAGATGTAGGCTTCTTTGTTGGCAGAGTTGCTCTGTTGGGCCTGGTCTGGCCCGTTCTCAGGGTGGGTGATGTCTTCACTTGGCTGAATCATCACTTGGATGCGCTGTTCGAAGGACAACAATAAATGTGAGGCAGTAAAAAAACCCTCTTTCTAACCTCTCTCTCTCTTTTTTTTTTTTTTTTTCTTAATATTTAAAGACAATTCTTTACAGCTGAATATCTTCCCAGGGACCAGCAACGAGCCACTTCCACTAAGCAGAAATCTAGCTCTGGCCTGAACGTGACAGGAGGAGCTGAGAAACAAATGCTGGATGCCAACAAGGAGCTTTCCTGGGGAAAAAAATGAGGAGAAGCTCTGCTGTGAGCCCAAGGTCCAGCCCAGGGGCTGCAGGGCTGGGCACCAGGGTGATGGGCATCTCCCCAGGAGAACTGAGAGCTCCTCCAAGGATAAAACAGGTGAAACATGCATCTTAGAGTGCTTTATTCCCATTTTGTCTTTCCTTGTCCATTTGTTCCTTCAGCTTCCGTGCCCAGCTCACGTTTATATCTCAAAAGAAATCCCAGTTTGGCTCCTCAGAGCCATCACTTAATAATCATTTGTCAATGCTTTCCAAAAGGAGACCTTAATCCACAACTAGGCTGAGATGAGGAACTTTTACCATGGTCTCACACAGCCCTGCCCAAACAGCAGCTGAATTTTTGGGCAACAGTTCTCCTTAGTTTGGCACTTGAAAGTTTCCATGAGACCAAGGGAAATCTATTCAAAATGTAGGAGAGCTAAGAACAGGCAGCGGGGGAAACAAAAAAAAAAAATAAAAACCCAGATTTTTTTAAGATCTCTTTGAAGCCTCACTGAGTCCTTCAAAATTTGCTGAAGACAAATATTTGGATCAAGATAAGAGCATTTCATGAGGCATCATTCGTCAGTTCTGCTTAAGATCATCCAGCCCTTTGCAAAGATGCCTCTGTCAGCTGATTTTAGAATATTCCAGAAGTTCTGACAAATTCCTTTTGACAGTCTTTTGTCCCCTCAATCACAGAGTGTTTCAGTGCTTGGGCTGGAGAACTGGCTCTGAGGAGCTGGAGAGGCAAAACTCAGGATCCACCCAGATTAAAGAAATGAGGTGTGGTGATTGTAGGTGGCTCCTGAACACTGTGTGGGGCACTGACGTGGTCAGTATTTCCCAATCCTTTAGCAGCACATCTCTGAGGACCTCAGAACTGAAATAAAACCTGACTGAAAAAAAAGGGGCTGAAAAAAAACCCCACCTGACTGAAAAAAAAAACCTGACTGAAATAAAAACCTGACTGAAAAAAAAATCCCTCTAAATCTCTTCTCTGAGAAGTGTTACCTCCTTTTAAAAGACTGGGATGAGCAATCAGGGAGAGGCTGAGAGCAATGAGACAAAAGCCCCTAATGTTCTTCATGAAGTGACTGCTCACAGAAATCCCATAAACAAAGGCTAAAGGGAAATGTTCCCAAGACATTTCCTGTCCTCTCTCCCAGCTGAGGCAGAGCAGGGCAGGTGTGACCCAAAGCAGGTGAAATGCAGGAGCTCAAGCCTTGGGGGCCATCAGGGAGATGCAGAACAGGGTCACTGAGCACACAAACCCAGGGGTGTGTGGATTAGTCCCTGATTTTAATTCCAGCTCCCCAGAGCATCCCCTGCCTTGATCCACGGCCATGTGTCTCGCATTAATCAGGACAAATTTCCATATTTTGCAAACTGCTCCTCTGTTTTCTAGGTGTGAGGAGCTGGGATGCCAAGTGTCTGCAGCTGCCAGAGCAGAGATAAGGACCCTGTGGAACGTGCTGTGTTCAGCAACAGATGGCTCAGACACTCTCTTGTCTTTCGGTTGGTGCTTTTTTGTGCTTTTTTTAGCTCAAAGCAAAATAACTGAGGAGGAAATGGATGACAGAAAAGAAGTGCCCAGCAACCTTTGCTTGCACAGGTCCTGGGGGGTCAGGACAGGCAGACTTACCTGTGGGCCTGATATTTCTGTGTCTGAGAGATTTTAACCTGCTAGCAGCTGCTAACTTTTTCCCAGGGAAAAATTTCTCAACAAAGTTTCTTTGTTAAAACAAAGTTTGTTTTAACAAGCTTGGCAAACAACTCTCCTTTCTCAAAACAGTTTTTCCCCAGGTGGTGTTTTGCTGTTTCTCCAGTTTAACCCATGGGATTAGAGAGGTGTTGTTCCTATTCACCAATCATGTCAAGTCTGTATTGAAACATCTTATAAAAGGTAGCAAGAATTAGACAGTAAAGTCTTTTTTCTATGCTCTTTGCCTTCTGAAATATTTGGAGACTTTGGTGTCCCACAGCAACACTTACCTGTTTTAGGGAGCCTTTCAGGGTTAGGAACATGTATGCCATGTAGCCAGGTATCAGCACCATAGAGGACAGGGCCATGAACCAGCCGACCCCCTGGCCCCATTTCGGGAACACGTAACTCCCCATGGTCAGCGGGGTCATCTGCACTGCACTGAAGATGAACACTCCCTGCAAAAGCAGAAGGGAGGGGTTTGGGCAGAGATTCCCAGAGTGTTCTGGCTTCGGGAGCTTTTCTGGAGCTTCCCAAGATGCCTCTTACCCAAATGAGTGTTTCACGTTAAGGCGGTATTTTCACACGTAAACCTGCACCCCAGATAATCCAGGGGTGCTGCTGGTGCCAGTAAAATCCTTGGATAACCTGCACAGAGCCAGAGGGAAGGGGGCTGCTGGGAGAAAGAGGGATCCTGGGAATACCTGTGCACATGTACATGGTGCCATTGAGCAGCAGCACCCACGCCTTGCTTTTGGGATGTTCTCCAATGACGCCCTGCACACGTGGCATTCCATTGGCTATTCCCAAGAAAAACTCCTGGCCTGGCCTGTCTCAAATGTCTAAACCGGCCAGGAAAAGCTGCTAAAGTAAACCAGGAGAGAAGGAAGCTGCTTCTGATCCTGGGCAGAGGCCTTGTGAAGGACAGAATCCTGCAGAGGCAGATTTTTATCCCTGCTCTGAGCTGGGCTGGGCAGCCCATTCTGCTGAGGACTTGACAAATCTGGCCAGTTTTACAATGCTGAGCATTTTCCTCCTGTGTCACTAAAAAAAAATATATTTCATAGGCCTTCCCCAACTCTTGTTCTTACAAAAATGAAATCTGCCTTGATCTGGGAAGGGATGACTGGAGGAATCCTCAACCTGAACACATTTCTGTGTGTCTTTAGTGCTCCTCATTTGCTTTTCTCTGGTTAAACGCTGGCTCATGATTAGTATTAGTAATACTGGCTGCTTGGTTAGTTTGTTACATTTCATCTGGGTTCAGTGTCTGTGCAGCAAATTTACATTTCTTTGCCCATTACTTCACGAGGTACTGAATGGGATTAACTGGGTGAAGTTTAGAATCAGGAAAAGGCTGTCCTGTGGTTTCCTTGTACAGAAAAGGATTTTCCAAGTACAGATTCCTCGCAGAGTTTGCCAGGAAACCCACAGCAGTGTAGTATAAAATGATTAATATATGCCACAGAATCCCATGGGGGGAAGAACACGAGTTTAGAACCCTGCTCTGTCACCAGAAGTGCCTGTGGAGGTATTCAGAAGTTTACAGAATGTTGGTATTTTTTTGTATGTAGAAAATTTAGGGTTTAGATGGCTAAATTCTATTTTAGGATTAAAAAAAAAAAAAAAAAAAAAAAAAAAAAAAAAAAAAAAAAGTCAACATTTGTTCATTTGTTCCTTACAATTTTCTAACTCTGCCAATCAATCTTTTGAGCATTTCCAGAGGTCTAATAAAAATCATGGCTTTTCTTTTTGGGGCACAAACTTCCTCTAATGACACTGCTTTCTGCTTATTGCCTTCAACGGGATTGCTCAAATCCTTAAAAAAGGAGAGAGGGCAGAACTAATATGAACCTGTGGGGGTGGAAATGACAAGGCTGCAGCACCCAGGCCACCTCATTTACATCCTTTCAACCAGAGAATAAAAGTTTGTTCCTTACTGCCACAATGATAGGAGTGAAAAAGGACCAGCAGAGTTTCCACCAGATGCAGGGTCTGTATCCCACCATCTCTTGGATGTTGTCATAAAATCTATTAACACCTGCATAGAGAAATAAGAAACAGCACAGAAACACATCAGGTAATGGAGGTGACTGGAAGCCCAGTGGTTCTGAGAGACATTGTCATAAATTATGATTATATTTGGAAGCTTTACAAAGATTACTTTTCCTCTGTCTGGATGGGGGGAAAAGTGTGCAAGCTCAGAAGCACCAAAAATCAGCTGTTCTCAGTCTTCCACATCATAATTAATTAAATTGAGACCAGCAAACTTATTCCCATGCAAAATGAGGAAATTGTACATGGCAAGGCCAGATGCAAGAAACCTCTTTGATTTCAGCTCAGTAGGTGATATTAGAAATTTAGGGTGTATTTTACAATTATAAACCCCCCCCCACCCCATCCCAGCATTAACCAGCTCTGTTCCAGTGCACACCATTCATGGGCAGGAGTGGGGCTGAAATCAGAGTCCCTCCTGCTGCTGCTGCTCTCCAGCAGCTTCCCAAAGCGGTGTTTGTCACATATTTATTTATGGCTTTGGTTTCTTCATGGTCAGAGCCTGGAGCTGATAATCCCAAGGTGTAGTTCAAGCCCTGTATGAAGCATCCACTTGAGCTCCTTGTTGGATCCTTTCCAGATCAGAATATTTTGTGATTTCTGGGATAATTTTGGGGTATTTTTCCATGTGCTGGGTTCACCAGCAGTGCCTCTCCCCCATCAAATGCTGTTCCATCCTCTCAGACCCACTAAAATCCAGCAGGAATTCTCCAGTTCTCCAGCTCTGGAGCAGTTGGAGTGCCTTGGTGATGATGGGAGCAGTTCCTCAAAGGAGCTGACACAGCCCTGAGGTCAAAAATCCTCTGTGACAAAATCCCACAGAGCCATTAATCCTTCCAGAGACTGACAGCCCAGGCTTCTGGATATTTCAAGGTGATTATTCCCTAACTGACCAAGGAGCCTGGCTCCCTGCAGGACCCTGGAGTGAGAGAATTTCTGAAAAAATGAAATGTTACAAATCTCAAGAGCCCTGATGCAATATGTACCCAACACCTCCGAAGATCCAGGCTTTCCAAGAGAGTGGGACAGGAAAAGAGATGAAATATCACATTTTCATATTCCTGAAACACTTCATGGCTCTCAGGCCTCTAGTGAAGGTGTTTAAAAGGCAGCAGGACCTTCTACAAGCCACCTTTGAATTATATCCACAGAAACCAAGGCCACTTTCAGCTCCACCCTCAGCATGTGCAGGTTCAGCCACAGATCAGAGGAGGAATTATCTTGGGGATGTGTAAAATACAAGGGGGAAAATACTTAGGGAAAAAATACAAGCAGGCTGTTTACCATAGCACCAGGATATCGAGATGCACTCAAAGAATACAAGGAACAAGAGACTCATTCCACTGGCAGAGTAGTAGTCAAAAAGCTTAAACACATAGATTCCACCCTGAAACAGAAAAGGAAGTATTAGAAACAGAGCAAGGCCTCCAGCTTCAACATATAAGATATAAATGTGGATAGGTTAGGGGCCTATTAGTGTCAATTAAACAGGGTAAATTCTTTTAAGGATTGAGGTCAGTCCTGACAAAATTGAGATTGCTGCTGTTTAGACTAAAGAGTTTAATTTCACTTTTTGCTCTTTCTTTGATAATTTAGTTGTCATTTAATCATTAATCATTTCCCTCAAATAATTTGCAAATTCAACATCTCCAGCTGCCACTTCTGGGACTATAAGAGTGTGGGGATGTGCATTTTGCTGTCCCTTGAGCCCGGCAGGGGATACCCAGGTGATGCCTTTTGGGGCTACCTAAAAACAGAGGCCAGACAGAATTAAGAGGATAAAAAGCTGTTCTGTTTATTGAAGGGCCTTCAGGTACATTTTGGGCACACAAAGCCCCCCAGGGGCTGCACCCAAAAATGGACAACAGCTCACGGGTTTTCACACTTTGATCAGTTTGGTCCAGTTGCAGATTGGGGGTTCATCTCCCAATTCCAGCTTCAGCTAATGAAGTCATTCAGCCCAGGTTTGCTGCCCCCAACTCACTTTTGTTCCCATCTCTCAGGGCTGAGGCAGTGAGGGGTCCTTGATTGCCAGGCCTGGAGAGGAATTGTTGTGTCTGCCCAGAATGGGGAAGCAGCAGCTCACACTGTGTGTGGGGTTTAGAGTTCTACACTAAAGAACTGCAGGATTGCAAATGGATGAAAAATATAAAAGCTAAATATACAAAAGCTGAAATCCTAATATAAAACAAATAACCCTAATATAAATTAATAAAATATAAATTAAAAAAATCAAAGCTAAAACCCTAAGGCCTCTCAGGGACCGCAGGCTGCTCTACGCTTAGACCACCATAAACCCTGGATAGCGTCAATCCTTGACACTTCAGTGTCTGGCAGTGATTCCTGGCTGGACTGAGGAAGGGAAGAGGCTGATGCTGATGCAGATGCCCCAGCCCAGCAGTACCTGAGTGATGTTGGACAGCCCTATCACGTAGGACACGATGCACACCACGGCGATGAAGAGCTCACGGCGGTTGCGCAGCAGCTTGGGGAACTCGTCCACCAGGGCTGTGATGAACCCTTCCACGGTGCAGAACTGCAGGTGACAGGGCACACAGAACAAACACAGCCTGTTGGAGCCCTGGGCACTGAGGATTTCAGCCTTCCTGTGCTCACAGACACTGACCCCCAGCAAACTCTGCATTGACCTGAGGCCGTGGAAAAGGCTCCCAAAATTGAGTGACAGCACTGGGATTGTGGCTGTGGAGTTTGGATAGAAGTGTGTGATCTCACAGGGTGAAAAACTTAGAATTCAATGCTTTAGAATATAATAATATATATAAAGCAAGATGGAGGATTTAGGGCAGAGGCCAGTCCTCCTTTTTCACCTTCTTCTTCATGGGTCCATGTGGGATTTCGTAACTGGGTAGAAAAAACCACACTGCGGGCCATGGGTGGCTGGTTATTGGGTTAAAAGTCAAAATAATACAGGCATCATCTCATAATTGGACAATTTATGCTTAAAAGGACCTTGGAAAGAGTTAGAGACAGAGCCATTTTTCACCTTATTAGCTAGAGCTCACAGCTTGTGAGACTGTGACATAGATAAGAATTAATAAACATCTGAGTCCAAACACAAATTGCGCCTCTTGAGCATTTAAGCCCAGCTCTAACACAAGAAAAGAAGATTAAAACCCCACAACAATCCAGAGCCGTGCCGTGGCTGGGTGGAGTTTTGGGGAGCAGTTTGTAATTGGACCCTTTGCTGGCCCTAAGGCTGCACTCGTCCAAGGAGAAGTGAAAATTCACTTGACGGCAGTGGAAGCTCTGCTCCTGAATATCCCTGTTTCTGTCTAAAGAGATCTGTGCAAAAAGATTTCCAGCTCAAGAAACACTCGAAATTCTAAGCTATGAACTGTTGCTTTCGCTCTCTGAACAGGAGCTGCTCTTTTTTTTTTTTGTAATAAAGATGATAAACCTACAGTTGAGGGCTTTGAGCCCTCAATCCTACAAAATAAACTTCTTTTTTATGTGATTTATTCACGTACAAGAAAGCCAATACATAGAGCAAGTTTAACCAGACTGGTGCTTTGTGCAGAGGATTAAGAATTCTCATATGATTTTCATATGTAATAAATCAAATATTCTTTGTATCCCCAGAAAATATTTTTGTTGAGGCCGTGTCCTCCAACTGGAAATCATGGCCACACTCCAGGATCCTTCTCTGTGTATATATATTCAGATAAATATTATTATTATGGTGGCTGAAATTGTGAAAACCAGAAGGTAAGTAAAGTCTTATTAATTTTCAGTAGAGCAAGTAGAATTCAACCAATGGTTGCAGCTCCTGCAAATTACAGTGTCTGAAACGTTTCAGTGACAGACAGAAAATGCAGAAAGCATGACAGCCTGTAGATATATATTCTTTTAAATAATATTAGACCACATTCCTCAGCTGTTAGTTGCCTAGAGACAAGTGCTTTCAAGAATATTTTTGACCCAATTAATTTCACAGCAGTTTCCCCCCTAGACTGAGCAATGGGTTTTAATGTCAAGCCTGAAGCTCACTGAAAAAAACCAAAGAAATAAAAAGTGTAAATTTTCAACTTTCTTTCATCTCCCAGGATAAAATGCCCTCTTGGTCTTTTTGTGTTCACAGGCTGGAGGCAGCTTGGATTTACAGAAAATGATGGATTTTCTCTCCTGAAAGGCTGGTGCAGTGCTAGGGCAGTAAATCCCATATTCCTTTACATGCTGGGAGGGCTGGTCTGCCAACTGCAGCTGCCTGCAAGGAAATTAATACATCTGCCTAGGACTGGTCTCATAAAAGTGATCCAGCAGTTCAGCAGCCACAGGAGATTCCCCTGACCAAGTCCTCCAAGTATTTACTCCCTGTAAAATAAGGCAGGGTGTTCTGAGTGCTGCCAGAGGGGTTGTTCTCTGTATTAAAATCAGCACTGATCAACCAAAAGTTTTGTTGGGCATAGTTATTTCTAAAGGGTTTTCTCTTGTGCTGGGTGCTTTTTTGTTTATGTCACAATCAATATTTCTAATGATTCCATGTCTTAATTATTTAATAGTTTAATCTAGACAGAGAATATTTTTTTTTTTTTTTGCAAAACCCTCCTCATTCGTCTCCAGTTGTCAGATACCACCCAGAGCTTAGGCAAGACCAGAACCAACTAAATCTGTGATCCTTTCCCTTGGGAAGTGATTTCAGAACACATCCAAACACAGAATATCCCCAGTAACCATCCCATTGCCCAGTGAATTAACTCCAGATATTAAAATGAAATGTGTGCTCCAGTGGTGAGTCCTGGAGCTGCCTTTCAGAAATACCTGTGGCACCTAAATCTTGTAAAACATATCCCAGTGTCTCCTACACAGCTGAACATTGCACAGGCATCTTTAATATTGTGATTTAACAGGGGATATTTCAAACATAAGCTCCTTTTTGCCTGCAGAATAAATTTTCTGCCTATTTTTCATGGGCTTCCAACAGTTCATAAAAGAGCAGAAGTGTTTAAGCGCTGGTTTTTTACTCAGTCTTTCCTCAGTGCCTCCCATTTTTTTATCTGATTATTGCAGGGACCATCCTGCCCCACTTCCAGCAGAGAGCACAGGGAGAGCCCAACCTCATCCCTGCCCCGTGGCAGAAAAATCTGTCTTTTTGTTATGTTTTCAGCCCAGTTTTACCTGACTGTCAATGCCGAGCATGAGCAGCATGGAGAAGAAGAGTATTGCCCAGAGAGGGGAGATGGGCAACTGTGTCACTGCCTCTGGGTAAGCCAGAAATGCCAGTCCAGGGCCTGGGGGGAGAAACAGGAGACAAAGCATCAGAGGGCAGGGCTGGGGATTCTCTGCTTTGTTTGGGTGGCTCTGGATGCAGCCCCTGAGCAGAAATTTCAGCTGTTCAGTGTTCACTGGCCACGGGGGCACTGCAAGGACCTGGTTTTGAAAATGAACCAGCTAAAAGCAGAAAAAAACCCCAAAACCAACAAAACCCCCCCAAACCCCCCCCAAAGCCAACCAACCAGAATACTGAATGCAGTTCAGAAGCTGCTCCTGAGAGACCCCCTGGCACAGCCAAGGCAGGAATGTGATCCTTGGCTAGGGTCACATCTTCAGGCATTGCTCAGCTCTCTCTCCCCTCAAGCAGTTTTTGTCAGCTGCAATCTCCTGCTTTGCACCGTCCAGAAGAGAAACAGAGACAGCTCAGAAATGGAGAAGACACTTTCCAGCATTTCCAGTATTCCCATGTGCGGTTCCATTCCATTCACTCTCTCAAAATATACATTTTAGTAAACTCTGTAGCTGTGGACAACCAAAATTTTTATTTCTCTTCTTGCTAACTGAGTGTAGAAGGAGAATGTAAATTCCCATTTAAAAGGAAGTTTTTTTATTCTCATGGCATAGCTGGATGTCAGGAAATTGAATAAACACAGAAATAAAGCTCTTGTGCTTCACCTAAGGAGTGTCTCTGCTTTTTCAGTTTCCATTAAAAGTCTGTCAGTGACAAGTGCTTGGTCACAGCTCCCAAACCAGTGGAGCAAGGGTGGCATCAACACCTGGATTGTCAAAGCCTAATGAGGATTTTGAAGCAATTAATTGCTAACAAGAGCAGATATGATTGGAAAGCAGTTCAGAAAGCATTCCAAATAGCAGTGCTAAAAGCAAAATAAACTTCAGAGAAATACGTTAATTCTCCTCTGTTTTGCAGTCCACAGAAATGCAGCTACATCTCTTAATAATATTTGTTTAATATGGCTGTATAAAACATGGCAAAGCAACCTCTCGTGGTGGTAAAATCTGGCATCCGACTCTCAGCTTACTTGGAGAAATAGAATTCTTAATTAAAGGGTCAAATTTTCAAAAATCCTTTGTAATTAGTGGTCATGGGCATCTTTCAGAGGTCTGTTATCAAATGTACTTAATGTGATGTAAAAATATTGTCGTGTGTGCAGGTGTAGCCTTTATATAACTCTATCTGTGTCAAAGACAGATAAATCCAAAAAGCTTATTTCACACACCACTGCCTTTCCAGAGCAGCTTTTAATAACAGTGCCTGCCATCATCATTTTGCACCTAATCTCTTTGTATGTGTAATTTATTGAAGATTATTTTTAGGGTTTAAATTCTCTCCATTTCTAACTGAGGAGATGTTTCAGTGGGTTTGTGTTTGCTAATGCAGCCATCCAGATTTTGTCCACCAGTGAGGTCCAACCAAACTTTGAGCTATGAGATCCCTCCCTGTGGCCAGAGCTGCTAAGTGAGTATCTGGTGCACCAGCTGGGTTAGGGCAGCCATCTGCTTTGCTGCTTTCAGCTTTTTCAGCTGGAAGACAGACAAGAACTAACTGCAAAGAGTGACAGAAGCCTCCCATGGACTCTCCCTGCCCTAAATAAAATGTCTTTCACAATACAGAGTCACATGAAATAGGTGTAGGTCTGGACAGTGAGAAATGGATCTGCCTCAAAGGGCTTAACCTCAAGAAATGGGGAAAGGAATTAAAACTCTACTGAACTGGAAAACATTAGGTTAAAAACCACCCCATAATGACCAGCATTCCTCCTGCTCTGCCTGCGGTGGGTTGGCACATCTTCCTTGTGCCATCGGGCCACTGAGGGGACAGGGAGCTGAGGAGCTGCAAGGAGGGACTTGGAGCAGCTGCTGGAACAACCTACGAGCAAAGAACAAGACTGATGCACAGCTTAGAGGAAAAGACATCGGGTACCTGATGCTGCAACATCTGCAATTGGCCTCTTTGTGACATTGGCCATGAATCCCACAATGGAGAAGATGACAAAGCCAGCAAACATGCTCGTGCATGAGTTTATGCAGCACACTATGATGGAGTCCCTGAAACAAAGGGAAGCAGCTTTAAGCAGCAGGGAAAACAAATGTTCATCCTTTTTGGTTTTGGTTTTGTTTTGGGTTTTTTTGGTGGGTGTTGTTTGTTTGTTTGTTTTGTCTTGTGGAAAGATTTCATGATTTCAAGGATTTAGGATTTTTTTCAAGGATTTTTAGGATTTCAAGATTTAGGATTTCACACTTTGGGTTCCACCTCATGCTGGGGAAGTCTCTCCCACTGACGTAAACGCAGTTACAAATCTCACCCCCAGCCAGACAGAACAGTTAATATTCAACACTAAACTTTATTTCAGTTATCTGTACACGGAGACAGAGCTCAGCTCCAGCTGAGACAGGCAAGTGCCTCTGCAATATGTGCAGTCATCTGCTTACCTGTAAACATTATTGTGGAAAGGGTTGTAACTCCCAAGGGCAATCAGCGAACCAAGACCCAAACCGTAGGAGAAGAAAATCTGTGTGGCAGCATCCAGCCAAACCTGATTGCAGGAAACAATTTTTTAAAAAATCTGTTTCTGCACTTGAGGAGCAGGTCATATGTCTGAAAGGGGAACAGTGAGGAGTGAAACTTTTGTTTACCAGGACGGAATATTTACCTCAGAGTCTGAAAGCTTACTGAAGTTGGGAGTTATATAGAATAAAATGCCTTCTTTTGCTCCAGGCAGTGTTACACCACGGAAGAACAAGATAAGCAGCATAACATAGGGATAAGTAGCAGAGAAATATACCACCTGATGTGAAGAAACAAGACAGTGTAAGTGTGTGAGGAAGAATGATCAAAAATATTTGCTCCCTGAAAATACTCTAGCAGCAACTGGGGATGGCTCTTAAAATTGAGGCATTTCTCAATGAAAAAGCTTGGGAATTGCCTACAGCAAAATGCCCTGAACTCCAGGTCTAAAGGCAGGTGGCTGTTGCCTATTTTTCTGCAAAGAGAACAGAATACACCAGGATATTTTCACACTTTTTTTTTTTTTTTTTTTGTTATTTAACACAGGGAAGTCCCAAAAGCACAAGGATCATGGCACCGGGATCCTGCTCAAGAAACATCTGGCAGTTTATTTCTCCCACTCCCTCCTCCTCTATATGACATGCTCCTACTTTCTTGCCTTTTCAGAGGTGCTATAAAAAACCCTTTCTGAAGTCAGACTCAGCCCTCTTTGTGCTTTGGGGACAGGAAAATAAAATACTTTGCTCTGAGCTCAGCTAAGCCCAGTTCAACACGCAGTTCAGTATGGGTCACAGTTATAACCTCCTGCCAAAAGCCAACAATCCATTCCTTCAGTGTGAAGAAATCCCACTCCTCTGCACCAGACCTGAGGTCTTCTAACCCAGCCTTTCAGCTGACACCAAACCCCATTGCTGTGGCTTTTCATTTCCCTAGGATTTCCTCCCACAGGGAAAGGGACGAGCCAATGTCAGATGTTGCCACCCCTTTCATTCAGAAAGGTCTCTCAATAATATAATTTCCTTTAATTGATTAGCAAATCCCAATTTCTGCTCACAGCCAGGCAGACCCCATGGAGCACAGCATGAAATCCTGTGAAAGGACCTCAAATGTTTCTCACTGACATGAGGGAAGGTGGGAGCAGCTCTTCCAACACCTCTTTACATCTCCAGGTCCAGCAAGAGCTGTGCAATGAATGCACAATTCTTGCTGAAGCCAAACCACTTCATCCTCACTCTATTGCTGTGCAAACCAGCTGGAATATTCATCCCAGGAACAATTTGAGCTGATTTTACACCTGGCCAAGCCAAGAGGCCTTTAAGTGAAGCATCTGAGGCTGTGGTCTGACCTAGCTACAGAGGAGCCAGCTCTTTCTAAAACACGGGGCTGTACCAATCCAAGAAAACACAAATCAAACACCTCACAGAGCTCTGACAGCCGAACTGCTCCCAGTGCCTCTTACCTCAAGAATTCTCAGAATATTTGAGCAAAACAGGCATTTTTTAAAAATTGAAAGGTATTCACAGTATTTCTTAATCTTACCTTTCCAGTCCAGCCTACCCCCTTCCAGATACAAAAATAGACCAGAATCCAGGCAATGGCCAGGGTGATTGCCAGTGGCCATCGGATCTGGCCGGGCTTTTCCAGGCCGTCGGTCATTTGGTGCATGTTGCGTCTGGAACGAGCCAACAGAACGGGGCTTTTGGCAAAGGATTCAGGAGATCAAACAGGAAGGACAACAAGGTGGTCCCTGAACGTGCAAGGCAAGGAGGGAGGGAAATGCTGAGCTTACTCCCAGAACTCCACCACGGCGCTTGTCATGTTGGTGGTGTTGGCTAAGGTGTAGTTGGAGAAGCAGCGGTCGGTGTTCCAGGGGTTCTCACAGTGTTTCCAAGGAAGGGTCTGGTGGAGGAAGAGAACCAACACCGTGGAGTCAAACACTTTTGAAGCAAGGATTGCCTCAAGTGTCTCTTTCTTTGCTAGAACTGACAGGTGAGTGCAGAACTAAAGCACCTGGAGCTCTGTGGCATTGATCTCCCTGGGGTGAAAGATTATTTAAATTCCTATCAGTTGTGGGAGGCAGGTGTGGAAATATTCCCTCTTCTCTTTAACACAGCAGCCCAAACTCTGGATTCAATACTCTCACCATGAGAGTACTTTGAAACAGCAGCAAGGATCTCCTGGGGGTCCTGGTACCTCTCGTTGCACAAGAGATAATAAAGTTGTGATGGTTATCGATCAGAGATTTTCATTTTCCCCTCAGGTCAGGGCATAATTAGAAAAAGATAAAATTTCTATTTGTTACATGCATGTTCTGCATGTGTCCATCCCACCTTTCAGAAGGTCTGAGGAGCAGAACCTGTTTCTCATGGTATCCATTAGAATGAGCCTCATTTACATATAATTTACATATCCTTCTGATGGCAATTGTTGGGAAATCCTCTCACAGAACGGTTGTATCAGGACACTGTGTGCTTTATACACAAGGATAAGAGGCTTCAAGGGAATGAGAAGTCAATATTCATTTAACATGGGCCACAAGAAACACTTCCAGACTCTGCCTGACCTTTCACATCAATAACAATTCTGAGGACAACAAAGCAGAAATGGTCATGTCACTCCCAGACAGTAATTAATGCAAATTTGGTCAAGGCAAAATTCTTTAAAGCCAAGAACAAGCAAGCATGAGCAAAATTTAGAGAAGAGACAATTGAACAATGATGCATTAATTATATAGAACTTATGTAAGAATGCTTCCTTGGATGGCCAAACCCCACAAATCAGACAAGACTTACTCAGCTGATGAATCACCCTTAAGGGGGAAAAAAAGGCAGCTAAAAATAAAGTAAACAGGAAAGAAAACAAAGCAAAAATAACAACAATGAATGGAAGTTCAGAGCTAATCAAATCACAGACCTTCCATTCCATGGGGGTTTCTTTAATAAACCCCTCCATCATTAAACCACGTTGCAATGATACTATTTCCTAAAGAAGTCGTGTTTGTGTGGCTGCTGCTGAAGAAACAAAATAATTAGTTGTACACTAGAATTTTTCTTGGGGGAGTGACTGGCCTGTAAGCTCAGTTTTCTGCTCTAAATTTCTTGTGGAGAAAAAAAAAATTAGAGAGGTTTTTACAAAATAGGGTTTTTTCCAGTAAGAATGGATTATCCTACAGATTACTGTACATGCTGTGTTAACCTCACACATCTACACTGAGGCAGATTAGTGATGTATTCATATTTTACTTGGCTTGACATCCAAGAAACAATTCCCCATTCCCTCTGACACACACTTACAGTGGTAAAGGAGTTATACAGGTAGTATATGGCCCATGAAATAATCACAATGTAGTAAATATTTAGCCAAAAGGACAGGACTGCAGCAGCCAGTCCCACACCTGTAAGGAAAACAAAGAGAAATAAGGCAAGGCAACTTGCAGTTGAAGAGCTGCAGTTCAGGACAAACACATCACGTGGGGTGGGCACGACTTGGGAAATGTTGCAGAGGTGAGAATTTCAGAAGTGCCATTACACAAAGGTCTTTATTTGGGTGATGGCTCAGCCATCCATGAATTCACTGCCAGCGTTCAGCTCTCTCTGTGGTGCAGTCCCACCCTGCTGCTGCTGAGAGTTCCCTGGTATGTTTTACTCCCAGGAAAAATTGCTAAATCAGCTCATTCTCTGGAACAGCAGCCCCACAGGACCTGGTGGCAGATGCACACACAGTGAGAATATGTTCCAGGGCACTCAGGACACGGATCAGAGTGCCTGGTGCTCAGCACAGGGCTGTCAGAATAAAGAAATGTCAGGGTTCCACCACGAGGATGTCTTCTGCTCCCCATGGACACTCCAGGGGTTTTAAACGATCCAGGACAGCTGCTCCACCACCCTGAGCAGCAGGAAGTGCTCCCAATAATCAGGATAATGCGGAGCAAGGTGGTACCAACTCCTGCCAACAGCAGCAACTCAAGCAAAAACACTTCTCTGTGAGGAACAATTTCGTCTCTCTGCGTTTTCCCAACGCGAAATCTCCCAGAGCAAAATCCAATCTCAACAAACTTTCAGCTCCCCCTGTGCTAATTGTCAGTCCTACTGGCTGAGGTAATTTGTAACACCACATGCAGCTCTGCTGGGCCAGAACTCAGCTCAGGAGCTCAAAGGATTTGGGATTAGAAGGGTGAAAAGCATGGCTTCTAAAACCCTCATTTGAGAGGTCTGTGGGTCTGTGCAGAATCGGGATTAAAACCCTGGGGTTCTGGCAATCAAACCTCAAACTCAAACTCAAAGTGTGGAGTGAGTTTGTCTTAAGGGATTCAGCATGAAATTGCCAGAAGTGTCTGGCTTTTGAATTTCAGTTAAAAAACCCCCAAAAAACAGGTGATGCCAATATCTGTGAGCTCAGAAAAATTTACCAAGGTTTACCAAATTGCTGTGAACAGTTCCAAATCTGCTCAGACAAATGGTGCTAGATCTGCTATTTTTAACACTCTTTATGCACTTCTACAAGAAACCCCAAGAGTTTTTGAAGATCAAAAATAAGTTTGTTGCGATTCTAATGCCTAAGTCTTGCTATTTTTAATGGAGAACAAAAAATATAGCCCAGCATGTTTCAAAATTATCAGTTACACCTCAGAAAATCAGTGTTTTCTTCTAGAAAACTCGTGGTTTAAATAGAAATTAAAGGCACCAAGAAACATCCTTGCCCTGGCACTTTGGGAAACTTCTGCAATTTGGAAAGAAATGAGAAATAATTGGAATCCACACTGTACCTTTGAACATTGGAGCAAGCTTCCACACTCCAAGGCCTCCTATAGATGTATACTGACCAAGAGAACACTCCAAAAGGAACAGTGGCACTCCAGCAAAAATTAAAGTAAGGAAATAGGGAATCAGGAATGCACCTAAAAGAATTTATTTTTAAAAAACAGTTAAAGTGGGGAAAACCACAACTGAATTCCCAGTTCCCATCCCTGTTATACATGAAAAGAAACCCGCAGGGATTTTTCCCTCTCAGATGTAATTTTTCAAAAAACGTTAGTGGAAATCACACATGCACTTCTGAACCAGCACCTCAAGAGGTGAAAATGAAAGAAAAAAAATGTAACTCCCCATCATTTAACTATTTTCTGTTGAAGTAAAAAGCTGAAATCTAAGAGCCTTTGGGTTTTGTTGACTTTGCCTCTCACTGAGAGCACAAAGGCTTTAACCAGCCCTGGCTGCTTTCCAGCCTTTTATGGGGAACTCAGAGTCAGCTACAAACTCCATGAAATCCTCTCAAAACTCAGCCCAAAAGAGATGTATCTGCAGGGTTGGGTGGAGGGCAATGTGCTTTAGTTCTGCTCTGATACTTTATGGTCTTTTAAGAGCAACTGGCAGCTAGGAGTTAGAATAAACTTCAGGGCAGAGCTCAAAGCAGAGCTCCACACTCCAAAATGGCTCTGGGAAAGTGGAAAGTAATAAAACCCAAAAAAGCAAGCCAAAACAACAACAAAACCCAAAAATCTCCCAAAAAACCAAAAACCCAACAAACAAAAGAAACATACCACAAAAAAACCACACCCTAAAATACCACAGCAAACAACCAAAAAAACCAAAAAACCAAACCAAACCAAAAGTACCAAAACCCCCCAAACAAAACAAAACCCAAAACTCCAAACCGAAACAACAGAACAACAAAAACCCAATACAAAACCAACTCCCCAAAAGTCCCCAAATCCCCCACAGTAAACAACCAACCAACCAACCAACAAAAACCCCAAAGCAAATCAACAACAAAATGCAAAAAATCCAAAATAGAAACCAAAATAACCCCCAAAAGACCCCACAGCAAACAAAAAACCAAACCCCCAAATCAACACAACCTGAAACACACAAAACAAAAACCTCAAAAAACTCCACCAAAAATACCACAGCAAACAAACAAAAAGCCAAAAAGCCCCAAAAAAGCCCAACCCTCCCAATAAACCAAACCAAGCAGCCCACAACAACAACAACAACAACAAAACCCCAGAAAACAACACTACCAAAAAACCCTCAAAAGAAATTCTGCAAGCTCCCCAAAATACCAACAAAAGTACCCAACCAAAACCAACAATATGTACGAAAAATCTGTTAAAACCAGGTTTTGTTTTGTTGGTAATTTGATGGAAATTTGATGGTAATTTGATGGTAATTTGATGGCAATTTGGTAATTTGATCCTGATGCACAAACACGGCCAACGTACCTCCACCGTTCTTGCCACACAGGTAGGGAAACCTCCACACATTCCCTAAGCCAATGGCATAACCTACACAGGACATAAGAAAGTCAAATTTCCCTTTCCAAGTGTCTCGGTCTGGAAGGTCCGCCTTCTTCTTCTGCACTTTTACTACCAAGGTTTTGGGCTTGTCGTTGGTGATGGAGGCGTCGACCTCGGTGGAGATCTGTCCGTCCGCCACTTTGGTGCCGTTGGTGGCCATGTCTCTGGGCTTGGCTGGCGAGGCTCTGGCGGCGGCCGGGCGGGAGATTTCAGCACCAGTCCACGTGGACAGCAGCTTTGCGGCTCGTGGCGATCCACGCGGGAGCGACGGCGAGGGCGGGGAGAGCCGGGAGAGCCGGGAGACGGAGCCTCAGCGCGCTCCGCTGCCACCTGTGCGACATGGGGACACCTCAGACACCTCACACACCCCGAGGAAGGGCTGGGCTCTGCCCCAGCGGTTTCTTCTGGACTCACAAAACGAGCTCTTAAGATCCACTGGTTAGTTTTTCATTCAGGAAGAATTAAAAAAAATAAAAATTAAAAATCGAGGAATAGCGGTTGCCACCGTTAATAGTGGATTTAGATTGTTCGCTATTAATGCAAACACCAAGACTCACTTATTATTTTTATCTCCTTATGAGTATTTATCTCACTGTTATTGTTATTATCCTTATTATTATTTCCAAGACCCACTTGTTTTTTTTCCTCTAGAATTCCTATCAATCAATAGAAAAAGAACAAAAAACCCCCAAAGGAATCCCAGTTCCCACCTTTAACAGAAGAATAATACTGAATTTAGAACATTCACGACTAATCCAAAACAATCTCTGAGACCCACTTATTATATTTTGTCCCTATAGATCCCTTACAGGTCTACAGAAACATTTTTTTTTAAAAGAAAATCAAGAAATAGCAGTTGCCACCATTAATAGTGGATTAATAGTGAGTTTTGAGCATTCACTATTAATCCAAAACAATCTCCAAGACCCACTTATATTTTTTTCTATAGATATCCTATGAATCTACAGAAAGAATTAAAAAAAATAAAATCGAGGAATAGCAGTTGCCACCATTATTAGCAGATTTAGATTGTTCGCTATTAATGCAAAACTATCTCCGAGACCCACTTATTATTTTTTTTCCTATAGATCTCCTATGAGTCTACAGAAAAAAGAACTAAAAAACAAAAACAACAAAAAAAACCAAACCAAAAACAACCAAGGAATACCTTTAATACCTTTAAAAAGTTACTACCATTAATAGCAGATTAATACAGCATTTAGAACGTTCATGATTAATGCAAAACAATATCCGAGACCCACTTACTACATTTTGTCCCTATGGATTAGTTGCAAGTCTACAGAAGGAATAATTAAAAAAACCTAAACAAACAAGAAATAACAGTTACCACCTTTAAGAGTGGATAATTACTAAATTTAGAATATTCACTATTAACCAAAGCAATCTCTGAGACACACTGATTCTATTTTATGCCCATAGATCTCTTACCAGACCACAGATAGAATTTAAAAAAAAATCAAGGAATATCAGTTGACACCCTTAATAGTGGATTTAGAGAGTTTGCTATTAATGCGAAACAATCTCCAAGATCCACTTCTTATATTTTGTCCCTATAAATCTCTTATGAGTCTAAAGAAAGAATTAAAAAAAAAAGTAAGAAATAGCAGTTGCCACCTGTAATACTGGATTAATAGTGAGTTTAGAACTAATTAATTCACAATTAATCCAAAACAATCTCCAAGACCTACTGATTATAATTTTGCTATAGATCTCCTACGAGTCTACAGAAATAATTAAAAAGAGTAATCAAAGAATAGCAGTTGCCATCATTAACAGTGGATTTAGAGTGTTCACTATTAACCAAAACAATCTCCAAGACCCACTTATTTTTTTCCTATAGATCTCCTATCAGTCTACAGAGAAAAGAATTAAAAGAAATTAAAGAAATAGCAGTTACGACCTTTTATGGTGGATTAATAGTGAATTTAGAACATTTACTGTTAATCCAAAACAATCTCCAAGGCACACTGATTACATTTTGTCCCTATAGATCACTTACAAGTGTACAGAAAGAATTCAAAAGCAATTTCAACTAATAGCAGTTGCCATCTTTAATAGTGGATTAATACTGAATTTAGAATGTTCACTATTAACCAAAAGAATCTCTGAGACCCACTTATTATAATTTTTCCTACAGATCTCTTATGAGTCTACAGAAAGAACTAAACAAAAATTCAAGTAACAGCAGTTGCCACCTTTAATAATGGATTATTAGTGAAGTTAGAAGGTTCAGAATGAACCCAAAACAATCTCCAAGAGCATTTATTATCTTTTTCCCCTGTAGATCTCTTATGAGTCTGCACAAAAAAGAATTCAAAAAATACCAACCAAGTAATAGCAGTTTTCACCTTTAAGAGTGGATCAATACTAAGTTTAGAATATTTGCTATTAACCAAAACAGTCTCTGAGACCCACTGATTCTAATTCATCCCTGTAGATCTCTTATGAATCTGCAGAAAGAATTTTAATAAAGTAAATCAAGAAATAGCAGTTGCCACCATTAATAGTGGATTCATAGTGAATTTAGAAAGTTCTCTTATCTAAACCACCTTTCCCTAAATTGCTCCCAAAGGAATTAAACAATAAACCAGATCAAGCAATGGGACTTAATCCTGGGTAATGATGTCAAGTTTTACATGTGGTTACAATTAGCTGTTAATGTAAGACAAATGTTTCATGAATCTTAAATTATAAGCACAGCAAGACGAGAGCCTGCAGTGATCACTCCTCATTTCTGTTTCCAGCCATTTGAGCGCCTTTTAAAACACGATTGCTTTTGCTTTAGACTTTCAAAATCTAAATAGAAGAATAATCAAGGAAGCAAATATGGATTGTAAAAAAATGACCTGGAGTATTTTAGTCAACCTTTCAGTACTCGTGGCTCTGGCAAACTTCCACAGCTCTGCTTCAGCTGGAAAAGCCACACTGAATGCTTTTCATGGCCTCTGTGACCCATCCACAACCAATTTATTTGTCTGTTTTCTCCTGGTAACTCCTTTTGCCACATGTGCTCAAAACAGAGGCTGCAGCACGTGAAACACTGGCTGCACCTTGTGTTGGTGACACTGGGCACGGGTGGCAAGGATCAACAATGATTTTATTTACAGAGTTTTGTAAGGGAGGATTGAGGTTATTAGCCATTCACTTCTAATTGAAAATTATGGTAAAAGAAATATATAAAAAAAATGTAAAGGCTGTATTTTTCTTCGAATTCTCATTTCTGATCACTGCATGAAGCCACATCCAACTATTCAAAGGAAAGTTTTTGGTTGGAAGCTGTAGAAGAATCAGCTGTAGGAGTGGCTGGGGTGAGGAGAGAACAAGGATGGTGCTGGTAACCTTCCTTCCTTTCTGTTCCACTTCAGGATGGGGCTCAGAGAGGGAAAATCCCTCACAAGTCTTGTGTGCAGGTATCTCCTTTTTTTAAACCCAGTTTTCCACATCCCAAGCCTGTCCAATTTCCTGCACCAAACCCACTCCTGGCTGTGCTCAGCATTCCAGGAAATGCATTTCCTGATGCAGCAGGAAATGGAGACCATGGTGGCAAAAGGGGGCCCCTGCTGTGGGAGCTGCCCAGCTGCAGGGCCATGCGTGGGTGGCTGCAGCCAGCTGCAGGGTGCAGCCCCAGATGTGCAGTTTGGCAGCTCCATCTGCTGCTCAACAGCCAGAACTGAACGTGGCTCTTTTCGGCCAACACAGCCTGGAAAAAATCCACCAGCAGGGAGGGTGTCCTGGGACTTTACAGTCCTGCACTAGGTTAGACTTGTTGTTACTGTTGTTGCAGTTTGTGTTTGGGTTGGGCCTTGGCATCAGCAGTGTTTCCAGATATTGGAAGAGGCTGAATGTGTTGAGGATGAGCAGGAAAAAAACCCTAACCTGATGTAAAATCTCCCTCCAATTTGTAAATTTGTACTCCCAATGTAAAATCTCCCTCCAAACAGTGCATGGAGGGATCTACATGTACATCTCATGTTTGGTTCATGATGAGGGAGAAATTCCTGTTCCCAGAGATCTGGGATGAGTCAGAGCTGAGCAACCAAGCCAGGAGGAACAAGGATTGAGGGGAACAGGGATGGAGAGAACAGGGATGGAGAGAACAGGGATGGACGGGAACAGGGATGGAGAGAACAGGGATGGAGAGAACAGGGATGGAGAGAATAGGGTTGGAGAGAATAGGGTTGGAGGAAAAGAGGGATGGAGAGAATAGGGATGGAGAGAACAGGGATGGAGTGGAACAGGGATGGAGGGGAACAGGGATGGAGGGGAACAGGGATGGAGGGGAACAGGGATGGAGAGAATAAGGATGGAGGGGAACAGGGATGGAGAGAACAGGGATGGAGGGAAACAGGGATGGAGAGAACAGGGATGGAGGGGAAAAGGGATGGAGGGGAACAGGGATGGAGAGAATAAGGATGGAGGGGAACAGGGATGGAGAGAACAGGGATGGAGGGAAACAGGGATGGAGAGAACAGGGATGGAGGGAAACAGGGATGGAGAGAAGAGGGATGAAGAGAACAGGGATGGATAAAACAGGGATGGAGAGGAGCAGGGATGGAGAGTAATGTGGATTAAGAGGAACAGGGATGGAGAGAACACGAATTGAGAGGAACGTGGGTTAGGAGGAACAGGGGTTCAGCCCCTCAGATCTCCAAACAGGCTCTGCAGGTAAGTGCTGGGTATGGAGCCTGTCCTGCTGCTCCAGCCCTCTCTTCACAGGGCAGAACACACTTCAGAGCTCTGGTAGGATTAAACCTCTGCTGGATGCAGAGAGAAACTCAGCCCAGTGCAAGACTCCGTGACAAAGACAAACCAGAGGGTTAGTTAGGAAATCTTCAGGAATAAAGCAAGGAACCTCCTGGGGGAAGGAGCCCAGACCTGTCTCAGCACCTCTGCAATGCCAAGACTTTCCAAGGATGCCCAGCACGTTTGTGTCAAGGCTGAGGGGTGGCTGGCAGGCAGCCTGGGGCTTTTTATATTAAAAAGATATTGAGAACAGGGGTTCAAACAATCACCTGGGAATGTGCTGCACTTTGTGACACAAAACAACCACTGCACACACCACAAGCATCCCAAACTTTGCCAGCAACAAAACCAGACGCTTCTTTTGAGAGGATGCAGGTGGGGATTGACCAGTTTGCTTTTGTGCTGTCCTACCACTGCTGGGGCCATTGTTGCAGGTTTTACTGGCACTGGGATCCGTTCACGGACATTTGTGCATTTCTGGTCATACAGCATCAGATAATGAACAAATACTTCAATTCCACAGTTTTGAAAGCAGGGGGTTTTCCAAACTATGAAAAGTAACTGTTCCTAAGCCTAAGAAATAGCGATAATAAATGACAACAGAAGTGGAGTCTAACCTCCAGTCCACACTTTCCACACTCTGCAGTGCTTTATGACTTAAAAAACCTGGAAGAACTGGCAGTGCAGCAGTAAAGATCCTGGGTACATGCTCTCTAATCAGATTAGGCGCTATCCCACAGCACTGGGATTTAAATTTCAAATTGCTCTGACATGGAATGGGACAGAAAGACACTTATGTAAGCTCCTGGGGCTGGCCTGGGCAGCAGGAAATACAAATTGCAGCTGTCAGGCAGCAGAGCAGGTACAGCACTCACTCCCCAGCGCTGGCTTTGTAAGAAGGAGATGGAGAAATCCATTAAACAGCTCTGCCTTTGCTCCCCCCCATCCCTTCACACCAACCCTGAGTGTGCTGGGAAGGGCACAGCAGCTTCCCACCACATTCCTCAGGGCACAAAGGAGCTTCCTTGACTTCAGTTACTAGGGTTGCTGAGCCAAGGGCTGCAAAGCCCTCTGGACCAGGGGGCTGGATCCCAGCTGGTTGTCCCGCAGCACCACCACGCTGGAGAAGAATGGCCTGGGAGTGCCAAGCTCACATAGCAGCCAAGGGCATGGGCACTACCAGGGAAACTGCAACAAAGGCACAAGAGCATTCTTCTCCCTCCTGGACCGCAAGAAAAGTGGATGGGAGGAGTTGAGCTCATGGAAGTGAACAGCAATATTGCTGTCATCTTTCACGAGTTTTCTTGCTGGTGGCAGCAAAAAGCAGGGAAATCTCTATTTGTGCACGAGCAGCTGTGCAAACATTTCTGCTCAGGATCAGGCCAGGAAGTGGGGCAGTAGAGGGAAATGCATCAGATGCACTCTGAGGTGCCTAAAGTAGGACGTGGAAACTGATTTTTGCCATGTCTATATTGATGCCAGCATTGAGAAAAGCAGAATTCTCCATTTTGGATGCCTGAAACTTCTGAAGGGCAGGGACCCAATGCCCACTTCTGGAAATCCCACCTCATTGATTTCAAAGTTGCCTGTAAAACATCACCGCACCAGACTCCGAAGAGTACAAATTTGTGCAGCGATCAGAACTGCAGAGCTGAACCTTGGAAAATCTTCTCTCTTCTGGCACAGCTTTTTAATCCAGCTGTGCTGACAGAAAAGGCACCAGAACCTCAAAATCAGATCCCTGTGCATGTCTGTGCCCCAAGCCCTGCAGAAAGGAATCTAAGAGGACAGGTCAGGGCTAGGCTCGAGGGAGGGCTCAGTGCCACAGGCAAAAATGCTGCTGATTGGTGGCCAAATATTCATCAGGAGAAGGCACCACCATGGTGTGAGCAGCAGAGAAAACTATTCTCAATTAATCCTCCACTGATCAAAACCCCAACGCTCCCAAGGCATCTTTGCCCTCTCCACACAAAGGACACAGTCAAAGCAGGAAAGGCTCCAGTTTGAGGCAGATGTCACAGGCCAGAAAGGAGGTACTGGAATGACTTGGACAATATAAATTATAACCTTTTCTACTGTCTGCTGCTCCTGCTAGCTCAGGATCCAGATTAATTCCTTGTTTCATTTATTTCATGGGATCATGCAGGTCTAGACACACTTCAAGCTGGATGGCAGAACCTGCCTGTACCCACAAATATTTTTTGGAAACAAATTTTGCATTGATGTGGAAACCAACGGCCACAGGGGCCATTCCTGTGGAATGGGGACAATCTCTGCCCTGGTCCTGTGGCCTCTCTATTCCTGACCCAGCCCAGGGGCCTCTTGTCCACCTGGGCACACCTGGGCACACCTGGGCTGGTGTCCAGCTGCTGTCCCCAGCATCCCTGTGTCCCTTCCTGCCAGACAAATTCCCTTCAGGCTCTAACACATGTCATGAAATCTCATCTGCTGTCTCCCAGTTCTGGCCACCCCTAAGGACACAAATTTCCTCTCTAGCCACACAGCAGAGTCTGCATGTGAAGGGAAAAAAGGATGTAATTTCCTAAAAAAGCCTGTCTTGCCTCTCTGTAAAGGGTAGCAGCCCTCCTATAGCACTTATCTGTCTCTCATGGGATGCACAAATTGCCACAAGAATCCAAAGGCATCATAAGGATGCCATATTTAACTGTGGCTTGGAAACAGGCCCACCACCACCAGCAAGGAAAAGCAGCTGCTTTTTAGTTTTCCAATCTTCACGTGCAAAGGATACCTCAGCTCTCCAGAAAGAAAGATGAGACCCAAAAGCCACAAAACGTGTCCAGGAAATGTCCAAATTTCTGTGGCACACAGAGATTCCTGTGGAGGCATCTGTGCAATTTAGAGCCCAAAGAACAGGTATTTAATCCCCAATAAATGATCAGATGTATATTTTTCTATAGCTCTCCTGGCATGAAATTCCCTCTTGGTGTAAAG
The DNA here is from genome assembly GCF_009819655.1 of Sylvia atricapilla. Classification (NCBI taxonomy): domain Eukaryota; kingdom Metazoa; phylum Chordata; class Aves; order Passeriformes; family Sylviidae; genus Sylvia; species Sylvia atricapilla. Next base: position 18,151,032 of record NC_089150.1, on the reverse strand, counting down.
ATGCAAAGGTCTAACCTGCAGAGACAGCTTGTCTCCTACACAGTGTTGCTATCAAAGACATATCCTGGTTAGATCCTGAAATAAATATTAATCACTTCATCCTCAAAAAAATCCCCCAAGTTTCATATTTCTAAAGCATTTACTAGCAAATGTGTAGTTGTGCAATGATAAGGGATTCCATAATTAGTCTGAAAAAAGCACAGCAAAATTAAAGAAAAAATCACACTAAAAGAAAAGAGATACAAAAAAGAAATGCAAGATGCAAAATCGTGAAAGTGATGGCCACATAGGCCCCAGCAAGGTTATTTCTGAAGGACAATGGGTTTTGTTCTTTTAGTTAACATCAGGGTCAGGATACAGCAAAACACACTTAAACCACAAGTGCAAAAATATCCCGACAATCTTGGGAGTCTGCCTGAGGCCCCTTGCAAAATCTACAATATTTTCTTGTGAACATGCAGTGATATTCCCTTCTCGATCCTGTATGATTTTTGTTTAAAACAGACAATAGATGCTGGAAGGAGAAGCTTTTGGCACTCATCATGGAATTATAGCAAAACTAATTGATAATCAGTCCCTTCCAAAGATTTTCCAGTGATTAACACCAATTCCTAATCACTCCCAGCAGCTCTACCAAGGCCGGGGGTGGTCATAAACTATTTTGAGTGTATTTTTCCTCAGCCCACATTAGCACCATCTGCTCCTACTACTTTGTGTTTACACACCACAACATTTTGGGCCCAACTTTGGATACATTTCTAGCAATTTACAACAGAAACAAATGGCTCTGGGGGTACTTGCTTGCTTTGGTGATTCCCACCTTCTGGAATGGTGTTTCCTTTGCTGTTTGTACTGTTGTGTTGCTTTGCACTAAAGTCTTTGTCACAATTTCTATTTTGAGCTTCTAGATTGATTAAATATAATAAATATAATAAAAACTAAACAAAATAAAGATAATAAAAGTTAATAATAAAATATAATAATCACCATCAACTCCAAACTCACATTCCCTTCTAGCTCCCACACAATAAACAGGATGTGCTTTAGAAAAGCAAGGACAGCATTCCCATATTTATATGGACTCCTGGTTGTACTCCCATCCATCTGAAGTTTAATGGAGCATGGTGATAATACAAGTTATTGCTGCATTAACCAAAAAAAAAAAAAAAACAACCCCAAAATGGGTTTGTTTGTTGTTCCTTACATTGGTTGGGTGTCATTCTTTAGCCCTAATTGGTGTTAATTGTTGTTGTGCAGACCCCAAGGTCTTCCCTGAGAGCCCACACTGGTTTGCAGGGTAGAAAATGCAACACAGAGAGGCTCAAAAAAAGGACACAACTGGTGCCTAGAAAATGCAACATTTGGGGATCCATGAGAGGCTCAAAAAAGGACACAACTGATAGAAAATGCAACACAGAGGGGCTCAGAAAAGGACACAAGTGGTGCCAGTCAGCATTGGGGTTGATGCTACAACAGGGTCCATTATCCCTCTGCTGACACCGAGGAAATAACCCAAAAATCCTGGTCCATCCTGGCCACAGGAACAAAGCCAAATCCAAATGTAGTGCAGCAATGGATTTACTGCCCTGTGCTGAACTGCAGAAATGAAAAGTTCTCACCCCCAGGTACCACCTGGGAATCACAAGATTTTCTTCCCTTCTCTCATCCCCTAGCCCGGGAGGAGACGAGGGTGATGAAGAGCCCACCCACCCCTTTTCCCTGCTGTTCTGCACCTCTTGTTTTTGGCGTTTTTGGCGTTTTTGGCGTTTGGGAGCTGCTGCGGGCAGGAGTTGGGCAGTTCTGACTTCCTGCCTCAGGGGCACTGGGCTCCTGCTGGCCCCTGGAGCTGCACAAAGCCCGTCCTTGGAGACACCCCAACGCAGGAAGCCAGCACAGAAAAAGGGAGCAGCAAGTGCTCAGAAAGGCAAAGTAATTTGCCCAAGCAGGAGGCTGGAGCAGAATTTAGAGCAGAGTTTCTTTGCGTGCCAGTGCAATCCCTTAACCTTCAATAATAATGCTGCTACCCTCTCCTGACGGCCTCTTTTCATCTCCAGCATGTACAAATGACTAAGTATGAAAGACTTTTTGCCTCGTGGAAGCAAATAAAGGCAAATAAAAGCACATAAAAGCTCCAGCAAGGATCACGGACGCTGGGCGGAAAAAAAAAATAAATCTCAGTGTAAGTAACTGGGGGTGATGTTTGTTATTTAATTTTTTACCACTCTCTAAGCTCTGTGCCCTTTCTCTTCCCAAAGAAGAGAATTCCCTGGCATGCCAGAACCAAATTTGCTGGCAGGCAGTGTTCCATGCGGGAAAAGAGATGGAGAAGGTGGTGCTGCTGCCCCGAACCTGCTCTGCCAGTGCCTAAATCTGCCAGAGCCAGGGCAGGGCACTCAGCACTGGGGTCACCAGTGGTTCTGGAAGCTTGTGAAAACAAACAAACTGCCGAAATTATTTGGAGATGCCACTTTCCCCAAGTAAAATGTTTCCTTTGGTGAAAACGTGATGTGCAAACATGATATCAACCACTCTGCCTGCCTTCTGTGGGTGCTGCTCCAGCCCCTCTGGGATTTTGGGTTGTTTGAGGACTGGAGGCAGCTCCCATCTGTTACTCTGTCTCTTTTCAAGTGTTTTGGTTTGGGATGAGAGGAGGTAGAACCACAGGAATGCAGCAGAAGGAACATCATTCCAGCCTGGATTTCTGGTGTTTAAAGGAAACATTGACTGTGGATCAGCAGCCTGTGGATGGCTCCTGTTCTGTGCCAGGCTCCACATCCCACACCAGAGCCCAGGGCTGATGGGGAGCAGCAGCCAAGGCAACCTTGAATGCTTTGATCAAGATTGCAAGGCCAAAATTCACAGAACCTGACCCAAACACCCAGATTTTCAGGCAAGGCTTGGTGTTCCTCAGCCTCTAATTCCCCACATAGCTCCTGATGCCTAATCAGGCCAAATTTAGACCAGACACTCTCTTAAAATGGATCTCTAATCTGAAAAGGCTGTTGACTCTTAATGCTTGAAAAGGGGCATCTTCGCCAATGTGGGGATGAGAAATAAAGTTTTAACAGTCTTTACAATTCTCTGTATTAGATTTAAAAATGTTACCCAAGTTTCAATTTCATGCTTAAGAATGAAGAGACAAGGAGAAGAAAAAACAATTTCAGCAAAGCGATGCTGAAGGAAAATTAGATCTTTGGAGAGGAATTCAAACTCAAGTAGAGCTTCAAAATAATTTAAAAAACCCAACAGAATTTGGGCCACAAAAATACAACATTTTTGTTCTGGTGTTTCTCCTGCCACCTCCAGTGAGTGCTGCAGATTTTGGGGATATTTGAGTTTTTCTTAAACCTGAAAACGCTGCCTGAATGTGCCAGGGCTGAGTTATTGTTCGGGGGATGACATCCTGGCACGTCTGAGATCAGATTTTGTCCGTGTGACTGGACAAGTCACTTTGGGTGAATCCAGAGGGGGAAGTTGTCTGCAGCTCCCAGACTCACCCACCAGGCAGGATCCACAGAGCCCCAACATCAGAGCGAGGGCTAGAAACACATTTTGACAAACAGAATTATCTCCCTTTTCTTAGAAGCAGGCTGTGCCACCTTTGTGCAAGTCGAGCTTCTTTCAGTTGCTGTCTTTTCATTGCAATGTTTTTTTGGTTTTTTTTCCCCACAACTCCCACAAAACTCCTTGTCCAGTTTGAGTCCAGCTGAAGGGCTGCACTTCCCCAAGCCTGGTGGGGAGGAGGCAGCTCTGGCAGATGCTGTTTCCTGGTTTGCAAAGCCTCTCGACTGGCAACAGCAGCTGCCAACACTGCTAATCCAAGGGATTCTAATTTTGGGGCTTCCTCTATGTTTGAGCTCGTGGCTCCTTTTAAATAGGCCCTCTTTTCTGAATAAGAAAAGACTTTACATTTGTGATTCTTACATGCAGTTATCATACAGAGCAAAGCAAGCAAAAAAGGCTGCAGGCACATGCACATGTTAATGCAGTTAAGACTCTTGGCAGGAGCAATTGGGAAAATCAGAGCATTTTGGAGGGAGTGCAGCAGAGAGAAGAGAAGCCCTGAGTCTGAGGTTACCCTTTTCAGATATAGCTCCAAGCTAAAGCCACATTTTCTATCTGTTCTGCTTTCTTTGATCCTCAAACTTCAATCCGAACCTTCAGGTTTAAATGGGATTTCAGTCTGAACTAAAAGCAGTTTAAATGGAAACAAGAAATTCTTTCCCCCTCACCCCTCCTGCCAAATTAGGAATTTGAAGCTGCAATATCGAGGTGCTTTGCAAATCTATAAAACTTCCTGGCTTGAAGTGATAAAGACAAACAATCAGGCCACTCGCTCTGAAGGTAGGAGATAAATAGAACAATTCATTTTCCTTTCAGCTGGGGGAAAAAAATAAGGAAATATAAAAATAATAAAAGTAAAAAGCTTCAGAGAAATTCGAGCATTTTGCAAGTGGTCAATGCAGGAGAAGCAGACCTGGCTGGCTTTGGCTGGTGGCTCAATTGCAGGACAATGGCAGCAGGGCAAGGCTTCACGCCTGTCCCAGAGCATTTCCAGCCTCCCTCCAAGACAAGCTTTGGGCTCAGAGTCTGTTCTAAAACGCTGGCATCGCTCTGAACGGAACACAAACGCATTTGGGGGGATTTTAGAGCCATGAATCTCAGCTCTAATTCCCAGAACAACAACTCAGCAGCACCTCAGATCAACTTCCTGGAACTAATTTGCCTTTAGGAGACGCAAACCTGCTCCTGAATTCTCACACGCTCATGGCACGAAGTTGTTGGAGCCCTGGGCACTGAGGATTTCAGCCTTCCTGTGCTCACAGACACTGACCCCCAGCAAACTCTGCATTGACCTGAGGCCGTGGAAAAGGCTCCCAAAATTGAGTGACAGCACTGGGATTGTGGCTGTGGAGTTTGGATAGAAGTGTGTGATCTCACAGGGTGCAAAACTCACAGTTTAAGGGTTCAGAATACAGTAATAGAGATAGAAAGCCAGATAGAGGATTTAGGGCAGAGGCCAGTCCTCCTTTTTCACCTTCTCCTTCATGGCTCTGGGTGGGATTTTGTAACTGGGGAGAAAAATCCTCATCGTGGGCCACGGGTGGTTGGTTATTGGGTTAAAAGTCAAAATAATTTAGGTGTCATCTTGTTATTGGACAAACTGTGCTTAAAACACCTTGGATAGAGTTAGAGACAGAGCCATTTTTCACTTTGTTAGCTAGAGCTCACAGCTTGTGAGACTGTGACATAGATAAGGATTAATAAACATCTGAGTCTGAACACAAAACTGCAACTCCTGTGCATTAATCCAGTCTCTAACAGAAGAAAAGAAGATAAAAACCCCACAGGAAGTCTCTGCTTGGCTTTGGGGCTCAGATTTGGATTTGTCAGGTGACACCTGAGGTGACACCTGGAATGTCCAGCCTTGGGTGAGGGGACTTGGGATTCTTTGCTCCAGGGCAGCCATACCTGTGCTGTGGCATTTTATTTATGAGGTTCAAAGTGCACCTGGATTGGTTTATTCTTGACAACAGTGATGGTTTTAAGAGGTTTATTTGGAATATATGGAAGTATCATGCAAAGATTTCCAGTGTGGAGGACATGCACTGAAAATCTTCACTAGAATTTCGGTTTTACCTGTCTCGAGCTTTTTAGCAGCAAAGAAGCTTCAAAGCTTTGATGCTTTGGTCAAAACAAATGTATTGACCAATCTCCTCAGGCACGCCTTGACTATCCACTAACAACTCTCCTTGCTTATAAATGACAATATAGTATTGGCTTTGGCATTTATGGATTGGCTTTTGTAAGTTATTATTGACCATAATGATTTTGATATGGTACAATCTGTAATTCCTTTTAGCTGCTTTTTGGTCTAGTATAATCTGTCAGTTTATGTATTCACCATGTAGCTTATATAAATAGTAGTGTGATAAATATAGCTTAGGCCTTAGCATAATATTAAAATAGAGTAATGTTAACATGCTTTTATTTGTGTAACTCAGATAATGTGTGAAATAGCTGTGTTTTTTCTCACATTTGTGGACTGTCTTATCTGAATTATAAAATAACAGTGACAAGAACCAGGGTACCAAGAGAAAAAATTACTTCTGAGTCCGCAGTTATCAAGGAGTGTCAGAACAACAGAATAGAACCTTGAAAACAAATAAAATATATTGATTTAATCTACAAGTTAATGCAGACAAGTCAAAGGTTAAAACCAAGCAAAAGAGTTCCTAGAACATGTAAACTCACAGGAAGGTTTGAATGTGTATAACCCTCATTAATATGCATTTACCCATGTAATGAAAAGTATATGAAACAATTGCTTTAAGCTAAAAGAGTACCTTAGGTAGATTGCCAAGCACCCCAGCACTAGATATTGTCCTTTTATCCCTTACTAAACTCTTATGAAAATTTTTCTCACACTTGGGACCATGACGAATGTCTGCCTCTCACAGCAAGTCAGTCATCTCAAATGTAAGACAAAATATCCACTTTGCTAAAACACAGAGTGACAATTCCCTGCCTCATAAAGGAATTGATTTGTGGGGGTTTTTATTATTATTATTATTATTTTCGGCAAACTTACCAGCAGACATCCAAGCACCAGCAGTGACATTGCTCAGCCTGAAAGGGTCAGGAAGCCACACAGCACCAAATGCTGGTTTCTGTCACAGCCCAGAGCTGCTGCTCGGAGCAAACACAAGGGTAAGGCACCATCTGGTGAACATCGAGGCTTCAAGGAGAACTCCAGACAATCTGGAAGCAAAGGTTCAGTCTGCAACCTGATGTTGGAGCCCTGGGCACTGAGGATTTCAGCCTTCCTGTGCTCACAGACACTGAACCCCAGCAAACTCTGCATTGACCTGAGGCCGTGGAAAAGGCTCCCAAAATTGAGTGACAGCCCCGGGATTGTGGCTGTGGAGTTTGGATAGAAGTGTGTGATCTCACAGGGTGCAAAACTTAGAATTCAATGCTTTAGAATATAATAATATATATAAAGCCAGATGGAGGATTTAGGGCAGAGGCCAGTCCTCCTTTTTCACCTTCTCCTTCATGGCTCTGGGTGGGATTTTGTAATTGGGTAGAAAAATCCTCATTGTGGGCCACGGGTTAAAAGTCAAAATAATTTATGTGTCATTTCTTAATTGGGCAGTTTGTGCTTAAAATGTCTTGTAGAGAGAGAGATGGGGGTCATTTTTAGTTTGTGAGCTTGAAGTGCTGTAGAACTCCTGATTTGTGAGACTATAATGTAGATAAGAATTAATAAACAACTGAGTCCAAACAAGAAATACCATCTTGAGCATTTAATCCAAACCTTGGCAAAAGCAGATAAACCACAACAACCTGAGAGCCCCTGTCAACATCTGGAATCATTTTCCCCTCGGTCTGTGCCCCAGAAGAAGTGCTTGGAGTTCTGGAACTCCTCTGCCAGGGACGCCGAGGCCCCACTGGAACAGAATTAACTGGGATAATTGCTCAGGGGCCCAGAGCAGCAAGCAGGAGAAGGAGAAAAGCTGCAGGTCCCAGTTGGAACAGGTCCCTTGGTTCAGTGCCAGGTGTGCTCCTGACAATGGCCAGGAAATGTTCTGAGGACAGCAGAGGTTCCTGGGGGCCCTGGCTGATGACAATGGAAGGTCTTGTCCAAAATGGTAAATGCTCACTTTGAGCCCACTGCCCATCTCTGTTCTAAGGGGACAGCTACTCATTCAAAGGCAGAAACTGAATTATTTACTCTCAGCCTTGAAAAAACAAGGATCCTTGATCTCTGGGACATATCTTTCAGTATAAAGCCTTAAGGGGCAAACACCTTCCTCGAGGAGGCAAAGGAGGGGGTTACCTTCCCCCCACACACCATTTGTTTGAATAATAAACCACTTGAGCAAATATATGACACATGGGAGGTGTGATTTTCTTTTCCCCTGGAGGAGATTAGGTTAAGCTTGCCTTTTTTCCCAAAGGTACACAGTTCATCAGCAAGAAGTTTAAGGAGGAAAAAGGTGCTTTCATATCTGGTAAGAGCGCACACATTGCTTGCCTTGCTCTCAAAATGGATGAGTCTGCAGCAATCTGCAGGACTGACAGCTTTATTTTCATCTGCCTGCCCTGATAGAGCACATCAGGAAACATTTTTCCACATCCACACTTGAGGATTTGAACATTCATACTGATACCACTTTAATCTCATTTGACTCTATAGGAAAAAAAAAAAAAATAAAGCCCAACACAGTTATATGCATTTAGTTACATCAGCTAAAACGTTATTTGCTGCAGCAAATAATTTGGTTTGGTGTTTTTCCCTCTCCCCATTCCCCCTTTTCTTGGGAACTGCTTTTTCTCCCCCTCAGACTTTCACAGCCTTCCAATTGCAAGGTTTGTGGCACTTGCCAAGGGTGAAGGAATCTAATTTGCTAATTCAATCATCATTTGCAAACTAATGACTGTGAGCACATATAAAACCAACATTAAAATATCTGAAGCAGCAGCTATGGTGGGGAATACATTCTCAGAGTAAACAAAACCACCTTGCAAGTGAAGCATTTAAAACTGAGCACATTTCTGGTTCAGGAATTTAGTCTCTTCCAGGACAGCAGTTCTGTTATTAATGAAATTAACAGCAATAAAAACACAGATTAAACCTTCTCCCACAGCTGGGCTTCTCCAAGAACTCCAGCTGGACCGAATTTTGGGTTAAGGCAGCACAACAGAAGGAGCAATGAACCCCCTAGTTCTCAATCAGAGCTTCAGATTCACCCAAGAAATTACATTTCTTAGTGTTTCTCCTTGAAATTCCTCAAGCTCCCTAAATTCCAACTCAGAATAAAGGACATATGTATGAAAATAAACAAAACCTCAATGTCACCCACCAGCAACTTCAGTTCTCTCTATTGGCATTGCTTTGGGCCAGATCTGTAGCTGATAATCAGCAAAAATTCAGTTTCCTGGAGCACATCTCAAAATCCTACCTTTAACCACCTCTAAAGTCTGTCTGTGACCCTGAGCTGGCAGAGAGGATCCTCACTGGAAAAAAGGCATGTGCAAACAGACCAAGTAGCACACTCCTGCCATTCAGGTGTTGCAAATGACCTCTAATATCAGTGAGTCCAAATTAGATTATTGTGCCAGAGTTTCTCCAGTGGAGATGTGAGAAGAGAGCCCTCAGGCCATCACAGATGCAATAATGAATTAATTTATTGGAGAAAACAGCCTGAATGTGGTGTTTTTTGGGGTTTTTTGACAATCAGGAGAATGAGTCTTCTCAGCTGCTTTTAGGTAATAAAAAAGGAGTGTTTTTATCAGCAGGCATGCAGTGATATTTAGGATGGATTAGCAACTATTCCTTTGCTGCCACACACGTTTTACTCTGTACTTTTCCCTTCATAGATTTCACTTTATCCCACCACAGGGGCTCCTTGGGATTGATGCATTCCACTCCCATCAGCACCTCAGCACTGCCCAGACAACCTTTCCAAGCAGCAGCAGATTTCCAGGTAAATCCATGGAGCAGATCTTACAAAAACATGTGTTTTCACACTGGAACAAATGAGGCAGGTATTGATCTTGCATGATGCCTGTGAGTTCTCTCAGCAGCAGCAATTCCTTCCTGCCAGGATGTTAAACACAGCAGCTTTCAGAGGATAAAAAAAAAAAATCAATGGAGGAACACTTGTCTGTTTTACAGCAGAGGCAAAAAACCAAAAAGGTGAAATGGGCACAACCACCTAACAGGAGCTGATTAAATAGAAATGGGTACCTGGTCCTCTTCATGAAGAGCAGGTCTGACTCCAGAGCACAAAGTTTTCCACATTCCCACCAAGTTTTCCCCACCCAACAGGCTCTGGAGGGTCAGGTGGCTGCAAACCCCTCCAAGGGCACAGAGCTCCTGTGGAGGGGAATATTCAAATTCCCAAAGATCACCATGAACTTCAAAAGAGTGGCTGACATTAGCCCTGTCCTCCTTGCCTCTCAAAATCAGAGAGCAATTTGCAGTATCCAAAATATTCTTCTTGTTTTGGAATGAGCAGTTCAGCAGCAACTGGGTATCCAGATCCTTGGAGAGGTTTTAGCATCTGAAGTCTCACTGTCTGTGCCATAAACAACTTTCCTCTTTGCCTCTGGGGTTGGATCAAAAGAGGGGCAGGCTGGAAATGAACTAAAAAAAAAAATCAAACCAGTGCATAGAAAAGCTTTGCAGAGAATAAACCTGGAAGGACAGTGCTAATCCCAGCTCTGACACAGGTCGAAAATGAAAAGCAAAAAGAGCCTCCCTTTATCGACCACCATTTCTGCTCTGCTACATTTTATTTTACATATTTGATTGAAAAGGCTTCAGGGTAGACTGAAGGCAGGGTGGTACCACTTCAAATCCTTCCCAAAGAAAGGCCAGAGCGCTGGTGGGAAGATCCCAGGCCAGCACCAGGCAGAGCATTCCAGCAGCCAGGCGGTTAAAAAGGCTCGGAAACCGCCAGCTCAGCCGCCACACACAGCCCTGGTGAATAACTCATCACATTCCCCACTGGAGCAGTTCCAGTGGCCCAGCTGACTTGCTGAGCTGGGGGATTTGCTTGGCTGGGCTGGTAGAGGGGATTGCAGCCCCGTTTGCATGGCCACAGTCGGTGGGATCCATTCCCTCCATCGGTATTTGCCGGTTTATCATCGGCGGGGCTGTGGTGTGAAGGAATTCCCTGGTGGAAGGTTTAACCCAGCTGGAAAATGCCAGAGCAGCGCAAGAACACACTGAGGCAAGGGAAAGAGAACCTGCCCGACCTGCAGGGAGCAGGCAAAGAGCAAGCTTTGCTCAGGGGGATGTGACATTGATGGGGAGGACATGGCTGCTGCCATCCCTCCCCTCTCCATCTCCGTCTGCTGTGCTGACGAGTGCCTGCCACAGCACAGAGGGGGAAAGAGAGGGGCCTCTGCCAAAGGCAAAATAAACACCCCTGTAAGCTCAAGAGCTGTGATTACGGGCCACACTTTTAATCTAAGAAGTCCGTCTTGTGCTCTCTTTCTCAGGCCTCAAGCACCTGAAATATCCTTGAATTACCCTTCTCCCAAGGGCAGACTGCTTTTCCAAGAGGTATTCCAATCAAGAAAGAGAAACATGAATGATTTTCTTCATTTTTCTTCTTCCTTCTGTCCCTTTTGCCATGCAGAAATGGCAGCTTTTTGGATGCCAGGCTTTGACTTGCTTACTGAACCACCTCCCAGAGGATCAAAAATTAAGGTGACCACCACATTTATCACTGATCTCAGCTACCAAAGTACAAAGTTTGGGGGCCTAAACCCCCTCAAACCCTAAAAATCCCGGCCTGTTCCTAATCACAGACAGACCTGCTTGCTCTCTGCTGCAAGTTTAGCTCCTCGGTTGGTTTTGACTCTATTTCACAAGTGTGACAAGTGATCCACACATTTTGTCTCTATTCATTTGCTGGTGGGACCAACTTGTTTGGAAAGGATTGCTCAGACCCAGAACTGGGAATTCTTTGCTGCCATCTGATAAGGCAGCAGACAGCCCCAGCCCCAAAACCTTTTTCGATTTCAGTATAAAACGAAACAAGTGGAAAAAAACAAGTGAAATTTCTTTTTACATTTAACCTTCAATTATGTTAACTGTGCCATTGATGTGGATGTACTACTGTAATTATACACTCAAAAAAGGCTTCTTCAAACCTGGAATGACTGTATTCTTTCATTGCCTTGCTGCTGAAGAATATTTCCTTTTCTAAAAATCTTCTACCCTCAGTCCAAGGGAAACGTTAAAGGTGACAGGATCTCTCTGAGCCCCAAATATCCCTCAGAAAATTTCACTTTCAGGTCCTACAAAGGCAAGAGGAGCTTAATTGCCTGCAACTGCAATTCCAGCCACTGCAAATCATATACAGCTCTCCCGTGAAAGCATTAAAGAGCTAAGACTTAATTAGCATCCCTGATTAAATAGCAATTCATACAGCCATTATATCTTCCAGTTCAGCGGCGCAGTGCTCTGGAAAAGCAGAGAAGAGGAAAAAAAAACCCAAACCAAAACCACACACACTCCTTCTCTCAATCAAAAAATTCACCTCCACCCACTTTCCCCAAACTTTCTCCTGGGAAATGTTCATTATTTCTGATGTAAAGATCATAATGAACACTGCCACTGCCAGCCACACTTTGAAGGCTCCCAGGCAGAGTTTCCATCAGCAAACTGGACCTGTGTGAGAGATCAGAGAGCCCCTCAGAAACCCTGGAGAAGACAAGCACAAAGAGCAGCTGAGGGAGAGCAGCATGAAAAGACTCCCACGGGCAGTCACGTTCCAGCAGCCCGGGGGAGGGAAAGGGGGGGTCTCTCAGCAGAGAAATCCCCACCTTGCTGATAGAAATCTCCAGAACAGGTATCACTGAAACTTCACTCCTGTTCTCCTCTGCTTCCTCGTCACAATTTCAAACACACCACAGAGGAGAGGGTGAACTCCTCCCTGGGACAGTTGGGATGGCAATTCTTCACCTCTCTTGCTGTTGGGGAATGAAAGCGATGGAAAAAGGGGAGCAGAGACATGTCCAGAGACAAGCCCCTCCTTGCTGGGATAGCACAGCCAGGGGTGGCTTTATGCTGGACTAAGAGTTTGTGTTTTGTGGTGTGGGATTATAGATTTCCAGTCCTGAATGGAATTCTTCACCTATTGGTTCTGCCCCAAAGGTGCTGCCTTGTCCCTGTTTCTTGCTGGATTTGGGAAGATCTCCAGATTTGGGAAGATCTCCAGAAGAGGAGCAGCATCTGTTGCATTTTTGGCCAAGTGGATAATGCAGCACAAACAACTCCTTCTCCCCAGCCAGCTCCCAGCCTGGCCATGCTCTCCAGGCTGGAAGGATTATTCCAGCCCCTTGTGAATCTCATTTTATGGCGCCAAGCAGAAAGAAAATGTACAAGAAGCAGTGATGAGAAAACAGCAACAATGAAGTAAGGAAAGGGAGCAAAAGTAAATTTGCACCACATGTGCAGTTACCATCATAGAGCAACATTTGATCAGGACAGGTGCAGCATTAACAACACTGACCCTCCACTACAGCACACTCTCAGTTTTCAAATCAGAAAGACAGATGATTTATGGCTTTTGATGATAAGGCCATCAAAAGGGTCAGGAACTGATTTGGGGTACTATCACACTGCTCCAGAGGAGCACATGGAGATTTTGGTAGCTTATCTGTCAGGCAAGTAGAGAATTGCACTGCAGCAATATTCCTTTCCTCAGCCAAACTGAAAACCTTATGAGACATGAAATAAGTCTGTGATGAGGATAAATAAACTGTCACATGACAAGACTCCAGTAAATTAGCCAGACAGACAGAACAATGATGGATGGGATATAAGAGGAGAGGGAGTTGCTGTTTTTAGTGTCTAAAATGTCATTTGGATGCTGCTCACTGCTAATGTGCCTCCTGGGCCTTGCAAAGTCCTGCTCCATTGGCCTTCAGAAAGCCAGAGGTCAAATTTGCATAGAATAATCTGAATACTGGCTCATATTTGAACATTCCTGTGCTTCCTGCTAAAAACCTTCTCAAGTAACTCTCTGGAACAAATGTGTTCTCTGCAGCACAGCTGGAGAGCCCCTCACATGCACCACACACTCCTGTGCCACCTCTGGCATTCCTGTTTTCTGCCTCTAGTCCTATTCCACACTATTGCTTTTGCAGAGGTCTTGGGGCAGCGTTCTTTCCCACAGAAGTGAAGGAAACTCTTTTTTTCCATCACTCCTGAATCATACCCAAGGCACTGCTGGCTCCCTGATGCTCCACAGCCTCACCAGCCGAGTTCACCTTTGGCTCTGGTTTCTCCAGCTTAGCCACTGGCTCCTGCTGAGGAACAGCCAAGATTTTCAGATTTTCCCAGCCCCAAAGAACTCAAAGCCATCACTGAACATACAGAAGAACTCAGAGGTGAGTGTGGAGCAGTTTCAGCTGTTTGCTCTGTAATACATGACTGCTCAGTTGAGGAAAACTTGGAACAACATATGGTTCCAATTACCTCTGTCTTCCTGCAACCGATCCTTTTCTTTTCCAGATACAATTTATCTGGGCTGCCTGGCAGCTCAGCCGTCTCCCCTTCTTCTCCTGAGGAACACAACCACATGCACATGCTATTTATACACTGGGCAAATTATTTCTGCAACCATATTTTCCCAATGAAACCGGCCTCGTGTCCCATCCAAGAGGTGGGAGTCGTGATCTGTGACTGTGAAAGATGCCTTGGCACCTTCTGAAAAGTAAATCCAGAGCCCTGGCAAAGTGTCAGCTTTGTAATTGCATTCTGTGGGCCTGTAGTAGCTCTTTCCTAGCAAACAGCTGATGAATCCCACCCCAGATGTGACTGGGAGTCAGTCTCCGGTTCAGCTGTTAAATCAAAGAACAAACTTCCTAATGAGCACCATAATTATAAGCCTTATTTTTCTTGTGGGTCTGTCCTTACAGGTATTTTTATGCTCCTTTTCAGCTCCCACAATCCCTTCACAATAGCTGGGCTCAACAGGACTCACAGGAGGAAATCTCTTCCTCACTTTCTCTTTGAAATGCTGGTCAGAAGCCCAGGGGGAATACCAATGGCACACGAAACCTCATTTCTCTCACTCCTACAGCAGCAGCTTGGGAGTGTTCAGTTACTTCCCATTTGAAACTTTCCAAGCCTTGGCTGAAGGGGGAGAGTCCCACAGCCACACGGGTGACAGTGCCAAATACTGACAAACAGATCCGAAGGGGAGGGAAATGTGTTTTGGGATAATGAATCCAGGTTTATTTGGTTTTATGAGGTGCATTGTCATATTTAGGAGCAAAAGTAAACAAAATAAGATTTGATTTGCCAACCGCCAATTGCACAACAGCTGCTTCTAGGTAAGAAAAAAAAAAAATCCCACCACGCATGAAAACTGCTACAGAAATCCCCACAAATGCCAAATATCTTTCCATCCTATGCCTTAGGGTCCATTTAATTCATATATTTGAAAATGAGCACAACATGCTATCAAAAGCACATAAAAAACCCAGCAACCCAAGCCCAGCGTTATGATGAGGCACCATATTTATTGTCCACCAACGGAACAACCTTGCTCAGCTTATCAATGTCCACCAAAAGCACCAAACACGGGAATTCTGCAGGCCAGCTCTGTGAGCTCAGCCAGAATGTGAAAGAGAAGAAGCGTTTGGAGCATCTCCTCTCCTGCCACCACCCTCTAGGCTGAGCACTTGTCACCTGGCCAGTGCTGCCAGGTACCCAGCAATTTGTTGCAAAACAGAGAGATGGATGCTCAGTAACCCTCCTGAACTAATTTTTCTCACTCTCTGGAAGCAATTTTCTAGGCCATCTATCTGGGAATGTCACCTTCCTAATGGGAAGCAAATAACTGCTGCCTCCTCCAGCTCCAGGAGAGCACAGCTGAGCTTGACTTTTTATTAAAAATCTACAGCAGTGATGGCACAGGAAAAATGTGTTTTATTCAAGACTCTAATCAACACTTGATGAGAATTACGTGCTTTCCCTCTTTAACTGTAGCTCTGTGGCTTTTTTTCCCTTTATACTAAAATGGATAAGTTTTGCTTTAAAACAGTGAGATTGATGCTTGAAATTAAGGTAACACCCCAGAAGTCTGACATAGCTGAATAGCAGGAGGAAAACTTTGAGCCATGCTTCCATGAGAAACCTGCCAGGGAGGTAATGGTTCCATTATTGGCAACGTTTTTTTTTATTTGCCTCACTACAAATGCTTCCATTTAAAAAGGCAAAGCATAAAAAACAGCTGAGATATTCCCAACTGGTTCAAGGTTTCACAGAAACTGAGAGAACCTCAGCGAGCACTGAACTTTTCTGGGTCCTGTGACTGGAGACACTGAGAGAAATATTCAAAATACAACCTTATTTGGGGGAATTTTTAAAATAAAGTGAAAAAGATAATATTCAGTACCAACACTTCTGACAAAACTGCCGAGACCACTGAGCAGCATTGCCCTGCTCATGCACAGCTCCTGGAGGAGAGCTACAGGAATAGGGAAGAGAGAAGAAAATTCCCTTCCACTCTCTCCACTATCCCTGGCTCTTGGCTGGGAAGAGAAGGAAGGAGAGAAGTAGGGAGCAGGCAGAATAGCATATATATAATATAGATTATATAGATTATTTATATATATATAAAATATAACGTATATTTCTAAATAGTGTATATATGTGTGTATATATAATGTTATGTATATATGTTATATGTTATAATGTTATATAGCTATAATTTTATATCTATAATATGTATAATTATACATATGATATTCATATATAATATACCATGTATTATATATATTATCCATATAATATATGTCATATATATATTATATATATATCTACTATGTTATATATATTAGATATAATAGATGTATTAGATATAGTAGAAGTATTAGATATAGTGGCTGCATTTCTTACCTGCCACAGAGGATCCCCAGGCAGCTCCTCATTCACAAGAGGCTGTCACAACTTTGAGAGCAAAGCACCTCTCTGCCCCATCAGCCCCGACTCCGCAGAGCCCCGCACTGGCTCCTGTTGACAAGGATGTCTTTATCCCCCAGTTCAGGCCAGTTCCCGGGGGCCGGTGCAGCTCCCGAGCAGCAGCAGAGCTGTTTCCCCTCCGCAGCGCTCGGCTCTGGAAGGTTCCCTGACCCTTTTTGTCCCTGGATTCCAGGCCGGGAACACTGTGGCCTGGCGGAGCCGGCCCGTTTTCTAAAGGAGCTGAAAGCCTTCCTCAGGCTGCGGTCCCAGGAGTGCACTGACCCGCCGTCCCAGGAGCCCTTCCCTCTCCCCTCCGGGAGGGCAGTGCCCAAGGCTTGGAAGCCAAAGGCTGCTGCCATTGTTGGGGGCTCTGAACGTCCACCCGTCTGTCCGGGCCCGTGGGCCAACAGGAGCCCCTTGGGGAAACCAGCACCAACCTTGGGAAGGGAAGCCTGCCCAAAGGCTGGGGATTGTCCCAAAAACAAATCCAGACCTATGGAATAGGATAGGTTTGGTTTGCTGAGGCATGAGGAGACACGACTCCGCGGCTCCAAGTGAACAGGCCGGGCGCCACAGCTATCGATGGGATTCTATCTGCTGATGCTGCTGGGAAGTTCTGCTCTTTGCACAGCATTCACTGAGGTGTAAAATGAGGACTTAATGTTACTTGCTTGGACTCATTTCAAAAGCAATTGCTGCACCTGTTCATACCAAGGCACAAAGTTGTTTTTTTTTTTTTTTTTACCAGAGCCTAACACCATAAAACCTAGATTGAAATAATAACACTATCTTTTATATTACTCCACATTTCTTTATTCTTTACTAATCACCTCCTTTCCAAAGTGCTTTTTCCCCAAAGAAATCAAAACAAAAAATGTGTTTCTGCCCATTGGACAATAAGCAATTCCTTGGCTCTCCAGAAGAACAGAAATCTTTCTGTATTGCATAATACTGAGTTTGAACAACACATCCCAACTCCTCTGGAGCTTCATCTTCCAGGTATTAACTGGGCAGTGGGGACTACTCAAGGATAATGCACATTATAGTTAATCCCATACCCTCTGAGTGCAATGAAATAACAAAACAAGTTGAATTTCTGCACAGAAAAATCTCAATTCTTATCTCCATGGCACAGATTGAGTGAAGAGTTCTCCCCTGTGACTGAGCTCTAAGCCAATCTAAAGCAGCAATGGAGCTACTTCAAATACCCTGCCAGACTGCAGCGACTGTGCAAATGGGGGCCTTGGCTCTGAAAACACTGAATATCCTCAGCCTCCACTGGGAGCCCGTGTTCCTTTGAAAGAAAAAGGAATTTCACTAAAGGGAGCGAATTTTAACCTAAACAAACACGCAGCACACCATGGCATAAAGTTATTACATTAAGGAGAACAATCTTCATCGCCCTGTAGCTACAAGCATTTGGGCGCTTGGAAGAAGCAGAGAAAGTGCCTAATTTATTGATTTACTGCCATTTGTCTATAAGCCAGTCAAATGCAGACAAACAGCCAAATCCAGCTCACACAGCGTTCCCAGAGGAGCCTGATGTCCTCCAGAGGCTCTTCCCAAATTTTCTGTGAGGTGCACCATGAATTTTGGAGATGTCCATCACCTCTAAAGGTGGCCCAGAGATCCTGGGGAAAGCCAGACCCATGGAGGCAGCTGCTGTGGACGAAGATTTCCATCTGGGAAGGCAGAATAAATCCTCCTGCCTTTACTTATTTGGTTGGTTGTTTATTTATTAATAGAACAGATAGGCTCCAAATACTGCTTCTTCCTGGTGTAAGCATTGGCTGAAGTGTCTCCCTCCAGGAAAGGCTGCACTCAGATATCTCTAATTTTGCACTTCCATCATTCCCATCATTCCATCTTCAAACCACAGGACCTTTATGTTGTGTTACCAACACAGGTATCAAACTCTCCCAGTAATCCTGAAGGGATAACAACACCCAGGGCAAAGTTGGCACCTTGCTTAAGAAGGCAAAATCCCATTACACTTCAGCAGGGCCAGGGCTATTTGCACATTTTTACAGTTTCCTGCTCCTTCAGGGTAAGAAAACTTGTGCAATTCACAGCAATTCACTGCCTGCCTCAATGAGAGACAAGGAGGAAGCTGAGGAAAGTTGGGTTCTCTTGAGCCACAGAAGCACTTGTGGGTCATAGTGATAAAATCAAATAGATAGCAAATCAAATATCAAACAAAGATATAAATGAAATAATCAAGATATATCAATCAAAATCAAATACCACCAACTGGTAAAATTAAATAGAGAGAAAAAACCCCTGTTGGGAGCATTATTGTTTTAAAACATTATATTGGCAATGAGAATATTACATAGCAAATATTTATATGTCATTCAGGATGTGTTGATAAAAGATCACCATTGGATGATATTTAATAGCGCGGCTGAATGTTTCAAAAATACACACGAGCATTTCAGTGGGATTGAGGTGTCTGTCTTCCTTGGACTCCTAAGAAAAATTTAAAAACCCCACACTGACTGATTAATGCCAAGTTTGGGTCAGAAATACCAGGTTTAATTGCGTTTTGGTCTAATGGTTGGCTCAGACTAGAGACGGAAAGATGTGGATGGGGACAGGAGAGGGGTTACAGCTGCCAGTCACACCCACAAAGAGCAACACCCTTTTTAAGATCCATTGGACCAGAGCTTGAAGCCTTTTATTAGCCAGGAAATTCCCGTTACCTGCAAGTGCTCCCCACAAGCCAGCGCTCCACATAATTCAGCTCTGAATACAAACTCTCCTGGCACTCCATTCCTGTTATGCACCACATCCTCCAGTGTTTTCAGCAGCTCTTTTTAGGGCTCATCACAGCACAGAGATGACAAAGTGTCACCTCCGAGCTCCCCTTGAAGATCCCCCCTCCCCTGCGAAGATGCCAATCCCAGATCCCACGAGCAGAGGCACGCTCGTGTTCTATCACATGTCAGGAGATAGGAACAACAGCCTGGAGGGCGCCTCTCCCCCCCTGCACTCCTGTAAACAAAGGAACTCTTTATTGCTGGAGTAGTAGATCTGGCAGGAAAGCTGTGAATCCTGGCTGCTACATGGCACTGAGAGCTCCTGCTCCTGCTAAGCAAAGCTCCTACAAATAAACCCTGGTGGTGCTGGAGACATTTATTTTCCAGGCAGCTTAGACACCCTCACACACAAATCATTTCGGGTATTTCAGAGTGATTCCAGCGATGGGATTTCACTCTGGTTTTAAGGAAGCGGCCACCTCATACAAACAAAATATAGAGCCTTGTTTTAAATTGGATGGAGGTTATTTTAATTTGCTGCTCCAGAACTGGAAACATTTGGTGGAAGCAGCGGTGACATTAAGGAGCTGGAACTGAATTAAAACTGTAAGAAGAATAAATGGAAGCAGCATTCTTTTGTGATTCCCAGCCTCCAGAGAGAACAATAACCAATTCAGGTTCCCTGGGGAAAATAAGGACCCTCCCACACAAAAAGTCACAGCAGCCCAGCTGCCACCCAGTCCACATTTTATGCTCCCCATCACCACGTAAAAGCACAGAACTGCATTGTCTGCTGCTGGAAGAGTATCCAGGCCAGTGGAGCTATGGCTTTCTGCAAAGACCCCATTTCTCTCTCTTTTCTAGCTGCCCAAATTCCACTCCAAGAGCTTCCTCTTGTTTCCAGCAGCTGTTTGCAAACCCTCCATCTTGAAGTCAGGAATACCACGGAGAAAAAAACCTGCCATACAACGAACATTCCAGCTCAGAATAAAGCTTAGAACAACCCCTCGTGATCAATTCATACACAAGCACAGCAAATGCCTTTAAAAAACCACTCCAAAAACCCAGACAAAGCAGTGTGATCTTAACCAGCTCAACCCAGCAGAAAAGACAAGGGGATGTGGCAAATCCATAGGCTGGCTTCCCACAGAACCATCCCAGCACCATCACTGGTAACACAAGCCCAGCAGAAGGGATGGCACCCATGGAAATGTCCCTCCAGCAGCCCTTCTGTGCAGGAATGCGTGAGCTCAGCCCTGATGAGCAAAATGAGCTGCAGATAGACATGGATTCTGCTTTCACACCCTGCCACGTGTGCCAGATGCCAAGCAGAGTAATCTCTCATGTCCTCTTAAGCATCAATTCTCAGGGTTTTGCTCTTTGCCTGGTTTGTTTGGGGTTTTTCAGATGGTTAAAGCATCCTGAAGAATTTTTTTTTTTTTTTTGCTTGTTTATGCTCCTCATCCAGAAGCAAGGACTGAGCAGACTGAGGTGCTGCAAGCTGAGGTTGTTCCCTGCTGCTGCTCAAACTCTTCAACTGCAAAGTCCTCTCTTGGAGCCAGCTCCCAAACCCTGCACATGCTGGGGGGAGCTGGCTTATGTTGAGCAGAATTTCTTGCTACCAAAAATTAGCAGACTAAGTGGAATAACATGGTGCATGAGGGCAAAAAAATGCCCAGGCTTTGGCTCCTTGGCCATTCTTTAATCCCAAAGGATGCAAGAGGGAGCAACCACTCCTTCAGGACCAAGCAGCAAACATTTCTGCACTGCTGCTCCCACGGCTGCCAAAACCTCCTGTGGTCAGCCAAGGCAGGCAGGGAGGGTGGCCTTGATGGCTCCCATCTGCTTCCCGAGGAGGAGAATGATGAACTCCCCTCATTGTGGCCATTCCTTTGGAGAGTTAATTATTTCTGTGTGTTCCTGTCCCCACTGACACATCTCTCAGCACCTACAGCAATTTTCCCTCAGCTCTGGGTCACCCCCAGGGGGAAATCTGCCCAGAAATCTGCCTACTTTTATTCTGCTTGCTTTACTATCTGTTTATTATCACCAATGTGTTTTTTAGATTGTCTGCATGGATGGAGGAAGCAGCTCATTTTGACATGAACTCAATTAATCCTCACAATAGGTTGTGGCCAAAATTAAGCCACACAAGCTTTGGAGGGAGCCTGAATAGAAAGAATTTCAACATCATCTGTGCTGCCAGTAAAAAGGCAGATTGCTGCCCCTCCATCTCACCTCTAACATCAGCACATCTCTAACTGAAAATAATTCACCTGCGGCCACAACACACCTGGATTTTAGCCACCAGGTTAAAACCAGGTTTAAACACCATTTTTTTGTACTCACATTTTTACCTGCCATGCCTCAGGCACCTCTCAGCAATCCTTTTTTTTAACCTCTTGAAGCAAATCCCAACACAAGGAGCTCTGTCCTTGCAATGCAATTCTGTTATGGTTTTCTAGAACTTGCAAAATAAAAGTGGCCGAAGGGAAATTTAGTGGTCTACATGACAGGAAAAACAATCTCTTGAAGGGTTTGCTCAGAAAGTGTATGTTCCTTGGAAATAAAACAGCTTTTGTGTTGACAAGGCAGCAAGTTCTTATATAAAGAACAAAAGAAACTAAATAGGGTTTCTTTTCTACCACTGTCAGTGCTGGCACAGATGCGAGCTGCACATAATAGAGCGTGTGGCTTCTTAAAAATAGATTAAAAAAAACTATCTAGGAAATTTTGGAACATATTTAAAGGCCCATCTAAGCATGTTCCAGGTACATATTTGTCCATTACTAAACTGGGTTGGCTAAGATATACAGACTCCTGTAAAATAAAAGGCATTCTTGGAGAATTTTCATTTGAACCTTCCGTGTCCCCAAGATATTACCTCCACCAGCTACCCATTGCTTTTTATGTCATCTGCATAAAGACAGGAGCAGGCTATGGTGCTGAAGCTCAATTTTCAATATGAAAAGGTATAAAGCTGTAATAAATCCCACCAGTCACCATTCAACTCCCTTCTGTGGGAGGAATCACACAGAGACAAATCCAAATCTTCCACGGCCTCTCCAAATTGCTTTCGAACTATGTCCTTGAGCATCTCCAGTTCTTTATTATTTCCATCAAACCCAATTCCCACCGGGACTACCCCAGCAGTTTATCATCACTCTATAAACCCGTCAAGTGCCTTGGAGACTCCTGGCAACAGCCTTTTTCACTCCAGTGCCTCCTTGGAAACTTTCGTGGTGTGGAAGCGAAATCATCCTCGTGCTCAGTGGAAATTGATATCCTCGGAGTGGCTGAATGCAAATGTGGGAGAAGGATCTTCCCCACGGCCCTGCCAGGGTGGCTGGGGAGAACAGCCATCCATCATCTCCTCTTCCAGCCAGCCATGAAGATGAAATCCTACCACGTGGCCCTGCACTGGCAGGCAAAGCTGCCTCCTCTGGAAAGCTGCTATGAGCACTTCCAAAGGGAATACTGAGTGATAATCCACAGCCAGCCCCCTTTGCTGGTGTTTGAGATGGAGCCAAATCCTCCCTGTGCTCCTCAGGGGAGAGCCCAAGGTGCCAGGGCCAGATTCACAAAGAGGACAAACTCCTGTGGATCTACTCAAGCCGCTGCCCTTTCCAAGGTACACACTTGGCTCCTCTCCTTGCTGCTTTCTCCAGAAATATTCTTTCTTTTTCCCCTCTCAACAGCCCAGGCTGATCACTGGGACAATGTTGTGTTCAAGCCAGCAAGCAGAGCTCCTTTTGGGTTTGAGGAGGGGGCAGCAGCCATATTTTTTTCTCATATCTGCTCTCCTAAAACTCAGCCAGCCACAGGGAGATAATTTAGTTTATAATCCCAGTTTTAGTGCAGTGGACAGGGTGGAATTGCTGAATATTGCCCACCACACCCCAGCAATCAGCAGTAGCTCTCAGGGTCGGAGCAGTTCAGCCAGGTCACTGAGGGGTCAGGTGGAAGGTGAGTTATTGGTGACTTGGATGGTTTTCCATAGAACAGCAGCACCCTGTCTTTCACGTGGCTTTGGTATTTACCCCCTCAAAGTCTAATTTTTTTTTTTTCAGAAAAAATGGCATTTTGGGAGATATCATAGAATAAACACAGTCTCTGGTTTTAGCAGATTTAGTACCATTTTGGTACAGAAAATTCCTGGGTGCAGAGCAAAAGGCTGACAGACACCAACACCATAAACCCCCCTAAACCCCGCACAGGCACACAGCCAGGCTGTTGTGTGTGGTAACAGACATTTCTGCTTGTCCCCATACTTAGAGCTGAGCTTTCTTTAAGATGCTGCTGGCCCAGGACCAGCCCAGATAGCCAGAGGATGAAGAGTGACAATCGATGGCTGTGCCACTGCTGCAGGTTGTCTCAGAACGACATTGTCACCTCCTTATGGTGACAAGCCACTCGCAGCTGGGTGCACAGCACAGGCCAAAGCAAAAGTCCCAGCTGACATTCAGTCTGTTCACTTCGACCTGAACCGCAGAACTTCATCACCCCAGAAATCATCTTAAACACACTGCAGGAGCCTCCCTGCCACAGGAGAAGGGGGAATGTGGAGGGCACACACTTTCTCACACACAAACGATGATGGGGGTGGATTTGTACATCCACAAATGTAGAAATCCCTGATCCCTGCCAGCTGGCAGAAATCCCAATCCTGCTGTGCACAGCAGCTGGACACGGAGGGATGATGGTTCACGTGAGGCACTGCTCCACCACCAGCCAGGTTCCACTCAGGCAGAGAAGTCTTACTGATATCTAAGGCCATGACTAATGTCTAAGTTCATGAATTAGTTCACTTCCTAAATCCAAAACATATTTTGTTTCTAAAAAAGACTAAGATTTTCACCCTCAAAATTATTAGATAAACTCAGAAAACATTAAAGCATTACAAAAACACCCCCAAAATCCCAACCAACCAAAAAAACGCCCAATAGCTTTAATTAAACATACCAAAGGTGTGTTTAGGAGGTCTAAAATATAACTTTCTGTACATTTACATGGCAGGTGACCTGATTATCAAAAGATGTCTTAAATGATATCTCAGTTTGTCCTGGCTGTACAAAAACCCCAGAAGCTCTGAGGAGCTGATCCTGTGCAATCAGGTTTCAGAATTGGCAATAAAACTGAGAACTCTGCTGGGATGTGGTGGCAGGATTTAAACCCAAAACCAGCAGGAGAGAATAAACTGAATGGCTCTCTGAGCACCACATTGGACATGACCTGTGCTGAAGAACAAAGTCACACAAACCTGCAAATCGTGCCCAGAGGGCACAACAGCCCAGAATTTCTAAATCTGTCCTCCCAGACACATTTTGAACAAATAACACCTCAGATACTTTTTAAGTTCACCATCTCTGCCTCAAGAAAAGCATCTGATTGGAGCTGCCACAGGAAACCTCACTAATTCACATTTCCTAAAGGTCCAGTACTTTTAAGGCCAATCCAGACAACACCAGGAGGTCCAAACAGCACAAGGCAGGTATGAAAGAATACAGATAATTTCCCAAAACCTTCTAAGGTCAATAATTACACAACATTTTCTCTAACAGGCGGCCAATTGCCAGCAATCCTGCTGAAGGCAAGCAAGAGTTTGTGGCATCATCCTTCCCAGGGGGGAAATACGAGAAGGACAGGAATTTAATTTGCATTACCTCATCTGTACAATCCTCTCGAGCCACAGTGGACCCAACTCCTCTTGCCAAGTAGATAAAGCACTGAGAAAGTTGTGCTGCTTTTTGTCATTGAGAATCTGGGCTAGAGGAGCAATAATTAGAGTTTCTTTGTCGTTCCAGGAGCCGGAACTTCAGGCTGCAAAATCACAGCAGGACCAATCCTGCTTTGTTCATTTCTATGCAAGAATCCCAACCTCACCCAGACACAGGACCAAGTGTGATCCTGCTCACAGAGATTTCCTCCAAGTGAAAACCTTTATGTTTTACCTTGTCCCAAATGGAAACCTTCATGTTCTACTTTCCCCCAAACAAAAACCTTCATGTTTCACCTTGCTCCAAACTAAAACCTTCCTGTTTTACTTTCCCCCAAGTTAAAACCTTCATGTTTTACTTTTCTCCAAATTAAAACATTCATGGTTAACCTTCCCCCAGCTTGGGGAAATGGCCAACACTGCCATAAAAATAACGTTTGGCCGCCAATGGGTTGAATATTTGTTAATCCCACTATTTTGCACAGTTTTGCCCCTCACTAGACTCATCCTTGACAAGCTGGGACAAAAATTAATTTTCAGTGCTGCCAAGAGGAGCAATGAAGGGACACTGAGGGGAACTGTGACACTGTGCAGGTGTCCAGGTGACAACCACCACAAGAAACATTACACAGGTGAGAGTTCAGCTTCCTGGGGTGTTTTATTGTCACTTCAAGTCAGGGCACTCCCCTGGAGCACCTCAGCTCCATCCCTTCATTAACTCCAGTCCAACATCCAGGATTCTGTGAGCTCCACAAGGAAATGCTGTGACCCTGATCATTCCCCCCAGGAATTCCTGGCCCTTCTTCTCCCATCCTGTGCAAAAATCCAGCTCTGCTCAGAGGAGGAAATTCTGCCTGGCCCCAGCCCAGCTGAGGAGCTGCTCTTGTCTTGCCAGGTGGAACACCCGGCACAAAGCCCAGCGCTTCCAAGGAATCCAGGAAATCTCCCATCAATATTCAGCACAGATCCCTGCACCGCAGCACTCACATTATCTTGTGTGGCACATGCACCGTTCCCATGGCAACCAGCATCCTTCATCCAACTCCATTATTTCGGCTGTTTGAGGCTCTCAGAATCTCTGGTGCCCAAGCCACGGCTCAGTGCTACTTTGTGCTAATCAGCCTCGAGAACAGAGACAAGAAAAAAAGAGGAAAATGCAGCAAAGTCTGGTTTTGGGGTTTTTTTTCTAGTCTATCAGCAACATGGGAAGGAAGAAGTGGCATGGGAAGGACGGTTCCAGCAGCGGAGGGGAAGGGACTCTTATGTAACCACCTTCATTAGGCGAGACTAACGTGCTGCAAATCCACTCCAGCCTTTTAATTCCACAAATTTAACAGGCTGCTCAGGCAGTTTGTTCACCAGGAATGGCTTTGGAAGAGGTGTGAGGAAATAAAGATCTCCCCACACATCTATTGTAACTGTAATGCCTCTATAATTGATATCACACAGGTCTTTATTTTGAAAAAGGGCTCAGCTTGTAAGCACCAGCACCATGTTCCAGGAAAATAATTTGATTTTGGCCTTTTCATTATGTCTGCTATTAAAGTTTTAAAGGGCTATTATAAAAATCTATAATCTTTATAGTATAATCTATATTTGCTTGATATAAACTGTCCCTAGATACCTTAAGCAAGCTCCATCAATAACACCATTTCTTCTTTTTTTTCTTTTTTTGGCATTTAAGCATTTCCACATCAAAGCATTATAGCAACCTCATTATGCTTAATTCAAAGTTTCTCTTAGTCACCAACCAGGGAATTTCAGGCAGAGAATAAATAATCTCAATTATTAAAGCGACCCTTGACAAATCATCCCTAAGTTGCCAGCCCAGGGTTTATCCCTGGGAAATACACATGGGTCAGTAGGAACACACACAAATGGATTGGAGTTGGAGGGCTAAAAGGAGCTGTTGAAATAAATACATAAGGCACTTTGCCAGAAAATGTCCTTGCAAATGACAAAAGAGTCTGACAGGCTGCTGAATTAAACTGAGCTTAAACGTACTCAGCACCTGTTGGGAAGAGCAGGAATTCTGTGAGTGTGCAGAGCAGCATCTCTGACAGCCACATTCCCTGTCAGGGCAGCTCTGGGCTCTCCTGGGGGTGGGCAAGGTCAAAGCCAAGCTCAGTGATCCCTGCTGGGAGCAGGGAAGTGGAGGGAAGCAGCTGTGACCCTCTCACCACCCCCATCCCTCCCCAGAGCACCCAGGCTGCACCACTGCTCCATTTCCTGGCTTCTCCTGGATTCAAACAGTGCAGGAACAGGGCTGGCTGAGCTGGGAGCCATCCTCCTCTCCTCTCCAGCCCCAAAAGCAAACATCCCATCCCCAGCAGAGCCCAAGAGGGGTGCTGGCAGGTCTTGCTCTTCCAGGCTGATATCATGCTCCAAACGCAATTTTCAAGAGGACGTGATAAACACTGAAAACTTCTCCAGAAAACAAGACTCTTCCCCACAAAAAACCCCTTTTACCACTGGCTGGTGAATATGTCAAGCACTGAGGGAAAGCACAACCCGAGTGGTTTGCAGCTGCTGCCAGGGCTTGTGTCTGGATGCAGGGCCCAGCCTCAGAGCCCAATGCCCTGCTGGTGGCCAGGTGATGCTGTTTGACCACAGCGACACAGACTCTGAACTTCAGAAGGCTGAAATGACTCCTTTCTTTTTGGGATGTGTCTCTTTTTTATACTATTTTACACAGACTAATTCGGTTGGTCAAACAAAGACAAACTTTTTCAATCACATTGGTCAGACCAGAGGGACATCCAGAAGAACTCCTTCCTAGGGAAAGGAATGAAAACATAGGTACAGTTCACAAAAACATGTCTCTTGTTTGCAGAAAATTTTCTGGGAAAAGAATTTCAGCAAACCCAAACACCTCAGGTACAAAACCAGGGCTACAGGCAGGCTGCCCCACTGCCTGGCCAGCCCCAGGGCTGTGCTGCCTGTCCAGCTGGCTGAGCTCAGCTCAGAGCAGCAAACAGAGGCATCATCCCCATGCCAGGGTGGAGCTGCCATGAGATCTCTGTGGTTTTACACTGGAGCTGCTCTTCAGCCCTGGGACAGGTTTGGAATTTTGCTCATGTTCGGCAGCCAGCAAAATCAATGGAATTAAATTCGGGCCATTTGTACCGTTTAAGCCCACAGAGAAGCTTAACATATTTAATCATACAGCTCCTTTCCATGAAATAATTTGCCAGAGGAAAAAAGCATGGAATTTTCCATCCACACTTTCCCTTTTGGAACGTGCATCACAAGCATGCACAGCTTCATTCTTCCTGCTCGTGGGGTGGAGGAACTCTGTTGATGACCCAGGAATGTTTAAACTGCTCTTTTTGTTTAAACTGCACCCTTTTCGTGTGCTCCAACCCAGGGAGGGCTGGTTACTTCCAGGCTCTGTGTCACCCTCCTGTACAAGACCAGCAAGAGATGCTAAAATGGGAATAAAGTGGGAATAAAATGGGAATGAAATGGGAATAAAATGGGATTGAGAAGTGAAGGAAGCAGCCCGTGCAGCTGAGGAAGATGACATTGTGTTACCCTGAAGCCCATCTGCTAAGCCGGAGAGGATCTGGCACACAAGAGCAGCAGGATCCTTGAGGAATGATATCCTTTTTTCAGAGATGTTCAAACCCCGTTCAAATAATCCCAGTTAATTTTAATTTCGGAAGGTTAGATAGTCCTCAGAATTTTCTCTAATTGCATATTCCTCAGAATAGACTCCTCTGGTTGCTCTGTAATCAAATCATAATTAAAGCATCTGTGTCGTTTTATCCATCCCTTCCTGCTATTTGTAGCGTTTACAGAAGGCAACAAAGATGCAGAATGCAAAATTTCCAGCAGCCAGGCTGGGCTGCAGCAGTGCAATAATGGGGATTTGTGCTGCTGTGACTGTCTGAGTGTCTCCTTAGGCTTCTGCTGGCCTTTAAAAAACAGCTGAAGAGGAGAAGAACACCAAACAGTGCCCCCCTTGTTGTGGTCACCACTGGAGGCCGGGTTTTATTCCTGGGATCCTTGTTTTTAACCAGCTGCCTCCTTCTATCCCAGCTCCTCTGGGCAAACAGGCCTGGGGGGGAGGCAGAGGGGGGCTGGAATTTAGGGAGGGCTTAAATACCAACATCACTTTGGCAGAAGAGGATTTTCTCTTTGGGCACCTTGGCGGTTGGCAGATGAGTCTCCACTCATCCAGGAATAAAAAAAAAAAATAGTCTCCCTATGAGTCTCCACTTCTTTCCAGCCAGGAAAAAAACCCCCAAACTCAAGCAACCAACGGCAAAGCGATTCCCTGAGCTTTAGCACAGAACTCAGAGTAACAAACTGGACTATTGGTGGTGCCCTTTGCCTTCCAGAGTGCCTTAGATGTCATATTTCAGGTGAAAAGTGTCCCCACAAACTTTTCACCCACTGCTATGAAGTGGTGAAAACACTCAGTTAACCTCTCTGGGAAAAGAGTTTGCGGTTTGACTTTTGTCAACTTTATTTCAGAAAGACAGGGGGAAAAGATTTCCTAATTTCTTGTACAAGCGGGGTTCAGGATCAGACTGGGATAATCTCCTTCGGAATTTTAGTTTGTATTAAAAGGAATACATTGATTGGTAAATGAAAGCATCTGTTTTTCAAAAGAAAATTTTGTGCTGTATTTAGGCACCACTGTCTCCCAGCCTAGATTTTAGTCTCGTTACACAATTTTGTAACCCTACAGAGTGAACCTCAGTTGTGCAGGCATCACTTGATAAATCCTGAATACAACTGGTATGAAAAGTGCTCATTTTTCACTGCATGTTTTTCATTGTGACATCATTCTAATGAAACATTAAAATAATTGTTATTTTGCACAGAAGATTCCATTTACACAGAGGTTGCTCCAAGCACTTCAGACTAAAATCAGCACTGAATTTGCTCTCAGCATCATTCTCCTTCCAAAATCTAACTTATAGATAAAGGTCAAAACTGGAATCAAATCAAAATCTTCTATCTTAACAATTCTCTGCAGGAATAATTTTTAAACAACTTCTATTTTTGGACAACGAATCCTTTCAGAACCAACTTTGAGTGGAAAAGAAATTTTGGGAAAATTGACACCTCAGGTTGCTTAATTTAAGTCTTAAATAGAATTTTCATAGCTATTGGATAATGTGAGCTACAATATCTGGGGTGATTCTATTCATTTCAGGGGTGTTTTATTTCATTGGGATTGGTGCTGATCACTGGGATGGGATGGGATTGCTGCAGATCACTGGGATTATTAATTATTTTACTTCCTAGTTTATAAGGGACAAATCCCATAAAATCCCATGTTCTGTGAGGTTTTTCTCTCTCAATAAAGATGATCCAGCTGTAGATGAATTCACTTATCCCTCTACACATTTCAAATCTCCAACTGCCAGCCTTGCCCTTCTAAAAGGCTCACACAAGAGGTCTGTGAAGCTGTTACAGATCTTATTTTCCCCTTAAAGATCTACATTGAAAAAGCAGGAAAGTAAATCCAAGAATCCAGTCGGTGTCTCGTTCTGTCCTCATGCAGAGCTGAGGCTGAGACACTGCCTTCTCCTCACCCTGACGGCCACGGGACTGGAGGCAGGGGGACAAAACATCCCAGTCAGGTTCTGATAGTGGTTTAAAGCAGACTGATAGTGGTTTAAAAACCTAAAAATTGCATCTCCCATTGCTGTTGGCACAAGCAGAGGCTCAGCTGCCTGGTCCGGGCTGTGCTGAGGCTCTGCACAAGCTGAGCGCGAGTGTGTGTGTGTGTGTGTGTGTGTGTGTGTGAGCACTGTCCCGGTGTGAGCACTGGTCTGGTGTGTGCACTGGTCTGTTGTGTGCACTGCCCTGGTGTGAGCACTGCCCTGATGTGAGCACTGCCCTGATGTGAGCACTGCCCTGATGTGAGCACTGCCCTGGTGTGAGCACTGTCCTGGTGTGTGCACTGCCCTGGTGTGAGCACTGCCCTGATGTGAGCACTGCCCTGGTGTGAGCACTGTCCCGGTGTGAGCACTGCCCTGGTGTGAGCACTGCCCTGGTGTGTGCACTGCCCTGGTGTGAGCACTGCCCTGGTGTGAGCACTGTCCCGGTGTGAGCACTGCCCTGGTGTGAGCACTGTCCTGGTGTGTGCACTGCCCTGGTGTGTGCACTGCCCTGGTGTGAGCACTGCCCTGGTGTGAGCACTGTCCTGGTGTGTGCACTGCCCTGGTGTGTGCACTGCCCTGGTGTGAGCACTGCCCTGATGTGAGCACTGCCCTGGTGTGAGCACTGTCCTGATGTGAGCACTGCCCTGGTGTGAGCACTGTCCTGGTGTGTGCACTGGCCTGGTGTGAGCACTGTCCTGGTGTGAGCACTGCCCTGGTGTGAGCACTGCCCTGGTGTGAGCACTGCCCTGGTGTGAGCACTGTCCTGGTGTGTGCACTGCCCTGATGTGAGCACTGTCCTGGTGTGAGCACTGTCCTGGTGTGAGCACTGTCCTGGTGTGAGCACTGCCCTGGTGTGAGCACTGTCCTGGTGTGAGCACTGTCCCGGTGAGAGCACTGTCCTGGTGTGTGCACTGGCCTGGTGTGAGCACTGTCCTGGTGTGAGCACTGTCCTGGTGTGAGCACTGCCCTGGTGTGTGCACTGTCCCGGTGTGAGCACTCTCCTGGTGTGAGCACTGCCCTGATGTGAGCACTGCCCTGGTGTGAGCACTGCCCTGATGTGAGCACTGCCCTGATGTGAGCACTGCCCTGGTGTGAGCACTGCCCTGGTGTGAGCACTGCCCTGGTGTGAGCACTGGTCTGATGTGAGCACTGCCCTGATGTGAGCACTGCCCTGGTGTGTGCACTGCCCTGGTGTGTGCACTGCCCTGGTGTGAGCACTGCCCTGGTGTGAGCACTGCCCTGGTGTGAGCACTGCCCTGGTGTGAGCACTGCCCTGGTGTGAGCACTGTCCTGGTGTGAGCACTGCCCTGGTGTGAGCACTGTCCCGGTGTGAGCACTGCCCTGGTGTGAGCACTGCCCTGGTGTGAGCACTGTCCCTGTCTGTCACCTGCTCACAGAGGTCAGGGATGCTGCAGCATCACCCCTGCCCTGCCAGCTCTGAGGTGCTCTGCTTTATGTAACCAAATGTGTCACCACATCCCAAGCACGACCATGCAAATGTCACAGCTGACCCTCTAACGTGCACTTGGAAGGCACAGATTTATCCCCAAGTCCAAACTCATTTCTCGTCTCCAGCGTTCAAGGCAGGCAGGAGTTAGAAAGAATCATGGTAGAGTAGAAAATCCTAAGATAACTTGAAAAGAAATTGTCACCAAAGATTCTCTTCAGAGATAAGATTTTTTTTTCCAAATCACTTGTTCGTAGTTGAGTCATCCCAGAAAGGATCTAAAGCTTGTGGAAATTTGTCACTGCATGTAGTACGAGGAGTGCAGAACTCTTACAGATTATTTAGAAATTTCCCTTCTGCATCTGGAGCTTGGTTTGCACTTACAGGGTGAATAGATTCAAACACACAGCCAAAAACATCCTCCCCCACCACGTTCCCACTCGTTCCCACTCCTCATGTTCAATTACTACTCTGTTAGACTTAACAGTGCCATCAACACTGCAGTTCTGGAGCAGGAATAAAATCAGCAATCAGTGCCTTCAGTAAATACATTAACACCAACTCATCCACGCTAACAAATCATTGTTTACTTCTGAAATATGCTCTAGCAACCCACGATATTTATCAAGCAAGTGAGACTGGTCTGTGCAGCCTCTGAGTGTTCTGAGACGGGCTCAGCTTTTCGCTTTGCCAAACAGAACCACACGTTCCACAAAACAAATGGAAGTTGCTTCGTTTCTCCCTTTCCCACGTGTGAAGCAGGAAGGTTTGCACACCTAAAGTATGCCCTGCCCTGCCCGGAGTCTTTCAAACTCGCTGTCTGTGGAGAAATTCATGATCACAAAGCTAAAATCCCCGCAGACCATGCTCATCTGGGCACGCACAATAAAAACCAACTGTAAAACCCAGCAGTCCTTGCTGATCATCAGCAAATGAAACCCTTTGTTCCTTTAACCTCAGAAGAAACCAAACCCATCAATTCTGTACACATTCCGCACTCTTGAAGGATTTAAAATTCTCCTACAAGGAGCTCCCTGCGATAGCAGCGATGGCAGCGTTCCTATTAAAATCCTTCAAACGTCCCAATTATGTTGCCCAATTAGAAAGATAAATAAATTCTGAGCTGTCTTCAGCACCATTCAATACCATTCTTAACGTGGCAATTCCTGACAGATTTCATGCATTTACCATTAGAGCTGCAATTTATTTTGGCAGCTGGAAGTGCTCCTGTTTTCTCTGTGCCCCCTGCAGCACCTCCAGCATTCAGACTCACACACACTGAGTGACTTGATCCTCTTTGAAACCCGGGCCACTCTCGCACCTGCACGCGAATTTAATCAGTCCGAATTTTAAATCACTGCCCTCCATATCCAGAACTCCACATTTGCAACACAAGCTGCCAAGTTCCTCAGCTTTTGAAAAGACCAGGAGCAGCCGCTGTCCCTTTAATGTTCCACCTCGTCTCCAAAAGAAACGTCTTTTTACTAGAGCTCAGTGTGATTCATTGGAATTTGCCAGGCAGGTCAGGAAATCCCCTGAAGCAGAGGAAGAATATTAAAGAGATGGGACATGTATATCAAATCTCATTACCGTTCTCTTCTGAGAGTCAATCAGGTGAAAGGATGTGATGATGTCATTATGACATCATTGACTTTGGGATTAGCAATTCAGAGCTACTTAGCAACCGAAGCCGTCCAATACAGGAGTGAGAGATCCAGTGGAAGATGTTATCATCTGACCCACTTACTGCAAGATAAATATTTGTCAATCCTCGTTTCCAGACTTTAAGAGAGATGCAAAAACTTAAGAACAGACTTGTTTCAAGCGCAGAATATTTGAAATAAAACGTCCCCTCTGAACCCTTTCCATTCGTAATCCAAGCGTATTCTTTACCCCATAACAGCTCGTGTCCATGTATCCCTCTCAGTCATCTTCTTCCTCACCTTCCCATAAACCTAAACCCCAAAAATTCACAAAGAGAAAGCTCGTGCTAAACAGACTTTCTTATTTTAAGCACTACAAGCTCTGTCAGAAACTCAAACCTCGTATAATCAAGGGAGACTAATATAATTGCATCAAAATGCAAGCTTAGAAAGCGTGCTTATTTCATTAAAGTAAGCTGAAAATATCCAGCCGATGAGCTCCGGTATCCGTCAGAAATTCCGAAAAAAAAAAAAAAAAAAAAAAAAAAAAAGAGAAAAAAAGACAAAGCTTTGTGCATGAAAACAGAATAAAAGAATTGGTCACGCTACTTCTGTGGCTATTTCTGGGACCTGAAAGGGTTTGATGCCCGGAATCTATGGCTGACCTGATTTTTTTTAAAGTTCACTCGTCTCCGCTGAAAATACAGTTTTAAACGAGTTCTAAAGCAACCGAGCGGAGCTCTCAGACGCACTGAAATTCTGACTAAAGCTTTAAACCCATTACCAACAAGGCAGAAACGGAGCACTGGGGCTGACACTTGGTGTTCCCGCAGCCGCGCTCCGCCACGGGCGAGCGGAGCGCCGGGACGCGTTTGAGGAGCAAACGAAAGAAAATAAACCACTCCGCCTTCTGCAAAGAACTTTTATTATCGGGGCGAGGCCGCTCCGGCTTTCCACGGCCCCGCGAGCCCCGAGCTGCCGGGAGCGCCCGCGGAGCCCGGAGCCCGCACCACCGGCTCTGAGCGCCGCGGGAGCGCACGGGGACCGGCCGAGGCTCCGCGGGGCACCGCACGGCTGCCCGAGGCCCCCGAGCACCGGCTCGGAGCCTCCCCGAGCTCCCACAGCCGGCAACAGGCGGCCGCTCCCGGCCATCGCCTCCGCCGCTCTCCGGCCGCTCCGCGGGGAGCGAGGCTCCGAGGAGACGCCGGCTCAGCCTCCATCCCCCGGGGGCTGCCGCGTCCTCCTCTGCGCCCCGGCAGCATTCCTGAACATCCCTGAGCATCCCCGCATCCCGGAGCATCCAGCAGCATCCCTGAGCATCCCCGCATCCTTGAGCATCCCCGCATCCCTGAGCATCCCCGCATCCCTGAGCATCCCTGAGCATCCCCGCATCCCTGAGCATCCCCGCATCCCGCAGCATCCCGGGCGCGCAGGGCGCGTGTCCCCCGCGGGGCTCGGGGCCGGGAGGGACTCGGCGGTCCAAGGCGCACAGCTTACCTGCCGCCGCGGCCCAGGAGGAGGAGGAAGAGGAGCTGGAGGTGCCGCTGCCGCCCGTGCCGAGCCACCGGCGCTGCCCTCCCGGAGCGATAGTAATGTTCATTTAAAGCTCGGCGCCCGCCGCTCCGCCGCGCCCGCCCCGCCCGGCAGCGCCCGCTCGGGCTGGGGGCCGGGCCCGCACCGCCCCCGCCCGCCCCCGGCCCGCCCCTCGGCGCCGCCGGCTTCCCCCGGGCTGGCACACGTCCTTGGGGCCCCTTGGGGCCGGCAGATGCCCCGCAGGGCCGATGGATCCTTTCGGGGCTGGTGGGTCCCCTTGGCGCTGCCCAATCCCCCTGGCGACCCGCGGGTCCCCTCGGGGATGTCACCCGTGACCACCTCACCCCTTTCCCCTCATCCTCCTCCAGGCAGCCTCGAGGATCCTAGACAGACCTAATGCAGGGATGTTTTGCCGTCAGCCGGTTCTGCCCCAGCCCTGGGGGACCAAAGTTGACCAGAGAAGTTGAGAATGGCGAGTCTGGAGAGCTGCTGGAGGCTGGGAGCTCTCTGGCCGGGTCTGGGTCACCAGTGTGGAATTTATTTCAGACAGGAACGCTTGGAACTGTGTTTTGAACGCGTGGAGATACAGATGTGTTCCCAAGCATCCTCAAAAATGTGGCCCAGAATGGTCTTATTTCTGGGGTCCTGCCCAGTTTGGTAAGCCCTCAGTAAGGTCAAAGCCAGACAGGGACAGGTGGGGTCACCTGAGCCAGCCCAGGGACCACCCGAGGCCAGGCAGGGAGGGGAGGTGAGGAGCAGGGAGGGGAAACATGGAACAGAGCAGGAATGTCACAGGCAGGGACAGCAGCCCCTGGGGAGCTCCTGCTGGAGGGTTCTGCATAATGGCTCCTCTTGCAGCAGAACTAAAGCCACCACCACGGTGATGGATCCAGTCTTGTCCTGTCCTGTCCCTCACTGCATGAAAACGCAGCTTAGAAGGTGGGGTAATAACACAATTTTTGTGTTAAAATGCACCAAATTGGTGACAAAACCAGCCACGTGAACTGCACTTTTCAACA
The DNA here is from genome assembly GCF_009819655.1 of Sylvia atricapilla. Lineage (NCBI taxonomy): Eukaryota > Metazoa > Chordata > Aves > Passeriformes > Sylviidae > Sylvia > Sylvia atricapilla. The sequence goes on along the minus strand of NC_089150.1, from coordinate 18,114,796 downwards.
CTTGTTGAGTGAAGAGGATCTGGCCTCCTCCTTTCCATCCCAGCAGGCCTGAAGGAGCTTTTGGATATTATTTACCCCACAGATCCATCATGAAGCCATCCCAGATGTTTGTTTTCTCCGTGTCTGCATTGCTCGATGTGAATTTAGGGATGATAGGTGAACCAGTGTTTAACATGTGAGAATCACACAGCAACAGGAACACAAACATTGATGTTTATTAGGACATGAAGATCAGGAGGCTACATCCCATAAAAACGGGCTAATTACCGTTTCCAAACCCAGCTAACTGTGCCCAAAATCTTCAATGACCTGCTCACAAGTTTTAATGGAGAAAACGTGTCAGCAGAGTTTAACTCTGTTGCCTGTTAAATACAAGGAGTATTTATGCTGAGAATAATAATTGGATTGCCCTGTAATCCACCATAATAATCAGGAATTTTCTTCGCTCACGTGGCTTGAAAAGGTAATAGCTAAAATTGTATTTGAGCTGATTTTTATAGCAGCAATGAGTAACTCCTGTCATTACCTCAGGGTTGTAGATTTTGCTAGTGATTAGCACTTGATTAGTCCTTGTCTTCATCACAGCGCCATTGTCCTTGCATTTTGGTTAAGGATTCGTGCTGATTGACTCAGCTTTTTAAAAAGCCAGGATATATTCTGTTGTTCAGACCTACTCTCAGAGCAGCACAGTTGGACTCTGCATTTTCCCTTGGTGGATCTGGAGCGGGAGAGGTGCCTCTCTCTGGGCTTGGCCATGCCATGATCTCTGGTGACACTGCAGTGGGGCTGGCCATCTTCTGCCTCGTGACAATTCGCTGTGGAAAGGTCAAAACTACTGGAAAAAAGGTCAAAACTACCAGAGCTAGGCCCTGGCAACCATGGGTGGGACCACTTCTCATGTTTTTGATGCAGTGCTTGAGCCTAGATGTATTTGTACTGGAAAGCTCCAGCTCTGCAGAACAAATTGGCATTGGGGGAATCAGTTCTGTGAGAGAATTAAGGAAATAAACTACATGAACAGCCACCAAAGTGCAGAACAAAACCCCCAAACCCTAACAGTGGGTCCCAAATTGCTCTGGCCAGTTCTGTGACCTGCATTTCAGCCCTGCACCTGTACTTAGACAGTAGAATTCAAAATCTCCTGAACTCAGTTTGGTCTGATCCATGAAAGATGTGAAAATCTAAAATAATCCTGTAGTTGTGATAATTAGAGGACAAGTTTTAGGAGAAAGAGCTGAGGGAGCTGGGGTGGTTTAGCCTGGAGAAAAGGAGGACCAGGGGAGATCTTACCACTCTCTACAACTTCCTGAAGACACACAGATGGAAGTGAGTCCTTTTCCCCAAGTAACAAGGGACCAGTTACTTGGAAAAAAGGACAAGGGGACACAGCCCCAAATCGTGCCAGGGGGAATTTGGAAAGGAAGAAGCCTGTGCTGTGTTTTGGAGGCAGTGCCATGATCTCTCTCTGAGCCTGACCTGTGAGGAGAGATGTGACATGGTCCAGTGGAAAGATCTGTTTAAAACTGGGAAAGATCTGCAGCTCTTCCATCCTAACTCAGAGATTTGGGGGCTCAGAAGGCCCAGAGAAGTGTCCAAGCTCCCTTTAAACAAAACCCAAGGCATGGATTTCAGCACAGGCTGGTGCTGCTCTTGCTACCTACATGTGGTCGGTACCTTTCCCCTGAATACGCTGATTTGAGTTCCTTTGTGTGCTGCAGAGTTCCTTACAAATAACTAAAAGGAAAGATATCTATCTATCTCCTCTTGCAAGCAGCTCCTGTGAGGGAGGAAAACTCCGGTTTCCCCCGAGTTTCCCCCAGATTATTTATAAATGTGCCAGGCTTCTCCTGCTGTGTTGGCAAGCTGGTGACTCAGAAGCAGCAATCTCCGGGAATCTCTTGGAGATGGAGGCACCCTGGCTCCTGTGGGGTGGGACTGGGTGCTGGCTCCCCTCAGGGACAGTTTTTGGGGTGGCATGGGCCTGGCTGCAGGTGCTGATAAGAGAGGGAGAAGTCTGGAGCATCCCACTGTCAGCTCAGTGAAAATCCCTCAGATTTCACGTGGGACAGGGCTGTTGACAGGAGCAGGAATTCAGTGTCACCTGGACAGCCTTGGCAGGAAAAGTCACCCAGGCACTGTCCAGCAATCTGAGGGAATATTGAGGGTTTGAGGGCGGAAATCCTACACATCTTTCCGGCTGAAAAATGAGTGGGAAGTGGAAGCTGTTGGAACCCTGGAGGGCGAGAATTTCAGCCTTCCTGTGCTCACAGACACTGACCCCCAGCAAACTCTGCATTGACCTGAGGCCGTGGAAAAGGCTCCCAAAATTGAGTGACAGCCCCGGGATTGTGGCTGTGGAGTTTGGATAGAAGTGTGTGATCTCACAGGGTGCAAAACTCACAGTTTAAGGGTTTAGAGCAACATGGAGGATTTAGAGTGTTGGCTTGATTCTTCTCTTTTCACCTCCTTGTTCAAGGCTTTGGATTTTTTTTTCTAATTGGGTGAAAAGGTCCCCATTGCAGACCTCGGGTGGTCCTTACTGGGTTAAAAGTATAAATAATAGAGGTGTCATTTCATGATTGGGTAATTAGCACTTGAAAGACCTTGGGAAGGGTTAGAGACAGAGCCATTTTCTGCTTTGTTGGCTGGAGTTTACAACTGGTGAGACTGTGGTATAGACAAGAACTAATAAACACTGAGTCCAAACATGAGAAAAGTGTGTCTCCTCTGCTTTAATCCCGGCCCTAACAGAAGAAAAGAAGATAAAAACCCCAGAGGAGCTGCTCCCTGCAGGCCTGAAGGAAGAGAGCAGTGGCACTGACAAGCACAAAGCACCTCAGCGCTGCTTCTGGCAGGTCTAAACTTAAACTGAACCACACAGAAATCAGTATCAACAGAATACTGACATATTACTTAACTAAGACCTAAATATAGTAAATTACTCCATTGAAAATCCACTTCTATGTTATTGCCCATTGTGACAGAAAGTGTTTTCCCTGGACTATTGTCCCTGTATTTGCAGCAGTTTTAATGCTGCTGAACCCCCCCAGCTCCAGTGCTGTGCTTGTGATGCTGTCCTAGATGGCACAGAAACAGACTGGTGCTTTGATCATCCCATTTGTCAACTGCTGAAACAATTCCAGAGTGTCATCTCTTGTCCCAAAAGTAGCTTTTTTTCCTGCCAAAAGGAAAACACGTCCTTGTGGTCAGTGGTGGTTGTTTCTTGGTTTTGCTTTCTGTCGTTTTGATTTTTGCTGCTTCTGATGTCTGGAGATCAGACAGGAATTAACTGAGAGCAGATAAAGATCACACCCTGAATAATGGACCAGATTCACGCAGAAACAATCAGCCTTTGCTGCTGATAATTTGCTGAATTGTCAAGGCTTGTGGTCATTGTGGGCTGCAAGTCCTCAGATGTGAGCTCAGTGAGGTCATGGCCAGCCAGGGCTTGGGTAGGGATGTCACCCCGCAGGTGTGACACTGCTGTGACAGTGCTGGCTGAGCAGAGAGGTGCTGGTAGGGAAGGCTGGAAGGGGAGACAGTGAATCCCAAGCCCCTGGTTGGTATTTCCCATGCAAGGCCCTGTGCTGTCTGTCCAGCACTCCACTCCCACAGGTCCCATCTGAGAAACCGTCGCCAAATATTGCCCTTGAATTTTCCAGAGAGCCTTTAGCCCGTGGCCTGCTCCTTGCACAGAGAGGTGTGCTCAGGAGAACAGCTCCAACCTTTCCAATCTTCCTCCTTCGGGTGCATTTTCCTTCAGGTGCAGAGTCCCCCTGAAGGGCTGCCCTGCAGGGGTTAAAGAACACCCACCCCCGTTTGGACTTGTAATTAAGCACAGCATTTGGCCAATTCTTATCGAGAGCTCTCGGAGCCTTTGGGATGAAATATGCTATTATGATTGTAATTTGCTGGTAATTATCTGTTGATTAAAGCAGCAGGAATGTGTGTCACCATCCACAGCTCCCTGTTCACAGGGTCAGGCAGCAAGGAAATCTTTCTGCTGCTTGGGGACAGGTGGGTTTGGGGTGGAAGGTTTTCAGTTGTTACAATTGGATTTGTGCTTCTCATCCCTTGTGTGAAGATTTCTTGCCATTGCCTCACCTGTTAGGGCTGGGGTAGAGCAGGAACTGGAGCTGCTGGGGTGGGGATGCAGAAAGTGACCCAGGGGAAATAACCAGAAACAGAGTGGTGCTTTGATCTTTCCATTTGTCAACTGCTGAAACAATTCCAGAGTGTCATCTTTTATCCCCAAAAGTAGCTTTTTTTCCTGCCAAAAGGGAAACACGTCCTTGTGGTCAGTGGTGGTGGTTTCTTGGTTTTGCTTTCTGTTGTTTTGACTTTTGCTGCTTTTGATGTCTGAGATCAGACAGGAATGAACTCAGAGCAGTATATTTATATACATATATATATAATGAGAAGGAGCATTTCTGCCACCTCTTTCTAGAGCAAACCTCTAGAAAGTGTCAGAGAACTGAAACCAGGACAATAAATGGACTTTCAGTGAGGTCAGTGTTATTCAGCCACACAAAACTTGGATCCTTTCCTTTCTGTCCTGGAACCAGGTGTCCTGACCCTCCCAAAATCCCTGCCACTTCACCTCAGCCCTGCACAGCTCAGGACCTTTACCTCAGCCTTCCTAATTTCACTGCAACCTCCCAGAATACATTTCTAGGCCCCAAAAGTGCTAAAAGCAGCAGGAGCCTCCCAGAAGTATCCCCAAGAACGGAGCTGTTCTCTAGAACTGCTTGCCCAACCTTCTGTGGAGATCTCTGTAGTTGCCATCTCCACCAGCAGCACCCTCTGTGCTTGTCGTGGCTCTGGGAAGACCAAAGGATCCAAAGTGTCCTGAACTCAGTGGGAGAAAGTTTCTTGCTGACTTTGACAATGGTCTTTGGAGTGAGTCCCTGGTGATGAGTGCTCTGGAGTCCAGCCACAGTGGCTCTTGTCAGAGCTTTGATTTGGCCTTGACAGATGATGAGAAATAATTTAATGTTTATCACGACACTCATTTCTGCATTTCTATAGCATTAAAAGGCATTCATAAGGCTTTGTTTTTATTTTTACATCTCAAAGAAAGAAAGTTGGCTTGGATTTTGTTTTAAAAAATAGCTTACATCTGTCTTGGCTCCACAGAGCAGTCATTGGGCTCTGCTAACATCTGGAAGGGATGTAAAACTTGCACACAAGGAGAGGGACTAAGTATAGCAGGGACAAAAGACTTGAACCACTCATCAGAGCGTTGAGCCAAGGGAGAGAAGGGACTAAAGAGGCCTTGTGTGACTGAGGAAGTGGCAAAAGCCAGCTCCAGCAGGGACAATGGCTGCGGGAGCTGCTGCCAGGGCCAGCTTTTCCTGCTGGCCAAAAAAAGTTTGCAAAATTCCTCCTCCAGCACACTCTGCTTCAAAGCAGCCCCTTGCATTCAGACTGGTTCTCCACTTGGGTGAGGAGATTATTTTTCAAATGCAGTTAACATAATTTTCATCCTGCAAACCGTGTCAGATTAATTTGGGACAAGCTGTGTTTGTGGGTTTTTTATTCCTCCTGCCAGAACAGTGTGTTGGGCACTTTCTGGAGGCCAGAGGACCTTGCTGTCTAGGAAGATGTCACACAGACGTGGCCACAGCCACATGTCCCAGGGCCCCAGTGCCACGCAAATTCTGGGGAGAAAAAAATCTTTTAAAACTCTATAAAATTTGTTTATAGCAGGAAAATAGAAAATCTTCATGGACACAGCACAGGAAGAACTCAAAGCCATGGGAAGGAGAGGGCAGTTCCAAATAGGGTTTTTTCTTCTACCTTTAAATGCCTTCTTAGGTTATCAGTGAACAGCACAAAGGGATGAGGGAGACCTCAGACCTTCCTCCACACAAAACACATCACTGGAAGTATACAAATATTTCAAATATTTCAAACCCTCCTGACTGCAGGGTGCTTGTGCCAGGATTTGGGCTTGTGCAGACCCTTCTTCGTATTTTTTCCCCCAAAATCTTTCAGAAGCAGCAGTTTCAGACCCTGAAAACTGGAGAAACCCAAAGGACTTTGTACTCAGTGCTCAGTCCACTGATCATTGTCCTCTGAGGGTTTATTGGATCTCATCCGTGGGAAATGGGCTTTGGAATGCACCGAGTCAATTGAGTGAGTTCTTTTGGACCACTTAATTGAGTCTCATCAGCATTTCCTCCTGCTTGTGCAACTGATAGCTGTGTTCAGACACTGTCATTTGCTGAGGAGAAACCTCAACTTCGTGTGTATATATATACACACATATATATGTGTTTTTTCGTGTGAATGAGGTTTGCTCTCCTGGTGTGAATGAGGTTTGCTCTCTTGCTCCCACAGAGGGGAAATAAAGCACTAAAAACCTGCAAGGATGGCTGCAGAAGCACCAGATCCCTCCTCCACCTGCTCTTGAACAGGTTTAAGGCTGCAAGAAGCAGCATTTTATTTCCTCTGTCCAGGAGCTCGAAAGCAAACCTCCCCTCACTTCTGGAACACTTCTCTACGTCCAAGTTTATGGAGATGAAGGTGGTGTTTTTTCATGGCTGACAAATCTGCCTCCAGATTTCACACTTTGAGAAGCTGGATATCACCACACATACACACACACACCAAAAAAAAAAAAAAAAAAAGGGAATTGAGTTCTTCTCTCAAAGAAGAATCAATGCATTTTTATTTATTTTTTTTTTTAGAGATACAGTAGGGCAGGTCACGCAAAGGATTATAAACTTTAGATATAAGAGTTTCTGTTTCAAACCAGTTTGGTGGAAGAAAAGGACATAGCTAAGCACAGCGACTGATTTTCTGGGACAGGGGGATTTGTAGGGATGAAATGGAAGGGACTGTGGCACTGTTTGGGGCAGCTGTGTGAACAATGAGAAGGAGCATTTCTGCCACCTCTTTCTAGAGCAAACCTCTAGAAAGTGTCAGAGAACTGAAACCAGGACAATAAATGGACTCTCAGTGAGGTCAGTGTTATTCAGACAAACAAAACTTGGATCCTTCCCTACAAAGAATTGAGGTAATGTCATGCCCCACTCATCTCCTAAACGAGGTCCCAACTTAAAATAATCGCTCATGTCACAAATCTTTAACAGCCCTTGGAAAAGGGAGTCCTCAAATCTCTGCCAGTCTCTTTTTCCCCAGAACCCACAGGAGCTGTGCTGTGTGAACTGGTTGATGTGCAGAACTGAGTAACACTCAAAGCAATGCTGGACACTCAGAGGAATGCTAAAAATGCTAAAAATACCCTCAGTTATCAACCAAACGCACCCATGTATCTGTTTGGAAAGAGATTAAAAAGCAACAGAGATAGAATTCAGGCTTTGCCTTGGAATTAGCAGGGCAAACCCTTCCCCAGTGGAAGTTCTGCCATCATCTTGTGGTAATTGGAGACCCTCATCCGTGTGTCAGCAATAACATCAATCCAAAACCACTAAAATAATAAAATGTTAACAATGACTTTGTGTGCAGAGCCATTTAACAGACTTATTGCCATTTCAGGGGCCTGCCAGCATTTTGTGTTTTCTGCAGGCGCTGTGACTGCAGTCAGTGCTGTGTTTGCAGTGTCTGTTCAGGATAGTTAGGCAAATTCATTAGTTCTAGCTCAGTAGTGCAATATTTCCAATATTCTGACGTTTCTTTTTATTGCTCCTTCTCTAGTGTGGTTTCTCCTCCAGTAGGATGAGCAAACAACTTTTAAATTCGCCCGCAGGCTCTGGATTGCCAGCAGCCCCAATTCCAGTGGTGCTGTGCCCTAAAGTTGGGCAACAAATCCCTTAAAATCACCTCTGTGCCGTGGGGTTTGCGTCTGAATTGATTTGGCTTTTTTCCCCCAAGGCAATAAACCCCAGAAACTCCAATAACAATAAACTGCAGTTCCCTGGGAGCCTGTGGCCACTAAAATGCTGGCAGCAGTGCCCTGGGAGCTGCCGTGCTGCAGAAAAAACCAAAGCAGGTCCTGGTGCTGAGGTGAAAGTGGGTTTTGTTCTTCCTTTCACAAGAGGGAGAACATTAAGCCCCGACAATTTTGGCTTTATTCCACCCCATTCTGCCTGCCCTGGGTTTTCCCTGCCGCTCTGATTGCTCCCCATGTCCTGCTTTTGGCCGAGGCACAGCTAATTTTCCTCACAGCTCCTGGTGTGAGGCTCATTTCTGGACTTGTGGCCAAATTTTGACAACACAGGGATGTTCAAATCACTGTTGAACAGCACTTTTATATTTACACATCAAGGCTGCCTCTGCTTGAGTCCACCAGGAGGGAAACTGGGGGTACAGTAGGAATTGGGAGGGTGCAGAGCCAGGACAGCTGATCCCAGTTATCCAGAGGGATATTCCATGTCCTGGGGTATCATGCTCAGCTAGGAAAGCCAGAGAATAGGAGGAGATGGAGTGGGAAATGCTCAGAGCCATGGTGTTTCTCTCCCCAGTAAAAACTGTGCACGATGGACTTCTGCTTTGCTGGGAATGGCCAAACATCTGGGACACAGAGAATGAACTCCTTGCCCTGCTGCTTTGTGCACTCAGCTGCTGTTTCTCCTCTGAAACCATCTTTATCTCAACATTTTTCTCCCTTTGATCCCCATCTGCAGGGTGGGAACGCCACAGCAAAGCCGCAGCTCCAAGCGAGGACTGGGTGGATCCTTTTTAGCATTTTTGGGCTGCCTAAAAACAGAGGCCAGACAGGATTAAGGGGATAAAAAGCTGTTCTGTTTATTGAAGGGCCTTCAGGTACATTTTGGGCACACAAAGCCCCCAGGGGCTGCACCCAAAAATGGACAACAGCTCACGGGTTTTCACACTTTGATCAGTTTGGGCCAGTTGCAGATTGGGGGTTCATCTCCCAATTCCAGCTTCAGCTAATGAAGTCATTCAGCCCAAGTTTGCTGCCCCCAACTCACTTTTGTTCCCATCTCTCAGGGCTGAGGCAGTGAGGGGTCCTTGATTGCCAGGCCTGGAGAGGAATTGTTGTGTCTGCCCAGAATGGGGAAGCAGCAGCTCACACTGTGTGTGGGGTTTAGAGTTCTACACTGAAGAACTGCAGGATTACAAATGGATGAGAAATATAAAATCTCAAATCCTAAGGCATCATTCCCACTGACACTCAGGAAGTCGCTGCTTGATTTGGAGTAAATACCAGCTCCAAGGGGTGCTTCTGCTGTGGTTTTTTGTGTGATTTCTGTGTGAGGTGCTCCCAGCAAGCAGCAGCACACAAAAAGCAGGGACAAAACCAGGCTTTAAAGCCACTTTGTGCAGCTTCTGAGAGCAGCTGCTCAGCCAACACCACTTTGAGTTGGAGGTTGATGTGAGTAACATCTACAAGGGAGAAAGTGAACTCCAGCAGCTGGAAATATATTTTGATTGCACTCTGATTAATTTCCTGGGGAGAGGCTGAGACACTCTCGTTTTGCTAAAACGTGGCTCAGTGTTTTTTGTCCTCCCCTGAAATTTTCCAGGCTGTATCCTTGCAAAGACATTGAAATCCTCCACAATGGGTTTGCAATTTCAGTTTATTTTGGGACCTAATTTTAACCCCCAAAACTGGGATATTTGTAGACATTTTATGACCATTCCAATGATCTCTTCTCTAGTGGCCATGGGTGTCTGATAAAGGGGAGCCCCCTTGTAAAAGCAGTTCTAAAATCAATTTTTGCTGGAAGAACAGGAGGGAGAGGGGAAAAGCAATTAAGCAGCTATGAGAGAATTGATTTTCACTGAGAGAATAAACAATATTCTGTATTTCTCTGTTGAGTTGTATTCTACTGATGATGGTGATTGTTTGGTCCCATTAACACAGTGTCACATATTTCGCTGTTTGTATAAAGTTATTAAAAAATGATTTTGTGTGCTGGAAAAGCCCCAAACAAACACCACACGTGCACACACTCAGGAATACTTATCCCAGCAAGAGTTAATGTTAAAAGCACACTGACAGCCAGCACTGCTTTTCTATGGATGGTAAAAAAAAAATAAAAATTAAAAAATCAGTTTTTAAAAGTGTCTTCAATCCTTACCCTGTAATTTCCTGCTCTCCACACACTCCAACCCCGTAGCAGAGATGGAAAAGCAGCAGCAGCAGCTTGGAAAAGGAAATTTTTATTCCCCAGCACCATCTCATCAGTGCCCCACCCTCACATGGGAATTTGGAGGTGTAGAAAGAGCAAGTGAGGAATTCTTCCAAAGTGGCCCCCTGAGCTTGTTCCAGGGCACTTCTGACTGAAATTTGCTGCCAGAAATGTTTGCGTCTGTGCCTTGCAGACCTCATGGAGCATGAACAGCGTGGCAGCCACAAACTGGCTGTGCACAGCAAGGTGTAACCCCTGCTGAAGGCTGCAAACCCCACAAACCTGATTTTAGCAGCCCTGAAACACTTCCAAACTCACCCAGAAGTTTTTGGCTATTTTCTCTGATCTTCGTTGTCATTACAACTCCTTTAGCCTCACCCAGCACAGCCAGAGCTGGAGTTCAAACACATAAAATCTAGATTTGATGGAGATACCCCAGCAGCTGAGGCTGTGGGGAAAGAAATGTCTTAAGGACCAGAGAAGCCATGAAAAAAATGCCATGAATTTCACCACAAAAGCAGCCAGCTCTTCCCAGGCCTTTTTTCTCTTTCTCCCTTCACACACAGCAGCTCCTACCTGCAGCTGTAACCCTTCCTCCGCTGGTATTAACAGTTTTAAAGTCGTTTAAAAATCACCAAACCGCGTTCCTACAACCCCAAATATCCCTTAACTCCACCTTGCAGGTGGTTCCTGGCGCTGTGGGCTGCCCAGCACGGAGGGCATGGGTTGTTTGGGATTGTTGGCGTCACACAGCAGGGATTGAAGGGTCATGTGGGTGGAAATTCCAAGGAATTTCCTGAGTTTTCAGCAGTCTCAGCCATCCACTGCCCCTGTGAGTGGTCCCCAGCAATGCAGGGAATGATCTGGCAGCTGATTTCTCCAACTGACGGGAATTCCATGGCATGGGACAAGCTGGGGTTGCTCCATTTACTCAGCAGCTTCTCTACTGGCTTAAATCACACTTGATGGAGTAGTTCTCCCCTAAAACTCTACACTATAAACCAATTTCAACCACTAATTCAGTGGAGCAGGAGCTGTAATGCAAACTGGATTTGTTGGTGAGACAGAAAAGCTGAGATGGCTGAAATCTGTGATTTCAAGTGCCTGTCCTCAATCAACTGGAAAAGGATTTCTCTCTGGGAAATGCTGAGCAGCAGAGCTCTGGAAACCTGGTTATTCTCTCAAATTGAGCACCTAGAATTAACAAATTCTTCTGAAAATGCCATGTCATTTTAGAAAGAACCAAAAAGTCTTGCGGTCTTTGTTTTATGTGGTTTCGAATAAGGACTTCCCAAAAGTTCAGATGCAAAGTGGTTGTTAAGAATTGTTTGAGGAAATCAGAACACAATTTATTAAAATTTGTTTTAGCAGGAATACAGAAATGTTTTCACCACACTACAGAGATTGCCAGTGTAATGATCATTTCTGCCTTGCTCTGATAAGAACATTTAAAATGAAAGTCCTGTAGATAAGAGATAAACTGAAAAAAAACCAAAGCTGATAACATTAATTAGCTATTCATGTAAAGAAAAAGGACACAGAACTTGAACACAAAAATGTAGCTGAGATTCCAAACTGTTTTCCACTTTTTTATGAGCTGCCATGAAATCCTCATGAAACTGGTTTGTTTGAAGAGTGGTAACTGAGATAAAAACGAACAATGTAATTCTGGGTTTGAAAGGCAAAGAGTTTGGGATTGATCCTACCCCTCAGAGAGGTAAAGATGGTCTGTCTCACTCTGTAACTGTCTGTGCCCTTACCAGTGAGCAGGAACACACAAAAGTCATGTAAACTCTAAGCTGTAACTTCAAAAGATTTATGATTTCCTTGGGAGGATGAGAGAAGGCACTGGAGGCAGCACAGCTGTTTCTGCAAATGCCTTCTTGCTTTGTAAAAAAAGATCCAAAATGAGCACAAATTATCTTTATCTCGTATCTATAACCTATAGCTCCTGCTGTTCAGTGATATTTGGAGCTCAGAATCATTTTGGCTCCTTTCAAACCCTCTTGTTTTGCTGATATTTTATTTCTCTGCTGCCTTTCCTCCATTCTTCTGCTTGTGTCTGCCTTCATCAGCCATTAAAAAATGGCCTGGCAAATGCATAAGATTTCTGAGAAGGTTAAATGTTGTCAAGTACCTGCTCCTCTTGGTTAATGTCTGCAGGAGTTTATTTCCACTTCCTAAAAATCCTCTTCAGTATGTGATGGATGATGTCTAACACCAGCCGTCGAGAAATCTAGTCCCATAACACAATAAACATCATTCACCCTCCCCTAAAATGAAAAAAAATCACCAACTTCCCCTTTTTCTGAGGCTGCCTGGGAAGCTAACCCTGCTTTTTGTGGGGAGCAGGACCAGGAGGGTTCTGTGGCTTTGGACAGGGATTTCTCAGAGCTCCCTTTGGTGCCCTCAGGTCTCAGAGGTGGCGGCATCAGCCAGGGAATGTCACTGTGTGAGTGGCTGCAGTGCTGCTGCCCTGGAGCTCTGCTGGAAAAGCTCAAAGAACAAAGTCCCAGTCCTGGCCTGAGTTTGCTGCTTTTAGCAGTGGTCACCTATGGGGTTTTTATATCCTTTTCTTCGGTTAGAGCTGGGATTAAAGGCTTGAGAGACGCAGTTTCGTGTTCGGACTCAGATGTTTATTAATCCTTATCTATGTTACAGTCTCACAAGCTGTGAGCTCTAGCTAACAAGGTGAAAAATGGCTCTATCTCTATGTCTTTCCAAGGTGTTTTGAGTATAAATTGTCCAATTATGAGATGACACCTGAATTATTTTGACTTTTAACCCAATAACCAACCACCCCTGGCCCACAATGAGGATTTTTCTACCCAATTACAAAATCCCACCCAGAGCCATGAAGAAGAAGGTGAAAAAGGAGGACTGGCCTCTGCCCTAAATCCTCCATCTGGCTTTCTATCTCTATTACTGTATTCTGAACCCTTAAACTGTGAGTTTTGCACCCTGTGAGATCACACACTTCTATCCAAACTCCACAGCCACAATCCCAGGGCTGTCACTCAATTTTGGGAGCCTTTTCCACGGCCTCAGGTCAATGCAGAGTTTGCTGGGGGTCAGTGTGAGCACAGGAAGGCTGGAATCCTCAGTGCCCAGGGCTCCAACAAACATACAGGATTTTGTGGAGAAGGAAACAATTCCTTCTGCCAGGACAATGGTGGTGGCAGCTTCTAAAACAAGAAGTTGCAGCAAATCATCATTGTATTCATGAGAGATGCCAGTGAGGAGCTCTTTGATTCTACGTGGGTTTTATATTATTAACTGTGAGCTCTGGAGATGAATCTGAAAAAGGTGAGAGGTGCAGCTGCTCTGGAAACCTTGGCAAATATCAGCCAGTCAACATTCCTGCTCATGGCTTAGACTTTTTTTGTGTGCTACACTACTCCCAGTAGTACAGGGAACAGGATTTGTGATAGCAAAAATCAAAGCACTCTTAAAATTTCTTTCCATCTATAATTATTTTGCAGGAAGTATCCTGAGCTCACCCCAGATTAAGGAGTTGTGTCAGATGAAGCTCTAATTCTCATTAATGAAACTTCTATTTGATAAAAGAAATAACCCAGTTTTAGCAAAAGCTGCTGAATGCTCTTCCCTTAAGGAAAATTGTCTCGAGGCTGGGTCCATCCAAGAAATAACACCACTACACCAGTGCCACCTGCAACGCTGGGGCTCTGTTTCACCTCTTTTTATTTTGCCATCATATGAGCTGGTTTCCTTTAGTCAAGGAATTTGGAACCGGAGATATTCAGCTGTTAAAAATATTTCAGTTTCGCCTTCGCTGACCTCGGCAGCTGCACACACAAATGCACTCATACGTGCATGTGTGATGGAAAAACAAATGTGAGAACGTGGTAGGTTTAAAAAAATAAATGTTGTCATGGTTGAGAGGGCGGTTTTTTTGGTTTTGGGGTTTTTTTTAACTGGATGTCAGGAGTTTGTGAGTTCCTCTCCAGATGTCTCAGCACTTGGGGGCATGATATTAAGAAGGTAAGGGATGTTTTTTGTGGAGCAAATGGCTGGAGGAGCAGATTGCAAGAGCAGTACCAGCAAAAAGCCCAAGAAATGCTAATCCGAGGGCGGTGAGCAAAAACACTGCAATGTTTAAATTCAGCATCACTGTAGTAAGAAAATCCATGTGGAGAAGGAGAGGCAGAATCACAGGGCTTAATAATAAAGAGCAATCCTGGGGTGCTGCCAGGCACAGGAGACAATAGCCGTCATCAGCTTTCCAATGGAGATGTCCTAATGATGGGAAGGGCTGATGGCACATCTGCACAGATGCTCTGGAAGCTGCTCCTGGCACCCTGACAGCATTCCTGGAGCTCAGGAGAGGTGCCCAGCAGCATGGCAGCACTTGGATGTTCGGGAGGATGGAGCTCTGATTGCTCTGAGTTTTGGAATTAACGCTTCTTGTTAATTCTTTATTCTTTCTTGTTCATTCCTCACTCAGCACCTCCTGGGAAAACACAGAGCAGTGAAATTAGATAGCAAAAAACAGGCTAAAGAAACACAATTTTACATGCTGGCTTCTTGCAGGACTGGTGAAGACACCCTGGTTCAGGTTTGGGGAGAGATGTGAAATTTATTTTCCGCTGCAGCAAATTTGAAATGCTGAAATCGAAATGGGGATTTTTCAGAGCTATCTTAAAAGACTAGATAGGCATCTGCTATTCAAATGAATGGAAGTGTTTAAAGCAGATTATGTGGCTTTGTGTCTTGAATCTTAGATCTTGTGCCTTAGATCTCTCAGATAAGAAAGTTAGCTGTGGTTCATCCTTCTTTTCGAGTGTGCAATCAAGCATTTAACGGTCTGTCATTTCAAATTCATGGCAAAATACCATTTTTAAGCTAACTAGCAAACTGCACCTCAGTAATGTGGGCTGGATCCCTTTGTGAAATATCTGGGCTTTACTTTAGCAAGGCAGGTTTGGGGTGTTTTGCTTTCCAAAGGACACATTCCCTAAGCTCTTTTGCAGCTCAGTTAGATAATTTTGTTTCTCTCCAGTCTCAAGGGATCAGAACGTGGGTTTTGCACATGCAGAAAGGTGTTGAGGCTCCTCACAGGCACTGAGAGTTCTAAGAGTGAATCTGTTTGGGACTTGTGAGCCTCAGAAAGAAAATCTGCTGGTGGGATAACACAGAACAAGCCAAAACCCCACCTGCTCCAACTGGATGTTCACCCTCCTTGGTGCTGATATTTAAAAGAAAGAAAACTGAAGTGAATAGTTTCTCTTACCATTGTTCCTGGGGAAATAGGTACAGTCTGGAGCCCTGTAATAGAAGCTTTGGGATAAGAGGATTGCTTGTCTGTACATTTCTGGGGCTGGAAATGTAGTTCTAAGCCCTGAGTAATGAGATATTAGAAATCCTATTAGGAACCCTATGGTTAGACATTAAACAGGAATCCCATGGTACCATTGAGCAGACAGCTGCTACAAAGCCATTGAGGCCATTTCAGTGGCAAGGCCATCTCCAAGCTCACTGGCAACTGAAACAATCAGGGACAAATCTGGGAGCTGAAACCACTGAGCCCTGCAAGGAAAAGCATGTGGGGCTGCTCAGTCTGTCAGACACAGGGTGAGGGATGTCCACCTGAGTGAGGGACGGAAAAGCTGTTTTAATGTTGTGTTTGGGAATCCCTTTGCATGGCAGCCAGGGCTGCCCTGGAGCTCCACTTTGGTGAACAAGGTCCAGCCCCTTTCTTCCTTTGGAGAAGGAGATTTTAGCTTTTATATTTTTGTTTTTTTTTTTAATCCTTCAGTGTAGAACTCTAAACCCCACACACAGTGTGAGCTGCTGCTTCCCCATTCTGGGCACACACAACAATTCCTCTCCAGGCCTGGCAATCAAGGACCCCTCACTGCCTCAGCCCTGAGAGATGGGAACAAAAGTGAGTTGGGGGCAGCAAACTTGGGCTGAATGACTTCATTAGCTGAAGCTGGAATTGGGAGATGAACCCCCAATCTGCACCTGGCCCAAACTGATCCAAGTGTGAAAACCCGTGAGCTGTTGTCCATTTTTGGGTGCAGCCCCTGGGGGGCTTTGTGTGCCCAAAATGTACCTGAAGGCCCTTCAATAAACAGAACAGCTTTTTATCCTCTTAATCCTGTCTGGCCTCTGTTTTTAGGCAGCCCAAAAATGCATCAAATGGTCCCCATCAGTGATTCCAGGAACCTCCAGGGTTGTTCCTACCCTTGTGTCCTTCCAGGAGATCCTGGGCTGCAATCCCACACAAGGAGCAGGGTTCAAGGTGAGGCTGCTCCTGTAGAGCCTCCCTGGGCAGATGGCCTGGAGCAAACCCCTCAAATATCACTTGTCCTGCCCTCCCTCACTCCTGATCCTTGGTGGTTCTGCATCCATCCCCAGGTGAGCTGTGTGACACAGAGGGGACAGCCCCTCCTCGTGTCCCCTGCCTGTCCTTCCTCCATCCTTCCAGCCCAACACTGCAGCCACAGAAACCCCAGGAATACAGAAAATACACTTTTACTCTGAAATGTCTTGGAACATGGATGTGGTTTAAATTTTCTGCCCTCCTTCACGTGAGAGACAACTCTGCTGTTAGTGGTGGAATGGAAATGCCATTTCCCAAAGCCAGCAGCTCTCTCCGCACTCATTTCCTTTTCTAAACGTGGCCTCTTGTTGTCAGTATTAAGTTGTACCTTCAGCAAAAGGTACACTCCTATTTTACATAAATAAACCTAATAATCTTCAATTTCCTTAGACTGTCAAAGATAATGAGTAATTTGTTGCCTACCTGAGGATAATATCAAAATTATTTGGTGCTGTATGAGATGAGCAGGAGGAGGTGACAGAAGGAGAGTTGATTTTGTCCCTGATGGCTTCTTGGAATTTGATTCCAGGCATTGTTAAAATTGAACAGGACATTTGCCTGGATCTCTGCTGCAGGTGGAGAGAAGAGTGTGCAAGGCTTTGATGTGTGAGATTGAGCATAAAAAAGAGTCAGGAAGAGCAAACAGATCCTAACAGAGATCCCTGCCCTGTCTGCGTGCTAACCCAGGGAAAATAAATGTAGATCTTCTCAAAGTATGGAGAGCAACACGACAAGACTGGGAAGTGCCCTGACTTTGGGGATTTTTTAATGTTTAGTCACAAGTTCCTTGAGCATTCTCTGATCACAGCTGGTGACTGGATTGTGCCCAGAGATATGGGACTCCAAATTCAGCTGCAGATGCAAGAATTGCCGGTTGACTCTTATAATGCTATTTTTCTCAGCCCTGCCTGTTATCAGACCTTAGGCTTTATGTTGTGCCTCTGCTGGATCTGTTTTTACTCCTCTTTCTGACCCTTTTCCAACCCTTTTTTTGGTTTCTGCCAAGTAAAAGTTGTTACCACTGGGTTTTACCAGTGCTTATGTGTTGTTTTGGAACACTGATAATATCCTCAAAATTGAATTGTTATTCAGAATATGAAAGTCAGTGCCTGCTGAAGAAAAGAGTTTGACAAAAGCAGATATCTTTTCTTGAGTGCTGTTCGGATGAAATGGTTCTAACACTGTCGAACTGTCATTTTCTTACAGAAACATTCTATTCTTGTTATTTATTGTAGCAGAAGAGGCCCAACTACAGAGTAAGGTAAGGCGTGCTAAGAGACCTAATATCTTTTATTAGTCCAGATGATCCATCTGGAAAGGAGTCAAAGACTTTTCTGTTTCAGGCCTGAAGCAGGAGCTGCATGCCCCAAACCCTGTTGTTTACCAGCAATAGCAGCTGGTACCATAAAAATTATTGCCATTCCCCCCTCCCTTACCTGCTTTGCTTTTTTATTTCACGGGTTTCAGTGTGCTCCTTTGGGTTTTTCACTGTTCTTTGCTGGAATTAGAAGATAATAGGCTTTTTAAAGAGCTATATTCAGGATAGGATTTTAAAAAATGGAAGATTTTTTTTTTCATTTAGAAGCAGAGCTGAAGTGTTGAAATCTCACCGTCCTTCAGAGCAGAGAATCCAAGTCCTGCTCCTTTCACCTAATACCTGATTTCTCAGTGGGACAATCCCCAATACTGTCATTTCTGCATCTTTAGCAATAATTAGGTCCACACTGATGGTCCACGCTTTAGGGACTGTTGCTTTTTTCTTCTTTTCTGCCAGAGTTGGGATTAAATGCTCCAGAGGGTGTTTCTTGTTTGGATTCAGATGTTTATTAGTTCTCTTCTATGTTACAGTCTCACAAACCCTGAGTTCTACAGCACTTCAAGCTCACAAACTAAAAATGGCCCCATCCCTCTCTCTACAAGGCCTTTTAAGCACAAACTGCCCTAAATTATTTTGACTTTTAACCCAATAACCAACCACCCGTGGCCACAATGAGGATTTTTCTACCCAATTACAAAATCCCACCCAGACTCATGAAGGAGAAGGTGAAAAAGGAGGACTGGCCTCTGCCCTAAATCCTCCATCTGGCTTTCTATCTCTAT
Source organism: Sylvia atricapilla (assembly GCF_009819655.1). Classification (NCBI taxonomy): domain Eukaryota; kingdom Metazoa; phylum Chordata; class Aves; order Passeriformes; family Sylviidae; genus Sylvia; species Sylvia atricapilla. The sequence continues at coordinate 18,096,286 of NC_089150.1, read as the reverse complement.
TACTGTATTCTGAACCCTTAAACTGTGAGTTTTGCACCCTGTGAGATCACACACTTCTATCCAGACTCCACAGCCACATTCCCAGTGCTGTCACTCAATTTTGGGAGCCTTTTCCATGGCCTCAGGTCAATGCAGAGTTTGCTGGGGGTCAGTGTGAGCACAGGAAGGCTGGAATCCTCAGTGCCCAGGGCTCCAGTAGGGAGCAGTCTTTGTGGCAACAGCATGGAGATGGAACAACCCTCATTCTCCTGGCAGGGATTACCCAGGAGGATCAGTGTAGCCCCCGGTGAGCACCAGGACAGCAAGGTGGACACTCAGGCCCTGCAGGCTTTTTTCTCCCAAGGTTTTCTCTACCAGGTACCGATATTGCTCAAAAGAACCCATCCCTAACATTTCCCATCAGAAGCCAGCCTGGCCCTTGGGTGGAGAGCACAAAGATGGAGAAAAAGTGGACAGTGAGGTCCTGCAGGCTCTTTTCTCTTAAGGTTTTGTCTATCAGGTGCCAGTTTTGGTCACCTTTGGAGCCACCTCTAATGTTCCCCATCAAAAGCCAGCCTGGCCCTTGGGTGAAGAACGTGAAGATGGAGGGAAACTGGAGGAATCTGAAGCAAAGCAGAGCTCTCTGGGCTGTTTGTTAGCTCAGCAATGCTCCCCCCAGCTCCCTCCATGGGCCTGGCTGTGCAGCAGGGGTGCTGGGCTGGGAATGGGGCAGGCTGCAGGGAAAGCACAGGATGCTTTTGCCCTGGCAGGGGGCTGTTTGTGCACTGCTGCGATGAGAAAGAGCCGATCTGCTTCGTGGCAGGGTGCTGCCTGTGCAGTGAGCCAAGGCCCTGGCCGTGGGGACTGAGGGGCCAGAGCAGCCCCAGCTGCCAGGGGACTTTGTTGTTCTTCCCATCCTGGGAGCTGGAGCATGGAGAGAGGCAGCCTAACCTTTTGTTCCAGCTGCATTTTTCACATTTCACGTCGGTTTGTGGTATGTTGAGCGAACTCCTGACATCTGGAGTCCCAGCAGCGCCTGGCCCCCGAGCACAGTTTCCATTACAAGACAGACCCCCCTCTCTGCCTTTTTATTTGCACAATAACACAACACCCTGGCTCTGCAGCCCTCTGTGCAGTGACTGGGTTCCAGGAAACCACAGACACTTCACCTTCCACCTGGCTCTCTGCTCCTTCCCTGTATCCTGCCATTTGCAGGGTGGGTTGAACTGTTATCAACTCTTTTCTGTCCATTCAAGAACTTAATTTAGAAATTACTGTAATGTGTAGGGCTGGACAGAAAACCTCCAGGAAGGGATTTCTATTTTGCCTCCTTTGGATTGGCTGTGTCCCATTCCTTAAGCTTGATCCAGCCAAATTTTGTCACCCTGTGCTGCCCAGACTGGGAAACTGAGGCACTGAGGAGTGAAGGAGACATGGCAAAGTCTACCCCCCTGCTGGGGCTGACATTCTGATCCTTAAATCTGTTTCTCATTTCCCAAGGACATCAGGTGACATTCGAGTTCTGGTTTGACAAGAATGGCAGGATCAGCATTTCTGATTTCTGACCAGCAAATCTGATATTAATTCCTCCTTGTTATGCTTTTAAACTGAGAGCACAGCGGTTTTGTCCGGTGAGAAGACATGAAATTTTGATTTGTGGGGTTGTGTCGTGTCTTTGCTGAAATGGTGGGAGGCAGACGAGGATTTGGGGCTGAACTCCTCCTGCCCATCAATCCCCCTGGAAGGACCAAGTCTCTGTTGCCTTGGCCCTGGTGTGCCCATCCCTTGCAGAGAGCATAAAACCAGATTTTAATGACAACCCCACCACCTGACTGCCCTCAGTGTGAGCAGCCTGTGGGACTGGGGAATCCACAACCCAGGGTAAATCACTCCCTCTAATTACAGGGCAGAAATTCTGAGGCTGAGCAGTGGAATAGTCCCAGGGGCAGGCAGAGCAAGGCAGGGCAGGCAGGAGCAAAGAGAAAACGAGCAATGAGCATGCAGCCCTTGAACCCAGCCAGGAGCACTGAGGATACAGAGCCTTCAAAGCATGAACCACTACAACTGTTCCCCCACAAGTGCAGCTGATGAAATCTCACTGCTTCTTTCTTTTTATCCTTTTTATTTTTTTTTCTCCCCCTACAGCTGCATTTTGTGAATAGTCCTGAATTCTGTTTTTCCACTTGCACTGTGCTCTCCCAATTAGAATCAGAGAATCGTTTAGGGTGGAAAAGACTCTTTAAGATCTTCATGTCCAAAGATTAACCCAGCACTGCCAAGCCCAGGAAGCCCTGTCCCCAAGTGCCACATCTGCACATCTGTCTTGGAAATCCCTTCAGGGATGGTGACTCAAGTACTGCCCTGGGCAGCCTGTGTCAGTGCTTGACAACCTTTTCAGTGAAGGAATTTTTCCAAATATCCAATTTAAGTCTCTCCTGAGGCCACTTGAGCCGTTTTTTCTCGTTCCATCTCTTGTTCCATGGGAGAAGAGCCTGACACCCCCTGGCTGTCCCCTCCTGTCAGGGAGTTGTGCAGAGGCAGAAATTCCCCCTGAGCCTCCTTTTCTCCAGGCTGAGCCCCTTTCCCAGCTCCACTCCTGGGGCTCCATTCCCATTTCCAGCTCTGTTCCCTTCCCTGGACATGCTGCAGCCCCTCCAGGCCCTTCTTGTGAGGGGCCCACAACTGCCCCAGCATTTGGGGTGCTGCCTCCCCAGTGCCCAGCACAGGGACTGCAATCAAATATTGCTCCTGCTATTCTGAGATTTTCTGTCTTTGAACACACTGGAGTGGGTAAAAAAACCCAAGACATTTTCCTGTGTGTCCGGCAGCACAGGGGTTACCTGGTGACTTCAACAGTTTGATCACAGACCAGCTGAGAATTTTATTTTTTTAAACCCAGCAGACCAAGAAATAGTGAGAATCAACTCAATGGAATATTAAAGTCCTCTGGAGATTGTCATCACAGTCCCTCTGGTTTTATAAATTTAATAGAATTTTCTGACCAGAGCCTAATTCAATCCAGCAGGATTCCCACATTTGATTGGTGGAATGCAAGATGTGAAAAGGTGTTCTGGCCCCAGTGTCTGACACACTATGCTCTTCCACGGCTGTTCCATAAAAAACCAAAGGACATTAAAAGAAAGTTTGTGTTATTTAGCTAAATTTTCAAAATAGCCAATAATTTCTAAGGTTTTCTGTATTTAATTTTTGTTGGTAGAGGAATAGCTAAACCCAGAAATTACATTATGTTTCATTGCATTTCTATTATATTGGGTTTTGGACTTTTACCATTCTTTTTCTCTTCAGCAAAGTCACCACATTTTCTCTCCCCACTGAAATTCAGGTGAGCAGCTCATTATTTTTTGGCAGATAAAGAGCTGCCCTTTAGCCCCATATACTGGGGTTTAACCTACAGATACTCACTCCCAAATTGTAAGGAAATTAAACCCCAAATGCAGTTGAGAACACTCTATGCAGAGGGGTATTTTATATTCTCAGTCCGTGTTTGTGCCTGTTGGTTATGAGCTGTTCCTATCACAATTTTACCAGACAGATGTACCCACTCAGTTCTGTGTGCAGAAACAGAAAAAAACCAAACCAAACGAAACAAAATCAAAAAAATCAGGGCTGGAGTGTTAGCCCTGATTTGACAAACTGAAACAACAACTGCAACCCCCAAATTTCCCCCAAATTGAATCAGCAAAGTTTGTAATTAGTCTGAAATTTCATCTCCTAGTGACTGGAGGTGGAATCTTGTCTGGGTTTGTGGGGCAACGAGTTACACACAGAAATTTTTCCTGAAGTAATGGCAGATGGCAAACAAATGAGGGATAAAGCAACCTGCTCCACATCACGAGAGGAAATGCAGCATTTAAATTCCCATCTGGAATGCCTTTCCACTCAAGTGCTCTGCTGGTCTCTGGCTGTGGATTTGTGTCCCTGAGCCCGCGGTGTCACTTTGGGTCCCTGCTCAGCTTGGGGGGCGCAGAAGGCACCAATTACAGCCCCTCACAGGGGGGTAATTACAGCCCAATTACAGGGGGCTCCGGGCCTGGGGCTTGAGCACATCGTGGGTTATATTGCAGAAAACTGGAATTTAGGAAAACAGCAGTTTTTCCAAAAGCATCCCAGATCCTGTTGCCACACTTGGATTTCGGCACCCTCTGGGATTTTTGAGATTTGCTCTTCCCTCCACTAAAAGGAATTTAGGTGCACCTTAAAATCATTTAAATCTTGGTTAGATAAATCATTTAAATCCTGGTTAGATTTCTCACAAATCCCTTATCCACATTTGGATTTTGGTGCCCCCTGGGATTCCATGATCTGATGTTCCTTTCTCCTTTGCTGTAAGGAATCTCCGTGCACATTAAAATCATTTAAATCCTGGTTAGATTTCTCACAAATCCACATTCAAATTTTGGTGCTCCCCAGGATGCCATAATTGGATGTTCCCTTCCCTGTAAGGAATTCAGGAGAACGTTAAAATCATTTAAATCCTGATTAGATTTCTCACAAACCCCTTATCTTCTCTGCTAATCCAGTCATCATCTCTATTGACCTTGCACTTTGCTCCAAAGTGCCTCCTGGGAATCGTGGATGGTCACACATCACCTGCTTGAAATGTGTCAGTCATAGTGTGTAAAAAAAGTAATAACCACACACACACACACTTTTTATAGGAAATGGCAAGTATTCCCAGACATTTTTTCAAAACATTGTCCTCTAACAACCTGCTATTGTCACTACCAGTATTCAAGGCTTTGTTTCCACAGACTTACTACTTTAATTTTTTTTTTTTTTTTTTTAATATATGAAAAATGGTATTAATTACCATTATGCAGTACATTCCTTTTTGGTAATGCAGTGTGATCAGGCTTCTTCCTCCCATTTTTTCACAACAATGGGGGCATTCCCTAAGATTTCTGCTGGCTTCAGGACTGGCTATTTAGGAAAAATTCCCAGCACTCTGTGTGTAATGTGTGCACAGAGCACATCCCAGCTAAGCCTGGCTCAGCCAGATGTTGCTGCATTGAAATTACAACAAAATAATCACAGCAGTGCTAAAATCCATTTTGCATTGCCCACAAGCAAAACTCTCAAATCCACTGGCACCTAGCTTGAAAAAAAAGTGATTTAATACCTGATTTGCTTTAATTAGGTTGGGCATGGCATTATTGTGTTTATATTTGGGATTTCGTGTGAGAGATGTTGGTTGCTTTTTATATTGTTGTATTTTGGGGAGAACAGTAAAAATTACTGAATAAGCCCCTCAAATAGGTCTGTTAGGAACTTTGAGTATCTACACTGAATTATAAACACACAAAGTTCTTCCAGGCTAATTCTTTTAGCTTTTGAAATGGAGTTTAGTAATTTAGTAGCTAGGATTCTACCATTAGGATCACATTGTCAGTCAGCCCTATATCTATAAATACAAAAATGGCACTCTTAATGCAGGTTTTTGGCACAACTGTACCTTTATTTAGGATTTTTACAAGGTTTCATGAGAGGTTTTGTGACTTCCAGGCTCTCCTTGGTGTTCCTGCTGCAGTTACCTGTGGGATTGTTTTCCCTGGAGTGAGCTGGCAGGGAAAGGTGAGAACTGAGGGCTTCAGGATTGTCCCTAAAAAGAGACAATTTACACTCATCTCTAATTAATCCCAGGACTAGCCGACAGCATCAGCTCCTCCTGGTTCTGCTGGCTGCTTTTCACTCATTTGAGGCTGTCTAAAATTATCCTGTTTATATTTTTGTCTTATTTCACCTCCCCTTTCCCACACAGCCCTGGTGAGGGACACAGCTGTATTGTCTTTGTGAGGACAGAATCCCCCAGGGCCAAATCTTTCCCACATCCGCCTATCTTTAGTCCTCCTATGTTTCATTTGAAGATGAATAAATAAGCAGAATATACCACGACCAGGGATCACTTTCTGGAGTCAGCTGGGTGGGAAACAACCAGCTGAACAATTATCTTTGAGGCAAACCTGATGTTTTTCCATGGAGCTCCTCTGAGGGCAGGCTGTCTTGGGCTGCAAGATGTAACCAGCAGTGTGTATTCTATTGCCATCTGTTGAAACAGGTTTGGGAGGTGTTTTTTTTTAATCTCTTCCATGATCCATCCCTCATAACTCCAGGCTGATATCTTCTGTTAATGGGCATGTTGTGGTTTGAAAGTAAAATGAGTGAGAGGCTCCAAGTCAGAAATACAATTTAATGAGAAGAAAAGGAAAAAAAAAAAAAAACAAAATAAATGCAACAATACAAAAAGAAAAACCACTGACAGAGTCAGAATACAACCTGAGCAGGGTGATGGAAGCAGTCCAGGTGAGGTGGTCTTCCTGAAGCAGTGATCCCATAGAAAGGTCTGATAACTCTGGTCCTCTGAGAATCCAGTGGGTGAGGGCTGCTTCTACTGTCCCAAATCCCAGCTTATATTCAGGTGAGAATGCTTGGCTCCTCCCCCTGGGTGGAGCATCTCAGTGGGATGATGAGTCATACAGGGGCTCCTTGATGGCCCATTAAAGAGAGATAGCTCCCAGAGGCAGTTATCTGTGAGTTATGCACAAGACATTGATGGGCCATTAACAGAAGGCACCCAGAGGGAGGGGCCTGGGAAGAGCCCTGCTCCAACAATTGGATTCATCAGTTCATGGAGATGGTGATAGAATGCATCCTATACTACCAGAATCCTATACACCCAGGACAGGCAGCTGCTCAAACGAATTGAGGCAGTGTTCTTTATCCCTTCCAGGACCCATCCTCCCTCCCGGGGATATCTGCTGTTCATGGGCCATCCAGGCTCACTGCAGGGCTGAGACAATTACATCATCCCACTGGGAGAGGCTCCACCCAGGGGGAGGAGCCAACATTCCCACCTGGATCAAACCTGGGATTCAGAGCACCAGCACAGCCTGTCTGCACTGGATTTCCAGAGGGAGACCAGACCCATCTCAGCCCATTGGGCCTTTAGAGCAAAACTCCAGGATCATCTCAGCTCCAACAGAACCACATCTGTCACTGCAGGAGGACTGGACTGGACTGCCCCCAACACCCTGACCAACGGGGGGTCAGGTTGTGTTCTGACTCTGTCAGGGTTTCTAGGATTTTTTTTTTTGTTTGCTTGGGGCTTTTTGTACATACTACATTTTTGTCGTACATTTACTACATTATGTAGTACATTTTTGTACTACTATATTTGTATTTCTAATATTTGTAGTAAAGAACACATTCCCATATCTCATTCCCATATCTTTGCCTAAAAGCCCCAAATTGCAAAATTATAATAATTCAGAGGGAGGGGGTTTACATTCTCCACTCCAAGGGAAGCTCTGGCTTTCCCTGGCAGACACCTGTCTTCCTAAGCCAAGGCACAGGCTCAGAACCAGTTCCTCACCAGGCTGAAGCACTTCAGCTTCCTGAGCTTTCCTTGTTTGCTCCCTGGAGGGCTAGCTGGGATTTTTATATCCATTTCAAGAGCTTGATTTGAGAATATCAAAGCACTGCTAATGACTGTGGGTTAGATCCAGTTGAATTCACCGATTTCAAGGGAACTGTGTCAAGTTCGAGCAGAGCAAGCTGTGCTGCTTTTAGTCAGAAACTCTCTGAGGAATTCCTGCTTAAAGGTGAATGTGGCTCTACTTGTGGAGACAGCAAAAAAAAAAAACTATTCACAAATTTATTTAGACACTGGGTGTCCAGGGCTTGAATTCTTCTCTTGTCCCTAGGACCTGCTTTGCCAGCCCAGGTCTCTCTCCCTGTTCAAAGGGGAAGATTTTCCTCCTAAAAATAAGCTAAATGGTGAAAACAGAACACTGGCACTCAGTTATCACTGTTCAGTTCTCTCGTCTACATCCTTAGTTTCTTTTCCATTACTATCACAGGAGACAGTGTGAAACTCTTTTACTGAAGTGAAAGTTTTTTTCTCTGTCTAAAGATTTGGGAGAACCTTCCAAACAGTCTCTTGAAACATATTCTCCCCTTAAATTTGAATAATGCTCCTTGTTGCTGTGCTGTGAGGAGCAGAGGCAATGCCAGCTGACATAACACCATGTTCAGGCCTTCCAGAGGGTCTCAGAAGGACCTGAAAGTTAAATAAAGCACATTTCCATCGAAATCACAAATTCATCCCGCCACAGGAATAAATCTTCTGTGAATTTAAGATCAGAGAATTGATGGCTCATTCCTTTGTAGCTGCAACTGAAGCTTCCTTTGCTGTGGAAGTGCAGAGCCTGCCAGCCAGCCTGACCTCCAAAATATGGAAATGAAGGAGCAGAGTTAACCCTTCCCCAGACAGGGAAGGTTTCCATCCCCTGCTTCTCCATAGGGCTTTTCCTGACCCTAAAAACTGTGCCTGCACTGCGTTGGGGGACACAGGAGCAGGACAGGTTTGACACTGAGTTTCAGATTCTTGGGGTGTTGTTGCCCAGGGGCAGGAGGTGTCCAGGCAGGCACAGAGCCATCTCTGTCTCTCTACAAGGTCTTTAAAGCACAAACTGTCCAATTAAGAAATGACACCTAAATTATTTTGACTTTTAACCCAATAACCAACCACCCGTGGCCACAATGAGGATTTTTCTACCAAATTACAAAATCCCACCCAGAGCCATGAAGGAGAAAGTGAAAAAGGAGGACTGGCCTCTGCCCTAAATCCTCCATCTGGCTTTCTATCTCTATTACTGTATTCTGAACCCTTAACCTGTGAGTTTTGCACCCTGTGAGATCCCACATTTCTATCCAAACTCCACAGCCACAATCCCAGTGCTGTCACTCAATTTTGGGAGCCTTTTCCACGGCCTCAGGTCAATGCAGAGTTTGCTGGGGGTCAGTGTGAGCACAGGAAGGCTGGAATCCTCAGTGCCCAGGGCTCCAACAGAGATCACTCAGCACAAAATGTTTTTTTTTAGGTTCCTCTCTGCAGGCTGGAGCCCCATGGATCCCCTTCCCTTTGTTTCATTCTCCTCACAGACACAACTGACCCTCAGAGCAGCACACTTCATAAAAGGCAAGGTTTCAAAAAGCAGCAAAATGTGTGAAAATCTCTGAGGGGCTGATTAGAAATGCCATCAGGACTCAGGAGGGGCAGAGCCACAGGAGCAGCTGGGGGTGTGGAGCCCCTCAGAGTTGCCCAGAGGGACAGGAGAGACACACGGATGCTGGAGCTGGGTGCAGGAGCCTGGCACACTCTGCCTGCCATCAGCTGAGCAGACCAGGCAGAGAGGGAAGGGCAAGAATCTCGTGTGAGCAGCAGAGCAGAGCAGAGAGGTGTCCTGAGGCTGCTCCAGCCCAGCCCTGCCCTGCCCTGCTCCCTCCTCTGTGTGCTGGCTTCTGCCACCCCTCGAGAGGAAAAATCCCCTCAAATTTCATTTCACCCCCTTTTGTGCAACCCATTCTCCTTTTTCTAGCACAGATGGGGACACAATTAACAAACCCACCTCCAAGGTGGGCCAGGCTGCAGGGAAATAAGCCAGGCTTGGCATTCAGGCTCATCTAGCTGAGGTCTGACTTAAGGACTTCAGGAAGAAAAACTTCCATCATTTATTAGGCATTCTTCATCGGGGTTAAATAATTTTCTCTCTCTCTCTCTTTCTTTTTTTTTTTTTTTTTTTTAATTTTTTTTTTCTCTCCCCTCCCCTTCCCTGCCCCCAAATTGACTCATCCATCACTAGAATCAATATGAATGCAAAGATTTTTGGTGGATTTGTTGTCATGGAAACCACTTCTCCTCTCTGATATTCCCTTACAGGCTTTCCAGACCTTTTCTCGCCTTTAAATTACCATCCTGCCCTACATTCCCAACAACACTGGGTTTCAATTCCACGTTGTGAGTTCCATTTGGAAAAAAAAAAACAACTGTGCACAAGCACAGTGAAACCAATAGCCAGGAGAGAAACCATTCCCTGCTGGAAGAGGGAGCACCAAGGATGGCCCCAAAATGGCTGCGGAGGAAAGGGATGCTGCAACTCCCCTCCCCTGGAGGGCTCTCAGGACTTGTGTGAGACAGAATTTCTGCCTAAATCCTCTCTCTGGAGCTGCTTTTGTCACCCAGAGAAAGGCTCACTTTGTGATTAAGGCAGCAAGGCATGAAGTGAGGCTCTGGAGCAGTTAGAATTGCTCACATCTATAAAGTTGGCGGGGTTTAATCTTGCGAGTTGCTCTCCCCGTTTCCACTTGGCACCAATTGCCAGCCCAGGAGTTTGGGTTTTCTCCTGCCACGACTGCACAGACATGGAGGTGGGCCCTGCACGTCCTGTCAGGTGTGCTGGGAGCCTGGCATGCTGCAGGAGGCACCAGGAGCAGGTAGAAAGTTTTGGCTAAATATCAAATATCAGGGGTTCCAGCCTGTTGTTCCTCCTGCACTCACAGCCCACTGTCAAGTCCCAAAAGCAGACTGCATGTTCCATTAGGAGAAAATACAAAACTCGTACATTTTTTATAATCTTTTTTTGCTAATTTAGAAGATGTCTTGGAGAAAATTTTCCTAGAAAACCCAAGAAGTTTTGTGGCACGTGGTTCCTATTGAAAGTGAGAGCAATTTCTGTGCTTTTAACATGAATAAATAGGAAAAAAACTCAACAAGAAACCACCATCTAAGCAAGGTACCTAAAGAGGGAACAGAGAAATAGAAGCCCAAAACATGTATATTTTTGTACATTCCCAAGTTTATTGCAGAGAATTATTTATTATGTATTTATCCAGGTGCTGGCAGGAAGCCTCAGTGGGACAGGAACTGGGAAGGGAATTTGATTTTCACTTTCCCTTTGCTCTGCCCTCCTCCCTAGACAGTTGCTTTCACTCAGCATCATTTGGTATTGGTTGCCATCCATTGACATCACAAATATTTTGGCAAAAAGGGTTTTCATTCTCCCGAAGTGGTGAAATATCTCTAAAGGTGCCGCATTGTGGATGTGAAGAGGTCCTGTCTGCTCACAGAGTCTGCAAAGGATTTCTGATTTATTCCCTGCCCTACTCAGCAAAGTCTGGATTAGGCCAAACTGGGGTTTTTTTAGTTCTGGGCTTTTTTGGGGGTGTGATCTTTGGGGGTTTTTTGGGCACACTTTACAAATCTAACTAAAGCTTCTAACTGAAACATTTTGAAAAGAAAAATTTCAAATGAAATTTTATGACATTGACAGAATTCAGTTCCTCTTACCCCTGGAAGAAAAGCTCATCTGCTTTGCCCAATTTGATGCCACATTTACAAGCAGCTTTAGACTGAGCAGGGCACTCCCGAGCAGATCTGATGGAACAAGTCTTGCTTGTCCACAGCTCAGCAGTTAAAATCAGAATTAATACTGTGGGAGCAAGAAACAAGATGCATTTAGCAAGTCAGCAAACCACAGACATTTCTGTGCATCAAAATAGGAGTTTTAAACATTTCAAGTGAAAAATTCCTCTTTTTTTACCCTCCTTTTAAATTAAAGAAACGAGACCTGAGGTTCAAATTCTGTAATTCTTCTGTTGGAAGAATTACACTTTCCATGTCCACTTGTCGGGAGTTTGTTTATTCTTGTGCAGTGCTTCTAAATTCATTTATTGGGTCGGGTCAGGGGCTGAAAGAAAAGAGGATTGATTCTTTTTCACTCTGTAGTGAATATAAAGAGTGGACAAATCACCACACTTGCACTTTTGCCTACATTTATCTGTTAATTGACCTGTGAAAGCATGGATCATCCTGAAAAGGAAAAAAAAAAAAATTGAAAAAAAATCTCCTAGGAAGGAGGGGGAAAAAAAAGATGGCAGCAAATGCAAAAAGATAATTCTCCAAATAGAAGACAAAGTCTGTTCCAGTTATTTTTGTAAGGGGTTGATTGCAATTTGCATCCTGCTCAACCAGCATCTGCCATCAGCAGTGCTCAGTAGTCTTTTCTCTCTCTCTCTCTCTCTCTTTTTTTTTTTTCCCTTGTATTTTGCCTGTGAATGTGGCTTGATGACATTTCCTTCCCAAATCCTTGCAGAGTGATCTCCCCCACCCTTCTCCTTAGACCTGAACCCATCTTGCCACAAGGTACAGCTGATTTGGAGCTTTTATTCCTCCCACGTCCCATTTATGGCCCAGGGGGATCCTGTCGAGCCCTCAGGGTGTGCTGGATTGAGTTTTATTGGAAAATTGGGGAAATTGAGAATACATCTGGGATCTGTGTGATGCACAGCAGCATCTTGCACTTTCCTCTGGGCTGAAAGGAAGACAAGGATGGAGGGTGAGAGGGGAAAACCCATCCCTGTGGATTCCACATTTCCCTTTCCCAGAGGCGCACCTGCAGCCAGGGGAGAGCAAAGCCCTGCTGGGGAGGGACAAAGCTGCCAAAAACCGCCCCCAAACCCTTCCTGCTGGAGGGGCCCCTGTTCCCTGCAGGGTCCCCGCAGGGCTCCCAGGGGTGCAGAGGGACCGAAAGGCACGTTTGCAGTTTGCAATCCCCGCAGACATCAGCATCCATCCCCGGAGCTGCCTCTGAGCAGGGCACACAAGGACAGAACAGCAGCAGGGCCGATGTTCCTGTGCAGTTTGGTTCTTTAACTCCTCTCCCTTTCACGGGGTAATTAGATCCAGATGTTGGTTTTGTTTGTCCCTTTCGCCTTGGAGTCTTGCTCAGTGCTTTTTTTTTTTTTTTTTTGATGACTGACAGAGGGAAATTCATCTTTCAGCAGCCATTAAACCAGAGAGAACTGCGATTCCTTTCCCTCGCAGTTTGGGGCTTCAACCTGCTCCTTCTCTTGCTCAAAGGCCAAAGAATTCCAGTTAAAAGGCATCGAGAACCCCCATAGATTTATCCTGAGGGTGATATTCCTGGGAATTGCTGGGGGAAAAGAAAACCCACCCGGGGCTGTGTGAGGCTGCAGGTGTTGGATCAGCGAGAGAGAGGAGCAGCTTCCAGCCACTGCCAACACTGTGAAATGACAGCAGTGGGGATGGAATAGGGAATGCTGCTCACAGGTGAGTTAGTGCTCACAAGTGGCCAGGGAAAGGCAGTGAGCACAGCCCTGAAAACCAGGATATAGCAGAGAACAAACCCAGCCTTACCCAGCCAGCTGATAACTCCTCTGTTTGTGTTTATTTCAGCTGAAAATGTGGACAAACGCCGTGTCCTGCCCATTTCAGTGTGCTCTGCTGGTGGGCAAGAGTAAAATACAGCAAGTTCTGCTTTATTCAGAACAGAGAGTAGGAGATAAAAAAGGGGGGCAACAATCAGTATTAGAAGGAATGAGTGGTGCTGTGACAGCAGGGATTTTGCTAATGTAAGCAGCATAATATGTCAAAGAAAAAAAAAAAGAGATAGCAGAATTCTGCCTGCAGTTCAGCTAACCACAAGCATGTGTAGCTGTAAATTTGATTTAACTATGGCAAATAAACTGCTCAGCTTCAGGTGCCTGGGGTTTGGAATGCTGAACAGCACAGCGAAGATGCTATGGGCAGGAGGAACCAAAAAAGAACAGCACAAATCGCAGCTGGGTGGGAAAGGAAGGACATTAAGGTGTGAATGTTCTGTTAGCACTGATGGGACCCTCACCCCTCATTCTGGACACAATGAACCAAAGAAAGGAGTAGTGTTTGTAATTGGTTGTCCCCCAGAAAATTCAAAATTAAAAAGAAAAAAAAAAAAAAAAAAGAAAAAGAAAAAAAAAAAAAAAAAGAAAAGCCAAAGAAGTAGAAGAATAGTGTCTGTCATTTGGCTTCCCTCCAGAAAATTCAAAAAGAAAAATAATTAAGTAGAAGTAGAAAAAGGAATGTTTTCACATTTCCCTCATGACACAGAAGCAATGTTAGTCCCAAGGCACAGAAGACAAAGATCCAGGATTCCAAACCTGAACACAGAAACTGTCCCAAAGAGCCAGGTGTGTGCAAAACCTGCCCCAAAACACCTCGAGGAGCTGCTCCGAGGGGCGTTCTGGGAGGATTTATTTCCAACTGCATTTCAGCTCAGTCGTGCACCCAAAGTATCTCCCACTTGTCAACTCTTGTTTCAGCTCAGCTGCCAACGAGGTTGGTGAAGAAATAATTGCAGCGGAGCCGGCGCTGTGCCCTGGGCAAAGCTTTGGATCTGCCAGCACAGACATGGAGAGCAACCACAGCAATCCCTGGGGAATCACTGAACACTCTGCCCGCCTGCCCTGGGCACAGGAATGCCCCCAGGCTCACACAGGTTTTTAATTCAAGCCCCTCAAGGGTGAGGCTGAGTTAGACACAGAGGTGGGGTGTTCCTGCTCGGCACAGGGGCTTTCCATTGGGATTCCATCGGTGATTCGTGATTGCCATTTCCATCCTGGTGATGCCACTCTCCCCAGCACTTCTGATGGTTCCACTGATGCCTTCAGGGCTTTAGCTTTTGTGTTTTTCAATTCCTGGGCTGCTTTAGGGTACAACTGAAACTCCACATAAAGCGTTAGTTACTGTCTTCAGGTTTCATTCAGATAAAACAATCGCTCTGAGTCTGGAAGTCAAGGACACCTCACTGCCTCAGGCCCTGAAAATATGAACAAAATTGAACTGGGGAGGAGCAAACTGGGGGTAAATAACTTCATTACCTGAGGCTGTAATGGGAGGATTAACCCCTGAGATGTAAATGAGGGTGTATATCTGTATATATATATATATATATATATATATATGTGTGTGTGTGTGTGTTTCTGTATACACATATCTGTGTATCTGTATACACATCTGCGTATCTATATTATCTATATATATACATAGACTGTATATATCTTTATATATATATATATATAGACAGACTTATATATTGTATATCAAACCCAGAACTGTCTGAAAACCTCGTGCCCATTGTCCATTCTGGGTGCAGCCCCTGACTGCCCAAGGTTGTGCCTGTTGAAGGCCTTTAATAAATCCACTTTATTCTCTGAACCTTGCCCAGCCTCTGCTCTAGGCAGCCCCTCCAAGGCATCCCTGGAAGGGATGGAAGGGAATTTGGGTTCCTCCACCGTCCTGAGGGGCCCCTCCCAGGCAGCCCCTGTCCAGCCGGGTTGAGGCACTGGGGGTGAGCAGGGGGTGAATGTGCCAGTCAGTGCCAGTCCCCGTTAGATGTGACTTTAACTAGTGTTAGCAGCTTAATATGCTGATGGTTAATGAGCCATTCAGGGAGATCCAGCTTTCTGCTTTGCTGGCTCCGTGAATTAATCACCATTCCTTAGAGCTGCTCGTTGGCTTTGGAGGCTGCTGGCTCCCAGGAGAGGCTCTGCAGGGCTGTGGGCACGGGGAGCCCACTGGGGCTCCAGACTGCAGCCATAGGTGGGGGCTTGTGGATTGCTGAGCCACACCAGCTCACATTCAACAAACACCAGAAAATAAATCTGCTCACCGAACCAGCCCTCTTTATAGAAAACTTTGGGACTTGCTGGGTAAAGCCTCTACAAGCAGTTTCAAATTTGGTTTAGGACCCTTTCAGGTGGCTCTTTGCCGCCTTTATTTTCTCCTTCGTCTCCCCTATTTTGACTCCATCTGTTTTTTCCAACTTTTTCTTTTTTTTTTTTTTTTTTTTTTTCCCCCCGTGGAAACAAACAAACAATTCAAATAATCAAATACTTCAGATATTTGTTTATTCGGAGCAATCAAATGCTGAAAAAGTGCTGGGTATGGCAGAAATCCCCCCCAGGTTAATGTGACCCTTTTGGAGAAGGCTCCAATGAGCAAAGCAAGATGTTGAACCAACACAGAGCTACAAAGAGCAGCATTTTGTGTCCCAAACCACCCCAAACCCCACAGCTTCTCTCAAAGGAAGACACAACAACCTAATCCCTGCTTGTCCTGGGGGAAGGGAATGGTCTCCAGGAGGATGTGGAGCATCCCAAATCTCTCTCTCAGGCCCCCTTCACCTGGGCAGACACAGCTGCAGTGCAGGGCCTTGGAGCCACCCACACCAAATCAGTCATTCCAGTCCCATCACACATTAAATCAGAGGCTATTTCGGTTCTTTAGAAAATAAACTGACAGAATATGATTGGAATGCAGTTTTGATAAGTTTTGTTTAAATCATTGAGAGCTTTTAATATTTTCTTTTTCTCCCCGTGGCTGAGAGACAAATTTATTTATCAGGCAGAATTTTCCAGTCAGAAAACATGTGCATCTCTACATGCAGGATGCACACAGGCCTGCTCACATTTCCATGGATTTATCCATAGACATTCATGCAAAACACTTGCCAGAAGCATAAAAAATGGATTTGAGTATGAAAAAAAAAAAAAAAAAAAAAATCTCGCTACAATCCCTGAGTGTCTGTGACTTCCTCTGCCTTCCAGAGGGGAATAAAGACATTCAGCAGCTGCATGGAGGATGCAGCCCACTGCCACCACTGCACAGAGCTCTGAGAAATGCTCAGACCTCACAGCTTCTGCTCAGAGTGGTGAGAAAAATCAATTCCAGACCGAGAGGGCTGCAGGCGAAGGGATAAGATGAAATGTGACTGACAGAGAGACAGCATCCAGTAATGCTCAGCCAAGTGAAAAGGCAAAAGAACACAGGAAGAGTAAAAAGCTCTCCGTTTGTGTTTTAATTGGGAGGGGACTTAACAGGCAGCTTTGGTGCTCCAGGCAGCCCCTGGAAATGTTAACTCTGCTCTGCTCTGGAGCAAAACATGCAGAACACACACACACACGGGGCTCTTTGCCTCTAACACTGTGCCACGGGAGAAGGAGACTGTGATTTCCTGTGGCATCGGGATGAAATGAGGTTGTCAAATCAAGTCAGAGTGAAGTGGAGGGAAATATTCCTCTGCTCTCTGGTGCTGAGGTGGATTTTGAAGTCAGTGTCCTGTGCCTTTGCTTCTCTGGCTGCATTTTGCCCTGATGTTTGTTTAATGCTCTTAATGCTGTTTGTTGAATGATGTTGTTTAATGCTACAAATGCAAACGACCTCTGGAGGTGGGAAACTGGGGTTATTTCTGTTCTGGGCAGGTCTTTTTTTTTTTTTTTTTTGGGGGGGAGGGGGGTGGTCTTGGGGGGTTTTGAGCACCCTTTACAAATCTAACAAAAGCTTCTAACTGAAACATTTTGAAAAGAAAAAGCCCAAATGAAATTTAGAAACAGCTCAAACGAAAAGATAGGAGAAGCTGAAATGTGGAAGGAAAGGTGTTCATTTAGATGTAGTAAGATGCCTTTAGATACCTAAAAGTGGCTTTTTTTCAGTAATTACTTATAATCGGGCTCTGAGTGAGTCTCTGACCATCCCCAAATTGCCCCTGCCTGGTTTTGTGGCTGGGTTTTTGTGTTTTCCCTGCCACCCCAACTGGGCTGGGGAGATGTCCCGGTGTGTTCTGAGCTCCCCTTGTCCAGAAGGACTGCACCAGTGGAGCTGTGCAAGTCTGAGTCCTCCAGAGGCTTGTCCTTCCAGCAGTGAGGAGAGAGCCCCTGTTGGGGTGCAGATTAATGAGATGTTAATGCAGCAGTGGGTGAATCCCAGTGTCAGTGCAGCGGGGGTTGAGCCGAGCAGTTCACTTGACAAAAGAGCTGTAAAAACGTGGAGTGCTCTGAGCTGAAGCGAAAGTTGAAATAAAAAAAAAAACTTGCTCAGCGATGAGAGCATCATTAAATAACTATATTTTTACTGATACTGGGAAGAATGGAGTCCTGCTCTCTGCTCTGCACCGCCAGGATTTCACAGGCACAAAGACAAAGGGTGAGGTGAACAAAGTTCAAGTGTGGCTTTAAAAGACAGAATGGGGCAGCGGAATATACCAGAATATCACAGCGCTTTTAAAAGCAGCTCTCACCTCATTAAATGTGAAAAGAACTGAAAACTACAGCCTTTGAGAGAGTCAGAGAGTTACCCCTGGAAAAACCTGCAGGACTTGATTGCCATTCAACTTCGGCACTGCCTGGACATCAAACTGCACAAGTTCCATCAATCCAGGAGAAAATTGGGGAACTCCATGGGCTCTGTCACTGGCAGCCCCCCCAGGGAAGGCTGCAATGAGGAGTACTCTGGGTACAAAACGCAGGGGAAAGTTTTACGTCTCAGAGCTCTTGTGGGGGCACTTTGGTGATGGGGGCAAGATGCTCTTCACATCTGGGACCTGACGGGAGCCCGGGGCTGCTGCTTCACCTGCTCCAGTCTGACTGATATTCTCAAAAGATTTAAGGTTCTCAAAACAACCTGGGCAAGGCTCTGCCTTGGTTTTTCTCTTTTTCAGAGGTAGAGAGCTGTTAATAAGTGACCTTCCCAGCCCAAAACCAGCCCAGGAAAAACAAACAAAAACCCCCTCCACTTTCCTGAAGCTTTTTAAAGCTTATTTCTAAGGGAGATTCTAATAATTATTGAATGGTTTAGGTTGAAAGGGACATTAAAGCCCATCCAGTTCCACCCAAGGACGCCTTTCACTGTCCCAGGTTGTTCCAAGCTCCATCCAGCCTGGCCTTGGACACTTCAGGGATCCAGGGGCAGCCACAGCTGCTCTGGGCACCCTGTGCCAGGGCCTGCCCACCCCCATGTAAAATATTTCCCCCGATATCTGGTCTAAATCTGCCCTATTATTCCATGAAATGTCAGAGTTCTGCAAAACCCGTGGAATTGGGTTGAGCCTGAAGAGAGGAATGGATGTGGAGGCAGGAATCCAGGATGGAAAAGGAGGGAGGACTGGGGAGGAGAAAGGAACTGCTCCAAGCTCTGCTTTCAAGGGATGCCATCACCTTTTGTCACATGGCACAAGTGACTGACTCCTGTCCCTTGAGCCCTGTGGCTGCAGCATCCCCAGTGCCACCAGTGCCGCCAGTGCCACCAGTGCCACCAGAGCCACCAGTGCTGCCAGTGCCTCCCCCCAGCCCGAGCCTTGCTGATTCCTCGGGCCACCAAACACACCCAGAGCTGTCCCCTGGCTGCAGTGACACGGGGGTGGCAGCGTCTCACTGTGATTTCTGTGGAGCAAAGCCCAGTGACCTCCTGGGGCAGAGTGTCACGGTTTCTCTTCTTTTTGCCAGGTTGGGGATTAAATACTCCAGATGGTGTTTTTTGTTTGAACTCAGATGTTTATTAATTCTCATCTATGTTACAGTCCCACAAACCAGGAGTTCTACAGCACTTCAAGCTCACAAACTAAAAATGGCCCCATCCCTCTCTCTACAAGGCCTTTTAAGCACAAACTGCCCAATTAACAAATGACACATAAATTATTTTGACTTTTAACCCAATAACCAACCACCCGTGGCCCACAATGAGGATTTTTCTACCCAATTACAAAATCCCACCCAGAGCCATGAAGAAGAAGGTGAAAAAGGAGGACTGGCCTCTGCCCTAAATCCTCCATCTGGCTTTATATCTCTGTTACTGTATTCTGAACCCTTAAACTGTGAGTTTTGCACCCTGGGAGATCACACACTTCTATCCAAACTCCACAGCCACAATCCCGGGGCTGTCACTCAATTTTGGGAGCCTTTTCCACGGCCTCAGGTCAATGCAGAGTTTGCTGGGGGTCAGTGTGAGCACAGGAAGGCTGGAATCCTCAGTGTCCAGGGCTCCAACAGGGCTCCACTGACTTTCTCTTTGAAACAGGTTGGGATCCATCTAAATTCTCAAACATTCCCTTTCCTGAGGCCTCTCCTGATCCTTTCTGGCCACTCAGCCCCTGCTCCCACTCGGGCAGGTGAGAATCCCTACTGGGACAAAGAATGGGGACAGAATTGGGGACCCTAAATGGATTTTCCCTCACCCCCAGCTTTGATTCCCATTTTGTTGTCTCTCCCCAGCCCTTGGAGCATCTCCCTAATTGCAGCACTGCTGCTGGGATGAATTTTCCTGAGTGTTCTGACACCTTCCCCAGCCTGGTGAATAGATTTAATAATGAGACAATGGGATTTTTCTGTTCCTGCCCACCCTCGCTGAACATTGCTCGTGATTCTATTCTTATCTGGCATATTCCAGCAATGTTCCTGCTTTGAAAGGCTTTTGGGGAATGCAGCGAAATATCAGAGGAATAATTCAGCTGAAGTTGGAGAGACAGGACAATGGGCCTTGTGTGCATTTCAGCAGAGCAACACCCCCCAGGGTTTCCTGTCCCACCACCCCTTTCTCTGGTAGCACAGTCATTTTCCATGTCCATACTCCGAGCTGGAATGAAGGCTCTCTCTTCTTTGTTGTTATTCTTGCTCAGAGATTAAATGGGAATAATTTCTGTGGATAAATAAGCGCTGTGAGTGATTTCAAATGTTTTTCTTCCACTGATTTGATTTCTCCTCTGCTTTCAGAGCTGATCTGAAGAGTTTCCATCCCACAATCACAAGTTTTCCAGACTGGCAAAAAAGAACAAAATGCACAAAATTTAATTATTTAATTAAATAATTAAATATCAAACATCGACATCTGTGGTGCAGAATTTGTTTGAGGAGATGATGGCTTGGAAGACCTTTGTAAAGGAAGCAAAGCCCCTAAACTCCAATTCTGAATGGTGCTTCTGCTGTGGGAAGTTTTGCTGGATAAAATGTCTCTGAGGTGAAGCAGAGGGACAGGAATGTGTGGGTGTGCTCACTGCTCTTGTCCTCAGCAGTGAGTGTCACTTGCCATCAGCTGTGTCACCTCTGGATGTGCCCTCAGTCACAGATCCAGCTTTGTAATTCCTCCTCACATCAGTGTGGGAGGAAAATTAAGTAAATTCCAAAAGTAGGAGTATTTCTCGTTTCTAATGCAGTTATGGCTAAATATATCCTGCCACAGAACTTGGAGATAGGGGAGAAAACCCTCTGGTGCAGAAAACACAACTGCATCCTCTCCCCCTTCGTTGTACAACAGTCTGAGATGCCGAAAATATTAAATGTGAGGAAGGGAGGCAGTTTCCTGAATCCAGGCTCATCCTTATGTCAAACTACACAATTCTGCTCCAATTCCACAGAATCAAAATCATGGTAAAGATCAGAGATCAACAGGAAAATTTACTTTTCTCTAAACCAAAAATCTGACTGACATAGGTGTCTTTTTTAGGTACTATTTTCACTAAGCTTAAGATGAAGAACTAGGTTTGGGGCAGGGGGGATCCAAATAGGGGGAAAAAAAATCTTTCTATTCCGTGTCCAATTCAAAGATATAATTTTGAGCTAAAATGAAGGAGACTATCCCTGCTAAGTGATTCAATTCACTTCTAACAACAGTTTTTAGAGCCTGGGCTGCCTCTGAGCCCATTCTTCATCGAGCTCAGAGGATCCTGTTGTGGGTTTTGTTATGCTTATGGGGACATGAATCCGCAAGCAGGACGACTTTTCTCCATCCTGACAAAATTTTGGGTCTGCAAAAGTTCTCTGGGCTCATGACTGGCTGCCAGATGTGAATAAACAAATACAATTGCTCTTCCTGTCAGTTTTACATCCAGCTTTCAGCAGGGGTTGGCCAGTTCCTGGGGTTTGAATTGCTCTGGTTCAGGTACTGCCAACAGGAATTTTTCTTTGAGAGGGCAGATTTCAGCAGGCACCAAAGGAGGTCAGTTCCCTTTGTTGGATAATAACTAAAAAGGGACATTTCCCTGAGAAAATTTTGGTCAGTGGAGATGAAGGCCTGGTTAAACTCTCAATGAATTCACTGGATTTTTTTGAAAAGCTGAGAGAAGAGACCTGTACACAGAAATCTCTTTGTGATTTTTGCAGCTCACTTGCTCCTCCCCAGATGTGAGCTCAACGTGCTAATTAATCCTCATCCCAAAAGCTTTTCAACCAGGGCAGATGAAGGCTGTCACTTTGTGTTCTACATGGGGCACACTAGCCCTCAGCAGAGGGGCAGAATTCACCAAATTGATTTTTTAGGAGTTAATATGCAGCAGGTTGAGATGTTTGTTGTGTTCAATTATGCTCCAAACAGCTTTTGTGAGGAATACCAAATAAAAGCAGGCCCTTTGCTTACCTGGAGGTTCATTATCTACATGGTGTTGGTGAAAGGAGATCCAGAACTGTTGGAATTCCACACTGAATCCCACATTAATGGATTTACCAGGAGCTGGGGGTGCAGCCAGGTTATGAAACAGGGAATTCTGTGCTCCTGTGCTTTAGGATGCAGTTCTGTATCTGAGAAATCCCAGGAGTACTGATTTCTGTGTCTGGATTAATACGTAAGTGAAAAAAAAATAAACTTAATGATTCTGTGCAGCCACTCTGTAACACATTGCAGAAGAGATCATAACAGACGAAAGGGGCTTTGACTTATATTTAGCTTTGACATAATTTTTTAAAGTATCATAGAAACACAAGCATGAAACTCTTTTCAAAATGAAAACAAATTCAGTAGTTCTTTTTTCATTTTTCACAGTACTTTGGGGTGCACAGAGCAGGGAGGTAGTGACGGAAAGGAAAAGAGCTCTGGATTTTGGGAGTAAAACTGTTCTCTGGAAAGCGTTCTGTTTATTTTCCCCAATGTTAGGGTTGAAACACATCATCACAGAATAATTATATGGAGGTGCTTTTATTGAAGAGCTCTGGGAATCAGGGGCACAGGGTACAGACCCAAATCTGACTCCCACATGGATCCAAAATGGGCATGTTTTTATGCCCTTTCATTATATAACTATATATATTAATTATTAAAGCCATATTGTTCTGTTGTGTACTGTTTCCATCAGGCTCCCCAAACATTTCTCATGGTTCTTGTTTAAGATAATAATCATATTCAATTACCAAACAATCATTACAATTAACAATCATATCGTTTATCACATGATGATTATGCAGGTGCAGTTTCAGATGATCTAGTAAAGACAAAACCCAACCTTTGTTTCCAGGGCCTGCAGAATTTTGGTTCCCTTTCCCAGCCCTTTTCACCTCCCCTAAATGGATTGAATACAGTTCCCAACATTTTAGAAACGTTTTAACCCAATGCCATCACCAAGACCACAATCCAATCATCTCTTTGAGATAGGTGTGTGAAAACCAAGCCTGTGCTCCTGAAGGGGAAACTGGGACAACTTTTCTGCAGGGACATTTTCCCTTCAACAGGAAGAGTGGACCCTGGGCTTCCCAGAGCCATGTTCAGATCCAGCACTGCCTGGCTTACATCCCTTTGCTGATTTTCATGTCATTTTGGAAGATAATTTGGCTTTTTCTTTTTTTTTCTTTTTTTTCTTTTTTTTTTTTTTTTTTTTTTTTTTCTAATTACCATGACACTGAGCAGAGAATTGTTATTGTGCAGAGCCTTGGAAGGGTTGTGGTGGTTCAGCTGCTCTGGGCTGGTCAACTGGGATTTTCCTGCTGCTGCTGTGTCCCACACCCTTCCAGAGCTCTCTGCTTTGGGATTTCAGCTTGGGCTGTACCAAAAGGATGGCTCCTTTTGCCCTGATCAGTTTGTGCAGCTTCTGCTCCTCCTTTTCAGGGGAACTCAGTAAAATCCTCTCTCCATTCTCCTCTTTCATGCTCTGTGTCCTGGGTTGTAGTTTAGGATGTATTCTCTCACCATCTTCAGTTAATGGCCCATCAATGCCTTTTGCATGACTCACAGATAACCCCTTCCAACAGTTATCTCTCTTTAATGGGCCATCAAGGAGCCCATCTATGACTCATCATCCCATTGGGAGATGCTCCGCCCAGGGGGAGGAGCCAAGCATTCTCACCTGGATATAAACTGGGATTTGGGACAGTGGAAGCAGTCCTTACCTACTGGATTCTCAGAGGACCAGAGCTAGCAGACCTTTCTATGGGATCACCGCTTCAGGAAGACCACCTCACCTGGACTGCTTCCATCACCCTGCTCAGGTTGTATTCTGACTCTGTCAGTGGTTTTTCTTTTTGTATTGTTGCATTTTTTTTTCCTTTTCTTCTCATTAAATTTTATTTCTGACTTAGAGCCTCTCACTTGGTTTGTTTTCAAACCACAACACTTACACAACACCACATGGAATGTCTCTGCCACTTGTGCACTGCTGGAAATCCCAGATACTGCCCCAGAGTGGACAGAAGCAGCATCAGCTGCTCTGCCGTGGAGAGATGAGAGCCCTGTCCAGGAGAACCATTTCAAAGAGGTGATTTTATAAAGGAGAAAGCAGACAGACAAAACTTGGCAGCGTGGTCCTGAGACAAGCCATGAGAAATCCTTCAGGGGTGTATCTGAGCACTGAAATTCCCTGTGGGTCATTCCAGCAGCACCTTTTTCCTTTTTGCCCAGATTCCCCCCAGCCCTCAAACCCCTCCAGCATGGATCTGGGCTGGCTCTCAGTGAAGCCACCCTGGGGTTTGGTTCTGAGATGAGTTTGCTCTTTGTGACTGAGCCAAAAAAAAAAAAAAAAAAAAAAAAAAGAAGAAAGGATTGTGTCACTGCATGAGCATCTTGGCTGCTCCAAACCCTCAAGAGCCCTTCTAAGCTTGGTGTCTGGCTTTGCAAAGAGCAGGGTTGGTTTCCTCCTGCCAAAACCCACATTTAGCCAGAGCTCTGCCTCGTGAGGGGTTGCTGCAGATAAAGGAGCAAAATCTGGGCTGACTGGCTCTGAAATACATGAGGTGCAGCACAAAGGAGCCTCCTCCTGGCTGGCTCTGTTTAATTGTTCTTGCTCCCCTTGGACATCTTCCTGTG
Organism: Sylvia atricapilla; assembly: GCF_009819655.1. Lineage (NCBI taxonomy): Eukaryota > Metazoa > Chordata > Aves > Passeriformes > Sylviidae > Sylvia > Sylvia atricapilla. The sequence goes on along the minus strand of NC_089150.1, from coordinate 18,071,835 downwards.
CTGCTCTACTGGAGGGAAAGGTTTGCCCTTTGGTGGAATGAGGATGTTTTTCATGTCCTGCACTTTGTTGTGTGTCTCCTCATAAAAATAAATAAATGAATCAACATTTATTCCTTTGGCTTATGGCTCCCAATAAATAATTTTGGCTGAGCTGATTATTTCTACATTGCCACCAGCTCTGAAGGTTGACTTCTCTTATATTTCAGCAGTAATTTCACAAATAAGGATGGCTTGGTCTCTCTAGGGGATGGAAGAGACTTAATTTTCACATAAGCTAATTCCTATTTTTAATAGGTAACTCCATGGCTTTCCAAAGCTTTTATGGCCCCTGACAAAAATTTTAAAAGGCTCTTCACTCCTGTATGATTTGGAGGTGAAATGCATATTTCCTCTCAAAGCAGGATTTAAAGGGTCAAAAGTAGGAGCAGGACAGCTTGATGAAAGTGGACTGAAGGAAAAAGAGATTCAGATACAGCTGCAATGTAATGTAAGAGCCTTAAGCTTTTATCTGTGGAAGCTTTCTGGTCACCTGGGCTGAGAGCAATGTAAGTGAAGCCTTTCCCCACTTAAATCGGAATGAACGCAAAAGGAAAACTCTGGGGAAAACTTTCAGCTTTTTTTTGCTTCTTAAAGTTCTTGTGTCATTTTTTACCTGCTGAGAATGAAAATCTTTGCCTGTGTGTTAATTTTCAATATCCTCTTTGTGCTGAGATTTTGAACCAGATTAAAAAAAAAAAAAAAAAAAAAAAAAAAAAAAAAAAAAAAAAAAAAAAAAAAAAAAAAAAAGGAAGAAATGCCATTGGATATGTCCCAGAGTGAACAAGCTGCATAATGGGATGTGACATTGCTAAATGACTTCATGGTGTTCGAGGGAAGTGTTGAGGTATGCTGAGGTCAAAAAGGAAATAAATCCCTGCTCTTTCACATCCTGTGTCCACATTTCACCTCGCTGGGTGTTACACACTCACCTGCCCTGGGTTTGAGGGGTTGCACAGGAAATTACCTGAGTGGGGGAGGATTCATTCCCTCTGGAATTCCCTCAGGCATGATGAGAGCAAGAGCTGAGCCAGCAATGCCACAAGGAGGTGCCAGGGAATTCTGCACATCCCCATTGAACACCTTCCTTTGCTGGGACCCTGGAGGGTGAGGATTTCAGCCTTCCTGTGCTCACACTGACCCCCAGCAAACTCTGCATTGACCTGAGGCCGTGGAAAAGGCTCCCAAATTGAGTGACAGCCCGGGATTGTGGGTGTGGCGTTTGGATAGAAGTGTGTGATCTCACAGGGTGAAACCCCTAGAATTTAAGGTTTCAGTATATAGTAATATGGAGCAATATGAAGGATTTAAGGAGTTGTCTAAGTCCTTCTTCACCTCCTTCTTTGTTTCGGGTGTTTTTTTCCTAATTGGGTGAAAAGTGTTCACATTGCAGCCCTTGGGGTCAGTTATTGGGTGAAAAGTTAAAATAATACAGGTGTCATCTGATTATTGGATAACTGATGCTTCAATAACCTTGAAGGGAGTTAGAGACACCTGCGTTTTCTACTTGTTACTTAGAACTCATGGCTGGTGAGACTATAGATAAAAATAAATAAACTCTGAGTCCAAACACAAAACAGTGGCTCCTGCACGTTACTCCTGGCTCTTAACACAAAGAAAAGAAGTTAAAAACCTCACACTCCTCCTCCAGCTGTACCACTGATTTTATTGAACCCCCCTGAACGTTCAGGTTCACTCCCACCTAAAACAAACCCCCTGTGCAGTTTCATGTTCTCCTTGCACTGAGTTATTTGGATCTGTTTTGATTCATTTCCCCTCGCTGTAAATCCCAGTTCCCAGCTGTTTGCTGCTCAATTTCTCCCTAAAATATCAGCGGTGGGGCCCTTGTGTTTCACAGGAACCTGCTGTGTCTTCTGCTCGGTTCATCTCAAGTTTTTACAAGGTAACTCAACACAGCAGACACCAAAGCATATTTGTGATGACACCAAACAAACAGGTGAGAGATAAACATCAAATGTCTGCTCTGTTTGGAACCAAACCACCCTCACACAGCACCAGGGGAAAGATCTTTCATCTCCTTGATCTGAAATTCCAGCTGGAAATGCCAAGTGAAAAAAGTGGTTTTGCTGTCACTCCCAGGAGTTTAAACTGATGTGCTCAGAGGTTTGAGTGAGGTATTGAATTCCTGCTTTCTCTTGGTGGAAATTCATGAGGAGGAAAATTATCCCTCACCCTTTGCCATCAGCAGCCATTCTCAGATCCCAGGATCCCTTTGGAGATGCTGTTTGTGATTTGTGGGTGAGCCTGGTCATTTGGTTTTTTGCCTTTTTGGGTTTTTTTGCCATTTGCTTTTTGCCTTTTTTCTTTTCTAGGATCTCTGTATTCTTCAGATATAGATTTGTAGCTCTGTAGCCTACTCTATCAGTAGGAAATGATTTTCCATGGCCTTTCAAAAAGAAAAGAAAAGAAAAAGAAAAGAAAAAGAAAAGAAAAAGAAAAAGAAAAGAAAAGAAAAGAAAAGAAAGAAAAGAAAAGAAAAGAAAGAAAAGAAAAGAAAAGAAAAGAAAAGAAAAGAAAAGAAAAGAAAAGAAAAGAAAAGAACCCCCGAAATTCCAGTAACTCCAAACCCCAAGAAATACAAGCCCTTCTACTGACCATCTTGGGGAACCAAGGCCAAACAACAACTCTTCAAAAACCCTTTTCAAAAACAAGTACAACTAGTACCAAAGAAGAAAGCTCCAGAGAAGAGCCTTAACGCGTGGTTAAATTAAACCACCACTTGCCCTCCTAATTGGGGCTTTTTGCTGCTTTCCTGAAACCTATACAAAATGTGCTCATCCCTGTGGGATGGGTTTTTTGTGGACATCTTGCCATAAGGACGCCTTGCCCTGAAAGCTTTCAGATACAGATCCACTCTTCTCTTACCTCCTCACTAAAATTATCTCCAGGTTCATTTCCAGGTGGGGGAAATGGCAACATCATGACCCAACACCAGCTGAACTCACCTCACCCTGCTGAGCCCTTGGCAGGCACTTTTTTGTTCTTGTTGTTGTTGTTCTTTCTTTATCATCTAAACTGATCTGAACCAAAATCCATTCTGCTTCAAAAACCAGCAATATGGTTTGAAAGAAAGCCCCCCAAAACCTCAGAGCTCTCACTTTCTTGCCAATTCTCAACCAGGATAAGGTCAGATCCAGGAGAAAGTGACACCAGTGCTCAGAAATGTCAAGAAATAGAGATTCAAGTAATTTAACCCCCAGTTTCCTGCAGGAAAATGCCTGGAAATAGAAACCCAAGTAATTTGGTGCCCGATTCTACAAAACCTCACTGAGAGAATAAGACATTTCCTGGTGGTGGTTGAGGGGTTTTATTTCATAATAGCCACAGATAAGGAAAATCAACTTGCTCAGTGTGCTTGTTCCTGTGTTATGAGCTCCACAGTGATTCCACAAAGCTGGGGCCTTCTGTGGACACTCACTTGGGGGTAAAATATCCTATTTTAAGCCGTATAATCTGATTGAAATATGTGTCTTCCGTGTGCTCGTCTCTGCAGAGTGTTTGAGTTGTCTTCTGGAGCAGGGGAGGACGTTTCCCTCTTTATTTCCTGCCAATCCCTCCAAACAGGTCTGCATCCCCCCGGGGTCCTGTAGTGACTGCCAGCATGAAATGAGAAGAGAATTAGGGAATTATAGAGCTGGCAGTAGATTGAGAAGGATATAAATGCCTTTGGGCACAGAAATAATCCACCAAGACCAAGTTAAGGATCTGGCTCAGAGTCCAATAAGGCTTGACCAGGAAAATGTCATTTTTGATACTTTCAAAGCAATTTTGTGGATGTGAAACCTTAAAAATTACTTCTTGTGGGAAGTAAAGGGGATACAAGGGAGAGAAGTTGAGCTTGAGGGAGATTTGGTTACGAATTGTGATTTTGATCCATTAATTTCTGGAAAATAATTAAAAGTGCAGTGCAGTTCTTTTCCTGAAGTTGTTTTCCCTGGCACTCAGGCTGTCATCCCTGGGGAGAACCACTCCATGTGCACAGCACTTTGTCTTAGGATGATTCACCCATTCAGCTTCAGGGAAGAAAATCCATTTTCCTCACTATTTCTAAACTAACCAGACCAAAGTGAGACTCCCAATCTGGACTGGCTGCCCTCTTACCTAGTGGTCCTCTCCTCTCCTCTCCTCTCCTCTCCTCTCCTCTCCTCCCTCTCCTCTCCTCCTCTCCTCTCCTCTCCTCTCCTCTCCTCTCTCTCCTCTCCTCTCCTCTCCTCTCCTCTCCTCTCCTCTCCTCTCCTCTCCTCTCCTCTCCTCTCCTCTCCTCTCCTCTCCTCTCCTCTCCTCTCCTCTCCTCTCCTCTCCTCCTCTCCTCTCTCTCTCCTCCTCTCCTCCTCTCTCTCCCTCTCCTCTCCTCTCCTCCTCTCCTCTCCTCTCCTCTCCTCTCCTCTCTCCTCTCATCTCCTCTCCTCTCCTCTCCTCTCTCCTCTCCTCTCCTCTCCTCCTCTTTTTCCTTCTTTATTTTTTTTTCTCCTTCTTCTGACTGTGGCAACATCTTTAAATCTGTTCCTTGCCTCGATCTTTATTTTTTCCCCCAGATATTTGCCCTTGACCCTGTTTATGTCAAGCTATGGATATTCTATTTAATCTGTGAGTTGAAACATTATAAACCCACTAAATTCATAGTTTTGCCTTCAACATGAAAAGTATTAAATTGTGCACACACTTGATGGAGTTCAATTTTTTTTATTTTCTTAAGTCTATCAGTGTTCCTCAGACAAGCAAGTGTCACATTGAGGCGCCACTTGCATATTGATGAAATGATTTGTATTCAGAAGCGTTGTCTGATGTTTTTCTGGACAGTTTTCCACACTAATAAGTGTTTAACTCAAGAGACCGTGCAGGTAACCTGAGAAACCAAAGCCTGCTGTAATTTTTTGCAAAATACTTCTTGTAAGTCCCAAATAAATAAATGAATGAGCACTGAGTGATTGCATTTCTTTGTTTTATTGAACGTGTTGCTCACACAGCACTGAAATAGACTCTTTACAAGAAATAATTAGGGCTGTCCTGATTCCTCAGAGGCACATTTTTTTCTTTCTGCTCCTTGCCTGTAGATCAAAGAGATATTGGACAGTTATTTTCAGTAATAGCAGGGCTCAGTTCTAAGTTTGATTTATGCCAGCGTTTCTCATGCATTGAAAATGTGCACTTGCTGCTCCCCTGGCTAAATTAAATCTTGATTTTCAATTTATATATTTGTCAATCAATAAATATGTTTGATGGCAGCAGATAGACTCCCTCTCCTTTTTCTGTAGTAAATGGACTTCTATCATTTTGAGGTGTTAAATACAAGCAGAGAGCTCAGCTGGCAGTGGAGTCTTTGCTCTCCTCCATGGAATTTTAAGGATTTGAGGGATACTACTGAATTCACCAGATCCAGTGGTTGTATCCCTGGGGGATTTTCTGGGAATGTGATGGAGGCAGTGCTGTCAGAGTGGACTGGGGGAACTTTGCTCTTACTCATTCCCCGGTGTGGCACATCAGTCAAACCCCCAATCTGAGCCCTAAAAATCCAAGTTCACGCACATCCCAAAGTTCACTCCATGCTTCACACAGCCATAGATCCATGACCAATAGAAAAAAATGTTTTGTAGAGACTTTTTAAGCATTTCTAGTTATAAATCTAGGCAGGAATGTGGGCACATGCATGTAAAACTCCTGTGAGGATGACAGGGAGCCCAGCAATGAACTCCTGAGCAAAGCCTGCACTTGGACTAAATGGTTTTACAGGTTTAGAATTAATATTTGTGAACCCCAGAGGAGCACAATTAGTTAAATGTCTATTTTAAGTTCTGAGGAGCTGTTGCTGCAGGAACCTCTTTCTGTTTGTCTTTCAGCACTGTGTTTTCCCACCCTGACCATGGGCAGCTTCTGCCTCTCTCTGTACAGTAAAACCCCCTCAGCAATGTCCTGAACATCAGTTCCCTCCTTCAAACTGGAAAACTGTAAAATTATTTGCAACTCCAGCTAAAAAAACTGGAATAATTGCACGATGTCTATTCTCTCCAAAACTCTTCAATTTAACACAGAACAAAATCAGGGCTTTTTGCACCAATTCTCCCTTGAATGCCTCTTCATCCTCAGCTTTAGGATCACCCCAGACCCAAGACTGTAAAGTAATGCATGATTTTCCTCATTGTTAATGGATTTGAGGGTTGCAACTATAATTTCACAAATAATAGGTCTTAATCACATCAAATTTTCCCTTAAAAACAGAGGGGAAGAGGGGTAGAAAAGGTGAAACATTCCCAATGGAAGATTAGGAAAATATCTTAGGAAGGTTCAGGAGGAGTGCTGCACTGCTCTATTCCTTGCACCCTAAGGAATTTTCAGGGCACTATCTACTTAACAGAAAAAAACCAAACCAAACCAGAAAAAAACAACAAAAAACACCAACAACCCCCCCCCCTCCAAAAAAAAAAACCAAAAACAACCAAACAAAAAAACCCCAAAAAACCCACCAAAAAAAGGAAAAACCCCACAAACCAAACAAGAAAACCAAGTATTTAAAACATAAAAGCCTACAGATTTCCTGTGAGCTGCTCAAGGACTCCCCACTCTACATTCCTGTGTGCTGTGGCTGCATCCTCTGGCACGAGCTCTGCTCTCCTGTGGGATCAGGGGTGCAGGGAACAAGTTTTCTGCCTGGCTCTGCCTTTGCACAGCGTTTGAAGAGCCACTTTAGAAGCAGAATGAACACTTTCCAGCATTAAAGCTGAACAGAAATTTATTCCCACTATGACTGATGGACACAGTTGTCCCTCTCTGTTTGATGGAGCAGATCTTTTTGCTTGGTGGTGAAGGGTTCCTGCACAGCTCATGGTTAAATGTAAAATTCCTGAAAAGCTGAAGCAGCCCTGTTCTTCACTGCTGTTGTTTCCAAAGCCTTTTTACTGGGCTGGCAGGGAATTGTTTTGTTTCAGGAGTTATCTCCCACTGGAGGGTTCTTGTGAACCCTCAATGATCAGTGAAATACATCAGTAAAATGTTCACCTTGAATAGCCAGGATGGCTCCAGAGGCTTTTGACGGTGCTGAGTAACTGTCCCAAGGGTAGAAAGTGACAAATGGGACAAAAAAGGGGTGAGAACTCATAATTCATAACCCTCCAGTAGCGTTTGTGCTGAGGGAAGCTGAACAACGCTCCTGATGGATCCAACAATGGGCCATGAGGGTTCACAGAATTCACAGAGAATTCCCAGGGAATTCCCAGAATTTCACATAAAGCTGACCTTTGATGAGCGTGGGTTCAGAAAACCTTCAGTTCGAGGAACCTAAAATCAAGGTACCTAAAATGTGCCCACTTTGGCTGTATGGGACAGCCAGGGGATTGGAGGGATCATGGTGGGACACATGAGATATTCAGGTGTGCCGTGCTGTGTGTCTGTGTTTAGGTCTGACACAGGCTGCTGCCCACCAAGGGGCTCTAAATCCATTCCAGGGGTCAGGCCTGAGCCCTGTGTAGATCCTGCCAAGCCCACACACATCTCTGCATGTACACACACCATTCAATCCCGCCACCTCCAGTGGCAAGGATTCCATTTGCAATTATATTGATTCTGCATGGAAATGAGCTACTGCTCTGCACACAACACTCCCAGGCCTGGTTTTTTTCCTGGTGATTGGCAGAAAGTGGGAGCCTCGTTTCAGAGGCAGTTTGCTGTTAGAGGAGGGAAATGCCAATAGCAAAACCTCTGGAAAGCCTTTTTCCCTTGGGTGCCTTCCCAGCCCCAGCAGCTGCAGAGGGTGATGAGCTCTGTGTGGTGTCATTGCACTTTTAGCCAGCTTTAATCTCAGTTTGTTTTCTCTCACAGACATTTGTCCTTGCTGAGGCTCCAGCTGTGTGTGCCCCACATGGACATAGCCCCACAGGGTGTTTTCCCTGGAGGATGGAGAGGATCCATTCCCGGGGGAAGGATGACCTCCCTGCCCATCCCTGGCCCCGTGTCTGCTGGAGCCCTGGGCACTGAGGATTTCAGCCTTCCTGTGCTCACACTGACCCCCAGCAAACTCTGCATTGACCTGAGGCCGTGGAAAAGGCTCCCAAAATTGAGTGACAGCACTGGGATTGTGGCTGTGGAGTTTGGATAGAAGTGTGTGATCTCACAGGGTGCAAAACTCACAGTTTAAGGGTTCAGAATACAGTAATAGAGATAGAAAGCCAGATGGAGGATTTAGGGCAGAGGCCAGTCCTCCTTTTTCACCTTCTCCTTCATGGCTCTGGGTGGGATTTTGTAATTGGGTAGAAAAATCCTCATTGTGGGCCACGGGTGGTTGGTTATTGGGTTAAAAGTCAAAATAATTTAGGTGTCATTTCTTAATTGGACAGTTTGTGCTTAAAAGGCCTTGTAGAGAGATAGAGACAGAGGCACTTTTCACTTTGTGAGCCAGAGCTCACAGCTTGTGAGACTGTGACACAGACAAGAATTAACAAACATCTGAGTCTAAAGAAGAAACACCATCTGAAACATTTAATCCCAGCGCTAACAGAAAAGAAGATAAAATGCCCCCAGGGGCAGAGCTTTGTGTCAGTTTTCACAGAAGGAAGAAGAATCCCGTGAAGTCTCTCCTGCCCTCCCACTGGGGGTGAGTTTTTCCCAGCCGAGAGATGAGGAGGATGGGGTTCAGCAGCAGCCGTCAGGATCATTCCCTGGTCATTCCCAAACCTTCCCAGGCCCCGAGGTGCACCGGGACTTTGGCATTCCTGGGATGACTCTGAAAGCCCATCTGTGGGAGCCAAGGGAATCTCAGCTTCCAGCAAACACCTGGCATTAATTTAATAATCATCCTAATTGCAATTTAAAAGGTGTGAAGGCAAGATCTTTAAAGATTGCATCCCCCAACAAGTCCAATAGTATTTTTTAAATTACGAACATCTAACTTTTAAGGTGTCCATTCTGAGAATTCACCACTTTGCAATTCAAGTAGAGATGCTCTTTTGCTGGATCACCCCATCTGACACGACCCTGATTTATTTTTTTGTTCTACGTCTACATTTTAATTTGAACAGCAAAATAGAATTACTGAATTTATTTTCATTCTGAAAAGAGTTTCACACTTGTAAGTATATCTATGGTACTTTAAAAATTATGTTAAAGCTAATATGAGTCAAATATAAGCTAATAATATGTCTATAATATAATATAGTATAAGATAGTATAATAATAATATAATATAAGCTAAGTATAAGTCAAAGCCCCCTTTACCTATGATGATCTCTTCTGCAGTGTGTTACAGAGTGGCTGCATGGAATGCATTAAATGAATTTTTTTCACTTACACAATATCCAGACATAGAAATCAGCACTCCTGGTATTTCTCAGATGCAGAACCTGAATTCAGATTCACACACAAGAAATAAAGAGGCAGCCAGGAGAGAGCAGATAGTGACTCAAGAGAACATTCCTTGAATATTAACCATAATTTTGAATAACAGCCTTTACAGTCTTCCAAAATTTTGTTTGCTGTTCCTCAGAGCAAATATTTACAGAAATAATAGAAGGGTCTGCTGGGAACAGCACAAAATATTCCCAGCGTGGTGCTGCAGGAGCAGTAGGAACTTCCTCAAAGCATTTTTGTGTGTACCTCCAGCTAAAGACAAGAGTGTTTACACTGCAAACAGCCTCGTGGAGGATTTCAGAGAAAATTCATTATCTCAAGGCAATGCAGGAGGAATTCTCAGCTGAGCCTCCAACGAGTAGGGAAATGTCTTTATTGGTGTGTGTCCGGGGAGGATCCTGTGCTGGATCAATGGATAAGCCAGGGATGGAAATTAGAGACATCTTGGAATACTCCAAAAATAAAAAATGCACAATTTCCATGTTCCTGACATCCGTGGAAATGAGCTGGAAACCAAAAATTCAGAGAGGACTCAAGTGCCACAGGGAACAGCTGATGATAGGGAAACTTCCTGGGCAATTCCAGGTGTGAATTATCGTATTTTGGGGCTTCTGCAGGCTTTGGGGTTCTGCTGTGGCCAATGGGGATGGGCCTCAAAGCTTAAACTGAAGGAAAGTCCAAGACCTAAACACAAAAGGCCTCTCAACTTTGAGGACACTTTTCTCCGGTGATCCCTGCCATAGAATTCTACTTTTAAAGCCATTTCAAAAGCACTGAAGTTACCAAATTATTTTTTCCCCCTGTTTCCATTCCCACCTTCCCAGCCAGCTATTTCCAGTTAACAAATTGATCCTTTGTCAGCTTTTCATCTGTGCCCTGAATAAGTTTGGTCCTCTTGGTGTTGGGAGAAATAAGGCTGGAAACTTTGGCTGCTTTTCTGGGAGGGTGGGAGCTGCTGGAAGCAGCACAGGACATCGGGCAGAGCCAGAGCCCACTGCCTGCAAGGATTTCAGTGCAAAGGCTGCAGACAGTGGGCCAAACATTCAATATTTTATTTGGGTACAGTTTATAACAAATCAATAATAAATGTTTACAATAAATTAATAAATTAACAGGAATCGTACAATAAATGTACAGTAAATTCACAATAAGTACGTTAAATTTACATTAATTTACAATGATTTGCAATAATTTAATAATATTTAAAAAATAAAATATCCTTTGAAATGACAGCAACTCTTCTGCATCTCCCTCAAGAGCAAGACTGTAGGTGAAATCACCATTGTGGTGATTCTCTGGCCTGAATTTTTGCTTGAAGACAATGGTTTCTGTGGGGTCGAGAGTTTGTAACTCCATTAGAAGTTGTAGCTGCTGCTGCCATTATTCTGATCAGTTACCTTGAATTTCTTGGCAGAAGACATTATCATTCCAGCTTTTTTGGGTTTTCTTTCAGCCTCTCTGGCCCCGTGTTGACCAAGCTGCCTTGACAAACATCATCTGCTCTTTGATTTATTCTGATCTTCCCCTCTACATGGAGAAATCCTCATTCCTCCAGCTCCTTCCTTTCAATCATTTCCAGCTCAAGGAGACAAGTTAGTTCTTTTATCTGAGAGTTTAATTCCTGGAACTGTACAATTTGAAGTTGCCCTGTGGTTTTCTGACACCTCGAAGAATTCCAAATCAAACATCCTGGGCTCAAAACTCCACAGGTTTTGAAAAATTTGAGAACAGACCCATTTCATTTTTTCACCCTGCCCTTCTTTTGCTGACTTGCACAAAAAATGTTCCTGCATCTCTGTTTAAAAAAAATGTGATTTTTGTATTGGGCTTCCAAGGCACAAAATGCACAAAACCCCTGATTTTGGTTCTTTTTTTTCTCCACTTTCCGTTCTGACACAAAGTTGATGCTGAGAAAATTCAGTAACTTTTGCTTGCCTTGCCTCACTTCACCTTTAATAGCTGCAAACCTTATTAATGTCTAAGAACTCACAGCAAGGGGCTGTGGCCACAGACAATTCAGCAGCTCAATTTTCCATGGATATTAGAAATAAAATAAAATAAAATAAAAATAAAACAAAATAAAAGCATTACAAATATCTTTCAGGTTGCAAAGTCAAGCACCAAACAAAGAGGAAGTGCTGGAATTAAAGTTGCCTGCAAAACCTTAATTTGGCCCCTTTTATGCACAAGTATTATGATATAGACTTTAATTACATGAACACAGCCTATTTTTTCCCCATCTAGATGCATAGATGTGCAAATTCTCAAGCAGTTGACTTGATTACAAGGATGCATAATATAAAAGTTCAAAGTCTATTGATATTTAGTCAGATTGCAGAAATTCCACATATTCATAGGCAGCAGCTGACTAGATTGGGAGACTATGCCAAGAGCTGAACAAATGAAATCAGATTACTGCAAATGACAAGGAACAAATAGCCAGGGGAAAAAAAAATCACCACCAAAATAGTGTGGTGGAGAGTAGACAACTGAATAGGATCAGCTGAAACAAAGCAGGAATTCTTAAGCAGCCCACAAATAATATTTAGTCTTTCCTCTGGTCCCGGGAAAACAGAGGAATCAGCAGAGCACCACTTGATATTGGACAAGTCCAGAGACTAAACCATGAAAATGGGGTCAAAGTAGAGGTTTGAGATCCACACAAAATATTCGAGCCGACATCGTGGCCTGTAGGTCTTCTGCTGGCTGCAGAAAAAAATAGAAAAAGGTTAATTTGAAGGTTAGAACTAACCTGTTCTGGTTCTTTTTTTTCCCCCCAGAGCCCAAAGCAGAGCTCATGGCCAACATGTCACCTCGAATATCCTTTACTGTCTCAGCTGTGAGTTTTATATTAACCTTTTTATTAAATTAGGCAGTCAGGATGCCAGTGCTCTGAAGGTTTTGCTGCAGTGTGAAGAACTGGGCTAAATCTTCTTTTTATCACTACAAATGTTAGTGGCAACGTTGCCACCCTTTTGCACCTAACACAGAATGAACCAGGGCAGAGCTGGACTGGTACCTCTGCCAACAAAAGCCAAGGAAGGAAAAACTTTATTATTCATGGATTTATTTCTCTTTTTGATATCTGAGGGAAATATTCGGAGATACAAGAACATTTTCATGCTGATGCTCAGTAATTAATGCCTGGTCCTCCCTCAGTTTGCTGGTGAAAAGTCCAGGACCAGACCTCAACACCTGGCTTTGTAAATTCCATACATTGCACATATTCTATAGATATTCAGATAAGATTGAATATTCAATCTAATTTTCAGAAAAAAACCAGATTGTCCTTTAATATGTCCTCCTTTTTTTTTTTTCTTAAATTTTATTTTTTAGTTTTTTTAGCCACTAATTCCTCAGCTGATTTTCTTCAGTCCTGGTCTCACATCCCTTCTGATAAACAGGGATATTCAGAGCAAGTTCCAACTTAAAAGCTGCAAGTTGGTCTGAACAACAGGTTTACTCACAGGAAAATCTAGAGGGGTTTTCAACATTTTATTAAAGATTTTTTCTATGCTGATATCTTCGGTGATGTGAGCTTTTTTTTTTTTTTTTTTTTTTTTTTTTTCCCACACAGAACTTCCCACATCCCACTTCATTCACGCCCTGGTACCCAGAGCAGAACATCCCGTTGGAAAAACCTGTGCACTGAACTTTTTCCCAGGCTTTGCCAGGGCATTTTACAGCACATCCCAGTGGCAGGGGTGAAAATACAAAATACACTGCAGCCAGCATGGATGCATTGATGTTGGAGTGTCTGCCTGCCTCTTCTTGAAGCAAAATGTGGGGTATTTTTTATTTTTCAGCTTTGATTCAAGCTACTGAGGCTTGCTTTTATTTTCAAGCAGAGCCTTCTGCTAATTTCTCTGTTACATGAGAGTCAAGGAGAATTTCACGTTGCAGATACTTCTCAGGGTTCACAGGCTGGAGTGTCCAAATATAGTCCAGAGGGAGGAAAAGCTCCAGGGAAAAGCTGTCAGGAGCAGTGTCAGTGCCCTGGCACAGCAGAGCCAGGCACAGGGAATGCCCAGGGCGTTGCTGGGCTCCATGTGCTGCAAGGGGATTTTATCTGAGGCAATTAAAGCCAGGAAGAAAAGGGATGAAGGTCAGGAAAGAGCCAGTAAATCTTGCTACCTGACCACGTTGCTGTTTCGTACAGAAACAGCTCCTGACTGTGCTGGTGAAGCTCAGGTTTCTCTGCTTTGAAATGGGGTGTTTTGGGAAGAGCTACACAGGCACGCCAAATGGATTCTTTCTCTGCAGGTGACAGAGCAAGAGCAGGAATCATCAGTTTGGCCGTGCTAGAGAAAGAGCCAGGCTGGTGACACGGACACAGGGCTGGATCTGCTCCATTAGCAGCTTTATAGCCCCTGGAAGGAGCCTCATTTATTCCTTCCTGAAGCAAACGCAACGAGGACTTTGAGGCTGCAGGAGATGGGGTGGCTGCAGGCTGGTGTAGCAAAGCTTGGGGCTCATTTCTGACATGTTCCCTGCAACTGAACCTTCCCTCCTCCCAGGGATATCCGGAATTCTGTGGACAGCTCTGACTCAGTCTGGAGCAATCCCACCCTTTCCTGGGATGGCTGGTGGGAGTCTCATTAGAGACCCCCAGGAGCAAAGCTGGAACTGTGCCACAGCCCTTGGCCAAAGCCAGGCCAGGCTCTCCTCTCATGCCTTGGGCAGGCTGACCTGAAACAGAGTCTGCACAGAGCTGCAGAATAAAGTAGGGATTTACTGAAAGGCCTCCAGGGTACACCTTGGCAGGGCAAGAGCCTGGCCAGGGCTACACGCAAGGTGGACCCCAAATGGTCACAAATGGACAAATGGTCACAAGGTCTCACATTTTTATAAGTTTTGGTCTATTTGCATTTTGGGGTTTAATTGTCCCGTTCCAGCTCCAGGTTGTGAGGGTCCCATCCTTCTTGTCCCTCCCTCCAGCCCACCCTTGTTTGTGCTTTTGGGCTGAAATTGTCCTTGGTGTTCAGCAGGAAAAGGATTTGTTTTGTGTCCCTGCTGCGTGCAGAGCTGAGTGACACTGACTGTGAGTTCAGAGCTCACCCCTGGGCACCACAGAACCTGAAATACATGGAAGATTAAACTTAAGGTACCACCCCAGCTCTCATTCCAAAGAGTGAGCAAAGAGAACACCAGGTTTTCCTGCTGCTTTCTTTCAGAAGCAAGGAATGGAGTCAGAAATCACTTTTAGCTCATTCTTGGGTCGGTGGTGCCTGTTCTGTTGAGAGAGGACTTCTGTGCCCAGCCCTGGAGGGATTCTGGGTCCGTGGATTGCCAGGCAGGGAACAAAAGGTTCCTTATTCCATCAGGGAAAGCTCTGTCTTTGCAGAGGAAGAGATTGCAGATCCTATTCACTGGAGCAATGATTTCCAATCTCATTTCAAAGACCTGGAGTTAAAAGGATGAAGAAGAAAACATCCCAAGTATTCCCACGTGCTCCTTCTTGTCACTGATAACTCAAATCCTCTCTCTGGCCTGTGGATCCCATACCACACCACATGTGCCCAAAGGCTGGCACACAACCTTTTCCTCTATACTGCAGCAGGAATTTTATTACTCTTCCAAGACTTCCCAGAGCTTTTCTAACTAGCTGAGAATGACATTTTTATGGGATTAACACTTGCAATAGAACGCACCCCTGGCACTAAAACTGAGTTAAGAGCACAGCATCAACGAGCTGTGACAAAAGAAAAGATGAGATATTAAAAAGATGAAGAAAAGCTTCGACTTCCGCCTCCCACAGCTCCATTAAACATGTGACACTCAGCCTCCTGTCCCACAAAACACCAACAAACCTGTCTGTCTGTGGTTTCTGAACTCATATTTCCATCCCAATCCAATCCTTTGAGGGCCTCAAAGCCAACATCAAGGGTTGCCTAGCGACAGCACTGAGCCTAGTGGGATCATCCTGCTTCTGCATTGGTATTTTGGTTCCCAAGGATGCTTTGGAATAGTAAAGGACACTAATAACCCTGTTCTATTAATTAATGCTTTGCTGGTGTGAAAGTCACTGCCTTCCAAAAAATCTATTTGTCAGCCCGCTCAGGGAATTTGGAAGCAGCACGTGGCACTGGGTCCAGCAAAAGAACCAGAGGTTTCAAACAACGTCTGGAGATCTCTAAATCTACATCAAAGTCACTGTGTGCCGTGAATTATTGCCGGATGTGACAGAAAAAAAGCATTTCAGGTTGAGGAGATGACTCCAACACCACCTCAACCCAACGAAGTTCTTTTTAGTTAATTCTATTCCACTCTTGCAAGGAGCGTAAGGCCCAGGAACTGTTTATTACATATAAATGGATTACTTTAAATCCAGACCAAAGGCAAAGGCAGCAATGATTTTTGTCCTTAAGGAAACAGAATAATATTCTTGGGCTAAGTGGTGAATTCCTGTTCCATCCTGCCCCAGCCCTAAGGCATGACCAGCTCAAAAATACAAATAAAAAGTGATTGAGGACAGGACCTTATTCCCCTTTGTTTCTGCTGATCTGAACGGAAAAGTCATAGCTGTTGATACAATAAATATTTTTCTTCTACTAATGTTAAAATGTAAAATTTAGGCAAGAAAACTCTGGGGCTCTTAAATCCCACAGCCAACACAGTAAGAATCCATGAGACAGAGAATTTATAAACCTGCAAATAAATCAGCAAGGTGTGAAAGTACACCCTAGAAATGCGCCTCAGTTTGCGTTTGTGGAAAGTTTTAGGATGTTCCTTCTTCTTCATCTCCTGGTGGCTGCTTCGGTAAGAGGCGGTTTCAGTTTAGGAGCTGGAGGATTCTTCTTCCAGGAGGTGAAATCTGCTGCTCTGCAGCTCACACCAAAGAGGATTTTGAAGCCCCTGGTTTGTGAAGCCTCCGTAGCCGAGTAGGCACCTGGATATGAGGATAGGGAGGGGCTGGGAGTGGGCATGGGCTCTGAGGAGAGCGACAGGGACAGGGACACGATGGCCCTTCCATCAGGAGCACAGTGTCCTGTTCACACCATTTGTGCTCCTGTCATGTACAGTCACTGGGTGAATCCCACACTCCTGAGCCCAGACTAAAGGCTAAACCTTGCCCAGGTGCTCCTGGACATGCTGGTGTCAGCCTGTAGAATTTCAGGGGTGTTCCACGGTGGTTGGTTCCATACCAACCCCCCAAAGCTCCAGCAGCATCAGCAGCAGTGATGGAAGCACCCCAAGTTTGATGAGAAACAGGATTCCACTAATTCCACATGGGAATGGGTTGATTCTTGCTGAAAATGACTGTCCACCCTTAAACCTGAATTTCAGCCACCAAGATCTGCAGAGCTCTCCACACGCAGATTTTTGCCGCAAATTAAACTTTTCCTCTCTGCCTCTGCTGTGGCTGGCAGGAAACTGCAATGGGACCTCAACTGGCTTTGAGGAAGGCTCCAGCCTTCATCCCAAAGAAAGCAGCTGGCACCATTCCCTCTATTTTCATGGCAGAGGCAGCTCTCTTCCCTGAGTCAGTCCCAAACAGAACAAGCGGTTTGACAATTATCCCTTTGAACAAATATTTCCAGCTCCGCGCAAAACACCGTGGCACGAAAAAAAGCAAACTTTCAATAAACAGAAAATAGATGATTGTTCTCAAATGACAGCTTTCATGCTGTTTATCCCAAAGGATCCTCGGAGCTTATGGAGTATGAAATAAATTTGCCACTGGTTAAAAATGTAAATTCTTTAAATACATAAAACCCTAATGAAAAGGCTTGTAACATTTCCCTTTTCCTGATTCCCACTTTTCTCTTTTTATCTTCCTAGAAGAAGACGTTGATTATAATTACAGTGGAGACTAAAAAGCAGGCTTGATTTTGTGTTTAAAAAAATTTGAGAAGTAAAAGGAGCTCTTGGTGTGATTGGGTGTGTGCATGTGCTTCCACACATGCATGTGTGGCTGAATTGTGTCACGGCATTAAAAAATACATAAAGGAACTGATAGATTTCATATTGAAATGCACATAATTTGCGGAGAGCACACAGAGCAGAGGCTCTGCTAATGGAGATGAGTGAGAAAAGCTGCTCTGAGCTCCCAGCCCCTCTTTAGTGCTTGCAAAATGCACAGGGATGCAAAAGGCTGAGGCTGCTGTCCTTGGGCAGAGTGAGGATGGAGGGATCAGATCTCTTTATTGTGGAAGTTTTGCTCTGGACTTTGCTACCCAGATCCTCCTCTGCTTCTTTATTTTTTAGTGAAAAGAACACAGACACAGGAACCCCCCACAACAGTGGGTTCTTTTTGTAGTGAAATGTCTTGAAAATTTTCTGTCTTTTTTTCCTAAAAAAATTCTATTTTTGCAATCAAATAAACAAACAAACAGTGGTGCAAAAAAATGTACCATTGCTTTCCTTTAGTTAGACAGAGACAGAAGTACAAAAGGAGCTCTGATGTTCGTGTGGGCTTTAATTCAGATTCAAATTGTGCTTTATGTAAAATTTAGGCATTCCTCATGTTTTATAAGCTCTTCATGAGGGAACTTTGACTTACTTGGTTGTCTAAATTTGCTCTGAGCATGAAGCTCACGCTGACTCTGGGACTAATTCAGGCAACCAAAGCAAAGCCTCAGTCAGGTCTCGCCCCAGGGTTGTGGCAGGGGGAACCAAGGTGCTTGAAAATGCAAACCCACAGTCACGTTTTCTGTGCTGGCTATGGCATTTGTCATAGCACTGTTCAATAATATGAAATTAATTCCATTTTCCATTGCTTTAATGACAAAGGAGTTGGGAAAAGAGTGAAATAGTCTGAAGCAAACTAAAATATTCATTGCCCACTTCACATTTTTATGTGTCCCTTTTTTATTAGGACAAGAGATGGTGAAAAGTTTTTTGTTTTTTTCTTGAAGTGATTTATTTATGTGAACAATAAGAAGGAAAGGTTCTTTGGAGGAACAGATATTCCTGATCTCCTACTAATACTATTCCACAGATTGAAACCAGTGGGAAATTGCCATAAAAGAGCTATTACAAAGATTATAGCAATTCTAGGACTGTGATTTCCAAAGGCCTTGCTCCAGCGTTGACTACTTTGAGCCCACAAAAGGATCCCAGAGTTTCCTGTGACTGTAAGTTTTCAGCACCTTCCTTCCATATCAGTTTTCTTATGTCAAAACATGACAGTGCAGCTTTTCCCTCTGTGAGAAAAGAGACTCAATTCCTTTAAATGCAGCACCTTTCATAGGTTGGCTCTTCTGTCCTTGGCCACACATTTTCAGAAACCTTTTAGTAATTCCTTGACTCAAGCCCTCTGTTCCCTTCTCTTATCCACATCAACAAGTGCAAAATGCCTGAGGGCACGAGGAGAAATGAGTGTCCAAACTTCCCAATATGCATTTTCTCGGGAACAGAAGATGAAGATAAATCAGCTCTCAGATATTTCCAGATGAACCCCTGGCTGGATAGTTTGGGAGTCTGCGACTTTGCAGCCTTGCCTCCGAGCTCTGCTGGGAGCAGTGGATGTGGAGTTTCTCAGGCTCCTTCTCTTCCCACATATCATTGTTCCTGTGCCAAAAGAAAAGAACCAGAGATCTATTTTTAGAGCAGGTTGTTCCAGCTAAATCCATCCATCATCCTCTGAAGTTATTGTACATGGGTGAACCTTCTCCTTTCATTCCAAACCAGGCTCAATATTACAAACACAAGCTGCAGTTCAGGCAGGGCCCAGAGATCTGACTGTTCAGAGAAGGGTCTGGACAGGCTGGATCCGTGGGCTGGGGACTTTTGTGAGGGTGATGCCTTGGACAGGCTGCCCTGAAACAGAGACTGCACAGAGCTGGAGAGGAAAGGAGATATTTATTGAAAGGCCATTAGAACCCACCTTGGGTAGGACAATTCACCCAAGGTGGACCCAAAATGGTCACAAAATGGCCTCAACCTGCACCAGGGGAGGTTGAGGTTGGATGTCAGGAAAAATTCTGCAGTGAAAGGGTGCTCAGACATCGGAAGGGGCTGCCCAGGGCAGTGCTAGAATCACAAACCCTGGAATTTTTCCAAAGATACTTGGATGTGGCACTTGTGGCCATGGTTTAGCAGTGTTGGATTAAAGATTGGATTCAGGCCTCGAGACCATTTCCACACTTCCCCATTCCATGATTCCGTTCCACCCCTGGAGCTGCACACAGGATCCTTCATAGGTCCTAAATTACCTGATTTGCCCTTCCAGTTTCTATTGTGGATTCACAGAAAAGAGGCAGAGGGAGCTTTGCACCCTGCTGCTGCTTGGAAGTCTCTGCACGATGGATTTGTCCAAGTTATTTCTGTTAAAAGCAGCTATAAATAACCTGCATAATGCCTCAAGAGTGTTATGGAATTGGGAGTTTTGCCTGATTAGAAGAAATAAGAAGTAAAAATCTCTGAGGAAGGAGCTCAGGATTTTACACAGCAATAAAGAACTGAAAGTGAAGGGCCATATATCTATTTGTGGGCTTAAAAATTAAGAATACACTCGAGTGTTTTGCTCAGCTGGAGATAACTTTGTGAAATAATATCGGTCCTTATTTACCCAATACAAAAATGGCCACAAGATGTCTTATCTCACACCACGTGTGACTTTCATCAGAAATTTTTTCTCTATGAAATAATTCATTCAGTGTTCTTACCAAAACCTTGTTTGTTCCGTGTGTTGGGTTTTGCTTTTCTTTTCACACGCAGGATCCAGAAGCAATTCCTCAGGAGCTGCCTAGAGAAAAAAGAAAAGGTGCTTTTAAGGTAGAGAATAAATTGCCAAAGATTTGCCTTGGACACTTCCAGGGATCCTGGGGCAGCCACAGCTTCTCTGGACACCTGTGCCAGGGCCTTCCTACCTTCACAGGGAAGAATTTTATCCAAATATTTAATCAAAACCCACTCTCTTCCAGTCTGAAGCCACTCCTCCTTACCCTGTCACTACGGGTCCTTATAGATATTACAAAAATGCACTAAGGAAGGCTGTATATTTTTCCTGAAGCCACCATTTTGCACAGGTTGGTTGTCTCCATCCTTCCCAATGCTTTTTTTTTAGGGATTCACTGAAAGATGTGTTTACCCATCTTCTCACCCTCAGGTGAGATTTCTGTGGAAATCCAAGTTGCAGGTGAGATAAGAACACTTACGTGGCTCTTAGGCCGACACGTTCACTGATGGTTTACTTGGTGAACAGAAATTGAGGGTCTTGAAAACCTCTTGGAGATTTTTTTTCCCCTGTGCAGAGTTAAACTCCTCACACTCCTCCTTTTTCACCTGAGTGATGTTGCAGAGTGACTCCAGGCTGTGATAACAGGATTAGATGGATCTCACTCCTCAGTCTTTAATTCTCTTTTGCTGCCTAGTCAGTGCAACGGGAGGAGCTTTTATCACCTGGGACCGTGAGCTGCTGTTCTGCTTGGAATCTAAATTATACTGGATTTTGGGATGGCGGCCACCTACTGAAATAGTTTCCAAAGGGAGACTTGCATTCCTGTGCCCGAAACCCAGGAATTTTCCTCAGCTGAAAACCTTCCTGCTGAAACCCAGGTTACCATGAGCTCCTTTAAATGGGGATTCTCGGCGTCTTGGTTTGGAAAGGCAGGAGTCTGCCAGGGAAAAGCCAGAGCTTCCCTTGGAATGGAGACTATAACCCTTCTCCCTCTGAGTGATTATAATTTTGAAATTTAGCGGCTTTCAGGTAAAGATATGGGAATATAAATAATAGCTCTTTATTAGGAATATTAAAAATTTAGTAGCATGAAAAAGCAAACAGACAAAAAAAAAAAAAAAGAACAAAACCCTGACAGAGTCAGAACACAACCTGACACCCCGTTGGTCAGGGTGCTGGTGTCAGTCCAATTCAGTCCTCCTGCAGTGACAGATGTGGTTCTGTTGGAGCTGAGATGATCCTGGAGAAGGCTGTAGTTTTCCTCTGAAGGCCCAATGGGCTGAGATGGGTCTGCTCTCCCTCTGGGAATCCAGTGCAGACAGGCTGTGCTGGTGCTCTGAATCCCAGGTTTGATCCAGGTAGGAATGTTTGGCTCCTCCCCTGGGTGGAGCCTCTCCCAGTGGGATGATGGAATTGTCTCAGCCCTGCAGTGAGCCTGGATGGCCCATGAACAGCAGATATCCCCGGGAGGTAGGATGGGTCCTGGAAGGGATAAAGAACACAGCCCCACCTGGTTTGAACAGCTGTCCATTAACAGAAGACACTCAGCCCCTCCCCCCTGGAGTTATGAGATAAAGAAAAAACATCTTTTCAACTGGCTTCAACTGATGGGAATAGAAAACATCTTGCCTTGAACCCATGACACTTTGGGAAGAGCTGATCTGATGCCCTCTGGAGACACTGATCTGAACCTGTGCCCTCAATGGATATTTGATGAGATTATCAACCACTGAGGTGTCCTGCAAAGATAGATTCCAGCTCACTCACTGATGCAGGAAGATGTCACTTTTTCATGGATGATGTGGTGGTTTTATTATGGCCGAAATCATTACAGTTTATCTAAGCCAACCAAGAGCATCAATGACATAAAAGACCATGACCTCTAGATTGACTCGATTTGCTGAGGTGACCGTTGTTTAACCACAGTCCAGTGAACATTTTTCTGTATAAATCTGAACAGTTTAATCACCCATCAACACTGCAAGAAAGAATTCTGGGTTTTTGTCTGACTCAAGGCCAGAGTTCAGGAGCTGAGGGACAAGTGGGCGCTGAGTTCACCTTCCCAGTCTTCATGATTGCCCAAGGAATGCTTGAAGAGAACAAAGTCCACAACCACCAGCATCCCCTGAACCCAAAACTTGGACTATTGACATATTTTTGTTAATATTACTATAGATTGACAAATATATATCTCAATATTAATATATATAATATGTATTTATAAAAGATCTCAATTCCAGAGAGGAGGGGCTTGGTTTCCTCATTATGAAAACCTCCAGAAAGGCTGCCCAAGGACACAGTCACACCATCCCAGCGCTCCCAGTCCCTGCGAGCTCATCACCAAGCAACTGGGGAGAAAATTTGGGAGCAGGCAGCACCCTCAGCCCTCTCTCCTTGCAAACCTGTCACAGCCCCAGCCACTCAGTACAAATAATCCTCTCCACAAAGGCATGAGGTTGATGTAAGAAGATTATATATTTCCAGAAATAAAACTGCTTCAACACTTCTCTAATCTATAGTTAGGGGACGCTCAGTGTATAATTTTCCTCACAACCACTGGATACTTAATGCAACAACTGATCAGGCCAGAGCTGTTTCTAGGTCAGAGACACAGAAATTTTTCAGTGAATTTATCCTTTGGTTAGCTGTTCTTCTTGCTTCCACAGCTCAGACTTGGCTGCAGGAGGGCTTTGTCCTACTTGAGAAACTCCCCACGATCTCAAAAGTTATTCCTAAACACGTATTATGTGGATCTCCATAGATATTCATGGATTTAATTTAAAAATTGGCTCCCTCTGCATCAGTCTTTGAAGATACTATTCCATTTATTGTGGGCAATACCTGGTTTGTAGAGGGCACAGGTTTTTTATGAGAAGCTACTGGAATATTTACTATGAGAAGGGAAGAAACCCCTCAAGTATTGCCACTGAGAACTGCAGGTAACAGCTGGAGTTTAACCACCAAATAAAATATTAAAGAACCGATGGCACTCTGGTCAATACAAGTGAGAAAACAAAATACTTTGGGTCATTAGACAGGTGACCTTTCACTGCTCAAACACCCTTTTACCTGAGCAAAATTTACATATCATCTGCAAGGAGACATCTTTTGCTATCTATTTACTGTTAATTTACTATTTTTCACTGTTTGTTGTCAATTTTGAGTGGTTGGGTGTGCTCAGACATGCGGACATTTAACCAGGTGAGCACTCGGGCAGAGAGAAGAGCCTGAAGGAATAATTACCAGCAGGAAAAAAGTCAAATTACAGGGTGGTAGGGGCTTCAGACAGCAGGCAGAAATCAACTGAGCGTCTCAATTTTACCACCATGCACAGCCAGTCAAGGTTTTGGAGGCTTTCACTTAAGAAGTGTTAGAAAAGGACAAGAGGTGGCCACAATCTGCTTCCTCCTCTCAAGAGAAGCTGCTGTCATTTGAAGTGTTCCATAGAATTTCAACAACACCAAGTGCTCTCCCAAAAACAATATTTGTGCTCTGGAAAAGCTTGATGTGCTGCCTGTTATTGCCAGCCTCACACTGATAAGAGCTGCAGGAACTCTTTATCTAAACCCACAGATACTGGACACTTGTAATGCAGAAATGAAAAAAAAATCAGACAGTCAAGGCCTAATCTTGCTTTGAGTTTAGACTGAAAATCCCCTCACTTTTACTGAGCTGTGTCTCCCATCAGTGACAGCACAATTAGATGTGAGCAAACCACAAAAGGAAAAAAAACCAACCCAAACCCTCCACCTGTGTCTAGGCTTTGAGTGATTTTCAGAAAGATTTTCAAAGGATGATGTCTTTTTCCATAGGTGTACACATCAAGGACCTAAAAATAGGATATCTCTGCTCCTCATGCTGATAATTTTCTGCTTTTAACAGGAGATGGGGCATCCAAACACAACAGAGCTGGTCCTGGGGTGGGATTGAACTAACTCAGAAGTGTTCCAGGATGTTTCTTTTCGTGAAGGCAGCGTAACAGCAGATTGCCCAGAGGTTGCAGAAGCTTTGATTCCTAAAAAAACCATCCTAGAGCAGGCTGGAGGAGCTCTGGGCAGCCTGGGCTGGTGGAAGGTGTCCCTGCCCATGGCAGAAATGACCTTTAGAGTCCCTTCCTACCCAAACCAGTGTTCCTTGTCCACAACAGGCTCTGGGGCTGTGCATCTGCCTGCACTTCAGACATCATAATGCAAATTTAATTATGAAAAATCTCCATTTCCATGAGTTTAAACTGGCGCAAGAATTCAAGAGTCTTTTGACCACACCAGGCTGAGGGCAAAATTTGCAGCTCCACCTGCATCCAGGAGAGCTCTTACAAACCCTCCACAATCCACTGCAGATACAAGATCAAACTTGGCTCAGAAGCTCCATCTCCCCACTCTAAGAGCTCTGCTGAATTAAGCAGGAATATTCCCATGAAATCTCTTAAGCAGATTTTTCCTGAAGGCACCAGAAAGTTTTCACAGAGCGCCTTTTCCAGACCGCTCACCCTGCAGATTTCCTTTTTGGATGTGTTTATCTGGATTTCTGTTACCTGCAGAGCCCTCAAATTCATCCCTGGGAGCACAAAGGAGTCTCCCCTGGCTGGGAACCTCGCCCCAATCATGATTTAGTTTGGGATCCCAGCTCAAGGGGTGTTTCTATGAACTGCAAACCTGTTTAGGTGGGGCTGGGGGGGATTTAAGGTTTGCTGTGACATTCACAGACCGAGCTTCAGACAAAGCCTCTCATGTTCCTTCTGCACCCACAATCGACCACAGCAGTCCCACGAAAAACCATCCCTGTAAGGTTTTTGCATGGCAAGAACACCAAAATAATGCAAGGAGTAGATCTCTTTCCTAAAAGGACTTCCAGAAAGGGCTTTCATTGCTGCTTCAGGCACGTAAATGGTGTTTAGGGCCACTGGAGCCAGCTGTGGTTTGTAAAACTTGCAGTAAAATGCACCAACAATCAGCCAGTGTAATCAAGCTCCTAATCAACCAAAATAGCTTGAGATGCACCACAACTTCCTGTTACAAATCAGTTTTTGTTTTATTTTTATTGCTGTTTTACTCGAACCTTGAGGAGGTGCAGTAGGAGAGTGAAAGCACCAGACGGAGTTGCCAAAGCAAGGCCAGGTATTAATTGTTTATGGCTAAATTAGGCCAACACTGCTTGGAGAATAAAACCAGACCCCTCTGTGGTGCTGAGATAATCAAGAATCCAAGAAGAAAAAGGAAAAGGAAAAGAAAAAGGAAAAGGAAAAGGAAAAGAAAAAGGAAAAGAAAAAGGAAAAAAGAGCATTCACTATGCCGCCATTACCTCACAAGGACTTTTATTTCCCACCCCCACCTCCCCAGCAGTTAGATGCTTGGAAGAACATCAGAGAAGCCCAAGCAAGCATGACTGGTGTTGGACTCCTTTCAGAGGAGTTTGCAGCAGCCTTTCGCCCCTGCAGGTTCAGTTTTGGGGCAGAAAGTGGAACCACATCAAAGCCCCTGGTCCCAGAGCACATTTCCTCTCTGGCTCTGCAGACCTGTGGAGCTGGCTCGGGTCTCTGCAGCCTTTTCTCGCCACAGACCTGGGTTTGAGACTGAGCTGAGCACACCCAGCCCTTCCAAAAAGGTTGGAAATGGGGTTTTGGCTGTGGCCACACCAACCCACAGAGCCTCTGCTGATGCCTTAAGTTTTATCTTCCATGTGTTTCAGGTTCTGTGGTGCCCAGGGGTGAGCTCTGAGCTCACAGTCAGTGTCACTCAGCTCTGCACACAGCAGGGACACAAAACAAATCCTTGTCTTGCTCCAAGGACAATTTCAGGCCCAAAAGCACAAACAAGGGTGGGCTGGAGGGAGGAACAAGAAGGATGGGACCTCACAGCCTGGAGCTGGAATTGGACAATTAAACCCCGAGATGCACATGGACCTAAACTTATAAAAGTGTGAGACCTTGTGACCATATGTCCATTTTGTGACCATTTTGGGTCCACCTTGGGTGTAGCCCTGGCCAGGCTCTTGTCCTGCCCAAGGTGTACCCTAAAGGCCTTTCAATAAATCCCTACTTTATTCTCCAGCTCTGTGCAGTCTCTGTTTCAGGGCAGCC
Source organism: Sylvia atricapilla (assembly GCF_009819655.1). Lineage (NCBI taxonomy): Eukaryota > Metazoa > Chordata > Aves > Passeriformes > Sylviidae > Sylvia > Sylvia atricapilla. The sequence continues at coordinate 18,045,739 of NC_089150.1, read as the reverse complement.
TGCCCAAGGCATCACTGTAAGGGGCACCTCATGGCCATGAGCTGTCACAACCTCAAATATAAGAAATAAAATCTGTGGGAATATTTTCAGAAGAACAGGCACATCCCCTTTTTGAAGACAATCCTCACACACAAACAGAAAGAGAGAAGATTTGTTTTTTTGGTTTTTTTTTGTTTGTTTTTTTTTTTTGTTTTTTTTTTGTTTTTTTTTGTTTTTTTTTTTTTTTTTTTTTTTGTTTTTTTTTGTTTTTTTTTTTTTTTTTTTGTTTTTTTTTTTTTTTTTTTTTTTTTTTTTTTTTTTGTTTTTTTTTCCTGGAAGGAGGTCTGTGCATCTTACTTTTTGCATTAATGAGCCTTTGGAAACATCCAAGGACTGCATTTTTTCTGCCCATTTAAATGAATGATAAAGAGGCACACGGGGGAAATGAAAGCCCTTTCCTGACACTTGTTTAAAGGGCTGAGCTATTTATGTGTCACCAGGGAGGCATTCATTGATTTCCCAGAGATGAGCTGGGTAATGGAATTCAGAGATTTTTCACTTGGAGTCCCTGAGTCAACTGCAGGTCATTAACGACACTAAAGAATCACCCCTCTGCAGCAGGAGCTGTCTGACACCACTGATCTCACCTCACCTTGCATCTCCTCTCCCAGATGAGCCCCAGATTACAATTTCTAGGATGGTCCCTCAGAGATTTCCACTGTTATCAAAATTCCAGAGGAACATCCACCAGGAAATAGCTTCCTGCTTGCCAAAGCCCTCTACAGCAGGGCTCAAGTTAAGAGAGAAACTCGGGTGATTCAGTCAACTAATTATGGAATTAAAATTTCCTACAGTGCCCTGACATTCCATTCTGTTGTAATATATGGGGAAATTATCCAGCTAGCCACAGAACTTACATTTTGAACAACATTTACTGGATTTTCCAGCTATCTGTACCTGGTATTAAACATATGTTAGAAATAATTAGTGAGTCTATTTAGATTTTTAAGCACTGTCTGCAGCCTCTGTGCAATTATTTCAGCACCTTTTCTCACTCTGGGAGTAAAAGGATGCAGAAGAGGGAGGGAGAACCAGCCCAGGCTGTGTGACAGTGAACGTGACCAGTGCTTTATAAAAGTCAATCAGGGTGGGAAGGGCAGGACAATCACAGCAGCTCTGCTCAGCAGAGGCCAAGGTGTCACACCTGGATAATTTAAAATGTATTACCCAAGTTATTCCTGCAGTAGTCCATGAATGGAGAGGCTCCTGTGGAGCCCTTAATGCTTCTCCACCCTCCCAAGCCCCTGAAAGGATGATTCTCTATCTTTTCTAGGAGAATCCACCGTCAGTTTATAATTTTTGGCTGATTTGAGGCTCAAGTTCTCTGTGCAGTGACTCTACCCTGTCACTTGTTGCTCGTCCTCAGGAAAACCACTTCTCTACAGAGATATTTTATTTTGTCGTGGCACTATTCATGCTCCCTGAGCTAAATTAACTTTTGTCTTCTTGTCACTCTTTGAAAATGGAGAGTTGAGGACAGGGTTCGATTTTATTGATTTTTGATTTGATTTTGATTTTGGTTTGACCGCCCAACTTCCACAGGGCTCAGAAACTCTCCAACATGCAAGGAAATGGGACAGAAAAATGGCCAGAGTTGACATTTTCCTTCTTTCTACACCACCAACAACCCCAGCAGCACAGTGAGACTCTAGAAAGAAATCCTGAAACATCCAAGATGATACAAAACTCCCAAAGGAAACCTTGCCTGATATAATATTTGAGTTATCCACAGGTTCTGCATGGGAACTTGTGAATCATTTCACCCCCTTTTGCTGAGGGAGCACAGAGTTTGAGACGCTCTGATTTACAATGGAAAGGTAAAGATTTGGATTGCCAAAGCTTTGTTCGAGTGACATCCAGTGGCACTGAAGTGTTCTTGCCTGTGGCTGCATAAGGCAGAGAAATCTCTGCTTGAGCAGCAGCTGTGCAAATATTTCTGCTCAGGATCAGGTTGGTGACCAGGACAGGAGAAGCAAAGGCATCAGCTGAACTCTCCAGATCAAAGTGGGACATGGAAACTGAGAATATATTGATATAAATGACCTGCTGCTGTTGAGAAAAGCAGAACTCTCCACTTGATTATGGAATTTATGGAATTTCTGAAGGGCAGGGTCTGGAAATCCCAGCTCATTGAGTTCAAAGACCCCTTTAAAACATCCCCTGACCAAAGTCCATTAATGCAATAACCACACGCTCTGCTGGGACCTGCAGAGTTTAACCTGGGGAAGAAAACCTCCTCTGTTCTGGCATAGCTTTTTAATCCAGCTGTGCTGACAGAAAAGGCATCAGAACCTCAGAACCACAGCCCTGAGCACATCTGGGCTCCAAGCCCTGCAGAAAGGAATCCACCTCGATTAATTCTTTAATGGCCAAAAGACCAACAGGGAGATGAAACAACTCTCCACACAGGACACACTAAAAACAGGAAAGGCTCCAGCTTGAGGCAGATGTCACAGGCCAAAAAGGAGGTACTGCACCAACTTGGACAACTTTTACCATTCCAATGTAAATTATAACCTTTCCTGCTGCTCCTGCTAGCTCAGGATCCAGATTAATTAACTCTTTCTTTTTTTCTTATATAGACAGGCCAAATCTCTCAACCAATTCCAAAAAAGTAGAGCACAGTTCAAGCAGGATGGCAGAACCATGCTGCATCCAGCAAATATTTTTATTTAAAACAAGCTTTGCACTGAGGTGGAGAACACACTCCCATCTGAGTGCAGTTCCTTGGTGCAACATGACGCTACAAAAAGGAGCACGGGAAGGACAGAGAGGGAGGATCTGGCTCAGTCTAAAGGCTGGCAGAGAGGAGCCCATGTTCAGGTTTCACATGTTGCCAACTCTTCTGGTCTTTGCAGCTGAGCTCCCCACTGAGAAGGTGTCAAATCAGACCCCATCCTTCCAAGGCTGATGTGGTGTCCTTCCTTCACAGCCTGGTCTCTAAATCCTCCAAAAATCATCTTCACCAGGCAGCCAGAGAAACCAAAACGAGCCCTGGAGTGAGAGGAAGAGGCCAGTTCAGAGGTCAGGATGGGAAATGAGGGGCAGGGGCAGCAGCTGGAGGCTCCATGTGCCACAGCAGGGGCTGATCCTGCACTGAGGGGGCAATTCCAGAGGCAATTCCCGCTGTGGAGCAGAGAGAAAGGGTCAGTGCCAGGTCAGAGGAAATCTGGTGTTTTGAGCACCAGCTTTTCCAAAGAAGGAGCCACTGGAGTGGAGAATCAGAGCTGAGGTCAAACAGTGGGTGAGACAAAACCGGAAAATTGGCAGCAGAACAGGCCAATGGATTTCCCCCTCTCCCCCTCCTTTTTTTCCCCTCACAGTTCTTGGCAAAACAGAGAGAAAAATGTAAAAAAGGTGTTGAGGGATGACAGAGTTACCACAGAATCATTTTAGGTTGGAAATGCCCCCTAAGACTGAGCCCAGCCACTAAACCAGTCACAAAACAGAGCAGAATTTAGGCTCAGGCCCATCAATCTGCTGGGATGCACAAAAAAAGAAAATATTTCTGTTCCAAGAGGTACAGAACACTGTCCTCCAGCTGGTGCTTTAGACACTCTTTGTCCTGCAAGTTTAATGGGGCTGAAGAGCCAAAAGTACAACACAACCACGGCTCAACATCCAGTGCAAAATCTGCTTCAAAAGACAAAAATTGCTGAAGCAATTTCAAACCTTCTTCCAAAGCAAATGTTGCTCAGCTAGACAAATCTGGTTCTGACATGCTCCCCCAAAATAGCCATGTCAGACTCAGAATTTACATCTACATAAAGAAGGTTAATGAACCAGGCAAATTGTACCGCACAGGAAACAAATGCCAAATATTGCTCTTAGCTTTATCTTGTGAGTCAGTGGCTGCTCTGGGAATGGGGGCACTGAAATAAATAGTTCCACATCCTCAGTGCAGTTGGAACCTTCCAAAATGCCACGGAGCTGTCAGTCTGCATGTCAGAATCGATGTGCAAGCTTGTCAGGAGAAAAGCTGGGGGGATTTGGGGCTTGAAATAGTCCCCAGCTTCTCTGGTTTAGTGGTAGCAATGGAAGCAAGGCCACCTCAGGATTGTAAATCAGGCTTTTTTTTTGTTGAGAGCTGTGCTGGAGTAATTAACTTTTCATGTGAAATTGTGAGAGATACAAATTTATTCCTGTCTGAAAAAAAGAAATACTCCAGTCAGAGGTGACAAGACAATTCAGATTATTTGAGGGTGTTCAGGGCTCCAATTCAAGACTCAAATTGGAAGCATTAACAAGGTATTGGGAAAAAAAAAGGGGTTTGAGAAAACTGTCCTGGGTTGTAGTTTAGGATGTATTCTCTCACCATCTTCAGTTAATGGCCCATCAATGCCTTGTGCAGGACTCATTACCTCTCTTTAATGGGCCATCAAGGAGCCCCTGTATGACTCATCATCCCATTGGGAGATGCTCCACCCAGGGGGAGGAGCCAAGCATTCTCACCTGGATATAAGCTGGGATTTGGGACAGTAGAAGCAGTCCTCACCCACTGGATTCCCAGAGGACCGGAGCAACCAGACCTTTTCTATGAGATCACTGCTTCAGGAAGACCACCTCACCTGGACTGCTTCCATCACCCTGATCAGGTTGTATTTTGACTCTGTCAGTGGCTTTTTTCTTTTTGTATTGTTGCATTTATTTTATTTTATTTTATTTTATTTTTTTCCTTTTCTTCTCATTAAATTTTATTTCTGACTTAGGGCCTCTCACTTGGTTTGTTTTCAAACCACAACAAAAACATAAGAATTTTGGCAGATATTGACAGAAACTCAGCAATGCAGCTCCTTTGCAGGATCCCAGAATTTCCAGGACAAACCCCGAGGGTCTGAGCTGAGGATTTCAAGGAATTCCCATGACTTAGAGCTGAAGGGCCTCAGTGAAGTGCCAAAAGTCCAGCTGCACCAGTCCTGAATGAGAAACCTCCCAGTAACCATGATGGTCTCTCAGCCGAAGCCTCAGTGGGAATTATTCCTCACTTCCCTCCTTTTAACCGTGTCCTGGCCCATCTCAGGTGCTCTTTTCCTCTCCCACAGCTGCTTTTCAGCTCTGGTCACAATGAGTACACGGAGATACGGAAGGCTTGGCTTAAAATGCAAGCGCAAACACCATAAAATACAAATCACACTTTTTTTCCTACTTTAACACAAATTGCACTTTGTTCCCATTTTCCTTTGCCCTGCTGGTTTTCACCTGCCCCTCATCACCTCACACTGGGTACAAAACTGTCTAGGGGTGTAAATTAGACCTGCTGCTAATTAAAAAGGAGGTTTGCTTCAGCTGTTAATGCTCTGATTCCCAGATAGTAAATGAGGAGTCTCAGAGCCAAGGATGGGCTGACAGTGGGGACGTTTCAGTTGTGCAGACTGGATGTTCTGAGGTGCTCTTTGAAAATATTGGGCAGGGTTCAGACAGAGCGAGGTCTCTCTGAATGAGGTGAGGTACAAAAAAACTCCCCAAAAACAAAACAGAACAAAAAACCCACACCAAATTTGAATTTGATTTTCCAGGCTCGTGTAACCTGACGTGAGCAACAAACCCAGATATGAATTTTATGCGAGTGGCTTTTCCTACAGGATGCCCTGTTATCATTTGCCCTCACACCACACGTTATTCCCCTTAATATTAACACCTATACCAGCCTCAGGGAAGGTTCAGCCTGAAGCTTTATGGATATTTAGGAGAGAAATTTTATTATAACTTCTTGTAAAGACTCACTGCATTCTTTGCATCAGGATTCAGATCCGAGGAAACCTCTCCTCACCTTCTGTCTTCCAGCTCTGGGGACAAACAGATTTTGTGTTGGCATGTGCTGCCACCTAATGATATGGAAACCAAGACTTTTGGAAGAAGAAAAAAAAAATCTCAGAATTACATTTAAAAAACATGAAAATGCAGCTGCAGAAGGGATTTGTAAATTTTGTCACCTGGAATGAGGAAGGGCAAGTCCATGTAGGAGAAGCTGAGGGTAGAGCTGGCTGTGAGGTGGGGATTGGCTCCAAAGCCAGGATCAGACAGCTCCTAACCAAAAGGTGTCCCCACAGCACCACAGAAACTCTGTCCCAAGGCTCTCTCTGGAGAACCTGCAGCCCGGGGCTGAGTTACCCTGCACCTGCATCCTCCCAGAGCAGCACAGGACCTTCCCTGGGGAGCTGCTGCCTCCTTGCCCTGCACAAGAACCTTCCTACAGCTTCTCTTCTGAAATGGAACTTTCAGCTGAGAGAAATCCGATTTTTGAGTCAGGTTTTGCTCACTGTATCCCTGATAAGATGGACTAATCTGTTTCAGGTAATTCCACATCAATGCAGTGTGGTGGCTGCTGCAGGGAGCAGAATTCCAGTGTGCAGAGCTCCCTGAGTTTGAGGGTCCATCAGCCCATGAAATATCCACATTTATTTAGTAGCAGAACCACATTTCCTGCCCCCAGTGCTGCCTCTTCACTCCATTCTGCCTGCAGGTTCCTCCCAGAACAGAGCTGACAGCACAGCTTCCCACAGATTGGGTAATTCCATACAAAACCCCCAAGCTCTGTAAAAATACAGGAAAATCGAACTCTTTCAGCTGAATAGATAAAAATTTATTTTACCTTTCTAAAACAACTCAAAGGACACTTAATAGGCCAGCAGTGCACAATGGGATTAGTCCAGACTATGTGTTACATTCCCAACAAAAACACACTTGGTTTTGTCAATACCTGCTGGAAAAAAAAACCCTTTAATTCCAACGATTTTTAACCACTTCATTTGAATTAGCCAAATAATTAGGATTTTTTTAAATTTTTTTTAATTAGCAACAGCACTGTAACACACAGAGCAGGCTTACAATTCAAGCTGCAGGAGTGGGGTAGATAAAACAGGGGTTTGAGGAGGCTGAGCTTGCCAAGGGTGGGAATAATTGAGGAAAAACTTGCACATGTGGTCCTGCTATTTCTGGGTCTGAGAGATTTTAACCTGCTAGCAGCTGCTGGCTTTTTCCCCAGGAAAAATGTCTCAAGAAAGCTTCTTCTCAAAACAACTTTGGCAAACAATTCTCCTTTCTCAAAACAATCTTTCTTCACGTGGTGTTTTGCTATTTCTCTGGTTTAAACTATGGCATTAGAGAGGTGTTGCTCCTTTTCACCCCATTTGTGTTGTCTGTTTTGAAACACCTTATAAAAAGTAGCAAGAATTAGACAATAAAAGCCTTTTTTCTATGCTTTTTGCCTTCTGAAATATTTGGAGTCTCTCATCTTACTTTTGTGTCCTACCATGACAGCACATTCTGTGAATCTAAAACCTGCAAAAATCTGCATCACAAAAAGGCCTCAGAAAACCCAGAAACACATAAAAAACCCCACAAACTCCAGAAATAACACTAGAAAATGAGTTGAGAAATAAAGCTGCCACCCCTCCTTGCTGTGTGCTCAAGGAAAGGAGGGATCACAGCCCTCCCACAGCACCTCCTTCCGACTTCTTCTCTCCCTATCACCTCACTCTCCCTCCCCAGTCATGATCACCATGTGCAGATGAGTTAATTTAATGAATCCAGTTAGTTAATAGCCTCCAATGGCCCTTTCCCCTTCTGTACCAGCAGCTGAAGAGGTTGAAGGGGAAAGTCAAAGGGGAAAGGACAGAAGTGGTCCTTACAGGAGGTGGGAGAGGAGGAATCTGTGCCCCAAGGACCCAAAAAAAGTTTCCTGTGAAGTCTCAGGAAAGAGCTTGGCAAACAGGCAGAGACTTCTAAGCACAGCCTGGGCTGGTGTGCTGGAAATAATAGCTAAAAAATAAGCAGGAGAAATGAAAAGCTGATTTAAGTGTCACTTGTACCACATCAGGCTTTCATCCCTGCAAACAGCACACAGAGGTTCCTTGGCTCTGTTTTATCTTCATGGACAATTCTGCTCTTATTTCTCTTTTCTGAGCTGGTCCCAAGTTCTTTGGCTTTTTGTGATTTTTTTTTTCCTGCATTTCAACCCAGAAAAAAAAATAAAAATGCTGATTTCACTGGGAAAGGAAACCAAAACACCAAAACCATGCAAGCTGATAAAGCCCCAAATAATTCCTGGGCAGGTTTCTGTTGGACTTTATACATTTGTTCTTCAGAGGGGACAGGCTGGGAGGAGACCTGGGTGCCTCCAGAGCTCAGCCCCTGCTGCTCCAGCCAGGCTGTGAGCACAAACACAGCCCTGACCCTCCTCTCATGAGGGAATAACCCACAGAAAGCTTCTTCTTGTCAGGAAAATTTATCCACAAACACCAGAGGTCTATGTCCAAAAAGGAGGCAGAGGAGTCCTGTAACTTTATTCGAATACAGGGAGAGGTCATGGACATTCCCTGTGAGGTCTCTCAAATTGTTAGAGGACACAGCCTCCTTTTATCCCCATTTCCCTCTCTCTTTCCCCACTGGCTGAGGTATTTGAGAGGTACAGGATTCCCAAATTGCCCAGTACAGGCTCTCTTCTGATGTACACCTCTCCTTTTCCTTTTCCTGTGGAATTTCTGGTTCCTCCATTGCTGCTCTCAGCTCTCAGTCTCCAGCTTTACCCACAGCGGGTTTGTACAGACTGATCTCTCTCAGAAGAAGGAGAGAAACAATGGGAAGGATTCCACTGGTCCTTCCATCCATCACTGGAATCCTTCCCACTGTCTCTTCCATCTTTCAGTAGCTGGCTTTATCTACCAGCAGACCTCCAGTTTGCTCATGGGCAACTTTGATACTTTTCTTCTTAATTATTCCATTGGTTATGAAAAGGTTTTTTGACTTGTCCATCTATTTTTTACTTATATCTTTTACTTATATTTTACTTGTCTATCTATTCTTGGATTGTTTACACATTTTCTTTACTGATTCTCATGGGACAAATCCCTTGCTGTTCCGGGAGCATTTGTTTTTTGTTGTGTTTGAATTTTTTTTTTTTTTTTTTTTTTTTTTGCCAGGCTGGGGATTAAATGCTCAAGATGGTATTTCTTGTTTGGACTCAGATGTTTATTAATTCTTATCTATATTGCAGTCTCACAAACTGAAAGTTCTATAGCACTTCAAGCTCACAACCTAAAAATGACCCCATCCCTCTCTCTACAAGGCCTTTTAAGCACAAACTGCCCAATTAAGAAATGACACCTGAATTATTTTGACTTTTAACCCAATAACCAACCACCCGTGGCCCACAATGAGGATTTTTCTACCCAATTACAAAATCCCACCCAGAGCCATGAAGGAGAAGGTGAAAAAGGAGGACTGGCCTCTGCCCTAAATCCTCCATCTGGCTTTCTATCTCTGTTACTGTATTCTGAACCCTTAAACTGTGAGTTTCGCACCCTGTGAGATCACACACTTCTATCCAAACTCCACAGCCACAATCCCAGCACTGTCACTCAATTTTGGGAGCCTTTTCCACGGCCTCAGGTCAATGCAGAGTTTGCTGGGGGTCAGTGTCTGTGAGCACAGGAAGGCTGGAATCCTCAGTGCCCAGGGCTCCAGCAGTTTTTCACCCTCAGAAGAGATTGCTGTGTTAAAGGAATGTCTCATTCTCAAAACAGCTTCATATGGGAACTTGCAAATCCCTTGTTAGCTGCAGTGGACAGAGATGACAGGGCAGCTTTGGCTCTGTCCACACCACGTCACTGCTGCTGCCAAACTTAGCCCTGGCCTGGAGCTGTGTGCCTGAATAGCTGCTGTTGGTCTCTTGAGCAGGGCATGCCTCCATGGCAGACAGCTTCCAGCCCTTTGGGCAGGGATGATTCATCCCTGGGGAGCAGGAAGGAAGGGGCCTTGGCAGCTCTCAGCCTTCCTCCAAAGATGTTTTACAGCAATAGTGAAGGAAAAGCTGCTGTGCCTCTTGCAGAGTGGAATGGAGAGGGGATTGAGGGGCTGGATTAGCCAGCATGCTCCAGTATTTTGTCATTAACCACTGCTAGCAAGGAATTCTTGACTATCCTTAGGCTTCTCTTCTTGTTTAATCGGAATACCACAAGGAGTCCTGAATTCTAAAAGCCACGGAGCTCATAGCAGTCTGGAAGGAGCCTCTCCATCAGCTGATAGCTACATCTGGGAGAACCAGGGGCCTGTCTGTGGCTTCTGGCACAGAGTAAAGCAGGACAGAAGCTCCCAGGAGTGGCACAATCAGAGAGGGGTGGGAAAGTTCTGTCAAAATCCATTGCACGTTTTCCCTTATTAGAGCCAGGCTTGGGTAGTCAAGATGAGAAAGAGCCTTTAAGAAAAGAATTTCATTTCCTGTGTTGCAGGCTGCTGTATAAGAGGGTGCCTCAGGGGGCAAGAGCAGAATTTTTCATGAGTGTGTTTTGTATTAAAGCAAGATGCTGTACATGGGCCAGAGGTATAAGAAAGGATCATAGAAACATTTTGGTTGGAAGGGACCTCAAAGCTCACCCAGCTCCACCCCAGCCATGGCAGGGACACCTCCCACTGTCCCAGATGCTCCAGCCCCAGTGTCCAGCCTGATCTTGGGCACTTCCAGGGATCCAGGGGCAGCCACAGCTTCTCTGGGCACCTGTGCCAGGGCTGCCCACCCTGCCAGGGAACAATTCCTGCCCAACATCCCACCCAACCCTGCCCTCTGGCACTGGGAGCCATTCCCTGTGTCCTGTCCCTCCATCCCTTGTCCCCAGTCCCTCTCCAGCTCTCCTGGAGCCCCTTTAGGCCCTGGCAGGGCTCTGAGCTCTCCGTGGAGCTTTTCCTCTCCAGGTGAACATTCCCAGCTCCCCCAGCCTGGCTCCAGAGCAGAGGAGTCCAGTCCTTCCATCAGTTTTGTGGCCTCCTTTTGATTCATTCCAACAGCTCCACATCCTTTTTACGGTGGAGGCCCCAGAGCTGAACACTCCAGGCACCCAGAAGAGCATAAAAGCATAAAATCAGAGCACAGAAGATCATTGTGGGGACAGAGCACTGGCTGGGAGTGAGGCCGTGCCTGGGAGGTTATTTCAATTCAGCAGCTGGAAGATGCAATTCCACCCCTGTGGCATCTCCCTCCAGCACCAGAATGTGTCTGGGCAGGGAGCTGGAGGCACTGGGAGCTTGCCTTGGGCAGGGTTTTCATCCCCAGCAGCTCCTGAAGCCGCTCCCTGCATGGCTCTGACTCTGCCAGACACAAAGGGGCTCCAGCAAAACCAGCCAGGAGTGGGAGGGAAGGGGCAGCAGCAGGAACGTGATGGCTGGTCTGCACTTTTCTTGATATTCATATTATTTCTATTTATAATTTGTTTATATTTATATTGACTAATGCTTTGTATTTTACCTGTATTTATTTCTATTTTACCTGTATTTATTTCTATTTATATCTATTTTATATATATTTATATTTATAGATATTTATTTTATATATTTGTTTGTAGATGTATTTATATTTATAGATATTTATTCATATCTATGTTTTACATGGATATGTAGATCTTTGTATCCAATAACAGTGACATGAGGTTGTGACCTCAGGGAACTTTAGTTTCTCTCAGCCACAGATTTGCTGCATGGCCTCGAACAAGTTGCTGAAACCTCTCTGGTTTCTCAGTCCCCTGCTTCACATCAAAGGACACTTGTCTGCTCTGCCAGGGAAATCGTGATTATTTAATTTGTGAGGGGGGTGTGATGTAAAATACGTCAATATAAACTAAAATACACAGAATGGGGTTTGCCCATTTCCTTTAATTTTTGAGAACAAAGTAAGTAGACGAAATCTTGTGCCCTTCAAAACCAAACAGAATCTTTCTTGGTGTAAAATGTTACATAAACCTTTAGTGGTTGTTCATTTTTATTGTATTATTTTTAATAATTCTGCACATATTTCAGAAAAGGGCAGTTTGTTCCTACTGCATAAAAAAATCATCACATAAGAGCTGGGTTGTTTTACATTTCCCCCTCATATAGTTTCAAAAAAAAAACCCCGAACACAATTAGGAAATTCACCCTCCCACTTCCCTCCCCGCAAAAAAGAAAAAAACCCAAAAAATCTGTTTTTGTTTTTTTGTTTTTTTAAATCAGTAAAATGTTAAACAAGTCAGGTATTAGGAGCACAGAGAGCACAGCACAGCAGTAACAGCGGGGATGCTTTAGAGCACGGCACAAACCACGGGTGCAATGTCCATAGCAGCAGGAGCCCTCCTGGAGAGCCTGGGACGAGGACACAGCTCCAAAGGACTCAGACAAGCCACTGGGAACACTCTTTTTCTCCTACAGCAGCGTTTATCCCAATGCCAATGATGCCTTAGGGCTTTCAGCTTTTATATTTTTCAATTCCTGTATTGCATTAGTGCATAACTCTAAACTCCACTTCAAGTGCTAGTTACTGTCTTCAGGTTTTATTCTGGCAAAACAATTCCTCTCCAGGCCTGGAACTCAAGGACACCTCACTGCCTCACACCTCAAAAAGGAGAAACAAAATTGAACTGGGGAGGAGCAAACTGGGGGTCAATGACTTCATTACCTGAAGCTCTAATTGGAGGATTAAACCTTGATATGTAAATGGCCGTGTATATCTGTTTATCTGTGTATACATACACACATACATATACATATATATGTGTATATATATATATATACACACACATATATACACTGTATATATATATATACACTTATATATTGTATATCAAACTCAGAACTGTCTGAAAACCTCGTGCCCATTGTCCATTCTGGGTGCAGCCCCTGACTGCCCAAGGTTGTGCCTGTTGAAGGCCTTTAGTAAATCCACTTTATTCTCTGAACCTTGCCCAGCCTCTGCTCTAGGGAGCCCCTCAAGGAGTTTCGTGTCCCACCTGGGGACCAAAAAGACCTTGTGGGGTCACTTGGTGCCCATGGAGGGCCCCAGGAGCAGGGGCTGCACCTCTTTGCACTTCCTCAGAATTCCCTCAGATTGCTGAGGGAATGACACCGAAATCCAGACCAAGCACAGCCTAAAGGTGCATCTCTCTTCACTGATGAGAAAACATCTTCACCTTCTCCCTGGGAGGGACCATCACCCACCCCAAGGCCCACGTGTGGCTTTTGGGCCTTGGTTCTGCAGCCCGGTAACACTGCCTGATATTTTAGGAAAGAGATTTCCTAAACTTCCTGATATTTTAGGAAATACCTAATTTTTTTTTTTTTTTTTAATTTTAGGTATTTCCTAAAATAGTGCTGACTTGTTGGGACTTCCAAATATATGAATTTCTAGATTTTGGAGTGTCAGTGTCAATTGGATTGTACATAAATCAGTCTGTGGTTTCAGTTCTAGGAACATTTCTCTCCCCAGTGCCGTTTTCCCATGGGACTGAGTTTTGGCTCCTCTGAGGGAGGCCAGCAGTACAAAATAATGGTTCTGTGCCTTCCTAAATCCAGTTTTCTTCCAAATGTTCTGCCCAAGCACCTCACAGTGGAGACATGCAAACAGGACCTACAGGGTTTGAAGTCCTCTGCTAGGCTTCCATCTTGCCACACACAAAATAAACTCCTACAAACAAGATAAAGTAAAAATGAAATGGCACTGTTAGATTTAATGAAGTGATTCAAGACAAAGCGGTTCCATAAAAATGCTTTTTTTTAAGAAGTAACAGCAAGAGCTCAGAGAAGTGCTGACTGCAGGTACAGTTCAAGCCAATATTAAGATATATTTAGTGATTTCTAGGGAAATGTTTCCTTGGGAGAAGTTCAGGAGCCATTTCTGTTCCTAACAACTCCTGGTGCTGTGTCTGAGCTCCGGTGGGTTGGAGTTGCAGAGAAGGCAGCAGGTTTTATGACATTTCTTCTGGGCTATCTCTTCCCCCAAATCCTGTGCAGTGCACGATGCTGTTCCTCCACAGGTTTCCTCAGACAACCATCAAATAACAAAAACAGGCCAAGAAAAAAAAATGTCCGGAACAAATAATAGTGTTTGGAATATAATCAGGTAAAACCCCACATCCTAAGGCAGAGTTTAGGGGTTTGATACTGGGGCATCTGCACACCTCCTGGAACAACCATCCAGCAGCTGCATCCACGTGCAAAATCAGCTTTAAACCCAGAGAGTCCATCCAGACCAAGGCTTGAGGTGACAAACCCAGCACTGCTCCCTCACCCCTGTGTCAATCCCTTCCCCTGCACCACATAGAAATGACCTCCTGGGAGTCCTGCAGAAATAAAGGACATTGCTCCAACCTTCTGCTAAAGAAATTCCTCCTCTGACTTCAGTCCAAGCCTTGATCCCATCCCGGCAGAGGAATCCGTGACTGATCTGATGGGACTTGGAAAGGACCTTGAAGAGGAGTCAGAAGACTCTGAGCTGGAAGGACCATCCAGACCAACTCCTGGCCCTGCACAGGACCCTCCAAAAGCTCAGCCCGTGCCAGCAGAGGAGCTGTGTAGCGCTACACATTGGCACTGTAGGATCCCAGATTCCTTTGGAGGGCAATGGGTTGTTGTATAGAGAAAGAGCCCTGAACCTGCTCTTTTCCCCTCAGAACACCTCCAGCTCAGTGAAATAACCCATCATCTCCTGCTGTAGGAGCACAAGCAAACACGGGTCACTCCAGGCATTGGGAAGCACCAGCCAAAATTAGGAGCAGCCACCCATGGAGGGAAATGGAAAGGTTTGGGAGGTCTCCTGAGGAGCACATCCCCTCAGAGACCAGGAACTTACAGCAGCAAAATTCAGAGCCCTTCAGAACCAGCCTCTATCCAATCTCCAGGAAACCAGTGGCTCAGGATGAGCCCATTCCACATTTCCAGCCCTTTTGAAGGCAGTGGAGGGTGGAGGGAAGGAGGTCAGAGCAGCTGAGGCGCCGTCAGCATCACCAAACTCACCCTGCAAAGGAGATTTCTTCCCGAGCAAACCACAGGACGGGCTGGTGCCCTTTATGTACACACATGGACAGCTGAAATGGGCTGAAATGCTTACAGGTTAGAAGGTCTATACAACGTTACACCCGCCACAAATCAAAGTAGAAAAGTTTTACAGCACATTATACAGGTCCCTCTAAAGTCTAAAAAAAAAAAAAAAAAAAAAAACATTGACTGGAATCACCATATTACAAGAAGGCATCACTAACAGACCATATAATGCTATTTTTTTTGCTTTTACAGAATCATTACGGATAGAGTAATTTTAAAAAATCACTTTTTAAACAAGTATACAATTTTCACTTTAAAATTAACTGGTTAATAAAATTCTGTGCAAAACAAGCCAGCCTCTATAATTAAGTGAATTTATTTATTTCTTTATACAAAAAAAAAAAATAAAACAACAGAGAAAAAAGTTCTTTCAGAAATGTGTCTCCTTTTCTGTGATGGTGGAAATGGTGCCATCTCCTTTCAGTTTGGCATCGCAGTCATTTATTGCTGCAATGTAGGCTCCTCCTCCCAGCTTGCCCCGCATTTTCAGGTCTGAGCTGGGTGTAATCAACTTCCTGAATTTCTAGAAAATTGGAGAAATTGGAAATCATTACGTTTCTCTTGGTCACAAGCACACTTTCTTTAACAGATGGATTACAAAAGGCTTTTCTCCTGCATGTCTGCTTCCCGTTTATTTCCCCTCAGACCTGCAGGCTGCACAATTCCGGATAAATCCTACCAGACCAAAGAAGGCAAAGCTCCAACCAAAGTGAATTTTTATGCTGATTGAGTCACCCCCTTTTATGGAGACACTCAGCACTGTGTCTGCTTTACAGGTACATTTTGTTTCTCATTTTATCCTCAATGATGTCCACTGAAAAAAAGCAAATAGACCAGAGACAGCCAAGGTGTATTGAACTGTCATAAAGAAAAATATACTTTCACTTTTCAGCAGCAAGGCTGCTGCTCACAGCAGGAAGTTGGCTTCCCAAGAAGCTCCCAGCTGTGATTTAAACAATCCTCTTGTCATCCTGGCAGGGAAAGATAACGACCTGTCTGCAGTGCTGCAGCTCCAGCACAGTCTGCTCACCTGCAGAGACAGGTGGGGCTGGTGCACTGAGGAAATATTTCATGTTTAGATTTGTGCAGACTTCCTTTTTTGACTCTCTGAGACAAATAAGTCAAGGACAATTCACTCTTGGTTTATATACACAGTAAGGATTTCCCAGGCAGTCTCCAGGCTGTTTAATCAGCTGAATGAAGTCTTTGCAACACGGACAAAACGAGCCTTTTCTGAATGTTGAAATCCCAAATGGCTGAATAAGGTTGGTATTTTTGTTTCTCCCTTCACTGCCTTTCTTTGGAGCTCCCACAGAAACGAGCAACCTTCCAAGCTTAAATTTGATCATAACCTCAGCCCAGACCAGAGCTAACCTGACTCTAGATGTCCACTGAATCTCTTTATTTGACAGAGTTTCTCATTTAGAGAACTGAAATTAGAAAAGAATGGTCAGAAAATGGGAATGTGGGCAACCCAGCTCCTGGGGAAAATCCTGGCAGCACAAACAAAAACCATGGAAAAAGGCAAGTGATCTGAGGGAATGGCTGGTAAAAATCTTGAGGGATTTGGGTGATGTTACAGATGCTTTAAGCTACAAACCGTGCTGGTACAGAGCACTTTTAATCAGTAGTTTTGGTTTGTTTGCCACTGGCAGCAAAAAAACCCAACAGGAATTCAGAATAAACCAGAGAAAGTTCAAAATTCCCTTTCCAGTGGCAACTGAGAGCCCTAACCTGGGGAGAACAGGGATGTGGCACTGCTGTCCTGATGAAAGGATGCAGGACACCCACCCCTTTCACAGCTTTTTCCAGCATCACTGATCTGCAGAGTTCTCTCACCTCCATGAAGGTGCCTTCTGTCTTCCAGAGCTTGATGCAGATCCACAGGGGGATGCAGACCATGGAGGAGAGTGCCATCATCCAGCCGATGCCGTAGCCCCAGTCAGGGTAGATGTACACGTTGTTGTATTTCAGGGGCTTGTATTTCACCAGGAAAAAGATGAAGATTCCCTGGAAGAAGCAGAGATATTATTTAGAGGTATTTGGGAAAAGCCTGCATGTGTAACAAGGATTTGGCTGAGTGTTTAGGCCAGGGCAGGCTCCCTCAGCAGGGAGAGCATAGGGAAGCTCTTCACTCAGAGAGAAAAAAAAAACCCACCAGCAACATTCTCTTTGCTGTACAGCTTAAATAACACATCTTAGAGGCTCCTGCAGAAACGAGCAACCTTTCAAGTTTAATCCTATTTACCCCTTGATGACAATAAACCCTGCACTTTGATGGCAAACAGCACCTGGGCAGGAAAGATAAAGTTTTGCTACAGTGAACAAGCTGTGATTAAGTAACACGAGCTGGGTTTTCTCCAGCCTGTCAGGATGAAAAAGGAAAGCCAAAATTTTTGAAGTTGCTTTAATCCACTGTGTGTACTTGCAGTTTTGCAGGCCAATGCTCTCATCCTGCCAAAAACCCTAAAAAAATAAACAAACCTGCTTAAATTTCTAATTGAGCAGCTTGGACCATTTGGATGTAGGAAATAGAGGAAAACTACCATGTAATTTTTTCTAAAGTGGTGAAACAAGAGCAAATGGTATAGAGGTCATTTCAGATTTGGTGCAAATGAGTCAGGAATTTCCCTAAGTTTGCAAATGGGAGCCTGGATCCCGAGGTACCCAGCTCCTGTGGTTTGCAGTTGCCATCACTGGAGTATTACACAGCTGGAAGGGGTATTGGCATCTAATCCTCCATTTTCAGGGCAATCAGACCATGCTGCATTTGGAACTTCATCCCTGTGACACTGCCAAGGATCTGCAGAGCTGGCACCAGCTTCCTTCCCCTCCTTCATGCCTGTGGGATGGGCTTTTGGCCTCTCCAACTACTTTTAAAAGTAAAAAAAAAAAAAAAAAAAAAAAAAAAAAAAAAAAAAAAAGTCTTGTCTCCTCTGGAAAATGTCTAAAGAGAGAGGAGAAAGGAGGAGAGAGCAGCAAAGGACCCAGCCCAAGTCTGGAGGAGCTGGAGCTGTGTGTGGGCACACAAGGTGCACTGATTACAGGGAAAAACATCTCTCTTGTTCTGGCAAATGTTCATTTAGGGCTCTGGTGTTATTTTTGTTCCTAAGATTGTACATACTAAGATTTTTCAGACTATTTAACAACTTTTACAGATCCTACTGAGTGGGCTTTTATTTGAAATACATGCTACAAATCAAGAGGCTTTTTTGTCAACTCTTAGCAGCAGCAAAATTATCTTTAAAAACATGTACAGAAACTCCTCTTTATACCTAAAACAAGTTATTTGGACATTCTGTACTTACTGCACAAATACCTGGAGTTAGGACCATCCAGCACCACTTAATCAACGACACAGGTTTGTACCCAATCATGTCTTCAATGTTCTCGTAAAAGCGATTGCTGCCTGCCCAAAAAACGAAAGAAAAGCAGATGTAGAGTGCCCATGGAGGGGCTGTCCAGGCCAGGATTTACAGCAGTGAGGAGAAAGCACAGACAGAGCTGGGAAGGCTGAAGCTGCTCCTCTTTCCCTTGAAAATTCCACCCTGCCATCTGCCCTCTGCTCGTGGCAGGGGTTGACAGAAAATTACTGAGCTATACAAACTGCTGTTCGACTTCATTCAGTTCATATCAGACCAACAAATATCAGAGAGGGAGATTGGATTAGTGTGGCACAAAGGTATTAACATTTCATTTGCTCCTACTCTCCTTTTTCCTCCACACCTTGAGTTTTGCTTTCCTTCAAAGCAAGAATAAACCTAATATATTCTGTTTAGTTGGTTTGTTCTCTTAGTTGTGGGATCAGGTTGTAAACAACCCCAGTGAAAAGAGTATCTATTTTATATATAAATATATTTAGGTGCTATGAGCTCATGTGTGAACCCAAGGATAGCCAGGCACATGTGATCTGCAGTTCTGTGTTGTTTTACAAACTGAAATTATCCAGAGTGTGCATCTTTGTGGAGAAAAAGACACTTAGGACTTTCCTGGGGGGGCATGGGAGCGTGGAGTGTCCCATTCCATAAAGGTACAAGGTTCTCACTTGGTTTTTATGCAAATAGAGGACTTTGATAAGGAAAATAGGGCCATTTTTATCACTCACCGTACACCCAGCCTATGCAGACACACTCAAATATGGCAACAAAGAGCAGGCACATCCCACTGGCTGCATAGGAGTCAAAGAGCTGAAAGACATACATCCCACCCTGGAAGAGAAAACAGGAAAGGAGGAAAAAAGATTGGGATGGCACCAGTGGGAGTATTTCATAGAAAATCTGTTTAATTACACCATCAAGCTGTTGGATCCCTGGCAAGATTCCTTCTCAAACTGACTCCTTCTTGAATAAAGAACATTAATTTCTTGGTTTTTTTTTTTTTTTACTCTGCACTTCCTTTAGGGTGGTAAATCTGGAGTGAAGGAAATTTGATTTTTTTTTCTTTTTTTTTTTTTTTTTTTTTTTTTTTTCAAAAATCCTCTCCCACATCCCTGCTTTTCCCTCTGTTTGTTTTCACATAAAGCTGTAGATATTCCAAGGTGCTCCTGAGCTCCAGATTCTGGTTCTGTGTCTGTGTTATTAATATGTAATTAAAATGTGGGGAACAGAGGTAAAATCTGTAGCTACCAAACCCCCTCTCTGATGGTGTAGGGACCACAAAATGAGCCAAGTGACCTATAAAGTGTGAATGCAGCTCACAGACTTTAAGCCACATGACCTAAAAAAAAAATCTTTATTATTTGTCACAAACAAAAAGAAATAAGACTCATCCAATTAATCACCTTATGATTAAAATAATTAAAATTATATGGATAATATTACACTTTTTTTGTGAGACATTTCATCATTTCTCACATTTGCATTTAATATTGAAATGATGATGAGGAGGAGTCCAGAAGAGAGCATTTCAATGGAAAGGAATTCTAAGGAAGCAAAGAGGGGCTTGAGATGAGCCCCTCAGTTGGAATTTAATTGTGTTTGGGGGACTCATGTGATCCATTACATCTCAGACAAGTTTCTGCAGATGGAAGAGAACCCTAAAAATAGGAGAAAACAAAATTTCTATTGCCAAGTCATCATGGTGAGGCTCAGCAAATACCTGAGCAAATTTAGAAATCAACCAACTATGACAGTACAAGTTAAGGACAACAAAACTCCTGCAAGGATATTCCTGTAGTTTGGAGGAATATCACTCTTCACATTTGTATTTCTTTTAGCCTGTATATCTGGATAATATCTCTCAGTGCTCTGCTTAACCCATGCACTGTGGAGAGGTTATTTCCCATTTTACATAGCAAAGATGATTTACTTCACTGATAATAAGAATGATTTACAGGTAAATATAAAGTCTATAAGTATATAAATTTTCTGTTCAGTGCATTATTTCACATAGAGCATCATATCTCTTATCAGAGAGGGAGGTTTGATAAGTGCAATTAAATATTCAAGTTCCAGATTATTCCAGGTGGGAAGGGACAGAAAAATTTCTGCTCAGAGATTGGCTGCACTGATTGACATGGCTGGTGATCTGGAAACCAAAGATGGTTTAATTTTCTTTTTTCACTTAATCTTCTTCATTGCTCTTTCCATTCAAAATGTGGTTGTTCCTGCCCAGGAGCAAGCAGAAACCACGATTTCAAGATGTGTGGCTGGAATTTCCTTGCCTGTGCTGTGTATTTTTGATGAAAACATTTCCTGAGCTCAGCTGATGAAACAAGGCTGCTTTTCCCATTTCAGATGTCACACAGGACCAGGAACAGTCTCTCAATCTCGCCAGAATTTTGTTGTCACATTCCTGATGGGGAAATTTCTCTGTGGCAAAGATTCTTGTGCTTTATCTGTTGTGATTATGACCACAAATTCTTTTCCTGAGCTCAGCTGATAAAGCAAGGCTACTTTACCCATTTCAGATGTCACACAGGACCTGAGAAGAGTCTCTCAAGCATTTCGTTGTCACGTTCTCAATGGGGAAATTTCTCTGCGGCACAAAGATTTTTGTGCTTTATCTGCTGATTATGACCACAAACCCTTTTCCCCTGAGGCAGGCAGCCCTTACCTCAGTTAACATGATGAGGCCCAGGAAGTAGGACACGATGGAGAGGCCGAGGATGAGCAGCTCCCTCCTGTAGCCCCTGCGGAACACCTTGGGGTACATGTCCACCACAGCTGTCACGATGCTTTCCACACACACAAACTGCAACAGAGCACAGCAGAGATCCGTGAGATCCATCTCCACTTGAAATATCTCCCTGTTTTTTCATCACAGAGGGTGGGTGATCCCTGGGGAGGCCCCAAGAGCTCAAACGGAGAGCAACATCTCCGAATGAAAACAATCAAAGTTCTGGATTTTCACCGAATTCAAACAGTTGGATCCTCTAATATTATCCCAGACTGCATTTGCCCAGAAGCAGGTGGATTAAATGAAAATTAAACCTTGCAAATGTGGCCTGAATGGGAATTAAATAATGTACAAACCCTTCACGGGATCATGTCACCCCAGGCTGTTTTGCCAAGTTTGCCATGCATCCTCCAGTCCAGTAAAGTAGGAAATTTGGGGGAAGTTCTCTCCATTTACTAGAAGAGAGAAGTTCCCTAGAGCTCCCCAAGGCAGGTACTTCTAACAAGGGAGGCCAGGAACTTGAATAAGTCTTTAAACAGCAAAAAAACCCAAAAGGCCTGAGCTTCTGACTCAGGGCTCTGCAGCAAGGTTTCTAAAACAGGCCCCAAAATAGACATCAGAATAGTCAAGAATCCAGGAACTCCTCACTTTAAAAAAAAAAAAAAAAAAAAAAAAAAAAGACTTTTAAGAACCTGTTAGATCATTAAAAAGAGCAGTTATTAAAGCATTAAGTTTACTGATTGGAAATGTCATGCAGAACAAGCGCTACTGAGCTTTAGCATCACAAACTTTCTGAACCCAGTCATGCCCAGGGCTGAGCTGCATGCTAAAAATCCCAGGCACTTCACATTTTTCTTCAAGCAGCTTCTGCATTTTTTACAGTCACACAGGGACAACGACTTCTGGGCTGCCCCTTTGCTGCAGGATATGACTGAACATTCCTTGCTCTGGTATTCTGCAGTAAAAATCCACCATAGAAAATTACATGATCACTATCTGATATTCAGCATCAAAATTCACTGCAAAGTGCTTTAAAAACAAGCTGGTGTTTTACTGAAGCGTGAATTTTAATCAGCCCAGCTGAAGTTCAGACTGATTTCCATGTTAATGATGAAAGCTGGAGTCAGGCTGAACTAACCTTTGCAGTGAATCGTGAGGCAATATCCAGCATCATAACTAAGATTTAAAATAGAAAAGAATTAAAGTTAGGCTTCAGTCTTTCATCAGGCTGATGATGTTTAGGTGTGATTTCCACCTGTTGGGGAGGCTAAAAAAATCATAGGAGTGGGGTTTGTTTCATACCTGACTGTCCAAGCCCAGGAAGATGAGCATCATGAAGAACAGAGCTGCCCACAGAGGAGACAGGGGCATCATGGTGACAGCTTTAGGGTAAGCAATGAATGCAAGTCCTGGTCCTGAAAAGGAACAAAGAAATGCAAACTTTATACTCGTGGGGGAGTTTGAGATGGAGTTCAGCTCCTGCAGAGCAGCCTGAGCTGTGGGAAAACAGCACTGCTGACACCAAAAGGGTGGCTCTGGCTGAGCAGGCTCACTCGGCATCACTTCTAAGACTCTTTTATCCGGACACACTCCTTTTCTCACTTTTCCTGCTCCCACCCCACTGTGGAAGGTGAGGGACTGGGAGCAGTGTGGGTGCTCAGCTGCTGGTCAGGGTCAGCCACCACAACCTGATTCTTCTGTCCTGGCTGATAAGAGGAACTCAACACAAGCTTGAACACCTCGACAAACTCTACATCTCACATAATCTAAACAAGTGGTGATGAGGCTTATCAGAAATGGCATAGCCCTGCCTGAATCCTGGCCAAAGGATGCTCAGCTTCACAGTTGAATTTGACATCAGACATCCCAGTGTGTGGGTCTGAGAGATTTTAACCTGCTAGCAGCTGCTGACTTTTTCCCAAGGAAACATTTCTCAAGAAAAAGCTTCTTCTCAAAACAATCTTGGCAAACAACTCTCCTTTCTCAAAACAGTCTTTCCCCAGGTGGTGTTTTGCTGTTTCTCCAGTTTAACCCATGGGATTAGAGAGGTGTCGTTCCTATTCACCAATCATGTTAAGTCTGGATGGGAACACCTTATAAAAGGTGGTAAGAATTAACAAGAAAGCCTTTTTTCTATGCTCTTTGCCTTCTGAAATATTTGGAGTCTTTCTTTTGTGTCCTACAGCAACACCCATGCTTTATGTTCCCTTTTATTTTTGTGTGGATGTGCAGCACTGCAAACATCCCTGAATAAATCATAACCTGTGCTCCTGTGACTGCCTTATATAACTTAGGAACATATCCTGGAGTCTCTTTTTTCCCTAACCTGGTGCAAGGCAAACGTTGCTTCCCATCCTGCTCGGTGTTTTTGGGGGTGCTGCTGCTGTAGCTACATATTTAGAGAAATCTTCAAAACAGAACATTTTTGTAACAGCACTGGTAACTTCTCAGGTTTGCTAAGACACCTTCTCACCTTGCTCATGATTTTCTGTTTTTATTTATTGGCTGGTTCTTATGAAGCCAGCCAGCTTTAAAATGGGCACAAAGGTTCTCTCCCAGCCAGTAAAGAACTCTGTGCTCCTGCTGCAATAACTGCAGTGCAGACCTGTCACACACTGCTGCTTCTTCATTTACAGCAGCATTTACAAGCTCCTATAATGAAGTGCAAAGCAGTTGTATTGAGGGATTTAGGAAAAGATAAATGTTTTCCATGAGAGCATCAGTGAAACCCTGCCTGTTTTGCAGTTTTCCTGGGATTAACTCCATGAGAATCATTTCTCCTCCTCAACAGCTCAGCATTGCATTTGTTTGCTTGTGTTGTTTTGTTTTTGTTTTTGTCTTTTTTCCCCTGGGCAGCCTCCTGCTCTTTTTCTTCTTCTTGAGGATGTTACAGCCACGAAGGTGTGAGCTAAATTCCATTGTCTAACTTCCACATTGGATGCCCAGCTCCAATGTGTTGGAACCCTGGATACTGAGAATTTTAGATTTTAATTTAGGTAGTTGTGGATAGTTTCATGAATCTGGGCCTGTGTGCCTGTCTGGTTTCTCATTTTAACAGCTGCAGCTTCTTTCTTTAATATGTTTTTTTTTTTTTCTTTTGTTCCAGAAGGAACAAATATTTGTGGAGTGCAGTCTGTCTCATTGAAAGAGGGAGGAATGCAGATGAGGATTAACACTCACAACTGAGTCTATCTCTGCTAAACACCACTCTGGATGCTCAGCTGCAGTAAGGTTGTGTAGCAGGGGCTCTTTGAGTTCATGAATTTGGTTCTATGCACAGCAACATTCGGATTTTTCACGTACAAACGTACAGTCATGAAAATAGTTCAGAACTCTTCCTGCAGCAGTTATTCCATTGAGTCATCTCGTCTACAGACTGTGAACTCTGACCACATCCTCTGGGCATTTTTTTGTTAACTCAGAAATCTGCTTTTGGCTCTTACCTGATTCTGCAACTTCTGCAATGGGCACGCCTTGTTCATAAGCCATAAATCCAAGAACTGAAAAGATAGCAAAACCAGCAACAAAGCTTGTGCCACTGTTCAAGCAGCAGAGCATGATGCAGTCTCTGAAAATATAAATAAAAAACACTGCAGTTGATCTCCAGAGCTGGGGTTTATTTCATCTGCTGAGCCAGAGACCGACAGAACCCTGGGCTGCAGGAATGGAAAGCAAATTGTTCATTAACAGCAAGGTCCCAACTCAAACCATTCCTGAGAGCAATCAGGAATGAGCATGTGCGGGAGGACACCAGCAGAATATCCTTGCTTGTATTTTAACTTGAAAACCTGTTGCAAGTCACTTGCTGTTTTCCTGTAAAATCTTTTAAAAACACATCAAACTGTGCAAAAACATGTCATAATTGTTAGGAACACTTTTTCCATGATAATTATACTAATAGATTCCAGAGGCATGAACTCATTCATAAACTCTTATAAAAATGATAACATTTGTTTCCTGGGGTGGGGGGACATCCTGTGCTCAGATCTTAGCTCCTCCTGCCCCTGTTAAAGAACATTATGAAAATATATCCATGCAAAATACAGCAGGAGTTTGGTTTCTAGACACATTTAAGAGGCTGAGGGAATGAAAAGCACCGTACATAATCTGAAAGTGTGTGCATGTCTAAAAAAGTGTCTCAAAAAAGGCCAAGGCAGCGCAGGGCCAGAGATCTCTCAGACAAACACATCCCACACTTCAAACCACGACAAGGCCAAGGCCAAGGTGAAGAAGGATTTCTTTGCCCAGCCTGGAAACGTCACAAGAGAAAAATCACTTTAAAGAAAGGGAAGATGCTCTTGCAGAAAGGTGTGATTTCCCCCAGAGGGAAATATTGTTGTTCATGCTGCTCTGACAGCTCTCCAGGCGTGACAGATGATGAGGCAGTGATGATTTATGCTGACAGTCACTCCTGGCAGACTGTTTGCCACGACAGACAGCTGTGTACTTGAGAAAGTAATAATCTAACCCAGATGTCTGAGGTAAATTAGGGTTCTAACCCACTGAAACACAAGGCAAGCCTGGAGCCCTGTCACTACAACCAAGCCCATCCCTTAATCTGCTTTATCCCCAGCCCACCGTGGCTCTGAAGCAAATTTTTGTGCAAGTTATCAATAAGAAGAAAGGGCCCCGTAAAATCCAGCGGGTTCTGAATTCACAGCCTCAATAATTCAGGAAAGGATCACATCTTTGTCACAGATTTGCTGCTGAGAATCAGAGACAATTCCTACTTCAAAGTCTTGGCAATTATTCCCTCAAAGCTCCTCTGCTGATCTCCCAGCTTTGCTGTTTGTCTCGTTTAGTGTTTTTATGCTGTAACATCATCTCCTCAGTTTTTGGAGCTCAGAGTGAGGTGAGCAATTCCAGCATCTTGTTCCTTCCCTGATGAGCCCTGCAGTGTCACCCAGTCTGTCCAAAGCTCTTCTGCCAGCCCTGGGGCTGACCTGAGCAGCAGCACACACATTCCCCTGGATGGCAAAGGGAGCACCTTGACCTGCCTCAGCTGCAAAGCCAAGGATCAGCTCAGCCTCTGGGCCATGGCAACATTTGACTCCCTCTCATCACCTCAGCTACACTTCATTTAAACTGTTTTAACTCTTTAATTTTAAACATTCAATTTTAACTATTATTTTGGGAAGGTTTTCTGTTTTCACAATAATTTCAGAGTAAAATATAATCTCTGTGGCACAACATCAACAAATTGCTAACGTATGCCCAGCAAAGAAAAAGGATGAATATTCCTTTTTGTAGTGGAGACTCGGACAAGTGCAGTGATGTTCACACTACTTTCGTGCCTGGAGTCTCTCTAACACTGTTCGTTTGCAGTGAAATATCTGCTGAAAATACAATTTTAACCTTCGTTTATTTGCTTTCTATATGAAATTCTCTCTGTTGTTTTGCTCTGCCAGGCCAGTTCTAAACTGAAGATGTTTTAAAGCAAAATAGCAGTCCAAAATAAAAGACTGAGGAGCACAGAGACCTTTGTGCTTTGCAGAGATACAAAACAATGAAAAATCAGCCCCTTCCTGACCTTCTCAGTGAATTTCAGCTCCAAAGAGCTCTGGAGGGACTCTCAGGCCACCTCTCTCACCTCAGGAACTGATGAATTCAACACCGAGAAATTAAAACTGAGTGTGAGGAAACCCTGTGGGTAAGAGAGGCCAGAAAGATGGATTTTATAATACTCTGGGAAAAAAAGAGAGATCCTGCTTTGGGAGGATGCAGCCAGATCCAGCCTCTACTGGGCACAGGTTTTCTTCAGGTAACATTTGGTTTAGATAATTCCCTCCTTTAAATGCAGCCTGAATAAGATATTTCCTTCTGAGGAATGCTGTGGCACAGGAAATCTGAGAGCTGCTGGCTCCTGAGTGGGAGATAAAGGCTGGAGCCCCTGGCAGGGTCTGCTGCTCCCTCCTGGAGCAGGGCAGAGCCCAGCTGGACAGTGCACAGAACAAGAGGATCCCAGGGAAGTCTGTTAAACCCCTGTAGTGCAAATATCTGCAGGGTAAGTACACATTTCTCCAAGGAAATGGGGAAAAGGGGATTTTCCTCCCCTCCAGCCAGTGAGGTTCCTGTTCTTTTCAGGTAACACCACTGTTGGAGCCCTGGGCACTGAGGATTCCAGCCTTCCTGTGCTCACACTGACCCCCAGCAAACTCTGCATTGACCTGAGGCCGTGGAAAAGGCTCCCAAAATTGAGTGACAGCACTGGGATTGTGGCTGTGGAGTTTGGATAGAAGTGTGTGATCTCACAGGGTGGAAAAACTTAGAGTTTAAGGGTTTAGTATATAGTAATATATATTGGGCAATATGGAGAATTTAAGATGTTGTCTAAGTCCTTCTTCATCTCCTTCTTCTTGGTTTGGGGTGTTTTTTTCTAATTGGGAAAAAAAAAGTCTGCATTGCAGACCTTGGGGTCAGTTATTGAGCAAAAAGTATAAATAACAGAGGTGTCATCTCATTATTGGGTAATTAGCACTCAAAAGACCTTGGAAAGAGTTAGAGGGATCCATTTTCCACCTTGTTAGCTGGAGCTCATGACTGGTGAGACTGTGCTATAGATAAGAATTAATAAACACTGGGTCCAAACATGAAACTGTGACTCTTGTGTGGCTCTACCACAAAGAAAAGATAAAAACCTCAGATTTTAATGGTGTTCCATTGAACTCATCACCTTCAGATTATGAGATGCCACCCCAGCTGAATGGTTTCATCCCCAGACTGAGCACAGCTTCTCTGGGGAGCCTCATACAAATAGAACCTCCAATTTCCCTTCCCTTGGCTTTGCAGGAATTCTACTGATGCCTTGAGCTTTATCTTTCATTTATTTCAGGTTCTGTGCTGCCCAGGGGTGAGCTCTGAGCTCACAGTCAGTGTCACTCAGCTCTGCACACAGCAGGGACACAAAACAAATCCTTTCCCTGCTGAGGACCAAGGACAATTTCAGCCCAAAAGCACAAACAAGGGTGGGCTGGAGAGAGGAACAAGGAGGATGGGACCTTACAACCTGAAGCTGTAATTAGACAATTAAACCCCAAGATGCAAATGGACCTAAACTTATAAAAGTGTGAGACCTCGTGACTGATCAGCCATTTTGTGACCATTTTGTGTCCATTTTGTGACCATTTAGGGTCCATTTTGTGACCATTTTGGGTCCACCTTGGGTGTAGCCCTGGCCAGGCTCTTGTCCTGCCCAAGGTGGATCCTAAAGGCCTTTCAATAAATAATAATGTACTTTATTCTGCAGCTCTGTGCAGTGTCTGTTCCAGCTCAGCCTTCTGAGCCATCACCACCAACCCCTCAGCTCCTGGTTTCCATCCCAGAGGCAGAAGGGACCTGAAGTCCAAGGGATTTTTTCTGCTATGGGAATTAAAACTGGAAGGGGGATCTGGATCCACTGGTTGTGAAACCAGTGAGTTTTAAAACACAAATGCTCAGGAACCATTGGAAGGACAACATGATTTTTTTATGTGCACCCTTGGCAGGAGGACATCAGAGCCTGACTGAAGCCCAGACTGATTTCAAGTGAAAGGAAAACTTCAAATTTTTATGAAAACTTCTCATTCTTCCAAATTAAACTCCTGCCAATCACCTAAATAATTTAAGATGTGCATCACTTCTCCTCTCCCTGCCTGACAGGCAGGACACTTCTGAAAATTCATCCTTAAGGAGCTTCTCTGAGCCCACAGAGCCCCTGGCACCTCTCCAGTCCCTTCCTTTCCTTTATGGATTCCTTAAGACCCAGCTGAGAATTTCCCTTTTTTCTTTTCCTCCTAGACTAGAAACTTAATAAAGGACAAATCCTCAGGTCCTAAAAGTTTTGTCTGTGTGTGAAATCAGTCCTTTATCTCCTGCTCCACAGTGGGAACAGGGGAGCTGACCCTGGGCTTGTACCTGGGAGTGGATTTAGGATTCTGAGCTGGATAAAAGTCAGAGCAAACCTCAGAATACGTGTCTGTAATTCCTGTGGGGAAACACTGCCTGCTGATGGCACTGCCAGGGCTTTCACCTTCTCAGAGAAGTCACTTGGGGTACAAACTCTGGGACATCCAGGAAGGAGCTGGTTTTCTATGTTTTTCAGTGATGATAAAAAACTAATTTCCTATTCAAAGACATGAAGTGACTTTTGCAATTCATTTCCCACACTAATGAATTATATCAGGCTGAAATCTGAAATTCACGAGACCCACGTGCATTTCAGACTTCCCCACTGAAATACCTCTTGCTATTATTTCCACTGTAATTTTCCCTTAAGGAAAAAAAAAAAAAAAAAAGGACTGAAACAAAGCAAAAAATGTCAATATTAGGATCAGACTGTGGGGATTGCAGGAGAAACTCCCCCCCAGCTTGATTTTACTATTTTAAAGTGCTGGTTAGAATACAAAATTGTAGTTCGCGCATCAGAGCTCTGTTTATGCATTGCCCTGCCCAGCTCAACTACGTTCTGCTCTTCATTGCTGTCCCACTCCTTAAAAATCACACATCAGGACACATTCATGTCTGTTTCCCAGCTGGGAAATTTGGGGAACATTTTTTGAAGGGAATTGTGGTGCCTGGATGGACTAAAAGCTATTTGGCTGCAGAATCCTGGAGCTTAGAGCAGAGTTTTACCAGCTAAGCTCCAGGCTCAGGAAGGAAAATCCCATCAACTCAAACTCCTGTGTTTTTGTAGTGGGTTACAAAACCTCAGGAAAAGCCTTCCTGCACTCCCTGAGGCACTGAGAGTTTCTGGTTGGGATACAACTGGAAAGATATAAATAAAACTGATTAAGAGAGGAAAGGAATGGTGCCTTTGTGCTTATTAGGGAAAAGGTTCATTACCAGCAGCTCTGAAGGTTGTAGGGGACTCATACCACTTTCAGCAGCATAACATTTTGTCTTGCTAAGATATGGAAACAAGGAGCATTTAGGAGAATTTCCTAAAACTGCCTCCTGAGCTCGCCAAGTAAAACAGGAATTTAAAATTTAAATAAATTTCAGGGATTAGGGGTGGTTTGTTTGGGGTTCTTTTGCTTTTGGACTGTGTTATTTCCTTTACAGAGAAATGAAATTTTACTTCTCTGTCTGGAGATCTTAATGGAGTCACTACAACCAAACTGTCCTTGTAGGAATTTTAAGAAAACTAATTCAATAACAACAGATTCTAGAAGAAAAGAATAGTGCTCATGTTGCTGCCCAGGCCAAAAACGTGATGAGGGGATTTAGTGCAAATCACATCCTTTGGGCATTGACTCAGGAGAGATGAAAACCTCCTGAAGTCATTGGCAATTCCCTCTTTGGGAATATAGAAATAAGTCATGAAATGCTGCAAACTTCCAAAAAAATGGGGAAAAGTGGCAGCCAGAGCATAGACCAAACAGAGAGCATTTTTAATGACAATTTTTTTGTAGCACTTTTTAAAAAGCAACTTACGTAATGCCCACACATTCAATTATACCCGTCTGAAATCCTGTATTTTTACATGAAATTTCTAGCTCTGTGTGTACTGAGGAGTTGTGGAAGGCTCAGATTTGACCAAAACGTGATGAAAACACCACATGTTGGGAGCTGAGTTCCTCTGGAGCAGCTCCAAATAACATTACAGATCTCTGTCCTACAAAACCATGTGTTATCCACGGAAAAAAGGGAAAGAGAAATGGTCCCAAATTCCACCCCAAGAGCAGAGTCGCAGTGTGGGTGGTGTTACCTGTAGCAGTTGTTGTTGTAGTTGTTGTAACTCCCCAGGGCTGTCAGGCACCCCAAGCAGATGGCGTAGGAGAAGAAGATTTGTGTGCCAGCATCCACCCACACCTGGAGACAGAGAACAAACAGGGAGAGCCTCAGAAAATCAGTCAGGAGGAAAAAAAAAAAAGAACAGAAGAAAACCACCCTCCTGCAAAATATTGGCTCCAAATCTGCACAGGTGGCTCTGGCAGGTTAAGAGGGTCTGGCAAAGCTTTTACAAATCACAGCCTTAAAAAAAGAATAACGTGCTGAGAGGGAAATTCCCCTCCCCATCCCAGCTGAAAGTAGAGAGGGAGACAATTCCTAGAGAAGAACCTCACCCATTAAATTCATTAATTGCTTTTGTGTAGTTTTAGTAATTGCTGCCTAAATAGAATCACCTTTATTTATCTCACTCCCATCAGACAGTTATTTATTCAAATTCAAAAATTTAGAGTGAATAAATGCCCTAAAGACAATATGTGCCGTCCCTAGATAATGCATACACTAAGCTGGGGAAAGAAGGGATAACTTATCCAGGGAAAGGATGTTTTTAGCAAAATTGAATGGATCCAACAGGCACAAAGTCACAGTCCTGGTCACTGTACCATCAAAAAGTAAAAGTTCCGTAGAGGTTAAGGAGTCAGTAGCTTTGTAACATCATTGTGGGAATGTTTATATCCTAAAGCGACGCAAACAATTTTAAATGAGAAAAAAAGGAAGCATGAGTTGATACAGCGAGATTCTTCTCCTCAGAGCAACCTCAGAACATTAATGAGCAGGTTCATTTTCCTTTAAAAGTACTGCAACAAAGCAATTTATTTCACTTGAGCAGTGTGGGCGTGTTCCCACTGGAGCTGAAGGTGCCCCTCGAAGTTCTGGTTTTAACATGAGAGTGACATGGAGAACCCCAACGCACATGGCTGCAATCCAGTAAAATCCTGCTCCTGTTTCCCTGGGATAAATGATCTCTTTAAGTCCTTTGTTAAAGCAGAACAACCAAAGCACCAAACCTGAGTGATAATCAGAGGCAGTGGCTGTGCAGCTGAATCTGGAGCCAGGGAGGAGGGAACACAGAGAACAGTTTCAGGACTAATAACAGCCATCAAATCCTCCTAAACACACAAAGGGGACGTGTTTGTTTTGCATCTGATCAAGTGAGACCTTGCTCTCTGGAGTTGTTGAGTGTTTCTGTTTAGAAATAACATTAGGATCACATTTGATTTACATCAGAGGCTTAAAGGGTTTCGTTGCTGTCACCCCGAATAAGACACAGCTGGTTACATCCCAGAGCTTCACCATCACTGAGGAAAAGCTGCACACGGAGAGGCTTTTGACAGACAGGCTCTTTAACAAGACTGGAAGCTCCCAAAACCTGTGAGGAGCGTGGGTCAGCTGAAAATGCACTGCCTGCTGGGGCCCAGACAAAAACTGGGAAACTGGATCAGCACATGGATCTGATCCTTCCCTTTTCCCTTTTCCCTTGTCTCATTTCCCTTTTCCCTTCCCCTCCTGTCCTCCCACAGCTGCAGGGCAGAGCACTCAGAGCAGCTCCCACAGCTCCGGTTAGCCCTGGAATTCCAGTCCTGCTGGAAGTGGGGGCAAAGGAGAACTGTGCTGGAAGGGAGCAGCTCCAGAGCTGCTGGAGCAGAGAGCAAATCTCTCTGGAACTCCCAGGCAGAGAAGCAGATCAAGCTCAGGCCACAAGTGATGCTCTTTTCCTTCAAAGGAAACAAAGACTATGACATCCTACAGGGATTCAGCCTAAAAAGTGGCAAACAGTCTATGAGAAACATTCTGCAAGGAAACATTCAGATATTCTGTAAAACTGGGATCAGACTGAAGCATGTTATTTTGTTGCTCTCTATGACATCAGTCAAGAAATTCCCTCAGAACTTAGAGCTGATGCTTAAATAGGAATGGAGAAGCAGTTTTATTTGCTGAATGGAATAATACAATCTTCTACAAGCTTCTTTCAGGTTGTATACTCAGAGGAGCAGTGACATTTAATTGGTTCGGATTTCTAAAATGGCAAAAAAGTGATCAGCAAAGTGGCAAATGGGAACATAAATGTAGAAACCACAGGTAGATTTTCTGTGGCTGAAAAAACCACGAGAGCTGGACTAACCCTGGTGTATATCTGCAGACATGTCAGCCCTTTAGAGCCCTTAAGGCGACATTTCACATGAGTTCTCCATCTCCTTGCCCAGGGAGCAGCTGATATTCAGCTTCAGACTGCAGCTGCAGAGTTTGGTGAGGTCTCAAATTGTTTATTGGTCTGTGCCACCTCAGCTTGGTCATTCACCAAGGGCACCTCAGGGAAATCGTTCTCATTCCAGCCTGTAATGGGCACAGATGGGCACTGGTAGACTGAAGCTGTTTTAGGCCACAACGACACAGATCCCGAGCTTCAGAAGGCTGAAAAGGACACTTTTATTTTTGGGACGTGTCTCCCTTTTACACTATTCTACACAGACCAATCTGATTGGTGACACAAAGGCAAACCTCTTCAATCACATTGGTCAGAGCAGAGGGACATCAAGAAGAAATCCCTCCTAGGAAAAGGAATGAAAACAAAGTTACAGTTACAAAAACACTTCTCCTGTTCACAGAAAATTCCTTGGGAAAAGAACTTCAGAAAACCAAAACACCTCAGGCACGGAATCAGGGCTACAGTAGACACCAGTCCCAAACCCAGGTGCCATCCAGGCGCCACCCACCTGGCTCACGGCCATAAAACCATTATGGGATATTTCTGGGAGTGCTGAGTCTGCCTCAAACCAGAAGTTGTTCCCCTTTCCATGCAGAGCAATGACATTCTGAAGGGCAGGGACACAGAGACAAACCTGGGGCAGCAGCTGGGACAAAAGAGGACATTTGAAAGGTGACACAGCTCAATACTTCTCTGCCATGAGTCAAGTCCAGAGGAAAGGACCTGCACCAGAGAACACTCTGCTGGTCCTTCATGAACTTTGGACCTCAAAAACCCTTTGGTCAGTGATAATTAATTCAATTTGACACTCATAAACTTGGGATTGGAACTGTTTTATAGATAAACTGATGGAAATCTATCAGCTCCTACCTTAAAAGATGGAACTAGACATTTATAGCTTTTTCCCTCTCCTATAAAAAGTTTCCATGCCGAAACAAGAATAAAATTAAAGCCCAAAAACCTTGATAAATAACCCTAATATTTGAAAAATCACACTTTTAAAGGACAGGACCTTACAAAACAATAATCAGGAGCGTTTTTCTACCAAAAAAATGGAAAGTGCTGCTTTGCAACATGCAGCTCTCAAGCCAGGCAATGCTCCTGTTTTAAATCTGTCTGGGTAACCTCAGTTTGGCCTTCTTGTGGCAGGTCTGGGGCACAATCTCCATTTCCACGAGGGTTTTCTCTGTCCAGGGAGATGAATTGAGCTGGGCAAACACAGGATGCTGCTGTCTGGAGGTTCCCTGGCCTCCTTTGTAGCTCGTGCAATGAAAGCAGGATAAGGAAGAAAGGAGGGGGATGTGCTGTAGTGCAGACAACAGAACCCTGCTCTGGAGAATTAGGTTCTTTTCACGTCCCTGCCATAAAGTTTCTAGGGGATGTTATGTCCATAAATCACTTCAAGGAACCTTTTCTCACATGTTCCATGACTTGGCCACCCTCTAATGGGTGTCCAAAGAGAGGGAGAAACTTACTGAGCACTCGCTGCTGCAGATAAAGTGAATTAAAAGTCACTTGTTGAATAACTAAAGAAACCCCCCAGTTTAACAAATCTACTTCAAATGGAAAATCCCCAGAAGAATGACAGCCCCTCATTTTAGTCTCAATATAAATGTCTTTCTGTCAGTAAGATGGGGTTTTGTCATACACTGAAATAAAACAAATGAAATTAAAAAAAAACACCAACCAACCAACTAAATAAATAAATATACAATAAAATAATTTAGGTGTCTGAAGCACGTGGCCAGTGCAGAAATAAGTCCCTTTGCAAGGCTGAGCCATTTTTTTATGATGATCAAGCAATGAATCTAGAGGGCCAAGCAAGGAGTGAGAGGGATAAAACAAAATATTGCATAACTGTCCTGAGATGAGCTCAGAGCCTAAATAGAGCAGAGACCTTGGGGACAACCTGGGATGTATTGATGTTGATTATTCCCATCATGCATGGAATAAAAACCATGGTGCTCACCTGAAGGAATATCTCAAATTCCAGGGGTTTGTACCTTCCCTTTACTTTTTGTACCTAACTTTGTACCTTCCCTTTACTTTCTGTGCTCCCTGGATATATTTGGAACAAGCTCCAGTGCAGCTGTTATGAAATCTTTCTGTGGATGCAGGAAGACTTGAACTGGCATTTGCTCCGTGACAAACAGATGAATAACTCAACCTTTTCTCAAAAAAATAAATTGCGTAAAATTGTTTCATGTCTGGACAACATGGGAACATCAGGCAGCTATTTTCAGTCTGATCTTCCCAAAAGACAGGCAGAGGTTTTTTTTAAAAAAAGAAAATATATTCTGCTGTCACCTGAGAATGTTCATTCTACAGCCCGGGGGCTGATGTGCAGCTTCTCTCTGCTTTACCCACACGTCCCCCCTTCTCTTTTGGCAGCATTCTGAATTGCCTTTCACAGGTTTCTCAGTGGCACCAGATCCTTGTGACACTGCTCAGGTGATACTCTGGGCTCCCAGGGTCACGGCTGAGCTGAAGGAGCTGCCACATCCCAGGGTCTCCATATAAACAGGAACAGCAACAGAGCACCAGGAAGATTCTCCCAGTAAATTAATTAATATCTTGGTTTTCTGTCTATCCCTGGCCTTTCCTACAGCCCACACAGTTCTGTTTGCTTCCTGGAGAGAATTCCTGTCAAAATCAAAGGCATTAATTTCACATTGAAGCCCAAGCACTGGCTGAAATCTGCATCCCAGGGCTGTAGCATCAGAAATATCCATTTTTATGGATATCTCATTCTAAACAGTGAGGTTGAACACCAAAGCCCAAAGCATCCTTAATTCCAGAGTGTTAATGACAAGCCCCTCATGAAGCAATGCCTCAGAACATGGGAGATCTCACAGACCAGCTAAAACCTGTGCCTGCTCTTCAAAACACCATGATCCAAATGTTGACAGTCATTTATTTCCTATTTCGTTATCAGAGAACCAGCAATCACTCCACGTTTTCTTCTAATTTAAATTATTCATTACTTTTTGATGAATCTCAGCAGTGTCTGTATTTTAAAAAGCTGTTTGCCTTCATTGGTTTCAAATGAGAATTTTAAAAATAAAGCCGTGGCTGTCAGGAGATAATAAATGAAATTTCAAGGTTAGGGCAGAGAATAACTGCAGAATTTTATCACAAATGCCTGAATAAAACAACCTGTTGCTGGATAGGTTTAGGTGTGACAGGACTGTAGAAAACCTTCAAAATGTGACGTCTTGACCTTGAGAGAACACCTGCACTTAAAGAGTGACCTCATCAGACATGGGACAATTAGCAACAGGTTTAATTAGGAGGACTAATAGAAGGTGTTGGAGAATCAAAGGGTTTCAAAAGTTCCTGCCAGACCTCTCCCTAACAAAGGCTTCCTTCTTCTCCTCTGGGATGAGGTGGGAGAAGTTCACGGAGTGCTGCCTTTGGCAACTCCAAGCACTGCTGGAAAAGCTCAGAATAATTTCTAAGATTAAATTATAGGAAACTTATTAAATTATAGGTTGCAAAATAAATGCAACCCCTCCGCAAAACCCACAGAAAACCAAGACACAACCTGCCCCCCCGAAAAAAAACAAACAAAACCCACCAAAAAACCAAAAACCAAAACCACAAACCAGCAAACCAGAATTTAAGAAATGTGGTTTCTGGTAGCTTTGGGAAGAAGCCAAAGCTGCAATTTCACCCTGTGCTTTCATCTCCAATATCCTGGGAAGTCCTTTTCTATCAGTGAAATATTCATTCATTTTCTATCAGTCAATCATTCAATCATCAATCATTCAACCAGTCAAGCTGCTTTTTCAGTCCCCACCTGGAACACCTGACTGGGAGGAGCTGGGATTGAAAACCAGGGGAAAATTCTGTTTTCACCCCACAGAAAACAAAACATGAGCTGCTCGTGCTCCCAAAAATTCCGGCTCACTTATGTGGAGAAACAGATCCCATCAGGGTGTGCTGACCTTGCTGAAGTTCCCCACACAGTGAGCTTTAATATTTTATCTTTTCCCAGTCTTCGATCCCAGGTCTTCCTAATAAAGGACAATTTTCTCCCCAGGATGAACTTCTGGTGACACCAGGGAACTAAGAATTATTCTGCTGTAATGTGCAATGAAAAGAATCACTCCCTAAATTGCATTTTTATTGCACTGCTCTGCTACAAGACCCATCTTTATGTATATATATATTAATGTATTTCCAGGAATAATACTAAAATAGGCAGAAGTGGAGGACTTGAGCATTTTACCTCTGATCTTATTCCAATAAAGTGATTTTATTTTCTGGCTTTTTCATTATAAAGAGCATTCAACCACATCACAACCTCCTCTGTTGGGCCTGGTGTGGCAGCAGGGGAGAGCGTGGGGTGAGAAATGGGCTGCACAGACTGGGAGGGAGACAACAGACCTACACCTGGCTGCTTTTTTTAACACTTCCCATCTTCCTCAAGATGAAAAATGTTATATGTTCAGGTGACACTCCCCTACAAAGGCAGGCAGAGATACAATTTGGGTGTTTTCAGTGCAGGATGACTGGTAAAATGGATGGAGAAGAGGCTGAGGCACCATATCTGCCCAGCCACCTTCGGGTTGTGCACAAAGTGCAAGACCAAATTCACTGCCATAGACTCAAACCCCTATGCAAAGGCAGGGAAAATAAACCCAGCCAGTGTGCATTTGCACTCTAGTCACTCTCTTGCAATCAAGTGATTTTTTTTTTTCTGAAATAGCAGTGAACACAGAAATCAGCTGAGTGTCTGGGCTGTGCAGCTGCCAAAATGCAGAACTCAGAGGTCAAGGTTCTGTTCTGTTTGCAAAACAACCCAAACGCTTGGAGGATGCAGACGTTCACAGGGAATAAATCCATTCCTTGCCTGCATCCTGCTGTTCCCTGACTAGCAGTACACTGATTATTTCCATTAATATTGATCCCACAGGCAAAATCAAACAGGGAAGAATAATCTCCACTACCGTCATCTTCCCACCTCGTCAACACTGTTGTTGTACCCGTATAGTTTTTAGTATTTGACTGAAAAATAGTCAAATCAAAACATTTATTTGACTATAAAAGTCTTGGTATATGTTTAGATTAAAACAAACAGACAGACAAACAAAACCAAAACAAAAAACCTCACCAAAAACCCAAAAAACTCACCAAAAAAAACCACCCCCCCAAAAAACCTCACCCCATACAAATCTTCTGAACAGAGTTAATTTAAAAGACATTTTGTGTTTATAAATCAGACGAAAGCAGTTATTTCATAAAATTAAACCAGTTGATCCCCAGGGTCTCAATGAAAACCTTTTTGCATGGTCTGAAAACACAGTTTTCCACTCAAAACTAAAATCTTGGAGCACCCAGTGAGTAGAGCAGATTGTTACAATACAATTTTAAAGTAGAATATTTTTTCAGCTACAGACACAGGTGAAAGCTCGGAGAATTTTTAGGATGTTCTTCACAAGAAACGACTCTGGATGTCGCTGCCTCAACAAATACAATCTCTGGTACAGCTCACTTCTGATATATTGATTTTCCAATGAATACAGCCTTTCAAAGTCAGCTTTCCATATCTCTTATGCTCCCTGCATTTATTGAACCTCTGCTAGGAGTGCGAACGTTGAAAAATAAGGATATAAATCAGACTTTGCACTGAAGATGTGCCTGGGGGTCCTTGAAGTGACAGCCATTGATGTCAAAGTGGTTGGTGTGATGCTGGCCAAGTGAAGCTCAGCTCCTCCAGGCTCCTCCACACGGCAAGAGCAGCACAAAAATATCCCTCAGTTATCTCCAAGCAGCCTCAGCTCCAAGGAGTTGTGGCTGAGGGCAAAGCTGGGGTGCCTGGCTGA
Organism: Sylvia atricapilla; assembly: GCF_009819655.1. NCBI lineage: Eukaryota > Metazoa > Chordata > Aves > Passeriformes > Sylviidae > Sylvia > Sylvia atricapilla. The sequence goes on along the minus strand of NC_089150.1, from coordinate 18,007,000 downwards.
AGAAAATAAAAGCAGAAAAACCCACTGGATCCAAGCAGTCTGGCACCAAGCACGTTACCAAAAATAAATAAGCTCTTTAGCCCCTGCGCCTTGTCCCCAAACGCCTTCTTGAAAAAAAAAAAATGAATTATCTCTCCCAACTCAGTGGGAAAGGCCATTAAATGAGGAACTAAACCCAAACAAAATATGAGCTGTGCATTGTGGGGAAGCAGGCACAGAAATGGTGTTTTTTGGAGGCAGGAGTGAGTTTGTGTCTGAAGTTTACTACCCGGGGCTTTCTAAACAAGGCAGCTTCTGAAAGCAGAGCCTTCATTAGGGCAGGAAAACACCACTTAAACGGCCGGGCAGAAAATGGCTGAATTAAGCTCTTTTTCCCTCTCTTTAATGGCCATGATTCTCAAAAGAACCAAAGTAGGTTAGGGGAAGAATAAAACAGCTATGTCGCTAGTGTCTACCTGACAACAGCTTTTGTAGGGGTGAATAATTACATGAAAATCACTTCCTTTCCACCTCTCTTTGGGATTTCTGTGGAGTTGCTAGGCAGTCTCTCTGCTACCTTCTGCTAATGTCACTTCCAGAGGGCTGAATACAGTAAATTCATTGCGAGAGTGGAAACTGGGGAGAAGAAGGAACCTAAATACTCGGAGTTTTGTTTATTCATTGCTGCCTTTGGAGCCCGGCACTATAGCTGCGATCACTTTACAGCGATTGAGATGCTAATGTCCCCTGGGCTCGGTGTGGGCCAAGTACCACCCAGTTCAAATGGGACAGCTCCTTCCTCCAGACTGGAGCCACACCACTCGCATGTTCCTGTGGCAGCATCCAATGTGGAAAATCAAGTTTTCCTGGAGCAAAGCAGGCTGGGGAATCCTTAGAGGAGCAATTCTTTTCCTCCCTCACGCTGCTTTTCCTGAGTAGAATATTCCTATGCTCCTTAATCCAAAATTCAGGGATGTTGGTGTAGGACACGAAAGAAAGATGAGAGACTCCAAATATTTCAGAAGGCAAAGAGCATAGAAAAAAGGCTTTACTGTCTAATTCTTACTACTTTTTATAAAGTGTTCCCATACAGACTTAACATGGCTAGTCAATAGGAACGAAACCTCTCTAATCCCATGGGTTAAACCAGAGAAACAGCAAAACATTCCCTGAAGAAAGACTGTTTTGAGAAAGGAGAGTTGTTTGCCAAGATTGTTTTGAGAAGATGCTTTTTCTTGAGATTTTTTTCCTTGGGAAAAAGTCAGCAGCTGCTAGCAGGTTAAAATCTCTCAGACCCAGAAATAGCAGGCCCACACATGGGTGTGTTGGTTGCCTTGGTGTGATCCCAAGAGGAGCAGCCACGAGGTGCAGCTGTGCTCCTCTGAGTAAATCATGAGGGTGTTCACAGAGAGGAGAGGGCAGAAAATCCTGGCACAGGTGACACACGGAATTATGATAGATTACCAATCAGTAATTGTTCACTAAACCTATCACAGGAAGCACCTGATATTCTCGCCAAGACTCTGTCTTCAAACATCCGGCAAAGCAAACAGAAGAAAAGCTGAGTGACCAGTTTTTTGCAGTAATTAGAGCCGCATTCCCACAACTACCGGACCACCAACGGACCACCAACTACCGGGAAGCGGATAAAGACCCCTCCCCAGCAGCACTTTGCGAAAACACAGGAGATACAGAAAAATACATGTATCACAGGGAGCTGCAAAGTATAAAAGCAGAGACTCTCAGATAGTGGTGTGGACCGTGGTGCAGCAGGAGACTCTCCCGGCCACCAAGTGCTGTTTTGTTTACTGTCGCTTGCTCAATAAATTCCAATCTGATCTAATTGAGCTTGTGTCCAGTCAATTATTGGGACACACATATAACAGAAAGACTCTAAAACTCAGAGACAACGTGAGTTTTAAAGCAGGTATGTGATTTATTCAGCGCTGGGCGTGATGCGGGAGAGCTCCCAAAGGCATCCACGCCCCTCACTCACTCCCATTCTCCTTTAACCTCTAGAATGTTACAGATGCATCAAGTTTCACAATACACCTATGCATATACATTCCTTGGCTCTTCCTCTCTCCGCTTCGTATGTTAATTGTCTTATCAGTCCTGTGCCTGCGCAGGTGTCTCTGGTGGTCATCCCTGGGGTCTCAGAGATGAAGAAGGATAGTCTTCCTCAGAGATGACCTTCTGACCTTGCTGTCTTGTGCATGCCCACTGATCCTCTGGTCACAGTCCAAGCTCTGAGGCCAGGTTTATCTGGTCCTGGGGGCCCAAGGCGCCTTCACTATCTCTGTGTCTCTGGTAATCTTGCATTCTTGTCTTTCGTTCTGGTAAACAACCCCCCTTTATCAGGCATCTTTGTATTCCTCTTTGCCATTCTTGCACACAGCCCTGTCTCTTCCTTCAAAGAGCAGCAATACACACCATCTGAATGCCTATCCTTTAATCAGTATTCTTCTAATCTTTATGATTAATATTCTCTAGTTTCTAACCCCACGTTTCACAGGTTCTCAGGGAAGCAGTGCCCCTGGATCCCTGGAAGTGTCCAAGGCCAGGCTGGATGAGGTTTTGGAGCAACCTGGGACCACAGAAGGTGTCCCTGCCATGCACAGGATGATCTGTACGATCCATTCCAATCCAAACCACTCTGTGACTGCGCATAGGTTAAAAAAAAGAGATAAACTTTGTCTAAATATCCCTCTCCACCGCAGAGTGCTGGCTGAGGCACTGGGGCTGGAATGCTCTCTCTGGAGAGCAGGGACAAGTGGCTGTGAGAGGGCAGCAGCCGACCCCAGAGCAAGGTGCTGAGAAGTCTAAAATCATCTTTGATTTCCACTTTCAGTCTCATGAGCCTGTGCTTCTCCTTGATTCTGCCCTCGTTTGTTTTCTTCCTCAAAGTTACCTCACTGAGGCACAGCAGGAGACAGGGAAATCCAGAGGCTTTGAATTCACTTCCCTGTCAGCATTTTCTGAGGGGAGGATTCAAACCCCTTGAAGTATTTCCATTAATTTCGCTCTGGAGCATACGGAAGGAGATACTTGGCAGTATAAGGCACACAGAATACCCCAGAGATATTATTCATATAAGATCATTTCTATCCTTATGATAACATGATTTTAGTGGGGGGAGGGGGGGGAATGGTATCTGGAACAATTTTGTGTCTGAGTGATAGGAAACAAAAATCATCTTCAGTGGATTGGTAGCTTAACTTTGGAAAACCGGCAAGCTGGAAAGGTTTTTAGGAAGATATTGATATTTAATCACAATATCTCCTCTCAAAAGGTATCGATAGGAGGCAAAGCATCATTAAATCCCAATATCTCTTGGGAGCAGCAGTTTTTTCTTCATTCATTCATTTCTCTAAAGTGCAAAGGTTCAGCCCAGGAGGATTCTTTCCATTGTTCCTCTGGGATGTTCTTGGGTATGGAAAATGATCCCACCCTCTGGGAAGGGAAAATCGCTGCTGATCATCCCCGTGGTCCAGTTTGCTGGAGAGGCCTCTTGCCTTAAAAGCATCAATATTCTTCTCCTACACTTTCACTACATAAAGCTTCAGGCATTTGGAGATAAAAGAATTTTCTTTTTCATTCTGTATATGGTGCAAGAAAAGCACAAATAATAACAATTCCCTTTCTTTCTTATTTTATATATTTCCATGTATATTTCAGATATTTTCAGTGTCCCAGAGACACCAGAATTTACCAGGTCTTTTAAGCAGCCTGTCAGTGTCATTTCCTATAAATGATAAATAAAGATCCTCAATTTTTTTTTTTTTTAATAAATGCAGGAAGTGCAGTCAACTAATTTTTAAAATGAGGGTGTTGATTAGGGTTCCACTTTACTGAGACACAACCAACAAGTGCTCTCAGGATGAGAGATCTGGCAGCTTCCACATCCACCAAAGTGCACTCACAGGGGTTTCAGAATATTTACACTTAATTCAGCTGAGGCACTGATGGGAGAGGTGATCCTGATTAATTTCTGCACTGCTCTGAATCCAAACCAAGATGGGGTTAAGGCCTTTTTGTTTCAAATATTCTGTTTGTGTTAGATTTGCCAGAAAGCAGGGCTTTGGGGTGGCTTTGGCTTTTAGGTTTTCAGATTTAGGAAAGGCAGTGGGGTTCCATCTCCTCTTACCGAGTTGATCACTTCAAAATATCCAATTTTTATTACAGATCTCAATTGTAATATCCCAGTGACAAAAAACCTTCTCCAGTGGCTTCTTTATTAACTCGTCTTACTCTCTTTAGTTTCTCCTTCTCCATCCTTGAAGCCTAAGGATGATGCCAAACACAGCATCCAGCCCTGATATTTGAAGCTTTAAAGGGGGAATGTTCTGGTTTTGATCATTATTCAAAGATTTCATTCAGAAGGGAAGAGGAAGATATACTTGGGGTTATAGAACATGGGGTGAAATGTTATTTAATCTAATTTGTTTAAAAATAATAATTTCTCAGGGATTCTTTTTAAGCTACCTGAAGAAGACTTATCTATGAACTGCACTTCTAACAAAGTACTTAAAAAGAACAGCTCAAAACAGAAGAAAACAGAGTTATAGAAGCATGAGGATAACTTGATCTTAAACTCTTCCTTTTGTTGAAAACAGCTGAAACCTTGTGTAAATATCTGATACCACCCAGGGTGGGTTCAGTTTATGTTGGGAAAACAGAATTCCTGACTGTAGAACAAACCCTTTGCACCACCAAAGGAGGTCACACAACAAAAGCATCGTATTTTCCCCAAAACACTGCACTTCCTTGCCTTCAGAGGAGCCTATTTGCTCTCTGTATCCTATATTAGGAATGAAAACCACTCCACTGGGGCTTTTCCTGCTCTTCAGGAATCCCCGTGGCTTTGCAGTGAGCCCTGAGGATCCCAGACCACTTCAAGTCCTGGAGGTTCTACTCGAGCTCCATATTCCACCTCCAACCGCTTTAATGTCTAATTCATCCAAATCCATCAAAACGTCTCTGTGTAAGGTAAACTTACATTTAGCACTGTGCAGTTTTAAAAAATAGGGAAAAGGATGCTCAGAAAAAAAAAGAGTCTGCTGAATGCTTAAAATTTTGGATTTCTCTCACTACTAAATACTTAAAAATTTTTCATTTTTGCATTTCAAACAAGTTGAAGCTTCTGCAATGTTAGGGCATGATATTCAAAGAAATTTTCCCATCAATTTCCAGGAGTCTGTGTTTTATCTTGCTAGATTTTGCAGAATTGGAATTCGTGGGAACAAGAAATGCAACTCGAAGACTGCTTTATTGGCTGCTTTTGCTTGCAGAAATATTTCTTAAGCTAAATTAAATATGTGAAGAGGTAAGAAAGATATAAATATATTCTACTGCTCTAATGTAGTATTTGGCAAATTAGGGGCTTGAGGACAAAATATGCAGAGTAAAAATTTAAAAAACCTCTTATCCCCTACATTATGAAGACCTTAGAATTGAGCTGGACTGGAATAATCCAATGTATGCTATAAATACTCATCTAAATAAAAAGCAGCCTGAAGGAATATTTTGAAATTTTCTAAGCAGTAAATCAAAGTTTGTCTCACCAAAGCTTAACTGTGCTCATCAGAGCTTTGTTCCCCTCAGAAATCTCTTAGAGGACAAAACAATTCCCTGACTGCCAAAGGAACCCTAGAAGTGGCAGTGGGGTCTCAGGCCAGTTGGGGAAAATAGGGAAAAAATAAACTTATACAGAGACTTTCCCCATGTATAAACTGTCCCAAAGACAGAGAAGTTCTCTGCTGAGATCCCTGCGTGTCCTTAGGTCACCCGAGGTATTAATTGTGACTTGGGTATGCCACAAACACCTCCCAACTTCTGATAAAAAGAACTTTCTTCAACTGGACCCTTTAGTCCAGGGATATCTGAGAGTGTTTCAGTTTTTCATGCCAATAATACGGTATTTTCCCTGGGTTGCATCCTGCAATGAGCTCCAACAACTCCACTTAATTCCTTCGGTGAGGATGTGACAGGCACCGGCAATCCAGGGCGAGACCAGCCCCGCTGGAAGCAGCTCTCCTAAAATGTGCCCTTCATGGCTATACCTTGTTTTCCTCCTTTGTTTGTTTGTTCTCGCATTTTCTACAGCAGCAGCTCCAGCACTAAAGGCTACTTGGGGCAGTAAAAATTTCATTTCCACTTTCTCAGCTCAGCTCAGATCCCTCTCTCAGTCGTTCCTCACAGGGTTGGAGGAGCTGGGGTTGTTTATCCTGGAGAAAAGGAGACTCAGAGGTGACCTTGTCACTCCCTACAGCTCTCTGAAAGGTGGCTGTGCTCAGGTGGGGCTGGTCTCTTTGTCCAGGCAGCAACTGACAGAACCAGAGGACACAGCCTTGAGCTGTGCCAAGGGAAGTAGAGGTTGGATATTAGGAAAACTTTTTTTTACAGAAAGGGTGATTAAGTACTGAAATGGTCTGCCCAGGGAGGTGGTGGAGTCACCATCCCTGGGTGTATTTAAAGCAGACTGCATGTGGCACTTGGTGCCATGGTTTAGTTGAGGTGTCAGGGCTGGGTTGGACTCCATGATCTTGCAGGTCTCTTCCAACCTTTTGGTTCTGCGATTCTGTAATTCTGTGATTCTGTGCCTCCTCCGTGTTGGGGCAGATGTCACTGATGCCGAGTTATGTTTCTCCTCCCTGCAGCTGCTGCTCACACACCTCTGCTGTCAGAGCCTGTGGCCAGCAGGTGATGGGGAGGAAATCCCTGTGTCTCCTGCCTGAGCACAGCTTCCAGCTCCAGCTGCTGCCAAAAGCATCCCAAGCCTGAAGGTGAATGGAGCTGGATTGGGCAGCGTGGCCCTGCCCGGAGGACAAGAACAGATTTCCCCTTCTCAGCTACCCAGGCACAGAGCCCTGGGTGGGCACCTCCACGCTGGAGCCTGGCCCAGCTGCTGGAATTGTGCCACTGGCAACTGCATTCCAAAAATTAAGAAAGCAATGGAGTTTCTGTAGCGCTACCAGTGCAGAATTCACCTCGTTCTCCCTCCACAGCCTGTGCCTTCTGTGCCTTCTATACTTGGAATTGGAACCAGGACAGAAGCTGCTGGTAAAAGCTTAGAAACTGCAAACAAAAAAGATAAACTCTCCCCGAGAGAGATTATTGTTCCTAAGGGGTTTTTTAAGTGGTCAGCAACCACGTGGTTGAAGGTGAAGGAAGCCTGGGTTTATATTCAAAACCACTTTGGAAAAATCTGTCACTAAAAGCTCTTTAGAAACCTGAGCAATTGTGGTTTAAGAAAGTCACTGCTGGAAAAATCTCTAGGGAACAACCTCCTGGAAGGTCCTGGGGGACTGGCTGGCCATGAGCCAAGAGTGTACCCTGGAGCAAAGACCAGCAGCTCTCCTGGGCTGAGGATGAGGAAGGGGGAGCAGCACCCTGAGGGAGATGGGTGATCCATTTTCTTTGCCAAACACCACAAATTCAGCCCTGGGATCCCAGTTCACGAGAAATAGGGATTTAATGGAGCCCAGTGAAGGGCTACAGATGTGATTGAGGGACTGCTGCACCTTGAAAAACATGACAGGTTTGAGAGGTTGAGAGAGCTGGGACTGCACAGGTTAGAGCAGGGAAGACTCCGGATTCTTGAGCATAAATACATGTGTATAAATAAATAAATACTCTATGGGAGGGAGTAAAGGACAGGGAATCAGTGCCTTCTCAGAGGTGCTGATAGAAGGAAAAGAGGCACAAGCTGCAACACAGCTAATCCCATTTAAGTTGAAGAGAAACTTCTGGAGAGAGCTGTAAAACCCTGGAGCAGGCTGCCTAGAGAGAGCTTGTGGAGTCACCATCCTTGGAGAGTTCAGAACCTGACTGGACATGATCTTTGGTGGGGTTTTCAGGGCCGGGTTTATGGCTGGACTCAATGGTTTTAAAGGTCTTTTCCAGCCCTTGTGATCCTGGGGTGGTTCTGGTTGTACCTGCTTTGGGGGGTTCTATTCAAATGGGAATTTTCTGGCCTGCTGCCATTTGCTTCACTTTAATTTACATTTTATTTTACAGCAGGGGCACAGAGACTGCCCCAGCAGGGTGGACAGCCCAGGACAGGGAACCTCCCAGTGAAAGTTGGACAGAAACCAGCCAGAATCCCAAGCTAAATCTGGACTCTGTGTTTAACAGTTCACAATTGGCCCATCCGTAATTAATTGAATTAATTGATACTTTCAGCCTCCCACATCCTCCAGCAGCGAGTTCCACCATTTAGTCATTCATTGTGTGAAAAAAGCACATTCTTTTGTATTTCTCTAAACCCACTACATCTCCATTTTTATAGACTTTTGCCAAAGCCAAGGCAGGGTTCCAGGAGGACCTCCTGAGTTCCTGGCCCAGGGCCACCCAAACAGGGAATGGTGCCTTGGCTGTGGAATCAGGAGGGCTGAGCTCCATTTCCAGGTTTGACAGTGTGTAAAAGCTTTTTTTCTTTCTTTTTTTTTTGCCTTTTCACTTAAAAAAAAAGCCCCAGTGACTGTTGAGTGTACAGTGCCCTGCACTGCTATTTAAAGAGCATCACAAATAAATACATATCTCTGAACAGCCACTCCAAATACTCAATTTTCTACAAAACCACCAAAAAACATGGCCCAGCTTCCAGTTATTATCCACTAAATTACTCTATTATATTTGATTTATTTTAAAAAAATAATTATTGCCTAAAGACCAAAGGGAAAAAAGAGAAAATGTTTTTAATTTAGCAGAAACGTCTCTAAAAAATCCCTCAGATAAACCTAGTGTTTAATAAACCCATTAAAAAGGCCAAGTGACAACTTCTGACCCACCATTGTGTCACACAAAGAAAATCTTAATTGAAGGCAGCATTGATTTCATGCTGCCCACAGAACAGTTTAAATATTGCCCTTCACAAGCAGAACAAAAACTGAGTGCTTGGGCAGAACAAATACTAAAGACACAATTAAAAGTTAATTATCTTTTCTAAAGTAACCTCAGAACAGAGAAATGAAATCTGGGACAACACATTGCTTCAAATATTGGTAGTGACAATATGGGTCAACAATCCAAAAGGACAGACAAGGGAGTATTTAATTTTATTCTAATTTAATCCCATTTCAGTCACTCAGCTTTCCTCAAAGCTACCAATGTGGATAATCCCACACTAACTCAGCAAAAACTGGCCCAGAAAATGATGAAAATCCATAAAGTTAACCCGGAGCATTAACCACTTTATTAAAACATCCTTTTTCATTTGAGAACCATCATTTTCGGTTTAATAAGATTTAATGGAATGGAAAGGATTGAAATTGCTACCAAGACATGGAAATAAAACAGTTTTTTCACTTTAGCTACAAGAGATACTTATTTAACTATAAACACATAACAAAAACGTGTCCAGCCAGTGCAGAGGTCACACACTGTCCTTTTTTATTGTTGCCAAGACCAGATGTGTGGGGAAAGACTACGGCAACAAATCCCAATTGACACTGTCTTACACCACAACAACACAGACCCCGAGCTTCAGAAGGCTGAAAATGACTCCTATTTTTGGGATGAGTCTTCCTGTTACACTATTTCATACTGACCAATTTGATTGGTGACAAAAAGACAAACCACTCACATGGGTCAGAGCAGAGGGACATCAAGAAGAAATCCCTCCTAGGAAAAGGAATGAATAACATAGGTACAGGTAAAAAAACATTTATCCCGTTTACAGAAAATTCCCTGGGAAAATAATTTCAGAAAACCAGAGCATCTCAGGCACGGAACCAGGGCTACACCCCATTTTAATGTAGGCAGGTAAAATGCATCCCACTTCAAGTGGCTGGAGCACAGAGCCATGGGAATACTCTCCAAAGGTGGCTTTTTTCTGCCATTGTCCTCACAGGGAGCCCCAGCACCTCTCCCACCCTGCCACACACCCTGCCTGGGGGTCACAACAGCTCAAGGACACCTTGAGGAGCAGCCAGAGAGAGAAAACCAATCAATGTCTGCAAACATCACATCAGGGCGGATGGATGTCTCCCCTCTGAGTTCCACCATCACTCATCTCCCTCAGCCAGAGCAATTCCGGGGAGCAGAAGTAGGAATCCACCGAGGCCACCTCACCACTAAACCCTCAGCAGATCAATCCTGTGGCAGCACAAGCAGTGAATTGTTTCAGAATCCATTGCAGCGACCTCCTCTGAAATGCAGGTCACAAAACCTTATAAACTTATTCACTACAGCCTCAAAGACTCCAAAACCACAAACTGCTTCTTTTTTTGGTAGCCTCATCCTCGAATTCCACCAGTGATAAAGTACTGAACAAGCAACAGTCATTAACTTTGGCATTGCATAGGATTGTAGAATAATGAAATTAGCTTTAAATTCATCTCTCCCCATCCTCCCAGCTCTTATGGTGGGAATTCCAGAAGCGCAGTTCCTGAGGGTGTAACCCCAGGAAGGAATTTGGGGTGGCACCTGAGGGAAAGCAGGGATTCTGTGCCTGAATGAGCAGAGCCAGGGCAGAGATGATAACTCAGGGTGGCCCAGCTACATCTGCCTCCCAGTTAATTGCTGCTGAATGGTGGCTGGAATTTGCTTGGAACCAAACCAAGGACTTGGCACCTACCCAGGATTCTGTGCCAAGAATCTCCGAGATTGCTCCAGCAAACTCAGAGCAGCAATTTGTCCCATCAATCTCTGATTTGAAGAATTTTATTTTTCTATTTAAAGGGGCGTTTTGGATTTGTGGTTTTTTCTCCGGCACAATTCCCTGAGAGTTTAGGGAATTTCACTTTCCCAGGTAAGGAGCTAATGACAGCACCCAGGCAGAAAAATCCGAATGAGCTCCCCAGATATTTTTTATAAATAAATACAAGGAGGGATTTAAAAAGACAAAGCAATAAAGCAAATTTGGTTTAGACCTTCAGGCACAAGCTTGTACACTTCCCTGTGACAGATTTGTCTGGGGGAAGGTAATTTAGAAAACAAAGCACTGTTGGTGTCCTGAGCTTGTTTTAAAGGCTTGTCTGAAGTGTCCAAAGAGCTGATTTTGGGGTGGTTCCAACCCAAAACCATCCTTGGTGTGGTGTCTGTCCCTCAGCATCACTCCTTGGATGTTCCTCTGCCATGGGAAGGACATTTGGCTCCTGTCTGATGCCTCCAACCTACAGAACCCCCCACACAGAATGGAAAAAGACAAAAAGGGTTTGTGGTTTGGTTTCTTTCTTTCCCTTTCCCACTTGCTGCCAGCTCACTTAGTGTTGCCTTCTTCCACTCCATATTTTGGAAATATGCACTCATCTCTTACTTTTACTTGCATATGTATGACCATGGAGCTCAAGTAAAATTTAACCCATAGTAAAAAATTAAAAAAGCAAAACCCAGACCAACCAACCAAAAAACTACAACAAAACCAAACAAAACAGAAACAAAAAACCAAAACCAACCAACCCAACAAATCCCCCCCACCTAAACTACTTAAAAACAAAACAACTTAAAAACCTGCAGGTAAATGGAGTTCTAGAAATACAAAAATATATTTACCAGCAATATACCTGTACTGAAAAGCACTGTCTGCTCAGTGTCAAAATGCACAAGAAAGTCAGTCCAGCCCTGTGTTATTCAATTTCTGATTCACTCAAGCTGAGGGATCTCCACTCTGGCTCTTGGGCATTCCAAGTGCTCCACAGGATCAGGGCAAAGAGGAGTTTTTAGGAGAGATGTTTTATAAGAACCAAAACGCATTTCCAAGACCCGTTTCCACAGCAAGCCCTGTTCAATACCATGACCCTGGATCACCTCACCTACTTCATTGTGAAAATCAAATTACCAAACAGGTGATTTACATTCCCTCCTCCTTTGCAACATTTTCTCCTTCATCACCAGTAACTCACTGAGGGCTGCTTGTCCTCAGCAGATTTTTCGGCGCTGCCATCATTTCCCACCTCTGTTGTACTTCCCTCCATGGCTGGATAAACAAATCCCCTGAGCCCCCTGGGCTGGGAAATTACCAGGGGCTTTTTGTGAGCATCCCCCAGAGTGCCCATGTTGTTTTATTATTTTCCACAGAGGGATTTAGAGCATTTTAAAAGCCTGAGTTGTTTTTAGAGTGGCAGGAGCTGTGTACCCAACTGGTGAATTTTAGTAAACAAGCCACTCAACGTTCACTGGAATTCTGCTGTGAGCCTGAGCCTTTTTCAAGAGAGCTGGGCACTGGAAAACCTTGCATTTATGCCACAGAGCTGGCAGAAACATAAAGTAAAACTGAGATTGAGACAAAAAAAAGGCCTAGGATTAAAAAAATGCCACTTAGAGGCCATATTCAAGACCTTACTTCTTGACATTTGGGCACACTGAAAGTACTGACATTGATCAAATGTTTAATTTCGCAGAAGAATGAAGCTCCAATTTAATTTTAGTTGCAAATTTGTGTGAAACGTAAAAGCGTTTGGCCCAAAACTGGAAGGTTATTTTGAGAAGCCAAATGTGGTTGCAAAAGCATTTGCTTTTTAATTCCTAAATAAGATTTTGTTTCAAAGTGTAATGATAGGTAAAAATTAAGAATTCAAATGTTTAAAATACAAATGCTTTTTAAAGCTCTAGTCTGTGAGAAATGTTTTCTATTTGTTCTGCTAAAATATCAGTGTGCAAACAGAACTCGAGTGCAGAATCACCAAGAACCAGATCCCATTTCTCTTTTTTTAGAGGTACAGCTGCACTTTCTGATTCAAGTATTCTCTGGAACTGACCACAAACAAGTGAAAAATCAGTAACCCCTTACCCCAAACTGCAACTGAATATTTGCAAATTTCCTGCCAAACTTGTAGCATATTTTCTCAATGCATTTCATTCTCTCTCTGGTTGTGGCATCCCAAAATTTTCTTCTCTTTTCCTTCTTTACAAACACAAACTGCAGCAGCAGTGTGGGATTTGCCCTGGTGGGACGAAGCCCATTTTATTATCTGTGTTCCCCAGGGGCATCAAAACGGGAAAATTCTGGGAAAAGTTCCGTTTCTTGAGCCTCAGTTTTTAAAGCAGCTGCCTATAAAAATCCATATGGGAAAAATCCATTTGGAAACTGAGACTCTGCACACAGCTAAGGAAGGCTTTCCTTAAAACGTTCATGATCTTTACAGGAATTTCTTTATACAAAATTTTCTGAGGTTTAATGTTAACACACGGAAATTTATCTCTTTAAAGACTCAGAGGAAAGAATATGAAGGCAAATAATGCACCACAGCCAAATGTGAAACTAGGAAAATGTTCATTTCCCCTCCTGTCATTAATCCTCAAGGACAGTTTTGGTGATGTAACACCAATGTGAATATGTGGGGGTGTGTTTTATCAAGAAGGGAGAAACAACTGAGCAATGGGAGGTAAAGAACTAAAACTGAGACAATAATCCAACAAATAATTCAACAGCCTAAGCCAACCCTTCACCAACACAGTGGAGTCACTTTATCCATGAAGAAGGAAAAGGCAGCAATGCAGTAAATCTTGTATTTAAGCACAAATGTCCCAGAACTTTTAGTGGATACCAAAATCATGGCAGTAAATCCTACGGGAAGCACCTTTCCAGCCTCACACCTCTCCCAGGGCAGGTTTGGGGGGTTCACACTCTAATTTTCACCAGATTTTTGCCCAGCCTTCTTTTTGTTGGCTTATTTTGAGAGTTCAACTGCAACTCCAGTCCCAGGGTGGAAATAAAAAGAGTTTCGGAAATGTCAGGGGGATTAGAAAGCATTTCTTTGTACAGGTCTTGAAAGAATAATCTTTAGGCGCACTCAGTTTTTTAAAAGAGCAAATTGCACATTTTCTGTGCAAGCAGCACGTCATTCCACCAGTGCAGTAACCTTATCTTCTCCTTTTTTCTCTCATTCCTCTGGAATAATGGGATTAAGGAGAATCCTACTAGCAATTCTCAAAATAGCTCTGTATTTCCTGTGCCTCTATTTATATGTCATCATAAACCCACTTGTATCACAGAAATAACATGGAATATTCATTTGCTTGGTTTACTGACCCCCCACTGTGTGCAAGCCCCCTTATTATTATTTCCTCATTAATATCCATCTGTCACTTTGCTTTTTATTTTACCAATTCTGAATTTCATCCGAAATACGTGCTTTTAACAGCACCTTTTTTCTGCTAGAAGACTGGACTTCTAAAGTAGCTGACAGAGCAAAGTCATTGAAATTATTTGTAATCCTTTAAATGTTCCAATTTAGGAAAAAAAAAAAAAAAAAAAAAAAAAAAAAAAAAAAAAAAAAAAAAAAAGCTCTTTAAGTTTCTCTTGTATTTCTTTTCAGGTTCCACCATGAAAGCAGTGGCAAATCTCTGGTTGTCATGCCAATACTCCCACTTAATGTGTGGATCCTGTCTCCCTCCAGTGGCAACTGCACCAGCCATAAAATCTGATATTAAAGTGCAATTAAAGCCTCCCCGAACCTCAGATAACGCCAGGGTTGCTCAGGGGTTATACAGACAGCTGGAGGAGATTCCCTGTGGCCCAGAAATCCCAGAGAAGTTCCAAAATGAGCCCATTCAACAAGTCTCTTCTCACTTCCCAAACCTGCTCAGCTTGCTGCTGCTTGTGCAGCAAGAGCAAGAAACACAGGGAGAAAACCATGGGGAGAAGGAGACAAATTATTTGTTCAGGGCTTGAAATAACACCCCAGAGCCATAACTGGAGTTCAGAAAGCACCTAAAACCAACAGTCACAACATTAATAAATAAGAAATAAACCGGAGTTGCCTGGTGAGCCATGAAAAGGTGAGTTACGTGCACTGACACACCTCAAAAGTTTGTGCATGGGATTTAGATTGAGCCTTTCCCACAGAATACTTAAATTTACTGCAAACCTTTCCATTTAAATGTACACAAAACCTTTCCACTTACATGTCCACAAAGCTTTTCCACTTAAATGTACACAGAACTTTTGCACTTAAATATTCCCAGAACTTTTGCACAATATAAAAACTGATGTGGTGAGCAAACACTGAGCTGCTCCAGGCCCCACAGGGGGTTATTTTTTTGCCCCAGGAGAAGCCCCTGGGTGTCTCCAGCCCATCCCTTTGCAATGTGTGTTCCCAACAAGATTCCTGCCCTTTCATTTAATTTGGGATTTGTTGCTCTCCCTACTCTTTAAAGCCACCTAATCTGTAGTGCAAAATCTGCATGACACGTTAAATGAAATAATTCCTCCTTGGGAAGGTTATAAACTGCATTGTAGGAAAAATATCTCTAAGCATCACACTGGGCTGTATCCTTGAATTTATTCCCTTACAAAAATTCAAACTTCAGTGATTTGTAAAGATGGCCTGCAAGCAGCAGACTTGGAGAAGAATCCATTCTTGAAAATTTAAAACGAAAGTTTAAATTTGGGTAGGGGATTTCTACCCAACAGCAACACAAGAACCTCACCTCCAGCAGCAAGGCTTTTTTCTTTCACTGAAAGAACAGTTTGAAATTTAGATTCTTGCTTTTTCAAAGATCCAGGTAAAGGGGGAGTTGTAGTTATACAGATAATAAATTCAGCTGAAGATTTTCACCCTTTGTAGGGATTTTTGACTTTCAATCTTGTTTTAATTTACTGCAACTCAATGGCTGGTTCAGACTGTGAATATCTGCTGAAGAAACAATCCAGAGAATGGGAAGGAAGTGAGAGGGAAAAGAGTAAATTCCATACCCATGGCAGAACTGCACAAGTGTGATAGGAGCTGGACATCTTCCTCCTCTCATTGCTGCTATTTTTTCCCAGATAGTTTTTTCTTTTTTAAATTGCTGCCCAAACCCTTGTAAAAGTCAAAAATGCAGTAAATCACTGAAGGGTTTACTGATTTATTGGTGCAAAAATTCTGGTAAGATTCACCTGTCTCTGAAGCATTTTTCCAAGTGCTATCCTCAGAAATCCACTATCTAGTATTAAAGATACCTTATGGAGCAGTTTCTCATTCCACTGCAAGTTTTTCACTTAGGGAATCATGGAATCATTACAGTTGAAAAATACCTCTAAGGTAGTTACCCTGTCACATTGCAAAAAGAAGAAAAAAAAAAAAAAAAAAGCATCCAAAAATTCTCCGGCAATCAGAGATAATTTCATGGCCAGCATCTGAAAATCCCAAGGTTTCTATTGTAAGGAGGTTTAAATGCAGGACAGGTCCGAAATCCACTGCTCAGCAACATGAATTTTCTGAGCATGGAAGCACCCCAAAATAAATTCCCAATTTCTTTTACAACCTTTTTTTTTAGAAAAAGCAGAGCCCTAAAATTTATGTTTGAATGCAGCAGTTTGCTTCACTGTCAGAGGCAGAAAAGAGGATTTTCCTTTCCTTTGCCTTGGATAAACTTTCACTGGCCTCGAGGTGGCGACAGGATTGTGGATTCCAGGGCTGCAGATTCTAAAATTGGATCAATCTGCATTATTTCCCCTTCCTACAGCAACTCAGCCTCCCGAAATTTTGGAAATAAAAAGTTAAGGGAAGAAACATTCTTCAATGCTTTTGCAGCAGGGTTTTCAGGTCAGGATTTAAGGAAATATCACCAGCACACTGATCTAGTATTCCCAAATTTCTCTCCCCCATATGTATCTTGTAATTAGACTAATTGGAAAGCAATTGTTTGCAGTTTTAGTGAGCAGCATCTTTTAAAAAGAATATTGTTATTTATGTGCTGAAACAGATTAATATCATGGTAAGGAGGGAAAAACCACCACAGTAAGCCAATGCAAAAATTAAGAAAATGTAATGAAAAATTACAATTTCCAGGGGGAGCAAAAAAAATCTGTGTGCATTTATTTTAGAGTGACTTTCTATCAGGAAAGAAAAAAGTGTTTTCTCTGAAAGAGATGTACTAAAATTCTCTTTTTGTCTGCAACCACAAATGAAAACAGCCTAAATACTAAACAAGAAAAAGCATTTTTTGATCCAGAGGGCAATGTAAGGAAGAGAAGGATCTTAGTAGTAAAAAAATCTATCTGGAGTAAGTGGGTTTTCAGGTTAAGCTGATGCTCACGTTTTGGTACTCGTTTTCAAGAAGGAAAATCCAGTAGGCTTCAAGCCAGTCAGGCAAATCTCAATGCCAAGGAAATTTATGGGAAAAGTCCTTCCCAGTTGTCAGCTGCACATCCCAGCTGCCTAAAAGTGAATTCTCCTGGCTGAGCTACCAAAGAATTGCAGAAATGCTTCTGCCGCCACAAATCTTATTGCAATTTTAATGTTTTCCCTTTGGAAATGTAAGAGCTAAATTCAATTTACCTGTCATGGCTCTGATTTTTCTGTACCTGATTAATTTGGCTTCGTTCCTCGAGCTCACCATTCACTCGAGAGTTTATCAGAGGTGAGGTACAACCTGTATTCTTTCCACAGAGAAATGGAAATTTTTGACAAGATTTTGGAAGTCAGCTGTTCAGAGGAGTGTGCAGTTCTGTATGTGTTGATAGATGCTCTCACAAATATGTTCATTAAAACAATTCACAATTAAAAAAAAAAAGAAAAAAAATCAGAAACTTGGCCAATTTTTAGCGTACAACCATGCAATAAACAAGAAAGCTTTATTCTGATTTTCCTCCCCTTTTTAACAGCCTGCTGCTACAGAAGGGGTTAAATTGGTGTGATTTTCCATACCATTATCCATACTGTTACTTCCTGACCCATCCAACTGCTACATCTGCCACTCCCTAAACTCCTTCCAGGCACAAATGTTTGTAAAATCCTCTTACAAGGAAGCGAATGTTTTGCCCAGAAAGGCTCAGTGAGCACCATACACAAGTACAATCACATATTGAGTGCCTTAAATCTGTCCAGGGACAAGCAGAACCATCTTCTGAGTCAGGCTTGCACACAAACCCCATAACAATCCCATTACCTTGCTGAAGCACTGCTTTTGTGGGAGTTATAACTCGGCAAAGATCCTTTATTTAAGCTATAAACAGCACCTGTATCTCCCAGATTAGGGCAGAGGGATGCATTTCAAGCCCATTTGAGCATGAAGATTATTGAGACCTTTTTCTTGATGAAGGAAAACACATCTGAGGCTTAAATAGAGCTCCACTCTATTTCCATTTCCACTGATGCAACACACAGGGATTGGTGTGAGCTCTACACACGATCAGGACAATAAAAAATGGCATTTTCAGAGCAAGAGGATTGGGTCTGCTGGAGGGATAGAATATAAAAATGAAACGGAGACCACAGGCCTTGGAAGCTGAGGGGAGCTGCAAAGATGAATAGCTGCTCACAGAGCTTTAACCCACCAGGGAAGGCAAATTGCACAAAGACAAAAGAGTCGAGAACTTCAACTGAAGTGAGCCTTGAAGAGAAACTTGATTTATTTAATCCCCAGTAAACAGAGCTGGCTGTGGGGCTCAAATACCCTCTCCTAATACAGACCCAGCACCTTCCCTTGAAATGTTATTGAAACACGCCTGCAACTGAAGAGGAAAACAAATTCTGCTGGTAGACATGATTTATGCTTTGGCATTAGGGAGTAAATCCACTGGAATGAGAAAACATGGAAACTGGAAGCACAAATCTCCAGGTAATTTCAGTTGTGCTCCTTGGCAAAAAGCTCAAGAACCAATTGACAAGAGGTTTATGGAGTGGGGGAGGTTATCCTAATATTTGTGGGTTTGAACATTAAATTCTACATTTCCATGAAGTGGAGAATGCCTATATATCCATTTCATTTCCATTAAAAGTTGCACCACAGCTGAACCAAAGGCTATTTTTTAAATAGAACTAGTTGTGCCAAATTCTAGTTTTTAAGTCTGAAGAACTAAGCTTCCTCTATTTCTTGACAAGTGACAAGAGATTGCACCCATTAGTCTGAAAGCTTTCTTGAAGTATTAAGCTAATTATTCTCAACAACATATTTCAATTTTGGTGGAATGACAGCTTTTTTCAACACAAAAATAATTCCCTAACACCAATGACTACCACAATTCAATTACCTGCCCTGGTGTTCACCATCACTCTTACGGCACATTTGACTTCAGCTTCTTGCTACTAAAAGCTGTTTAAAACACAACTGAAGGACAAAAACTCATCAGTGGACGTCTGCCTGAAGCTGGAAGGAGGAATTGGCTCCTTGCAGCATTCCCTAAAGGAATCCCAGCCCCACACGTGTGGGACAAACAGACACACCCCGCGTGTCCCCAGCGCTTTGTGCTCCCACCAACACTGTGCGCTTTGCAAATTGGCATGGCAACCAGATATTTCTCTACAAGTGGCACCAGGATAGTAAATAGGCATATAAACCCTCCTTGGAGCTGCCAATAATGTCCCTTAAGCTGGCAATAATGCCCCTTAAGCTGGCGTGCCCTCCCTCAAAGACAAACACGAGCGAGGGTGTCAGCGGCACGTGGGAAATCCACAGGCAAGGCAAAATCCTGTTAGGGGCCGCTGGAAAAGCCCTGGGCGAGGGGAGGAAGCGGCTCTCAAACAGCAGGGCTGGCCCCTGTCCACAGGAGGAGTTCAGCTCTGCTGGGAGGAAAGGCTGGGAGTGTTCACCTGCACGGGAGAAGCTTTGGGGTGAGCTCAGGGTGGCCCTGCAGGGCCTGGGAGGGCTAAAGGAAAGATGGACAGGGATGTTTTGGAAGGGGGGAAGTGACAGGAAAAGAGGGAATGGCTTCAAGCTGCCAGAGATCAGGGCTGGGTGGGATGTTGGGCAGGAATTGTTCCCTGGCACAGGTGCCCAGAGCAGCGGTGGATCCCTGGATCCCTGGCAGTGCCCAAGGCCAGGCTGGACATTGGGGCTGGAGCAGCCTGGGGCAGTGGGAGGTGTCCCTGCCATGACAGGGGTGACACTGGGTGATCTGTAGGGTCCCAACCCCAACCATTCCATGGCTCCACACAGACATTTCAAGGGGAGCAAATCCCAGGGTAACCAAGATGAGGCCATCCAGAGCTGCTGGAGCAGGCAGGGGACACCTGCAGCCCCACACCCAGGGGTGAAATACCAGCTCCAAGTGGGCAGGACAAAGCCCTGCCACCCCTGACAAACAGCACACAATTCCTTCTCCTGGCTGCAAGGAGTTTGGGCACTTGGGGCTCAGCTGGAGCCAGGCTGGATTTACTACAGACTGAGCCTGTTGGAAGATGCAAGCAAATATCTGGGAGTGTGCAGAGAATCCTGGTTTTCCCTGTGTTCCAGGGCTCATTTCTCAGGTGACACGAGGCCACCTCTGCTGGAGGTGGAGTTCCACAGCCAGCACTGACACCCCTTGCACAGCCCTTTCACCTCCCACCCATGCTGACACACAACACAAATATTGTCAAATCCAAAAAGCACCTAACATGATCAAATTTTCATCTAAAATTTTCAATCTTTTAAAATAGCCTTTTTCTTTTTGGTTTGTTGGGGTTTTTTTTGTTAATTTGTTTGGTTTTTTGTTTGTTTGTTTTGGGGTTTTTTGTCCATTTTTTGGAATTTTTTTGTTTATTTGGGTTTCCTTTTTTTTTTTTTTTTTTTGGTTGTCTCATTGGTTGGTTGGGTTTTTCTGTTGAAATATCACTTGTTTAAAGCAAACATTACAGGTATTTCAGATGCCCCAAGGAAATCATCTGAAGGAGCCCCTCTATTGTCTTTTGCAACAAAATACGTGTTCAAAGTAAGCAGAGTTTTAAAAAAATTATGCTGACACGTCTTCAGTAAGCAGATTAAAAAAAATCATTTTGACAAATATTCCCAAATTCCTTTCTGTCTGCTTCTCAGGATCCATTTAATAATGTAATAGCCTCAGGAGAAACACTGTGTAATGTCTTTTACAGTGCCAAAGCAGATCAGTAAAATGCTGTCTGCAGCCTGTCAGGTTCTATAGAGATTATGTCATTTTTCCCTCCTTCAATATCACACAAATGATGGACAACAACTGTTTTATTGTAATATTGTAATACTCTGTCACTGGAAAAAAAAACCAAAAACCAAAACAACACCAAAACAACTTAATCCATCATTTCCATGGTCCACTCTACACTGGAAATAACAAAAGAGGCAGATTTCCTGGTTTGAGCACTTCATTCTCCTCAGTTGCATATTCTGCTGCAGAGACAGTAACCATCTGAGTGAATAATTTCTCTGCTAATTCTGCCTGAGATTTAGATTTGGAACAGGCAACAAAACAAAAAATGGCTAAATCCCATTAAATTTGTTCCCATTGAACTGGTGGCAACGTTCTTGCTCCTCAGTAGCAGAAGCACCAACTGCAACTGGCTCTGAAAATCCTGATTTATCAACCAAGGTTCTTTCCAATTTAAAAAATGATCTGTTCCAACACACAGGAAGGCTTTACAGCCCTACTCCCAATTCCAGAGCTTCAATTCACAGATTCACAGAATCACATAACAACAAGGTTGGAAGAGACCTTCAAGATCATGGAGTCCAACCCAGCCCTGACACCTCAACTAAACCATGGCACCAGGTGCCACATCCAGTCTGCTTTAAACACACCCAGGGATGGTGACTCCACCTCCTCCCCGGGCAGACCATTTCAGTACTTAATCACCCTTTCTGTAAAAAACCTTTTCCTAATATCCAACCTCTACTTCCCTTGGCACAGCTCAAGGCTGTGTCCTCTCATTCTGTCTGTTGCTGCCTGGACAAAGAGACCAGCCCCACCTGAGCACAGCCACCTTTCAGAGAGCTGTAGGGAGTGACAAGGTCACCTCTGAGTCTCCTTTTCTCCAGGATAAACACCCCCAGCTCCCTCAGTCATTCCACACAGGGTTTGTGTTCCCAGCCCCTCACCAGCCTCGTGGTCTCCGCTGGATGGGCTCAAGTGTCTCACTGTCAATGAGGAACAACTCCCCAGCAGCCGCCTGTGTTCAGACTTCAAAACCAAGAGACTCCTGCAGTTTTTCCCGGTCAGAAAGGCCAATAAACATGCAGCCCCTGGTCCTACCTGTGGGTCAGAGAGGCGGGAGATGTCGGGGTAAAGGTAGAACTTGATCCCCTCGGAAGCACCGGGTAACGTCACCCCCCGAATCAGGAGGATCATCAGCATGATGTAGGGGAATGTGGCTGTCACGTACACAACCTGTGGGAGGAAATAAACATCAGAAAACGAATTTTTTGTTCCCCAGCTGCAGCAAAAACACCTTATTTTCACATCTTTGTGAAGTGCTGTGGCTGCCTTTGAGCAAGTGATTTTTGTCCTCTGAACATATTCCCTCCCAAACTCTTTAGGTTTTGTGGGTGAGGTCAGCACCTTTTTTATAGAGATTGAGAAGCTCTCTGTAAGTGTATTATTTCCAAACACAGGTACTCATAATAACAAATAATTAATTATATACGTTATAACAATAAAAGCAATGGATTCTCAGTCGCTCCATAATGACTAAACTGATTTCTCTTCAGTCTGCTCTGCCTGCATATCTGGGTTTCAGGAATAAGCATTTCATCAATCCCAGAGGTTAAATTCTATCCACATCTCCTTAGGATTTGATAGAGAACCCTTATCTTACAAAGAACCTTCAGGAAAATATTCTGAGGTGCTGAACCCCAGCAAATTCTTTTTACAGATACATGGCCACACATTTCTTTTCCAGAAATCAGTTTGTTCTCCACATAAGGAGCAACAGGAAACCTAAAAGAAGTCACATTTTCCAAAGGAAAAATGGAGCAGAATTGCTTCTGTTTCACAATCCCAAACTTGAGACCAGGATATGGCTACTCAAACTTAGAGAAGTACTAAAGGAAGTATTAAAAGAAGGATTAAATTATAAATTCCATGGCACTATCAATATTTTATGTGACAACCACCTGAAATTTAACTCTCTGTAATTGCCTGTGGCCATTTCCAGCTGTGAGATGTTACTCTTGCAGCTGCCTTACACCAGTCAAAATTAGTTAAGCTGCAAAAATGCAAAAAATAATTTGGTGACAAATACAGCCTCAGAAAAAAAATGCATTTTAAACTCAGGAATCCAATACCTGTCTCCTACGTAACTGAAATACATCAAAGAATGGACCTGTGAAAGGATTCTCAGGCATATTTTTGTAATTAATGAAATTGGATTTTCAGACTAATTAACCCCAAACATTAAATTACTCATGTGTCTCATCAGGTACCCTCTGAAATGGAGGAACTTGAATTTCCCAGGAAATGGACAGCACCATTCTATTCCTATAGGTCCCAAAAGCCTGAATTGATGAATTCCCAGGTCAATACAAGGCAAAATGGGAAGTTTTATCCCTGTGCTTCCATGTGTTGACTCTTAGTGGGAATGCAAACTGCTCTGACTGGCTGAGTTCAAATAGCCTTTGTCTCTCCACATTTAGGCTTCAAATAAAAAAGGATCAGCAGCTGATGAGAATTAAAAACCGAACATATGGGATGGACACAGTCCTGCTCTGAGCCTTAAATTAGGTGGAAAGGATGGAGTAGCCAGCTAATGGTTTTCATTTGTTTAGTTCTTTGCCAGCTATTCTTTCCTCCTTGTTCTAAACCAAAAATTGCATTTAACGGAGGGCAGCCAGCAGACATATCCCTTTGATGGCACTGGAGGCCTTGCACCCGAGTATCTGTAGTATTTCCTTGCATTTCCATCCTTCTCTGCACTGCTGTGCAGCACATCCCACCACTGCCTAGACTGTTCTACCTGAGCAAACTGTGATCTGGCAGGGGCAAATTCCTTCCCAGCTGGTGCAGTGGGAATTTCCTCTCTCGTCTCCTGTTGGATTATACCCTTTTTTGATCCAAAGATAAGGCAACTGAAAGGCCTTTTAAAAACTTTTTATTCTGTTTTCAGTCTCATGTGAAAGGTGAGACAACACAGATGTTACAATTCACACCATCACAATCAGAAGCCAACTATTTCCTAATTCCAATACATGATGAGCATTTCTTGACCTATCAGCTTTTGCCACACAATGCTGTTAATGCCTTAAAGCCAATCATCTAAAATCTCCCCTCGTAGATCCTACCACAATGCACCTTTCATAGTTCTATTTCTCTAAAGTATCTGGTTTTTCCTGCAAAGCCATCCTTTGAAACTTGTTTCTAGTTCCATTTCTCTCCCAACAACATCTCTCCTATTCTATAGCATTTCTAAGCCAGCATTTCTTATCTGAAAGTTTGCACAGCATGTGAGCCCTCTGTTAAGCTTTGAAACTTCTCAACAAATCCATTTCCCACAATCTCCATCAAGGAAAAGCCAACACCATTCTCATCTCCACAGGCAGGTAAAGGGATCTGTGGAATCCCACTGCACCAAGGGCTACAACCACAACCTCTAATAAATTTTTTGGCCATCAAGGCAGTTGTACCTCTACTTTACAGGATCAAGGGCTCTCCCTGACCTCTGCTTGCCATGCAGAAAGGGGATAAAAATAAAGCCCCTCTGGCTCAGTGTTTCTGGCAATAAATACCAATCCAGACATGCAGAACCTCAGTGAAAGGGGCACCAAGGAAGCAGGAGTGGGAAAGGTGGGAAGATCCCCTCTTCTCAAGCTCACGGACGCTGCTGATAGTTGATCACACAACTCCTGAGGCTGAAAAGCTCCAGCTGCTCTTTTACTTCAACAGGTGAGTTCACTGTGCTGGGAGAGCTGGGAGAGAGCCATTAATTCCCATTTCCCCCCTTCTCCAAGAGCTCCTGAGGTGAGGAAGGATGGGGGAATTTAGGAACTGGTGCCATTATTAGCATCATCATCACATCTGTTGGGCATTAAAAGTTTCCTGAATTGTTTTCTTTCCTTTCAACACATCGAACCTCTCTGAATATCAATGTGAACACAACTGTTTCTAATTACACCGTATCCTGTTTTAATTGACTTTAATTGCTTGGTATGTTAATTTGCATCCCAATGCTCAAAAATGCTTTTTTTAAACCCTTGTCAGAGCCATGCCAATGTTTAAGCAGTTGGAAACAAAATAAAAAATTTCTGGCAAACAAGTTTTTGCACTAAGTTCTTCTCTTACAATGCGGTTGAAAGAAAAATTTGCAATGATATTTAGATATATAAGTAGGTAGAAATGCACCCAACAACTCTGAGCTCTGCTTGGGTGCTTAACTGAAAATACACTGGAACCAAAGATCCTGAGAAGGGATATTTTACTGGCTGTCACAAGCTTTAAGTATCAAAGAACAGATAATAAAGCGAGGACCACCAAGTACTGGAAATATAATACCAAAACCTTAAAGAGGCTTAGATATCACTCAAGGTTAATATATAGATATTGAGGTACCTATGAAATGATTTCATGAGTGAGGCATCATAAAGGTTTTGAGAACTGAGCTAGATTTCAGCTTCATCTTTCCATGCCGAAATATCTTAACAGCACAAATGTGAGCCTGTGTTCCAATTTGTCCCCTGTCCTAACTGAAAAGGTGTTTTTCTGAACACTCCAGGCACCTCATGCTGCAGGGTGAGGGGGATCTGGCTGGTGAGAATAAGAAATTCAGGATAACCCTAGTGAGAATGAGAAGGAAGATTTCCATGCAGTGAACTGAGCCCCAACCCATGGGAATCTCAAAGCCCCAAATCAAATTTCTGTGGCCAAAGCTCCTACAGAAAACACCAGCCTGAGCTTCCCACACTTCCTCACAGCAGCATGAAGAGGTGAACATCCCTCCTTTGCTTGGCTCTTGCTGAGAACACACAACCAGAATTCCTGAACAAAACAGGCCTTGGAAGCTGGGAAGTTGATGGAATTCTCCCCTGCAAGCTGCCATGTTTTATAACTGGGATAAAATTGACCTTGATCCTTCAGGAAATTACTGCCTTGTTGTTCCCTGTCCCCTAAAATCCTCTATTGTTCCACTGGGCTGTAAACACGAGGAATATCAATGCAAGAATTGCCAGAGATTTGCCAGAACTCACTATTAAAGTATTCATGGAAAATCAGACCTGCCCCCATTCACTGCTCAACCTTATTTTTCACGGAGTGTTTTCATCCTGGTGTCTTTTAGCCTTTTTAAAATTTATTGATTTGAAACCATGAGCATGGAGAAGCAGAGTGAAACCCCCAGGTGTACCCAGCCTGTACTACACTCCGGTGTGGAGAAAACCCTCAGGAACCAAAATTTCACATAGTGATGTGAGAGGGAAAAGAGTAATTTTTATCCCGAAGAACATATTGGCACAAATGCAGGAATATAATTAGCATAGTCCTGCCTGGCAGCTCTGCTGACTGAGTAAACACACCCAGGAACCACCAATTTGGGCAGGATTTCTAACAAAATGTTTTAAATTGTCCCACAAATCACAGTCAAACCAGACTTGGCCTCACTGATATTTGCACTTTCACAAATTCTGACTTCCTAGATGATACGAGCAGATGATAAACACAACAAAAGATTTTCTTTTTCAACTGCCATGGGACATTGTAAAATATTCCATGCAGCATTGTTTGGAAAAAAGGCTTTTGTTCATCTGACTCAACACCATCTATGGAGCTACAAGTGACAACTGAGAAGGAAGATTTTCCATGTTAATGGGATTTACAAGAAAAATGGTATAAAATGGTATAAAGGAATGACAGCTGATTCACCAGGTTTTTAAAAGCATGTCAAAAGGGGGAAAACATTTGAGGTCCACCTACGATTTAAAGCTAAAATTTCATGTGCAGAGAAAGAAACAAAAGCAGAAACTCAACAGAACACCAGGGAAGTGGATTTGTATAATTGGAATGAGCAGAGGGGGTTAGACTCAGCAAAATGTCTGATTTTTCTATTTTCTCTGTGTGCTTGACAGATTTATTCAGCATCGTCTTCTGTTTGTCATCTTTTTTTTATTCACAGATAAACAGAATAATTCTGGTAAACCCTCCTTAACCAGATTGCCTATCAACTGCAGAATTCCTTCTAAATTACCACTCAATCATGAGTGAGTGCAGCCAGCCTCACTCTGAGCAGGAATAAATTCAAAACCCAACAGCTAAGAAAATTTAATGAGATTGGAGGACTGAGAAATAAGCAGGAAAGAGGGAAAAATTCCTTGGGAATGAAAATTCCATGAGATGAGCCAGAAAAGAGGGGCCAGGAGAGGACACTGGGTGAAGGGATGTGAGAACCTGAGTGATCACAGGAAGCCAAAGATTCCACATGAAAAAATAACTATATAAAATAAATGTATATGAAATATTAAAGCAGAAGGGAATAGTTCCAGCACCACATCACCCTGAGGTCATTGTCTGGGACAGGGAAAAATCCCTACCTGGCAGAGCTAAGCAAGTCCCAGCTTTTTCCCACATGGTGGTGAAGGCAATAAATAAATCAATGAAAGTCTGAGCCCCACTGGAATGGTTTCCTTCACAATGAAATGAAAACTTCACTCCAAAGTTCATTGAGTCGATTGAAAAAAACCCAAAAACAAAACCAAAATGTTCTGTTTAATTTTGGTTTGGCATTCTTTTAAGTGAATGGGTGGAAGGCAGATCTCTCTTGAATGAAAAATGCTCTAACAAGCCAAAGTTGTTTTTTAGAAGCCTTAATCCCGTGTTAAAAATGGGTGAAGAAACCTATTTTCCATATGTTTCACAGCACAAATTATTCTGTACATTGGGTCTGACTTTAGACGCTTTCCAGCGCTTCCCAAATTCCATTTCAAATATTCTGTGTACAAAAAAAAAAAAAAAAAAAAAAAAAAATTGCCTGCCTGTAGTCAAAAGTTCCAAAAGAAAGAGAAGCTGTGGTGGAAGACTGAATCAAAAGTGCTCAATTAGAAACCCAGGGATGCAGCTAAAATTGGAAAACAATGAGAAAAGCACCAAGGGCAGACAATATCCATGCACAGCAGCGGCTCATTTTCCCAGCTGAACTGAGGGAATAATTCACTTCCATGATGAGCTGCTTCTCCCCATAAATATTCCTTAAGCAGCAGCAAGTTTTCTAAACATGTGTTATTTCCCAGCTAATTCCAACAGCTGGCTTTGTCTCCAGCTCACCCAGGAGCATTAAAATCAAGATCTGTCTTCTTTCTGCTAAAATTGCTCTTCAGGCTTGGTGGTTCTTTTCATGAGGTCTGCAGACCTCCTACTTCATTAAAACAAACAACAAAAATAATCAGTGTAGAGTCTAGGGCTAATGTAAAGATAGATTTCCTTATATTTGAGTAAAAATTCTCCAATTAGCAGATACTGCCCCAAAACTTTCATTTGTAAGGCTAGCAACAACAGAATACGCAGATATATCTAAAGATCCCAATCGTGGAGACCAGAACACACAGAAGAGCCCATATTAAAAATAGAAACTGAATTTCATCCCGTTACTGCAATCATTCAAGTGAGCACCTGCATTTCAGCACTACAACAAAGAAATGAAAAAGAAAGAAGTAATAATGGCAAATAAATTTATCATTAATAAATTATTAAAATGAAATAAATAAAGGCAAATGCAGATAACCACATGAATTCTTGATAAGTGCACAGCTTAATAATGACCTAATCAAGGACAAAACTGTGCCAACAGGTTCTAAAAAAGAGGGAGTGATCATAAATAATGGGCTGGATCCTGAAAAAATGACTTTAGGCCACAAGTTCTTTTAATTTCAAGGATTCGTTCTAGCCTGAACAGGCCTTGGCTGAGTTCACAGTACGAAATTCACAGTAAAATTTGCACAAACTTACAAATCAGCTCAGATCTTGCTGACTGCTCTGAAGTGTTTTTAAATGTTCACACGTGAATCCCCACTAATGTTTCGTTAATGTCATTAATGGAAATGTTGAAAACATTTCGTTATTGTTATTACATTTTTTGCTGTCATTAAATACCAAGAAGAAAAGCATTTCTCTCTTTCATAGATCAATATCTTGAGTAAATACAACTCAGGAGCTCGCTGCTCCTCCCAGTATTTTCTCAGCCTTCAGAATTATATTTTCCACCCTCAACATTAATCCTCCACTCGCCAACTGTTCTTACAGGAATTATGTCAATGAAAAAAAAGCGAAGGCTGACACAACCCTCAACACCACCACGCCCAGAAATGTGCTCTCCATTTGTTGGAAATGTGTTCCTCACGTTGTTAATGTGCTGCTACCATACTGCTCGTACGAAAATCCCAACAGTTGTAAACACAGCATGCCCAAAATAAACCCTGGGAAGCAGGAGAAGGTCTGTGGTAGAATTTCTCAAAGGCAGAAAGTTGCAGAAAACCTTGAGCAAAACAATTTGGCGAGCAGACAAATTTTTCCCTGTATTTCTCCCAGGGGAAAACCAAAAAACAAAAGCAGAATCTTGATGCTAAAATCATGGTGTTATTGGCCCTGGAATGTGTTTGCTGGAGGTTTTTTCTTTAAAAGTTTTGAGGTTGGAGGGGTTTTTACACAGAAAAAAATCTGGATTGAAGTTTATTATTTTATCTCCACCATTAATGGTAGTGATAAATCAGTGAAATAACAGCATCCTGTAAGTATAATGTGAATTTTTGTTTAACATTCAAGGGCACAGAGAGGAAGAGCTGCCCTCTGGTTGTGGGCAGGGAGAGGAACACTGATGGGGAGGAAGCAAATTTCAGCACCTTGGCTGAGCTCATCACTGCAAGCAAAGTGTTTATGTAGAGCTCCCATCAAGGAGGGAATCTGCAGAGCCACAAATATCTCAGAATTAGAGACTGCTATTTAATCAAGTAAAAGTCAACTTTAAAAACCAATCAAGAAGAATTTTAAATAGAAATTAGGACTAATTAATCAACTGAGGATTGGGTTGTTTTTTTCTTCCATTCTGTAAAGGTCTTGAAAATGTGGAAGTTTTTATAAAACAAAGCTATTCCTTTCCAGAACCTTCTAGGATTTTCAGACCTCTCAATGCCACGTAGTTTACTTTCACAGACAAACTGGATGCTATGAGTTACACATATACCCAGAAGTTTGCATTTTGTTTAGAAAAATGTGTTATATGGGATGACTATTACTCATGGCAACCCTATTTCTGTGAAAATAATTCAGAATTATCCCACATTAGAACCCGAATTTCCAGTTGTGTACTGGATTTAACACAGGCAGAAATAGGGGTTCAATAAAGCGCTACATGAATTGGAATTTTTCACTTATCCCAGAAAGACCTTCTAATCCTCACTCCTTAAGGTCCTGAGCCATCCTAAAAATGTTCAACCTTCAAGCAGATAGAAAAGCAAAGGTCCAAGCAGGGCAGGAGGTGATTTTTCCTGTCATCCCAAAATGTGTAAGATCTTCAACACGCATTGGAATGGACTCAAAATTTTTGGCCAACTCCTTCCCCTGATTCAGGGTTTATTTGCCCTCTGTGTCTTCCTGGAGAACATAAAACTGGCTTTCTTGGAGGAGTGCTGTCCTCATGGAATCATTAGATTCCCTTAAATGATCAGTTTCAGTGAATCAACATTTTCCAGTAAAAAACTGGGATTTACCAGAGCTTTCCTAAGATTCCTGCTCCATTTTCCTCACTTATCTTTAAAAACACCCCTCAGAAAAACAAAAACAATGACATAAAAACACACTCCCAAATGAACATCAGCACTGAAGCTAAAAAAAAAAACAAAAAACAAAAAAAACAACCTGGATGAAGTGTGGGAAGGGGAAAAAAGGATTTTAGGGGAGGTTTTCCAGCCAGAAAAGCTGGAAAACCTATTCAGGGACTATCTATTCAGGTGGTCCCAGAAGGTTAAAGGTGCCAGCTGGAAAAAGCCAAGGTGTCAGCCAGACTCTGCTGTCACCTTGCAGTCCTGCCTGACAAAGAGGTAAGGGCAGAATTAGGAACTGCAGCCAGAATTTGAGAAGTCACCAAATAAATGAATTACATTTCAAATAACTGCAAATATTAGAAATACATTAATTCAATGGTATTAAGAATTTTCCCTGTAATTTTGCACCAAAATAATAATATGTGAGGTTTTCTTTGAAAATTATTCTACCAGCCCTCCAGGCACTGCAGCAGGTTTGTAAGTGGCCATCTCTAAATCTATCAGCCACTTCTGCAGTTTTCTGGCTACCACAACACTATTTAATCTTGTACAATAAATGCTGGGGAAAAAAAAAAAAAACAAACCAGATTTGTAAAGTGGCAGGCAAAGATATCCTATAGCACACCCACACTTTTTTTTTTTTTGGGGGGGGTGGGGGTGGGGTGTTTTGCTTTGGTTGTTTTGTTGTTGTTGGTTTTTTGGGGTTTTGTTTGTTTGTTGTTTTGTTTTTGGTTTTGTTTTTGTTTTTTGGGTTTTTTTTAATTTTTACTTTTGTAATCATGAAACTGAAGGAAACGAGTCAGACCTCATTGCGTGAGGGGCTGCAGATTCTTCAGGAGGGACAGGACAGGAGCAGCTCCAATTTTTGCTCCCTGTGACAGGGACAGGACCCAGGGAATGGCTGGAGCTGTGTCAGAGAAGCTCAGGTTGGAGATCAGGCATAGTTAATAAGCAACTTATAAAAGATAATAATATATAAAATAAAAAAATATTAAAAAAAATTAAGAGTTTCTCTGTAGTTGTACCGAGAGGGGCAATTGTGGGAAATCATTCCCACAAGAATTGTTAAAGATAATAATTTAGTAAAGGCAAGAAAACTTTCAGAAGCAGCGAAAGGAGGCCTCAGAAACAGAGAGAGCAGAGAACTCAGAGTTAGCTGCAGCTGCAAATCCTGAAAATAAAGATACAAAAGTACAGCAAGCAAGGACATGAAACAAGAGTTTGAGTCTTTAGGCTCGTCTAAGATAGACCTTAACGCTGCAGGAAAGTCTGCTGAGCAACACAGTGGAAGGTTTTAAGCTTAATACTGGAGTTTTGTGTATTGTTAATAGAAAGCATGCAAGCCAGCACTGCTAGAAGCAGGTGTCCATGTGCCTTTAGTGACTGGTACAACAATTGTCTGTGAGCTTCAGCAATCTGCTGTTGGCTGGAAAACTTTTAAAATGCCCTGCAACAAAGAGATCTGTGCCTGCTGCTGGCAGGTATGAGCTGTGACCAGCTTTCAATTGCCTCACCCTGCAATGAGGCTGATGCTGCAGTAAAGCTCAAGGAACATCTCCAAGCAGTCCTGTCCCGTTTGTGAAAAACACCAACACATCAGGGAAATGCTCTATCCCAGAGGGTGCTGGGCAGTGCCCAGGCTCCCCAGGGAATGGTGCCAGCCCCGAGGCTGCCAGAGCTCCAGGAACATTTGGACACTGCTCCCAGGGATGTCCAGGGTAGGATTGTTGGAGTGTCTGTGCAGGGATAGGGCTGGGACTCGATGATTCTTTAGAGTCCCTCCTAACTCAGAGTATTCCCTGATTCCATTAACTGTCTTGCCCCTTCCAACCAAAACCATTCTGTGGCTCCATTGGGAAGTTCAGGGCTTTTGTAGGAGAATAAAGAGCTGACATTTATATGGGAAAAGGTGTGTTTGTGTTTGCCCCAGGGTGACAGCCCAATTCTTGTCAGCCTCTGAGGAACACGAGCTCTTATCTCCATGGTGACAGCTGAGAGATGGATGCACCATTTGCAATACTACTTGTGCATTAAGTGCAATAACAGAAGTATGATGAAGAGCCTCAGCACCCAAACTAACAAGCATCCACATCCTCCCGACCCTGATTCTCCACATTTCCCTTCCCTGTGGCTACTCCTTCCCTCCTAATGCAGTTAGTCACACCTTGACTGAGGCTTTATTGCTCTCTAACTTCCCCTCCAAGCAGCCTCTAAATGTGGCTGCTAAATCACCTCAAGGCTGACTTGTAGGACACCAATCTGACACTGCTGCAATTAATTTGTGAGTTTGAGCAGCTTTTCAGCTTGAAAAGAAAAGGTGATGTGATGCACAGAGAAAACGAGAGGGATGACACGATAAAAACCTCAGGCTGGCAGACAGGGTGACTTAGGAGTACGTGAGCGCCACAGATTTATTTTTCTCTCTTAGGGAAATGCTTTGATCTCTCAGCTCTCCCTTCATCCCCTGAGCTCTGCAGAGATCCCTGAGGGGCTGCTCTGTGGGTGTAAAGGGGAGCAGAGACCTCTCCCTGTGCTCATCCCACACTTGGAACACCGACACTCCAACCTCCGGGAACGAGGGACACACAAACCAAGGCACAAAAATCCTCCCTGACCTCCACTGCTGTAATCCTCCCAAATACATTTTACACCCACAGGCAAGAACCCAGAACTTCTTATTACAGCTAATTAAGAGCAGTGCCTTACACTTTCTACAACATAACTCTCTACTAATTGTCCAAAGCGCCTACTTTCCATGACACAGTCGAGCTCACACAGGATGTTTTGAGTTTCTCCCTTTCTTTTTTTGAAGCACACAAGTTTTTTTCCAGCTGCAGGAGTGAATAGCAGGTGCACAGCAGCCAGCTCCCTCCTGGGCATGTGGTTTAGTCACCAGCAGCTGCCTGAAGCTGCATTTGTTGCTCCTCAGGCAATTTATTTCATTAAGCTTTGCCATTCTTGGGAGTGAGTTTGGATCCCAGCCACAGGAGCTGACACTGGGGTGGGACACAGGACTCGAGTTTGTAAATCTCACACAACAGCCTTGTAAACAAAACTTGTACTACAAAGGCATCTTCACATTGGAGATAAAGGCAGAAATCTGGACTTTGCTGGCTGCAGAAAGCAGAGACTGCCTTCCCACTGGCAGGAATTTGGTTTAATATAACCTTGGCATACGGGGTCACGGGGATGGATACCTAAAATTGCAATTAAGGAGCCAGTCTGGAAGCTGGATAGATTAGCAGGAGCTGAGGACAAACTACCTGTGTGAGAAGAGGCAACTGTACCTCTTCTGTTTCATGGGGGGGAAAAATGCAATTGGAGCAGCATTAGGAAAGTCAAAGCTATAAATGTTTGTGTATCCGAATTGAGGGACCCTGGGTGTCCCTGCAGAGGAAAAGGTGCAAAGAATATCCCAAATACAGTAAGAAAGACCCGAGAAAAGCAACATTCATTGCAATTCCTTTGTGGTAATTCTGTGTACACAGACTGGCAACCACAGAGTTTTGGGAAATGCAGCTTTGGAAACCCCTCAGTTGTAAATCCAGCCAGCAGCAGTGCTGAGCACCTGAAGGAATAATATTTTAGCCCTGACACGTGCATCATCAATGATAACAAACAGGAAATTGGATATTTTGGTTCCTGCTGGATGCTCTGCTGCAGGGAATTGTTCTCTGATTTCAGGGAGGAGGGGAAGAGGATGGATGAGGAAGGGCAGGTTCTGTGACAGAAGTGAACCATGATGAGATCTGTAGTGGTATAAATGGAATAAATATAGTAACAAATAGGAATGGGAATATATATAAATATATAGGAATAAATCACCGAAACTGTCACATTTCTAAAGTCCTTTGTTTGGGTCAGTGTAATTTTGGTAATGAGCTAAAAGTTCCTGGGAAGTTCAGTGACAAAAATAACCTTTATTTGTTACCTTTAGCCAATCAGTGCATTTTTCCTGACGGGATTACTGTGTTAATCTGTGCCTTTGGGCTTTCCCTTTAATTTTGCTGCAATTTTCCCTGCACTGCCA
Organism: Sylvia atricapilla; assembly: GCF_009819655.1. NCBI lineage: Eukaryota > Metazoa > Chordata > Aves > Passeriformes > Sylviidae > Sylvia > Sylvia atricapilla. Next base: position 17,972,661 of record NC_089150.1, on the reverse strand, counting down.
CAGCAAATATCACAGCTGACCTTCCATCATCCTCTGCTCCTCCCTAACCCTTCTGCTTTTTCGTGCTTTAAGTGCAGAGAGCAGGTGAATTCCCTGCCCAAAACCTCTCACACCTGCACGTGCCCTGAGCTGCCCTCAGTGCACTCAAACACTTTTCACTCGCTTCAGCTGCAGACCAGGGCTTAGATCCACCCTAAATATTCCAATAAAAGTGGATTTCCCCCCTGAGGTGGAGCTGGGAAGGACTGAAACCACAAAGACAGGATTTTGGTTGAAATTTCTACATGACACCTTCCCCAGCCATCAAACAGAGGGTTGGGAAAACCACCAAGAAGCACAAAAATCTAATATTTTTTTAAACAAACCCGAGGTGTCCTTAAATGCTCAGAGCACAGGAGAGTGGACAAATAAAAAGTTTTGAAACCTCCCACAGAGGAGGCGGAGAGCAGGAACTCTGCATGCATCTCATGAATGTTCTACTTTCCCCCTTTGAATACAGAGATCAGCCTTGGCCCCAGTTAAAGCCTCACCATGAAGGGCCATTCTTTGCTGTTACTTCAGCCTAAAACAAAAGACACTTCAGGAGATACAATCCTTGCTGCCCAGTTCCTTTTCCTGGGCTCCTACAATGGGCCCTAGTTCTTTCTTTCTTTTTTTTTTTTTTTTCCCTTCCACACATCTTTCTCTTATATTTTTTTGTTTCTGTCCTTTTGCTCCTTCTTTCTGCCTCATTGAATCCATTAAGGCCTTTCGATGGCCTGCTATTGAGAAATAAATTTTCTTTGGGGCTAGTGACTGAGTTTTAACTTGCTGGCAAGCCAGACTTAACTCCTGAGGGGAGGGAAAATGATGGGTAAAATAGATGAAAAACCCATCTCTGAGTATGGGGTCTTCAGGCATTCTGGATACCTTGCAATGTCTTGCTCCTCAAGGAAAAGGAATAACCTAATCTCAGAAATTTTCCCACTTCTCTCACACATTCATCTTGACACACTGAGTTCTCTTTCTGCTTGTATTTCCCAGCAGCTCAAGAGATTCTCTTATTTTAGGTCCTTATGGCAGTAAGTTTTGCACAACTGGAAACGGGAAAACCTCAAGAGAGGCCTCAGACATCAAAAGGGTCCTCATTTAACACAGAATGACCCCAGTCAGAAATACAACACACAGAGTGACCCCAGTCAGAAACACAACACACAGAGTGACCCACAGTCAGAGATACAACACACAGAATGACCCCAGTCAGAAACACAACACACAGAATGACCCACAGTCAGAAATACAACACACAGAATGACCCACAGTCAGAAATACAACACACAGAATGACCCCAGTCAGAAACACAACACACAGAATGACCCCAGTCAGAGATACAACACACAGAATGACCCACAGTCAGAGATACAACACACAGAATGACCCCAGTCAGAGATACAACACACAGAATGACCCCAGTCAGAAATATAACACACAGAATGACCCCAGTCAGAAATACAACACACAGAATGACCCCAGTCAGAAACACAACACACAGAGTGACCCACAGTCAGAGATACAACACACAGAATGACCCCAGTCAGAAACACAACACACAGAATGACCCACAGTCAGAAATACAACACACAGAATGACCCACAGTCAGAAATACAACACACAGAATGACCCCAGTCAGAAACACAACACACAGAATGACCCCAGTCAGAGATACAACACACAGAATGACCCACAGTCAGAGATACAACACACAGAATGACCCCAGTCAGAGATACAACACACAGAATGACCCCAGTCAGAAATATAACACACAGAATGACCCACAGTCAGAGATACAACACACAGAATGACCCCAGTCAGAGATACAACACACAGAATGACCCACAGTCAGAGATACAACACACAGAATGACCCCAGTCAGAGATACAACACACAGAATGACCCACAGTCAGAGATACAACACACAGAATGACCCCAGTCAGAAATACAACACACAGAATGACCCCAGTCAGAGATACAACACACAGAATGACCCCAGTCAGAGATACAACACACAAAACTACCCCCAGTCAGAAATATAACACACAGAATGACCCCAGTCAGAGATACAGCACACAGAATGACCCCAGTCAGAAATACAAGCACTGTTCAGGCCTGCTCAAGGTGTGGTAGATTATTCCAAAGCCACCAAAGCCCAATTCAAACCAAGAGAGCTCAACTTCACCTCAGAACCAGGACAAAAATCCTTGGGAAGAAAGGATGAAACTTTCAAAGTTCTGAGAGTGACAGAAATAATTCACAAAATATAAAGATATCTGAGCTGAAAGTGTGTGGGGGCAGGTGAAAAAATAATTTATTATAATTATAATAATATTTTGTCTGGATAATGAAGTTTTCTGGGGATGTTCAGTGAAACATCCATGAACCAACCGTTGCTGCCCCTGCCCTGCAAATGCAGAGCCATAAAAACATAGCTAAGGGGGGAATATTTGGAGTTTAAAAGTGAGAAATGGCACCACACTCAGCCAGCACCGCCTGGGAGTTTCCATTTTGCCTTTTAAACTGTTCACAAAATTACGGGCATTTTTCCTCAACAGCAAAATGAGAAGTAAGTTATAAACAAAAGTTAACAACAGTTGCAGCCTTATTTTTTTTTATATACATTTTTTTAGTATTGCATGGTGTAGAATTTAATTTGTTGGAAAAAACTCCCAAGAGGTCAAGTGTCTTATTTTATATTGAATTATTCAGAACTGCAGCCTGAGACAAGTGGTCCTCCAAAGCATCATAAAATGGAACAAAAAACCCCAGGGCTCTCTACCTTTAGTTACACCTTGTTTAAATGTGAGTGTGAATTAAAGATATTTCAGTACATTTCCTTGGCCACTTCAATTATTCATTATAAATCCAGTTTTCAGTGATTCACAGATTAACAATCATGTCAAACCCCCTGTTCAGGACACTTTTCTGTTATTGGTAATAGGATTCTGTGTCAAGATGCCCCAGCAAACAGGCTGTACCTGTTCTCTTTCATCTCTGGGGTTTTTAACAGATATAATTAATACAGACTTCCAAAACTTTCCTGACACTTAACTGGCCCTTCACTGCCTTCAGCTCAGCAAATCAAAGTGATCAATGGCACTAATTAATCTAATTAACAAGTGAGGAACAGTGCAGCATTGCAAAGGACAGCAGCCGTGCACTTAGAAAATGTATTTCAGAGAATGACAGAATAATGAAGGTTAGAAAAGACCAACCCTTGACCCAGCTCCTCCCCATTGTCCCCAGGGGCCACATCCACGTGTCTTTTGATCTCTTCCAGGGATGGGGATTAAGCCAATGCCCTGGGAGCCTCTCCCTGTGCCTGATCAGCTTTTCAGGGCAGAAATTTTCTGATATCCAACCTAAACCTGCTGCAACCTGAGGCCACCTCCTGTCGTGCTGTCCCTTGTCCCTGGGAGCAGAGCCCCACCTGGCTGCACCCTCCTGTCAGATCATTCAGAGAATTTTATTTCTCCAGGCTGGACATCCTCAGTTCCCTCATGAAGTTCATCTCAAACCCCTCAGGGTCATCACAGCTTTAAATGCAGTGAGCAGCCTTTACAAGACTCTAGTCTAATTTTTTTTTTTTAATGTAAAGGTTAAATTAAATGCTCAAACCAGGAAATATCTGGGGGTTTTATGGAATCTAACTCATTTTCCTAAACTTAACTTTTAGAGAACATCACAGGTTAAGGCACAATCTCAGGGAAAAGAGAACAAAAAATCAATAGCAAAAGAGTGAAACATGAAATGATTCCCTCATTTGCACATATTCAACCCCAAATCCTGCTTCTTGTGGCACCTACAGCAGCAGAGTTGCTTCTTTAAGAAAAAAAAAGTTCTCAGCTTTGCTCTGGTGTTTGTAACTTCTCCAGTGGGTCTGTGGCAGAAAGTGAACCACTTTAATGACTAATGAAGGTGACAAGGACAATATCAGAGCCCCTCATCCTTTTATGTTTATATTCAACAATTACATCACCAAGAAATCTTGCCAGGTCATTTCTCAGGGTTTATAACCATGAGCTGTAACCTGAATAGCATCTTTTTTAGAGATGCAGTGGATATCCAGGGACAAATGAGGTGAACAGTCCTGAAGGAGATCCTGTGCAATCATGAATCTGATTTTTTTTTTACTCACAGGACTATTTAATCAAGCATCTTAGCTCATGTTTCTGTGGAGAGAGGAGCCACATCAGAGCTTTTTCTCATGTAGAACAGCAAAACCTCCCAGCAGAGCTCTCTGGGCTGTGGTTAACAGAGCATTTGCAGAGTGCAAAGGGATAAAAAGCGACAGAAAGGAGTAAAAAGCTACAGACTATTATCAAAAGCTTGATGAGAGCATGCAACACCTTTGCAAATTTGATTATAAACTGAAAAAACATGCAGATTTATTTTAGAGCAAGAGCTTTTAGGTTTAACATCCTAGCCTCTTGGCTCTAGGTCTCCACCATCCCTGCTCCCACCTCTCTCCATCACCCTCTGTGTTTCTGAGCCTCTGCTCCTGGGGCAGCTCTAAAGTACATCAAATTGAGAGGCAGCTTAAAGCCAACACCTTCAGCATGAAGTGGAAATTCAGGGCACTGAGCACAAAGGGGAGGAAAGTATCAAAGTATTCAGAAGTCAGAATCAGACAGAATAATGTTCAGTGATTATGGTATGGAGAGCAGTTGCAGAAAACGTTGAAGAATGGATTCCTGTGAGATTTTTCTCTCTTGCAGCTGGTTCTGCACAATGAGAAGGATTTCTCATCACTTATTAACCAGGAACTAGTGGAGAAGTAAAAATGAATGAGCAAGAACAGTTTGAGTGTAGCTCTGGCAAAAGAATATTTTCTTTTCATCCTGTTAACATTTCCATCCTGTTAACATTTTCCTGATGTTAACAGAACCAGTCCAAAATATCAATTCAAATATATGAGAATTGGTCTCAGTGTCCACACAATCAGTGTGATATTCTAATACTCAATAAAATCCTGGAGGAAGAATATTCTTTTAACACTTCATATCAGAAAAAGCTGGCTTAGTGTTGAGTCATAACATGACAAAACCTCATCTACAGTTAATTAATATGCTGTGAGTGGGGTAAAATGTTCTAATATCAATAAATTAAAAATGATAGCAAGATTGTGGGGGTTTTAATACTTTTGATTCAACTTCTCATCTGCACAAAATTCTGAAGCCCATCAATGCTGATTAGCTCTCATTCCCACTCAAGATGTCCATGCAGGAAAGCTGGATTAGTTTTTACCTTGAGTCTATGAATTTAGATTATTTATACAGAAGTATTTTCAAATCAATAATTAGAGACACTCAAACCCATGCTCCGTAGTGACAAAGGTGATCCAAAAAAACGGGCTTTGATCTGGGCTGGATAACAGAAATGTGGCACGGTAATACAAAAGGAATAATTTATTACCGAAGTTAAATATCGTAATGAGCCAACATGTGGGAATTAATTGATTAATCCTCGTAACACAAGGGAAGTTAAGCACTGGAAGAGGTTTTCCCAAGACATGAGCAATCCCTGGCCTTGGAGGTGTTTCAGATGCAGCCAAGCACCAAGACAACAGTGGCAAGTTCAGTGCTGAACGTTGTTTACCCAGGAAGTTTCACCAGGGACATTCCAAGGTCCCTCACAACTTTACAGTTTTACAAATCCAAGTCCCTGCCAGGGTTTCAAACTAGGGATACCAGCACAAGACAGGGATGTGTTGATGCACCCAAAAATTAAGGAAGATCAGGAAAGAAGACTTAAAATGCTTTTCTAGAACTTTGAGTCCTGCAGGCTCCTCCCTTCAAAAGGCATTGGGCAGAAGTTGCAGCGAGACACGACTGAGCTCAGTTTTTGCTCTGTTTGCAAAAACTCTCATGAAAATAAAAAATAAAAAGGAAAATATTAGGGTTCCTGCCTTCAGCAAGTAATTTAGGAAAAGTATGTTGGCAGCTACTGGTGTTGCTCTCTCAAATTTTAAAGTATAAGGACATTTAGTTAAATTAATAAATGGATAATCAAGATCCCTGAAAGAACCAGTTCCTTTCTACCTGAAGATTTCATTAATGAAATAGGAAGATCAAAAAATTAGGAAAACTCAGCAGCTCTATGTACATTATGGAAAAACTCGGAATTGTCATACCCAGAAATCAAAAGTGTTTTGGAAAAATCAGGTGCTGAACAGAACCTAACGATCAGAGACTGGAATGATAATTTGAATGTTGAAAAAATTAACTTTCTTCAGTCTTCTAGATAGTTCTTACCTCATCTTTGGAAGCATCTGATCCCAGCTATTGAGAGCTCTTCTCCATGAGATGGAGATCAGGTATTATCAATCAAGTTTCAAAATACACATGATATTACAGTGACACTACATTGGCATATTTTTCTCCTTCTGATTTTTGAGTTTCTCATTGAAAATCCCTGCCTTTTGCATATTTGCAACGTTAAAAATGTGCAAGCTGGCACACAAATGTCTTGAGATCTAAGACTGGATAATTCAGAGCAAGGAAGGCTTGAATAATTAAGGACAAGAACCTCTGAAAGTGCACAAATCGATTTCACCTGAAAGCTGCCACAATCACCTGGATTTATTCTGCTGTTTCACATCTGCTGGAATGGGAAATGGAGATGCTTTGTGAGAAAGTGATGAATTTCAAGAACAGTAATGGAAAAGTTTGGAACATCCTGTTAACAGTGTAATAAGCACTTCCTCTGGAGTTAACCTTTATGTTAGTCTTAATATATTTAATATCCTGAAATATTAAATATTCATGATCTATGGTAGTGCTGCTTGGAGAAGGATGGAGTTATTTTATAGCAGCTTTTAAGGCTTGGATACTTTTTTTTTCACCATGCATTAGAAGGCAAAGTGAAAAAGAGGAAAAGGATGAACCAATCTCCTGAATATTTCACAAAGCACAAGGGTGTGGAGAGGAATTCTCTGTTTCATCTCACCTCTGTTTCCCCTGGCCTTTTTCTCTCCTCTCTCCTCTCCCACAGACACCTCCCTCTGAAAAAGTTTCAAAGGTGATAAAACTTCAAGAAGTTTTTTGCTTTGAATAAATGTATTTTTTCATTGAAATTATTCAATCCAATTAAAGTATATTGTAAATTTAACAGACTGCTGTATTATTATAATAAAAAGCCCAGAAGTCAATTTTAAATGTTTCCTGGAAATGAGCATGTAATAAATTCAATTTAGTGGAAAGGCTTGTGGATGAGCTTGAATATGAATTTTGGAAATTAGCATTAGATTGGAAATGGAAACTTCAGCCTGGAAATCTGCTACATCATTTCTATTTCAGAACATTTAATCTGTTTGTAGCAAACCCAACAGCTGAGTGCTGCCTCTGCTTTTGCTGTTCTGGGAAGGCAATGCCATGGCCCAGATTTCCAGAGACTGGGCTGGAAAAAGTGGCAAGTGGAAGAATATTGAATGAACAGCAAATTAATAAATGAATAAACATTAGTAAATGTATGCCTAGGGAAAAAAACAAACCAAAACAAAACCCCCAAAACCTGTGCTGCAGAGACAGAGGTGGAAAAAGAAATAATGAATATTGGCCAGGACAGATCTTCACTGAGAGCCATGGAACCTATGGAAAGGAAGATTCCTGGATACCACAGGGTTCCCTAAAAAATGTAGGCATTTACCAGTCCTGAGGAATTCCTCAGGATTCTGGAAACAGATGTTCATGGCAAACTGATTTAAATTATGCAAATGTATCATGAGTCTGCCTCTTACAGAACCCTGATCTAAATGTTTTAAGCCTGAGAGTTATAAATCTGAATATTGGGTATTAATTCCCTTTTCTTTGCACTTCTGTTGCAGGACTAGAAGTTATTTCTGCTTGTTGAAAAGTTTATTATCCCATTTCATGTGCCCAAGACAGGCTGTTCCTTCCCAGGCTGACCTCATCAGAGAGGAGATTATCAAAATCACACTGAAATAAAATCAATTTATTCCACCTATCTAAAGCTGAGGGTTTAGCTAAGCTATCAGAAAAAGCAAAACCGAAAGGTCAGGCAGGTTATCCACCTTCAAAGCATAAGGTCTGCTTCTGGGGAAATTCTATAAACTGAAAGAATGGAAGAACAATAAAAATGCTGGATGTAAACCCAGAAATATGAAATAAATCCTTTCTAAAGTCACTTCGCCCCCTTGTGAGCCCAGGATTGCTCCTATTCGGTGCAATTTGGCCCAGCCTGGTGTGTGTGCACACACACAGAGCAGCCACTGAGCTTTCTCCTCCACCCTTGGGGCAGATTTACCCATGCTAGAATACATTCCCATCCTCAGACATTCCTTCTGACAGAGAAAAAAAATCAGTTTTGCTCAGTTTCATTTCTTCTGTGGCAGCTGCAGCCCCTCAGACAAGTCCCAAGTGCTCGTGCACCTCCCCAGGGCGCCCACGTCATGGATTTGGGGACACGTATCTTGTCATTCCCTCAGATCACTTCGGCTTCTCCATATTCTTTTTCAGATTTTTTCTCCTCCTCTGAACTATTCAGCCTCCTCCCTGTTGGGCAGCATTTCTCAGCATTTTCCCTTCAGTGTCTGGGTGAAAGTGGGGCTGCAGGATTCTCTGTCGGATGGGAAACGTGGCCCCGGGTGGAGTGACACAGTTGGCAAACACACCCAGCATCAGCAACCGGGACCAGCCAAAATGTTGAGAGCATGAAAGAAAATTCCTGGAAAACTCATGAACAGCTGGAAAGTTTCACTCCAGCAGTTTCTGAATTTCAAAAATCCATTGCATTTCAAATATTTCATTTATAAATGGAGGTGACTAAAACAGAAACAACAACAACAACAAAACCTAACCACCACCCAGACTATGTAAGAAACCATTGAAAGCTAAATGTTTCAATGCACCAGTTTTGTTCCTGGTTTCCTTTACTTCCAACATGAGAAACCAGTGCTTTTTTTAGATCCTCCCTGTGGATCTGTGGCTCTTTTCCTCTCTCAATGTAGTTGATTATTCATAGATTCTACTCAGAGCTGTGTCTGATCCCACTCCAGGGGCAGCTTTCCCCTTCATCCCAGGGCTCCCTCTCTCTGCTCCCAGGACAGAGTGGCACTCTTCACTCACAAAGTCCAAAATATTTTTATTTTTCCCCATAATATGCCTATCTTGGTCCCTCTCTGAGTGCTTTCATTATTTCTGCTCTTGGTGTTCAATCTGTATTTCTAAATTCTCTTTTTATGTGCATCAAAACTCTCAGTGGGAGTGAGAGTTTTGACTCCCGACATCTTGGGACAAAATCCAAATTTTGGAGAATTTGTGCGCAGAGATCAACACAACCTGAGTTTCAGAGTTCAAGGACTGGCCAGTAAAGCTCATTACTAAATTAACAAAAATAAAACCACTCAGCCTCACCTAACAGAATTTAGGTGTTAACAGAGTGCAGCCTCACTTAACAGAATTTCCCTAATTAACAGAATTAGGGAAAAAGCAAATCACAAAAAAAAAAAAAAAAAAAAAAAAGGCAAACAACTCCTAATTACAATTAATTTTGCTATTTATTCCCACCCTGCCCCCAAGTGTAGCTCCTCATGCATGTGAAATTCTCCTGTGCTGATGGAAGTCAATACTGCTGGCAGCACAGGCTTGGAGCTGCTGCACAGAATTTCAGGCTTACCTTTCCCGTGGATTTGGTCCCTTTCCAGATGCAGAAATAACAAATAGTCCAAGCAGCCAGGAGGCACAGGGCGAGCTCCCAGCGCAGGTTCCCAATGTGCTCAATCCCATCCGAAATCGCCAGCACTCTCCGTCTTCAAGGGGAAAAAAAAAGAATTGAAAAAAATTAAAAGATTGAGCTAAAACAGTGCTGCGTGTGAAATACTGGGATAGCTGCAACAAATAAAAGGTGGTAATGTTGAAGAAAACAGTGTTATGTGTGAAAAAACCAGGATAATATGGAATTAATTACAAAAAAAAATATAATATTGAGTTAAAACAGTGTTGTCTTTGAAATATTGGGATAAAACTGTATTAATAACAAAAAAAAAAAAAAGGTGGTAATATTGGAGAAAACAGTGTTACATGTGGAAAAACCAGGATAAAATGGAATTAATTTAAAATTAACTTATAATATTGAGCTGAAACAGCACTGCACGTGAAATACTGGGATAATGACAATGAAAAAAGATGATAACGTTGAAGAAAACAGCATTATGTGTGAAAAAACAGGATAAAGTTGAATTAATTGCAAAAAAAATTTTAATATTGACCTAAAATGACACTGCATGTGAAATGCTAGTAAAAAACTGAATTGATTGCAAAAAAAGGTGATAGTATTGAAGAAAACAGCTTTTTCATACGGGAAAAAACCAGGATAAAGTTGAATTAATTACAAAAAAAAATTGTAATATTGAGCTAAAATGGCACCACATGTACCATACTGGGATAATTACAACAAAAAAGATGATATATATTGAAGAAAACAGCATGACATATGAAAAAATGGGATAAAGTTGAATTAATTACAAAAAAAATTTAGAATATTAAAGAAAACCAGCAGTACATAAAAAATACAGGGATAAATCTGAATTAATTACAAAAAAAGGTGATAATATTGAAGAAAATAGCATTACATATAAAAAACCAGGATAAAGTCAAATTAATTACAAAAAAATATTATAATATTGAGCTAAAACAGCACTACATGTGAAATACTGGGATAAAACTGAATTAATTACAAAATATTATTATACTATTGAAGAAAAACAGCATTACATATGAAAAACTGGGATAAAACCAAATTATTTACAAAAAAAATGATGATAATATTTTAAAAAATCAGCATCATATATGAAATACTGGAATAAAATTGAATTCATTAAAAAAGAAATTAGTGATATTGGAAAAAAACCCCTACATAACATGCGAAAAAACAGAATAAAACTGAATTAATTACAAAAAAAAGAGAGATGAGAATACTGAAGAAAAGCAGAATTGCTTGTGAAACAGTGGGTTAAAACCAAATTAATTTGATATAAGGACTCTCTGTTACTCACTACTGAAAAAACGCTGTGCTAAGGTAGAAAGAGAGACAAAAGAAAAAAAAACAACCAAAACAGAATATTCCCAGTGTTTTGTACCTGGTTATCAATGAACAAATGTTTCGCTTTTTCAGGTCAGCCACAAAATTTTAATTTTGGAACAACTTTTCCTTAAAGTCAAAGGAATTGTTTGAATCAGTTACCAACATGGATGAGCCAAAATTAAACCACATCCTAAATAAATGGGTTTTTCAATTTGATTGGTTCCCCCCCAAAAATCTAACCTTTATTTTTACCTGTTAATTATAATTTTCATGGATTTCCTTTTAATATTGGAACTAGAACATTAAAATATTTGTTTTCGAAACCTCAACATTGTGAAACAACTGAAGGCAACAGATGCACACATAAAGACAATCACATCAAAATTTTTTACCACTCAACCTGAAATAAACCATCCTGAGCAGAGATTTCTTTGAAATCTGTATTTTAAGTAAATATAAATATAAATTATTGCAATCTCAGTCTTGTACTCCTCTCCCTCCACGTTGTGGGTGAAAACAAATTCTTTGATTTTCACTGGTTTCAACTGATCATATAATTAATGTCTACATAGGTATACACGTAATTAATTTACAATTTAGTAGAAAGGGTGGATATCAAATTTCAACCAGTCAGTTAAATATATAAGTATATAAATATATAAAATAATTCATCCTTTTGTATTTGGTTCAGTTATTGTCCGAGGCAATAAATTCAGGGATGTAAAGTCTGATCCTGTAATTCCAGCCAATAAAATATAATAGTTGATCAAGAGAGAATATTTATATGAAAAATACGATATTTATATGAAATAGAAATATTTAAATAAAATTAAAGAATGAAAAAAAGGAGGAATTTGCTCTGTCTCTGATGTCACCTGCAGCAGGTGAAGGGAAATTCCTGTAGTGATGGAGTGCGAGGCTGGAGATGCCAACAGCTGGAGCCACGGAGGGAAAATGGAAATATTGAAGCATTTATTGAAGCATTTATGGAATAAAATGAAATTAATTACACACACACACACACAAAAGTTATATTTTTGTGCTGCAGCACCTGGGCAGGTTTCACACCTCCAGAGCTGCAGCTGCTGCTCCTGAGGGATGCAGCCACCCATAAAATGTGTGTTTGAAATTTCCTCTTTAGGAACGACAGAATTAACAGGGGAAAGAAACCTCCCAATTAAAACCCCAAACCCCAGAATTTATCTCCATATTCCCTAATTAATAGACAGATTTTCCCAGCCCTGCCCCACCCTGTCCCCAAAAAAAGAAAAGGAGCAGGAAGTCAACACAAACTTTTTGAATATTTTCTGCTTAAATGTAAAACTGCTGCCACCTTATCCACATTTCCTCCCATAAAACCAGGAATTGCTTTTATTCTTCAAGTCTTGATTATTTAAATCTTGATTATTTAAATCTTTACTCTGTAAATCTTTATTCTTCCAACCTACCACCAGCTAATTTGGGAGAAGAGTGATCCAGCATGGAGCACCCTCAGTTAGCAAAGACCTGCAAAGTGCCTGAAGTTCTGTCATCAAAATGCATCCAAACGAAGAGAGGTGGCTTTTAATTAAGGGTTATTTTAATCAAGAAGAGGAAGGACATAACTGATACCTGCAAACAGCATCATTGAGGCATAATTACACAGAGAGGTGATGAAATACATCATTAAAATTTAAGTTATTCTAAGATGTTTGACAGATGAACGAGGAACGTTACCTGGGATAAAGTCCACCCTCCTTACAAATTCTCATTCAAAAACCCAAATGAGATAATTGAATTCTTAGAAGAGGAGTTAATTGCAAGAGAACCAGGACAAAAATTGGCATAATGTGATAAAAAAGGAATAAATATATATTAATGATATATAAATTAGGGCACATATAAAATATATTATATATAATATATATTTTTTTAAAAGGAAGCAAATAATAAAAGGCCTTTTAAAATAGTACACTTTTAAGATGAAAATAGAGTCATTAATCTTAAAACTGCAAATAAACGGAGTTATTTATGTTTGGGCCACAATAATAGTAAAATGGAAACCTTTTTCATTTAGCTATCTTTTTACAGTAGAATAATAATGAGAAAATATTCTTATGTTTTAATCAAACCGGGTTTTTGATGGCTGTTTGGATATATTTCTGTACATGTGAACCTAATCATGAGCAAGGTTCCTTTTCCAAAATGGGTGTGCAAGTCACTCCAATTCCTGCACTGTTCCTCCCTACCCACAAAACAGCGTCATAAATAAATGTTCTCTGTCTCATGATTGAAATATTTCACACACCAAAAGCTGCCTTTGCCTTAAGAACATAATTTTTAATGAAGGCTTGAGAGGAAGATTTTGAAAAGCAACCAATTCCTGGGAGTAGAAAGTCAGAGTTTTCTCTGGGAATGCTCTGGAAGTCCCAAAGAGCAGAGGCGCCTCCTTTACCCACCCAAGACTCTCTGACACTTTTGTAAAGTGTCATACAAAGCAAATGGCAAATTAATGGGCTCACCACAATTAATTATCCCTGCGGGTCCTATTTAAAACAGACACGTGGTGCCAATCAACGGGGACTGTCAGCACCAGAACGAGGATTTAATTACCCTCAAGTGCTGTAAATCGGTTTGGATCGCCTTTGTTCCCACAGAACAAAGGGTTGGTGTTTCCCTCAGAAGTGACAATTAAACTATAACATAAAATGTACTCAAAGAATGGAGATGAGGAGGGGAAAGTCCTGCCCAGAGGCCAGCAAGGAAATCCCTCACAGCTCTCCCTGAAGTCAGACCCAAATTCTGCTGTTGGAACCATCTGAAACAGCAGCACTGGATGAAATTTTGATAGGAGAGAGCAACCAGAATATGAAATTCTTCTCACAAAGCCTCAGTTCAGTAATAACTACCCCTATTCTTTGATGATTCAACTGAAATAATAGGAAAAGGGGAAGCATTTTGAAAATACAGGATTGTCCCCTGCGTCTGAGAAGTGAGGTTAATGCATTCAGAGGTCAGCTCTTTGCTCCTCAGCCATGCAGCTTCTACCTAAAAGCTGCCATAAATGATTGAAAACAACAAAACAAAACAAAAAAACCCGTGTAGCTTCCTCTAGACCTTCCTCCTCTTCTCTTACCTGCAAGAGCCCTGCACTGCCTTGTTCGTCTCAACTCTTCATGCACAGAATACAGAAACAAGCAGAAAAATCAGCCCTGAGTGTGCTCCTCTCTGATTGGAAGGAGCAAACATTCGAAGAAAAGTTCTGGAGTCAATCTATAGCTCAGCTGCTTTGCATCACACTTGGGTGAAAAGAAAGAAAGAATTTTATCCTGTGTATCAAGCCTTGTTAAAGCTGAGCAGCTTTAAAACCCCCTTAAATCAAGTGAGAATTAAGTCATTTTATTGAAATGTCTTGACTCTTCCTCGCTAGAATTCACTGCTGTCACTTCTTTTTTTGAAGAAATTATTACCAACAACATTCCTCAATGGACAAAAGCCCAAGAAGCTGGGAGACCACTGTAGCTGGCAGTACAACTTCAGGTAGTCATTTGAATTACTCCAGAACATCAAATCCCTGCTTGTTACAATCCAGTTTGAGCAGAATTTGCCGGCAACAGCTTTGGGCTGTGTGAAACTTCTCTGTGAGAAAGATTTGTCCTGCACTGAAGGCACAAAAGATTCATTACTCAATGCAAACAGAAATGGATGAGGGTTTGAATGTATTTATTGTAGGTATTGAGCTTGTTTTGCTGTTGCAGCTGTTTGAGGGGAGAGATTTTTGTTGTATAAAGATACTCAGCACTTCAGCCCCTCAAACCCATCCAGAGCCCCGAAGAGAAGCCAAGGGATTGATGGCATTGGAGCTTCTTGAGCAGAGTATTGAGGGAAACAACCTCCACTGCCATGGGAGAGGAATTAAAGGTTAAATCCAAACCAGGGCAAGGTTTTAATTGAGTAGCAGCAAAGTATTAATTCTCCACAGCATATTTTGCTTGTAAGTGGAATATTAAACCCCAGCCAGAGTGGATTTGTGGTGTCTCACACTGTGCCTGGAGATTTCATCACCTATGATCATACACAGTTTAATTGGCTAAATGGTGGTGAAAATTCTTACATTTCTTCCTGTAAATAACACAGAATGAAAGTGGCCAAAGTTCCAGGAATCTAACAAATAAAAAATAAATTTGGGTGGAATAATATCTCCAAAGGGCACATCTCCAAAGGGTGGCTGTCACAAATGCTGAGGTTTGGTCACAAGGGCTTGTGCTGGACAAAATCATGATAAAATTTCTACAGTGTAGATTAATTCTACTTAGAGTAACAAATTTTGTAAGCCTGGCCTAAATCTCACTTAATCTAAGTATAAATGTGGATTAAAAAGAAAATAAAAATGGATAGTCAGGTGCATATAAAGAAAAATTCAGCTTATTTTCAGTACACATAAAACAATAAACCCAGGAAGAAATTGGAGCTCATACAAGGACCTTGTGCTCCCCACGTGCCAGGGACACTCTGTTGCCAAGGGTTACTTCTGTTCTCTCAATTCCCATCCCTGCACATGCAAAATTTACACAAAAATCCCACAGCCCACTGGGGGGTGATTTCCACAGGTATTAGACACCTAATGAAAATGGCACTCTTTTGTTTGAGAAAGGGCTAAAACACATTTCAATTTATGAAATTTGTTGCACAAATTTGGTGTCTCAGTGCATCTGAGAGGAAGAAGGGTCCCTCTGTTGTTGGAATTGCCAGAGAAGGGAAGGTTAAGAGGTAACTTCCAGCGGCCTTTCCACCCAAATTTGCAAACAGATATTCTGAAGGCTTACACACTATTTCCTGGCGATGGGAACACTGGCTTTTCCTGGGAAAGAGCATCTTTAATAAAATGTGAAGAGCTCACCAGGCTCTTGAATAGAAAGAGGATTAAAAGCTGCCAACACATTGTTGAAAGGAAAGTCCTGGGGGTACTTCTTGGATTATTTCATCATTTTGGAAACTGAAGAACAGCTCCAATCTATTTGAGGAAGGTCCCTTCATGTTCCCACTTGGATTTGGAGCAGTTTCCAAGGCACTTGGCTTTAAAAAACCTAACAACAAACAGCGCCCAAACAGAGGAGCCTCTTGAGGTGCCATGTCCATGGGGATGTGGCCAGCCAGGAGGTCAGGGGGCAAAGTTCCCTTTTCCCCTGGGCCAGACTCTGACCTCAGAGTGTTCTGAGGGGCTGAAAGGATAACAAAATAGTGCCACTGAGCAGTGCCCCTTACAGAACCTTTACTTTTTTTATATTTTGGTGCACTTTTATCCCTGCAGTTGCCAAACCCAGACCACATTTACCTTGTGAACCTCATCACTGAGCTCCTCTTTAAAAATACATTTGAGGGCCAGTGCTGCACAGGTTCCCCATCAGTTTAGGAGAAAAGGATTGAGATCTTTTAGACATCCTCTATTTCTGTGTGAAGGTGAGTTTAAGTTTCTATCTAAAGACATGTTTTCTAAACTAAAAATCTTCCTTTCATTGCACTCTATGAAACTAATATTCTTTCATTTACTGAAAATAAATGTATTTCCTACCCATGTGTGTTCAAGTATCCTGTGCAAACACTCAGTTTCTGGCTCAGAAACTTGAGCAGATATTACTGAAGTCTGAAAACTCAGTATTTCTTTTGCATGCACCAGAATCCTCTGTGGATAATTGGAGTGCCAGAAGCTTTCCCATGCCAGAAGTTTCACCTGTCAGGAAGGTGGAACATTTCCCTGGGGCTGTCTAATCTCCGCTAATTGCTGTCTAATTTGGGAGAGGCAGCTCCATGCATCCAGACTACATAACTCCAAGGTGGAAAAGAAATAGCTGAGAAGGAGCAAATTGTTTTGAAAGAACCCGAGTACACAAGTTAGTAAAGATTTGAGATATTCTCCACTGCCTTATCTACTTATATGATAACTTTTGAAAATGATACTGATAAACTTAAAAAAAAAATCTATGCTGAATGTTAAATATAAAACTGTGAAACCAAAAGGCTGGCAGCTTACTTTGTGAAATTCTCAGGTTTTTTTACTAAGAGAAACATAATTTATATAGATCAAGGTGAAAAGAAAAATTATCCTTCAATAAAATGAACCTAAAAAAGGGTGTTGTTAATTCTTCAGTCAATTAATTGCTGCACTTCTTGTAGTGGTTTGGAAGATTTCTCTTCTCTTGTGTGGTTCATTATCTTTTGACACTGAAAATGTAAAGAATGTGGTGCAATATTGTCTTGGAGAATGTTCTATGTCCTGGAAATACCAAGGTTGGGAAACATTTTTCAGCTTTACCACATAAATATCCTCCTCTATACATCACAGGACTGTAAAAAGATAACTGTCAAATTAAATACCTTTTGAGTTTCATTGCATAAACAAAAAGTAATAGAAGATCACATACCTCGGATGAGGGACTTGAGCAAAACTATCTGGCAGACCTCTCCCTTTTCCAGGAAGAGAACTCGTATTTGAGCAGTGATAACCTTTATCAGTTTTAGCCCCAGAGTAGCACAGAATCATAGAATGGTTTGGGTTGGAAGGGACCTTAAAAATCACCAAGTTCAACCCTTTGCCATGGGCAGGGACACCTCCCACTGTCCCAGGCTGCTCCAGCCCCAATGTCCAGTCTGCCCTTGGGCACTGCCAGGGATCCAGGGGCAGCCACAGCTGCTCTGGGCACCTGTGCCAGCCCTGCCCACCCTGCCAGGGAACAATTCCTGCCCAACATCCCACCCAACCCTGATCTCTTTCAGTCTGAAGCTATTTTTCCTGGCACTCCATGCCCTTGTCCAAAGCCTCTCTCCATGTTTCCTGCAGCCCCTTCAGGCCCTGCAAGGCCACAACTCAGTCACCCCAAAGCTTCTCCTGTCCAGGTGAACAATCCCAGCTCTGCCAGCCTTTCCTGCCAGCAGAGCTGTTCCATCCCTGGGATCATCCTGGAGCCTCTCTGGGCTCTCTGCAGCAGCTCCAGCTCCTCCCTGAGCTGGCTCAGGGCTCGACATCCTCCGGCACTACACAGAGCAAACCCAGAATCGATGTCAGAATTCAGCAGAACCCGACTTAGGCAGCATTAAATTGATTCTGACCTTAATTCCACCCAAATTCTACAGTCTGGATCAGCAGGAGAGGAGCAGAGACACTCTGGGTGCTGCTTGGCCCTGCTTTGTCCTGCTGCCCTGAGGAGCTTGGTGACATGATGGTGACATGGGCAAGAGTGGCACAGTGACAGCATGAACGCCCTACAGAGAGCAAATATCTGACAGAGATAATGCCTGCAAAAGAAATTATTCCTTTCAGACTTTCTAAAAGTCTGTAAAGTCTGATATTTGGGAGGCTGAACATGGGCTGGTTGTGCCAGGTGTTTTCCCAGGGCAGTGATGTGGTAATCACTGAAACACCTCCAGAACAAGCACAGCTACAACTGCAAAGTTAAACAAATCCCAGTGGATTTTTTGCAGATTTAGTCACTAAAAGTGTTTCAAATCAAGAGAGAGAAGAGTCTGGATGCCAAACCCTCCCTGTTAGTCAACATGAGCTTACACTTTGGCTTTTCTGGAACACCCAGAACAAGAGCTTCAGGCTCTGTGTAGTGTCCAAACCTCTCTCTTGGAGGTTTCATGGAAACTATAATATAGGAAATATACCCACAGGTTTCTAAAAGAGCTAAAATTGCTCCTTGAAAGATATTGCTGGATTCCCACGTGTACTCCCCAGCCATCAGTGCTCAAGGATTAGAAAGAAGCACTTCAGCTTTTAGAAGAGAAGAGAAAAAAGTTCAGCTTTTATAGATTAAGAGAAATTTATTGGGAATTCTTTAAAGTGTAAGACTTCATTTCTGGAAATCCACTTAATTCCATACTTGGCTTGTTTCTCAAAGCAGCAGACAGAAAATTCCCAGTGGTCACATTAGCAAGAATCCCACAGCTATTGTATTATTCTGAAATGTTTACTCCTTCCAGAAGATCCAGTGTGAATTACACATGACAGAATGAATCATTCCTGGCTGAGCCACATTTACTGCCATCCAGCCTGGTCCCTTCTCCTTAAATTCCTGCTAGGTTTGAATGTTCATCACTCATTTCTACACACAGCCAATTAAAAAGTGAAATTAGCCTTTCCTCTGCAGATTTTTCTCTGAAATTTCTAGCACAGCTTGCAAAAAAATTAAAAGAATAACACATTTCTTGTGTCAATCCCTGTCTCATTAAGGTCAGTACAGGTTGACTGTTAGTGTATATATATATTTTTCTTTTTTTTAATTTTTATGTGTTGTATTTGTGTATCTCTCACACTGAGACAATGAGGGATGAACACAGAACATCCCATTCCTGACCTATTTTCCTTACCCTTCTTTCACTGAAGTCATGGCAACTTCTCCTTTACTGACCCCAAGGGTTTAATCCTGTTAAATTGCTTTTTCTGCCGTTCCGCTCACCTCTACTCTTACAGTCTCTTTTCTCAATATATCCAATGACTCCTTCAGTTTTCCAATGACTCCTTCAATTTTCCCTCTTCTCCTCTCTGAAGAACTCATCCATTGACAAAAATCTCCCTTTTTATTCACCTGGAGTAGTATAAACTAGCTGGACACACAGCACCAGCTGAGAGCTGAAAGCACCCAGAAGAAATCAAGTCAAGCTGATGCCTCTCAGAATTTGTGTGGAGCCTTTTAGAAAACCTGTAGAGTTATACTGAGCTTTTCACTATTAATTAAATGTTCATCAAATGAGAACTACTGAGCACAAAATATTGAGGACTACTGCATGATCTTGTAAAAAACAGACCTTCACAGTGAGTTTTTGGCTACAAATTCATATAACAAATGAAGGGTGATAAGCTCTTATCTCTTCCTCACAGAACAGGCCAAAAGAAAACCATTACCTGACTGGCAAAAAAAATATTTAAAAATTGAAGAAATTCCTCTGTCAACATATTTCTTATCTCATTGGCCCTGGACTAAACTCTAGTCACAAAAAACACCCTAAGACATGGAAAGGAGCAGGGGCACAAGGAGCAAAGGATAACTTACAGCCCAAAAGGGAAAAAAAAAAGCTGCAAATGGACAGGAGTTATTTTGGGAGGTCTCAATGCTTTGTCCATATTTGCTGCTTCTGAGTATTCAAAATATATCACTCTGCTGGAGCAATTGGAAATGACAGAATTATTAATTAAATCCATATTAATTCTACTGGACCAATGTGTACCCCTGGTTTTATGCTTGAAATGTTTTGGTTTTCTGAACTTCTCTTCTCAGGAATTTTTCAGTAAACAAAAAACGTGCTTTTGTAACTTTGTTTTTAATTTCTTTCCCTATGAGGGACTTCTTCTTGATGTCCCTCTGGTCTGACCAATTGAAGAAGTTTGTCTTTTTGGTAATCAGTCTGTATAAAATAGTATAAAAGGCAGACACATCCCAAAAATAAAGGAGTCATTTTCAGACTTCTGAAGTCAGAGTCTGTGTCACTGTAGTGTAAAACAGCATCATCAATTGTTCATTTATGAAGAAAAATCTATGGACATCAGATATGAAATAATGAGAGAAGAGCTGTTGAAGGGATCTGGGGGAGATACCAGTTATTCCCTTTTCATCCAGAGGACAGCAGTGCCCACATTGCTGTTTCAAGGTTGCACTGGTTGATGTTCTGGAGCCTTCCCAAGGATTCCAATATTTCATGAGTTTCCTCAGGAAGTCCTCCTGACACAGCAAAGCAATTTTGCTGCCATATAAGAATATAGTGCAAAAGAGTGATTTTTTTTTTTTTTAAAGCATGGTTGTTTTGTTTTGTTTTTCCAGTTTCTGCTACCTATATTTTTTGCAGGGTAAAAACACCTCTCCTTTGATCACTTAATTGGATTTAAAATCCCAAGAAGCCACCCTTCATGTCAATGTCCTGAATCTACAAAGCCATATTTGGGAAATACTCTTTAAACTGTCTAAACATTAGGTTTTTCTTATGATTTTTTTTTTTCTTTGAGAGCCAAAACTAGACAGAGGCTTGACGAATTGCATGGAAATCTGTCCTTCACACAGCATCCATGCTGAGATAGCCAAAAACCAGAGGAATGTGATTCCTGTTAAAGGATGTTTTCAGCTACTTGTGCATCTCTAAAATCCCTCTCAAAGCCCTTCACATTCTCAATTCCAAGCCAGGGAATAAATGCAATGGGCACATTCCTGGACAGTTGGGGAAAAAGGTCTCTTATTTGCTCGGATATTTAAAAGATTGCAGAGGTATGAAAAAAAATATACCGTGGATGAGCTCCATGTAATTTGTTGGCACATCAAGTCTTGCACATCTCTTTCCTGAGGTCAACCAGCAAATAAAATAATTCCTGGAGTGTGCAACTTTGTGAAACATGGATGGGACTTTTCAGCTTGTCCTGTGGGGAGCAACTGGAGGGGACTAATTCGTTTCAGGCAGCAAATTCCACCATGAATATCCTACTTTCAGTTTTCCAGATTTAAAAGTTTGTGTGGATGCTTCCTACTTTCAGTTCTCCAGATTTAAAATTTCATGTAAATACTTCCTGCTTTCAGTTTTCTAGAAGATTAAAAGTTTGTGTGGACATTTCCTACTTTCAGTTTTGTAGATTTAAAGGTTTGTGTAGACGCTTCCTACTTTCAGTTTTCCAGAAGATCTAAAAGTTTGTGTGGATATCTGTAGGAGGCTGCACATAATAACCCAGAGAAAAGGGGATAAGCTGGTTTTACAATTGCATAAAACCACATAGAGCTGAAGGGAGGCCTTTCAATGGAGGGGTTTTGTACATAAATAAAAAGAAAAATTAAAAAACCCCACACAACGAACCTGGCAAACCAACAAGTTATGAGAAACCAGTGAAGCCCTGGCAAAGGCAGAAGAAACTCTCCTGGTTATTTTGGCTTGTGCTGCTCCTGGCTGATTTGGCCAAGCCCACCATGGCCCCGCTGAGGTCTTGCTGTTTTAGACCTTTCACTTTATATTAATTGCACCCCTTCAAGCAAAAAGTGCTTCTCTCGTGTAATTCTTTCCCTACACAAGCAAAAAGTGCGTATAAAGATGTACAACTCTGTAAACACACATTTTCTACGTTAACCAAAATAATGAAAATTCTCTTATTGTTACAAATAAAAGAGATTTACCATTTTTCAGCGAAGTTGGACATCTAAGCCTGCAGTTTCTAAAAACCAGTTTTTAAGCACCTCACTCAGTTTCTGTGCGTGTTTACCTACCATCAGTAGCAATAACAGCATTTCTAGGACTTCAACAAATTGTGCAGTTAAGGGAAATTTGAAGTAGCTCACATACGACCCTTGCTACAAAAATTTAATTTCTGGTTTTGACACCAGTGCAAGCCAAAACTTGACTGCATTTTAGCACAGGAACCAACCAAATGCTACAAATTCCCAAAGCAGGAGAAAGTCGGGAGAATTCACGAGATTGGAGGTAATTTTTACCATAGTGAAAGTGGTACGTACAACAGGAAATATCAGAATCAAAAACCATGGGAGTTCATCCACCTGTTGTGAGGTCCAGCCCTCAGTACAGGAGAAACCAGCAGCATTTTGACACCCATGCAATTTGCTTTTTTCATCTGAAGTCAGGCAAAGTCAGTGATCTTGAGGCAAACCCAGATGGAGAGCTTGAGATGCTCCAAAGAAAAAAAATTAACTTTCACGCAGCCCCTCAGGAGCTGGGCAGCAAGAGGAGGGTCTGGCAGGGTTTAATGTCCTACAGGACTGTGGGAGCCCTGGGCACTGAGGATTCCAGCCTTCCTGTGCTCACACTGACCCCCAGCAAACTCTGCATTGACCTGAGGCCGTGGAAAAGGCTCCCAAAATTGAGTGACAGCCCCGGGATTGTGGCTGTGGAGTTTGGATAGAAGTGTGGGATCTCACAGGGTGCAAAACTCACAGGTTAAGGGTTCAGAATACAGTAACAGAGATAGAAAGCCAGATGGAGGATTTAGGGCAGAGGTCAGTCCTCCTTTTTCATCTTCTCCTTCATGGGTCTGGGTGGGATTTTGTAATTGGGTAGAAAAATTCTCATTGTGGGCCACGGGTGGTTGGTTATTGGGTTAAAAGTCAAAATAATTTAGGTGTCATTTCTTAGTTGGGCAGTTTATCCTTAAAAAGCCTTGTAGAGAGAGGGATGGGGTCATTTTTAGTTTGTGAGCTTGAAGTGCTGTAGAACTCCTGGTTTGTGAGACTGAACTATAGATAAGAATTAATAAATATCTGAGTCCAAACATGAAGTACGGTCTGGTACATTTAATCCTGACCCTGGCAAAGAAGATAAAATCTGACACAAGACACCCACAAAGGGGCTGGCTGGGGATGGTGCTGGATCCCTTGGGCACTGAGCACTGCAGGAGCAGGCTCAGCTCACTCCTGACTTTTCAGTGTGCTGGGGATTAACCACAATGTGACTCCTGCACTCGTCTGTAGCTCGAATGAAACAGGAAAAAACCTCTCTTTTGACTTTGCAAGGAAAGGGTTTGTGCCTTTTCCTTTTTGCTGAGAACAGCCCCTTTTCTTTTTGCCCAGACAAAACCAATGTTTCTTCTCCCTAGGCTTCGCTTGGAAACGCTGAGGATGTGTCACCCCCTCCAGAGTGACAGGCCAACAACCAGACCTCCTTTTACACAGCACCAACTTGTTGCTATACAGCCAATAAAAAACTATTGAGGTGGAATCAGCCACAAAACCGTGGCTCCTCTTTCTGTCCAGCTCCCTTCCCAGGCACTGGAAGCCTCCAATTCCTGCCCGTGGTGACAGACTGCAGCAGCAGCCAAAAGAGCACATGGGCATGGCTGCAGCCCCCACACCTGCCAGGCAATTTCCTCTCCTGGGAAAGCACAAAAATGATGGAGCAGAGCATCTCCCCTCTGTTCCCACCCTCACCTGCAGCCACAGTTCTTTTCCATACCCTGCTTTAATTTATCAGTAATTAGCAGCTGCCACTATTAATTATTTAAAAGTTTGGACACTGAAAATTCTATGCGCTGCACCTTGAAACTGTGATTATTACTTTTGCTTAGAAAATCCTTAAACTGTACAATTGGGATGAGGGAAAGGCCATAAACAGGAGAAAACAGGTCAAGGCTCTGAATGCTGGCACTGGTATGAAGGGAAAAGTGGAAATTCAGGCTCTTGTCTGTCCTTTGGAACACAGCAGCAGAGAGTTTGAGGAATAAAAAGGGAATTTCTATCTATTGAGCTGCTTCCCTTAGAAACTGTACAGACAGAATGTGGAACCTCTCAAGGCTGTGGCTTGCAAGGCCTCTTTGAGTAAGAAATCCTTTAGTCCCCTAATTTTGATCAGTTGTCAGTGGCGTCTGCTCATTCAAATGAAGCTTTAGAACACTAACAGAGATAGAGATTTCTAAGCAGGAAAAGAAGAAAAGTGTGTCCAAAGCGCCAGATCTTGCTGCACCTCCAGCTGGATCAGCCCAT
The DNA here is from genome assembly GCF_009819655.1 of Sylvia atricapilla. Taxonomy (NCBI): domain Eukaryota; kingdom Metazoa; phylum Chordata; class Aves; order Passeriformes; family Sylviidae; genus Sylvia; species Sylvia atricapilla. The sequence goes on along the minus strand of NC_089150.1, from coordinate 17,948,149 downwards.
TTTCACTGTATAGCTACAGGGAAGTGCTTATCAATTCCAGTCTCACAAAAATATTTAAAGTTTTGAAGTTTAATGAGCTTCTTTGAAGTGTACCAGAATGAAAACAGCACCTAGGACCTGCTGCAGGATTCCTCTGAATTCGTTGGGGTTTTTTTAATTGTTGGTTTGTTAGAAGAAAGAAACAATCCATGCAAGACAAAAAATTCAACTTTGACCCTCTGTGTGAGGCAGTTATGGAAGCAGAGAGAGAAGGATGAGATATCAGAAGTCAGACTATTATTCCTGCTCAGGGAGCAAGGGAACAGCATCTTCTGGGCACACGTGAGGAAGGGGAACTGCAAAAGCTCCATGGCACTGCCAGGTGTCCTCTGGCCCCTCTGCTCGTGGCTGAGTCCCTGCCTGACTGGAACCACAGCTTTAGCAGGTGCCAAGGCTGCAGAAGCAGCAAAAGCTACAAAGATTTCAGCAGAAAGGCTGGAGTTCTGGTTTGCAGTCCTCAAGCCAGCTGAGGATTTGGGTTTACTTCCAGTCATGGGTCAATAAGGGCTGAGCCTGCCAGCCTATCTGGTGGAAAAGACTTAGCAACACAGGTAGAAGAGAAAAAAATTCTTTACAAAGCCAGAAATAAAGATGTTTTGGGCCTGGTGTATTCATTTACACACTTAAACCCAAATCCAACTTGTCCCCCTGCTCCCAGGCTCTGCTGGCACCTAGAGAATGTAAATCCTGTGTGAAACTCAGCAACCCGAACCTCCCCAGCATGAGGAACCCTGAGACTGGGAGCACTGGGCTCGAGAGCAGCACAGAGCACTGCAAAGACACTGAGGAATCACTGAGCCTCTTCTCGTTAGGCAGGGTTGAATTAAAACCATCTGAAGATGCTGTGATTAAAAGGCTGTGGCAATGGGATGTGGCAGTGAAAGGAAAGCTGCAGCATCAGCCTGACACTTTACAAATCAGGGCTGAGTTTCACATGTAAACAAGCTTGCTCACAAAAAGCAAACAGGATCACTGTGCAAAATAATTACCACTCTAATCCACAGATTAATTCAACAGACAAAAAGAAAAACCAAAAAAACACCCACAAAAAAAAAAAATCCCACAAAACCCCAGGTTTTTTCCCCCCAGAGCCAAGCCTTCACACAATAAATTGGCTTTTTTATGTGGCCACAACGCAGGGGAATTTCAATGGCAGCCCTGGCATTGCAGGGAGCAAAGTGTGAAGGTTCTGAATGGTTGTTCTGAAGGAACCTGGAGCCTCCCCCTTCCCTACTCCAGCAACTCGCCTTTTTACTATTTGTCTCAACAAGTTTACAGTGAGTTTATGGCTCCTGGCAGCAGAATTGACCAAATAATAAAGCAGTATCATGAGAACACCACCTCTGGCTGAGGGAAATAACGTTGCTGGTAACACTTATCTCAGACAAATTAACTCTTCTAGGAATATTTACTTTGTATTAACTGCTCTGCTCTTTATAAAGAAAGACCCTGCTGTGCTTTTATGTCTGAGATTTAAGATGTATAATTTAATTAAAATCTTAATTCCAATGAGTTATTTCAAGAGAAAATCAATCATGATTTTTAATAAAGCTCATTCTTCCATTTTGAAACTAGGTGGTGTTTTTTTTGGTTTTTTGTTTTGTTTTGTTTTTTAATTTTGAAGCCATGCAATGTCGTAACTACTTAAATTTCAAACAAGGCAAACAACTTCCTTAGCAGGAAGAGACTACATTTATTTTCTGAGTGCAAAACGATGCAACTCCAGTTTTTCTTGGACAGAGAAAGTGGATAAGTTTGATATCTCAAGTTATTTTGGCTAGAAAATTGTTAGTGTTACAAAAAGTTTGTCTGTGACACAATAAATAAGGATGTTTCAAATAAATAATAGATTATTTAATTTACCTCTCCTTTTGGTGGCTGGAATTTTAAAAGGTCTGAAAAAAATATTTTCAACTTTTTAAAGACAAGATTGTAAAAGCAGATAGAGAAAAGGCTAAATCTGATTATCCCTTCTAGTTTCATCATTTATTCCTGATTTAGCCAAAATCAGGTAGGGAAATATGCCCCAAAATTGAAGGATTGAAAACCTACTGCAACTTGAGCTACGGGATCTTGCTTAGCTTCATTTTCAAAGATATCTGAGAAGGGATGTCCTTAAAATGAATTTGTATGTGCTTCAAAATTACACTGACACAGGAATTCAGGCAACTCAGAGATGAGTACTCACAAAAAAACCCCACAAAACCATAGAAATATAAAACTTTGTGCCCTCCAGAGAATTGAGCTAAATATTTCCTACTTCTCTGGATAACTGGAGTTACCATCAGTGGCTAAGTTGGGAATAGCGTTGAAAAATCATATAAATGCAGGGGGTAAATTGGTTAATACTTGAGAAAATATATTGTTCACTTCTTCTACTAAGTCTTAATTTTTGTCATCCCAAAGCAATATAAGAGAGTTTTGCTAAAATGAAATGAAGCTGTAGCATTAAGAGATGCCACCTGAGAAACCCTTGTTCATTCTGAAATATTATCTGTGGGCAGATGTATTTTGGTTTAAGATGTTAGGTATTCCGATTATTAAAAAATTTAACAGAAAAATAAAATTTCAGTTTTACCCAAAGAGCGCTTATGTGTCTCATATTGTTCAGGTTTAATTTAGTTTGGGAGGGGGTGTATTTTATTTTTAAATAAAACAGTATTATTTGCTGAAACAATTCATGAAGTCAAAGTTTCCTGATGTAGTAAGAAAAAGATTCAGACAGACAACAGCACATCCCTAAGATTGAAGGAAATTACGTCAGTGTAGACTTCTCCCTTTGAGGAGTTTTATTTCTTCATTCTTTAAAGTGTAGCTGTTGCTGTCCTGAACACAAAACAGCCTCAGAACAAGGCTCTGTCTTAAAAATAAAATTAATGGGGCCTCAAGAAATTGCAGCCACCCAAAATTGTGTAACAAGCTTGGAATTGTGAAATCACTCAGAATTCAAAGTAACATTCCATTTCTCTGATTGGTTTAGCACACACTATGCCCTGCAAAGAACAAATGGGAGGCTCCACTGCATCGATTAAATATTTATAGCCAGAAAAAAAATATGTCACCACAAAAGCAGATGATCTTTGGCAGACATGTGATTTTCTTCCCTTAGTCTAACCAGAAATCAGAGTCAGGAGGACAGGAGTGAGTTAAACTTCCCTGTTATTCTAGCTGAATAACTAACACTTACACAGTCCTTTAAAAAAATCATGAGAGCAAGAAGCCAGAGTATTAGTTAGCTGAAACAAGGATGAGGATGCAGCTCTCAAACTCCTAAGAGAAAAAACATTTGAGGAAAAAAAAAAAAAAAAAAGGAAAAAAAAGGAATATTGTAAATCATTTTCTTTCTTTCACCTTTGCCTCCTCATTAGTATGGGTTGGAGGCTCTTTCCTCCAGCAGCAGGAGCCAAGCTCCCGAGCAAGTGGCACACTTTGTTCCATGTCCTTTCAGGATATGGAATTCCTTCCCTTGTATCCTCTAAAAGAAGAGTTAAAAACTCTCCTTCTGACTGTGGCTGGATAAGAAAATTTCCAGCTGAACTCACACCCCTAAGTATAGGGTCACGAGGCGTAAATGGTCAAATCAATGCAAGGTAATGAATGGTCTGATCAAATATAAAGCTTTTGTGCACTTACTCCCAGAATTCCATCACTGGAGAAGTGGCATTTTGTAAAGAGACTTGACTGCAGTTGCTCATGTTAAGTTTTTGAAATTCCACACAGTTTTCTGGAAGACAAGAAAAAAAAAATCAAAAGGAGTTTGTTGTGCTGATGTGCAAGTACAGTTCTTGTTCCTGTCCCAGCTTGTGCACCTTGGAAAGCCACCACATTTTCTGGGTGGGGTTTTTCTGGGTGCACTAAATGCCACAGCTGCTACTTCTGCAACCCCACGTGATGATAACCCAGAAAAACATCCATGAGGATTCTCCTACAACACATCCCAAAGGCACAGTGCCAAAAAATAACCTCAGGCAGAAGAAACTGAGGCAAGGATTTGGGAATGACAATGTGATCCTACCCCAGCTGCTGGTCCAATGGTTTATGGCTAACAAAGGGCTTATGGAACATGCCAGCCATAAACTCCCACTTTTTCCTGGTAATGCAAGTGGATATTTCCTCTGGCTTATTATTATTATTATTAATAATAATAATATTTCTAACACAAAAGCCAAAGCAGCTCAGCATTGTGGAGCATTTGAGCAGGGGTAACACTGGCCAAGCTCCTTTGCAGGGTTGCCAAAATTGATACCAAAGCCTTCCCATCCCATCCACTGGGCCCAAAATTACCTCCTTGACAGAAATTAAGATTTCAGGTAGCTTTAGGTGTGCTCAAGAAACATGCTAATTGGCCAATTAGTGAAAACTGTGAAAAGCAATGTAATGGGTACTTGATTTAAAATTTGAATGTATATATGGGGTAAAAGCTAAAACTTCAGGGATGTGGGAACAAGGGCACTGGGATGAGATCCTCCTCATGGATGTTTGGGATCTACAGACTGAAAAAGCAGAGAATTACAGATATAAATATCAATGAGAAGAGAGATGCAGAGCCCTACCCTGCAAACCCCTCTGAATACACACACACCTCATCCTTCATGCAGGAGGCTACTTTACATGCAGCAAGGATTATTTACGACATTAAATTTCCAGAAGTAGCTTGATGAACATTATCCCTCAACATCTGGCATTTAAAAGAGCAAATCCAAAGATCCACATTTAATATTTTTTTTTCTCCTCTCCATTCAAACTCCTCCCGATTTCATTAGAGTGAAAGAGCAAGATTGCTACCTGTCATCAGGTCATTCTCTGCTGCAGAATTCACTCACTATGTTTGGGGAGAATAGACATGATTGCAAATGAGAGGCTTGGGATTTAGCCAGAAAATCTTCCAGAATTAACAAATCCATTGCCTTTTTCTGCTGACATTATATTCTAGAGGAGTAAATGCTTTACAGTGACCTAACCCAGGAAGGTCCAAGGCAGTTTTTGCTCCAGGTTTCCCTTCTCTTGCTGTAGTGGGATGAGATTGGCCAATTTCCACAGACTTTGCTACACCGGGACATTTCAATATGTTCATCAATCACTTTGTTCAGGACATTTCAATACGTTCATCAATCACTTGGGAGGATTTTTACAGTGCCAGTCTCTGCTGAGGTCGTACCTGTATTCCATTCGTGGCCACAGGAAGCCCAGGGCAGCTCTGTAGTAAAACAGTTGAACAAATAGAAGATAGCCCATGCTAAAATGATGATGTAATATACATTTAGGTGTGCCTCTATCACTTGGGTAGCGTAGCCAATGCCTGGAGGAGCAAAATAAAAAGTGAGACACAACAGAAAACTTCTGCTTTTCAGGCTGTGTTTAATTTAAAAAACAAATGCTTGCTCGTAAGTGTATCTTAGCATTCAACTTGAAGTAAAATGTAATAGTTTGTATCAAAATTGAAGTTTTCTTTTGCAAGTAGAACACAGAATTGTTACCTTCAAAGAGAGGGCAAACTTTCCTCCAGCATGTGATGCCTCCTTCACTTGTAAACTGTCCCAAGGCCGTCTCCAAGAAAAATACTGGTATTCCACAGCAAATAAAAAAGACCACGTAGGGGATGAGGAAAGCACCTGCAGGTGGATATTGAGGGGGTGGTGGTTAGAACAAACAGGGGAGGATTTTTCTGTTAAAGGAAAGATCAGCTGTGAGCCATCAACGCAGTGCAGGAAGGGTTTACTCCTGCCCCAATTATCCAAACTTAACCTGTAAGCCAGGACTGAGCAGACCAGATCAAAGTTCCTCAGCATAAGCTCAGCTCAGGAGTCTCTCAAACACAGAGAAGAGCCAGCCATGCTTAGCTCAGAGCTCTGCTCAGCGTCACTCTCCTTGCCTTCTCCAGGGGTGAGGAAGCATTACAGGTATTAAATCTGAGAGGTTACAGATATTGTAACATGAGAATGATTTCTCATATTTTTATGATGCTAAGGATTATGAAAAGAGAATGAGGAAACAAACTTCAGAACTACTGACAAAGACAGGAAAACAGGGCCTGGCCTTATCAGCCAGAAATACTGAAGAGAAATTCTAGGAAAATAACAAAGCATCAACGCTTTTGTTGGATGCTGACAGTGAACTCCAGCACAGGTAGGGAAGCATAGCTAAACCCCAAACACAGCACACCCACATCTGCAACAGCTGTTGGGCTTCAGTCACCTGGACTAGAAAGCTGAGACAACCAAATTCACCTGCTCTGACTGGCAGATTCTTTCATCTCATCACCAGGACTCTCTTCCCTCTGCCAGGAAATTTCCCTGGAGATGAATCCCAGGTGCTTCTCAAGCAATCCACAGGGATTCCACAAAGGATGGATCACTTGCATGGCTTCTCTGCATAATTTACTAGCCACTATCAAATCCAGCTTGGCCCTCTCATACACACAATCACAGTGACTTTAACCTGCCAACTTGTGGAAATCCAAATGATCAGCTTGGACTATTTTCCCAACCCTGTTCCAACCGGTATACATCAGGAACATTAGAAAGCACCAGGATTCCCAGCTTGCAAAAAGATCATGTTCCAAGAAATACCTAATTCTAAACACACAAAGAAATTAATTTTCCTCAAAACCTGAACATCCACAACCTAAAATTGTCCATGATTATTCCTACACTCCCTGTTATGACTTGGAGTAAGTGCCAGAGAGGTCACACCTCACAAGTTCTGAACTGCAGCTTTTACTTTTGCTCTGAAAAAAGCAATTTATTTCACAACTAGCTCAGATATTTACCACTGTCTTCCCCTAGCACACACCAAGGATCTGGATGCATCAGATTTAAGCACTAAGTACAAACTCTGGTCTAATTCCAGCAGGGGGTTACAAAGCCACAAGTCATAGACTGAGCCTTCATTGACTAAAACTGGTCAATGGCAAATGTCCCATGGTGCCAGAAATGACCAATTAAATCACACCCACTTTTTCTATTCTTTTAGAATACAATGGTGATTAAATATTACATTTAAAGTAATTACTTTTTCATCAAATCACCCAAAACAATAATTAAAATTCTTTCTACCTCATGTTACAGCCTTAAAAATGATAGCGTCACCTTTTGACAAGGTGGCACACACTTACAAATGGGCACCTAAAGGTGGCTGTAGGAACTAAAAAATTACACACCAAAAATATATTCCTGTCATTTCCTCTGATAAAAGTTCTCTGGGAACACTTTGACCATATCATCTGTGTATATGCTACGCAGCAGGTAAATATTCAGGATTTGGTAGCAGTCTTCTCTAAAGAGCTGAACTCTTGTTACCCAAGTTTGGCCAAAATACAGAGGCACAAAGAAAGGAACTTCCAACGACAAACACAACTTGCACAGCAGGATTTTTGTTGTAGAAACAGCACACAAAACGGACTAAAAAACCACCCTGAGCTCAGATAAGGAGGGACAAGGAATAGAAATTTGGCACAGCAAACAAACCCATCAAAGAGCAAATCAGTGCTTATCATGCCTCAACATCCTATTTTTCTTCCAGCCTCTGTGTTTACACTGCCACTGACTCAGGCCATAAGTGGGGAGAATGTTGAACCCAGTCCACAGAATTCTAAACTGAGTTTGTAATTTACTTTTCTTTCCTCATTGGTGCCCAAGCCACAGCTCATGTGCTTATTCTCAACTGTCACTTATCTTATACAGTTTATAGTTGGCTATAACCAATACATGCCACATGTTATACTCCTGTAGAACTCTTTTCTCTCTCAATAACATCCATATTTTATATTTATTAAGGCTTGCTCTCTTCTTTGAGTAACCTGCAGTTTTGCATCTTCCCCTACTTTGCTGTTGGGGAAGTACTGAGGGAAAAAAAAATTAACACTGAGGAATATAAAAAATTCCATATGACAAAGAAAATAAATTTAGGTTTTTTGGCTTTATTAGAAAAAAAACCAAAAAAACCCCAAAACATCCTCCCCAAAGTACACTGTTGTGACAAATAAAATGCTGCCTCCTTTTCTGTGTCAGACAAACTTAGTTAGGCATGCCTGGGTGTGTATTCACATGCAGAAGACAGCATGTACTACTATAACAGAATGCTGGCTTCTCCTGCATGAGAAATGCTACTAAAAAAAAATATGTCCATTTACTAACGCAGCAGAAACTTGTAAAAATAAACCACACAGTGTTTGGAGAGAAGGAAAGAGAAACACAGTGATTTCTCTTAGTTGTCAGGTGTTTAATGCTTCTCTGTCTGCACATGCACTGAAATCCTGAACACGTATCTCTTACTAGTGCAATAAATCGCTGCAATGCATTCTTAACTGTTTAATTCCCGGGTTTAATTGCCACGGAAATCCACATGTGATGCCATCTTACCTCCTCCATTCTTGTAGCAAAGATATGGGAATCTCCAGACATTGCCCAACCCAATAATCTCTCCTGCCACAGAAAGCACAAATTCAACCTTGTTGTTCCAGTGACCTCTTTCGTGAACTTTCTTATCATTGCTGTGGACGAGGTTGGTACTTGAGGCTTCTGGGTCCAAAGCATCTTCTGGCTTGCCATTAATTATAGGAATAGTCTTTTCAGCTGTCATGACTTTTCAGCCTAGCGGAGAACAAAAGGAAAACACACAGGTGTGTTAAGACACTTGCTGGCGCTGATCTTCAAGCACTGAAATCTCCCAGGGTGGCATTGGCTTCTTGTTACCTATGGGAATCTGGGGCTAAAAATGAGGGAGGCAACTCCACAAGGCTGGAAAAGTTGTAAAGCGAGGGAAAAGGGAAATAAAGGGGTGGAGGGAAGAGAAAAGGTTCTGTGCAAGGGAAGGAGTTGTTCCGAGCGGAGAGAGGTAACTTCCTAGCAGAGAGGGAAGCCTTTCAAAAATCCCTCCCCAGGCGAGGATCCCAGCCTGACTGACCTACCAGAGGACAGGGATCTGCCGCACCTTGCAGGCGCGCACCTGAGCCCGGCAGCGCTCAGGGATGTGCTGCAGGGCTGGGATGGCTGTGGCCTGCCTGGAGGAGCGGGGGAGCTCCGGGATTACTCACCCAGGGCTCTGCCCGTGCCTGCGAGCCGGGGACAAGGGGCCGGGCTGTGCTGAGCGCTGCCTGCGGGCGGATGCTGCGGCTCCGGCAGCGCGGGCAGGGCACGGCGGGCCGGGGAGGAGGCGGTCGGGATCCCCGGGAGCCGGGAAGCCTCGTCCTGCCCTGCCGCTGCTGGCGGCCCGGCAGTGGCTCGTAGGATGCTCCCCGCGCTCTGGAGCCGGAATTTGCAAGTGCTCAGCCCTCCCCAGAGCGATGGTTTAACACCCGCCTCCCCCGTCCGCCCACCTCAGGCTGTCCCGCCAGCTCCCCCCTCCTCCTCCTCCTCCTCCTCCTCCTCCTCCTCCTCCTCCTCCACCCGGCATCACCACCGAGCATCACCAGCGAGCATCCCAGGCTGCGCTCCCCCGCCCCGCGGGCAGGGCCGAGCCCGGCAGGTTGGCAGCCGTGTGTCCGCATCCCCGCCGATCCTGGCCCTGCTCCGCATCCCTCGGGCCGGGCTGGGGACACACATGGGGCAGGGACAGCCCCGCATCCCTCGGGCAGGGGCAGCCCTGCATCCCTGGGCACGGCTGGGGACCCACATGGGGCAGGGACAGCCCCGCATCCCTCGGGCAGGGGCAGCCCTGCATCCCTCGGGCAGGGACAGCCCTGCATCCCTCGGGCCGGGCTGGGGACACACATGTGCAGGGACAGCCCTGCATCCCTGGGCCCTGGGCAGGGACAGTCCCGCATCCCCCGGGCCGGGCTGGGGACCCACATGGGCAGGGACAGCCCCGCATCCCTCGGGCCGGGCTGGGGACCCACATGGGCAGGGACAGCCCCGCATCCCTCGGGCCGGGCTGGGGACCCACATGGGCAGGGACAGCCCAGCATCCCTCGGGCACGGCTGGGGACCCATATGGGGCAGGGACAGCCCAGCATCCCTCGGGCACGGCTGGGGACCCATATGGGGCAGGGACAGCCCAGCATCCCTCGGGCACGGCTGGGGACCCGCATCCGTGGGCACGGCTGGGGGGGACCCACATGGGCAGGGACAGCCCCGTACCTGCCCCTCTCGGGGGGATGGCTCAGGCCCCGCAAGTTAAAAAAGGGAACCCGCCGGGAAGAGATGACACAAACTTCAGCTGGAAAGGGCGGCGGGGGGAGCCGGGGGACAGACGGGATGAAAAAATAAACGGAGGGGGAACATTTGGGAAGTGTGGATGCAATGTGGGCGCTTTCGAGTTACACCAGGGAAATGCAGAAGCAGCCCGTGTGGGCATTGCTAGCTGGGGCCTGGCTGAAAATACAAGCCGTAAAAGAAGTGAGAATCTGGGAAAAAATTTACAAATGGTTTTGTTTCAGTTTGAATCAAATATTTTGAATAGAGAATTTTTTTTTTCCCATCTAACCCTCTCATTTTTAAAATTTTTTGTAGGTCAGTCATTTTCACCAGAAGTTTCCAAGCCCAAATGAAATACCTCTTCTTTCTTCAGCTTCTCCTTGGCAAATGGCAGCGCCTAAGCCGGGTTCTTGCTTCAAATCTTCCCTGAGCTCCGCACTGTGCTGCAGCTATGATCAGCAAGGCTTTGCTCTGCAGCTCCAGGGGATGCACTTTGGGACATTTCCAGCAGAGAATCCTGGATTTTGGAGCCTGTGAGTTCCAAAGACAGTCAGATCATCTTCCATGTCAATCCTTTCCCTCTCACCTCCAGCTCCAGACACTTCTTCCCCCTGCCTGGCCACCTGTTAGCAGCGCTCAGGGAACACAATGGAAAGATGCCCATGGATAGGTTTCAAATTAACTTGAGCTGACTTTGTACCCTGCTTGTACATTACACATTGGAGCTTGTGCTGTGGTTCAAGTTTTCAGAATTTTTCAAGTTTTCAGCCTGTCACCAGAGTAGGTGCTGGGGCCTCACCCTGTCAACTCTCTGTCACATCAACCCTTGCACCTAACAGGTGCAGGATGAGCCTCTCTCTTTTCTCCTTGATGCCAGCATTTGGAGTTCTAGTCAAGCCTATCTTGGGAAAGAAAATCTGCTAGTGGTAAAACTGAAAAAACTTCAAAATTCTTATATATATATTTTTTTTTTTTAATTTTTTTTTAAAGCATCCTCACCATAGATATTACCAGAGCTAGGCTGGATTTTGGGTGGTACATATGTGGGTTTTGTTTTTAATGTAGCTGGTATTCATTAGCTAAGAATGGAATAGATCCATTTTTCCCAAGCTGACTTTGCACAAACTAGACTCCACTTGGAGGGCTTTTTTGTTGATTTATTTTTACCTTCTTCTTCATCTTGTTTTCAGCAGGGATCAAAACAGACCCTGGTTTTCTGTCTCCCAGCCAGGCCTAGCAGGCTCAACAGGATATACTTAAACATCAAAGCTGACAGTGAATTCTCATTTTATTCCTGAGAGTAATACTAAAAACAGAGAGAAGCTGAGGGACAGTAAATGTTTGATGATTCAATACAGAGGAGAGACCAACCTTCATCAAACAGATTGATGAACCCAAATTGAAGGGCCTGCTGCAAGGGACAGTCTGCAGGCAGATGCTGGAGGTGTTTATTTGCTGAATTTGTTCAGCATTTGAAATGATTAATTTCTGGTGTCGAGTGTTTTACTCACTGCCATATTCCTGCACCAATTCCCATTTAGTCTCCTACTAACTGAGGTGTTTATGGAAGTTATTGCTGGCTGCTAATCCTTGGGAGCAATTCACAGTGTCTGCAACAAAAAATGACAAATTTTAGAGCATGTTGAGAACCTTATTTTTTAAATTCTGATGAAGCCTTTGCTGTTGCAATGAGGGAAGTTCCCTGGATTACAGGCCAAGTCTCAGTTCATGCTCTCCCTGTGTCTCTAGTGCTCCTCATCAGGAATTCCTGCCTGTTCCTCTCAACCTGTTGAAAGACTGCACAAGTTTCCTGGCCATGCCTTTCAGGCCCCACATTAAAATGATGTGCCCTAAAAAGCAGCTCAGGTTCTGCTTTATCCAGGTTTATCTCCACACTCCCAAGGAATCCTTTACAACTCTGTGCAGAAAGTACAGGAGTGGGGGTGGAAATCAGATGTTTCTGCTCACCAGAGAATGGTGCTGTGAAGTACCAAATGTTCCAAGGCTACATTTATTTAGATTTATAAAGTAAAATTAATCAAGAGAAGTCATTCATTCCTAGAGTGACTTGAGAAAACAATCTCCAAGAAAAATCCACACATCCACAGATTTCTGCCAGGCTGTCAAAAATTAATGTCAGCTAAAGTCCTGTGATATAACTTTGGAAATAATAAACTAGGTCTCGGCTCATTTCTCCCCCTTGTTGTAACTCTGAATTTCTGTGTTTTTTCTGCAATACAAGATCCTGTGCCAATATAATTGATTGGGGAGGGGGAGCAGGAGGGAATGACAATCTTCTCCGGATCTAAAACCTTCAGTTTAGACTTCCTATAAGCAAAATCTGCATGAGCCTTCTATAAAGATTTCATAAAGTTGGATTCTTTGTGGGTAAATAGCTACACAAAATCAAAGAAACACAATCCGGATTTCAGCAGAGATAACAATCTGACAATATTTTGGATCAAAAGCCTAAAATCACAAAGCGATTTGTGAACAAGACCAACACATTTGGCTGTTCTATTAGAGGCTGACTTCAATCAAAAATAGGCTGATTTGTGCCTAATCAGTTTTCTGTAATGTGAAAAAAAATATTTCTTTGTTGCAGATAGTTTTAAGTAAAGCAACACATGATTGACTTCTATTTAGGAAGGATTAATCCCTATCATTGCAGATATCTCTCCATCCAATTTATTGCCTCACAATGGGTGAGGTGCTGAGTTTTGGGTTGAGGAGTGCTGCAAAACAACACTTTTCCATCTATTGCTGTTGCCCTTCCTTTGTCCCTTGCTGTCAGTCTGAGACCTGTATTTTGTCACCTGTGTTTTATCTTCCACTCCCTCTTCTAGACAGGAGTGGGGGATAATATCCCACAGTAGGGGATTTCTGCTTCAGACTTGTGCTGATCTCCTGCAAAAGGTGACACAAATTGGGATTTCCTTGAGTTAATTCATCCATTGCCACTGTGCTTTAGGGACACACCCCTCTGCTAATGGGTAAAGGTACCTTGAGTTTCTTAAACATGAATTTTATACACAGAAAACACTTGGAGTGTACCTCCAATCCTGGGTTATCCACAAATCCCAAGAGTTAGCAGTCACCTATCCTAGTGAACTGAAATCTAAAAAAATAGCAAATAAATTACAGAACTAAATGAGAACACATTTTTAAAAGGTTTTAATGGGACTTACAAGTGAGACCAAATAAAATCAATAGCAAAGAGACCTGAGAAGAACTCGATATATAACACCAAAATTGTCTGTAGACAATCATTTTTCAAGACTAGAACCTGAATTTGCAGTCTTCATGCAGAGATATAGATGGTACCAGCACGCCTCACTCAGAGTTACTGGGAGTTGCTCCAACCTGGAAAAGAAATGAACTCTGAGGAAAGTTTGTGCTCAGCTCCTCTGGATATATTTTCAACTACATTAAAGTATTTTGTACTATTAAAGGTACTCAGTGATCACTATCAGAATTTAATTCAGATTACAGAAGCTCTCTGCAGGCATGTAAAATCTTTTATCTTATCCCAGCCACTCTTTCTTCCCTGTTGTAAAGTTCAGGGCTGCTTTGTTCACTAGGATGCTCCAGGTCAGTATGGGAAGATTGTTAAGAATTACACAAGGAATTAAATTTCAAGGAATTGAAGAACTCTCACACCTCTGATAGGAAGAAGCAGAACCCCCAACCCTTAGGCAGTGGTCCAGTGCCCTTAATTTCTACAAGCAGGTCACTGAGCCAGGCTTTGGGTTAATCCTGGAATTTCACAAAACCAAGTTGCCTTTAGGTTGAGTCTATAGAACAGTAATTCGAAAAATGAAATTCTAGATGAAGATGATCATTCCATGCTCTGAGGTGTCATGCTCACAGTAAAAATGGGGCCAAGAGGGAGGGAGGGTGAGGATTTGAGTGATGGCATTTGTCTTCCCAAATATACTATGGGATGGAGTCCTGCCCTTCTGGAAATGGCTGAACATCTACCTGCTGATGGGAAATAGGGAATATATTCTTAGTTTGGCTTTGCTTGCAGCTTTGCTTTACATATTTAACTGTCCCCATCTCAGCCCCTGGGCTCTCTCATCCCGTGAGTTTCCCCACTTTTCTCTCTCTGGTTCTCTGCCCTCCCAATATGGGAACCTGTGCAATATTCAGGTTCAGTGGGGGGTGGCAGCAACACTGCACACTCTGCCAAGGGTTGCTTTAAAATACATTAAAATCAAAGGCAAGCTCCTATCAGAAGCACAATGATGGGTGTGAATGAGGAAGTGGTTTGGTTCTGTGTCAGACCTGAAATAGGAGAAAAGCTCCAAATGACACATCAACCCAGAAGGAAGATACCCAGAAAAAATATTTTTTCTCCCCAATGAAAAATATAAAATAATTAGAAATAGATATAACCCCCCTAAAATTTTGACTCTGTCACGTTTTATTTTTCAACTAGAGTGCAACAGCAATATATTGCTTCAAAATTTAAAAAGAGGTCCTGTATTTTCAGAACATTTCCTTTATTGAAGTCTTTTTGGCTGAAGATGCATGTCACTAAAGCAGAGTAATTGCCTGGAAAATATTGATTAGCTCTTGTCAAACACCCCTTTGCTATTCAGTATTTCCATTTTAGCACAGTCAGCATTCCAGCACTGGCACAGGAGTTGAACTGGTTTGTGTTCAGTTCCCTAAAGCAGCCCCAGTGCAGTCCCATAGACTGAGCTACTGCAGCTGCTCTGCCATATAAATTACATGTGACGACTTGGACTAACTTAGCAAACAATCCTTTCCTGAGCTGTCTGCTAGCACATTGCTAATTAACAATTAATTGCCTTCAACAAGACTCCTGCAGAGCAGATGATGTGATACTGCAGATGTTTCAGCCAACTTGTGTTCCTGTGCAGTGTTGCAAAGAGCCCAAAGATTTCTTTCACTGTTTTGCTTTTTGTATTGCTGTTTTTAATCAGATATATATTCCTTTTGTTATTTTAAAAAAAATATGTTGCAGTACTTTAATACTGAAACTCCCCTTACTAAAATACTTTCTTTACAGCTGTGAATCATCAATTGTTGGCTGACACCTGTAGGTTTATAACCTGAAAATTGGGTCAAAATAGAACTTAGCTGGCAGACCAGAAAAATAAATTCTTATGAAACTCCACCCAATTATGGCCAGCAAAAGCAACACCTCTGATTCAAGAGCCAAAAGAGAAAATACTCTCAAATTTTATTACATCCACTTACTAAAAATGCATGGACTTTATTGTCTTTCCCAGCTAAAAGAGGGAATATTTTATTGTAGACTCTAATCCACTGGGAAGGCAAAAAGCACCAGATTATCCAGAATTTCATCTCTGCTAGACAATTTTTTTTCCTAATGACTCCTTAAAGGTGAACAAAGGAACTCAATGAGAAAAGAAGCCTCCAGCAACAAGACAAACATCTCATCTGACAGAAAAGAAGATAAGAAAACCCACAGGTGCACAAAGCTGGGCTTGGTGGAACAAAGACCAGCAGGGAGATCCTGACTTTGCTGGCACAGATTCCAGGAGCCTGACAATGGGTGCGTGATGTTGTTTTACACTACAACGACACAGACTTTGAGATTCAGAAGGCTGAAAATGACTCCTTTCTTTTTGGGATGTGTCTCCCTTTTATACTATTTTGCACAGACCGATCTGATTGGTGACACAAAGGCAAACCTCTTCAATCACATTGGTCAGAGCAGAGGGACATCGAGAAGAGTCTTTTCTAGGAAAAGGAATGAATAATAGAAGTACAGTTGTAAAAACATTTTTCCTGTTTACGGAAAATTCTTTGAGAAAAGAATTTCAGCAAACCAAAACACCTCAGGCACGGAACCAGGGCTACAGGTGTGGTGGGAGGGGAGGAGGAGATGTGGGAATTGCTGCTGCATTTTTTCAGAACTGGATGAACAATTCAGGCACAGTGGACAAAATAGACAGAATCCTAGAAGTGGGAAAAGCCTTCCTGGAAATTTTCAGACAGCCCTGAGTTGATTTTAGATTCTTCCTGCAGAGGGTGCTGGGCATTGCCCAGGCTCCGCAGGGAATGGTGACATTCCCAAAGCTGTCAGAGCCCCAGGAGGGTTTGGACAACACTCCCAGAGATGCCCAGGGTAGGACTGTTGGAGTGTCTGTGCAGGGACAGAAGTTGGACTGGATGATCCTTGTGGATCCTTTCCAACTTGGGATATTCTATGATGATTTTTATGTTTCAAGATATTTCTGACCATTCCTACTCCCTCTCATCTCAGTTCCTTTCCTATCCACAGGACAACTGAAACTGATCCTACAGGGTTTGACTATGTTGTAAAGAAAAGCTGAAAATACACTTGTCCCAAATTCTTTTCCAAATGTCTGGCACTGAGGAGAATCATCAAACTCCCAGAAACACGCAGCTTAATCCATGGAAAACTGAATTAGGGAGAGAAGGAATTTTGCTGGAGGTCATTATATGCATTACTTCTGCCAAGGGTCTTTGTTTGACTCCCTCCACACCCTGATGTTTGTAGGGTGGGTTATAGGTAATAAATCAGGCAGAGAGGAGACATCCCATATTACCTGAGACATGGAGGTCTGGTTTCACAACAACAGAAGGAAAAAGAAGTTGTGCTCGTTTCTTTTTGCAGTCTGCAATAAGGAAGGCAATAGTAGAAATAATCAGTTGGGATTCGTCCACCATGTTTTAATTTAAGCACAACATCTGGTGAATGGAATTCTCAAAGCAGCACCTCTTTCTTAAACTCTTTCTCTAAAATTTACTTGCAATTTTTTTTACTGGAAAAATTCCCTATGCTGAGGAAGGCTAGGCATCAATTTAAAAAAAAAAAAAAAAAAAAGATTTTTTTTTGAAGAGTAATTTTTTCTAAACATTGTTGCAGCCATCATTCCTCCTGACTAGAAGTGTGTAGTTAATTAAAACAGGAAGAACACATAAAGATCTCATTTTCAATGTTTCAATGTCACTTTTACTTTTCCCACTGGGAAAGGAAGACTTTGTTGATGGAGTCAAGACAAACAGGACTCCCCTAATATGTCAGAGCACAAGTGACAGTGACACATCCACAAACATCACATCTTTATCAGCCCTGGTGTCACGACCATGCTATTTTTTGGGAGCATCATTCTGTGTTTTGCAGTCAACTTCTCCACCTGGTCTTGAGATTAAATGTCATTTAAGAGTAGAAAAATTGCACTCAGAAGAGGAAAATTTCCTCTGCAGAGGTCTCCATAATCACAACCTTTTAACTTCTTCCAGACTACAGAATATGCTGCAAATAAACACAATAAAATTTTCCACCAGTGCATCATTGACAAAATTTTCAGCATATTCAGCTTGAAGTTAATTTCTAAAGATATTTTGCAAATTTGGGACTAAAGGTCCCAATGTTTTCAGGAGTCAGATTACCAAGGTGGCCTTTTCTGGAGTGGGGCAGAATATGGCACATGGTTCATTGTTTGCAGCTCAAAAGGGGTTTATGCACCTTAACATAAAAACATCAACATAAAAACATCAAAACGCTGATTGTTTTGATGATTAAAGTAGCTGAGACTAAGGAGATATGGCTTTATATCTGTATATCTGTGCTTTTATCTCTCCAGAAAGTGGGAGTTTCCTCAATTCATTACTAACTTTACACGCAGAATAGAAAGCTGTAACCCACACAGCAGTAGAAATGAAGGTTTTCAATCAGGCAAAGTTTTCTTCTGAGGTTTGTTTTTTAAACCAAGCAGGGAGGGTGTGGAGCAGCCAGCTCTTAGTGCAATTAATTTCAGGTCCATGATAAGAAAGTATTAAATTTCAGATGATAAGAAAGCATAACATTGCAGCTGCTTGTGTTACACAGGTTTTTGATTCTAACTTGATTCTTATTTTAAGTCCTTTAAGCTAAATAAGAGTTTCCCAGTTCAGCCCTGGGCTTTACAAGAGCCTTGAGCAAGCAGCAGAGCAAAGTGTCCCTCTCCTCCAGCCCTTGGCCCACAGGGATGGTTCAGCTGCTTCCAATGAAGGCAGAACGTACAGGTGAAAGACCTGAGTTTATACAGAGAGAGCAGCTGCCCTGAAAGCTTTCTCCTGTGCTGTTGTACACTCAGCACTCAAAGAAATAATAATTTATGTCCATTTGCTGCATGGCCAGTAAATCCACAACAGGCCGTACGTGTTAAATGTGCATTTTGTGAACTGCAACACAAATCATTACCTACCAAATATTTCTATGCTCTCAAAAGTTTCTGCACCCTGAAATGCACGCTGGGGTTTGTGCACTGACCTTTTTTTTTGCAGGGCTGTGGTTGTGTCACAGCACAATGACCCATGGAAGGCAGTGCCATCCCACAGCAGGACACAGGCTGAACTTTGTGTTCATTCTTGAGGAGGAATAATGGAATTGTGGAATATCCTGAGCTGGAACCATGGAATTGTGGAATATCTTGAGCTGGAAGGGACCCACAGGGATCATTGGGAGCCACAGGGATCATCAGGTCCAACCCCTGCCCAGACTCCCCAACAATCCCTGGAGCATTGTCCAAAGGCTCCTGGAGCTCTGGCAGCCTGGGGGCTGTGCCCATTCCCCCGGGAGCCTGGGCACTGCCCAGCACCCTCTGGGGGAAGAACCTTTCCCTGATCTCCACCCTAAACCTGCCCTGGCCCAGCTCCAACCCCTAAAACTCTCTGTTCACACTTCATACTCTTGTACCTACAGAATTTTTTTAAGCACAGGAGCCCTCGGTGATTTCTTGAATTGTTTCAGTGCCCCATTGCTGACAGCATCCTGAAGTCCTGAGTCTCCTTTTCTAATTGCAAATCAGAATCCTGGCCAGACACAGAAAACAACCCATCTATGAGTCCATTTGATTAAAACAAAATTTGGCTGCTGCCTAATGGCTTGCTCAGGAAGCGTTTGGGTTGCATTAAAATGAAGAGGCCAAAGCAAGTTCCTGAGCTGCATTCAAAATCCAGTGTTAAAGGTCAAAATACCAGAGTGAATGGCACCTAATCTGTGGAACAGCTTTCAGGAACTCTTTTTGCCACCTTCAACATTTACCACTCTATTCTTAGCTGAAGCAGATGCAAATTACGGTTTCCTATTAAAACAAATGACATATTCAAGAAAACTTCTTTGAGGAAACCGGAATAGTTAAATGCAATAAACTTATGACACGCTTGAGTTCTGTAATTAATCTTATTTTCCCGTAAGTAGTTTAATCTTAATGAAGATTATTGTTTTACAAGATATTATTCTAACAGAGATGTTGTTACTACCCTTTGTTAGGTGCACTGAAATATCTGAAAATCTGCCCAAATTACCATTTCAACTCTACAAGCATCATCCTATTCCAATTCTAGGCTGAAAATAAATCCTCACTCTGCATCAACAACTATGAAGAGTCTGAAATAATTCATAGTGCTAAACATATATTTTCAAATTTGAAAAAAATGTATTTAAGCTTTCTATGTTACAACTCCTAATTTAGATGTTTTTAGAAGGAAATATATATTTCACCTATGTTTAGTTAAAGAAGGGTTACGTTCTAGTGTATTATGCTTACAGTTGTTTTCTTCACATTTTCCTCTTATATTTGAAGGCTTTAAGATTATCGTAAAATGCGTTTTCCCAAATGATTCCTCATCAGTTGTTCCTGACCCTGTGATACCACCCCTGCAAGGTCTTTACAGCAGGGCCTTCCTCAAATGGAAGGATTTCCTCAAATGGAAGGATTTCCGCTCAAAATTGATGTTAAATTAGCAAATAAATGTTCTTGTTTTCTTTAAAGACTTGGGGTGTGGTGTGCCCAAAAAGCAACTCCTGGTAAAATTCCCCTTCAATAACAATAATGAGCTTTCCTTTCTCATTGGTGCATCCCTAAATATTGAAAATTGAGTCCCTGCAAACACCAGCCCAGACCTGAACACGACACTGAAAACTAAATAGCAATAGTAGGGAATTTTAAAATACTCCTAAAAATTAGTAGAGTCCTTCAATCCCTATTTTAGAAGTTAAGCCTTATTTTCCTGGGATTTTCTGCAGCAAGTCATCAAAACGCTTGCACGCCTAAAACTCTCCTGACAAATCAAGGCTCGTTTTCCTTTGTGCTTTGAATGAGTTTTTCTCACAGCTTTTGGGGTTTTTTTCAAAGTAATAACTTCCAAGATTTTTCAGTTCACTGTTTTGAATGAAATGGTTTGAGTGGAATAGTCCAGCTGGATTGCCCTGTCAGCATTTTATCTTTATTTCTGTTAATGCTTGATAATGCCTCTCTAAACCAATTTTTATTATTGGCTTGCAAGGCAGAATTACCTGAATGTAATCAGATACAGCTTTTACATTAACTGAAATATGTCCCTGGGCCATAAAGAACTCTCTGTGGTTTTACAGCCTTATTTTAATTTATTATTGAACATATTTAATGTCACTGAATGTATTGTTTAATGCATTATTTAATATTTTGATATATCAATTAATGTTATTTAACATATTACTTAATGTGATAATAATTTTGCTTATAAATATAATCCATAACTCTTTTATAGACTATTTTAATTCTAGCATTATCATTCTGACATTATTGATCAAGTTGCATCTTGCATTTAGTTCCTTCATTCTAGATTACCTTAAAATACATTCACAAAAAAAACCACCTTAAAAAAACCAAAACCCAACCCCCCAAAAAAATCAACCAAAAAACCCCCAAAAGCAACAATAACAACAACAAAACCCTAAAATATCCCTATATTTAGACATGATAATGACTTAAAGTCTCCTGCCCATGGCAGTGGGTAAGAACAAGGTAATTTTTAAGGTCATTTTCAACCCAAAGCATTCTGGAATTCTCTGAAAATGGGCCTCCCATTCCCACTGTCTTTTTTATTAGTATTGACTGATTTTCTAAATCATGTTCCAAATCAGGCTGGGTTTACTCCTCTTCTGGATGAAACAGGTAACTGCTAATTTTCTATATTGTCCCATGCTGTTTCTACAGGTGCCTTCTAAAGATTGCAAAAATGCCATAAATAGACAAAATTCCCTGCTAAGGAATGGACTTCATTTATTTGTGTCATTAACTCGGGAACACCGTGCCTAATTGCTGCAAGGAGGGATGCACAGGACTGAACAAAATCTTGGCACTTCAAAAAAAGAAATGGAGCCAGCCTCGCCTGTTTTCCTGAGCAGCTGTGAACTCTGCCCAGATGTGCTGTGATCCAACCAACTCCCGAGGGAATGGCTGCAAACAGAACATTCCGGGTCACCAGCCCTGCCTGGAGCGGGTTTCACATCACTGGTTGGATTCTAGCAGATAAGCTGATTGAGAAACACCCCACTTAGATAGAAATAAATGTAGATACAGAATTCTTGATTCATCAGGGAAGATTTGCAGCAGCAGATTCGTGAGAGAGGCAGCAGCAGGGAGGAGAGAGAAATCCCACTGGAATTTTTTATCTCTCTGGGTGAACCATGAGTGCCCCAACATTTCGTCAGGGAGGAGAGAGAAATCCCACCGGAATTTTTTTTTGGGTGCTCCAATGTTACATCCCTGTTTCATCAAGCTTGATTCAATCTCCCACTGACTCTAGCAGCGGCTTAGAAAATTTTTGGCATGACTACTCGCCCAGAGGGTTGAGATCTATGATTTACAGCTGAATCTTCATGGCATGACTTATTTTTAAAAGAAAAGCCTGCTGTTGTTGCCTTGCCCTGTGCTGGCAGAGCAGAAAGGTACCGGGTTTTTAAAGTGTGTGATTTTAAAGTGTGTGATCTGCAGCAGTGAGTTCGAGCTCACAGTTATAAAACCTGCTCCTGTCTCCCTAAAACCTGCTTGCTGCAGCTCTGACAGGTATCCCAGGCTGCTGGATATGCACAAATCCCCCTGAACTTACAGCTATTGAAGGAGAGCCCTTTGCAAGGAGCAGCTTTCCTCCACCCCCTCCCACCCTCGAGTGGGCTCTCTATTATCTACAAAACGGGTTTCTCAGCGGGAGCTGCTTGACAACAAAATAGGCCCTTGGCTCAGCCACCCGATGTTGTCAGAGCTGAATATCTGCCTGGAACGGGACTTGATATTCCTTAAAATAAGTTCATTAACTATTTGACCTTTTCTACTTCCTAAGAAGATAAAAGTATCAATGCAAAGCCAAAACGCAGCCCTGGACCACCTAGGATGCTGTGACATGGTTTAGAAGCAGGGACGTGGGTGAGAGCAGAGCCCAGAGAGCACGGGGCTCCAGTGAAACCAGCTAAAAGTCATTAACATTCTCCAAGACTTTGCTGGGAGCTTCAGTGCCTCGGAAATTCGGTGTCTGCTGAGCCAGGGCACAGACAGTCCCTGCGCCCAAACATCCCCTCCTCAGGCTGAGCTCCCGAGCTGCCAAGTTGCCTCTGTGTTTATCACTTAAACAAGTTGAACAAAATGACTGGAAAACAGCAATAATTCTGCTCATGCTCCAATAATGCACATTTTGTTGCTGGGTAAACTGAGCAACTGCAAATCTGGGGATTCCATTAACTACCGTGCAATGATATCAATAATTATGTCTGTAGCAACGTAATTCAGAGCATTTTCACATCCAATTACATCACTGACACATGAACAAAAATGTATAAAAAATTATTTTCACTCTGACTGTTTTCTTGGATTATTTTCCAAGGGTTTACCCTTAAGACCATCATGAATTTGTCAATAACTCGAGCAACCAAACGACTGTGTGGCCTTGTCCTGTATAAATCCCATTTTTCCTCTGCCTGTTCATTTTCAATGTTCCCCAAAATACCAGCAACTGCAGCCTCAGGCCTCCAAGGCCTAAACCAAGCATTTAAGAATTTCAAATGGCAACACCTCTTATAACCAAAATCCAAAATTCTGTGTTTTTACAATAATTACCCAGAGACATAACCAGTTCTGGCCACCCACAGATCACAGATCTTACTTCAGGCTCTGGAACCACCCTGCTAAAACAGAAAATGAATTTTTACCAGTGGAAAATCTGTGTCATTTTGATCTCATTTCAAGTTGAGGAATAAATTATTTTCATCCTGTACCAAGTCTGAATGATTAAACATCTATACAGCTCCAGAAAAACTTCAGAATAACTTTTTCCAGCACAACCAAAACAAATCAAAGTTTTGGATGAGCATCAGTTCAAATGACCATTGACAGGATCCTGGAATTAAAAATGACAATTGAAAAGATCCTGGAGTTAAAAATAGTTTCGATATTATACTTGTAACAGACTAATTTATCACACTCCTATGGCCTAAAGTCATTGATCTACCTGGGGCAAATTTGTGTTGTGCAAAAACCAGTGAGAAAAAAAGGAAACTTTTCTTTAAATCCACAATGCTATTGATTTTGGATATAGTTATACAGAGAGGAGTTGGGAATTGGGGTCTGGACTTCACCCTGTAAAATGAATTTGAGAAGAGGCCATCTGAGTATCGCTGGAGTCTCCTAAAGCAGAATTTCATCTCTCATGCAGGGGAGTTCTGCAGCACAAAACACTAACCGGGGGATGCTACAACAGCAATACAATAAAATATCAGTACAACAGCAGCAAACAAAATCATGAGAACTTGCCTATGCTTAAAAATAATTGGAGAGATCCTAACTCCACTCCCAGATTTTATGTATAAAACTTCCAAAACCAACTTTAAATTGAATTGAAAGGAAGAACAGAGAGCAGCACTGTCAAAGCTGTGAGTCTTGGTGACATCCCTGGGTTTCATTGTAAAGGGAGGGGCAAAGTAGGTGATCAAACCCGTTAATTAATTAATGAATCCCCCTGGATTAATTCAATGATTTAAATCAGATGTGGTGGCCTGACCCCAGCTGGTAGATACATATTGCTGTATTACCTTGATAAACTCCATTTGCATGCCAAAGAAATCATCTGTCTTTTCACAAATGAGAGTTTTCTCTACTCTCAGAAAATATATATTTATGAACAGACTTAAACTGACTTCATGATATTGTGTTTTGTGGGTAAAAACAAATACAAGTATTCTGTCTCCAGAAGGCTGAAATATATTCTTTCCACCAGAAGAGGAAACAGGCACAACAAAGTTACTTCTCAAGCAGAAAATTGCTAAATCAAAAATACCAATACTCCAAACAGGAGATGTATATCAAGCATTGCTCATAAATATCACCTGATGGGAGGACAGGGATTCATATCTTCTACTAATTTTGTCTATTTATCTTTCAGTAGGAGCATCTTGTTTTTATTTGCCCTGGAAAACAAAAAAGATTGAAGTTGTTATACAAAAAATACGTTAGTTCTTATAATACCAGCCAGGGCAAGGGACTGCTTTTATTGCTCCACACACCAGACTGAGCAGTCAGTGCTTTGGAGCCTCTTTTTCCACTTTGAAAAGGAACATTCTTGCTCTGTCATAAGGGGGTTTGCCCAGTAAAGGGGCAAGACCAGCAGTAATTCTAAATAAAAATAAAATAAATAAAAATAAAACTTAAAAAATATTACAATGTGACAGCATCACTTAGCTTGATCCTTCAGAAAATGTCAGCTTCTCCCTGCCAAAATATGAAGAAAAAAAAGAGTTTTGTTTCCTGCAATTTTCTGACACAGGTTGACTGCTAATCCTGAGCAGGACTTGGGGGATATTTTCTCTCTAATTCCACACATTTGCTGTTATACTCTCAGTCCATTTATTGTGTGTTTGAGTAGATTGCTGGGGTTTACAAGCAATTATTCCCTGGCCCAAACTCTGTCCAGCTCAGTGCTCCATAGGACAATTAGGGACTAGTATTGGTCAAGAAGAATAATTTGATCCCTTTATAATTTCATTGTATGGCACTGTTTATCTCCTTATATCACAGTCTAGATGATTTGTGGCTGTTGCAATTTGTTTAATTATTTTGTTTAAATATTTTAATAATTTATTTAATTATTTAGTCTTCTGAGTTATCAAAACTTATTTTTCTGCAACACGATCATTTAAAATCCACAAGTATCTAAAAATACATTCAGATTTTTTATATGTAATGTATTTTTAATATATATACCAAAAAATAGCATTACGTGGATAAAATACTTTAAAGATAAAATGGAATTTGCCCTTTTTTTGCCTTTTCTAAACACGATTGAATGTAACAATTGTTCAGTGAGGATTCACTGGGTTCTGTAGCTACTAGGACACAGATTTTTTACACACTTTGGGGGAGAGATTACAGCAAAATAAACTGCTCAGAAAAGTTTGGCTGAGGTATAGTAAAGGCAGTTAAATGTTATGGTTTGGCTGATGAATACCTCATGAAAGTTAAGGACCCTTGGCCTTCTATAGCAGATTTCAGTCTAGATCTGAACACAAACTGCAGGAGGGACTTTAAATAATTCATCTGTAATTTCACATCACTGCAGAAATATTTCTACATGCTGCTGTCCACAGAGAAAAATGTTATAACCACCCTCGTAATGTTCTTTGCAGGTTATAATTTTCCTTGCAACCAATAAATAATGGCTGTAATAAGCAGAAGGTGATGGGAAGGCAGAGAGAGTTTTATTTGCATTTATCCATGGCATTATTTAGGCAGTGGTTAGAGCAATTTATGAAAGGATAATTTGGTAAGGCAGCAGCCCATCATAGATAAACATTTTGGGGAGAAAGGATGTGGGAAATCATGTTCAACTACAAAAAAACCCAAAAACACCCCCAAAACCCACTGAATGTGGTGGCACTGCTGAGCATTAACGAGATAAAACATTCCACGATTGATTGCTTTGGAAATCCATCATATTCCACTGCAGTAACAGCAGAAAATCTGTGGGTGGAGGTGCAATATCAACTGTGATAAAAGAGAATAGCCACCACAAAAATCACAGGAGATTATAAACCAAAGCCTGGCAAACCAAATGTTTGCACAATGGAGGAGCCTCATTTCACCTCTTTTGAGCATCTATATGTTGCTCTAAAATATTCAGCACATTCTGATTTCACCTGCAGCTTGTGCTGTGAATTTCAAATAATCCTGACCTCAATCTGGGCTTGAGGGAGCAGATTTCATGTTCTGTATTTTAATTACCTCTAAAAAAATGAAAATACTTTTTACTTTTCCTGACTAAAAAGAGCTGCTTCCCTCTCTGTTTTTTCCCTGAACCTGCTGGTGCTCATTAAAGAGTCCACTGCTACAATAACAACACACACTGTTTTTCAGATGTCATTAACAGGATTTAGTCTGGATGTGAGCATTTTGCTTAATTATTTTGTAAGTTGTTTTCTTTGTGACCAGGTAAGAACAGGGTTGGCTTGTGGGAATTACTCTGTGGTAATGGCCGGTGTGCAGACCAAGGTTCTCAGAATTTATCTAACATTTCCAGTTTTCTCCTGTAGAAATATTTGAAATTAGCTATACCACTACACAGTTATATTCCTATTTCCTTGTGGTTCAGTTGTGTCTTTGAGAACCAACACCCCAAACCAAAGGGATTCTCCAAAAACTAAAAATAAAGGGCAAAAATCATCGTGGAACTAGGAATTAACACTTTTTAAATATAGACTGTGAAAAGAAATTATACATTTCACATGAATCTTCTCTGTAAGAGCAAAGCAGTATGAAGCCATTTGAAAAACAATCTCAGTGTACCCATGGACAAGAGAAAATTCACAATTAAAGTTACCCACATTATGGAAAAACCCCACACGTGGTGGCCTTATGGGAAAGATACATGTATCCAGCACAAAAAGATATCTTCCAATATTCCTTGTGGAATAATCGGATTTGATCCAATCTTTGAATGTGGAGAACATGGAAATCAAGAGCTGCAGCCTTAAAAAAGATTCTGAGAATTAGGAATCATCAGGGAAACACGAAAGTTTGTCAGAGGGTACGTTCACTACAAGAAGTGAATTATTGCTTAGCCTTGGTACACATGACCAGACTGTAGAAACATGCAATCCCAGTGAATCGATTAAGCTTTATTACTTCTCCATAATTCAAAGAAAAAGTGTGTGGAAACTTGTATTCCCACACCGAATCCAAAGATATTGTCTGGAAAACGCACACAAAATTATTCAATGTTAAAAAAAAATAAATAAATAAAAAGGAATTAGCATTGTTCAAACCTTTCAGAATTTTTTGTTCCCAGTCTGGTCAACAGTTTGTTTTACAGGCATGAGACACATGAAATAATCTATATTACATGCACTCATTTAATTAAAAACTAATTGAGTCACAGAGTTCAAAAATACCTGTTACAAACAAAAATACTTTGAATGAAATGAAGTTTAAAAAAATATTCATTGTCAGGGAATTAGAGCTATGTTCATCTTTCTATTTTTTCCTCCCCATATCATTCTCCTGTCTTCAAAGGAGACATGGAGCAGCTTTACAGTGTTCTAGCGCATCTTGCTACAGCGTTCTTGAGTTAGGTCTTGGAAAAGGACTGCTAGCTACCTGATGGAGTTATTTTTAGGAGCTGAATACATCACCAAAGTCTGTTCTGCATTCCCAGAGCCAGGCCCAGGTGTCACACGGAGACTGGATGCACTCCTGAAGCCTGTGGGCAGGGATCCAACGGTGACGGTGCAGATCAGCACCGACACGGAGCAGTGCACGCTGAAAAATTGCTCCAGGCAGCCAGAAAACCTGCTGGAGAAAGGAAAATGTTGGACTGGCTTCCTGTGTGTTCATTCCTGGACTTCTCACTAAGGAAGAATGGGAATGCACTGCTAGGAGTTTAATCTCTGGGATAAAAGAAGAGAAACTTAATGGGGTTGATTAGAGGAGCAGAAGCTCACACAGACTTTGTTCTCTGAGCAGAAAGAGTAGTGCTCATCCAGAGGGCAGCCAGCATCACTAAAAGGCGTTAAAATAAATTAAAAAAAAAAAACAAACAAAAAAAACCACAAAACAAACAACCAAAAACAACTTGTGAGGCCTTGCACCCATGTACCAGTTCAGGCACTGGCAGTGGTGCCCAGAGAGCAAGTGTTGATTCCTGAGAAGAGAACAACATAAAGTACAACAGAAACACCTTGAAGTGCTGACACCAGGACACAGCTGTGCCACAGAGTGTCCTGAGTGGGAAGGGAAGGACAAGAATCACCCAAACCAACCCCTGGCCTTGCACAGACACCCCAACAATCCCACCCCAGCATTGTCCAAACGCTCCTGGAGCTCTGGCAGTCTTGGGGCCATGCCCATTTCCTGGGGAGCCTGGGCAGTGTCCAGCACCCTCTGGGGGAAGGACCTTTTCCTGATATCCAACCTGACCCTCCCCCGACATCATTTCAGGTCATTCCAAATCCCTGGCTGATGCCTTGGAAACAGAGACTGGACAAAGCTGGAGAATAAAGTAGATATATATTGAGAAGCCTCCAGGATCCACCTTGGGCAGGGCAGGAGCTGGATCAGGGCTACAGCCAAGGTGGACCCAAAATGGTCACAAAATGGCTGTTCAGTCATGAGTAATTTTTATAAGCTTTGGTCCATTTGCCTCTTGGGGTTTAATTGTCCAATTCCAGCTCCAGGTTGTGAGGTCCCATCCTTCTTGTTCCTCCCTTAAGCCCACCTTTGTTTGTGCTTTGGGCCTGAAATTGTCCTTGGTGTGCAGCAGTGAAAGGATTTGTTTTGTGTCCCTGCTGTGTGCAGAGCTGAGTGACACTGACTGTGAGCTCAGAGCTCACCCCTGGGCAGCACAGAACCTGAAACACATGGAAGATAAAGCTCAAGGCACCATGGTCAGCACAGAGTGATCAGTGTGTGCTCGTCCTCTCCCCCTCACGAAGGCGGCGCGGATCCTGAGGCCTCTCCTCCAGAGGAGGCCCCGGCTGCCCTCAGCCGCTCCTCCCCTCACGGCCCTCTGCCATCTTTGGGCCCTCCTTTGGACACTCTACAGTAGTTTAATAGTCTGTTTTGTATTTTGGCACACAAAACTTCCCACAATACTGAAAGTGAGGCTGCCCCAGCCCAGAGCAGAGCAGGACAATCCCCTCCCTGGCCTGGCTGGGCCTGGTGCCCTCAGGACACCAGTGTCCACCTTGCCACCAGGACACACCTTTACAGCCTCAAGAGAAGCATTTGCACCTCAAAGGCCATCTAATGCACTGATTTCTACTCCTAATTCTCCTCTGGGACCTTCGCTAAGTTACTTTTCTCATCCTTGGGATTTTTGGTTCAAATATCAGTTACAAGCAAAGCCTTTTCCTTTTGTTGGAAACCCCCGGGATGATGGCTTTGCTCCAGACACAGGTTTTGGGAAGAAATCTTGTCTCTCCCAGCACAAGGTCAGCCTGTCCTAGAGGGCGGAAAACCCTGTGAGCATCCATCCAGCATCACTCTCCTCCAAAGGCAAACTGGAAGCATATCAAACCCAAGGTGAAAGGAAGTCTAACTTAGTATAAAATGTTGATATTTGACAATGGTTTATCTCAGCATCAATGAAAGTGAAGATAAATTGTTTGAACATCTGTTCTGTCCACTGGTAGTCTTAGACAACGTGGTGATTTTTAGAGAATTAATTCGTGTTTTATAGAAATATATGGTATAAAATCATTTTTAATCCAACAAATAAAAGGTGATTGTGAAACTGCAGCTTCTGCCAGGAACAGGGGAAGCAGCACATTTGAAATAGAAAGAAGGGTGTCTCCACCAGGAGATGGGTCTCCTCTGAAGATGGGATTGCCAACAACCCAGTGATCAATACCTACATCTGCCTGGCTGTGCGTCCCAATGCAGAGTTCCCCTAAATGCAATCAGGTGTCCAGCCCTGCCTGGAAAGCTGTTCTTTAGACCAGGAGACAGGAAGAAAAGAATTATGAATATAGAACAGCGACTGAGTGGACAAAAGGATGAGGCAACCTTTTTCCTGGCCAAAAAACTGTATATAAACTGGCCCTGCAAGAGTGAACATTGTGAACAGGGTGAGATACGGCGTGATAGAGGCCGGATCTAAGGCTCACCCAGCACTGATCCCAGGCTCGGTGCTGGCCTTTGCTTGTGGCTTTTTCAAATTTCTGTTTGGCAATATTTCTCAATAAAATGGTTTATTGATGAAATTGGCTGATCGCTTATTACAGACAAGATGCTCTGGAATTGCCTCTCTATGGAAAGGCTCCTGACAGAACTGGTGGTGTGAATTTGTGAACAAATGATTCACACCAAACATTACACTAACTGCTATAACCACATAAAAAGGATTAGTCCTGGGATAGAGGCACAGTATTATTGCAGACCACGCTCTTGAGCCCTGAAATGCAAGTATCCCCAATACAAATATGCGAATGAAGCACAAGATTTCGGGTTACCTCTGTATCCTCCACTCCACAAAACCACATTAGCAATTTTTGGCCACATACTCACAATTTATAAGAATTACAGTTTTGTTAATATAGTGAATTTCATTGTGGATGATATATGCTAAATTCTTCAGTCAACTGCTATTAAAAAGTGCATTTCCTATTAATGAGATGCACAATAGAGATTTCCAAACTTAAAAAGGCTGTGGCTCTATTACGTTCCAGCATTTGCTCTTCCATTTGTTTTTAGGGAACTTATAAAACATATTCTTTTAGCTTTTATAGCTCAGAGTTTGTTTGAATTCAATAAATTGATTTAAAACCACTAGGGCAGTGATTGACTCCTGTCAATCACACAAGCACAGGCAGTGCTGCAGGATGGGAGAGGAGCAAGTCTCCAAAGGGCATGAGCTGAGATTTTGAGGATTATCAGACTGAAGGGTTTCCTGTTTCCCTGATTTTAGCATTTCAACCCCCCCGCCCCCCCCCCCCCCCCCCAAAAAAAGAGATTAAATATTTGCTGTAGAAGCAGAGTAACTAATGAGGTGTTAACAAAGTAATAAATGCAGGAAGGTAAATTGCAGACCCATTTAAGAAGCCAAGCCACAGACAAAGGCAGTGCTATCCCATTCCCAGAGCTACCAAAGAGTAACAGGCAAGATGTTCAACAAAAATCCTTTTCTGGCTGCCCTCCAAAGTAGTGGTCTGCTCTGTGAGCTACAGAAATGCTTCCTCTGCTCTACTCTGGCTCCAGGTCACTTGCTCACCCAGCACAGTGGCCAGAGTGTTAAAAACAAACCAGACTTAAAGTGAACAATCAAACCACTACATTTCCAAATCCTTGTGGTTTTTGTTAAGCGGCTATGATACTTAAATAGATACTTAAGGATCTATTGATTATGAAGCCTTGCAGGACAGGGTTATCTCCCAATTTATAACCAAGAAAAAAAGGCCAAACTACTTACCAGAGGTCCTGTGTGTAGCTGAGTAATCTGAGTCTCTCAAATTCTAAAAATGTTGTGGAGAACAAAAGATTTCTCACTCACAGAAAGGTAGGCAGCTTTTGGCAGTCCTCACCATCATTTATGGCAGCACTAGAATCCCAGCAACCATGCTTAGAAAACCACGTGCTGAATTTAGTGAGAAGTTCCAGCATTATTTAGAACTACTATGAAAATGGAAGAATTCATCAGCCTTATTTTACTTGCAGAGAAACCTCAGTGGGTCTTCCTAAAAAAAAGCTGATTTTACCCCAACTTCAGAAACACAAAACACCCAGAATAACCCCTATCCTTCCTTTGATATTTGGCATGGGGCACCAGCCTAGGAGATCCAGCATTTTCAGTTCTGGGGCTGGAGAGTGGAGGCCCATTGTTTATCTAGTCAGATCAGGATCCCTGTTTGGTTTGGATGAATTACATGATGACTATAATCAGAACTTGGGGATGGTTCATAGATAAGAAAACACAGGCAAAAGCTTTTGTGCAGCACTAAGTGCTGGTAATTAAGTATCACCCATTCTTCCTTTTATTTGGTGAAGATACCCACAGAATATCAATTAAAATTCCCCAAGTTACCACCATGGAATTCAGTTCTCCCCCTTCAATCAAGGTGACCTAATTTGACTCATCTCAGTTTTACTTTAATCTCCACAGTGCAACCAAATCTATCCAGCAAATGGGGCAGGACATCTGTTCACACAGGGACACGTATGAAATCCAAACTCATGCCAGGCGTTCACATTTGTCTTTTGATAGGATTTGGGAGGACCTTCCTTACAGAACCCATAAAAGTTGTTTACTGGTAAAGATGAAGGTGCCTGAGGAGATGCTTGACAAATGCGAACTGAGAGGGTGTTTTGGAAAACATTGGGTATTTGGTGTAAAGAACAGAAAGGGAAAGTTGGATTGTGGTGAAAGTTTACCAAGAAAATCTTCACCTCAAGTCTCTGGGAATGAGAGGAGACTCCTCCTACTGAGGCAACGCTTCCCCAGTCCCAATTCCATGCCCCACTGCCTGGTGGTGGGCTCGGGATGCAGAAGTTTTCCTCGTGCCCCCTGTGCAGCTACAGGCATTTATTTGTGGTAAAGTTTTCTCTTGGTTCTTTCAGTCCTTCTCACCTCTTAGGGGCCTTGACAGCATTTCTCTGAGCCCAGCTGAGTGGGAGCTGCTTCCTCGGGATGTGTGAGCCTGAAAAGAGAGGGACACAACCCCAGCCTCGGCTTTTATCTCCTCCTCACCTTGGTTTTAAGCACAAGAGTTGTGGATCAGGGATAACAAGGAGCTGCCCCTATACTCCCTCCCATCCCATGGTCCCCTCTGGTGCTCCATTATCAGGTGTCTGATCTTAATTACACCAATTAACCCCAGGAAAAGATGAAGGCTTGATGGGGCTGGGGGAGAATTTTTCTGAAGCCTCAGTGTAAAGGTGTGACTTTGGTAGTCTCTTACGTTTATGTTTTTAGGATCTATGTTAATGTCCTTAGGATTCATCAGCTTTGCAGCAGAGGAATTTTGAGCTCTAAGACAGACAAGCGATGGATCAGGGATGGAACAAGCCCTTTAAAAGGCTTCTCAGTGCAACTCATTTTTGCTGTAGTCTTTATTAAATATAACCTGTGTGATAAATATAGAAATGTAACCCATGCCCTGGCTGCATCAAAGCATTCCTGCAATACTCTCCTTTATCGGAAAGATTGAAAAACACCTGGAGGGGAGGTTTCCCAAACCCCTTCTGGCTCTGGCTGTTGCTCCTAGCTGGTTTTCCACACCAATTCCGAGCTATTGGTTAAGGAGCAGAGCAGAACAGCCTGGTTCCAGGAAAGCAGAAAGTCCAGAACATGCAGGAAACACCAGAACAGAGATCTGGAGAGGAACAGGGGACTGAGGCTCATTCCTGAGGGTGGAACTTCTTTTACTAACTGAGAAAGGCAGAAATCTAAACTGAGATTTTAAAAAGGGGACAATTATCCAACCTTTTACCACCAAAACCTGTAACTGGCTGCTGCTGAAGTTGTCAGTTTGTAGCAGGGGTGTGCAGTCAGCATGGGAAGCATATTTAACACAAATTCATCGAGCTGAGAGCAAAGCTGGCTTTGGGGTTTTTTGGGGTGGATTTTTTTGTTGGTTTTTTGTTTGGTTGGTTTTGGGGGGGAGTTGTGGTTTTTTTCGTTTGGTTTTTTTTTTGAGTGCTTTTTGGTGGTTGAGGGTGAGGTTTTTTGTTAGTTTGTTTAATTTGGGATTTTGTTTGTTTGTTTGGGGTTTTTTTTGGTCCGTTTGGGCTTGAAGTTCCTAGAGGAACACATCTGTACCAGCACAGGTACAGGCTCCCTCTGGTGGCTCATTTCCATAAATGACAGGTTTTTTCCCAAAAAATACCATTCCGTGCAGTCCGACCAATTGGAGTTGGCTGGACGGGGTGGAACCTGCTTGAGAGCACTGAGGTTCAGGA
Organism: Sylvia atricapilla; assembly: GCF_009819655.1. Classification (NCBI taxonomy): domain Eukaryota; kingdom Metazoa; phylum Chordata; class Aves; order Passeriformes; family Sylviidae; genus Sylvia; species Sylvia atricapilla. The sequence goes on along the minus strand of NC_089150.1, from coordinate 17,914,272 downwards.
AGCGCTAAGGCTTTTTGTAAAGCACTAAACAATTAATTCTTTTATTATGAATAAAGACTTGGGGGTTGTACAGGCGTTTGTTGTTGCTGCTGTTTATGCAGGCTGTGAAGGCATAGAGCAATCTTCATTCTTTAAAAAAATAAAAGCCTTTTAAAACAAGTATATTAACTGTGAAACAGTGTGATTTTATTTAATAACGCTTAAAATTGCTGATTATTAATTGTACCCCCACTTTATTTGAAAAATTACTCTCAAAGTTGATATTTGCTACTTTTTGGAGACACAGGAATAGAATAGAAGACTGAAAGACTTAACACAAACCAAAAGGATAAACACTTGGGAGAGCTGATACTGGACATGTTCATATCTTCTAGCTCAAGATGTCAAAATTTTAAAAAAAGAACAAAACCACATCTTACCTTAAGACTAAAACCCCAAAGGCCCTGTGATTGTATAATCAACATCACTGCACAGCTTCCAGCCCTTGCACTTGGCTATTCAGCCTTGATCCCATGTGGTTCTACCCAAGACCTACCAGATTTTGACTGAAGTAGTTAAAATTTCATCTGTGCCTAAATATAACCTGCCAGTCAGGAAATACTGCGTGCATGGAACCTTCCAGCAGGTCAGGAGCAGGAATTGAGCTGGAATAGGTAACCCAAGCACATCCAGAATGTTTTACACCAGACTGGAGTTAACTCTGGTGATGTCTAACAGCTCCTGGGGTTGTGCCTGCAGTGAGCAGGAAATTATGTCTGTCCATGCCATCTCAATGTTGTGTTATTGGTGTACATTTCGTCAGAGATTCTGCAAAATCCAGGAAAACTTTGATACTTCCTAATCCTGGCTGTAAATATTTTGGCTGCAGCAGGACAAACTCTGGGTCTGAGTAGGCTTTAACAATTTTTTGCTGCTTCAAGTTTTCACCTCATTAAATATTACTCTAAAGGATTTGTCCTGAGTCTCCATAGGGAATGATCCCTAGTTCTGAGGTAGCCCTTTGTGAAGCATAAACCCTCCTTCAGTTCAATATTTCATAGAGTTACAAACTGTTGGAAATTATCCCAAGATTGTTCCTCTGCCTCTTGTTGCCTTTCCCTGAAAACCTGTCGGAATTGTCAGAATGGTACTAAAGCAAATTGTGCCTTTAAGAAATGTTCTTCTGTCAGTTTGTTTTATATTTTAGGCCAATCTCTCCAGAATCCTTACCTAACCTTTACAGTGCTGGAGAAAGGGAAAAAAAAAAAAAAAAAAGGTTGCTAGGATACTTGCAAAAAGGCAAATTAGCTGCAGTAGAAATAAAACAAAAGGATTAAAAATCTCTAACCTTTTGAGTTAAACACCCAGTTCCAGCAACTGCCAAAATTTCATGGTCCTTCTTTTTGAGACAAAGGAATGCAGAATATCATAGACCCCCAATTTCACAGGCATATGGAGTTTTAAAGCATTGCCTCACGGCATTAAATTTAAGATATGGCAAACTCTGTGGTAAGTTTCTCCTGCTGTTTGCAGAAAATTTTATAATTATTTATAAATTTATGGATTTATATATTTATATTTCTATCCATGTTTGGCAGTGGAACTTTGGAGTTTTAGATATTCTATAATGCACTGAACTCAGCTGAGCAAAGCTGAATCCCTAAAACCAGGTAGAATGTAAAGCTTCAATGAAAGACTTCTGGACAGAGCTGTAGAGTTCTCATTTTATATCTCTTCAGTTCTACTGAACTTTTCTCCATTTATAGCTTTGGCAGCAAAAAAATCCACGAGAAAAGTAAAGCTGAAGATGGAGATTCTTTTCCTTCCCTAAAATATGCACCATTGATTGAAACACTGACAAGAAATCAACCCTTGCAGATTTTGCTTCATCTTAAGCATAGTAAAATTTCTGCTTATTTCAAGGAAATCGCATTTTACATATTCAAACCCACTGCAGCAGACAGCTCCAATTACCACTCCCTGCATTAACTCTGAGGCAGAGCCAGCACTCGTGGAAAACTGCTGGGATTATCAAAGCTCATAATTTTCAGAGCTCTCTATTCCACTGAGTTGAGCAGGTTTTGATCAGATCCAGGCAAAGGATGAAGCCGTCATTGCTTTGGCCTCTCCAGAATTTGAACGCAGTTGTGATTTTTAGGCCAGCAAGCACTTCTGCATTGATGGCTCTTTCTTCTTCCTTTTTTGCCTGAATAATTCCTGAAGCATAACCCCTGTGTCCATAGGAGATCTTCAGGAACATTCCACAGCTGGGGCATGTTTGGTGTTTCGGTCCAGAGAGATTCTACACAGCATTTACCCCAAGATATTAAGAAGAAACACAAGGCAGAGGAGCGTTAGGCTTTACCAAACCAATGTTCTTGATGAAAATGGAGCAGGATTTGCTCCTTGCTCAATCCCAGATGGGAGAACTTGCTGACCTGGGTGCAAGATTGAGGGAGGGCAGTCCTGCCAGCTCTCTGCCTTGCAGATGCTCAGCAATGAAAGGCAACTCTGCCTCTTTGCCTTGTCAGGAGTTGTCAGAATTCCCTTTCCCTGGACAGCCAGTGAGAACTTTAAAGGCCCTCAGTGAGGTGGAACACTGCCAGTTTCATCATCAATTCCCGTGGCTTTACCATTCTGATGTCTGATACCAGCAAGGATTTGTTCTGCACCCCTTCTGATGCCACAGAAGTCATAAGTGGAGGGTCTGGGCTCCCTTACTTACAGAAGGAGTTGGAGATCATTATATTGCTCTGGCTTGACTATTTCCTTTCTTTTCTTTTAAGTACATAATATTTCAGACAAGAAAAAAGCATACCAGGAGCCTTCCTTGATCTATTTTCTCTTTTATCTCTTTGACCCTTTTAAACCGGAGATTTTTCTTCCTCTTCTTCCTCTCACCCTGATGTGAGTTACAAGAATGAACTTGCAGATTTGTCTTTTTAGTGGTTTTGTTGGGTTTTTTAAATTAAAAACAAAAAAGAAGTATAATTTTTGCATGCATAAATGGAACTGGAGTATTGACAATCTGAGATGGCAAACTGGGAAGAATCCGAATGCAGCTGCATAAAGAGAGAAAACAGCAAACTAGAATGGAAACACATTTGGATAATTACAAACTTGCCAAATCAGGAAATGTAAATCTCCTTTTTTTTTTAAAAAAAAGGGCAAGAAATGTAATACTGTTGTGTTTCTGCAGTGCTTACTGAATTAAAAATGCAGAGGCTGTAATAATACAAAGCTCAAGATTTACAAAGGAAAATGAGTTGTAGGAATTAAGAATTATTGAAGTCTAACAGATCATTTTAAAAGAACTCCAGAAGAGCAGAGCCTGGGCATTCCATGAGCTCACTGCTCCCTGAGGAAAGGGAAACAAAACCCCCAAGGAAAGAGCATCAGCAGCCAAACTCCTGCCCAGAGCAGCCATGGGAGGCAGGAACAGCCCCAGGTATGGTCCCAGGCTCAGCTAGAGGCCCAGGGCTGCAGACAAGCCATGGAAATCTAGACTCAAAAGGTTCCAGAATAAACTATGAAATCTTAGACACAAAGGATCCCAGAACAAGCCATGGAGTCCTAGACTGAAAGGATCCTGGAATAAGCCATGGGATCATCCCAGACTCAAAGGATCCCAGAATAAGCCATGGAATTCTAGACTCAAAGGATCCCAAATTACTGAGGTTGAAAAAAAGCCCCAAGGCCATTGAGACCAGGCTGTGCCCAGTCCCCACCTTGTCCCCAGCCCAGAGCTCTGAGAAACCTCCAGGAATTCCTGGGAAACTCCAGGGATGGGGATCCAAACCTCCCTGGGCACTTCCAAGACCTGAGCACCTTTCCCTGGGGAAATTCCTGCTGCTGTCCCGCCTGGCCCAGCCTGAGGCCGTTCCCTCTACTCCTGTCCCTGTTCCCTGGGATTAGATCCCAAATCCCCCCTGGCTGTCCCCTCCTGTGCAGAGCCAGAAATCCCCCTGAGCCTCCTTTTCTCCAGGCTGAGCCCCTTTCCCAGCTCCCTCAGCCTCTCACAGGACTGACCCCTGCCCTTTCCCCAGGGTCACCTTTTTCAGAAACTCAACAGTCTCAGGAAAAATCTGAAGGCAATTCAGAAACCAACAGGTATAAAGCAAAACTTAATTAAATTTTCTATTCCAAAATGCATAAAATGCCCTTATAAAAAAATTAATTTTAAAGGGGATGTGTATGGTTCAAGACACTGGCTCCTGAAATACTTTGTTAAATATTTTTGAGTGGTGATCCTCCTTCCATTGACCATGCTTTTAAAAGGACATTAAATAGAGTATATATTCTTTACAGGTTAAGAAAACTTTTAATATGCCAGACATTTTTGGAAGGGGAGGAATTAATATTAATAATTCAAGCCATCATAGTACTTGATTAAGCCTCTAGGAATTTGAAATAATTTGTTAGGTAGCTGGAGTACTCTTTCAGAATATCTCTTTCTGTTTAAGAATCTTAAGATTCAAATGACTGGTGTCGCTCTTGTTCCCTCAAAAAGATTGAAAGATGAGCTTGAATTAGTTTGTTTTTATTCAAGCATATAGGAACCTGTTGGAGACAAGAAAAAAAGTGAAAGTATAGTAGGCATAGCCATAGATAAACTGCTAGTAATAATTCGAGTTTGGTAGAAAAAACCTCAAAATTAGGCAAGTCTAGGGGTAAAAAGAAAAGCATTTATAGTGTGAATATCTTCTCCAGAACTGAATTCCTGATATTACAGCTTTATGATAATTCCAGTGAAATGCAGCAGTGTGTTGTTGTAAGTATAAAACTGAAATAAGGTTTGGGAGGATCCAGCACTTTGGATTTCAGTGTAAACGGGAAAATTAGAAACCTCATAGGAAGCATTACTTGGGAATGTGTTTGCTGCTTTTGTTGGCTTTTTTTTTTTCTGTTGAAATTCCTCCAGTTTTTAATCACCCTCTAAATCTTGTCCAAGCAGGGTAATTAGTGAGGGCACTGAACCCTAAGGGAGGCAGGCTGCAGTCACACATATCCAGAGGGATAATCATCCCCATTGATTGTTTTCGGTGCTATCCTTGATTTCCATGCTGCACCATTGTCTTAATCCACATTTAAGTTTAATAGGAAATGACAAATTGAACTAATTTGCACTTAAATAGCTTTTTAGAATTGCCTTTTTATTTCCCAAAATTGTGCAGCACAGGTATTAAGCCTCGCTTAACTTTCAAAGCACAACCTAAGAGCTTCACACACACCTTCATGGGAAAACTCTTGACAGGTGAATAACGTGAGTACATCCTCCCACAGGAAAGGCATTTTCAGGGTGTTGAAAGTCTGGTGGTTCACACTTTAAAAAGTAAAACTTGGCTTTCTCTGAGGAGCTGGTGTTTTGTACAACCTGTGCGGAAATAGTGCATTAAACCACTCCAAAATACGGGCCGGTGATCCCACAATTCTGCACCATAAAGAGTTTTTCTGTTGCATTCAGAATGGGATGCAAAACATCTCCTTGGTGATATTTTGAAAGGTTTCAGTGGCTGAAACTCAGGTTTTATTGGCTGAAATATTTTCTGAGATGTTAATAAAACATTATTTTTGCTTCTTCCAGTCATGCACTGCACAGTCAAGAATGGCAGGGGGAAGGGGGAATGCCTGCTGGGATTTTAGAATTTATAGGATAATTCTAAAAAGTATAGAATTTTCTGAAAGAGACACCTCTGGTATTCCTGCTAAGCTGATACCTTCCCATTCCCCAGAACACAGCTAGATTATTTAATATAGCTTAAATATATAAAGAAATCTATTTCTATAACATCTGTAGAAACAGGGGAAGTATCAGTAGTAATCTGGCCTCGGTGTTTCATGTTTCCAGCAGGAAGTAAATCCATTTTTATCCTCTTTATAAATTGGTATTAGAACTTTGCAAAGGTCTGAACAAGTCCTATAACACTGAAGTGTTTTCAGGGGTTTCTTCTTCACAGATGGAAAGTTTTGGTGTTGGGTTTTTTTATTCTATGGCCAAACAGGAGTTTTCTGTACTTTTCCCCCCTGAAACAGGAGGGCTGTGAAATGCAAATGCCACCAAGCTGTCACCGCAGTCCCTGCTCCATGTGGGTTGCACATCCTGTCCACTTCCAGCAGGGACGAAATCTGCACACTGAGGAGTCTGTTCAGCCCTCCCCTGGGGCTGCTGTGACCCCCAGCACCTGCCAAGGTTTGGTTCCCCCTGCTCCCAATCCCTCTCCTGAATTCCCCTTGGCAGGTTCATCGCAGGACAAAGCCGCTGAATTCCTCCCTGCGGAAAAGTCTCGCTCGTGGGATGTTCTCTCTTTACAACCACCCTACAGAGCCAGAATAAATGCATTAATACCTCAACAGGTTTCTTGTTTAGGAGATGGAGCTATGCAAGCAAAATATAAAATAAATATTTCAGAGGGGCAGTTAAGAGGCAGAGTGTGTAAGACATGAAACTTCCGTTGAGCTCCTTCCAGAGACTTTTAAAAACATCCTTCTTCCTCTAACAACATATTTAACTTGTTCCTCCCCTCTGTGTTTGTTTGTTGGGATTTTGCATAATGCAATGTCACCAGAAACTTTCTGTCTAACTGAATTAAGAACCACCAAAAGTCTCTCTAGAATGGAGTTCTTGAGTGAAACTGAAAGGACTAAGTGGCTGAATAAGTTTGGTCTTTTTTTTTGAAAAAAAAGAAAAAAAAGAAAAAAAAAAAGGATATGGCCAGTTGCTTTGGAAAAAAAAAAAAAAAAAGTCCATTCACTTGCCAGAGGACTTGGAGATCTTCAGACCACCCAGAAGGCAGGGACCCTGCCAAATCAAAACCCCAAGGACATCATGCAGAAAGGGCTGCCCTTGGCTCCCAGGACTATTTGGATTTTACTTTTTTATACTTCAGTGTTTAAAGCCATAAAGGACATCTTGCAGCTGCAACTTTATCTTTTATCATTAATAAGTCCTACCCACCTGAAAAAAAATAGATAAGAGCGGAAGCAGAGGTGAGGTGATCACGGGGAAAATCAGTTTGGGAGCTGAATGGGATTGGGAATGCCCAGAAGGTGGAGTTTTCCTTCTCCAGGATGTCCTTGCCCTACACCGCCCCCAGGGGAAGCTGCAGCAGGTAGAAGACCACAAGAACAGAAACTTTTGTACCAAATGGCATCGCTGGTGCCACTCAGTGAGTTTGGGGAGCTGACACATGAAGTCACCCAGAGATGAGACTTCTGCTCGAGGTTTTGCTCTTGTCATCCCTGAATTTCCAGCTATGCCATTTACTGTCTCTAATTCGCCTAAAATAAAATAAAGCAAAACAAATGATGAGTATTTGTCAGACTTTAGAGATAGTTGTGAATCCAGCAGGTTGTGTTAATAAATAGGGGAGCAGCAGTGACAGGAGTGTTGCAGGGTGAATAAGGGTGGCAGTGGTTGTTCTGGGAATATCTTCAGAGTTCCCATTCCACTAAAATCAATATTAGATTGTGGAATATTAGAGTGATGCCTTCGTGGGGCTACCTAAATCAGACACCAGACAGGATTAAGGGGATAAAAAGCTGTTCTGTTTATTGAAGGGCCTTCAGGTACATTTCGGGCACACAAAGCCCCCCAGGGGCTGCACCCAAAAATGGACAACAGCTCACGGGTTTTCACACTTTGATCAGTTTGGGCCAGTTGCAGATTGGGGGTTCATCTCCCAATTCCAGCTTCAGCTAATGAAGTCATTCAGCCCAAGTTTGCTGCCCCCAACTCACTTTTGTTCCCATCTCTCAGGGCTGAGGCAGTGAGGGGTCCTTGATTGCCAGGCCTGGAGAGGAATTGTTGTGTCTGCCCAGAATGGGGAAGCAGCAGCTCACACTGTGTGTGGGGTTTAGAGTTCTACACTGAAGAACTGCAGGATTGCAAATGGATGAGAAACATAAAATCTCAAATCCTAAGGCATCAAGAACATAGTACACACTTGCACTTTAAGATGTGATAATCAGATAAAAAAACTCTGTAACATTTATAGATGAGCATTCCATGCTCATGAGCTCATTTCCAGAGAGCATTGGCCAAATGTTGGTTGGTTTGCATGGAGAGGTGATGCAGATTACACTGAAGCCAGGGAAGCGGATCCTGGCATTTCCCAGCTGGGATTGTGGAGCAGCACCTGCTCAGCAGCACCAACCTGCCAAATCCCAGGGACAATTCATGGCACGTGCCTCAATCTTCATTATTTCAATTTGTGTTGGAATGAGAGCAGCAACTAGCAATGAGAATACCACAAAAAAATGCAATTTTAGAGGTTTGTAGACACTGGTGATAACTCAGATTTACAAATTCTTTTGCTATACTTGAAAAATATAACCGGACATTAACTGGAGGCACAATGAGGTCGTGGCAGGGAAATTCAGTGCTTTGAGGGATGACTGTGACCTTCACCATCTGCACAGCACCTCAGTCAATCACGTCAGGAGCAAGCCCAGGCATCCACTGAGACAAAATCCTGATTCCTCCCAAAAATATCCCTGGAAGTTTTCCAAGAGTGAAAACATTCCTCCCTCAAGTTTGTTATTTGAATGCTCTATTTATATAGTGAAGTGTTAAAATAATTAATTTTTTTGGCCAGACTGTGATAATCTCTTCTGACAACCCAAGTGGGTAGCACAGCCATATATTTTTTTTTTCCCCTGGTAATTATTTGAGTTCTAGACCAGCTTTCAGAAAAAAATCCTATTCCAGTTAAGAAATGCAGGTGTAAAAGCGATGGAACTACAGGAATTTGTCACAGGTAATATGTCACTGGCAAGCTGTGCTTTTATTTGACTGTGGGATTTTTGCAGTCCTAAATTTAGATTTTTATATAAAAAGGGAATGCATTTCTTTTCTTCAGGAGCAAATTCCAGTATAAAGTTTCTGAATGCAGAGAAAATCTGACCACTCCCTAAAATCAAGGAGGAGAGGAAGATTAAACCTCTGTGTTAACTAGATAGGAAATAACTTTAAAAATATTTTTAAAGCTTATTTTGGGGCAGAGGTAATATTTTTTCAAGTACATGCATAATATATTTTTTACAATATTTGATTACTTGACTTATCAAGCTTATTTTTTGCTAATGCTGGTCCTAAGCTATTAACTTTAGTCTGAGCATTCAGCAGAGTAATCATTGAGTAAAACAGAGAAATGTTTTCCCAATATTTTTGCAAAACTAATGATAAGCAAAAGGAAAGTTTTGTAGACCGAAGATATTCATAAATTGAGGCAGATTTGTACCATTTCAGAGAAGGTCCCAAGTGTGGGCCCTGTATTTTACAGAGTGGTGCTCTGAAGAACTTGGAGCAGTCCAATAAAGGAAAAAATGGTAAATTATTGTCAGATAATTGGTTTTTCTGAAGTGGACACACAGAGGTCTTAAAGAGAGAGTCCCAAGAGTTCCTACACCACAGAAGGACTTGTGGGTTTTGGCTGGGATAATACTTCCAGGAAATAAAATTTCGTCTATTATCCCATTGTGCACATGATGCTTTCATGATAATTTTCAAGTATTTGGGGACTATAATCCTCTGTTACAGTCACAGAGTTAATTTTTGTCACAGCAACATTGATTCTGTCTCTTGTATCTATTTTTTCACAGAATAATCAGGCTTTTTCTTATTTTTTTCTTCCTCTGTCCCAAGATGATTTACAAGGAAAAGCTGCTCTCTCCTTCACTTTGAAAAGGCAATAAAGTTCATTTGGATATTCATTGTGCACAGGTATAAAACCCCAGCAGAAATTAGGAAAGGTTTTCTTCATGGCATCAGGAGGCTGGAATAATTTAGAGAAAAAAAATAAATTGCAAAAATGACTTGCACAAAGCGTATTTTACTTTGAAATAGATTAAATTGCCTTTACAAATGCAAGCATTAATTCCAGTGTTATTTAGTGCAAACCCAGGTACTTTGGGTAGGACTAGGGAAAAACAAGTCACTTAGCTCTAATTGCTGAATACTCTTCTTGAACACTTGATTTCAAAAGCCCAAAAGACCAAACTGTAGTTTGAAAGCTGAAAACATTTGATTATTCGACTGGATAAATGATCTTAGGCTGAGACAAGAGTGGAATTAACTGCAGATATTACTGAAACTCCTTATGACCATTCCATTAACCGAATTGTTGTGCTACTTATTCTCAACAACCCATTTCATTTCACTTTTCTTTCCCTTTGATGTAGTGGGGATCACAGCCCTCCAACACGTGCAATTGAAATTTTCAGTGCTGGTGACAAGTTGAAATTGAAAGTAGTTCTATAAAATTACCAGTGTCACTGCAGACTGAACAGAACAATGTAATTAACTGCAGAGCAAGTCATTAAAGAGAGAGAAGAGATGAAACTGCAAATCAGGCTCTGAACTTTTGGCATCACAGGTTGCTAATTCATTATCAGCAACGTTGTTCTCAGCCCCCTGAAATGTTTGGCGACCTTTGAGGCTGGAAATGGAGCTTTGGGAGTTTGAGAAACTCAGAAAAGAACCCTAAAAAAACGTACTTTTTCTTTTGGTGATTGAACCAGGGTTGTATAGCTCAGGTTTTCTATTTAAACACAGCAACTGTGCCCTTCAGGCTATCAGTTTGGTGGGATCACTGCATAAATTCACAAAGGGCACTGCAAACTGCATGGAGCACCTCCATAAATATGAGAGGGAAGAATTTCGAGCCATCACAGGCAGAAACTTTTTAACCAGAATCTGTAATTGTTTCAAAAATTTGGGTTTGTAATGCTGGAGTAGTAATTATTATTTTTTAACTTCTGGAAATGAACAGACAGAAAACAAAACCAAACCATTTGGTTCTTCACTGGAAAAAAAGAAAAGAATTAAAAATATGGGGTTTGACCATAGATAGTTCATGTCAATAAAATGCTTTGGAAGGATGGGAAATAAGGGCAATAGGGAATTATGGACTCATTTCTCAGTGCTCACAGAATTTGTCAAGGATAGTTGCAAACTCCCCTACCTAGGGAGATAAAATTATGCAAGAAGTAATTAATTTACAGACTGCACTTTGTACAAACAAACAGACCAACATTTAAGGCCAGAAATCAAATTTCACCTCCCAGGAGAAAGTCCAGCCAGAAAAGCTGTGAGGGTTTTCTGCATTTGCTGTGTCCAAGCCAGTCATAAACATTAATAAAATGTGAGAGCACCCCAACAGAGAGAGTTTAGGAGTTGAGAGCCTTTTCCAGGAGCAGAAAAATTGGGAATCCCAACAGCTGATAGAGGAGCTCGTGGTGGTGGAGTTGCAGGATCCACATTTAGATTATTGCCTTTACTCCTCTCTCAGTCAGGGATTCTGGGATTTTGTTTCGGGGTGGATTTGTGCAGCCTGCTGATTCAGCTGAAATTTATCAGGAAATTGAAGTTTGGAAAGAGTATTAGAATAAATCTTATTTTCTTACAAGTATTCCCATTGCCTCTATTGGTTACTGGGGACAGGAAGAAAACCACTCAATTTTCCTCAGTTTTTCTTAAATTCCGGTGTCTATTTTATCTAAAAAACTCTTCCCTTTGCATCCAGCTGGAGAGCAAATACTTTAAGGCCTAAGGAAAAGCTGAACAAGAAAAACAAACAAACAAAAAAAAACCAAGAAAAACAGGAATTATCTCTCAACTAAAACAAACCTTTTCCAGGAGTTCCTTCTTAATTTCTATCTTATGGTCCAAGCATATGAAATGGCAATTTTATGAGTTAGGAAAAAGTAACAAAAACAGCAACACCACCATGAGCCAGGAGCAAAGAAAACCTGACCTCAGTTTTATGTTTTTTTGGTTTTTGGTTGGGGTTTTTTTGCTAGGTTTGGTTGTTGTTGTGGGGTTTTTTGTGGTGTGGGGTTTAGGGTTTTTTTGTTATTGTTGTTTTTTTGGGTTTTTTTGTTTGTTTTTGTTTGGGTTTGGTTTGGGTTTTTTGTTTGGTTTTGGCTTTTAATTTTTTTTTCTCTGTGTGTCATTTACATAAAACCATATCTTTATTTTTTATATGATTTGTAGCCTGTTTGGGCTATTTTAAAAGCCTGTCTACCTCTGTTCAGCGATGAAAAACAAGTGTGATTCAAGAGAGCTCCAACAGAGGTCTTATTCTTTAGGGAAATCAGATTGAGGATGGACTTGAATAAATTCAGGTTGCAGCTCCAGCAGCCTGTGGGTGTCTGTGAATGGCTCATTTTGTATTCCAGACACACTGGGAGCTACAAATGCCAACCCCCAGAGCTGCACTGCACTGATCAGGCTCCTGCTCCATCTTAAAGCAACGAGTTCCTTGCTGAAAACACACTAAAAATTCCTCTGAGGATGGAGTGGTTTATTTCAGGAATTTTTCCCCATCTAACCTTGTGGGTCTTTTGTGATTTCAACTTAAGTGCTGTCCAAATGTGGGGTTTTAAACAAGGAAAAGCAGCAGTTCAAGAGCAGAACTGAAATGAGGGAGAAAAATTGGAGTTTCTCTGTTCTGGCAGATAAGAGCTCGCCGCTGTGATCTGTCATTTGGGTAATTTTCCCCTTCAGAGTGGGGACTGCAATTCCTTTTGCTGAGATTCCCTTTGAAACTCGGCGTGTGTGTTCCCACAGCACCAAGTTGTTTCACCCCACCTTCGTCAAGGCTTCCTCCAACCCCCTGGACTCCTCACACACGGAGCAAACTGAGGCAGCAGCAAGGCTGGGCTGGCTCTCAGAACAAAAGCAATGAAAGGACTGATTTATTCCTGCACTGAGCATGCTCCTGCAGCTCTGGGCATCAGGTGGGGCCCCGTTTCCAAGGAAACCGCCGGGATGCTGAGCACATCCTCTCCCATCATGGACCGCAGGAGGGTTGGGGGATTTTTATTTCACACACCCCGCCCCCCAGCCCCAAGAAATTTTTTGGAAGACATCAATCCAAAATAATTTGCTGCACTTGATTGGCACTGATTTCTATTTACAAACAAGTGATTCCTCCCACGAGTAGAGGAGATTGTCTGAATCCACTGCAGGAAGGAGGTGGCAGGGGCAAATTAGTTTAATTATATTTGGGATGGGATTGTGGCAGTTTAGGAGAGAATGAAGATGTTACACAATTGTGATCCCTAGATGGTGCTTTTACTTTGATTCTTTGGAGGCATAATTTGCATTATGGCTGGTTTGTCATTAAAAAAAATACAAAATCAGAGATTGTCTCAGCAGCTGCTTCCAGTCATCGTGTCCGGAGCCCCTGGAAAACACTGAGGAAAACAGGGAAGAAATGGGGAAAAACAGGGAATAAATCTGAAAGTGTGGCACCCCTGAGGGAAATGGTGCTTCTGCCCATCTGTGGATTGGTAAAACAAAGAAAAATGGATTTACAGGTTTACAGGAAACCCTTCAGTACAATGATAGGGGATTCTTGAAGGATGCTCTTTCCCTCTTGTTAGAGGCCTGGACTTCTACACCCAGGATGGGTTTTATGGCATCAAAACTTGTTAAACGTGACTGGAGAGCTGCAGCAATTAGGTTTCCAACTTGAATTCACATTCTAAATTATGCAAGTTTTCATTTCTTTGTTCCTTTGTGTGAACAACACCAGTACAAACAAATGACATTATTAAATCCCCTGCAGAGTATCAAATTAAACTCTAATTAAAGAGAAGAAATCCACTGAAGCAGAAATAGGAAGGGCAAATAACCCTTATTAAATCTATAAATCGGAAATGATACAAATTCAGGTAATTTCTGATGTCTATTATTAGGAGTGTTTGGAAGAGGGCTCTGAGGTATGCAGACATTAATTCTTTTTAATGAAAACAAACATTCAGGAGATCACCAAGAAAGGAGGCAAGCAACCAGGAATTTTTCCCTGTCAAGACAGGCAGAAAATCCAAGGATTTTAAGAGGCTAAGCTGGTTCTGTTTGGACATTTAATGAAAAGAACGTAATTTCTTTGGCCACATTAAAAATCAAGTGAGACTCTGCAGAGTTCCTGGGCCTCTGTTAATATCTGCCTGGCCTCTGAAAGGATTTCCAGGTTTTTGGAGATCCCATTGGGCTGCAAGGGTGGTTCTGCCTTATCTCCAGTGGGGAAGGTGAAAACGTGGCCAATATTAACTATCCCCTGTTCACAGACAGGGAAAAAGAGAATTGGCTTTGTGCTTTGACAGGATTTAAGCATGGAATTTAATCTAAACACACTTTATTTGTGGTGCTTCAAAAAGGCAGTTTATTTAAATCCTTCTATCCTGAGTAAAGAATCCCTCAACAAGGTCATTGCCTATTTACAGCCTTTGTGAGAATTATAAAATCTTGACCAGAAAAACCTCTTTCTTTATTGTGTTCTATTCAAAAGCACAGAAATATTCACAGAAGCGAAACAGCTCTGTGGAGGTTTCCAGACAAAAATATTTCTCCAGCTTCAAGCAGCTGGTTTTACTGGGGGTCTGAAGTGAACCTTAGCAGTAAAAACTCCCTGAAATTCAAAATGCAAAAAACTCCCTGAAATTCAAAATGCAAAATACTTGAAAAATTTCTCCTGAATGGAAATTAAAAGAGCTTTTTTTTTCAGGTTGAAACTCTCAACAGATTGTTTGGTCGGAGTCCAGATTAGAAAGCAAACAGGTGGAATTTCTGTGATTTTTTACAGAAATTAAGGACATTTGAAGGCCAAACCCAAGGCCATGGTGAGTTCCACACTCTTCAGTGATTAGTCTTGGGTAAATAGAAAAAGAAAATAAAAACTCTACCCACTTAGAAAGGGTAAAGTTGATGAGCTTTTACTCTGAATTCTTTCCTATGCAATTCTCTATTAAAATAGAATAAAAAAGGGATCAGAATTATTATTTGCATTTATATCACACGTGTAAAAAATTTAATTGAAAGAGAAATATTTTTTATGCAGCAGCATGAAAAAGCAAAAATCTTTTCCAAGTTTGAAACTCTTTCCCAGCTTTTTTTTTTTTCTGCTTACAAATTCAAGGAGTGATACTTGCAAGTTGAGACCTCCACAGGAGACCTCAGGGGGTTTAGGATAAAGTGTTTCTGCTCAAAATTGATTCTGGATGAAAATTTAAACATTTTTTTATCTGTCCCTGCACAGTGTAATATTAAAAAAAAAAAAAAATCCTTTAGAAAATCTCACTCATGGATGTAACACAGATAAAAAAAAAATTAAAAAAAAACCTTGAGAAATTAGAAATATCTTCCTCCTGGGACATATATTTTGTTTTGGCTTCCACCTTCCAATATCCACCTGTACTTACATTTAGGAGGAATAAAACACTACCTGGAGTATTATAATCAAAGATGTCCCTCATTAACCAACAATCAAAGAATGTTGCAAAAATCTACATTTTAAAACGGAGCATCTGATCTTAGAAGCCCTGAATTAACTCATTAAATACTGTCTAGTTCCTTTTTCAGTACTGAGGACAACAATTAGTCCAGGTTTACAATATTACCAATAGAAAATTAATTTCAATTTGGTTAAAAAAAACCCAACAAACCTCTGTGAAAAATATTTGAGTGTTACAACCCCTTTTCTTTTGAGTGCTCTCCTGAGTGGGCCTTGATCTGTAGAACATCAGAATTCAGTTCTGGGGACTGAACCTGGGTCACTTTTAAAGCACAGATTATAGACAAACTGGCAAGAAAACAGTGCTGAAAGCAATTTTCCCTTTAGAAATCCACTTTTTTTGGGCATCTGTCTTGCCTGAAAGCTGCTGATCCATTTTCTCTGTGTGATCAATGCTATTTTCTTGAACATGAATGCTTTAAAAAAAATTACTTTTGATCTTCCTTACAATATTTTCCTCTTTGTAAACATTTAGAACTCTTTTTTTAATGTATTTTCTATTCTACTTGTACCTTTCAAAGCTCAAAAAGCCAAAGCCCCGATTTTCCAGACTTAAAAACGATCACTCTTTTAAGATTTTTGTATCATCTAGATATAAATCTGGACATGAGCAGCTCCCTAAATTACACTTTTAAAGTTTGGAAAACGCAGCTTTTGGCAGGAAATCCTCAGGAATCACAAGGAGCAGACTCAGAATGTTCTCCTGAAATCTGAAGAGTGCAGAGGCCAAGCTTTAGGCTGAGAGGAGCTGGCAGAGAGCCATTTGCTGATGGCAATTCCCACTCAGCATTGAGGGATAAATTACCCAAATTTCAGCAACATCTGGGCAGCAACACCGACTCCAGAGGTGTGCCCCAGGATGAGACAGACTCACTGGGAAGCTGTAGGAGCAAGGTAAAAAGCTGGCCTGTCATTTTATTTAAGTGCAGCTAACAAGCAATCTGTAAGATCCCATATGAAGCTGGTTTGAGAATTAGAAGTTCCTTTAACACAACAATTTATTCTGAAGGTAAAAAAAATAAATTCACCTGTAATAACAAGGGATTTGTCCCATGAGCATCAGTAAATATATGTAAAGAATTCAGGAATAGATGGATTTGATGGACAAGTAAAATACCTTTTACTGACCAATAAAATAATAATCAACCCCCCCCCCCAACTCTTTTCCAATTAAAAGTTACTCTCGAAGTTTGTAAAAACGATGTAAAAGACAGCATGCAGCCATAATAAAACCCTTCTAAACTTTCAGAGTGTCACTCTGTGTGTCATGACCACCGTAACAACAACGGGAAGCTAAATAAATTAAATTTAGAAGCAGAAAGTTTGTTCCCACGGCTTTGCAAAGCTGGGGATTTGGTTGAGTGCCTCTCATTAGAGTTTGTGATGGTCTAGGGTGACACTTTGTGGCTAATCCGAGCACTGAAATATCAATGGCAAGTCAGCTCTTGGAATAATCTGGGGAGAAGCTGATCTCGGCTCCTGATTTAAATCCTGAGAAGGCAAGTTTGGAGCTCCTCAGCTTTTTGGTGAGTGCCATGAGGAGTGGTGAGCGTGTCTGAACTGTTCTCAAAGCTGCACAGAGAGTGAGCTGACAGAAATACTGACACAAGGGAGTGATCACACTGGAAGTGCCTTTACCCTGCCTTAAAAAGGACAGAGGAGTTTGGCTATGGGAGAGAGAGGGACAAATTATTTAAGGGATTTCTTTGTTCGTGTCCTCTTTCTCTGACATCAGCTGTGTTTTCCTGAGGGTGGAAGCTGCAGGGACTGCTCCCAGCCCATTGCCTTGATCCCTCTCCTGTTAGCTTGGGATTTATTTTAGTTCCCTGGTGTCTGCCCACCCCTCTCACACATCCCTCCTCTTGCCCCGTCCCTGCTCCTGTCTCACCTAGCCACATGGATGTGCAGTTTATTGCCAAATGACACCAGAGCTCTCCATTTCCATGGGTTCTCCTTTATCCCCACTGTTCCTGCCTGGCCTCACACAGGGGACAGTTTATTTCAGCTCATGCATCTTGAAGGAAATGTGGCTCAGAATTCAACACACCTTCACCAGTTCTACCACTGAACAATCCAAACTCATCAACTTGTGAATTTATCTGACGAAAAATCCCATTACAGGAGTCAGTGGTGGAGGCAGCCATAACTTTTAATGCTGCAAATACACCAGCTCCTGTTTAAATTTTCCAGCGTGAACCCAGCTGGGAAAAAGATTCCCAGTGTGACCGACACAAAGCACCTCTCTGAATTGCATTGCCATGCCTTGAGACCATCTTTGGTGTCCTTCAGCTGCAACCCCATTTGCAGGTGACCACTCCTAAGATTTAGGATAGAAAAGAGTGTGAGACTGACAACTGCAGGTCTCATCTATTGCAGCAATGAATAAGGGCTTTCATCATTAGTGCAAGCATTTTGCATGATCTCTGCATAATTAGATCTGCTCTTCTCTTGACTAAAACTCAGAGTGAGGTTATTTTAGCAGAATTTACACTGAAATGTCCCCAAAGGCCTGCCCTGCCCTCATCCCAGTCTGCAGCAGTGTTTCCCTCAGAACTGCCACGAGTCTGGCTGGATTTAGGGACCATCCTTTAAAAAAAAGCAGATTTTCTCCTTGGCTGCTCTGCTCATGTCAAACTGAAACCCACAGCAGGAACAAATCAAGCTGTACTTCTGGGAAAGGTTTTCATTTCAGCTGTTTGGTATTCCAGCCTTTGCCACTGCAGTTTGGGCTCACCAGTCCCAGTCTCATTTTTTGAGTCCATCCATCCCTCCTGCAGAGCCATGGAAGTTTTGCTGGTTAAGGAGCACCTGAGACATCAATGCTCAACAGCACATTTCAGCCCCTTCCTGAGCTACTGCTGCTGCTCCTGGAATTGCTGTCCCAAGGGACCACTTTTACAGCAGAGCTGTCCTTCCCCGAGCAATTTCTTTGCTCAAAATGAGTTTCTACGTTGACTTTGCGAGACATTTTTTCTTGCGTTTATTACACAGTAAAAACCAACCTGACAATTTTGGTTTTCCTTCACTTGAATTAAAATATTAATATTAAAATTAAAATATAAAAATATTAAAATTCAAGTGACTCTTAATATTAAGCCATTAATTTTCCTAAATTCCTTCGTGGACTATATCACTGCTGAGACATAAGCATCCCAGAGGGTTTTGCACAGGCAGGATGCTGCAGGGTCTCTCTGTTTCTCTGTCACAATGCTTTCAGCAAACAGGGCAGCCTGATTGCCTCTTCAAAGGTGTGAAATGTGATGATCTTCAAACATTGTGATTCTTCATAATCTGCATTTAAAACTGTGATAAGGAAATACAATTAAAAGGTCAGAAGGGATTGAATCTGTTTAAATTGTAAGGAATTAATTCAGCTCTGCTGGAAGGTGCTGCTCTCCTGCTTGAAAAAGGCTCAGAAGAGCTCCCATCTGAGTTTAGCCCTGCATTTATAAAATATGTGAAGGATTGGGTTCTTGTTCCCGGGGCACAGAGCTCTGGTTGTAAAACCCAATTTACAGCTTGAACTCCTGCACGCTTTGCAAGCCCATAAAGAATTCTCCACTTGCAGCTTCACAAATTCCTTGCTCCACCCTCCTGATCCACCCTCTCGGTTAAGCCTCTGAGTGTTCTTGTGCCCTGTGAATTCAGCAGGGGAGTGACAGAAGTGCCCCTCTGGAGTGGGGTTTGTGATGGGTGGGATGTTTGTCTGTGTTTCCAGCAGGAAACTCCCGGATCTGGAAAAGCCTCCTCTTCCAGCTCAGTGGAAAAAGCAAAATGATTGGATGGTCTTTTTATCTGTGTTACCCTTATCCTGAATTATTTAATTAATCTTTGTGAGGAAAAGCTATTAGTATTTTTTAAATTCTGAGGATTTAAAATTATATTGCTCAGTCATTAGACTTTCGTCAACCTTTTCTGCAGCCACACTGAAGCAAAGTAGAAAATAAGAAGCCAAAAAAAGAAACAAAGTTTAAGAATTTGGATCACCACCTGCTTTTCTATTGACCATGGTTTGGGTTTTTAAAAAAAAACTCCTGAATAAGACTATAATCTACTGACAGGATTTTTGGTTGCCCTACTTTGATAAACCAAAATCAAAATTCCACCCACAGCAGTTAAAAAAAAAATTAAAACAAAACCCACTCCTACAAAAAGAGGTAAAAGGAAAAGAAAAGAGGGAAAACTGCTCAGAATGCAAAAGCAGGTCTGAGAAACAGCTCTTCCTTTTCCTCGGGATAACTTCACATGGAAGGGACTGCTTCAAAGCTCAGCAGTTTTCTGGGAATTATTGAAGCTTGAGGAGAGTGCTCCAAGTGATAACCTGCTTTTTTCATGGTGTGGCTGCACAAAACGGCCCTAAATGAGATTCAGCTCTAATGTCACAGGTCTTTCACTGCTGCATTTTAATCTCTGCTGAGAGCACCCAGGATGGCTGAATGAACAGCATTTCTATTCTAGAGAAATAAAAATTCCCTTTGAAGATGAGCTTTAGATAATTTGTGCATTTCTTCTCCAGGCAGAAGTGCTGCTGCAGGGGAAGGAGCAGGAGTGGGATGTCAGGGTGTTCATTAACCCCTCAGAGCAACACACAGTGGTGCCACTTTGGTGGCAGAGGCGAGCAGTATGGGCTGGTGGTGGGGAACTGAATGATGCCTTAGGATTTGAGATTTTATATTTTTCATCCATTTGTAATCCTGCAGTTCTTTAGTGTAGAACTCTAAACCCCACACACAGTGTGAGCTGCTGCTTCCCCATTCTGGGCAGACACAACAATTCCTCTCCAGGCCTGGCAATCAAGGACCCCTCACTGCCTCAGCCCTGAGAGATGGGAACAAAAGTGAGTTGGGGGCAGCAAACTTGGGCTGAATGACTTCATTAGCTGAAGCTGGAATTGGGAGATGAACCCCCAATCTGCAACTGGCCCAAACTGATCAAAGTGTGAAAACCCGTGAGCTGTTGTCCATTTTTGGGTGCAGCCCCTGGGGGGCTTTGTGTGCCCAAAATGTACCTGAAGGCCCTTCAATAAACAGAACAGCTTTTTATCTCCTTAATCCTGTCTGGCCTCTGTTTTTAGGGAGCCCCAAAAATGCTAAGAAGGAACCCCACTGGTTTGACACTTTTGTCCTCTGTTGTTATTCTTAATACATTCTTCCAACCCGGGATGTCTTAGCTCCTTTTGAAGGAGAATTTCCCCCAGCCTGGCCCAGTGGCATGGTGACAAACACCCTGTCCCCTCACTGGTGCCACTGTCAGGGGCTGCAGCTTGAAGTGAGTCTGGGGGAGCCCCACAGTGAGCATCTCACACAGACCCTGGGCTGGGCTGGGCAGGGTTCAAATGAGAGCAGCTTCTGATGGTTAAAATCCCCTCACTCGGGCACAGAATGTTTCCCTCCTGTGACTCTCACACCCACACACAGCCTCTCTGTGATGTTAGAAATGGGAAAAATCCAAATTTTGTGTCTGAGGGATGCTTCTCTGATTCAAACGCTGCCCAGAGCCCCTCCTGCCAGCCCTGTGCAGTAAATGTTTCTCTGCAGAGATGTGGCACCGAGGTTAATGGCCATGCCAGTGAGCTGACAGCTTTACAAGCCTCAGTGTCACACACTGCTCATGAACAAGATCAGTTTTCCCAACCCAGAGCCTCTGAGGGTTTGTCAGAGAGTGGCGGGACAAGAACAGATCACCATCGTTTCTGAGATGTGACATTGCTATTTATTTTTTTGTTCAGCTTTCCATATCAAACAGCACATCTGTGTACCCTGGCTGGAAATCAGCTCTCTTGCATTCAGAAACCTGGTCCTGGCACTTCTCTGTGTCTGAACTCAAAACATACAAACCTTGTGCCAAAAATTTGTTGCATTTCCACAGCATCACCTCAATCTTTAATGCCACAAGAAGCACACAGAAATGAGCTGCATTCTTTCTTTCTGTCAGTATTATAATCTGAGGAACACACTGAAAAGCCTAACACATAAATTACTCCAAGATATAATAAGACAAGAGACTGTAATTAAAAAGTATCACTGCAATGAGAAATCCTCCATGAGGAGATTCTAAAAAACCCAACCCCCTCAAACTTCTCTTAAATGTAACCCAGCACATTAATGTCCTTTCTCTACATGAGTAGATTTAAAAATATTTAATATCAATCCTAAAAAAACCTACTGCTTGTGTTGTCAGTAACAAATTAAGCACAAGAAAGAACAAGAGTCTGATGAGATCAGGTTTTTCAGTGAATTTTAAGATGTATCAGGAGAACCTTTGAAATCTGCTGTTGATTTCCACTTGTAGATAATTCCTATCTGAATTCTGCCTCCTGTCAGACAGCAATAAAACATAAATGTTAATTTATGCCTTGTTTATACTCCAGGATTGTTTTTAATCACTGACCGTGGCTTCCCATCAGTGGAGAGATCCTAAAACACCAAGAAACTACAAAACTGAAGCGCAAGTCTCAGTTCCTATGCACCCTTTCCTGGCCTTGTTTTCTATTGCACAACACCCACGGACACTGATGGGAAATTAAGGATGAGAAACAGGAAAACTTGAGGGAACTCACAGCAGGGAAGAGGCAACTCCTGAAACCAAAGATATCTGTGCTCTGCCAGTGGAAATGTGAAGCGAAGATGAACTGAGATATCAAAACATACAGAACAATTAACTTTGGAACACTAGAATTTTTCATGGTTTGTAGGAATGATTTCAATTATAGGCCTCTAGTGCAATTTCAAAGCAGCAGATTAGAAGCAAATAACAACATCAGTAACTGAAATAACATTCCAAAGACCTGAGATAATGTTTGAGGATCCAGACCACCAGGTTGCAAACATCTCTCATTGCAATGGAAGGTAACCACAATTTTGGGATGAAAGAAGAAAAGCAGAGTTTCCTCCCTGTGGTTTTGCTGTACTGTTCTGCCCCACAAAACCGAAAATTTTAGCAGGAAGTTTCTCAAAGTCTCTAATGGCAAACGCAGAAGAAAGGCAGGAAAAAAAAAAAAAAAAAGCAAAGATGTGGT
Source organism: Sylvia atricapilla (assembly GCF_009819655.1). NCBI lineage: Eukaryota > Metazoa > Chordata > Aves > Passeriformes > Sylviidae > Sylvia > Sylvia atricapilla. The sequence goes on along the minus strand of NC_089150.1, from coordinate 17,891,979 downwards.
AGATTATAAATCCCAGCAGGGTGGGTGGGAGATGCAGCAGCAGACCACCCTCACTGTTCCCCCCAAACTCCATCAGTAGCACCCTGTAGGACACAACAGCTCGACAGGAGGGAATCACTGCCCTGAGCTCCCCAAGAAATAAAACATCCCCTCCCTTCTTCCCCTGCTCAGCTCCTTCATTTACCTTTCAGCAATCCAGGCTGAGCTGCTGCAGTTTGTGCCGGAGCAGAGCTTCCCTCCCCTGCAGCTCCAGGAGCTCACAGCCCTCACCTGCTGCAGCCTGACCTTGCATTTCCCTAATGCTCCTTAGAGATGCAAATGACATAAATCTGTCCCAGCAGCAGCAATAGTGCAGCCCCGAGATTTGGATTCGATTCCTTCCAAACATTAAAATTTCTTTAAAACCCTCTAAAAGATTCCCTTTTGGCACCTGCTGTTCCCTTCGTCTGCCCAGCAGTCTCCTCATCCATCACAGGATTTCAAACACTTGTTGTGCTCTCTGGGCTTAGCCTGGAATTGAGCTTCTGCCACACTTGAAAACATTTTAAAATGGTGTCACCTACAGATTTTTTTAAAGAATGGACTTTTTTTTCCTGTGTTGAAATTACTTGATCAGTGTTTGGACTTTTCTGCCATTCTGACACCATTTAGTGTCCGAATTTTCTCTTATTTCAGGAGAAAAAGCAGTATTTTTTAAAGGTTTGCCATTGCAAAAGGCAGGATTTCTTCTCTTTTCCTTTCCAACATTGCCTGCAAGACATCAAAAGTAGGTGTTTTCTGAGCCCAGGATAACTCAGTGACCAGTAGTTATCCTTTAAGGCCAGCCATATTTTTTTTTCCTACTTTGACAGCATTTATGGAATGATATTCTGTGGAAACAATTTACAAAGAGAGGTCATTCAGGATATTTAGGTCCCTGCCTGTTTTCCCTAGTGTATATCAGGAACCTAAAGGATTTTTTTTTTTAATAAATCCATGATTTGTAAAATGTAAGGTATGCATGAACTGCTGAAGAAAGGAGTCCCAAACTGTGCCCACAGCTTTGGCCTGAATTTCAGGATTCAGTGACACAACCAAACACTTCAGTGTGGTGAGACTGCAGAGGTTCTGCATTGATAAAGAGATTAAATTCATGGACTATAGGTAAGCTTTCCTCTGATGTGAGGTGATTCAGGGCTGCCCCAGCCATTATTTTCAGTGTCTGCTCTTTGGAGGGATGGCGAATTTCCACCAGGTTCACCATCAGCATTGGGATGCTCTGCCAGTGGCACATCACAGATCAGCCTCCAAATTTTCAGGAACAAAATGTCCTGGCAGGAACACTGAGGAGACAAAATGCTCTGGCATTACTGGGGAGTGCTTCTGTCCTGATACATGAAAATGAAAAGAAAGGCAATTGAATCATCCCTGAAGCGTGCTCAGCCAAAGTGGATTTTCTCTGTGTTTTCTCACCCAGGGAAAATACAATTTATACCCAGGAGTTGTGGGATACAGGAGACTGTGGAGTTTAATACAAGGAAAGGAGTCAGAAGGAATATTTCACTACAGCCACTTTTATCACTTCAGGCTTACAGAAAATCACACAGAAAATGTAACGGAGAAATACTGAAACTGTCCAAATCCCTCACAAGAAAACCAGCTAGAAGGGGCTTTATTTCTTGATAGTGGAATAAAACCTCCAAAAAAGGTCCATGTGGCACCAGAACCAGCTTCCCAAGGACCAGGCAGAGCTGGGTCTGGCCAGCCCTGCTCATTCCCCCCGCAGGCAGTGGGCTGGGTTTGTCCAGGTGAGCCTGTGCCCTGCAGGAATCCCTCCTGCCCTGCAGCAGCCCCCAGCAGATGTTTGACACTCTGCAGCTTTGCCTCTGAGGGCATAATCCTCTCTGACAAGTGGCAAGACACAAAGACAGTCCCGAGCACTGAAAGCTCTGATGGAGAGCTCTGGAGACATCTGCTCAATTCCTTTTTTTTTTTTTTTTTTTTTTTTTTTTTTTTTTCTGTAGGCTTGGTAGAACAGACATTTAAGGTTGAATTAATTAGGGCTTCATTCCCTGGGCAGGCACCACTCCTCACCAAACCATAGGGTGGGACCAGGCCTGGAACTTGAGGGAAAGCCACTGAAATCCCCCAGGAGCCTCCCAAAAAACCAAACAAGTGGGAAACCAGCCTGTCCCAGGCTAGGATCCAGCTGGTTCATTTGGAACAGGAAGGTTTCTATCTGAGTCCCTTCCTTCCCCCAGAGCACTATTTATGTGCACAGTGACATGTCCTAGAACTCCTGGAATCTTTGTCTTCTAGGAAATAATTCCAAACATGCATCAAATTAAAAATTTTGATTAACTCTCCATATGCAAAGGGTTAGACAGCTTTCCATCTGACGTGCTATGGTGGGAAAGTGTTTGTAACTCATTCCTTTGATTTATCATCCCATAATTCATACTAAATCTTCTTTAATAATTTTAGATAATTATTTTAAACACCTCTTCTGGAACCCAGAGCTGGAATAATTTTAAATAACTGACTGATGAAAGTACTAGGAGGCTCTATAAATCCATGTGCCACCTTCTCTAGAGACATTCCAGACCCACCTGGACATGTTCCTGTGTCACCTGCCCTGGTGGGGCTGGCACTGGGTGATCTCCAGAGGTCCCCTCCAACCCTGGCTGCTCTAGGATTCTGGGATAAAGTGCCACCTTTAGCAGGTGCCACAAATGCTCTATGGAACTTCCCCAAAAAGCTGCATAACTCATTTTTCTGATTTTCATTGTCTTGTAAAAGCTGATTGCTGTGCACCAACAATGCTGATTTTATACCAGCTCAACTCCTGGAGATCCATAAATTCCCATACACAAGGGGTAGATGGAAGTGCTTTGTAATTTGCTGGAAAATCAACCAAATCCATCAGAGAGGGAAGTAAAGTACATTGCTTTACTTGGAATTAAACACTTCACTCATTACCAGGCGAACGCGGCCTCCCAGATAGACAGAAAATCTGTTTGTTTAAACATATGGGAGAAAATGCTGTTGTAAATATTTCCTTGGGTTTGTGTTTTTCTACAGCCTGCCCTGTTTAATAACTGTTGTTAAATCATACTTCTCCTCAGCTCCCATCAGCTTAGATCATAATGTGCCTGTTAAAACCTGCTTGTAAAAAGGAAAATGGCATCAGACACTTCCCTGCTTTTCCCAGTACCTCCTACAGCAGTGTGATCAAACCCGAGCATTCCCTACATGGATTGCATCCAATAAGGAATATGGATTTGTAGTTCATAGCCCAGGGCACTGCATATGTGGAACCTTGTCCAGAGCTGAGCCAGGATTACATTATTATTATTATTATTATAATTGTTGTTGTCGTCGTTGTTGTTGTTATGTTCCATTTGGCCAGTGTCGCACACAGCTGCAGGAATACAAACACAAATGGCAAATATCCAGTGCTTACCTTCTGTGGTTCCTCAAAAGCCACTCTAAAAAATGCTGGAATGCCCAGAGGAAGAGGGAAGAGTCGAGCCCTGGTGCTTCCCCTGTGCCCACACTCGCTGCCACAGGGAGGGAGCAGCAGCACAGGCGGTGCCAGCCCTCCTGGGGCATGGAATGGCAGCAGAGACCCAGGGGCACAGCGATGCTGGAGGTCACCTGTCCCCAGCTGCTTTGGGAATCTCATGGATTTCATTGGAAAAGGCCTTCAGAGCAGGAATGCTCTTGGATTGGAACTCAATGCCAGATCAAGCCAGTAACAAGAAATCATAACTCCATTTCATTTCAGTAAACAGCAAATTATAGATGCACTTGCATTTTCTTCCTCTTTCTTCCTCATTTCCCTTTTTGCCTCTCCCCTATCTGCTATTTATGCACCATTTCCCCCGTTCTTTATCAGTACAGCACCTCAGCAAATCACCACCTGCATTTCCTACAGAGGTCACCATGTTCACCCTCAATGGTCCTGGCATAAAACAGCTCAAAACTTCCAACATTCCTGTTTTGAATCAGAGTATCAGTCCTGTTCTCCCTCATGGATGAATAACTTCAAACAAGAGCCTTCCTGAAGCCTCAGCTGGGATGCACAGAACAGGAATTTAGTGTTGTGGGGAATTTTATTCCTGCTATTCTTCCCAATTTGCACCTACAACTCACATCCACCCTCGTGCTCAAAAGTATTTCACAAACTCTCCTGAAAAGGTGAAGCTCCTAAAATACCCCTCTGAGCCTCCAGCATTCCCAGAGGCTTAAAATCCACTGAACAAGGCCAGACCTTTTTCTTACCAACATCTCACAAAGAGTCCTGCCAAAAACACCTGGACTAATGCTGCAAGTAAATGATGTATCTAAGGAGGAGGTGAAGGAGTGACAGACAATGAAAGCAAAAATCTTTTCTGATTATTACCTACACCAAAACCAAAGCAGAAGACAGTTTCATTCCAAAGTAGCTGTAAAGCTCCATTAGTCCAAGAAATCCGCTGCCTCAATAATTGCCTTCTGTAGGGGTTTTGGTGGATTCACTGGGTTGAGTAGGTTTGTATTTGTTGGTAACTTCCCTCACGGTGTAGCACTATTTCATTTTGGCCTTTATCAAGTATAACTTCTGGTTATTGTGAATTGGTGAATAAAAGTTCTGAGAAGACAGGAGAATCTGTAATTTGATTTTGCCTTTACAAATGAGATTATTTGACAGCCACTCACCTCATACCTGGCCTGCTTGGCTAACTCCTAAAGCAACAATCTTGTGTGAGCACAGCTGCCTTGCAGCTTATGAACAAATGCATCCATCTCAGCTGGAAAAAAAAGGGAAGGAACTTCTGAGCTCAGGGCCTGAGCACTGGAATGAAAATTCCCTCCTTTTTCCCTAGTTCTTGAGTGGCAGGATGAGTCCTGGACTGAACTCCCTAGTTCTCGGAAGGTTCAAAGTTAATTTTTATGACTGTGACAGAGGGAGAAAGAGCTGAAAAAAAAATCAGTGTAAGTGCAGAACTGTCATCAATGACAGGAGAAGCCTTAGAGAGCTGTTGGTCTCGGGGCCAAGATTAAACTCCCTGTTTCCTAAGCAAATTCACTTCATCATTTGACTTTTCCTGCACTCACTGCAGCCATTTCCCTGGGGCCTTCCCGGGAACATTCCCACCTCCACTCCTGGCCCAGCCAGGGAGGAATTAAAGCCCTGGGGGCTGCTCAGCCCCTGGGGCAAGGAAAGCAAACTCTGCCTGCTCCTCACTGCCAATCCAGAAGATTTACATCCACCTGCACATCAAAATATCCCAGTGGGAATCCAGAGCTGCATCTAGTGAGGACTTCAAGTGAGAATAAAGAAAGCTGTTACATTCAGACCATTATTGTTCATGCTGCTTTGTGAATTTATTTCTTTAAATTTTCCACTTGTGCTCCTGCCAAGAGAGATCTATTAGACAGAAAGCAGCAAGAGTAAAACTTTATCATTTTGTTTCAAACTATAAAATAATTTACATCACATATTTTACTTACTTTTGTCTTTTTTGTTTGTTTTTTTTTTTGAAACCACAAACATTCCAGCATCACACTGTAGGAATAAGAATAACAATAGAAAGCATAACCTTTTGCATAGTATTAAATGAACAGACAGAGTAAGTTCTTTATTTACAATTATTGTCTAGATAAAAAAATTCATAAAAACAGATGAATGAACATATATTAATAACCCCTAGTGGGATGGATTGCCAATGTACCACTGTATTGTTGTCCACAAATCTCATGCTGCTAAGTACAGTACGTAGAGAGCGAGCATTTATATATTGCAGGGAATTTTAACAAACTGATCATTTTGGTTTTTGATCCATTGTTCCCATCACAGAGAGGTCAAGCAATAAAAGAAAGGAATTGTGATGCACGACTTGTAGTTGAAAGGTCATAGCTATTCTGCTTTAAAAAAAAAAAAAAAGTCTATTATTTATCATATACATAAAGCACAGTCTCTGCTCACAAAAGCCCAAGTTTTCTATGCATCTCAGTTTATATATGTTTTACTATATATACACAGAATGCAGTGTTCGTTTTCTTAACAGTTTTCAAGTCTGCGAATGGTACCTTAGGGAGGGGTACTCCTACAGGAAAACATTCAAAAAAGAAAAAAAAAAAATGGAACCAAGAAAAAAATATGAAGAGTGTTTGAAAACAAAAAAAAAACAAGGCAAACAGTCAGTGTGTTAAGATGCTGAAAAGAAACTGTTCCAGTATTAATAGCTTCTGTGGATGTTCAAGTCCAAAGCTAGAGGCTTCCCTGTACATAGAGACCACGTTTGTCTTCTGGCCAGAGATCCCAGGCAGGCCCCAGAGAGCCAATCCGTGGTGTATAGGGGAATCACCGATTTACGGAGCACCATCCTGACTGGGTGCCCATCCCTGGGTTGCTGGGAGCCAGCCACCACAGCCTGGGGCTCCTGCCAGGTGCTCAGCCTGGAGCACAGAGCTCAGGACGAGCAGCGGAGCTCCCACCCCAGAGTCCGGCAGCTGGCAAGGGAAGCTGCTCAGAGCTTTTACCTGGCTGAGAGTCCTGATGCACCCTGAAAACATCTGGGTTCAGTCTGCAGTTTGGCCATGAGTCTAAGCTTGGTTTGGAGAGTTCTGGCTTGGTTAAGCTGCTGTGACTGCAGAGATGCACCACTGTATGGAGCCAACTTTAAGACAACCAGAGCAAACACCTTAACAACTCGATTTGACTGAGATGGTTGGAGGGTGTTTTGTTCCAACACGCCTGGCATGATCGATTGTGTCATTCCAAATGTCTTTTGCACTGTACAGTTATGGAAAAAAATCATATGCTGAAAAGTCTTCAAGCAAACTTTATATTAAATACAAAAATTATTTATGAAAAATCCGTGATCCACAAAGTGCTTAGCATTCAAGTGGTTGACATAGCAATTGTATAAGCTCATAAATTTTTTTACCTTTTTAGGGCTGTTACCATCTTGAAAAATGTTTTTCACCTTCCATACTGCAGGTTTTCAAAGCAGCTTTCTTGGTAGAAAGCTCAAGGTAAAATAATGTACCACTGTGTTACTACAGGAACATAAGCTTGGTTTAAAAAAAAAATCACACAAAGCACATCTCAATATACAATTAATAAAGATTCATTCAGTCCTAATAGTGCAGAAATTATGGTTTTCTTAAAAAATAAAATCAGAGCAACAACCTACAGTGATTTTCATCCAAAATGCCAACAGCCCGTACTTTGCAAATAATAAGGAAATAAACGCCTAAAGTACTAATTGAAAAAGATTAACACAGTATATCACAAGATTTTAACATTTGTTTTATCTCCATATCGACAAACCAAATATAACTTATTTTAAATTAAAAACTCATTTAATGTATCTCTAAAAATAGTTTTCGAAGCCATTGCTGTATGTCTAAAGAATGAAATAGCCTCCATTACTGTATGTTGCACCAAAATGAGTTCAAGCAGATTATCAGAGGGAAGGAGAAAAAAAAAAAAGGAGAGAACCTGATCATTTTGATTTTTATTTGAAACAAAGGAAGCCTGGTTTACCTCCCTGTATATAGGATCACAATGCTACATCCAATGTGTTTTATTTTGGCTTCTTTTGTTATTTACTAGCAGTATCTACATTATTAACACAAAAAAAAAAAAAAGGAAAAAAAAGGAAAAAAAATGAGAGAGAAAAGAAATCAGGCAGAAATCAGAGCACAGTTGTAATAAAATATCCAGGGTGCGAGAGTACAGACATTTTCAATGAGCTGAGCTGAGCCATTTTTATACTACTTCGGCAGGAAGTGCTTTTTTAAACCTACAAATAGTTAAGGATATTATCTACAGGTTTGTAAACAAATTACATTCTTTTTTAGGACATAAATAAGTTAAAATAGTCAGAGCAATTTGAGCAGAAACAAGGCAACATGCCAACAAAGAAACTTTATATATATATAACTATATATATATAGATAGATATATACATATATATAATTAATTATCTATATACTTATATGTATATATCTCTATATATAGTCTCATAAATGTTTAAGTTCCTCTGTCCAACTGGTGCAAATCTACTGTGCAAGTTAAGCTTTGCAACTTCAAAAAAGTTATTTAAATTAATCTATACAATTGAGTCCATGCCACACAAGCATTTCAAAAAACTCACAGACCAGTGAATTGGATAAATAGCCTCAGAAAGAAGTCCTCTGCAGTTCCTGCTTAAGGAGGAAAAAAACAAAACAAAAAAAAAAAACCCAAAAAGGAAATAAAAACAAACAAAAAGAGAGAAAGGAGGGCCAGCAGTGTACAGTACATTCATGCAGGAGGATATTTTTTTGTTTTTGTTTTTCTGAAAGGGAACTGGGAGGGAGGGGGGTATGTAAATCAGCCATTCATTCTTTCCCCAGAACCATTGTGATCAACAATTCATTCACTTGTCTCAGAGTGAATAAGAGTTCAAACAGCTTTTCAGCCAGCAATGTTTTTTTTTAATATATATATTTATATATCTCTGTTGCTGTGGGGTTTCTTATTTTATTTTACTTTAACTTTTTATATTTCTTTTTTATTTCTTTTTTTTTCTTTTTTTGCAGTGACCTTTTCAGCTAAAGTGATGTCTCCAGGCTATGTATTGGGCTTCCTGGACTAGAAGAGGTAGCTGATTTACTTGTATCAGTTGTAAGATTGATTCCACTGTCGATAGCACTGTTGTTCTTGTTCAGCGAGGACGGTGGACTCGAGTTTTTCTTGAGAGCAGGGTCTTCTTCTAGGTCTGTGTCATCAATGAGTGGGATGTGGGGCTGGGAATCTTCTATCCTAAATTCAGGATGAGTCATAAAGTTGTGAATAGAGGTTCTAGATTCTGGTTTTTCTAAACCTTCATAGAGAGAGCTACGGAATGCCTTCACGACGCGGATCTGGGGGGAGAAAAGGAAAGGGCTGTCAGAGGGCACCTTCCCAGGGCAGCACCGGGCCAGAGAAACACTTTGGTGAAAAATGTAGCACATGGTTAGGGCAGTGCAGGCAGCTGGAGTCCAAAGTCTCTGGATGTTATATGCATAAACGAGTGGCTCAGTTATGTGCATTTTGAATGTCTGTACCAACTGCAATATTAAAATAAACCGAGGTTTAAAGCCATCAAAGAACTGATGGGGAGGAGTGGTTAAAGAAAGCCAAGGTCCACTCGTGTGGTACATCCCTAGTAAAAGACAAGCCATGTTAATTGTAATGCAAATGTCAAACCATGCATGTTGATAGTTTTTTTTTTGCAGTGAGTAAGTAGAAAGGCTTTTTTTTTAAAATTAAAAAGTCTCTTTTTGTATTGTTGTTAAAAAAACCATTACACATAACATATCACACTTCACAAACAGAAAAGCACGGAACACGGACACGGTTGGATGGGTACGTATGAGACACACACAGGAGCCAAGTGTAAAAACTAGAATATCAATGTTTTAAAGCAAAATCTAAATGGATGCAGCCAAGAGCACAAAAAGCCAAGCAGACAGAGTATTAAGCGTAATCATGCTACCACAGGGGAAAAAAAAAAATCACAGCTACCACATGAACAGAGATAACTTGCACACAACAACTATACTTGGAAGCCTGGATAATGTGAACATAGTATCGTTGAACCAACTTTTATTTGTCCTTCATGCAGATGTGAGGTAAACACTCGAGTATAGACCCACTGTTCTAGCCATTCAGCTTGTTAATAAATAGAAGAACATGTCATAAAATAATGGATTGGTTGTTGGGTTGAATTGAGTCCCATTGTTAACAGCGAGCTGTTTGGATTTGGTGTCTCATTCATGCAGTTAAGTGCTGGAAGCTACACGGTTTTATGCCATATATGCAGTCTTTAAAGCAGGTCAGTGACCTGTGCCAGGGGCCACCTAATGCCAAAAACCACCTGGCAGTAAGAACAGAGGTGAAAATCAACTCAAGAGTCAGCCCAGCAATTCTCAGGGATGGTGCCCACCGTTTTCCCAGTAGGAAATGGGAGGAGCAGAGTGAGGAGAGGTGACACTACGTCCTCTCTGTGTGGGCAAAGGGAGGGAAGCTGTCTACGTCCCAGGGCCCTACCAGTTCTCAAAAGAAGTGAAGGGTTGTGCTGGGTTACTGCTGAAAAAAACAGAACTTTTTGGAAGAGGGTGGAGGGGCAGAGAGGAAAAAACAGAATGGCAAAACGTGATCTGTTGGCAAATGTTTCATGGCTAAGTATGAGTTCTATCCCTCTACTTCCATGTAGTCCATGAGTGAACCTTGAGCATTTCTCAGGGGGGAGACTAAAACACAGGCAGAGGCAGAAAAGGTGCAAGCAGGTACTGTGAAAAGCTTCTCCACACACATTTGAAATGGTTTGGTGGTTGGCATGTGGATCTTTTTACATGTAAATATGCTGCACATTGTTGGTTGGCCCGATACACCACTGCTTTGGGATGCTTTCATTCCTCTGTTCCTTGGCAGGCTGCACTTCAGTAATGGCACGGGGCCACAGGCTTCCAGCTGTGGGGTCCAGCTGATCCCGTGCTTGGAGCAGGCCAAGTTGGACACAATTTCAGTACATTTGAGGAAGAGGATGACTTGTTTGGGTTTTTTCTACTCTTTGAACTCGTCCTTTTTTATGCTCTCTAAATTTGGATATTCATCATCTTTTAAAAATCTTAACAGCTGAAATCCTGCCATGTTCAGACCTTTGGGTCAGCCCAAACACTCTCCCTTCCCTTCACAGATGCATTTGGTAACAGCAGGGCACAGTACAAAAGGTAGGTTTAAATTAGTTCATGTGACTGCTTATGCTCCAGGTAAGAGGATTGGAGTGGTGCAGAAGGGCTCAGCCAGACCTTGGGTGCAAGAACATTTTAGGTGCAAGAGGGAAGATTGTCTTGCACAATAAAATCATTGAATAAATTTGGAATTGTTTTTACCCACTTCAATCACTCAGTGTACCTGAGAGAGCTCCTGGAATTAAAAACCAGGGCTTTATGAGAGCTGAATCTGAGCTGTGTGAGGGCTCTGTAGAGTCGACAGAGTGGGGTAAGAGATTCATCTGCATTGCTGAAGATAGAAAATGTGATAAATTCCTTCACTATCTATGCCTTCCCAGCTTGTCTTTTAAAGTGTAGAGTAATTAGCCTAAATGATGAAAAAAAAATTGTATGATTGTTGAGGCAGCCTTAAAACCACATTCCCGTATTGCCCTATTTTTGAATCAGGAAACTTCCTGTACTGTGGGTACTTTATAGTCTGGACTGATGAGGTGACATTTCTGCAAACCTCCCCACTAATTCTGCTTTCTAAACACAAATACCAGTCACCTCTTCAGCTGCAGCTGGATGCTAGAGCTTATCAATTAACAAGATAATCCATTATCTTGGAAACAGCCACTTCTTATGGCATAGACTTAGGTTCTATTTGCCAGCTGGATTCTTTATATGAAGGTAAAGTTTTACCTAAATAAAAGGGTTTGACTTTATCCTGAACAGATCCAGCAGAATCCAAAAGAAGGAAAGGTTTTCTTCATCACACAAACTGTATTTAAGTCTCCATGATTTAGCAAGGGAGGAACTGATCTCAATTTGTGAGCTCCACATCCCACTTGGGGAAAGCATCTGTACTGCTTCAATACCAACATTTGGCATCTTGTTTGGATTTAATTCCATGTCTGTGGTCAATCCAGGGAAATCTACATATTCCTCTGTGTTTGACAGGCAGCTCTGTAAACGTGCCTACCATGACCTGGATTTAGGGCTCTGCAGTGGCTCTTGATTTAATTTATTAATGAGCCATTGCAGGGGAGCGCTGCAATAATGACTTTCAGCTTCATGATCTGAAGATAGAACTGCTGCCTCTCACTTTGGCTGAAGGTGTGTGGCCAAGTTTTTGGCCTGGACCGTTTGGGTCTTGCAAGAACATTGAGATGTTTCTAGAATGGCTTCTACTTGTTCACATTGGTTTGTATTGGAAATATTAGCTTAGAACTGCTTCAGCTCTGCTGGTACCTAAGGTACTTTATCTTCTGAAGGCAATAGTAATGGAAGGGCCAAACTGGGCAAGTCCCTAAAGGTGACAATAAATCAAATTTCCAAAGAGTTTTCTTCACAAAGGAGCTCTAGAAACCCATATCTTTACTTAAAATTTCTCTATAGAGATGTATATCAGTTTTCCATTAATTTTTCACTTTAGAGGAAACTCCCTCCTCAACTTAAAACGTTGCATGTTTAGCTTGGCATCCAGAAGATAACTTCTTTTTTTAATGTCACACATCATTCAGTGACAGAATTCCTTTGTTAGAATAAAATTCAAAATCTCCTTCAAAGCCTGTCCCCCAATGGGTCAAATTATTGCTTGCAGGGACAAAACTTAGTATTTTAGTATGTATGTAGAAACATATCTTAGTATGTAGAAACAAAGGCAGAGGGTTTGTTGCATATAAAGGTGGTGTTTTAATTTCTCCAATACTTAATGTGCCTAATATAGCTGATCCAACTGCCCGATTTAAAAATATTATTTACCCAGAGCTACATGGCCCAACAGCAATAAATTCCTTTTATACATGTTTCAATTCAAGATCTGAGGTAATAGCTGGTGTAAAAATGTTTCAGGGCTCTGCTGAAACAAATCCTAGCCAGGGTTTTTTTTGGAAGGTAAAATAAAGCAGATGAACTTGGGATGTTGTCATGGCTGTAAAAGCGTGGAAAAGCAGGGACATCCATGATGGATAGAACCTGGGAAGTGTTGGTTTAGTATGAACTATGTAGAGTTCATGTAATGGTGTTTCTTTATGAGACTGACAATGCCAAGGGAAGACAAACAGTGAGATACAGCTCCCTTTTCTCACATAATGGAGACAACAGAAAAAAATGAACTGCTTTTAACAAAAGACTGCGGGGACAACACTTCAGGACATTTTTGACATTGCTATAAGTTTCCACTTCTTTCTTCTCTGGAGCTGTAACAGAAAAAAACTCTTCAGCTTCATCCCACCTTGAAAGTCAGATTTATTATACTGCATCAGGCAAGGAAAAAAAACAAAAAACCAACACCAAAAACAAAACAAAACCGAAAAAAATAAAAAAAGAAATAAAATTTTAGATACTACAAAATTTTTTTTTTCCCATCAGAAGAAAAAGGTGATATTCAGAATGTCAGTCCTAAGTACAAGCATCTAGGCAAAATCTCCAAAGCCTGGCAAGCACCAACAGCTGTGTTCTGGTTGGTAGTGTGTGGGCTTATACTCGAATGTTTACCTGGCTTCATCTAAGCCAAGTATCTGGAGTTTGGTTCACATTCATTTCAGGCTCAAGGTTAAAGACTCACAACCTCTTTTTATTTCACTCTCTCCTGCTGAACCCTTTTGTCCAATGTTCTCTAGCCCTCTGGGAAAACAAACACATTTAATATTCAGACAGTAGAGAGTAGGGCACTGCAACAGCAAATAAATTCAATACTGAAAGGTCAGTAAGGTGATTAGTATAAAATTGTAAACAAGAGGTCAATTTTGCAAAGAGATGCCAACTCTTGGGTGAAACTGAGACTATTCTAGGTCAAGACTAAACTATACAAAGGTAAAGGAGTTTGGTCAAGGACTACTGCATATAGAAAGCTTTGAAATAGAAAACATCTTCAGTATATTGGCATTTCTTTATGAATCCTCCCAGTCTGAGGTGAGTAAAATCAGATTAGGTCTCCACAGGAGATGCTGTATGAATTGGGATCACCTGTAAATGTTGTGTCTGGTATGTTCTGGGAAGTAGGATGCAGAAGTTGAGGAAATTCAAATATAAAGTTTTAAAAAAGTGTAAAAAATTTAGAATTTTTATTTTCTGCTTTAATGAGTGAAATAGATGCATAACATTATCCGTGCTACTCTCTTCCCACATAAAGATGCAGCAAATTCTGCAAGTGCTGCTCCAAATTCAAACCACAGGCAGCAAGGAAAGCAGAGCACCCACACAGGCCTGATTCTCATTCCACAAAAGGTTCACAGGGCTGAATTCTGCTGTATTTTAGAGTAAAAGAGAAGAGCCCTGTGCAGGGCTTCCACTTTCCACAGCAGGATCACCGCAAAATTATGGAGTTTGACATTTTCTTATCAGGTTTAAATAAAACACACAAGCCTCTAAAAGAAGCTGTTTGTGCTTTAGGAGCTAACTCCCCTTGCCATGGCACATCTCCACTTGAGAGCTTGGGTTTAGATTTAGGCTCTAAATCTGCTTAATTATCCTTCAGGGAGGAGATCCAGGAGTTGATTTTGATTTTTTTACACATCCCTGGAGGGTTTTATCAAACCTTGGTTGCGGCCAGTGGGAAGTCCCAGGCTTTAGTATGGAACCCCAGCCTCTGGTTCAATGGTGCAACGTTTATAAAGATAATTTTAGCTGTGGGTTTGGTTTAAATTCTGCTTGTTCCATTTCTTCCTGTGATGGTTATACCTTCCTGTATGGAAAACGCCCACTGGGTTTGGTCTGTGATCTGACTGCAGATCGATGAACAATCTTTGCCTCAACATTTATTAAAATAGATGATTTATTTAAAAGAAATCTGTTCCCATTTTCCTTGATGAAAAAAATTCCATCCAAGCAAGACTTTCCCTCAAGTTTTAGCTCTGAATTCTAATTTTTTGCCTTTATAGAAAATTAACTATATAAGAAACAGAAAAGCTCTTCATACGCAGCAGATAACTAAAATCTTTAAGATGATCTCTTGGGAGATGGGCTGTGAGAGGTGCTGGGATGGAGCTTGCTGGGTGCCTCACCTTGGTGTGACACAATGTGGCCTCGTGCCAGCCCACAGCAAACCCCTGGGTGACACCTGAACCTGTAAATGACAGTTCCTGCCCTGGTGCCACCCCCAGCAGATGCTGAATGCTCAGCACTGCTCCCTGCACACAAAATGTTCTTGGCACGTCTCAGAATCTGCAAGGATTCTTTAATTAAAAGAGGAATAGGAAAGGTTGTCTGTGCTAATGAAGCCTCAATTCAGAAGGCTGTGGCTGCTCCAACAAGTAAAGCAGAGCCCAGATCCAGCCTTAAGGGTGCTGTGCTCTGCTCTTGCATGAAGACAGTTTTCAAAAAGCAACTGACCAATCAACCAGACAGAAAAATTAGCCAAAAAACCTTTAGAGAGCTGTATAATGGATAAATAACTCAGATAATTTGGGGATTGATTGGTGAGGTTTTAACTGCTCCTGTACAAATTGGAGTCATGACTCTGTATTTTCTCCTGTCTCACCACACAAGTGGGTCATTTGAGGCCACTGTTGCTGGGGTTCACGTAGGAAAAAGTTTCAAGTGATTCCATTAAATATTCACTTCTAAAAACCCCTGACAAGAAAATTCTCATCAGAACCAAGAAAAAGGAACTCTGGGAGGTCTCCTTTTGCTGGAGTTTGGTTTCGTTTGCTTGTTGTTTCTCCAGTGCCTCCTAAACTTAAAAACTAGAATATTCTCTAAAAGAGATATTTTTTTTAAAGGACCTGCAGTTCCTGAGTGCTTCCACTTGGGAAGAGTATGAGGTCCATATGAGAATGAGAGGAAGAGCAAGTACAAAGGAATATTAAATGTGTGTCTTGGAAAACCTGAAGCTGTGTTCTTTTGCGGGGGTTATCTGTTGCTAACACAAACATCTGAGAACCAGGAATACACAGAGTGGGATAAAGACTTGTTTACTTTGTGTACAGTTAGATATTCTCACCCTCTACCTAACTAAAAAACCTAGTGGTAAAGGCTTTAATCACATATTCAATTTTAGGCACAAGCTAATTTTTGGTGTTGCTAAGTCTGAGCCTCAAAAGGAAAAAAAGATGCTCTGCTGCCCCGAGGTTCTGGGTTTCCCCCACCCCAATAAAACATGGAAGAAATTAATATAAAACATAAACCCACGAAAAGCTGTACCTGAACCCACCCTTAACTCTGCAGTGGCAGAGCTTTCAAATGATAGAAGTTTGTGTGTGTAGATCTGTGTCTGAGAAGATCTAAGACCACCCTGCATAACTTCCCCATATTTTCGTTTTCTGATGCTTAAAGGTTTACATATTAAACAGCTGAGTATATTTAGTGTGCATTTAAATGGATTTCCTAATTTTATCAGAATATGCAAAATGCCAGGTTTTAATTTGCAGGAATTTTCTCTCTGTTTAATTAAACTGCAATGTCTTTCAAAAGAGAAAAGAGACTCACTGACCTCACTGCCATCCATTAACGGTGACATCCAGGAATTAGTATTTTGTTATCGGCAAAAACATCCTGCTGGCCACTAGGAAAACTTAGGTATTGTTTCAAATATTCCCTTGTACAAACTGCTTTTAATTAAGGGATTCCACAACTCGGAATGGACCGTATTTGTAAACAGCTGCAAACTACTTGCTAACCTCTTTCACAAACCATTGCAGGGGTAGAAGCATTCCACAGGCAGATTTCATTTTGAGCAAGCACTAAGCTTTGAACCAAACTTCAATTTGCCCAAAAATACTAGAAAAACATTCCATTAAATAAAATATCCAAAATGTTGCTCTAAACCCGCAAGAGACATCTCACAGATTGACAAGCAAGGAATTTTATATTAAAAAGGAACATGATTAGTAAAGAGCTCAATTAATATTCTGTTAAATTAGACTGATGAATCAATAGAGCATCATGTGATTCTCATTTTTTGAAATTAAGTATTTATTGATATCAGACTGTCTCCATTTTGGGCACCTAAAATGACACCTGAAACATCCCAACTGTTGCAACACCCTGAGCAAGTTTCAAGAACTAGATGCTGGTTTCCTTCCTATACTCTCAAAGTTTTCCCTTGATACTCCCCATAATATATTTACATACATTTTTAACAATCCTAAAGATCGGGAAAGGCTTCAAAATCAGTACAATTATCCCATTTTTCCCATCCACCTCATAGGAAGAAGGAAATGGGGTTTGAGCCATTCCAAGCAGCTCAGAGGAAAGCAACCAGTCCTGTGTGCCTACACACATTTTAAGCACAGAGCTGAAAAGCAGCCCTGGGTGAGCATTTTGCAACTGGGATTTCCTCAAAAACTGCCAATTCACAAAAACATCCCCCATTTCTATGAAATTTGGATTAGGGAAGGTTTTCCAGGTTCTTGAATATGATCAACACACTTTAAAGACCCCCTTTAAAAATAGAAAAACATGGGGGTTTTACCTGATGGGTTTGTTTTTTTTCACTGCCATTCATAAATCTGTGTCTTTGTATGAATAAATCAAAACTTCCCCTAAGTGTTATAATTTCTAATTTAAGACCAGCAGACATTCTGCTGTGGTAATAAAATACCAACAGTCCAGAATAACCACTTTAAAATCCCAATCTCTAATTGCCCTCTGCCACAGAGATTCTTATCTCTAGCAAGTTTAACAAATCAATCACATGGTTTTGATTTTACTGAAGAAACGTGGCTATAACCACGAGGAGCTCTGGACATCTGTTTTATTTCTCCAAATGAAAGGTGACAAAGGCTGGAGCAGATCTTGTTTTCTCCTATTAATTAACTTCTGCCCCTAAATGAGTCAGGCCCTTGTTAAGACACAAGAACATCCAATTCTTGTTGCTTTGCTGTGGTGGAGAGGGAAGATAAATTGTCTATTTAAATTTTATTATATCTTTCCTCCCAGAGTGCTGGCTACAGCATGTTAAGGAAACATTTACCACAGCATAAGGAGCTGCTCCCAGCTTCCTGCTCAAATGGAGAAATTCTATCCCAGGAAATCATTCCCTGGATGAAAAGCTGCCTTGGAATTTTGGGGTTTTGTGCCCTGCTCAGTGTGGAACCGGGGCTCAGGAATCTCCATGACTTCACTTTCCCTGATCCTGCTGCTGCCCTGGGGCTGTTGGGGTGAAAGTTCTCAGGCCAAACTTCCCAAGACAAAACTAGGAAAAATACAGAAAAATCTCCAAGAAGAAATTGCTGAAGTTGGAACCTAAATAGCTTTAGCAGAAACTAAGTTTCTCCTTTAATCCCAACAAAACCTCTGGTACTGTGCTCTGCTGTTGCATGAACACACTTCAAAAACCAACCAACCAATCAACCAGACATGAAAAAAGCAAAAATACCCTTCAGAGATCTGTCTGATGGACAAATCCTTTTGAGACTATTTTGGGATTGTTTGATAAGATTTTAATTGCTGCTGTCAAATTCCTGTCTGAACATTTGGTGTGTAAATACTGAGAGGGTTTGCTCTCAAACAGAATGGAAAGGTCAAGCTTCCTAATTCCTGCAGGACTTCTGGAATTTTATGCCCCTCTCTGTTTGCCTTCCCTGTCTCTGTCGGCCACACAGACAAGATCAGTTTCTTCTGTTTGGCCAACTTCTCACTCAAACTTGTACAAAACTTCTGTCATCTTCTGAAGTGTGTGACAAGTTTTTAAAATGAGTTGTACACATTTAAATATTCTTTTAATGTTGTAATAAAAAATAACTACTCACAGTCCAGAATAAATACGTCTAGAAACGGAGTTAGATTTTTTTTTGAGCAACTGGAATTTTTCTGTTACTGAAGCAGCCCTTCCTTATCAAAGACTTTTCATTCACTTCAGTACTTCTCAGTAGATATTTTGCATCTAAAACCTAGCTCTGGCAGGATTTTAGGATTCAGAAATCTGTTTATTCTAAGAAATTTGTTACCACACTGATTTTGTTGCTTCAACATTGTCCTTTAACTTGTATAGATCCCTCCTGCTTGAATGCTTACCCACCAGTGAATTTAAAGATAATAAATCTACATCTAAATAAGACAGAGATAATAAATCTAAAACTAAATAAGACAAAGAGTATACACTTAAATAAGTCTTTCATATTTCATGTAAAGTTTAAGCCTGGCATCATGTTTCTTGTTCCTTTCTTTCCATGTCTTTCCTGGACATGTTACAGAGAGTCTTCCTGGTAGAATGATCTCATATCTGAAAAGCTCTAGAATCATTAAAAGTCAGTATTTTATAAGCAGTAGAAAATACACCAAATGAGACTGAGAAGACCTGACCAAGAGCCCTCAAATAAAATTAAAATCTCCTCACAATGGGTAAAAAATGACCATAAATCCCTGTCCCTCACTTACTGACTCCTTAATGAAGGGATGGGACATAAAAATTATTTATTCCTCAGATAAACCTCAGCCTCAGGGGCTGTGAGGTTTTAGAGGAGCAAGAAGTCGGCCATAGCTCAAAAGTAGTCACAAGTTTCTTTGTTATAAGGCAATATATAACATTCTGATCCAATGGGAAGTGGCCACAGAGTTCATTTTGCTTTTCTAACCTATCACCTTTGTTTAATTCTGCTGCACTTCATCAGCTCTTACCCAGTAGCCTACCACTGCATGGACACACATATGCTTCTGTAATAGCATCTAAACTCTTAACTTGCTCTATAAAATCACATTACTACACTTTAAAACCCTTCACTATCTTACCCAATATTTAAGGCATACTCTTATTTGTAACTATAGGAACATAAGTTTATGAATTCTCTGCTCAGTGTCTGTGTACCTTTTTTTTTATGCCTCTATCATACCTAATAAAGTATTCTTTTAATACCTTATTCTTCTAATAATAAGGAATTCTTCTAATACCTTATTATTTGTATTATTATTATTTAATGTGTACATAAATCCAAGCTTCTCCCAAGGCTGCAAATCCAACCTTTTACTATCTGTGGAAGTTTCTATCTTTTATTTCCCATATTCACTGTGATTTTGAAAAGAAGGAGAGAGCAGCTCCTGGGGGAACATCTACTGTACACAAAGTAATCACGTCACGGGGTTTTGTGAGCTAATTAAAGTGGGGGCAGAGCCTGGGGAGGGGACTTCAGAGTCTGAAGGGACTCTGGCTAAGTTGGCATCTCTGAGGGTCGGGTGCAGTAAGAATTCACACTCACGCCCAGCCGCAGCAGCAGAGGTGCTGGTAGGAGAGGAAAGAGCATTGGATAACGATACGTGACTAGGGCTAGAAATATTGGTTACATCCTGGGTCTGGCTTGTGACGGAGGACTGTCTCCTGAGAGCCCCCTGAAAGGAAGTGCCACTCTTGAAAGTATTGACTACTTCGATCTGTAATGGAGGAAAGAACGAGACAAGTTGGCTTCAAGTATGGATACAGTTGCATAAGTGACAGGAATAATCATGAAAAACAACAAATCAACCGTGCGCGCGCTTCTACTTCAGTTGGAATCAAGGTGTCCTTTTTCAATGGTTTCAGGAATGATTCAGGGTTTCTGTCTGGATAAAATGAGGCAGCTCTGTAGGAGGTAGCAGAGTTGCATCACTTTAAACGTGTAGAAGATTTGAAATAACAGTTTTTTAAAGTTTAAGCCACTGTATTTAGAGGTAAATAAAATCAGCTGGAATACTTGGTATAACTAATCTCCACTCTTTTTTTCCTACTGAGATCAAAATTATGTTGTTATGTCTCTCCAAGGGGAGAAAAATTCAGTCGCTCAATTGGAATTTGGGGGGGAGAGGGACGGAGATGACACTCAACCATAACAGAAAAACTTTAAACTTCAATATATGACTTCATTTTGTCTACAGAGTTGTCAGTACACTAGTTTAATAAAATAATTCTTCCAATATTTTAGCTGACTTTTTCTGTAATGAAAGTTAGTGTAAATTTAGCATAGTGATAAAGAATGTTGGGGTTTTATAGTTGGAGATTTTAAAATATTAACATTTTATCTTTACACAGAGCACTTACATTGCACCTAGAAAGTGATGTGGAACTGGATTGACTATTGCAGCAAATAACATGACAATTTTCCACTTATTTTCATATGCCTGCTGTATTCCCTGTTTGACAGATCCACCCTGAGTACCTTCCTGTAACTCCCCACCACAGAGGATGAGTTAAAACAGAGCTGAGTATTTCAAGGCATCCTTTGGCACCAGTATAAACTCATAAGAAGCAGGCTCTGGGTACAGAGGGATAACCAGGGACTGGCAGGAGTAAATCCCACAAAACCCTACACCCCCAAATGTCCTCTCAGTGCAACCACAACAGACAAAGCAGCAGAATATCTGCAGGAGGAATTCAACCAACTATTGTGTGAAGTAGCCCACTGTTACCAGACCATGCAATCCACATTTCTGTGGTGATTCCCAGCCTAGAAAGGGGTAAATTTGAGGTATTTTTATCAATTTAAACAGCACAAATCTTGGTGCAAACCCTCCTAAAATTCTCCAAGTGTGAAACACTAGAACAAATTTGTGATTTTCTGCTGTGGCCAGACTTAGGAATACATCAATTTGTAGGGCTGCATCTTTAATAATATGGATGTTTCCCATCCATAAATCTTGTCTTTGGCCATCATTGTTTCTTCTCCTGTGGGTTTTCATGTAATAATCAACCCCAGGCAGCTGGAAAAGGGATCCCAGGTTACTGCTGGGCAATTATCCCGGTGAATTTTCCTCCACAAAGCCCAAGCAGCTGATTTGTTCTGCCTGAGCCCTGGTACCATTACCTTGTGCATACACAGGGCTGGGCAGTGTTCAGCAGCCCCCAAAACGTTGGAGAGTTTTGGTTTTTGGCAGCAGAATTACATGTCCAGTGCAAACCTCACAGTAAATCAGAGGACAGTGTGAGGTGAGTTTGCACATGGGATGAGGGGCTCAGGTTCATGGAAAAGCCACATGGTTCAAACCACTGGTGATGTGGCACATTAAATACTCACCTGAAAAGCCCTACAAAAATAGAATTAAATACAGATCTTGGTTTCTCAGGGTCTAACCCAGCTGACAGAGCACTCTTCAAAAGAGACCATTCAAAAAAGGCTTTAAAGACTCTCACTGAGGGCATAAAATGTGTATTTCTGTGATAAACTCTGAGCCAAAGGGTGTTTCTAGATGTGCAAAAGTCTTCCTAGCAAACAGAAAGCCTTTGGTACAAGAGTGAAAAGATGAGGGAAGATCTGTATTTAATGGTTTCTTCAGAGAAGAAAAATTACAGCCATGTAATTCTCTTTTCTCCTGAAGAAAGAAACTCCAGCTCTTCATGGATATAATTCCTGGTGGGAGGATGACAACCTCCCCAGAATCCTAAAAGCTGAACATGCAGGGCTGTGCTCTGCCTGGAGCCAAGAAAGATGAGAAGAACTTGGACCCAAAGTCCATCTTCTCCAAGCGGAAAATAACAAAGAAGAAGAAGAGAGCTCATGGTAATAAATAGTGCATTTTGAATTAAGATAGAACCTTTTCATGACAAAGGAATGCATTTATTCAGAACAATGCAAGCTGCTAAAGAGGAGAAAGGAAACAAAAATTCCTAAGTTTAAAAAATTTCCATCAGAATATAGGATGCAACCATGTTTTGATTGCAGGCCTTCAGATAGGGGAAAAAAGCTGTCCTACATTTGAAGCTTATCCATAAGGTTGACATTTTCCACACCTGCCTCTTTTTTCTCTATGTTCTATACTCTAGAAGATCCAATTTTTTAAGTGTGCACAGCAAATAAAAATATCAGTGATTAGCAATTAAAAAAAAAAAAAACAACAAAAGTAGTAGTAGCAGAATAGTCCTGGCAAAACAGATATTTTTTTCCTGATATTTAACACAGAACAGATTTTTCAGAAGCATTTCTGTTGTCATTAACGTGATTAAGACCCAGGTATCATGCCCCTAATCTCCAAGCAGGATATTAATTTAAAAATTTAAAAATAAAACCTTAAAAAAAAAAAAAAAGCCACCTTTCTGTATGAAATAAAAAATTTCCATTCCACTTACACAAGGCTACCACGATGTTTTCTATATTAAAAGCTACATGGAAAGAATAAAATGAGGGGCTGGCTCTTTACTCAACTTCAGAACCTCTTGCCAAGAGTGACTTTCACTGCTGGAAGGTTTGAATTGGTTCAAAAGAAAAGTTTTCATGTTTTTGACATGAAAAATGAAGGGTGAAAAATGCAGTTCAGCACCTCTGTGTGGTTTTTTTAGTATCTGAAGAGGAACAATCTTTAAGTAGCAGTTACCCTCTCAACTGTAATTTTTTTCAGCTTTTCCTTTCATTCTCAGAACAGTTCAGGCAGTTGTTCCCCACCTGAGGCAGATAAAGCAAACTGAATTTCAAGATGAATGAAGCAGAAGAGGAAAGAATTGAGTTGGGAGCTCAAAATTCTGACAAACTTGAAAAGTTTTTCAATCTTCTCACTTCAGGAATTCCCATTCTCAAATGTGAGGGAACTGGAGAACCTTTCAATATACAATTAAAAGAGCTGAGAGGCATTTTTCTGGTTTTGACTCCAATTATACACTTTGGCCTGAAGGTGAACTTGGTGAACTTCCCAAGGGCTGTCAGACCTGCCAAGAGGGTGCGATTAGTCTTGTCTTCCCTCAGAATGAAGAATTTGTGAGTATGGCAGCAAAAACTTGGAAAAAATTGCAGAAAACTGTGGAAAAGTCCCATCTCTGCGCAATTTCAGACGCTTTTTAGATCCTCCTCAAACCTGCACATCTAAGATAAGCCATTTGTGAAGCTTCACCCCTCAGCGATCATCTGAGAGAGCTTTCCAGGAAGAAAACTCTTCCATTCCAAGAAGGGGATCAGGCATCCATCCAGATATTCCCTAGTGTGTATTTACCAGACAACAAAATATCTAAATGAACAAAAGGAGGCCAAAAAGTGCATCAGCAGTCGATAGCCACTCTCTGGCTTAGTTATGTGCATTTTTCATGAGCCTTTCTTTCAAATAAATTTATGCAGTTCTTCACAGAAACAGAAAAATCCCAGTGGACATTACTCCTCTGGTGTCTGTCTGGGGTTAAACCCTCTGTTTGAGAGAGGATGTAGACCAAAAAAATCACTTTAATGCTGCCAAGTTTTGTCAGTTGGGCTGGGTTTAAACAGGAGCACTCTAAGGAATATGTGTTGGTTATCTGGAAACAACACCCAGCCTGTTGAAGGTGCTTTGTTTCAGCAGTGAAGGCTTTGCTGGGAGCTGGGGCTATCTCTCCAATAGTGACTGAAGAGAAAAGAAGGGCAAAAAATCCAGTTTACAGCACAAGTGTGGAAACTGGTGTTGTTAGGATTGAATGACCAATCTGGTTCTGAGTACCAGAGTTTCATCCAGGTCTGCCGTCCACAGAGATAAAAAATGAGGGGATGCTCTCCCTTCTTGTTCCTCATCTCCAGGAGTGCATTAGACAGCAGAGGATTCCTGCAAATCCTCCCAGGGATGCTAAAGACATCCCAATCTTCTTCCAGCAGCTCTTATTTTGCTGGCCTCCTGAGAAATGCGTTATAAGGGAATGAATTCACCTGGATGGGCCCCACACACAGCTCAGGGGCCCTCCAGCAGGGATTAAATTTGACCTAAGTCCATCATTGCACACCTGGGCACTTCTTCGGAATCTATTGGCCCATTTTCTTTTTTTTTCAATAACATTCCATAAATGTGAAACGGATTAAAAAAAAAAAATCAAAGTCATTGAGTAAGTAAAATGAGAAGAAAAATCACCGAGGTCTCTTGGCAGAGAGGAAGGAGACATCCTACTAGAGGTGCTTCTACAACTAAGAACAGAAAGGAAACTAAGATGGATGTTAGCAAAGAGATGTAATTAATGTTCATTTGGGTTTAAGTAGTGTAAAAGAATCATTTCTCTGTGACTTAAGTGGACAAAGAGATGAAGAACTAAAAGCTACCTCTCAGACTAGACAGAGAACTGAAAGGATGTAATTTGCTTGGTGTTGCTTGAAGCTGTTTACACTCACCCCAACCAGAAAGACATCCTGACAGAAGTGCCACCAGGCAACACTCCTCCTACAGCCACCAGGGAGAAAAGAATGCACATTTAGAGGTCATCTTTCCCTGAAGATCACCAGTACCTGGGCACCTGTTTGGTACAACTGAAATTTGAATTTTCTCTAGTGATGAGTGCTCCTGACTCAATGGAGTAAACACACACAAGCTCAAAGCTGAAGATCCGTATTTAATCACCACAGAACCCTGGGAATTCCCCAGCTCTCAATCTCTCTACCAGCAGCTTCTATCCTCTTTATCTGATGCTCTGCAGATGCAGCCAAGAGACCTCACATCCCTAATTTGACTTTTTTCCATTTTTTTTCCTAAATTCATGGCTGTATCTTCCCCCTCACCAAAAAACGTCTCAATTTGTAGGTGTGAAAAAGCAGAATGTGCTGTTTATCTTAGATGAAGACAAAAATCCCGAATCTTTTGAGACAAAAAATGTTCTTTAGAAGAATCTTTCAAGAAATAAAGGTATTTTACTTAATTATTCACCTCTTTTTCTTGTCAGGCTCATGTAAAACACGCACATCTGATGAGGTGATACCTGTTCTCTGCTGCAAGCTGGCAGAAACACTTGATCTTAGAAAGATCAAGCAGAGCACACCTCAGTGTAATGAAACACTTCACTGCAATGGAAAAGGCAAAATACTTCACATGGTTTTCTTCAGCACTCCAGGACAAAATTTCACAGCTCCTTAACCTGCACTATTTTTAGCACCATGATTCAGTGCAGTGGTTTGCTGTATTAAAAAATGTCGTGGATTTTTGTGTTTGGCAAAAGTTGGGGAGAGATATTTCTCAGGAATGGTTCCTAATAGCCAGCTCTCACACCTCAACATTCAATGACTGCTTAATTCCTACTAAAATCCAGAACCACATTTTTCATTACCTAATAGGAAAGAAAATCAATCCCTTTTAATCATGATCGATGTGTGGCAGTGCCAGAACTGAACAGATTTATTTTTTTAAATCAAATTGTATGTCATACTTCAGACTCAATTTCAATTATTCTGTTAGTGCAGCAATATCAGCAATAATGTTGGGGTTTTTTGGGTTTTTTTTGAGCAAATCAAGCAATACATTCTAGAAAGCCTTCATAACATTCTGCGAGCTGACGTTGACCAAGCAGCACAATTTTATGAGCTGTCATCACTCCAGGAGAAAAAGAGCATCCACTCACAGTATTCTCAAATCACAGATTCCTGGGTTTGCGTTTTATCATTTTATCCCTTTTTAGTTTATCTCTTCTGCTGCACACAGCCCCTGTGCTCAGCTTCCTTGTTTTGTTTTTCATGTTTTTCCTTCGAGAACAATTAACCAGTGCCATCCTCCACACATACAAACACTCTGTGGCTTTCCTGTTATCTTGCCTTGATCTCACATTGATCATTTCTTTGGGTTTTTTCAGACCTTGTGGGCATTTATTTTTAGCATACCTGGGTTTGGATTCTGTTGAGCCCTCGGAACCAGAGGATTTGTCCACGTCGGAGTTCTCTCTCTGCATGATCTATTTCTTCAACATCTTCATTGAGCTCTTCCTCAGGGACCTCCTCCTTCTCAGTGAGCCTCCCTGCCTCCTTTAGAAACTTTAGCCTACTTGTTGGGATGGTTGCAATGACCTAAAATTATAAAAAAGTACTGAAAACATAAGCCTCATCCAAGAGCAACAGTACAACAATCTGTTAATTACAAAAGAGCAATCATATTTTTGTAAGATCTATAAAGGTAAGCTAAGCCTGCTCCTAACAGCACTTTTGCAGTTGGACAACTCCATTTTGGTCCCAAAAATATTTAATTTACTGTGTAAACAATTAGCATGACTTGCAGCAGTAAACCACAGTGAGGAGCACATTCAAGGCTGGGAAAAGTCTTATCAATAAAGCAAATAGGAGATAAAACAAGACGGGAATATTTCAATGTAATTATGTAAAGAAAACTTAACCAGATTGATAGCTCTGCAATTAGAGTTTGGGTATTTGTAATGACTTATGGTAACGGGAGGTGAAAATTCGTTGTATCCCATGCTGATAAAACTTCTCACACTCCCTTGGTTCATGGCTTCAGCTTCCCTTTGTTCCAGCAGCTGGAATGCTTTTCTGCCATTTATCAACATGCAGTTTTCTGAAAGGTGTGGATCTGGTTGTTGGCTTTCTCACAGGGCTCTCTCTCACTCTGTGTCCTTATTACCAATAAATTCTGATTAACTTAACCCCTCTTCTTATTCTGTTTGCCCACCCAAGTGATCCTTGGAAGCAGCTAATACAGGAGAATAATCTTTAAAAATCGCAGATACTGTAGCTGGACAATTATTTTAAATCCATTTCAGTGTTACCCTGTTGGGCAGTCATTTTCTCTTTGTTCTGATTCCTTGCACAAAACCAGGAGCAAATCATGGCAATTTAAACAAGACATTACCTGGAACATACTGAATGCTTTAAGTAAATCTCCTACAAAGCAAATTATTAGACCCACTTAGCAAAAAAAAAAAAAAAAAAAAAAAACCTGCAGCAATTTTCTTTTTTGTCTTCATTTCAGCAGCAAGCAACCACAACTGTGAAGCTCAGATGTATGAAAAATGAAGAGAGAATTGAGACAGCTGCAGGAAAATTGGTGAGGAGAGCTTTGGAAAACCGGAATGGATGCAGTGAAGACACATGGAAAGGTTCTGGGTATTTCCAGGGTGAAAGCAAACCTTTGAGTTTGCTGAGGGGCTCCTTGAGCTTCATGATCCACAAGCCCAGTTTTATTATCATGTTTTTAAAGACAAATAGAAGAAAAAAACAAAAACAAAAACAAAACAAAAAAAACCACCACCAACAACAAAACCCCACAAAAATAAAACAAAACAAAACAAAAAAACCCAAAAAACCAAACCAAACCCAAAAAACCAAACCAAAACAAAAACAAACAAACAAACAAAAACCCCTAAAACCCAGTTTCTACACTACTATAAAATCCTTTTAAAGTGGGGTGAAAAACAAGATGAAAACCTGGAAAATTCATGGTGTGACATGAGCAAAGAGAGCAGGAGAGAAAAATGAGGGTAAAATACTCATCAATTAAATACTTACTGAAAGTCCTTCAGCCTCCCAGCTTTCAAACTACAATGCCAGCACTCTACAGAGAGAAACTACTGGGATCTGATGAAAGTGATGGGGATAAAGGATTTTTAAGCCAATATTCATGAAAATAACTGTATTGGGTCAGGACTGTGTGTGACAGAATGTTCCTCACTTGCAGCACCTCAGCCAAACTGATGAGGTTCTGCTCTAATTGTTTTCTTAAGGTGTTTACATGGCTTTTCTAATTCCTCATTTCTTTTCTGTATCTGCCAACACCCACCCAGTTCAGGACACAGACTCAATAGCTGGACATTAAAGAACTAAATATTATTCCCAGAAAAATTATCACCATTTTAATAAGTAATCAATATTTCTGGGAACGAGATATGAACTACTTTAGAGAGTCTTGGTTTTCAGGAGAGATGGGAGCTGTTAGAAAACTGTCCCTCAAAGCACCTCAAATGGACTTCCTGGAAAGTTCTCCTTAAATTCCTTCCAGAGGTGCCTGTTTTGGCACCAAAATTCTGAAATCTTGATTGTTTTTCACAGCACACAAGAACAGCGGGTTCAGGATGTGGATTAAAAAAAAAAAAAAAAAAGAATAATAAATTTGTTTTGTACTGAATGAGAATGAGTCACAGCAGCAGCAGAGAAGAGGCTGAGATGGAAAAGAGAAGCATCGCTGCTAAAGGAAAGAGCTCCACAGACTGTAAATCATGTAAATATGGACAGAATTGATTTGTTTTCACTTCCTTTTTTATTTTCTTGTCACTAAATATTGACCACAAGACAATTTTTTCCCCTCTGTATTTGCCTCCTTCTCAGAGATAAAACTGTGGAGGTGTTCCAATATCAGTTTTAATTTAATGTCTAAGGTCTCACAACAAATCTGGGGCAAGTAAAGTGGAAAAAAATGCTGATATTAATATTAGTTCTTGATGGTTATGTAATAACCACAATAACAAAATTTAGAAACCAAAAGAATTCATCAAAGGCTGGGGGAAATTTTCACAGCTGAATGAAGCGGTTTGGATTCTTCTCCCCCTCTTTGCTTGTCTTCCCCTTTCTCCAAAAGTTGGTTTATTTTCCAAACAGTTAGAAAAAAAATCTAAATAAACCCTTCCTTTCTGAGATTATCAAACCAATTTTAGGTCCTCTTCCTTAAATCAAACCTCAAGTAATTATTACAGCAGAATCGTGTAATTGTGGTGGTTTTCAGCCATAATTCAGCCATAATGCATTAAAGGCTGTTCTGATTCTGAGCTTATTTCTAAGGAAAAATGAGGCCAAATTGTCAAAAAAGCTATTTTTTTCCCCAGAAGAGAACAGATAATCAGATTTGAAAGCAAGCATTTATTCACTACACTTCCAGCAGAACCACAGCAGAGTTCAATTGGAGTAGGCAATTTCTTGACTCTTCATAGAGGCAAACTGTGGATCTACAAATCTCTTCCATCTAAGAGAAAAAAATGTAACTTCACACTTTTCTCTACTGCACCAGCTGGCAACAATGTAAATACCCTGTTAATGCATTCAGAGGTAAAAAAAAAAATATTATTATTATTAACTTTGTAACCTGTGTTTGCACATAAAAGAATAATGTAGAATGTTAACAATACTGATTGTGTCTGTATATCACTTCCAGAGAGTTACTTCAAATTTATTTAATATCATCTCATTGACATTTGTTTCTTCATCAATATATAATTATATATTAGCCAATGATGACAGAGGATCCAGCAGAAATCGAAAATTTAACTGCCATTTTCTACAATTATTAAAGGCAATTTTTATTTTTTTTTTTACTCTTCCATCCTTCACAGACAGAATTAGGTGGATGGAGAATCACTGCAGGAATATTTTAAAGGCACTGGAATTTTTCCTAAGACAGCAGCCAGAATGACAATTTCAGCAAGGGGATGAGTTGTTTGACCTAGAACTGGAATTTCATTTCAGTTCCAAAACTTTGCCACACCCTACAGGAGGAATTCTGTTCCAGGGAAGGTCACAGTTCATTTGCTGGGGTTTTTTTGTGACTGAAAGACTTAAGTTGTGACTCAACATCTTTCACAAAAAAGCCTGACTGAAGCTGGCCCTGGTGAGAACACACCATGCTAGAAAGAAAAGATATGAAAACCAACAAAAAACCCCAAAGGAACAGATGGATAAATTATCCTTACTAATAAATGTCTCCTTGAAGCTTTCAGAGAGCACCTTGGGTTTCAGGGAGGGTTGCACTGAGCACTTAGAGAGCAAGGAATCAACGGGAACATCGACAATATCACACCTTTGAATGTGCAGCTTCCTGAGTGCTTACCTGACCCCACACCAGCTCTCCTAATCCAATAAATACACACCACATCCACTGGTCCAGCTGCAGGGGAGAACAGCTGAATGGTTTTCCTCCAAACTGGACAATTACTATCTACAAAGAAAAGCACAGAGGAAAAGGGGTCAGTTTTTCAGGGGGAAAAGGCAACTAAACAAAAACAACCCAAACACAACCAGACAGAAACAAAAAACAAAACAAAACAAAACAAAACAAAAAAACCAAAACCAAAAACAAAAAACCCCCAAAAAGACCCAACAAAAGAAAAACCCAACAACAACAACCAATTAAAAAAAAAAAAAAAAAAGCTACAGAATTCTGATCCCAAAAAATCCCCAGCAAACCCCACAAACTCTGCATCCCCATTTAAAAGTGAGAAAAAAAATGAGTTCAGACTAAAGTTCCTCAGCCTCTTATTTAACAGTGGTCAAATATGAACGGTCAGGAAGAGAGAGAACAGAACAGTCCCCATGTGCTCTCCCAGCTCCTGAATATTCCAGACTGGGGATTTATTGATCCTGATCTAGTTTATTTTGGAATGTCCATTGGAATAGACCGTTTTCCCTCTGAGTAGCATTTTAATGTGGATTTACAGATGTTCTTCAAAGCGAGACAGAGGGTACAGAAATCTCTAGATGTGTTGGAGGAAGGGGGTGGGAGTACCCCACACCTTCAGCAGGATAACAACACACAGAGTCCAACATTGAGAAGGCTTTGCTAACTGAAAATCCTGTTTCCTGTTAATATTTCTGCTGCAAAATCAGGGACCAGAAATCACAGCCAGAGATTTAAGTTGTCCAAGATTTAAATGCATGATTTTGAATTAGTTGTTAAAGACCACCACTGTGAAGTTCTGCTCCTATCACTGATGCCCTTCCTCTGATATTCAGTTTATTGAGGAGTTCCCTTTTTCAAATCACTGTAGCCTGAGTTCAGGTTGCTCTTTCCTCCTCCTTCCTCCCCTCAGGAGAAAGGTGCCAATACTGAGCTGCCACTGCTGAGCAGAGCAATAATGACGAGATAAAAATACTTTTCTAAATGATAATATCAAATAGTTTCAAGTACAGGATGGATGCCAGCAAAAGAATGGATGCAGGAGCAGAAGGAGGAATTTTTAAAGACGAAAAATTTGGGAAAATAGTGAATTACTGTGATTATGTTCACCTGTGATGGGTCAGCAAACTCAGGAGAGAAATCACAATCCGGGGCATTATTGCTGGGAATATCGGGCAGTGGCATTGAACAGAAGAACTGTTCAGCATCCCCTATTTGAAGGTAAATTTATCTTTTCAAGGAGTAATAAATAATTGAAAAATACTTTGTTGGTATGCTATTACACAATTTCTTCTTTAAAAACCAGTGACAATATCAATGATGGCCATTATCATTGTGCATGGTAAGATTAATTTAAGAATGACCCCTAGTTGTAAGGATCAAAATTTCTTCTTTATTAGTATGGCTACATAACATTTCCCATTATTAACACTTGTATTGGGTGAAAAAATACATGAAAGCAGATAGTTTAGTATTAAATGGGCCTCCAGCATGAGTTAAATTTAAATTAAAAAAAAAAAAAAGGAAAACACAGAGAAGAAAAGCCCCAAACAACTTGAGGTGGATTTCTGATGAGCAGTAACTGATTCTTGCTCAGAGTATTCATTACCTGAATGGCAAATGTACCCAGGACAATAGTGCAAAAAATGGGGTTCCTGAAGATGCCGTCGAAGACGTTCCTCTCACCGTGGATCTTGCGGGCGTTGATCTCGTTGAAGAGCTGCATCATGACAAAGGTGTTGAAGATGATGGTGTAGTGCTCGGAGGGCGGAGAGTGAAGAGGGGCGTTCCTCCCGCTGTCAATCTTAAACATTTTCTCACCTAGGTGCAAGACAAAAATCAACTGTTTCCTCTGGAATTAATCAAACCAATTCATATTCCCCTTGTTTTCTTCAGCCTGTTGCCTTCTCTGCTCTGCTTTAACACCTTTCTAGGTAAAACTTTTCTTTCACCAATGAGCAAAATACATCTCAGCTGAGCAAAAAGCTTTTCAAATGCTGACTCCTATCTAAAAAGCTCTATACCTACACGGTGTTGTCAGCCCTACTCTTATCTACCCAAGCACTCAATTCTTTCAGGTGTAACAAAATCTCAAGGTCATTGCCAGTGTGTTTGAATTTTTTACAGTACTTAGAAGCCACTCCTCTTCATCAGGCTTTACCCATTTACTAATCCAGTAACTTCTGCCAAGAATTGAAGGGTATCAATGACAAAAAGCACAGATATTCCTGGTTTTAAATAGATTTGGGGTAGATCAGCAGCAGGCACTTGCTGTTTAGTTTGATAATTCAGCTTTCACTCATAGATCTGACCAATAAAAAAGCAAGATACAACCCATGATGAGTAATTGTAAAAATGTGGTGAGTTTTGAAAAAATAAAGTTCAGATTTTATTTTTCTTTTATACCACAGCCTGACAGGACTAGACAGAGAATTCTGGATTTCTGGTGCCTCAAAGACATTTAGTATATGTTCAAATACAATGAATTTCTAAATTAAAAAAAAAAAAAAAAAAGAAAAAGAAGATAAAAACTTGAGGTACTGGTCTCTAAAGAAACTTCCTACAAAAGAAAGGAAGTATTTGACCAAAATAGAAAAAAATTCTCATTAATTTGAAATTTAATAATGGAAACACTGAATTTTGCACATCATGTCCCTGCAAAGCTGAGCCTTGCAGAGTTTAGAAAGGAAAAGTCTGTCACCAAGGCTTATCAGAAAATTGTCTGGGATGTGTCCTTCAAAGTATTCAGGAGTTTCCCAAAGTCACACTGGAGCAATTAGAATAGGGAGGAAAAGCCTGGTTTGCTTTTCATTTGGCTCAGTATAAGTATTTTAAACCATAAAACACATCAAAAAGCCATTCTAACTCCCCATAAAGTTCACAAAAATTCTTGTTCCAAGATTCGTATCACATGAATTACCAAGAGTTTCTTCACCTGTTTTAGAGAATCTAAAGTTCCAATTTCTTAATGCAGACATTCTCAACATTCTCTGTAAATCTATCAGTGCTAGAGACCACTTCTTTTCAGAAACCTGGCAATTCCTTTGGTTTAATTCCACTGTGAACAGATCATCACCTCCCCTGAACATCCCAAATAAGATTCCAGATGGCCATAAAGTGAACAAGGCTTTCACAAGGGAGCTCAAAAATCTAAAAAATAATAAATTTACATTTGCAGTTTATCTGTAAGTCTGTATATAAGGGAAAAAAAAATCTGAAAGACAACACGTGATTCAACAACGACTACAGTGACAAGAAGACAATACCCAACTGAAAAAAATCATCTGTCCTTTGAGAGGGTTCAGTTATTATTGT
Source organism: Sylvia atricapilla (assembly GCF_009819655.1). Taxonomy (NCBI): domain Eukaryota; kingdom Metazoa; phylum Chordata; class Aves; order Passeriformes; family Sylviidae; genus Sylvia; species Sylvia atricapilla. Next base: position 17,858,508 of record NC_089150.1, on the reverse strand, counting down.
GGAGCAACAGAATCTATTATTAGCTCCTACTATTCCCTGCAGCAAGAAACATTTCTCCTCCTTCCCTCCCCTCTCCAAAATACAACCTATAAAAAGCATCTGTCCCCGGCAAGGCCTGAAGAAGAATCCAATAATCCAATGAATTAGACTTTCTGCCCCCTTTTAATATCCATTCTAGAAATTAAATGTCAAAGCAGAGTGTTATTTGTATTACTTAATGCTGATTACTTACTTTCCATACCACTTAAGATCAACATTATTTCTGGACTCTGGACAACACTTTGCTCTTGGTAAAATGGATTTTAATTTTTATTGTGGTTTGTTTTGTGGGATTTTTTTTTTAATTGGTTTTTACATCCCTACTCACCATGGCAAGTCTCACAATGAAATTTCAGTATAGAAGCAGCAGGGTGGATACTCCTACTCATCTACTTAACTCCTATTTAACCCTGTGTGTTCACAAAGACATATCACCTCTCCAATGCCTGTATTAGCTGTCAATTTTCATGTCTGGTCACTGATTGGTTTACTGTAACTTCCTTGAAAAAATCACTTCCTTCCTAAAGTATCGCACAACACAACTTTCTCTGCTGTGTTTTGGTACACACTTCTGCCAAAGCCCAAACCTGTACTTTGTGAGGGGGAAAAAAAGCTCAATGAGGCCATTCCCAAGGCAACAATAAATGGAAAGTGACCACAGTGTGATGACTGCTGTGCTTCCCAACCCATTAACCAGGGTGATGAAGGCAGACAATAAATGTGCATTAATTTGTTACATTTTAAAGCATTCTGACACATCGGCCACAGCCCAGCTGCTGGTGAGCTGAGCACTGAGATGGGGTGTGCTTCTTGATGCCTTAAATTTTATCTTTCATGTTTTCAGGTTCTGTGGTGCCCAGGGGTGAGCTCTGAACTCACAGTCAGTGTCACTCAGCTCTGCACACAGCAGGGACACAAAACAAATCCTTTTCCTGCTGCACACCAAGGACAATTTCAGGCCCAAAAGCACAAACAAGGGTGGGCTGGAGGGAGGGACAAGGAGGATGGGACCTCACAGCCAGGAGCTGGAACTGGAACTGGAATTAAACCCCAAAATGCAAACGGACAAAAAACTTATAAAAGTGTGAGAAGTTGTGACTGTTCAGCCATTTTGTGACCATTTTGTGACCATTTTGGGTCCATTTTGTGACCATTCTGGGTCCACCTTGGGTGTAGCCCTGGCCAGGCTCTTGTCCTGCCCAAGGTGGATCCTGGAGGCCTTTCAATAAATCCCTACTTTACTCTGCAGCTCTGTGCAGTCTCTGTTCCAGGGCAGCCTGCCCAAGGCATCATCCTCACCGACAAAGAGCAGGGTGAAGATGAGGGTGAGCTGGTAGACGGCGTGGCCCAGGATGTTTTTCATCATGGTGCGGGAGATGAGCGGCTTGTTGCGGCCGTAGGGTTTGCGCAGCAGCAGCGCCTCGGTCGGCGGCTCCGTGGCCAGCGCCAGCGAGGCGAACGTGTCCATGATCAGGTTCACCCACAGCATCTGCACGGCCTTCAGGGGAGAGTCCTGAGGGGGAAAAAACAGGAGGCTTTGTATCTCTCATTTTCCTCCATTTCCCAGGAAAAGCCTTCATTTTTCCCACGGCACTCAGAAATCCCCCACTGAGCTACTGGGACCCTTCTTCCGTTCCTTCTGCAGGACCAGGAGCACGATGGTCTGGGCAGAGAGAAGTTATCCCCCTGCAGGCATTTAATCAGCACCATTCTGAACCACAAAACTCATACCAAGCATGGCAGTAACCATAACACCTACTGCAATGCTCTCTGTTCCTTCATGCATCGTGCTTGAATTTTCAGCTCAATTTAGATATAACTAGAGAATCCAAGTTTCTCTCCTGGAAAAAAAAATTATATTGAAACAGATAAAAAAGTAACGTTTCCTTTATATACTAAAGCCTTCTTGTCTTTTTTTTTTTTTTTTCAGAGAAAGCTTGAAATTATTAAAAATTTATGCAACAATTACTGCAACATCTTGATACATTACACTTATATAAGATCTTCAACAGCAGTGACAGAATTTTAAAAAAAGCCTGATATTTGGATTTAAAAAAATCTGAAACCTATTAAACTGTATCAAATATGCAAAAGCAAGACAACCTGTTATTTTACTAGTAAAAGGAAAGTATATTTGGAACTATGGAATAAGAATGAAAAACCCCAAATATTGGTATTTGATGCAGGCTGTGGTTTCTGAAGCAGCTGTCCAGTCACTAGAAGGAGCTCTTTCCTCACACAATCCCGTAAAGTCTGTGTTCACAATACAGAGGACTTAAGGTCATGTTTAAAAACCCCAAAATTAACTAAAAGAAACAAAGTGCACAGATCTCAGGGGGATGCTGGGCAACTCTTACAAAGTTTTGATGTGTAACTCACTGGGGCAGCTGTGAGGAGAGAGATGTTTCAATGGGCCAGGAGAGGAAAAACAAAAAAAATCCCAAAACCTCCTGTGTCTTTAGACTCTATATAAAACAGGCAGCATTAGCAAGGTCTGCTCCCTGTTCCAAACAGACCATTTTTATCAGGAAAAAATAATCACCAAAGTAATAAGGCATCAACATGACAAATTTTATCATGAAATCGAGTTACTCTGCTGTGTGAAAGCTGGAAGAGAGAGCACTATTTTTATGTATTTCATTACCATGGTGCTGTAGCAGCAAAGAAAAAAAAAAAAAAAAAAAAAAGAAGTAGAGGACAGGATACAAACCAAAGCAAAGCCAACAAAATTCCCTGAGAACTCTGCCCATTTCTTCAAAAGGTTAAATGTTCATTTTTAATGAAATAGCACAATAGAGCAAGGGCCAAACACATTCAGTATCCCAAGGACTGACAGAAAATAAGGGTAAGTCCTTTGGTCTCTCAAGCATCTGGTTTAGATTTCAACTCTCCCTTGAGATAAAATATTATTTCCTTTTAAAAACACATTTCTAACACATTTACAACAGAATTTCATGCATTTAATTTATCAAAAAAAAACCCCAACAAACCAAATTTTGGCTTATTCAAAGGGATGGAGAAAAGCAACCTCCTGTTTCTAAGTCTTACAGGTTGGGTTCATCAAAGCAAGGAGGACATAGCATTAATAGATTCTTGACCTCTTGGTTATGGGCTGCATTAACTGAGCTTATCTGGAGAGCTCAGATCACTCATTTGAAATGCAGCTGTAGAAACAGGAAATGTCTTTGTCTTTAGAGGTGGATAAAAACCTTAGAGTGATCATGACAACCTTCATCCCAAATCTAGGCTTCATTCATTTTTATTAACACTAATGGCTCCAACAAAGAGCAATTGTAGTAAAAAGCAGTTTGTGGCTGGGGCCCACAGACCCTGGATTGGACACAGGTAAAAATAAAAACATCTTTTCTCCTGAAGAATTATTCTTGGCATGTTTTTGCCTGTCCCATTAATAGGTTTGAGCAACATTCTCTGTTTGATCTGTTACAATAACTGAATTTCCACTTCATGTGCTAAATTCTCTGTCAATAAAACCAAATTTCCTCGTTACATTTAATAGATGGAGTCAGAGATCAGGTGTCTATCCGAGTCTGCCATATTCCCAGCAGAATGGAAAAGGCAGGTTATTTCAGCCTCTAAATCACACAACTGTAATTGGCAGTCATCAGTTTTGGCAACATGTTGTCACCATTTCACACTACCAATCACCTTGGGTGCCTGTGGTGCCCCTAATAATTATCTATTATTGGCAGTGTCACACTGCTCAGTCGAGTCTGAGCTCATTCGAGGTTGAAGCCAAAACATTAAATACACATTAGTCTGGGCAAGCAGTTGAATGAAATTGCCACTGCAACTCTATCTGATTTCTGATTAGTTGGTGGAAACTGAGGAAAATACATATCAGCTAAGGAACTCAGGCTCCCACTGCAGATTTTAGTCACTTATGAAAGTAGGATGCAAATCAAAGTTCTTTTCTCTGTGTTTTAGCCACTATCTGACCAGCCAATAATTCTTTATTCCCTCTCTGAAAACTTTGGGGATGTGAACCACCCAAAATCACCACTTATTCATCAAATTCCTTTCGCTCGACCTTGGAATAGGTTAGCCTTGGCCTAGAGGTAAAAGGAAAATGTCCCTTAAATCAAGTGATGTTACACTTCATCTTGGAAACACTTAAAAGTACAAATTGCCAAGGGCTGGAAATAAACTACAAATCTTTTGTGACATGCAAAGCCTCACAAATTTTAGAGCTTGTTACTTAAGATTTAGATGACAAGCTGCAAAGGAACAAAAAGGTATTTTCGCCCTTACCTCTTTACTCCCAGTTGCCACAGGACACATGCAGGGATTCATAAAAAATGAGTTACCTTTCTGTACATTAATGCAAAAAAAAGGCACTATGCTGCTAGATCACACTGTCTGCTAATTGTATGGAAGTGGCAACCTCAATTCCATTCCCATGCCTTGCCAAAACAAAGCTAAACAGTACAGATTTTGATTTTGTATTACAGCTTTTTCAAGTTTGCCAGTGCTATTATTTTAGAATTTGCCAAGTACAGTTCTGCAGTAAAACATTATAACCATGTAAATTACTGCCTTATACATGTAAGTATAGATCATCCTCATTTTTTTGAACAAGATCTGTAAAAACAATCAGTGATTCATGCAGTAGTTCATTACTACAGTGCCTTTTAATTAACATTTAATTTTCCAAACATAATGTCCTATGGAGTCACTGTTTTCAGCTCCTAATGTCTGCTAAAACATTAAGTCTCTCTCAAAGTGCAAGAATAATAATTTGAATGTAAAATGTTAAAACACAGCCTTTGTCTTCCCTTTCCTCAGTGCAACCTTTTTGAAGAGTTACAATTGCCTCAACAATTGGAGCCACAGACCGAATCTGGCATGGAGAGAAACCTGCTTGCTTCATGGCTCCAGTAAAAAAAAAAAAAAAAAAAAAAAAAAAAAAAAAAAAAAAAAAAAGCCTCCACTTGACTGAGCTGCATTTTTAACTCTTCATTCTGTTCGTACCCAGATGACTTTGAACAGCTCCAAAAGTGATGAGCTGCTCTCCTCTGGGTGCTGTGGGGGGCAGGGAGCAGGCTGAGCCGTACAGAGCTCTATAGGACACCCAGACATGTGGAGCAGTGACTCACTGCCAACACAAAGCCCACAGGAATCGTAGGCAGAGCTCCAAAGAACCACCCTCACTGAATCAGTCAGGGGCTCTGCAAAACTGTTATGCACAGAATGAAGTCAGAATATAAAAGTTTGTAACTCATAAATGCGCTGGAAAAACAAATGATGGGTTGAAGCTGAGGCAGCAGCTGCAGAAGAGGAAGGACAATTCTGCATGAACAGTCAAGACTGCCACACCCTGATCACACTAAAAGTGTGCAGTGGGCACCACAGGGAAGGCAGAGAGAGGGAACTGAATGAGATTAATTAAAAATAAGGTGAATGAGTCCAGCTAAGCTGCACTGAGCCACACAAATCACTCTGGGGAAAACCAGAGGTGTGAACTCCTCCAGGGTCTGTGCACACAGAGACTCAGAGGTAAAACTGATGCCTTAAGTTTTATCTTCCGTGTATTTCTGTTCTGTGGTGCCCAGGGCTCAGCTCTGAGCTCACAGTCAGTGTCACTCAGCTCTGCACACAGCAGGGACACAAAACAAATCCTTCTCCTGCTGCACACCAAGGACAATTTCAGCCCCAAAAGCACAAACAAGGGTGGGCTGGAGGGAGGAATAAGAAGGATGGGACCTCACAACCTGGAGCTGGAATTGGACAATTAAACCCCAAGATGCAAATGGACCAAGACTTATGAAAGTGTGTGACCTTGTGACTGTTTGTCCATTTTTGTGACGATTTTTAGTCCACCTTGGGTGTAGCCCTGGCCAGGCTCTTGTCCTGCCCAAGGTGGATCCTGGAAGCTTTTCAATAAATATCTCCTTTACTCTGCAGCTCGGTGCAGTCTCTGTTTCTGCTCAGCCTTCCCAAGGCATCAATCCACCCCTGCATCCCAGACTGAGGGCTCCTGAGTCAGCTCCCCACCAGAGACTTCTCCGAGCTCTGTTTTCCTGGATGACCCACATCTCAGAGCGCCTTACGTAATGACAGGCTCACAACACACAAGTTCATTATTAGCTGAAAATTCAGCTCTTGTGGCTTATAGATTGAGCTGCTGTAAACTGAAACAGGGCCCCATGTAAGTGAGATCTCTTGGAGGGGTGCTTTGTGGCAGCAGCTGTGCTAAGCTTGTCAGCAGGTGACACTGGATCTGTAGTTCTTATGCTGCTTAGAATATGGTTGCTGTCACCTTAACATGACTTCATGCTGGGAGCCAGGGGAGACAAGAGAAACAACCATTTGCGTTGGTTTGTGCATAATAAGTTCTTTGACAGCCCACTGTTTGTCCTGCATGAGCTTCATCTGGCACTGGAGAAGTGCAGAGGGTCACAGACACTTTGTACACATCTCTATCGGCTGAAACAGGAAACCAGGACAAACCAGAAATTGTAGATATGGTAGATAGTCTCTAACAGCAGCATCTTCCTGAAGCAGGCATTGGGCAGATGAAAAATAAAATCCTATGTGCTTAAAATTAACAAAATTAAACTAAGCAGCAGTTTCCTGAAGTGGAATTGGCAAGGACGCTCACTTCATTAATCCATTCAAGGAAAAAAGCAGCAGATTATTAAAATGGGCACTAATGGTTCCAGGTTCTGCCTAATGTTTTCCTTAAGCCTCTCCATGTGCCCCCCAAGGTGTTCTGGACCAAACAAATCATCTCCTGCGTGGGCAATGCACTCTCTGGGTGCCCCTTGGAGGGCTGGCTTCACTCCCACCACACTCACACAGTCATTAATTAATTCATTTATACAGAATTGCTGCGCTTTCACTCGGAGTCCTGCAGGGAGATGACCACATCCTCATATTTACATGTACACCAGAGCAATTGCAGGATCAAGACTGAATAAAATTAAGCCCATTAAGTTGCAAAGCACGGGCCAAGTGTTAAAAAATGATTAGTCGAAGCAAAGATTTTGTTATCTTTGTACTTCCTTTAGGCACAAACCAAAAAGAGGAGGTGAATGTAAAGGCAGCTTCATCCTGAAGCATCCCAGTATGCTGGTTCCAAACTGCAGAACAGGTTATTTGGCAGGTGGCATGAGGAAGAACAGAACAAATGTTATTACCTAGACAGACTTTTTCTCATTCTAGGTATAAAATGTCACCAAAAGGACAGCCTATGTAATGTTAATTAACCTGAATATTAATGATGGACTGAAATTATATTCTGTGTGTCAGAGAAAGATAAACTGACCCCCTAAATCAAAGGAAAACTCAGTCCAGTGTGGATTTTCTCCATGTTCATTTTGAAGGTCACAGGAAGCTGTGCTGCCTTTTGGAAACTATAGATTTAAGCTCTGTTTGTTTGTTAAGGGCTAAAACAATTTAGTCAAAATCTTTCAGTCAGACCTGCACCGTTCTGCAGATTTGGAGGTACATTTGTGCACCTAAACTGTTGTAGGCAAGATTTCTTTTGGAAGAGTCCTGAACTTTGTGCTGGAGCTATTTTCATAGCAACCAGAGGGTACAGCATGTTCCCAAGAGCAATTTTTAGCAAAGCTTTCAAGCCAAACAGAATGTCCTTTGGCTGGCTGGAGTCAAAGCCTAACACAATAATGTGCATTTGTGAGGCAAAATCCTTCCTGAATGAGACAGAACTAGGAGCAGGTCGAGATTATTCACTCTGAGAGTAAACAGTGGCAAAGGACACAACTGCTGCCTTTCTGCTTCCATTTCCACTTCAACTTCACCCACACCTTTCCTTTGGGTTTGTATCTTTACTGCCAAATTAAGGAATTGCACAAGAATCTGCTTGCAAAGCGATCCAGGAGTTCCAAGAGGTGTCCACTAAAACCTGTGAGCAGGGACAACAGGCCCAGGGGTAGTCTCACAGACCTCTGAAGCAAGAGAAATGGCATTGGGCCTGATCCAAATCCTTCTAGAAGCCAAAAGAATGATTCAAAGGATGAAAAAACTCCAAAATTAAAAAGGAAAATATCCTTGTACTGATAATGCACTTCACATCCACTTAGATTTTATTTAAAATAGTCCTTGCACTGATCCAGCAATGTTTAACCCATTCAGGGATAAAAAATTATTTGGTTAACAGCTAGAATGAGTTTCCATTCGTGCTTTCACAAAACAACTGAAGACATGCCAGGCATCGAGCAAAAAATTTCACCTTAAACAAATATTTATAGCCAGACACTAATTGTCAATAAAATCAGTTCCAGTGATGGTGCTGTCACTACCCTGCTGCCAGCACCTTGTTCTGGCTGGTTTGGTACCACTTGTAAAAACCTCCCAGAGTTTCAGTCCTTATTCCTGTGTTACTAGCAGTGACCATTTCACAGCTGGACATTTTCTTAAAATGCTGGAAAATATTTCCAAGGGGAAATTCATCCAACTTGGCCGCAACATCACAGATTTTGTCCCTCAGCACAGGCTCAGTGGTGACAACAAGGGACCTCCAAGGCCTCAGAATGTCAGCCAGTGCGCAGGAGAAGTTTGACTTCATGGGCTTGTTAAGGTACCTGGTTTCTGGTTGCAAGGATCAATTCCATGATTCCAATGTAAGTTTAGCCTGGAGCAGAGCTGATGACTTATTCATTGCTCTGCTCAGGTGTGCTGGGCTGAAATGTACCTGCTGAAACAGGTATGGGCATCTGGGTGATGCACCATGAGGGAAGCATCAGCTTTCCCACAGTGCATCCCAATCCAGGGAGGCATTTTGTGACAGCACCTGTCTGCAGCATCTAAAACATACATTTTTGTAGGGACTGACAGCACTAAACCCCACATTCTGTTATTTTCTCTTTAAAACAAAAACCTTACCCTGTACTTCATATGTCCTGTTTACTCTCTAGAGGAAAAAATTATAATTTGAGAATAAAACATGTTTGCTTTGAGATATACTTCTTGCAAATGACCTGGACATGTTGCATGTGTGCCAGGATTGCACTGAGGGATTAATGCAGTGAAAGAAACAGAGGTCTAAGTCCAACTCTTTATGTCATTTAATTGGTTTGTCATCTGCATATGGAATTAAAAATAACTGCCTGAAAGCAATGAAACAATTTTATCAGTCAAAAAGATTGGGGTTACTTCTGTGTGTCAGCACTGCTGTCTTAAAAATAACCTCATTCCAAAATGCATTAAAAAATGTATTTATTAACGAAGAATTCTGAGAGGAAAAGGCAATTTCACATAACCTGTTCCTTTCCCAATCCATGTTGTTTTATGTTTGACCATCACAGGCTCAGGGATGACAACATGAAGGGAAGAAAAAAGCTCTTAAAAGTGAGTTCTTTCAGGGAAAAAAATGAATACATCCAGCCTGGCATCAGCAGCTCTTTAACCCTCAGCAGCCTGATCCTTGGAATGCTCAGGAGAATTTCCAAAGGTTTTGATGCTATGACAATTTTTTACCTTTTCTTTTACATACCTTTTATGTATTCTCAGTGCCCTCAGCATGCATACTTTTAATTCCTTAAGTCTGATAACTTAACATAGCCCTGATGTTCTGTTAAGCCAGAAAACCAAACATCCTAAAGGCCTTGCAGTTATAGGCCAGAAAGTCCTACACTACCTTGAAAAACCAAAGTCCCTTATAAAAAACATCCTGTAAACCAAGATTAAGCCCATGCAGGCAAAAATACTTCAAGATTAAAAGATGTCATGCAGTTCATTCCAGCATCTCACTGGGGGCATCTTTGTCAGATATGCTAATTTGCAAGGTTTATAAAATTGTATACGAGATCTATTGCATGCACGCATTTCAGCATGCTCCACCTTGCTGAAGTGTAAAAAAGATCCTTAAATACCATAAAAATCCTTATTAAATACCATAAAAGTCCTTATTAAGCACCAAGGTAAAAACCTTTTATCCTTTGACTAACTCTTCATTTTAGGACCAAGGAAAAGGCATCAGTTTCCTTGCTGCGCGCAAAGCAGAACTCAACAGCAAGGCCCCATCCACTGGGAGCGATGAGAATCCCTGGAGGATCCCTGGAGGGTTTCAGCAGGGTCCCAGCAGCAATGGCTCACCTGGGTGATGCAGGCCCCCGTGAAGGCCACGATGACGGCCACGATGTTGACGGTGAGCTGGAACTGCAGGAATTTGGAGATGCTGTCGTAGACGTTGCGGCCCCACATGACGGCCTTGACGATGCTGCTGAAGTTGTCGTCTGTCAGGATGATGTCCGAGGCCTCCTTGGCCACGTCCGTGCCAGCGATGCCCTGGGGAAAGGGGTTTTGGGGATGAGATTCCCTGCTGGAAAGCACAAATCTTCATAGTCAAAGCCCACGGCTTTTTATATTTCCTGGAACTTTGCTAATTCGGCCTGGTTTTGAAGTGAATTAAGGCCACAAAAGAGGGAATTGAGAGAGAGCAGAGGAATTCATGTGTAGATGGCTCTGAGTATTTTATCAGCTTAAAGACTGTTGATCATCTGAGCTATTTTTGTCATTGATGATGCTTTTTTATTACCCATGAACAGAATTGCTAAGAAAAATGAGAATTATGTGTATTTATACATAGTCAGAGTACACATGGAAGACACCTTTCCACTTAGTGGTGGGTTTTACCACAGCAAAAGAGAACTCCAGTGCTGTGAAGAAAAAGTCCATTTTTCTGTATGGGCACAGGATTTTGCATAAAGCCAGTAATTAATTAGACAAACTCCTGAAGAAGTATCAAAACAAGCAATGCCAGTGACTCCAAGTGAATTAAAGGATTCTGAGTTGATGTAACTTGTTCCCACCAATATATTCCCTCACTGGCAAGTAATAACTAAGCAACTGTACATTTAATGAATGGAAAAGCTCTTACAGCAAATTCATAATGGCACAAACATCAAGATTATACCATTGCAAAGCCAACATCAGCTTTTTTAAGTGCTGGTCCATCGTTGGTTCCATCCCCAGTCACAGCTACCACTTGCCTCTGTTCCACCTGTGTGCTGTCAATAATACCTGCAAAAAATGTAAATACGGGGGTGTGTGTTTACAGACATTTATGGGCAATAATTAGCAAGATGAAACGTCCCTGTAAAAAAGCAGCATCTGTATAATACAGATTGGATAACACCACGCTGTTTTACAGAAATTAAAAAGGGAGATCTTTAAGGAAAATAATGATGAAAGCTGTGGCATCACCACCATCCACTACTAAACATTACCATTAGAATCTACATGGAAAGTTCTGATCCTGCATCATCAACACATCAACAAAACCTGCACAGGCTTCAAAGGAAATGAGAGCAGCTCATTACGTTCTTCTGGCAGATTCCTGCTCTTTAAAGTTTTGTGTCACAGTCCATGATCAAACATCAATAAAGGGTTTGCCAAAAACTTAAGTTCATGTTTAGGGCTCTCCTAAACTGGGACACAGCTGAGTAATATCAGCTTTACTAAGAGGCCTTCTTAACCTAAAGATGACAAAAGTCATTGATGAATTTTATCTAGCTGGAGAATTTTAGCACCCATGCTCAATTCTGCCAAACTATGATTAAGGAGATATAAACTGCTTCTTTAAATTCAGGAATCAAGCATTTTAATAAATAGATAAAATAAAATAATTTCTACTTTCCTTTTGAGATCATTTGAAAGAACAAGAAAACACTTTTGACTTGGTGAATCAAGTTTTTCATGCAACAAGGCTGCAGGGAATTATTTTCCACTTATGTGGATAGGGAAAGTCAGGAAAATAATGAAGAATTTTTCAGAGGCTGCAGAAGCAGCTCAGGTTTTTATAGGATGAAGATACAGGAGGAAGATAATTCACCACTTGTGTTTCTATTTCCATGTCAGTGTCCATTTGAGTACGAGTCCAGAACACAGGATTGTTGTGTAGGATACAGGAATACCTTTCCATATAAATAACTTAGGGGAGGAAAATGACAGAATTCCTTTTGCTAACATATTTTGCACAGAGTTGTTACCTCCAAAAACAATTATCCAAATGTACCCAGTGTGAAAAGCTTTCACTGTGCTCTGAAAAAAAAAATCCCTCCCATATCAGATAACCAAGGAGAAATAGGAAATTGCAGATTACAGAGCAATAGCTGCCTCTTGGCAAGGTTCAGGCTTATCAGGCACCAGAAGATTGCAGTGCCCTGTGCAAGCAGTTAGTGCCCTGTATTTCTCAGACTTATGAAAATGAGAAAAAAAAACCCTATTCACTTTCCACTGGTAGTATGATCTCAGAAAAATGGCAATTACTCTGATAAGATCTTATAATTAGAGCTTTCAGTTTGTTGGGGTGATTTGCCTTTGGTATTACTAAATAAACAGGAACATCATTTGTCACTAGTGTTAAAAGCATTTACTTGGTCTTGTTATTAACACATCTTTTGATCTTAAATTAATAGTTTAAGGTTCTGGAAAAAAAAAAAGTCATTAAAATCTCTGTCTCATTAAGGTATTAACTGCTCCAAAGAAGTTGGCAGTATCTGCTCACAACTGGGTTCCAAGTGGGAGCACAACCCAAATCAAGTTGAAGAGGTTCGAACAAATGATCCGCTACTAGAGATAAATGGATATAAATAGTGACTGTGTTGATGACTGCGCCACCAAGTGCCCTGCATCCAATCCCTGGATGCTGCCAAGTCATTCACAAGGTTTAGCAGTAATTCACAAGGTTTTGGAGACACTTTTATCCCCAAAAAGCCAAACTATGAAGCCAGGATGAGCTCAACACTGCCCAGAGCACAGACCTGAATGGAGCCATGGAAAATCATGGAAAAAGATATAAAAAGGTTTCAGATATCATCAGCACCTGAGCCCCAGACCTTCCCTGCAGTGCCCACTGGGAGGGCCACAGGAAATACATGGAATTCAGGGGATGGATTTCAGCCCTACACATGGAAGAGAGAAGGACTTTGCAAAACTCCCATCTGTATGTCAGACAAATTTCTAAAATGGAGCAGCAGTGATTATTTGGGATTCAGAGGATTTATGACAGCTCTACGAACACTCCCTGACTTGTGCCTGCTCTTTTTAGTCTGTTCCTCTTCCCTGTTTCCTCCCATTGCTGAATGTTTGCCTTCTTTCCAACATGTGCCTCCTTCCAAACAAATGAGGGGTTTTTTTTTTAATGTTCTGTCAATGGCTGTGATGAGGTTTCACCTCAAGAATTTTCTTCAGTATGGAGAAATGTGCACAGATAAAATTCACAGTGTGAGGAGACCCAAGAGAAGAAGGATGCCCATGAAGGGCTCTCCCTCTGCAGTCCTGAGCTGTGGGGACCAACCTCTGGTGTGATCACAGAAAAATGACTGAGGGAATGAGCTGACAGGCTGCCAGTAAAGAGAACATCCCCTGGCCTTTGCACTCAGTCCAAGTGGCTGAGAAGAAGCTCCAGTATTAATTAATCCTATCTAATAACCAGGAAATTTCTTCCAACTATGCAGCTTTACTCCAGTTGAATGCTTGCATACAGAATTTTCATAAAACAGGTTTTCACAGGGAATTCTTTTACTCTCAGCAAAGCTCCCTGCCAAAACAGCCTTTGCTCTTTCACTGGCCTCTTCCCTCATGTTGAGCTGTTTGGCCATGACTTTCTTCTGTCAGAAAGAATTTCCTTCAACAGTCCCAGGAGCACACCTAGAGCAGAACATGACAGTGTGCTGCACACAGGGATCCCGCTGATGTGGCAGGAATTTGGGCAGGAATTTGTCCTGCAGCTTGCATAAGACACAAGTTTCTCAGAGCAAGCAGCTAGTGTCAGATGAGGGCAAAGATCAGATTTAAAATAACCTGTCAAGAAGGGCTCTAAATGCATATAGGCCTGCTATAAAATGTACAAAACACAAAATACAAAACTGAAATATATCCTACATCTCCCACCTTCCTCCCATTTAACACTAAGTAAGCATTAAATCCAATCTACTCAGGATAATAACTTAAGGAATGTTAACCAACAATGTCTCTTCTTCGCCCATGGCTCGGGTTAAACCTATCACAGCCAGCCCCAGGTTCTCCCTTTGTCACAGGACAAATGCAGCTCTATTTAAACAATCTTTGCTTGTCACTGTTAGAGCTGCATCACTCCTAGGAGAAAAAACATATATCCCGGTTTAGAGATTTCTTTCTGTCTCAACTGCTTAAAACAGGCAGGAAAATTCAGCTCCAGCTGAGGATTTCAGAGCTGGAGCCCAGTTCAGAGTGAGAGAGGCAGGAAAGCTGATCCTCTCACAGGCTCACCCAGATTTGTGTTTCTTTGACAAGCTAAACATAGGTGCAGCCATGTATTTTCATAAACACATCCTCTTCAGGTTAGTTTTTAATACTTCCAAACTTCTGGAAGCTCCCTGTTAATGTAACAAGAATTTGCAAAGTCTGTCTGCAGGAGAAAGCCCAAATTTATTTCAGTAACATGCTTGGGTAGCTGCCTGGAGAGAGGTTTAAAATAAAAATGTTTTATATGACATTACAGACAGCATTAAGGGAAAACTCCTCCCCAAAGTTCAGGATATCAATTAATACAATTTTCTGTATTTTTATTATTCTACCCATTTTATGCCATTCCACATTAATGAGGTTATGAACATACTGCCATGCCTTGCAATAATAGTTGAAATATTTTAGTAATTAAGGGTAATTATTAAAAATCTTTTCTTCCTAAAGTTCTCTTTCTGTTTGATAACAAATTAGCTCTACATGATAATAGTCATTTTTAATCTCACAAAAAAAAAAATCCAGTCTAATTTAAATATATTGGAAGGCACCACTTCTTTAATTGGTAAACTGAGTATTTCTTTGATCTTTTCTATACCTTCTGATGATACTAATTTTCATCAGTATTAGACAGTTGTTTCACACAGTGTTTTTAAAAGATAAACTGACAATTTTGCATTATTTCAGAAACAGCACTGTAACCTCACATCAGTATAAATGATAAGTGGTTTTACTTGTTGTATTTTGAAATAGAGTTAAAAATATGAAATATTACCAATAGATGTCTTAAAACCCATCCCAAATTGTTTTTCAGTGGGACTGAGATTTTGGTTTCACTGAGGCGGTTTGTGATGATAAGCCACTCTGATGAGTGTTTTTCCAATCTACCTCCACTTCAAAGCCATAAGTATTTGACTGCAAGTGTCTGCCCAGGCTGAAATGCTGAACCAAGCCTTTCTCTGCTCCCTGAGCAGCAGTGAAAACAAAAGTGAAAAATAAAAATTATCCTTTTGCTGGGTGGGATTGTGCTATATTAAGGAGAAAAAAGATTCCCTCCAGCAGTTGTATGTCATTAAAAATTAAATAAAAAAAAAGTTTATTTTCTGATGTGTGTTTTTAGCCTAGAGCAGATAGAATACATCAAAGGGGAGAAAATCCTCTCAATCTTTCAAGTGTCTGAGAAAAACATAACATTTTAACAAGAGGCCCAAAACTAGTGAACATTTAAATAGTTTCTTGTAACTTTTAATGGCCCTTGGAGTATTACCAGTCAAAAAATTCCATCATGATTTCCACAGACTTGTTCTTGAACATTGTTAAGACACTTAATTGCTCTCTTGACTTTGTCACATCATCAAAACATTAATTGTGGTACTTGCATGTGGCATTCAGGAGGAGTAAATATCTTTTGGGCTGTCAAAGTGTGTATGCTACAAACCATCAACTATTTGTTGTTCCTTTTTTCTCCAGCTCTCTATTGATTTCAATTATCCTGGCGGGCAAAGGTTTCCTTCTTCTCTTGAGGGAAAATCCTGAATGATTCAGACAAGCACTCCCGAGGGACTTGCTTAATCCACTTAATGAAACACAAATTGTTGTGTTTCTGAAACAAATCAGCTCTTGGGCTGAACAAGGGCTGTTCTTGGAGAGCTGGAACACAGGATTTGAGATGCACTGGCCAGGAGACTTCAGCTGACCTTGTGCAGGTCTAACACTGACTCACAGAGATAAAAATGCTCTCCAAACTTTTCCAGTCCTGGACAAACCCGTGCAGGAAAACTATTTTGGAGCACACCTCCCCCAGAAATGTATATTATTCATTAATTATGCATAGGTACTGCCATACTGATAAATTATGTCCATTATAAGATACATATACATATAAAAGGGTGGGATGGAGATGATACATTCTGTCTCCAGCTGCCCCATCCAGCACCATGCCAGATTTCCCTGGAATGATCCTTGTTTCCAACTGGCCTCAAGCTCAAAGGACCCAACTGATCCAGTCTTGGAATTCACAATGGAACTTCTGTTCTGAAGTCATTTAGGCATTTTTAAAAATTGCAGTACTCAGAAGTCGTCATAATCAGTCATGTATGGAATTGTGGAAATGAAACCTAAAGGATTTCTGACCTAAACAGGGATTATTATTGGAGTAGTCAACCAGCTGAAAACAGGTAAATGACCAGCTGGATCTTAGCCAGGACTTCAGCTGCTCCAAGAATTGCTAAAATGGGGTCTCCAGACTTCCCAGGTCCTTAACAAAATATTCCAACTCTTTCTTCATCAGGAAGCCAGGAAGCAGCAATCTGCTGATGGGGTTTCCACCTGAGCATGGTCAAAAATGAGGTTATTCCTGCTTGGAAACTGCCTGATTTCATCAGCCATGAAGTGTGAGCCTCAAAGTCAACCAAACAAGATGTCAAGTCATCAAAAGAAAAGAGAAAACTGCAAACCAATCCCTCTTTAATGGAAGCATTCCACCTGCAGGCAGCGTAGTGAGAGAATGGAGTCTGTATGGTGCAGGTCCTATAGGACACATTCTAAAAGTACAGGAATCTAAAGAAAGCTAATGCAAATCACACAATTAGATGAGCCTACAGGAAAAGTGGAATTGGCTGGAAATCCCCATCTCCACTGGGCAGCTCCCAGTTCCACCATCCCAATAACTGCTGTTGTGACAGGAAAAGGGTTTTTTTACTCTTTGAATACTCTTTAAGACAACTGTGAGAGAAGAGTTGCTCTTGTTTCCCTCATAAAGTGGTGCAGGCAAAGACAAAATATTTATGTCTCCTCTTGTTAATACCTTGTTTCCCAGCAATATTTTCTTTCTGCCCATCAAATGCACATTTTCTCTTCCCAGCTCAAGCCTCATTCCAATTAAAAATCACAAGGCAAATATGACATTGTCTAAATCCAGTTGCCAGGCATCTTGCAGGTATTTCTCTTATTCCCTCCAAGGAGTTTCCTATCATTTTCCATGTCAAGGCTAAAGGTAGAACACAAACACAAGAGTGCAAAAAAGCTTCCTTGTGTGGTGTCAGGATGTGCAGGTAAAGATGACAACTCAGGTGGATTTGTAACACTGAAATCAAAGCAGATGATGTGCTTCAACACCTTTATCACTGATTTCCACCCCTACGAAAGTGGTTTGCACCCACCTTTCACCAAAGTGTGTTTGTCCGTGGGGGAAGAGCGAGCAAGCACCCGGAGCTTTGGCCAGATCTTGTCAATCCGCTCCTGCTCAATCTGCAGGGGGGAACCACAAAAAAATAACCCAAACAGAAAAACCACCGGCCTGGGAGAAGCAGAATTTATGTTATTGTGTCTGAAAATTCCCCTTACTGCTCAAACATGCAGCTTTTCTCCAAAAGCACAGAAAAATTCCAGCGGCCATCAATGCTGCAAGTGAAGACAAGGCCAGTACTAACAGGTCTCAGCTGCTGGCTAACACAGGTAAATTTTCCCACAATATTTAACCAGCCTTTCTTAACATCTTCATGGATAATTCCACCCAGAATCATCACTCTAGATAAAGGACAGAGCAGTTTCTCAAAGCTGATCAAACCTGTTTACAAGTTTGTTGTTCTACTCCACCATGAGAGCCCAAATCCTTCATTTAGCACCAATAATGGCTAGATTTTCTTGTGTGGCAAAAGGAACAAAGCTAAACCTGTTGCATTTATTAATGCTCCCAGGATTCCACCCATCAATGCAGAAAAAATTACTGTATCCACTCATCTATGATGGACTGAAGAGCCAGCATAGGTTTTTCTTTTTTAGAACTGTGTTTGAGCTCCATCTTTTATGAGGAGGTAAAAATCTTCCAAAAGATAGATTTTGTTAACACAAATCATTGCTGTGAGTACATTAGAGGAAGTAGAATAAATTAAAGGAATGAGAGGAGCTGGTTCTCAGTTCAGATTGCATTTTTAGGAGCAAAATTGCTGTTGAGTGCCTTCTCCTCCTTGCCATAAACCTGCTTTAATGGGCTTAGTTTTGATTTCTTGTGCAGTAGTGCAGTGGTTCTAAAAACTGCAGAATTAGGCCAGCACTAAACTGATCCTGGAAGAGTAAAGACTGGAATTTTACTGCAGTTTTGAATTGCAAAAATTTAGTGGAAGAAAAATGCAGGAATTTTCCCAAGCAGTCTTTATTCTTATGAGACAAGCACCAGCTCAGGAGAACATCCTTGCACTGTGTTTTAACCGGGTTTTATTTACCTCTCCCTTCTCATTTCGGATCCTCCTGTTGAACTCCTTCCCCTCGAGGCAGAGGAAGTCCTCTCCGGGGTGGATGATGCCACATTTGATGGCGATGGCACGCGCAGTGTTGATGTTGTCCCCGGTGACCATGCGCACGGTGATCCCGGCTCGCTGGCACTTCCGGATGGCTTCTGGCACCTGCAGACCATGCCTCAGGATTTTAGCTTTTGTGTTTTTCAATTCCTGTACTGCATAACTCTAAACTCCATACAGAGTGTTAATTACTATCTTCACGTTTTGGTCAGACAAAAAGTCCCTCTGAGTCTGGAACTCAAGGACACCTCACTGCCTCAGGCCATGAAAAGGATAAACAAAATTGAACTGGGGAGGAGCAAACTGGGGGTCAATGACTTCATTACCTGAAGCTCTAATTGGAGGATTAACCCCTGAGATGTAAATGGACCAAACTCAGAACTGTCTGAAAACCTCGTGCCCATTGTCCATTCTGGTGCAGCCCCTGACTGCCCAAGGTTGTGCCTGTTGAAGGCCTTTAGTAAATCCACTTTATTCTCTGAACCTTGCCCAGTCTCTGCTCTAGGCAGCCCCTCCAAGGTATCACAGGACCAAGGGAAGAGCAAAGAGAATTCCTGGATCAGAAATAAAACACAACACAAGTGTTCCACCCAGAAAAATTTCAGGCTAAGAAATGCTTGAAGCAGAAAGAGGAATCAGAGGTGCTTTATTGTGACCCGACTGTTGTGGAGTTGGGGTTACTCCTCAGGCAAGGCAAAGCCTGTGTATCAAGAAGCATAAAAAATATCTTTTAGATCTGTTCCTTAAATTTTCTCCTGGCTTGAATAAAAATGAATGCTCTGCAGCTCTTTTGACCTTTAGCAAGATGAACATAACTACTCAACACGCATAAATATGAATGGAGAGTACATTTTATACAGAAAATTATTTTACTTCTGATCTAAACCATCCTTTCAACAAGATTTTTTAAGTTATTGTGATTTAGCACTACTTAATTCATGCTTATCAACAAGTGGAATTCCTAAATACAGGAGTTTAAAATTAGTATTTTATTAGTATTTTATGTATTCCAAAATCATAAAAATGAAGCTTGACTTTACTTATGCCTTTTTCTGCATGAGATAAACTTCTGCTGCACAGGAAATGCATCAGGGAGAGAGAATTCAGTGTGTCAGAGTAGCTGTGAGATTAAGGTAGGGGCTCCATTCTGACTTGGCATCACACACATTTATTTAGGTTAAAAAAAAACCCCAAGAAACTTCGCAGGAATTAGAAGAACAGATTGATTCTGAATAATTAAATAAAGCTGTTTTAATGCAGTTGCTTTGGTAAATGAAGGCTATAGAAAGGTTCCATGTCTACAGCTCAATTTCAGATGGGGAAAAAAATTCTGTTCCCTTAAACTACATCCTAATTAATTATATTTTCTAAGTAAATCTCACTAAACAATTAATTCAGGCTCATCACATTTTTGCCTTATTTTGGATTATTGTTATGAAAGCACTATTTCTTCAAGAGAAAAACAGCAATATTATTTAAAGTGGGAGAATAGGGGAAACATTGACATGTCCAGAGCAGCCTGGATGTCGTTCTTCAGCACAGCACCAATTCTCTAAATTTCATTTTTACCTACAAGAGCCTAGAGCACCCCAGGGTTCATCATGAAGGCTGAAGACCTTCACAGACCTACAGGGAACTGAACTGCCCCACTCATAAAATGGCAATGCACAATTATTAAAAAATATTAAAAAATATTTTTTAAATCTCCTTAAGAAACGGTGTCAAAGTGGATATTACTGTCTGTGCTCAGTGCACCTTGCTGATCACAACCTCCAGAACAGATATAAATGTGTTGTGGAACATAATGCCAATTTGAGTGGATTCATCTCATCATTAGTGCAGAAAATAGTAAGAAAAGGAGACACCACCTCCAACATTACACTGTTAATTTTATGCATTTCCAGATATTTTAGTTTCCTCTGTAGCCACAAGTAGGGGACACCACTGAAGGCGTTTATGATAACCCTTGCTCTGAGCCAGTGTGGCAAATCTTGGGCTTTGAGGGTTTTCCTGGGGCTAGGAAGGTTCTGGGTCTGCCCTGAAAACCCTAAACCCCTACACACATCAGAGATAATGGTTCTCACAATCTAGGAATAATTTCATACCATGTTTGTGAATATTTATTAAAGGCAGTTTGTGGAGTTCCTGTTTTCCAAAATGCCTCCCTAAACCAACATCCCAGTGAGGACCAGAGCAGCACTTTCCCCAGGAAAATCCCTCAGAGTGTGTCCACAGGACACAGAGTCCTGTTTGCAGGACTCTGCCAACACAGATCACAAGATCAAGGGCAGAATTCAGGGATAAAGCTCTATCTTCCCATTTTCTCACCTCTAACCGGAAATATTTTCCCCAAAAATTGTACACCCTGGAAAAATTATTTAGCCCTGAAGCCTTTTAGTGATGTGAAATAGGTTTCTGTAGGGGAATGTACGATCAGGTTCAACCTGTTCCTTAAGCAAATGACCCCTGATCTCCCCAGTTTCCACATTAATAATCCTGCCAAAATCCCATTTGTCAATTGGATATGCTTTTGGTACCTACTGGAGCTGTGGTGACCCTCATGCACAGGACAGGACAGACTTAGATGGAAATCTGGAAAACCATCCCAAGGTGATGCACCATGAAGGAGAAAAATAAATTACAGTGCAAGCATCAAAAAAGGGTAATTGCCATGAAGTGTCAGTTCTGTTAAACAAGGTCAGGGGAGGACAGGCCCAGTTGCAAACACGTCTCAAATTCACATCTAACTGGAGAAATCATTCTGTTTTCTTCTCCTGTCATTTTCTGGACAGCTGGTGGGTGGTATCTGATTTAATAGTGTGTACAGTAATTACAGTTAAAATATTGTTCATAATTTTTTTATTGCTGTAAGGGAGAAAGAGTGTTGGCAGACTGAGTGGGCAGAGGAGGCAGATATTTTCCATCAGTTTTGCAGAGCTTAAGTACACATTTCACAATTTTTTTTTTTTTGGGTTTATTTTCCCTCTGCAAAGCAGAACTCCCAATGCAAGCAGGCATGCATGAAGTATCCAATACAGGGATATCTTCCCCAATCAGGTGACAAACAAATAGGAGATTTTTGGAAGGGATTTATGTTCATCTCCCAGAAATAACAGACGGGAGGCGTTTTTTGGCAGATCAGTGTGAGCCAGTTCAGGCTCATTAAAATCAAGCCAGAAGGAGTGTCAGGATCAACAGAGAATCTCTGCAGGAGAAGGGCATCGCTCTGTTTGTTCTCTTCCCGCGTATTTATCAAAGAAAAATAAAAAACCACATCCACTAAATATAAATATCAAGCAAGTAGTTCAGTGCTTGCTAAATCCAGCAGCTGCTGATGACTAAGCAGGTGTCTGAATTAACCTGGGAATATGGAAAAGCCACGGGTGTCTGTGGTGGGCATTCCAGAGAAAACTGAACAGTTGTTAGACATCAGGGTTCAATAACTCGTTCAAATTGGGTTTTGTAGTGTACGGGGGAGAGGTGAGTGCCAGAAAGCTTCCTGAGTATCCCAAGAATATCCCTGGAAGCAGGAGGGAGGAAGGACTCTTGCTAAACAGCTGATATTCTCATGTGGAATCACTCCTTGGATGCACAGGAGTGTGTTCCAAAGGAGCTCCTACCCAGCATCCAGAGGACAGCCCTACACCACCTCAGGGAAAAGGAGAATCCTGAGTCCTACCCAGGAAACACAGGAATGTGACTGAAGGGAAGTTGAAGGTTGCCAGAATAGGGACTTTTTTTTTGGAATTACCTGATCTATCATCTCCATCCAACTACATCCTGACATCCATGAATACAGAGAATACTGGTAAAACAGCACTTTAACTAAGAATTCTAATTTTTGTCTTCTTTTTTTTTTTTTTTCCCCCAACAGAAAGCACTTTGAAAATGCATAAACTCAAGTGGGGAGTCAATTTAATGAGCAGATTTCATTTTAGCAAAATATTCCCCAAAACTGCTCAACATCTTACTCTTTGCATCAGCAATGGGGATTACACATATGCACATTCTGATTTTCCAGCCAAGTCAGATATTCCAAACCTAGAGAGTTTTCTGAACTTTGTGGCTTTCTCCTGGCTCAGGGTTTATTGCTTCATCTCTTTCCCCTAAAGTACTGATTCTTATAATGTGCAGAGAAGTAATAATTTAAATATTCCTTTAAATATTTTCATGATGTTATTGCCACTTTGAAACAGTGAAAATGGACAAGGTGGAAAAAACCCAAAAACTCAAGTTCCAAATCCCAAATGTCCAAAATTTGCTAAAATTCTAAAATTACAATATTTTATCATGTGTCATGCACTAAAGCAGAAATGTTCCTGCATGTTCTGGTGTTAGCCTGCAAGAAATTCAATTCGATATTCAAACGTTTATTTAGAAATAAGATGTTTTCCTGCCTTCATCTCTTTGATTCTTTACATAGAAATCAGATTTGCACTCTATTTTTAGCAGAATTATTCACTTTTACCTCAAGCTCCCAAGAAATTATTCCCTGCAAGATAAGAGCAGTTTTCTTACAGAACTCCTAACAGTCACATGGAAGGGGAGTTTGCAGCTATTTTCCATAATACTGCAAATCCCACTGCTCCCCAGTCCCTCAGTCTGTCACACCACACAGAACCTGACTTAAAGCTGGCTTCTAATGTGGATCATGATTTCATTTAGGAGGGGGAGAGGACTGATTCACAGCTCCAGTGGCCACTGGCAAATTATTTCTGAAAATATCTATATTTTCTGCAAATGTTTTCTGCAAAATATCCATTTTGTGAGCTGGAGCATTAAAGGAGCACTGCAGACAGAACTTCTAAAGGACATTTTCCAACATTTTGAAAGCCTTGCTATGTCAGACGTGGGGACAGATGGATTAGCAGCAAGAGACCATCTGATGGCAGATAAAGTATATGCTGTTTATCTGCTTTTTGTGGAGATAAGGAGTTTATCATCCGGTTGTCACCTAAGCAAGATTTGCTTTATATTTTAACCTTCATATTGAGAAAAAAAAAAACAAAACAAAAAACCCACAACCAAAACCAAAACAATAAAATCCATTCTGAGGCAAGGCACAGTTGTGCAGTTGTTACCTGGGGTTCTGTCATGTTAGTTTCAAAGTTACTGTCACCATTTCCCAAAGCCTTAATTAATAACTTCCCATTAATTATCAAGCACCAAATAGAGAGGCCAGATTTTTCTAACCCAATCCTTTATATTTATGTAGGAATATAATTTCCAAGTGTAGAAGCAGGGATGTGCTTCCCATGTGCACACCTACTACTGATTTACTCAGATGAGTTGAGCTGAAAATTTATATATATTTGTAGCAGCCCTGTAAATGTGATATCCATGACAACTGCAGTCTTTCCTTGTTCAAATACAACACTAAAAACAAGTTTTTCCTGAGTAGTTACCGGGTATAATCTTAAGTTAAGTGACAACTATTACAATAATGGCAAAACTCCAGTTTCTCTGGAAACTGCCATTATAATCATGGCAATTTTATCACTGTACTTGTCTTCCCTACGTTCAGAGTTGCACATCACTGCACTTATTAAAGGCAAAATTCTTTAATATGTGGGAACTTTATAAAACGTCTGCTGATCCTCTCAGTTGTGCAGTGCAAAAAGCCCTGTATTCCTTTATTTAAATATCAGCAGACCAATAGTTGAATTTTATCACCTTAATTGTTTGCCTTTTTATCAAGTAAAACCCATTTCTAAAGGTATTTTTCAGTTTCTTTGACAGAGCAAATTAAAAAAAGAGATAAAACCTGTAAGAAAACTGCCATTCACGTTATGTTCTGTTTTCTATAAGATAAGAATTGGATGTACCTCTGGTCTTACTGGGTCTTCAATGCCAACGACACAGATGCAGGTCAGGTCAGATAAGATGTCGTTCTCGTTGTCCCAGTCAGGCTCGGGGCTGCTGGGGAAGTCTCTGAAAGCCACACAGATGGTTCTCAGCCCATCACAGGCCATGGGCTCAATCACTTTCTTCACCATCTCGTCCCTGTCACGGGGCCTGAAGATCCGAGGTTCCCCGGCCGCATTGAGGATCCTGGAACACCTGGTTTGGGCAAGGAAAAGAGAATAAAAACTTAGAGGTGATGCCTTAGGATTTGAACTTTTATATTTCTCATCCATTTGTAATCCTTCACTGTAGAACTCTAAACCCCACACACAGTGTGAGCTGCTGCTTCCCCATTCTGGGCAGACACAACAATTCCTCTCCAGGCCTGAGCAATCAAGGACCCCTCCCTGCCTCAGCCCCTGAGAGATGGAACAAAAGTGAGTTGGGGGCAGCAAACTTGGGCTGAATGACTTCATTAGCTGAAGCTGGAATTGGGAGATGAACCCCCAATCTGCAACTGGCCCAAACTGATCAAAGTGTGAAAACCCGTGAGCTGTTGTCCATTTTTGGGTGCAGCCCCTGGGGGCTTTGTGTGCCCAAAATGTACCTGAAGGATCTTCAATAAATAGACTACCCTCTGTTTTTAGGTAGTACCAAAAAGCCATCAAGTGTCCATCTGCATGACTGCCTAAGTATTTCCTGTATAAGCTCACTTCAGTCAATTCTTCCCTTTTCTGATGTCAGGTTTTAAGTTTTTGCTGTAAATTTCTAGAAGATTCAATACCAAAATACCAGAGAGAATTCGTAACTTATTGCACAGATACCAAGAGCCCTTCATGTGTTATTTTCTCAATAATCAATTAGCTGGCAACTTACAGTGAAATTGAAAAGTGCTTATTTTCCAAATGGATTGAACACAAAGAATCCATTTGTAAATTACCAAAAGCAGACCCAATTCTTTGGTATGAAAAATAAGGCAATTTCCCGGAAGCACTTCAAAAATTTAAAAAAAAAAACCACCAAAAAAACCCCCCACGAGATTATGCTGCTAAAGCATGTCACAGACTTCTGGTGCAGGCAGCAAATTCCAAACACCAGAATTCCCACATATTGGTGCGGGGATGCTTTGCATTTTGGAAAAACGAAGCCGTGTGTCAAGTCTTCAGGGCACCTTCACTGAAGACTATGGCGATGGGTCGTTGTAAAAGCAAAATCCTTTATTGCATGGTTAAATCAGCCTCATGAAGGCAGACTTGTGACAGCTGGAGCCAGTGTGCAGAAAGCCTCTCACACAGTCTCTAAGTCCCAAGCAGAAGTGGTAACATCGAGGCAGCAGCAGCAGCGGAGGCAGCAGCAGCGACAACAGCCGCGCTCTGTGTCCCCTGAGTGTCTTTATCAGCAGCAGCCACAGCAGCAGCAACAACAGCAGCATTTGTGATGTTCCCCGACTCACCTCTGCCTGTTCTAACATTCTAAGTGCATTTTATTCTGTTTTTAGCCAATCAGGCTTAAACAGAAATTTTTCTTACAACAGTGTTGGACCTATCCTAAGCCGAAATTGATGTACGAAGGCAAATGCAAATTATTACACAAATTCTAATATGTAATTCTATCTGTTCCACTAGGAATGTTTAGCAAGGTTACACTATTTTTTTTACGACTAGAATTTAACTAACTTTGCAAAAGGCCATGTTGCTGAACTATAAATTAGGAATTAGGTCTTTTTCTTACTCACTGACACAGGGTCTTATTTGTTTAAAACACTTAAAAATACTCTATTTATTTTAAAACTAAATTTGCATTTCTACCTCATGTCCGTATGGATTTACGTATTTTAGTTTTCTCTGACGGTTCTAATTCAACCCTCACATTTCTGGGTGTTGCTGGGGCAGTGTGGATTTGTCCCAGGGGGTTCACACTCCAGCAGCCAGGCACTTACTTCTTGAGGACAATCTCGGAAGCTCCTTTGCTGTACATGCGGAAGCTGCCGTCGGGCATTTTAATGACGGTGCTCATGGACTTCCTCACGGAGTTGAAGGTGTAAACTTTGTAGAGCTTCTCCTCGGGGATGAGGCTCCTGACAGGCTCGTAATCCTGCTTCAGATCCAGGACAAACCCCAAGAGGCCACACTCTGTCTTATTGCCCACCTGGCGAGGCAGCCCGCCCTCTTTTTCTGGTGGCTGGAGAGAGGGAAAAAAATTGGAGAATAATTTCTCTAACTTCACAATTCATAAGTTATAGGGTACAGTTTAGTACCTGAGCTGTGCAGCCATGAATCTTCCAGTTTCTAAAAGCAAGATAAAAATTCCATGGAGCTCCAACAGACCTGAAGCATCTCCTTGCAACAAAAAACATTTCTCTAGACAATATTTGCTACATTTGGTCTCTTTTGGGTGTCTTTTTTCTTGAATTAGCCATTGGTAGCATGTGATAGCTGGGCAATCCATTAAAAAGGAAGTAACTTTCCTTAGACATAAAACCAAGCAATTCTCACTTGTCACAAACAGAGGACTTCCTTTTCTCTCTTGCTTAGAATTCCACTGGTTTGCTGATTTTCACACCTTAAAAAGTGAGTTAAAGAAAGCTCTATCATTTTTTCTCTGCCAGGCATTTTTTTTTTAATGTAAAATAAATCTCCAACCAACCATAACAACAAATCTCAGTGAAAAAACAAATCTATAAAATAATAGTTCTGTGTCTAAATGTACCCATTTCTAGAATTACTTTAGTCTGCTGCTTCAGACAAATAAATTCCACAAATGTTAGAGGAAATGGAGTGGGCTGAACACTGTGCAACTTCTACCAATTCTCAGCCTTTCTGAAGGACAGAAGGAAGGACAAGGAAGACTTTCAATTCCCTTTCAAAATAGAAATAAACTCTTAATCTACAAACTTTCTTGGAAGTGTTGTACACCCCAAACAAAATATTCCTGTGCCAAGACCCCAGACTTCAAGTGGCCAAAGAAAAATAAATCATTGATAACTTAGGTTTTCATATGCTCAGGAGAATTAGGAAAGGGTCCCTTAAGCCATAGCTAAACTCCCGTTACGGCAATAAAAACAGGGTTTTGATTTGGCTCAAGCCAAGACCCTAAGTCATCATTTTCAATGTGAGTTAAACTTTTAGCTCTCATTTTGCAGAATTAGGACTGCAGAACTGTCTTCAGAATCCATGTTTAATTTCACTTTAAGGTTCAGTTTACTTCAGAAATGGGATTCCTAACAGATGGAATTCCCTACATTGTCCCTCTCTGGGAGGAGAGCTCATACAGGGAATGATTAAAGCCGCAAATCAGCCTACTGATTTTCAAATCCTACTGGATATGAATTCTTGCAACAAGTATGGCCACAAAAATGGACCTTTAAAATAAGCATTAGTAATTCATTATCCCAGAAAATCACAGATTGCTGCTCATTTAAAAAATGAAGGTCAGATAGATGATAACAAACTGGTCTAGAACTGAAGTAAACAAATAAACATTAAATAATTTTTTTTTTTTCCCAAGAGACTCATCTCCCTACCAGCAGGAAGGTTGATACCTGGTGACAGGTAGATTAATGTAATTTTTTTTTTCAAAGGGAAGCAGCTATGATGAACAACACAGAATGACCAAAGATCTCTGACTGAAAGAGATTTATCCTTCCAAAAAAGATTGTAACATCTTTCATTTATGTGAACTATCATTTTTACTGACTAATGTGGGTCACTCTGGTGTTGCTATGACATTTTAACATCTCTCCAGGGTCACTGTAAAACACTGACATTCAGCAAAAATGCCAGTGTGATACATTAATTTTATTACCTGCTATAACTTCTTCTCCTGCTCTAACCTCATTATATTGTGATGTAACTTCCCTCTGGATTCTCCAATTCACTTAAGAATCCCTAATTCAAAATGCAAGTGCTCATCGTCAAGTGTAGCTGGAATTCAGTGGATGTGAAATTCTCGAGAGTCAAAAAAATACCTTTTAAAATCCGGTTTTGTTTACATAAATAAGCTTTGGTTTCCTGACATTGCAGGCACAGGGTTCCTGAAACCTGCCAGGAACTTCAGGTTGCTCAAAGCAACCAGCTTTTAGTGCCTGGGTAGTGATAGGTGCCAGGGAAGATCCATTCCTCTGAGCATATTAAATCCAACTCTTCTGATTTTAGATCTAAATCCTCAATCATGCTTCCCTTTACCATTGAACTCAGTAAAAACTGTCACTGAATTAAATGTGAATGTGATCAGGCCACTGGAACACTCCTGGCATCCAAAGAAAGACAAAGTTTTCCATCAAAGTCAGACAATCCTAGACAATAATTAATTTATAAATATGATTTCATCATGCGTTGATGCCATGTATATCAAGAAAATAAAAACCTGCTCACATTTCCCAATACAAAAATTTTATGAGGAAGGATCAGAATCCTTTCAAAATTCCCTTTATTTCAACAAAAAGTAGATCACACTCCCCTGTTCTTACCTAAAAATAGATTTCTTTCAGGGAACATCTTTTGAATGCAAATACGTAAGCAAGGGGGAGGGGGGGAAAGAAATACCCGTGAAAAGAAAAGGAACAGACACTTCGGAAAGGTTTCAAAATCTAACAAGTGGCCACCTCCCTGCAGAGCAGCTGCTGTCTCCATATTCTTTGTGCATTACATTAGGAGCAGGCATATGGTGCTGAGAGCTGGCACGGAGCACTTCCTTCCCTGCACTGTTCCACGCTCAAAATCTATATGCCAGGAGCAGCCTCCTTGCAGATTGTTCTTGACAATCTCTTGCAGAAGCTACTGCTCTGAAACTTCCTGCTGGGCTGGAGCTAAATTTATATCTCACTGATTCTGTGGTTCATGATGAACCTGGACAACAAGGACAGCGTGGTGGGGTTACTCTGGGAGGACTCGCCGGGAACAGCTTCAGTGACTCCTCAGAGGGTGGAACTGATGCCTAGGATTTGAGATTTTATATTTTTCATCCATTTGCAATCCTGCCGTTGTTCACTGTACAGCTCTAAACCCCAACACACAGTGTGAGCTGCTGCTTCCCCATTCTGGGCAGACACACCAATCCTCTCAGGCCTGGCAATCAAGGACACCCTCACTGCCTCAGCCCTGAGAGATGGGAACCAAAACGTGAGTTGGGGCAGCAAACTGGGGCTGAATGACTTCATTAGCTGGAGAGCTGGAACTGGGAGATGAAACCCTCAATCTGCAACTGGCCAAACTGATCAAAGTGTGAAACCGTGAGCTGTTGTCCATTTTGGGTGCAGCCCCTGGGGGGCTTTGTGTGCCCAAAATGTACCTGAAGGCCCTTCAATAAACAGAACAGCTTTTTGTCCCCTTAATCCTGTCTGGCCTCTGTTTTTAGGTAGTTCCAAAAGGGCATCAGAACCCTTGGAAGAGGGAAAGGCTTTGAGCTGAGATTTACCACGGGGAGCTCCAGCAAGGACCTTCTGCCTCCCCACAAGCCACCTGCAATCTGTTCCATCACCTGCTTGGGAGGGACTGAGCCAGGACCTTCCTCCAGACATGACCTTGCAAAATTTTTTCCGACAGTTCCTCCCAAGGCTTTGGATTATTTACCCACAACATTTCAATTACAAGCAGTCACTCACATGTATAAGAACCCCCAGACAGATATTTAAAAAGTCGTGGTTACACCCCAGCAGATCGAAATAGGTTCTAGGTCAAAGTACAGCTGCATAACCAAGGCTTAAAAATGCCAATCCAAAGCAGTACTGACCTGATACTGAGTCTGGATTACAAAGGGAATTTTCAGGATTTTTTCACAGGGAAATAATTGATTATAAAAGCTTCAAAGAAGAACAATAACATTCTGGGCATAATTTAAAGAGGTGCTCCTACTTCTAAAATTAGATTAAGAAATAATTCCCATTTTTGCCATTACTCTTTACTAAACCTCCCTTTTCTCACTGCCCCCTCTGATGTGAGAAGAGACGACTCTGCAAGAAGACCCAAGTAATCCTTCTACATTAAAATGTCAGGATTTCCCATATTATCTGAACTCCTAATTTGTTGCATGTAACTCTCCTGTGTTCTACTAGGTTGAACTACTCCTTCAGAATAACAATGACATGAATATTCTAATTTATTAACATAAAACTGAGCTTTGCTAGAACACTATATTTCAACCCAGCATCACAACAGGAAAACAGAGGTAAACAAAAACTTTATAAAATTAAATTTCAAAATATTTCCACTTCATACTCTAATTACTCACACAAAAGACAAAATGGACCAGGAAACAAAGAAATTTTTTTTCGTATAATTAAAAATGCTATATGTAAAAATTAAAATAACCAAGAAGGACGAATGCTGTTCAAACCACATGATATTTCTATTTCTCAATTTCTAATACTGCAAAAGAACTACTAAAGAACTGTGGTCCTATCAGAGATATTCCCTTGCTACATAATTTAATCAATATTTAATGTAAGACATCTTAAGCAAAATTAAAATATCTTAATTTATAACCAAATGTTTCAGCTTTTTGCAGATATGCCTTCCTTCGTCTGACTTCAAGCCGAAACAACAGAGATTAAGAAATGCCTGTTTATCTTCGAAAAAAACTGCAGAATGAAAGGGTGAGGTCTTTTTTAGCCGAGGATTGAGAATAGAAAACTTTGCTCAACTAAATAAAATTTCCCCTTGCAAACCCATTTGCCACCACCAAAAGCCCCTCAAAACCAAGGCAATGTGTTCCAAATCCTGGCTAACAGGTAGGGAACTGCCAGCTCATTACTCAACCAGACAACCTCAAATGAAAGCACAATGAAATCCTCACAAGGGATGTAAAATCTGAAGACTGGAATTGAAAATGTAATTATTTCATAATAACCAAGTATACATGAGAGGTAGCTGTAGTGGCTGCTGAGGCTCCTGAATTACACCATGTTGATATCCTTCAGGGTTATTAAAGTTATTTAAATACCAGATTCTGCCCAAACTTCCTAGAAAAAGGGTAGCAGGAGTTTTGGTCTCATTCTGTATCAGTTTAAGATCTGGCTCATGTGTGCAGCAGCCAGAATGATGGAATTATCCAGGTACAACTGGCACAAACAGCTCTCCCATGACAGCTGGCTGATATTCAAAGACTTCCTGCCTCAGATTAGCTGGGATGCAACTAATTATTTCATTTTGGGGAGGATAATTATTCAATGGCTTTCCCTATCACCTGAAAACGATGCCCAAACAAGGCAATGCTGTGGCACCGTGCCATTCTTCTGCTGGTGCTCAAGGTGTGGGGACAAGTTTGGTCAGCTAGAAATGGACATAAAAATGCTGCATTTCAGCATCTTTGCCTGCAACTCCAGCAAGGCAATCCTCCCCTGAAAAGGGGGGCCAGCTGGAATTAGGGAATGGATCAGGGTGACATTTCCCAGCAGCAAAGCTGAGGGAGCAGCGCTGATGTGGCTCAGTGAATCTCGTGCTCCTTTCAGCTCACAAAGCAGGGACAGGCAAAAAAAAGGGATACAGCCCATGAATTCCCCCATGAGTGACTCTGAAAGAAGGGGAAATCAGGCATGAAGAACAGACCTGAGAGGCTGGTGTGACAGTCCCCCTCTCTTTGAATCTCACTATTTTTACATTCACGGAGAGTTTTGTAATAAAAACCCCTTAATTTTAATAGCAAATAATTTGTCCTTTTAATTTTGAAGGACGTATCTGCCTTTAATTCACTTGAAAAGGAAAAAAAAAATACTGCCAAAACATGAAAAATCGTTGATTCTTCTCACTGGTTTTTAGATGGATATGCCAGGCTTTTACACAATTTTTGAAAAATTAAGAGTTTCTCAGGGCTGTGTCCAGTGGGATTTTGAATATCTCCAGAGAGGGAAATTTCACCACTTCTATACGCAACCCGTGCCAATGTTTGGCTACCCTCATCATTCATTTAAACAAAAAATTACTATTTCTTTCAGCTTCACAACCAGATAAAAAGAGGGACAGCTCTAGCAGAAGTACTTAACCAAAGCTAGATATAACCACATTTATCTATGTAATTAATTTCATTTGGACTAGAGCAAGGTTTTCTGATTTCAAACTACACATAACTGATAACTTTTAAAAACTAAGAATATCTATTCGTAAGGTCCTGAACATGTAATTTAACAATACCTATTCTAAGGAACCAAACACTGACAGAGATGTACATTTATACATCACAGTCCAGCAGTGACTCCATAACCTAAAGTTATGAATTATTCCTCTCTATCTCCTAACCCTGTCTAGGTTGTCTAATTTGAACTTTTTCCTTTTGTAATAAATATTCTACGTTTCGGGATAAAAATATTAAACCGAAGGATGGAACGTCTTTAAATTTAAAAAATAAATTTACATTTTGAAAAATCTCTCCATTCCCAATGGCAATAATTTGTGGCTGGATGTAACCAGGGGTACATTAACACACCACACCACAGTGCAAAGAATGAACTCTGCCTTGTTATGACACTACTGATTAATTCTTAGTTATGATTAGGATCCTCCAAGCCTTGGTGTTTCCAGATGAGATTAAACTGAATTTTACTGGAACAGATTTTTCTCCATATTTCCCTCAGAGGAATCTTGGCATATTTATTGCACTACAAGATATTATTAATCTGTATTTAGAGACCTTCCTTATTGTTATTGATCAAACCCATTCCCACATTCCCTAAATGTGCTATTTCATGACAATTTAGCTCTAACTTTGGAATATTCCCTATTCCCTTTCCAGATATGCCACAGAAAACCTGCACTCTTGTCCTTTTGTACAGCCCCAGGGAACTGGCAATTGTTGGATTTATTCTGGCACCATCTCAGCTTTAACTGTAAAAAGAAGTGTGACAAGTAACCTATATAATCAAAGTAATTAGACACAGCAATGTTAAAAACTTACTTTAATCAATGCATAATTACTTTAACTGTAGTCTAAGTACAAAGATTCAAGTTTTGAGTTTGCTCTAAAGAAAGCCTCAGCATTTCTCCTGTTACCAATACCAGCAGAACCCAGACCAGAGCGGGTCACTGGTTTAACAGGGTCACAGGTCCCCTTAACAAAGGGCAATTTCTAAACCAAATGGCAAAAACTTAAGAGCAGATTAAGAGATTTATAAATTTCTGATGAATTCTTCAATGTATTTGACAAACACTTCCCAAATTGTCACGGGCAAGCAGCAAGCTGAGCGTTTTGCATGAAGTGCAACAAGAGAAATCGCTCCTAATGGCAGGGGGACTGTAATTGGTATCTCCCTAATGGCACTCAAAAGCTGCTACCTCGGGTTAGAGCTGTTAAACTCAGTGTTTTACTACCTCTTGGTCCTTGACTGGCTCTGTGAGAGCTGCAGACAGAGAAAACAGCACAGAAACTGCATGGGGTGGAGCCCATCAGGTAGGAAAAATCCAGTCTGCAAGGCAACATCCCCAGTTCAAAAAGAGTATTCCAAATTAGATCCAACACTGGATTTACATGGGTCTGGCCAACATTAAAAGCCTTAAAGCATCTCTCTTAGGCTCAAACATCACCTTTTAGTTTAAGGGAAAAAGAAATACATTTTCTTTAGTCTAAGCAGGAGCTGTACATTTGGAAAAATGTCCTTGGAGCACACTCTACTACACACTTTAGTAATTTATCAACAGATTTTTCCCTCACCACCTCAACCCTTTCTCCCACCAAGCCAATAGTAATATTCAATGATTCTGACCACATGATCTTCAAAACTCTTCACCTTTAATTAACGGCATAATTCTTTAATCAAAAAACTAATCAAATTTTAAAAAACACCTCCACTGGTATACTAAAACAGAGCCTGAGTTGCCCTTCTGTGCCTGTTTTTATCTGGCCATTATGAATTAATTTCAACCACAAAGTGTAAAACCCGTCACCTATTCCATGGTATCTACATTTACCCATTCTCATTTCTATTTGTGTCGCCTCCTCTAGGCTTTTTAAACTATTTAGACGTGGAAAAAACCAATCAACCAAACATCCCCTTGCACAAAAATCCACCAAAACCCAGTCCCACCATCTGAAAAAATACGAGCTGTGATAATAATCATAATTGAAAAAGAATTTAGTCACGCATTAATAGCAGGAAATGCATGACCTTTACAGATGTGCATCAAAAACCTGAATTTCTATATAAGAAATAAAATTTTCTATAAAACAAAGAGAATTTTCTCCATTCAGTTTTCACATGCAGAAAACTTAACAATGCTTTGGGGATTGTCTGGTTTTCTATTAAATAGAGCCAGATAGGAAAACTAGATTTCTAGAAAGACCAAACCAAAGCAAATATTGATCTTAATCCCTTGCTGCCTTTCTGGTGGCACCACAGCTACAAACATTTGTACAGTCGAAGGAGCTAAATTTAGTCAGTGCAAAGCAAAGCTAGCCTTATGAAAAAGGAGGTTTTTCACTTGATTGAAGCTCCTGATTATAGCCCATTATACTTATAGATTTTCTCTGTTAATAGTACTCATTTCCAGAGTAAGGAAGGAGAAGGGTTCTTCAAGCCACCCATCTCCAAAGGAGTCTAAGAACACCAAGAGCAGATATTCCACTGCTGATACAAAATGGCTCCTCTTTACCAGCACGTATCAGCTGGAACTATTTTTAAATTGGTTTTGGTTTGTTCCATTTGGGGTTTGGGAGGCAAATCGATGAGCTCAAGTGGATTAATTGTCAGCGCAGTGCTCAGCTTATATATTTTCTCAGAGGGACTTTTTTTGCATGATTGGTGGGATAATGTTTGGGATGCATTCTAATTCAGTCCTCTGCCGAGGCCCTCTCCTTGTCAGGACACAGGAATGAATGCCTTGGCTGGGCAGAGGCAGCAGACGGAGGCTGCAGCCAAGTGTGCCTGATTATTCATTCAGGAGGAAACGACAGCAGTGATGGGAGAGAGCTGGTCCTTCTTTAGAGGAAAAACTCTCCCAAGAAAAATCTTGTTTCTCACCTCTTCCAAATGCACAGCCCCTATCACACCAGCATTGCCAGCCTTGGAGTGAGGAGGAAATGGAAAGGGATGCAATAAATGGAAAACGACAGAAAAAAAATAATGGCATAAAAAAATCTGCAGTGGGGCTGTTTACATGCTCAGGACTTTCCTTTGGTGTTATGGCTGATGAGCCACATCTCCTGCCCAATTCTCAACCAGAATTTCCCAAGGATAAGATGTCCCAGTGTCCCCACAAGGACTCACTAGGAGCCAGCCACACTCTACTGCTCTGTGGGTTTGCAGCTGCACAGGTCAGGTGGGTTCACAATATATCCCATTTATCCCATTCCATCTCTTCCATTATTAAGGCAGGCTACAATTTATTCCATTTATCCATTCCATTTCTTCATTTGTTAAGGCAGGACTCTCAGTACTTTTTCCACTTATCTAAATTTTATAATTTCTAGAAGGTTCTTTTCCATGCAAGCTGTTGCACAGCAGCTCTGTCATTTTAGTAGTGATGCTAACGGACTGGATGGCTCTAATTAAGTTAAAATAATCCAACAGCCTTTCCTTTGAAAATTCCTGTTTCCTTTGCAGCTGGGAAAAGGATTTTGTGGGGCACATCTCCTGCCTGCTCCCCGTCAGTCCCAGGCCCCCTGAGAATCGGATCCATCCCACTCAGGTGTCCTTGGGAGCTCCTCACGGATCCCTGGTAATATTTCTCAGGATTCCACCCACTCCCAGAGGTTCTGCTGTCCCAGACACCACCTCTAAAAGCAGAAAGGCCTCAGGAGTTTTGGACACCTTCCCCTACACTCCCAGATAACACAGAAATAAAATTGATGGTGTCCCAAAGGAGCCAAGAGCTTCACATACAAGCAGAGAAAACTGGAAGCTTGAAGAAAAAATGGGCCCCACAAGCAGGAGAAAAGCATAGATTGGAAATTGAAGCATAGATTTTATTTATTATAAATTTAATGCAAATTTTCCGAGCTATCTGTGACTCAAAAAGAATATAATATGTTGCTTACATTAAAAGCAAATTAATAGATCTTATGAAGTGCAAGGTCAGCCACAAAGGATAGCAATGAAAGTCAATTTAAAGGCTAGTTCAAGTCTGCAAATAACTCCTGCCATTTGTTGCTCTGAAATCAACACATTTTCTGCCATAGGCTTTATTCCTGATCCATTCTACTTCAGATCTTGTACCATTTGCAGTTTTTTGGTGATTGTTGACTGTTTTTTCCCCCAGAGGAACAAACCATATTGGAGCTCTGAGAGTAAAAAGAAAACATACTAAAACTGCATTGTAAATAAAATATATATTTACACCATATAAATCTGAAAGGAAATTAATTTCCTCTTTCATTATGAGGTGATTCACCCACTACATTGATTTCTAATCAGCCTGTTTGTGTACCTTATAAAAGCACCACCATTTTCTGTGAAATTGGTATTAAATCATCACATTGGAAGGTATTATCTTCCTGTTCCTGTGACTGAGAGCACAAAGAAAACCCACATTAAACCAAAATGGCCTGAAGTAATTGGTTTATACCCAACCATGTAAAACAAAGCTCCCATCAGGAAAACATGCTCCCTGGGAACATTCCCTGAAAAGGTGTTAATACCACATCCCCCAGCAGCACATCAATCACACAAGGTGTGATGGCTTCACCTCGCAGGGTGTCAGAGGCAGGAAAAAAAGAGCCCAACACATTCAAAATCACTCATTGTGCCAACTTGCTAAAAAAAAAAAAAAAAGAGTCCTAAAATGCTCAGACAACAAGAAGCAATATTTATAAACCCTGATGAAAACACTGTGGAGCATCTTGCAGGAAACAATGATTTTTAAAGCCTGCACTGTTGGGAAGAGGTGGGGGTTATCTCCACAAGTGAATCTTCTCATGCCAGGACCTTGTGCAGAATAAGAATATGGAACATAGGAGAAATAACTGAAAAGAAAATTTTATGAAAGACAATAAGACAAACATTTGTTTCATCGTACCAAGTACAAAATCTAATTTATTCTTTTTCATATCAGCAAGGAAAAAAAAACCCCTAATGTATAAAATGATATTATAAAACAAAAGCTTCTAAGTGACTTTAGACTGACTAACACCTTGCAGTGATATTGACTCCAACAGGAATTAATGGAATCTGCAATTACCAAACTGAAGGCAGAGATGGCCAGGATGAAGGAGGGATTTATTATCATGGATTCTGTCCACTGAGGAAATGCGATGAAACAAAGATGACAAAATGTGGTGAAATGAAGAAATAGAATTTAAGCTCTTGGCTAGAATGGGAATAACTTGTCAAGCAGGATTATTTATGTATCCATCTGCCTTTCCTCTGGCCCAATTTTTTGCTGGGAGTAGCACAGCCACCTTGGCAGAAAAATCAGGAATAAGGGAGGGAGCCGCTGGTGCCCAGTTCATCACAATTCCAGCTCACTGGGGAGGGGATGCGCTCTATCCCAGCACATTTATCCCATATTTTCTTCCCTCCAAAATCTGTATCCTCTGTAGGTATCCTCTCTTTCCTCTGGCAACCAGGGCACCAAATTCCACAGCTTTGGGTACATTGCAGAGGGAGAAGGTGGCCCTGCTCCCAAATTCCCCTCTTTGCTCCAAATTCCTTTCTTCTGCTCCCGAATTCCCCTCTTCCTTGGCAGCTGACTTCATTCCACACCTCACAACTCGCAAAACAAATGAGATTTCATTAAGCCCAGCTTTTTTGGGAAGACAAACCCCTCATGTCAATGGCAGGAGGAGCAGGATAGGCTTAGGGCCTGTCCCAGGCTTTACCCACCCCCGCCTTCCCTAAACACAATGATTTCAATTATTAGGTCAGTTGCTAATTCAGGGAGAAAAGCTGATTTTGTACCTCTCATTCTACCACAACTCCAATGGCAAGTGATGTGTGAAGATCATTACTTTCTGCTAATTACCACTCCTAGAAGTGCAGACCAATTAACTACATCATCTATATCTCTAATAATTATTATTTACACGGTAAATAAGATGGATGCTATAGGTTGTGGGATTTTTTTCCCTTGCCTAATTTAGCCTGAGAAAATGCTTACCAAGGGCTTATAAAACTTTTCAATATGTTGGGGGAGATTTTTTTTTTGTGTGATGATTGTCTTGCTTATATTTAGAAAAGATTCTCTGGCCTGCATAGTCTGTTCCCATCCATAATTTATTGCTTACACAGTTGTGTAATGCTGGGAACAAAAGACAAAAAACAATCAAATTAAGATATAAATTTACCTAAAATAGGAATTATTTTGCCTAGGAAATAAACCCTCTTACAAATATAGAGATTTTAGAAATCGGTCAATGAATTATTTATCAAATCAACCGAATTTTTCATTTAAATGGCTCAAATGCACCATTTAGCTGGAGGATACAGAAGACAATTTAATGCTGCCACCTGAGCTCTTCAAAAAGAGAACACATGCAATTTTCACAAATTTCCAGTACCAAACTAATGTGCTGAAAGCAACCAATAAACGACTTGCAACATTATTCAGAGGTTGTTTCATTCCTGATTCCTGGGATGCTTTTCCTGATCTAAATCCACCCCTTCTGGTGCCACCCTGAAAATCACACAGGGTATCAGAGGGTATCAACACATTCAAATCATTCATTGTGCCAACATACTTTGTTTAAAAAAGAAAAAAAAAAAAAAGGTCTAAAATGCTCAGACAACAAGAAGCAATATTTATAAATCCAGATGAAAATACTGTGGAGCATTTGCAAGGAAACAGGGATTTTTAAAGCCTGCACTTTTGGGAAGAGCTGGAGGTTATCCCCCACAAGTGAATCAAGCAGATTTTCCTCTGTGTTTCTCCTGGTATCCCGTATTTAGTAATTATTTGCACCCCTAAGGCTGCAGGATCTGAACTGTAAAACCTGGAGCAGTTCCTCCAAATGCCCTTGGTCTTTTTCAGACAGGGAACGAAAAGGAGGATCCTTGAATTTCTCACCAGTTCCTCCCAGTACATTTTTCTCAGCCATTTTCTGGATGGCTTTAATTACATGAAAAGAGGATTTTAGGATTCAAATGTATTCCACGGTGCACGAAGGTGATTCCAGCCTGTCTCTCCTCCCTCATCCAAAAACCAGTGGCACCAACAATGAGCTGCTCCAGTGCCATTACATGGGCTGAGGGGAAAAAAAATTAAGTATTTCTTAATGCTTACTGATTTCCTGCATTATTTTATGACGATAAAAACCTTTGACAAGACCTAGCCTTCTATAAAATACCTGTTAAATAGCACTTTTCCTCCTCACCAGCCTTAAAACACAAAGTATGAAATTGTGACAGAGTGTCTGAAGGGAGAATTCACTTTTGAGCACAGCCTGAGGAAAGGAAGCAGAGAATATAAACATTCTGAAGGATGGTCACTGCTGAATTGTCACCAAAATTCCCCTCAAGCCTTCTGTACCAACACCAGCATTGCAAAGCTCCCTGTGGACACAGCTTGGATTTGTGCAGCACACACGGTGCAGAAAAACAGGGGAAACCACATTGTAAACAGAGGAGCACAATGTGGAGAACTCATGCAAACTCTTCTGCTGCCAGTTCAGAACGAGCCCCTTCCCTCCCTTCCCTTCCTTCCCTTCCTTCTTCCTTCCCTTCCTTCCCTTCCCTTTTCTTCCCTTCCCCTTCCCGTCCCTTCCCCCTTCCCTTCCCTTCCCTTCCCTTCCCTTCCCTTCCTTCCCTTCCTTCCCTTCTCCTTCCTTCCTTCCCTTCCCTTCTTCCTTTCCTTCCCTTCCTCTCCTTTCCTTTTCCTTTTCCTTTTATTTCCTTTCTCCTTTCCTTTCCTTCATTTCCTTTCCTTTCTTTCCTCCTTTTGTCCTTTCCTTTCCTTTCCTTTCCTTCCTTTCCTTTCCTTTCCTTTCCTTTCCTTCCTTTCCTTTCCTTTCCTTTCCTTTCCTTTCCTTCCTTTCCTTTCTTTCCTTCCTTTCCTTCCTTTTCCTTTCCTTCCTTTTCCTTCCTTCCTCTTTCCTTCTTTCCTTCTTCCTTTCCTTCCTCTTCCTTTTCCTTTCCTTTCCTTTTCCTTCCTTCCTTTCCTTCCTTCCTTTCCTTTCCTTTTTCCTTTTCCTTTCCTTTCCTTTTTTCTCTTCCCTTTTCCCTTCTCTTCCCTTTTCCCCCTCAATTTACCCTCCCTTCACCTCTGTTTTTGGTGTTCTCTCTCCTTTTCCCATCACCTCTTTGCTCCCAAAGCTCTGGCACCAGCAGGGCAGCCTGAACTGGCCACTCGACCACCTAATAAATTACAGTTTTTGGTTTTTTTCTTCTCCTTCAAATTAACAGCTGGAGCTGCCACTTGTGCCTTGAAGTCAGTGGCAGAAGGAAAAAATGGGATTCATGCCATGCCAGTTACTCTGTTGTCATTTAAATCATCATTAATGAAACTTTTCCTCAATCTATCCTTATTTAATGTTTCACCCGCTTCTGTGTCCATTTCTCTCTTCATATTTTGTGTCTGGAGGAGTTTTTAAAACTATTTATTTTGACTCATTTTTAGCAGCAATGGGGGAAATAAGCTGGATGAAATAAGAGACAGTTTGAACCTTCATGTGCAGCAAAAATGAATGGGGAAATCATCTGTACTTGAACACAAGAAACAAAGGGCCTGAAAATCGGTTTTAAACAAACCATACCTGAGAATAAAAATATCTTTGAAATTCCATATGCCAAAATAACTCAGAAAGGCAGTTTGGAGGTCAAAAGCTCTTTTCTTATGGTTCTCCTTGGAATAAAGAAGGGAAATTCTGTTGGCACATAACAGCAGTTTCATTTAGCAGAGAGCCCTTGGCAGACAGCTCTGCTGCTGTAGCCTCAGGCCACAGAAATTCCCTCATTTCTGTTGGTAGGTGTGACCTAATCTCATCTGTTGGGCTTGAGCTTTTGTAAAAATGAAATTAAAAAACCCTTTCCTAAACAGTCAGGGTCTCCTTCTTCTTTTCTGTTTGCAAAGCAAAACTTCAATAAATTCAGAGACACATTAAAAAAATTAAATATATATATATACAACATATAAATAAGGTAGATAGATAAATGAAATCTCTATTCTCTGTCAGATGAGAATTAGGGACCCACAAGCCAACCACTGTAAAAAAGTGACATTTCAATCCTCCTTCCCATCTCTAATAACTTTCCATTAAAGTGGGGAAATGTATGGGAAAAATCCATAAACATACCTACTGCACCTCAAGTTTCAAAATGATTTGGTAGGAAACTTCCAAACATCCATATTCCTCAAAACATACTCTTTGGAGGGGAAAAAAGTTCCTCTTAGAAGTTCTTCTTAAAAAAAAAAGGTGCTTTTTTAAAAGGAGGCCTTACTATATTGAAATTGTTGGCTTATGAACGGTAAAAGGAAATTCCAGGAATTTTCTGTTCCCTAAATAATATATATGTAATTATTGAGACAATACTTTAAAATCTGATTAAAACAAATTTTAAAAGTCAAGGTTAATTGAAGTATTTGATGAAATAAAACTCAATCTTTGAATAAATAAATAATAAATCTCAAAGAAACAGCATATTTTGCACTTTGCACACCTTCTCCAAGGCTGTTCCTGACAAGAACATTGTGTCTCCCAAAAATCAGAGACTTGTTCTTACTTGGGATGCAAATATACTTTCCCAAATAAAAAGAACTTTAGCTACAACATCCACGTTCCCAATCCCAGCAATAGATTTGCATCAATTCTTGCAAAGCAGCTTTTGGTGCTAAAATCTTATTTTCCATCCTTCCACCATTTCACTTTTGTAGAATGTCATCACTTCTTATGGCTTCTATATATTATGAAAATATTATTCTAATAATAATTCTAATATATTATTATCTATCTGCTCTGCCTTTCAGCTGCAATAAAACTGTCTGGACTCTTCGTGTTTTATTTCATTTTCTCCTTTAGGTTTTATCCCACAATGGCCCTTTTGTCCCAAAGGGACAAAAAATGTCCCATTTCTCAGGTCCTGTTCATAACTTGATGGATATTTGCTAACATATAGACAACATATTTTTATTTTTTTTCCCTCTGGGAAAAGGGAGTGAATGTTTTGTGCTTTTCTCCTCAACTGGTTCAAGGTTTGCCACCAAATCGTGCCACGCTCTGTGCAAACGCACCAAATCACCACCAGGACAGCCCTAAAAACTCCCGTAAAATCCCAGATATTCACCCAGCACAGGCTAAAGGAGCTTTCATCCCTACAGCACCCATCGAGCAGCAAATAAAATGTTGTGTTAGGATCCTCCCAATGACGTCTCCCAGCTGGGTCTTTTCCACTGGTGCTGAAAATCCCTCAGCTAAACCCTAACTGTAGTGTCTTCTTAATCAGGCACATCACACCCAGCCAACAGGAATCACGCCCAGCCAGGAAATTAAAAGAAGAAATACCTTTCTAATTAAAACTGAAATTATGAAAGCGAGAGTTGCACGGAAAAGTTCAAATCAGTGGTTTTGGTGGGGGTTTTTTGGAGTCTCTGTTTTCATCACTGCTCCCTGATATCCAAGATCAATGTGCTCCTGCTTCAAGTGCAATTAAAGCATCCCCGAAATGCAAATTTTGCTCTCAGAGTGAGAGCCTTTGCAGTCCCCAGCACAGCTCACAGGCAAAAGCGTGCAAAAATACTTTCATTTCCATGTGGAAACAGGAACACTGAACAGAAAGGTTTGCTGG
This sequence comes from Sylvia atricapilla, assembly GCF_009819655.1. Lineage (NCBI taxonomy): Eukaryota > Metazoa > Chordata > Aves > Passeriformes > Sylviidae > Sylvia > Sylvia atricapilla. Next base: position 17,815,482 of record NC_089150.1, on the reverse strand, counting down.
AGAACAGCTTCACACAAACAGCAGAAAAGCTGACTCTGAAGAGAACAGGATTCAAAACCAGCTCACCCAGCAACTTAATCTTGGAAAGCAGTAACAGAGCTATATTTAATGATGCTATTGTTCAGATGGAATAATTTGTGTTTAACTTCTCAGGGAAATTCAAATCTTTTATGCCAAGCACTGATATTACTCCCCTTTTTATTTTTATCAATGGTTCAATTGCCCCTTAATCAAAAGACAATACAAGAGGGAATATTTCTCATTCAGCAGAGCACTTTGACTAATTTTATGGTCCATATGTGATCCCTCTGAACAGAAGTTCACACAAAGAGCAATTTACAGCACACATGTAGCTGGGGAGCTAAAAATAGAATATGCAGATCTCAGTCTTGGCAACAGAACCCTCACAATGCCCTTTGGGTTTCAGCTGATATTCACAATTTGATTAACATGCTCTAAGAACGAGTGCACGAGCCTGCATTCTGTATGAGCAGGAAGGAAAACAATTCTGTATATTTATCCTGGAAACAACTCCCTCAGGTATTTTTTTTTACTGTATTTATTTGGGAATGCAAAATGGGCTATGGAAAATATCTTGTATCATAAAGTTAGCTTGCTATAAACTGTGAACAAAATTGAAATCCCCTGAGGTTGGAGCTGTGGTTCTCGTGGTGTCTATGTTACAAAGCTTCAGCTCATAAAATCTAAAAGATCACCATTAATTTTAAACAGATAAGTTCAAGCAGTCACAGACCTGTATTCAGAAGATTTCACCTCTTTATCAGTTTAGAATCAGTCTCTGTGCAAAGCTTAGTAAGTACTGAAATGGTGAAATATTGACTCTTTTTAATAGGCACATAGAACTAATTCCAACAAGTAGCAATGACACCAAATCAGAGTTAAAAAAAAATAATCAAAATTATATTGAGACCAATTTAGAGGTAGTATTGACCAGAAATGTTTCAGTAATCACAAGAAAAAAACAGATTATTAAACTTAATATTCAGATGTGGAAAATCTGATGATTTCCTATTTACTCCGGGATTCAGAGGGGGTGAACTGGTGTGGAAGCTGAGCACTGGTGTGGAAACTTTGGTTTCTGGCTTTGATCTCAAAATGAACAGCAAAATATAAAACTCTGTATAAGCCTCTGCCAATCACACCTGACTGAAAAGCCAACCCCCTGCCTGCCCTGCTGCTCCTTGGGAACGAGGAAAATTCTGCTGACATTGGGAACAGTGTCCAAGAGCCTTGCCAAAGACAAACTCTGTGCCTTGTCTTAATCCTGGCTGTTCAGGGTGCTTTATTCTTTTTCTCCAGGAGGAAGCACCTAAGCTGACTTAGGCTGTAACAACGTGTAAACAACCAAGGAATATTTTCTTCTCCCCAGCAATCAAATTTTACATTGATTTGTGAGAGCAGGAATTACCCAGCAACAGCAACCTGTTCTTGCTTGTTCAGAAGTGCACAAATGAAATTCAAGGAGCTGCTGCCATAAAATATCCACTCTGAGTTATGACACTCTGAGTATTTGTTTTCTCTGATTGTATTTTAAAAGACCACTTTTAAAACAAACATGAAGTACATGCCTGGCTTTATTCTGCAGCTCAGCACAGACCTATAAAAAGGACAATACTCATATTCATAAACTAAAAAGATAAAAAAAAAATCTATTTGTTCAGCAACGTTAACATTCGGCTTGACCTTTCAAAGAACAAATCTATTGGAATTGCAAAAATTTTCAGTCTCTTAATTAGCTCTGTACAGAATAATCCAATGCCACAAGCAAACAGGATATTTCCATTCTGGCCTCCTGTACAGAATGAATAAAATACTTCAGGAAGCAGCTAACTTGAAACTAGAATGAGTGAAGGTCATTAACCTTCTTGATTTAACCAATCCAATTTGTGCTCTTGGGCATTAATTGAAATTTCTTAGACACACAAAAATCCTTTTGCACATATGAAGGCTCAGTGAAAACCAGATGTGTTACCACACATTTGTGTTCACAAGTTTATCTGTACCAAACCTGGGCCAGCCCAATCTAATGACAGGAGTTTTTTGAAATGTCTCATGGTCTTGTACTCTTAAATAAATATCTGTCCTTGAAAAACAACCAAAAATACACAGTTTTTAGAGTACCTGTTCTCATTTTGAGGACCTCAAAAGTATTTAATGCTCTGAAATCAACGAGAAGATGTTAAAGAATTAATACTTAAAAAAAAAAAAAAAAAAAAATTACATCTTCTTGTTGCACAGCATCCCCCCCACGAGCAGGTAGGTGTTTTCTATATAAGGAGAAGGGTTCCAGTTTCACCTTAGGACTTTGAAGGGAAGAACATAAGAAGTTTCTATGTTCTCCTGACTGTAATTGGCTCGGTGCCAAGACAAGAACATCAATAGGTTTCTTTAGCTGTTTCTCAGAAATACAGCTATTTATTATTGGGCTGTTTGCCAAAAACCCCACCTAAATCATTCAATATTTAAGGAAGAGCAGGAGGCTTCTCAGTTCATTTTTGGGGGGCTGTAGCAGGTGTGTGGGAGCCCCTCTCTACACTGTGCACAGCTTTGTTCTTTTGTTTCGTATTATTTTCTTCTTTTATTAAAATCATTTTGCTTTTTCAAGACACGCTCAATCACGCCATCTTGTAAATTATTTTAAGCCATTTCTGTGAGGTGCTGGACACCCTCAGAGCATGCCGGGCCCTCATGGGCTCGGCGAGAATCCCAACAGCTCCTTCTGCTAGGCCTCACTCCATCGCTCAAAAAAACCCAAAAAGGCGCCTGTACTCACCAGGATTTTTGTAGTGTAAGCACTGTTGATGGCAATCGCGTTGACCAGCAGCTCCATGGTTTTGGCAGGGATGGAGTCGGGCTCGGGGATCTCCTTGTAGTGCACGTCGCCCACGTAGGCCTGCACCACGGTCATGCGGTTGGTGGTCAGCGTGCCCGTCTTGTCCGAGCAGATGGCCGTGGCGTTGCCCATGGTCTCGCAGGCGTCCAGGTGCCGCACCAGGTTGTTGTCCCTCATCATTTTCTGAGGGGAAACCCACCAGAAGCCAATTAAGAAACCCTTCGAGGTTGGCTTTGACAGGTTTTTAGTCATAGAAAGCAAAGCGGCCCACGGTTAGTCTCGCTGGTGGGAATGTGACATTCTCCAAACCAGAGCTTTGGGTGAGAGCCAATAACCCCCAGTTACAGACAACCAAGCTGTGCCCATCCCTGAGGTAATTTTGCCTTCGATAAACTTAAAAGAGCTGCATCATTTTCCTGCAGGAAGTTTGCATTTGGAACAGAAGAGATGAGCTAAAGGAACAAGAGGTAACAGAGTTTTTCAAACATTATCATTACAGCAAACATCATCGTTATAGCAAAAATTTGGGGTTTTTCCATTATGCTTCTTGGAATGCCAGGATATTATCTGGCAGCATGAAGATGGAACACATATTTTGGGGGAAAAGCAAAAGGGAAAGAGAAAGGGGAAAAAAAAGGGTGTCAGAGGAAGGACATCAGGAGGATGAGAAAACATTTTCAAAGCAGCTACATGCTTTATCAGCAAAACTCCATCTTTGAGACTTGCTCCTTTTTCCTAATAATGTGATATTTGGCTACGTAGAAGCCAAGAGATTCCTTTCTAAACTTCTTAAGTTATTTTGTTTACATGCTAAATGGAAATAAACCTTACACCATCTTCATCTAAGATTCCCAGAATGTTTAAATCATCTGATTAAATTGCTCAAGTAATCCCCAAGTCCAGGATGTTAATCCTCTTTAATTTCCTAATAGAACCATTTACATTGACTTCAAAGAACTGCAACCGCATTTAAGAAAAGTACATGAAAGCTTCAGTGAAACTCTTAAATTCTTTGAGAAACTGCAATTTCTCTCAGAAGTGTTCCCGAAGACTTCAAATCCTTGTCAAAACTTTGTGCAATTGCACAAGAAAATTTGAATACAAAATTATTCTCTATCAAAAGACTGGACCATTTTCAGAGTACATTCTGCTCAATAAATTCCTTGTTCTTTGGAAATTAAGTAGGCATTTCTACTGCTTGATATTCCTGCAATGTGCAGTCTTAATGAGATGTGTTGGAAGATACATTTGCATTTTTGTTAGAAATACTTTCAGTATAAGTTTTCTTTAAAGCAATTCATGAACATTTTGAGCAAATAATTTTCAGACCGTTTTTCATCACATCTGCTAAAACCTGAGGACCAATTCAGTAGTGAACTCAAGCAAACAGCATTTTTCTCCCTGGATTATGCTGAAAGTCTCTTACCTTTACAGAATAAGCCAGAGAAATAGTGACAGCAAGTGGGAGTCCCTCAGGAACAGCAACCACGAGCACAGTAACACCAATAATGAAGAATTTAACAAAATACTGAACGTAGACAGGAGTGCACTCAGGCAACCACTGCTTCTTGTTGACCACAAAGGTGTCAATGGCAAAATACAGTACCAAGATGATGACAGTGATGGCAGACATCACCAGACCTGGGAGGAGAAATCACCAGTTACCATAAACCCAAACATCGCTGAGAACACGAGCAATTAGAAACTGGAATTTGATAGGAAATTCTTTTTTCTTCGTCACATTTTTCCCCAATAACAACGATGAACTGCACAAGGAAGAAAAACCACTGCCATCATATATTTACAGCAATCATACATTCCAGTGCACAAGAAATTCTAGGGAATTCATTTTTAAGCACTTACTGCTGCCTTTAAAACTTCCCAAGCAGTGCAGGAGTTCTGCTGTCACTTACGCTAAATTTATTCAATTTAGCTCATTACTTTGCTTGGTATAACATTTATCTGTCCTTTTAACCCCCATCTTTTACAAATTACTTGTCTGTCCATATTTAAACACCTTTCTTCTAAATCAGTTTATCTTTAGAGGCTTGAGCACAAGAATCTCCCATAGTTTATGCTGCTGTATAAAATACTGTAGAAAAGCCTCACAGATATGTCTTGGTGAATACAAAGAGACAATAATGCAGAATTATCCACAGGACAGTTTTTCACTGAGTTTCTTTAAAATGTGACGAATACTGGTGTTTCCAAGGTGCCCCTTTTCAAGGGAACATCTGCAGAGTGTGTATTTTCATGAGCAGAGGTTCCAAAGAGGCAGACACACCAATAAATATTTCACAGAATTGACAAAATATCCCAAGCATCCCATTCACTCTCTCAATGGCACAGACTGCTGGGATTGCCCTCCTGCTCCACAGTTTTGCCCCTGGGTTTGAGGGCAAAATTCCCATTATAGCCTCAGCTCTGCCTTGCTCTGACCAGCAATGTTTGGCAGATTTGTGAATGCAGTTAAGCCTGAATAAATTAATTTCTCCCCAATGAGATCACAGAGTAGAAGGAGAGTGTCGTGAATCTTTTGTCTTAACTGCAGTTTGAAAAAAAAAAAATCAGTAAAGCTGAAGGATGCTAAGATTGACAGGAAACAGATGAGGCAGGGAGATCACTCTTTGCCAGAGGATAAAGGGAAATCCATTAAGATATTCTACTGGCAAATACTCCTGACAAGGCAATACATCCCCCTATATTTCTCAACGCCAAAGAAAAACCAAATGAGGCAATGATTAATTAATTTAATTCCTGTTCCTTGCCACATTCTGGTCAGAAATCCCTACACAATTACTCTAAAAGTGATGTTCACGTGCCTGCCAAAATACCAAAGAGAGCAGAAGTCAAGGCAGTGCAGAAAGGTATTTAACCCAAGGAATTAATCATCAAGGGAAACAAAGAAGAGAAGCTGGGGGAATGTGAGTTGGGGCAAGGCCTTAAATTGGATATCAGGGATGATAATCCCAGATTCAGTCACATTCTGCTCATGCAAAGGGAATTGGCATCATCGGGTTGTGTGATCAGCTCCTGTGATGAGCCTAAAAAGGATGGGAAGGGGAGAGACCAGACTGGGGAAAAAGGCTGAGATAGAACAGAAGTAAAGGGATCTTGTAGAGCCTCAGCCAAGGAGCTGAGAATAAAAACTCTTTAATACCATGAGAAAAACTAACCTAAGGAACTTTAGGCCCTTATGGATGGAAGATTGCCCCTCTATACCTATGTGTTGAAGAAATGTTGCTTCCAACACCGGAAACCACGTGGTTCTGGGTACAGGAGTCAAAAGATGTGTCGTGCTTGGGGAGGAGGCAGGAACGTGAATATTTTGGGAGAACAGAATGCTTTTGGAATTCATGAAAGGGAAATACTGTGTGAGTGATGTTTTGAGATGGTATTAGAGATTCTGAAACTGTGTACTCCCAAGTTCTGAGGGGAGAGGAAATTAAATATGTAATTACTGCACTTGGGAATATTAACTCAGAGAAAAGCTGCATTTCATTTTGATTCAAATACTCATTACAATCCAAGTTGCCCAAAGCTCCTTGACTGTCAAAGCTGATTTTTAGAAGATCTTTGGCACCACATACGCCCCTTAGAACGGCTTTGTGATGACCCATTTCCAAATTTTGCAGTAAAAAAGGGCCTGCCCCTTTTCAGAACCATTTGCTTGCCAGCTCTTTGCCTCTTGTGACCCAGAGGGGTTTGGTGTCACCCAGCCATACCTGCTTTGCCAATCTGCACTGCCAGCTTGGTCAGCTTTCCCTGAAGGACGGATTTCTCTTTCTTGTGCATGTTGGATTTCTTCTTGTCCTTGTCGTCTCCCTCTCCCCCTTCTGCGCTCTTCAGCGGCTGCATCTCCATGGCAGCAGCCCCGTCCTGCTGCTTGGCTGATAATGCAGAAGAAAAACTGTTACTCCAGAGCTTCATCCCTTCCTTTTCTCCGTGTTCATCCTCTCTGGATCCAGCCAGCATCACTGGGGCTGGCTGGAACAATCTCTGCCAGGGACGCCCTTGGCTCCAGCACATCGCTCAGGACACATGGGGATTTGGGCTGGAAAACCCAAATAAATTGGGTTTATCCCTCATTTTTACCCCCACCCATGACGCTCTGGGCCATACACATATATGCCACTGAATGCCTTGCACGTGACTTGGCAGGTGACAGCATCAGCACTGCAGGATTCCCTGGAAGAGCCGAGCTCAGGTGCTTTGACAGATCCATATTTCTTTGAATTTGGGGACGTCTCTTAGAATGCAATGCCCTCTCAAATTCACATTTCCAATGCAAACCCTTAGAAGGCCATGTGGCTGCACAGATGGCCTGTGTGTCACCTCCCTGGGCTGCAGGAGCACCTCGGTGACCAGGGGACCTAATTCTGCCATCCACCACTCCAGAAAATCCCTGAGTTATAAAGTTTTCCTCAGCATTCTGTGATCAAGTAACTCAACTCTCAGGTCTAATGGTGGTGGCATCACCATTCCCCCCCTAAAAACACACATAGTTTCAGGGCTGATCCCTCCTTTCCTGACAGAATGCCAACAGAAGGAAACTTTATTTTGATGTGTTTCTGAAAGGCAATGACATTGCAGTGGATATATGTGCATGTATCTGGTTTATACTGAGCACAATAAATAAAATAGGATGAGATGAAACAGCTTTGTCTTCATGAAGAGATTGTACAAGACCGTGCTTGTTTGACCTGGAAATCTAATTTATCTACCTGGCCTGAATGCTTATTATTTAATAGCATTTTATTTGGTACTTTTGTACCAGGAACCACTGAGTTTCTCTATCCAGTTTCTGAGCCATCACCTTTGTAATGTTCAATATTACGTGAGAAGAGAAAATTATCATTTAATTTGGTATAACCCAAAGAACTCTTGATAGCTGTGTGTTATATTAAAAAGGGAACCATGACTTTGCTTCAGAGAAAGCAAAATATTGATTCCAGTTTCTTCCTGACATTGTATATTAAATAAGAAACTCCTCAGACTCTCAATCTTCCTGTTGCTTATCCTTATAAAAAGGCTTTTACACTGCTAGATAACACTCTGGCTTTCAGGTTTCTTTTTTTTATTGCTTTGCCTTTTCCCTGCAAATGAAGAGATGTCCAGACAATGCCATCAGACACCAGAGATAATGAGACATAAAAAAACTGGGCTGGAAAACCACTAACCATACATAGGGTACACAACTTGCACAGGAAAAATTAATTTGAATGAGCATTGTGAGATGAAAGCTACACCTATAAATGGTTCATTTAAAATCCTCCTCTCCTAAACCTCTGCAACTCGTGGAAGTTACAATCTCTTTGGTAGGTTTTTGATTGGGGTTGGTTGTTTGGGGTTTTCCTGGACACTCTGCATGAGCAATAAGGGCCAGTTTCACACACAGGCACAGATCACAGGTTCTCACTGTACTTGGGGACAGGATTGAACTACATGCTAACAACACAACTTCCTGAATAGGAAAGAAGATTACCTTTGTTCTGGTTGTTCTCCATATTCCCATCCTGCATCTTGCCTAAATGATGAAAAATTCCAACAGACAACAGACAGTAAACAACCTTCAGCCGAGACAGAACAGGAAAATGGGAATTTCAATCAATGGGAGACAAAAAGCCATGAGCACATCACGGGCACCTGGGCACCATCCCCTGCCCTCACACCTGCACTCACAGGAGGGGCCAACCCAGCTGGGCACATCTGAGGAATTCCAGCCAAGCTCAGGGTTGGAACATGTTAAATCCTAGATATCAGCACATATTTTTGAGGAATCTGCATAAATTCAGAGGGGGAAACTAATAAAGTGGATCTGGTGGGAAAATGAATGGAAATTATATTCCTGAGCTGGTGTTTCAGAGGGCTGGGACTTAAAAAACTCTGGCACGCACCAGTGTAGAGTATGACTTTCTTAAGGAAATCCAGAATTAAATTAATCACATTACTAAATTGAGAAAAAAATAGAAACAATCATGTTAATAAATATAAATAAATAAATAAAAATGTAAATCAGATAGGATTTTAAAATTACGTTTTCCTTGCTTGGTTGTACTAATTAGCAAATTTCTTCTGGAAATACAAGTGCCAGGTGACTTAAATTCAGATTTATCCTGAACACAGATTTACCAAGTGCCTCTTTAATTTCCAGCTTGACATTTTATCCACAAACAGTTTTACCACAGCAAAGTGCTTATTCCTTTGCACCTTTTTTTTAACTGGAAATGTCATCAGAAAGTGTGCATGAAATAAAAATGGCAAAATGTATGAATCACATACAGAACTTTGGTATTCAGAACAACTAAAGGTTTTTAAATCTATCCAGAATTCCTTGGTGGGATCCCTTACGAAACTTTCACAGTAATTATATGAATTTATGGGAAACACTACAACAAATATTATTTCAAAATGGATGACAGTGTCTTTTGGTAGTTATGTAGAATGCACAATAAAAATGATGCTAAGGAAAATTGAGTTAAAACACCATTACAGGATTGTTGACACATTCTAATAAGAAATGCATCATCAGAATTTATTAAAAAATGTCGACCAGCTACATCTTGTTCTTCTGACTGCCATGTGGATTATTTTTTTTTTTCACTCTGCTGTAAGAATAATAAATTGGAAAAGCTAAGATGCATCTCTTGCATATTGGCCTTTGCACTAAGTGGTGAGAGCAAAAGTGACCAAATCAATCTTGCATTTGTCAAAATAGTCCCCCAGTGTCACACTGGGAAATTCCAAAGCCAGAAGCAGAGTCAGAGAAGTAACATCTCGTGACCTAAAATCATCTCAGAGCTCAGGTGAACTACTGCAATGAACCACTGACCATCAGCTGTTTGTCCGTATTTCTAATTTCTGTTCCCACCCTGGCAATAGCAGGACACTTAAAAATTCAGAATCCACCTTCCAGAGCTTTACACTTTGCACAAGAGATTTATCCATGAACCTGAACAAAACCAAGCTCATTTTCACAGTGAAATTCCCTAGAAAACCCTTGCCTGTGGGGCACAGTTGGACTCAGTACCTGCCTGGTGGCTGTTTTTCTTAGAAGGGCTTTTAAATAAAGTTACTGGAAGACATAAAATATCTCTAGAGATTTGGATTTCTGGCTGGAGTTCTTTCCTAAGAACTGGAAGGCATTAATTTAGAGCAGGCAGTCTGCTCGATTTCCTGCTCTAGACATCATTTTGCAGAGTGCAATTCCAGCTGTTGGAGTGGCAAAAAACCTGAACAATATTCAACTTTCAGAAAGATAAAAATCACCAACAAACCCAAACATGACTGCACCAACTGGCAAACACATCACAGGGATTATTTTTCTTCGTAAAATAAAATACGTACTTTTACATACATTTGCTATTTAGTAGCATACTATAATAATAAATTGCACTAACAATTGACTGGCTACCTGAAAATAGCACACACAAATAAACAATCATTACCAACAGTGTAAACTCAGGCATTTAAAAAATGCATTCTTAATATTCCTAATCCACTGCATTCAGGTTACTGAGTGAGGGAAGTCATCACAAGTAGTCACAGTTCAGTTATTTAGACAGAATAATAAAGAAAAGATAATTTGGGTAGTCAAGATAAAGAGAAGGAAATTGTAAACTATTTATATCCTCCTGTGCCAAGTAATTTTAAAGCTGCCCTTTGCTATAAAATAGGAACAGGAAAATGAAGGCAGAAAGAAAGGTGACAGAATCACCACTGCTGAGAGATCCTTCCTCCTTCCAGGTACAAACACTCTCCCATCCTTCTGTCCTCGGGGCGTTGCTTAGAACCACCAAAAGGACAAGTACTCATTCGTATTTTGATAACAGAATGTGAAATAGTTCTTTTAAATTACAATATTTTTCACATAATTCTGAAAATATTTTCTTCTTTTCTGTCTGGAATAATAAATAAAATAAATGTTGTTTGGGCTGGAGAAATCTGTCTGAGCGTTTTATCACTTTTCTAAGCAAGGATGAAAAATCAGAATGTTTAGAGTACCATTTCTAACACCTCCATTCTGCAGCTGATTTGAAAATTCAGAATTCAAATATAATTTTGTTTTTGCATGCCTTTGCCTCATGACAATTCCTGTGTTTTGGAGAGGAGTTGTGGCACCTTTACTGACTAAATGTTTATTCTAAAAGTCATGGACTTTACCAAATAAAATTCCCAAGAAAAGCTTCCCCTTAACCTGCTGCAGCCTTTGAGGAAGAGCCAATGACACAGAATAACAATGTCCTACCACTACTTTGGAAATTATTCGCCTCATCTGGAAATTTTATCTAAATAAGAAAAACTTCTCAAAATCAACAAAGAAAATAATGGGATTCTGTTCCAAGTGCTGAGAGGGAACCACTGTATTAAACAGGAAGTTTAGATAATTCTCCTATGCATTCAATAAATAACTTCACTTACTATTCAGAAATGTAAATAAAAATGTATTAAAAATAGAAAAATAATATTTTAATAAAAGTTCAAACTGCAAATTGCAGGAGCTGAAGTAGTTTAGGACCTACACTGGGATTAGTGGTAGATGTACAATATGCCCACAGAGATTTCCTTGAGTCTGGTAAGACATTTCTATACCTTTTCTATTTTTTCAGAATACACATTTAAGTAGCAAATTCTCTTGGTAACCAATGCCAAAAATACCCCAACAACCCACCCTGGAAATTCTTATTTAGGAAAGTGGCAATGCTCTACTGGAAGGAAATCAAATTTGGGGTAATTAGCTCTACTAGAAGGAAATCAAATTTGGGATAAACAAGCTGTAAACAGTGATTGCTGCTTCCCTGATTTTCATTTTTTAAAATTACCTTTACTAAATATAATACTTTGGAATGGGATGAATTTTCCTGAACTACAACCTTTCTGCAAAATTGTTCTGCTCTGTTTATGGCCTTACCTTGCAACCTTTCAAAAACTGAACCTACTGTTCATAGTTCTGACAATGGGATCGGCAAAAATTCTCTATTTTGATCTTAGCTCCCATAACTCAACAGAATTTTTAAGAGTTCCTTGGTACAGCCCATAATACACAGGATGGGTCACAAAGTAAATTAATTTATTGCTACAGGCACACTGGATAAAAACAAACTCTTTCTTTTGTGTCTATTACGTATTGACAATTAAGAATAAAAATATTTTATCTGAAATGTAATTGGTTGATTTTCAACAACAGCATTTCCTGAGCTTGCTATTTATTCAAGTATATAATTTTTTAATTCTTATTTTACTATATTTTCTACACAAAGGTATTGGAGTTTAGGTAAAATTCTTGTTTCCAGTCACACCTCAGGAAGAATTTTCAGATTTTTTTAAAAAAAAATATTCATTTCATCCAGCCCAAAGGAATATGTAGATGAATTTGGGCTCCTTGCTTTGTAACTTATCCTTTCCTTCCTTTCTTCCCTCCAAACCATATCTACATTTTAAAGTATTTAACTCATCAGCAGTGCTAACTGAGAAATTACCAGAAACCTGGCATTGGTCATTTCCCAGATAATTCCAAAGCACTCAGACCTAAGTCTGCCTGCCCGAGTTCTCCTCTGAGCAGCAGGATTGTGGAAAGCCTTTCCTGTCCATGCTGATCAAAGACCAGCAGAATTATTGAACTGCCCCATCTCAGAGGAGCTAAAATCCAAAACATCCTTAACTGCACAAAAAAACCCAATCCCCCCACCACCAAAACCCCAAAAAAATCCCAAAAATTCACTCTATACTGCAAAGCCCTGAGTTTGTACTGTCAGCTCCAGGATAAACATGGACAGTAACTGCTGCTCCTGACTGGAGAGAGGCTGATGGAAAACCACATCCCTAATTCTGACACTGATCTAATATCTCCTGGAACTCAATTTCCTCATTAAGCTCAGCATTAAGGCCAAGCACAACAGGGATTTACCAGGCAGCCCCAGCTCTGAGCAGAGCCCAGCCTGGAGCAGCTCAGGGCTGGTCCTGCACCTGCTGAGCACCAGCAAAGAGGGGCTGAGCTCTCTGCCCTCTCTCCTCTGCAGCTGGCAGGGATGAGCAGCAGCGCCAAGGACCCTGTGGGGCTGGAGCAGAGTTAGTTTTACACTCACCAAAGTGGAACTAGCACAGAATGGTTTGAGCTGGAACAACCTTAAAGCTTGTCCAGTGCCACCATGGCAGGGACATCTTCCACTACCCCAAGTTGCTCCAAGCCATCCAGCCTGGCCCTGGACAACTGCCAGGCATCCAGGGGCAGCCACAGCTTCTCTGGGCACCCTGTGCCAGGGCCTGCCCACCCTCTCTAGGGAGGATTTCTTCCCAATATCCAATCTAAACTTATTCCCTGCCAGCTGCTCTGTGTCAGGACCTCAGCACCCTCACAGTAATGGAGAATAAACCACATAGAATCCATTCCCTGGTCTCTAAGGGAATCTGGAACCAGCATGATGGAGGTCCCTGCCACACAAGGACCCGTAGGGATTGTAAATCTTAATTTTCCAGAATGGGTTTTAAATCTGATTATATGTTTCTCTTAAATGATTTGAAAATAGGCTCAAAGATTTCCTATGTCACTGTTTTAAATAAGATCCTACAGCAGTAAATCCTGGTCCTTGTTTAGCACTTGATATTGCCATCAGAAACTCTCATTTCACATGTGAGATGCAACCTGCATGGAAAACAAACTTCTTTCACCAACACGATGAAAGGTACAAAGACTTTCCTCGGTACTTTTGGCGCTGCACAAAAGTGAAAGGTTGCCTGGAAAATAAAGGCTGATGTATCTGATTAGCAGCAAAATACAGCTGATGCCTACACTAATATTGACCCATTCAATCCAATTTAGCACTGGAATTTGGCTGTTGGGAGAGACATCGAAATATCCAAGTGCTAACAAGCAGGGTCAGGAATCTGTCCTGGGATACAGCCAAAACTGGCTGCAGGAATGGTTTGGTTTGGATTTAGGTAACACTCAGGCAGGCTCTGGAGAAGATCACTGAGGGCTCACACAAATACTCACAAAACTTCTCAACCCCCCCGAAGCAGATGCTGAAAACAGCAGAAGTTGTTCCTAACACAGTGTTGGTTGAAATGGAGGCAGATCTCTGATTCCAGCCCTCTCTCAGAACTGCATGAGGAATAATGAGAGTGAAAAAGGGGAGAAGCAGAGAGAATCCCTTTCTCATGATGCTCCTCTCCAGATCTATGCTGAATAATGATGGTTCATAATGAAACTTCAAGTGAATCTGACCAAAAGTTTTGAAACTGGCCTGACCTGACTGCTTCTTCTAACTGCAATTTTAATGGCAAATTAGATCAAATTCCCCACTCTGCCTGTGCCAGGCTGAATCTGAGGGAACAAAGCTGCAGCATTCCTGTGGCCCCTGTCCCAAGCTCCCGCAGAGCGTGTGGAGCAGGATCTCTCAGAGGGCAGTCACACACATACACAACATTTGTGCAGGTCAGCCAGGGGAGAGGGAATTTGACACAGTCAGGAGAGAAATCCATCAAATCAGACAAGCCGGGGGTGTGACGTACCATTGACTAAGCTGGCATTTGCATTATCAGTGGCATTTGCACCTGCTGCACCATCTGTGGCTGGAGGAGGGTGGGAGGAGGGATGGGAAGAATCTACTGAGCAATAATGGATAAAAAAAACAGAACAAAAAAAACACAAACAACACAAAACAAAACAAAAATAATGAATAAATAATAACAACAACGCGAACGAACGCACGTGACCCGAGCAAAAAGCCTTGGTGGCTTGTTTGCTCCCCAAATCAAAGACTTTGAAATTAATTAACACAAATTGCCAAAGCAACGTGGCATTGCGGGGTGTCACAAGTAAGCTGAAAACTCAAATACTAATAACAACAACAACAACAATAATAATAATAATAATAACAACAATAACAATAAAGATAATATGAAGCACATTTAGCAAAGTTAAAGGAGCTGGTGAGAACTGACTGTACACAGCCATGTGTACATTGTTTTTAGTCCTTTTATGTCTTATTTTCTGTACTTTAATGTAATTTTTGCCTTTTTAAAGTGGTTGAAATATTTCCTTTGGAGTTAATTTACGCAGTGCGTGAGTAGCTTTTAAATTTGCATTTTAAAATGTGTTATAGCTGTATCTGTACATAGTTCTACATAATAAAACAGTACACATTTTATGTGTTAAATAACTTTTCACATTATGATTTATCATCACTGATGCATCCCAGTCTAACAGGGCTCAATCCATGTCTTGCCATCACCTGGGTAAAATGCACATTGATCTGAGTAGAAACATGGAATTTTCCCATATTTATGTGGAAAAGGCCAAATATAGTCTTGAGGAGAATAATGGGTTATTTTAAATCGAGATAATGGACATGGCACATTTCCTGGTTGTGGTGACATGGAGGAAGAATCAGAAAAGAAAACCCTCTTCCTCTTTTCAGCCATTATCCACATATTAGAGAAACTGGACAAGAATCTTTCCTAACAGGAAGGTGAAAAGCTTGAAGAAGGTTTTATCATTTTACTATGGTGTTTATAGTAAAGTTCAATAAATTAGTTTCTGCAAATAAAATTTATTTTGCTTTGTTTCTGGTGGTTAATTGCTCACAATAGAACCAAGTCCTCCCATGAGACTCTCAAACTGCTGCAGTCCTTGCCCTACAGGGATTATTTCAGGCTGTACTGGGTCGGTACTGCAGAAGAATGGGTTGATTTTATTTACAATTGGCAAAACTGGGAGAAGAAAATGAACAGCTCCCCAAGATTTAAAAACACACCCTGTGCAACTGCATTCAGGGAAATTTCAATTGCAATTTGATTACTGTGGTGGCAACGACTTTAAACTGTTTTGGTGACTCGTGCTTGTTCTTTATTCCCTTTGGATCCCCACCCCAACCAGCACAGCGTGAGCTGCTAACAGCAAATCAACCATTCCTCATTAAATACTTTGCAATTCACTTCTGGAGAACAGCTGATTATTCAGGCTGAACCTCGAGATCTGCAACACCAACAATGCCTGCACACCAAAAGATTTGGCACCAGCAATCCCATTGATTTAAAATCATCCTTCAATTTCAACTTGACTGATTCAAAGGTGATTATTTCAATCAGCAGTTCTCCCCGATTTGCACCGCTGGATGAGACACAATTCTTACTCTACCTGGAAGCTGCTGCTCCTCCTCCTGTTTCACACCTGCATGATGATTTTTAAAGCGTTAATGAACAATAAAAGCACACACCCACATGGACTGAAAGGGGCCGGATTTCTGAGAACTGCAGGGTTATGAACCAGAGGTTTTAATTCGAGTTGGTGCCACCAGCCTCTGCCTAGGCAAGAGCACAAAGCTGCCAGCAGCTTCAGAAAATGTGGAGGAATTCTCTCTATGATGGGTTTTTTATATTATAGCTATTTCTACAGAGCCATATTCAATCAAATTCTGTGTATGCATCCAAGTTCTAACACACCTCTGCAGGAATCTCTGTCTCTGCTTAAGTTACAGACACGATGTGGGGAAAACTCCCTGATTTCTCTTTTCCTGTTTTTCCAGGCTCTTCCCAGTGAAACCTGAGAGAACCACCAGTGTCTTGATCCCAGCCTAGCGAGACCAGCCCAGTTCAACCCAGCACAGGGAGCTCTCACATCACTCTGGGGTGAAGCTGCTCCTCCTCTCCCCCAGATCTCACCAAGGCTCTGAACGACAGCAAGAGCAAACCTTCAAGGTGCTGCTCAAAACAAGTCTGGCATAAAAGAATTTTTGCTTTGTGGAGTTTCAGCCTTTCTCATTTTAATTCTCCTGGAGCTCCCTGTGCCTGGCAGCTATTGTGCATTTCTGTGCAGAAATGAAATGATAAACATTTCATTAGGTAAAAAGGGATTTCCTCAAAGCAGCAGGGAGTCAAAGGCAGCCACTTGTTAAACACACTCAGAAATGGAAATTCTGGGTCCTGAAAACCATTTGAATTTGGCTTTCCTATCTGCAGCTGCAAATAAAAGGATGGGGAAGGAAAAAAAAAAAAAAAAGGTGGAATCATCTAGCCTGACAGCAAAAAAAAAAAAGTTCAGTAAAGCTCAAGCTGCTTTTTTTATTAATAGTGAAAACCACTAGAAAGAGCAGAAATGTCAGAAAAACCTGTATTAACTGGCCCTTAATTATGTCTCAAAGACAAACATTCTTAGGACAGACTTGGAATGAAATTGTGGAAGCAGAACAACTTACAAGACTATGTGAAGATAAACTGGAAAGGACAGACATTAAATCATGTTTCTGCTTAGTGTGCAGCCCATAAATTAGCAAATGCTTATGACATCACACTGTAATAAGGTGAAAAGTCTAAAGAGGCTTCTTGATTTCATTAACTGATACAGGACATGAAAGTAAAACTGTCTGCTAACATTTGCTGCTACATTCTTGCCTTTTACTATTCTTAGCTCGACCTTTACACCTGAAGAAATTAAAATGCCTCTCAAGTCAGGCCCTGACATTAAACAACTGGGCTAGCAAAGAGCCACAGCTTATCTTTATTTTAGTCTCGAAGCTCCGAGACAGATGCTAGTTCCATGGCCAAGTTGTTGTTTTTTGGTTTGGTTTTTTATTTTTTTTTTCCTGGGGGAAAAAATTGAAACTGATAGAAAAGCACAAAATCTTAGCAAACTGTAGGTGAGCATGGATTCATGTAGAGAAGCCACTGCATCTGGAGCATGCCCAGGTATCCCCTTGCCTTTCATATGGACTGGGAGCCCTGCAGTTTCACACTGGAAAAACATCTTGTTATCCAATGGACTGATTGGTTAACGGCTTCTGCTGTTTTTCTGTGTGACATGTGATGATAAAAATGTATCATAACAAAAAAAAAAAAAAAAAAAAAAAAAAAAAGATAGTTTGAAAAACTGCATTTATTTGTCAAGAGTGGAGGAGCGCTCTGGCTGCACAAAGCCCAAGAGCTTTCTTTGGAGCATCCTGGTGCTGGGAGATTTACCTTTCTTGTCTTTCTTCTCCTCCTCTTCTCCCCCAGCTCCCAGCAAAGTGAAGATGATGCCAGTCTGGGAATTCACCCCCACAGCAGTAACCAGCATCCTCCCAGAGCCTTCCATGACATGGGTGCCTGAAGAAGCAAGAAAAGTTACACAGAGCTAATATAAATGTGAAAAATGGTGCAAGGTTTTTCTGGCAGTATTGAGAGAGATTTGTAATATAAACCTGTATCGAGGGGATACTATCACATACACCAAAATAAACCCTGTTGTGTATTATTCTCAACCAAGAATTAAGCACAAACCTCAGGCTGCACATCCATCACCATCAGATTCTCTTTTTAAACGAAATATTGTCACTAACCAAGTTTATCTTCTGCAAGAAAATGGTTTTAGCAGAACATCAGAAATACACAAATTAGGTCATGCACCCCCCTCCGTCCAAAAAAACCAAACCCAAAAATGAATTCTATTCAAACCTAAAGATCAGAAAATATCTTAGAAAGATCACTAAATTTGGTTGGTTCCAGTCAGCAAAGAAAAGCTCTGAAACCTTCCTGAGAAATTTATCAGAGCCTCCTTTCAGGTGTGTCACTATTTCCAAGTACAGGTTAATTAAGAACTTGCTATTTGCATCCCTGTGTTTTGTTCAGAGGGAATCTTCCCCTGAACTGATGACAAAGGAGGATAAAAATATCCTCCCAAAAGTGGCACTGGCTCCTCCGCTCCCAGGACAGCTTTCCCAGGAGAACAGCACCCAGCACAGCCCAAAGTGCCCTTATGCTCTGCAGCAGCTCTCTTTTCCACCACGTAGGACTGGGCTCTCTTATCCTTTGGTGCTTCTTTGATTTGTCTATAATGTCCCATTTATTAAAGTTTTACATTCAGAAGCTTCCTTTAATAATTTTCTTATTTCTTAATCTTCAGGAACATGGTTATTGGCCTTGATCAATAACATAAAGCCATCTGCCCTACAGATATCCCTAAGGTCTTTAGCTTCCTTGGTCTTTACTCACTTCCTCATCTACTTCTGAGCAAAACCCACAAATACTTCAGTTGACATTGATTTTTTTTTTTAAATTTTATATTCCCCACTAATATTTACATTGGCTATTTGGGATCTTTAAGACTGAAACTAAATTGTTTATACTTTTGCATACAACATATTCTCACAAAGGTGAATAAAGAATAGGCTTATTTGCACATTCAGATAAGAAAAATTTAAAAATATCAAATATACTTGTGTGAATAGATAAAAAAAACCCCACATAACAGTTTTTGCGAATGAATCTGGGTTTGATAGGTTCATTTTTCCTTCAGGTTAACATCAAGACAACATTTTGCCCAGTCACACCCACATTCATCTGCAGAATTCAGCCCTAAGCCACTTCAGATACAATTATTATCATTTCCTCCTACTTCTGCACCCCCGGAGAGGGCAGAGAGGGGCGGGGACAGTTTTTACCTGACAGCAGCATTGGGTCTTTGTCCACGGATTTGCGGACCTGGTCGGACTCTCCAGTCAAAGAGCTCTCATCGATTTTGAGATCATTTCCTTGGATAAATATCCCATCAGCAGGTAGGAGGTCACCTGTGGTCAGAAGGTGACATGGAAAACGGCCCTGAGTTTTCTTTTATAGTTACACAATGGGTTTTGTTATAAAATCACAGTTAATTGCTCAAGGAGGTGAAATGAAAGCAGAAGGGGAGGAATGACTCCTGATTCTGCCACATGAGCCACAGTATTGCAATCCTGCAGGGAAAGGCCTTTTATTGCAAACATTCGCTGCTTGATGCTACCCCAGAATCCAAATGGATCACATTTAACACACGATGGACATCCCCATCACGGGGGTTTGGCAGGGAAGCTCTCTTCACATCACCTGAAGGTTTCTCCATCAGACTTCATAGGAGTTAACAACAGCTAATTAACAGCTGAGCTGCCCTTTCCCCTTCCCCCCTCAGGAAGCCCACAGGTAAGTCCAAGAGAAATGTGATGGCTGATGGAAGAGCGATATTGCTGGAATTAACAACTCATTCCAGAGGGGACACTTCCTGCAGGGGTCTTTCACACCACTGGAGCACGGGGCTTTCCCTGTGGCATGGAATTATCAGACACCTGATCTGGGGGATTAATCTGCACCTGAACCAACTCGTGAGGTGAGCACAGGGGCCCAATCCCCTTCTACACAACAATTTAAAAGACTTCCTCTCATCCCTAACTGGACAGAAGTTAACAGAAATAAATCTGAATAATGTAATCCTCCATGATGGAGAATTACCTTTGTATGAGCAGTCCTTGTCCTGGTCAGTGAAAGAATTTTACACCAATTAAATTGATTTCCCAGTGCAGTTTTACAGGTTATTTACAGTGCAGGTTATTATTATTATTACTCCTTTTGCCCTGACAGCTCAGGTGCCATCTCCCCATGGCCAACACTGACTTTTCTGTCACATAAATCTGACATCATCTTGCCAACAAAGTGTGTCCCTCCTGCTGGGAAGGGCCAGCAGAGCAAACAAAGGCTCTGGAGGTGATGCACTCACCATATTTCACCTGTGCAATGTCCCCAACCACGATCTCTGCCACGGGGATCTGGATGACCTGTCCCCCTCGCACCACGGTGAACTTCTGCTCCTGCTCGATGCGGCTCTGCAGCCCCCGGAACTGCTTCTCCTTGCTCCAGTCGTTGAAGGCAGTGACCAGGACAACACAGATGACAGAGAGGAGGATGGCAGCACCTTCAATCCAGCCAGCTTCGGCCTCCCCCTCATCCTCAGCTCCTCCTGTTGCAGTGCCACACCCTGCAGAGAGGTCAAGGAGCAGGTTAAGGAAGGGTGAGTGACACCGTTTTACACCACAACGACACAGACTTTGAGATTCAGAAGGCTGAAAATGACTCCTTGATTTTTGGGATGTGTCTCCCTTTTATACTATTCTACACAGACCAATCTGATTGGTGACACAAAGGCAAACCTCTTCAATCACATTGGTCAGAGCAGAGGGACATCAAGAAATCGTCTTTTCTAGGAAAAGGAATGAATAACATAGGTACAGGTAAAAAACATTTCTCCTGTTTACAGAAAATTCCCTGGGAAAAGAATTTCAGAAAACCAAAACACCTCAGGCACGGAACCAGGGCTACAGGCAGAAGTTCCACAAGAAATAAAATTTGCTGCGATGTGAAGAGGTGAGGGAAAGGAGCTGCTTTTCCAAGCTCTGACTGCTGATGAAACATGGCAGAGTGGAAGAAAAGGACAAATAAAGAGGTCTGTGGAAAAGAGAAAGGAAATAAATCGACAGAAATCTTCGTCCTTTTAATATTTCTGCTGAGCAACCCATCCTTGGTGAACATGGACTAAACAAATGGAAGGGGAAAGCACCAATTCTCTCATGTGGTAGAAGACTCAAAGCTTGACCTGAGCCACCAAAACCTGCAGGATAAAAACAAGAATAATACTGAAAGTGACCGGAAAGAACTAAAACAATGAATGACATTTATCAGTGCAAAGCAATGGCATTAAATTAACATTAACGCCCTTCCAGATTAAATTAAACAATTTGAAAGCAATTTTTTAAAAACCATTTTCAACACAATTTCTAAATGTTCTCAACTAAACACACTTATAGGGAACAGTTGTTAAAAAAACACTGGGGTGAGCTGAGTTTATCAGCATTTCAATTTGATAATGAATTTATTAAGGAACACTGAGTAAAAACATTTCCCCAATATTAATTTGTCCTTTTTCCCTACAGAGAAATACAGTAGGATGCTTCTAGAACTGCAAGTACAATATTCCTGCCACAAGGAAGAGTATTAAGAGAATCACTCTATTCTGAAGTGTTAATTCTGAATTACTTTATCTAACCCTGCTAATTATTTATTTCAAATTTGAATGCAATTAAATTAAAAAAAAAAAATACTTCCTAGGTAATATTCACCACAGGAAAGTGACATAGTTCTCCTTCTTACTGAAAGAGCACATGGGAGAAATACAGGACAGCCAAGGAGACATTCCACAGTCACAACCCAGAGAAATCCCAGCTGATATAAGAGAGGAGAACTCAGCAAAGCCTCCTCTCCTGAGCTAGGAAGAATTTTTTCCATTTGCCAGGAAGAATGGGAGCAGGAATTGGATGTTTCCACCTTACCCAGGTACCAGGGGGTTCAGCAACTCCACTTCCACCTCTGACTCAAGTTTAATTTGGTTTATTAATCACCTCTCACTAGAGAGAATCACCAACCAGTTTGGTTTCTATATTTAAATGACCAACAGGAGCAGCATAATTCATTAATCAGCTGATTAATTACTCTTACTGTGAACAATAACAAAACTACCCAAAGTCAAAGGAGGAAAGATGAGCCTTGAACAGCCGCTAAGAGAGGAAAAAAATGAAAATAAAGGGAGTCTTTAGCCCAGTTCCCTGTAGTTTACACTGAGATTTCTGCTCCCAATGTCAAGGATGTCTTTCCACTGCTGGCCCAGCTGGACCTCCAGCACCAGAACGTCACTAAAATCACTGCAACAGCACTCAAGGAAGAAATTCAGAAACTTTTTTAAGTTCAGTACCTTTAGCTGCTCATCTCGAGCCACAAATGCAGCTCAGAAACCAAGGCTGCCATTTCCTCCTGCAGCAGAATGGGGATTTGGGGAAGGACTAAGGAATTTTGCTCACTTTGACCTTGATCCTCTTAATTACAGTTTTAGATTCCTTTTCCGAATCAGCAGATTCACTTTTGTCTTGATGGCTTAAAATGGTTTCCTAGTGCAGGTTATTCTGTTTCAGCAGGTATGACACCAGAATTCACCCACCCTTTTTCATTAGATATGACCTGGAATTAAATATGATGAATATTCTGGGCTTTTTACAGCAAGCTTCCTCTTCTAGTTCTCAGAAAAGAAACATGGCCTGGTCTAGCCACAATCAAACACTGATTTTATTTCCTTTTCAGATGGTTGAAATTTAGTCCAGCCTGTACAAATTTACAAAGAGCTGCTGCAGAGTAATATTTCCAAGATCCTTCAGTTAAAAAAAAAAAAAAAAAAAAAAAAAAAAAAAAAAAAGACTTGATCAAGCCAAACCAGATAAAAAATAAATATATTTCTTCACTTGAGCAGTGAGGTTAATTTTGTGTTTGTGTTGTCAGAACTGATCTCCATGTTCACATAAATGGTGCCACGGAGCATGCAAATAATATAAGATATTATCATGAACATAAAAGGAATTACCTGTAGATACCTCATAGATTAAGCACAATCAAATAAAATAATTCATTTTCAGATGAAAAATCTGTTTTATTCCAGATGAACAAGTTGTTTGTATGAATGTAAGAAAATCTGAAGGAAACAGATTGAACTTAGATCAAGCTCTTGGAAAGTGTCCCTAAATCTGACAAGCTTCCACACTGAATAAAAAATCATGTTTATCATTTAAAACCCTGAGACAATCCTCCATAACCCAAAGGAAACAACAACATTTTAAATGCATTTAATCTTTTGTTCTGTTCATTTCATCTGCCAGTGGTAAGTTTAGGTGGAGCAGAGGTGTTTCAAGGGGGAAGGAAATTTAGGAGTAGAGAAATTAATTGCTAGACTTCATCAAAACCTGAAGTCTTTTAGAGGGATGGAGGAAATTCTGAGTTGATTTTTGGATTTTTGAGTCATTAATGGTTGAGATTCGTTGTGGCCTCTCTAAAACCCCAGGGCATCCCCTGGTCCAGGTTATGGGACACACTGAGAAGTAAATCAGACCATCAGAATTCCCCAAAATTTTACCTTTGCTTTTTACACTCCACAGAAAGGAAATGGGATAAAATCCCTACATAAATTAATGCAAAATATTGCTCTTATGGGAATAAACTCCAGCAAATAAAACTATCCGCTTCTTACCAGAGCAAGATTTCAGAGCAAGATTTCTTTAAAATATTAAAATCAGGATTTTAGAATGCAACCTCTGCCTTTTACAAGGTGACCCATCTGTCAGGAAACATTGCTTGAATCATGTGGTTCTTACTTCCAAACAGTTTTAGAGGTGTTCCTTTTAATAGGAAAAAAAAAAAAAAAAAAAAAAGTAAACCTACATCTCCATTGGTTTGAGTCTGTCTAATGTTTTCTTATCTACTTAAGGAAAAACAATTGGGTTTTTCATTTCTTTTTTCTACTTTTATGGTTTTCTAGAAATTATAGAAAGACTTATATGGATTTACAGGAAGAAACTTTATGTATTTATAGGGGGAAAAGACACAAACTTCTTAACTCTATATTTAGATAATCTGTCCTTATTGCAGTACAGAGTGACACATTATTGACCTTACAGACAAGGAGAAAATAAAAAATATTAGTAAAATACATAAAATACATCATATTAATACACCTAAGTAGCAAATTTGAGTGTAAAGCAGCTAATATTTATCAACAACGTTCACATAAGCTTGGAAAATTCATGTTGGGGTGTAAGATTGCTGTTCTACTTTCACGTGGCTCTCAATGCTACCCAAAAATATGCCCAAGCTTTTATTGAAAGGCACAGAGTGAAAAGCATCACAAAAGAGTTGTGAATATGCAGATGTGATTTGTGGCAGGGTTCTATTCCAAGACAGTGAATTGCGATGTTCTCATCTTAAATTCCATTTGACAGAGGCCTTATCTGACAGAAAATCCAAATCCAGAGAGGGAAACAAGTTTAAAATCTGAGCTCTTTTGTACCTCAGCTCTGACCATGTGTCGTGGCCAAAGTCCCACCCTTACAGGACAGAAAAGCTGCAAGGTTTGAAACTGAGATGCTGATGATCTGCAAGTCAAGGGCTGGCACTCCTTTGGCACAGAAAAAGCAGGTGGAGCCCTAAAATGGATCAATTTATCCCAAAAGGAACACACCAGGTGAGCTGGAATTCCCCGGGAGAGGAAGAACCCGGCAGCAGAACCTCAAAGAACTCTCAAGAACACAAAAGGGAACCAAGGGGACTTTTATGCCCACAAAATATCTGAAAGGACGTTACCAGAACCTTGTGGAAGGAGAATAGAACTTGAAAAACTTAAAGCTGGGCCAGAAATAGATCAGCAAAGTTGGTGAAAAAGATTTCTGCAGAGGGTGAGATGAAAGGAAGGAAAAATCCAAAGGAAGGGAGGGTTCAGGAAGGAAAGCACAGGAAAGTTCTGCCCCCCATCACAAGCAGGAAGCTCAGAAGTGGCAGCATCTGGATTTCCATCTCCAGGAGGGCTCCGAACCTGCCCAGGAGCCTGCAGAGCTGAGCAAACCCCCAGGCACCCACCTGGGCTGCACTTCATGGCAAGAAAATTAAAAAACTGGCTTGAGAAACCCACTCCACACGAACAGAATTGAATTATATGGAAGAGTTTAGAAGGAAAAGAAAAAGAAGGAAAGGTGTGGGCTATTAAAGGGAAAGTTAGAAAAAACTTGAATGTGCTTGTGGGGAGAAGGGGAAGGGGAAGAAGGAAAGCAGGAGACATGAGAACAGGTTAAAGCACTGCAGGAACAGTGAGCAAGAAGCATCACCAGGTAATAATAATCTGGTGGCTGCTATTAATCGTTTCAACTTAGTGGCAGCTAGAAAGCAAGAAAGGGAAATAATTAGAAAAGTCCACAAAAAGCCAGACAGCATCACCTGACAGCTTGCCATGCTCGTGTCCTGTTGGATCTGGATATTTTTACACCATTTCAATGTATGTTTCTTGTAACATCAACCAAATCTGGGCAGATACAGGAGGAAGCACACGGGCTCAGTGCAGCTAAAAAAGAATATCTGCTTAAAATTTCCAACAGCTATCAGGAGATCCTTAAAGCTGCTTTGAATAACATAATGATTATAATTACAAACTATATGGTCCTGAGCTGCAGCACGGTAATTTTTAAATCAGAAAAAAAGCACATTTTTCAAAATCTGGAAACATCTGTATTCCTAAATCCCAACCTACAGCACATACCTCTCAGCTACTCATTTCAACCTACACGCTGCTATTTTTAAGCTGAGAATACCTTGTGGCATTTAAATTCCCCAGGAAAATCTCCTCACACCCCCAGAGGTAATTTTTTTTTTAGTCAGTCAAACTGGTTTTGTCATCAGAAAGACAACAGCTCCCCTGATAAAAACTTTTTTATTGAATAGCTTTCTCTAAAGACATTTTTTTCCCCTCACTGCAGCTCCAACTGATGTTATTAAAGCAAATTGAGCAGTTCCAAGTTACAGCATTTTCATCAGCAGAGCTGGGCTCTGGTTCCCAACACCACCACTGATGATTCTCACTTCACAAATGGATTTAGCTGTGTAAGGAGAGGAACAATAACCCCAAAATTATGCGATAAAAACCATAAATCCCCCCTCCTTAACAAGGCTTTTAAAGCTGTGACAGGCACTGCAGCATTTATTTCTGCAGATTCCTCGTTGTGTGGTGCCTTTTGCTACAAAATTAAGTCCCAGGAGTGATTGCCACCAACTCCTGCCCCAAATCCTCGCGTGTGTGACGATGCATCAGCAGATGTTGAATCACTTCCCACGAGGACAGAGCAGGAGGCACAGGCTCGGTGTCACCTCAGAGCCACAGAAAAAGGGGCAAAAATCGTTGCAATTTCAATGATTTCTGCCTTTCTCTCACTCTCTCCAAGGGTTTAATCAGCCCTGACAAACATTTCCAGGTTCCCTGCAGGAATCAGTGTTTTCCAAACCCACAGAAGGGATTTACGAGTGTGACAAAATCACTCTGCAAACACTGAGGTTCAGGGCGTTTGTACATTCCCTACAAGTGATTTTTGGACAGGTATTTGAAGCCAATATCAGAATCCTTTACTTTGTGATCCATCAGTTTGTTATGTAAGGGCTCCAGGGAGGCGGGGAGGGGGAAGCAAAGAGCTGCTGTCCCTGTGGGTTCATTATGTAACTGTCAGCTCCAGAGCTTGCTATTAAATATTTACACTTTTTTGGCATCTGTATGCAAGGAAACAAATCTGGGGGCCCTGCAAGCATAGAGTATATATATATATATATTCACATGTTCCTTAGCCTGATCACAGTCATGAGCACAGGAATGTTAATTGAAATATTTCCTCCACTTCAGGAGATCTGTCGAGCAAGATTCTTCTGCCCGGCATCTCTAAGGAAATGCATTTTGGAGAGACCAGGCAAAGGGATGGGTCCTCACCAAAGGACCAAGAAACTACTTCTACAGTGCTTACATTCAGTTTTGTTTCCTTTTAAAAGCCAAAAAAAGGGGAATTTTCATCACAAGTCCTGTCCTTAGGGATTGCAAGAGAAAAACCTTGGCATTGGGATGTTGTAGCTTCCCTTATATTGCTCCGAGCTAGAGGTGTTTGGGAAATATAACTTCTTATTCCAGAGGTAAAACAGGGATTCCAAATGCAGGAATCAGACCTTGAAAAGTTGTTCTGTGTTTATTAACAACGAGTCAACTGCAGTTATTCAACCACTTGACTTGCAAGGTCACGTCCTAGCCGAGTCCTGCTTGCAGAATTAATATTTCTGGAGGATCTCTTCCTGGGAAATGTGTGAGAAGATTTTTTTATGCCATCCCAGAATTCTAAATCTCATTTCCTTCCGTCCCCAGCTGAGAGCTGAGTCGTGCCTGGTACGCTGGCAAAGTGTGATGAGCAAATTCCAAACGTTTTGTTAGAGATCGGCACATCTCTCCTGAAGGGAAGGCATCTGGGGGAGCTCAGATTTTGCAGCCCAACACAGATTTGTAGAAAGAAGATGCGGGTCACTTTGCATTAGGAAATAATTCTTTAATCTGCAGGTCCCACATGACAAAAACATTGCACATTTTGCACTTCTCAATGTGTTGTTACCGACACCAGCCCAAGTTTTAACCTTCTGTCATCCAGTCAGGAATTGGCTCCCAACGCTGACCTTGTGTGGGAACCCCACAGAATGGAGAGTTTAATGCACTGGGGCAACACCAGATTGTAATAAATAAAAACCAACATAAAAGAAATGAAAATTAAAGACTCCACATTGCAACAAAACAAAATATCAATTGACTCAAAAAACCTCAAGCAGCGTTTGATGAGCCAGACCTCATTTGTTCTCTCATTCCAAAGGTGATGGGTTCAAAACAGGAGAAAGAGAAAGTCATAAAGACAGACAGACTGACTGGGTATTCAGCCAGGAAAGCAGGAAATTAAAAATCAGGGATTTTATAATGGGAGGCTTCAAAAAAGACAATTTCTACTAATAAAGTTTCATGCAATCTCAATCTAGAAGCAGGTCTTTGTAAGCATTTAACAATAAGGTTAAAATCAAGATGGCCATATTCTAAAATGACCAGTGGAATGGATCTTCATCAAAACACCTAAAAAAGAGCAATTTCATTCACTTTAATTACTGCAGCCCAGCAGGAATTTGCAGAACAAGGGTTTTTTACACAAGAATGTTTATCCCTGTAATAATAAACAACTATAAACAGCTTCACAGCCACTACTAAACAAAAAAAAATATACAAAAAAGGAAAAATAATCATATAATCATTCCTCTTTAAAATTCTGCAAGTAATAATTATTTGAGGGATTAAGTGAGAGGGTGTGAGCCAAAATTACAGGGCAATATAGTCCATAGCACAAGGAAGGCTGTGCTGGAATAATTGTTACAGTGATCCTCTCTCTAAAAGAAAGAGCTCCTAATATGACCTACAACTATTCCATGAAGAAATATATTTAATGCTATTTAATTCTCTCTGTAGAAACAGCGGGGGAAAAAATCAAATATAAAAATACATTTGTCAGTAATTAGTGATTCTGACATTGCTTTCCATTTTGGTACAAATAGCAATGTCCACAGGGGAAATTCTGGTGAAGGTTGAAACTTTGTTTGTATTCATGCCAGATATAGAAAAAAATAGAGCTACAAAATTCTCCAAATTTAAGTCACCGTTCCAAGACTGCAGAACAGGTGCATGTGGTCTTAACCTTAAAGGGTTATTCTCAGTTTAGGCTCTTTTTCTCGGGGTTTTTCATGGAAAAAAGCTGGACAACCTCAGCTTAGTTCCAGTGCCGAGCTGGAATGTATAATTTGTATGAAATGTATATTTCCAATGTATAAAAATACCTTGAGAAATCTGGTTTAGCAGCCAGCCATGGTACCCCCAGAAATTCTTCCTGGAGGTAACTCAGTCACTTTGACTCTACCAGTTCACTCTTAAGTTCAGACTTCATCAAAAACCAATTTACAGCAATGAAGAACACACAGCACAAATAAGGGATCCCCTTCAGATTATATTGTTTAAATGTCATAACTATTAAAAAAAAAATCAATGCACAACACAAACTCAGTTTGAAAGATGTATGGACTAAATTGGATTAGTGACAGAGGGAACTGTGATCCCAGAGCTCTGAATGAACACTAATAAATGTCATTGGTTAATTCAGAGTAAAAGAAGCAGGGACACAAATTTTTTTTTTTTTTTTTTTTTTTTTCATGATCACATGTTGCAAGACCACATTTAGAATAGGCTATTGTGCCAATGCAAACAGATCATTAGGGATAAATCCAATTAGAAATTAGAATCTGTTAGCTTGATATTAGCAGGGAAGTGGCTGTCCATATGTTGACATTTACTCACTTGGAAAAGTTTAATTAAGTTTGATTTAGAATTCTAACCTTGCTATTAGAGGAAAAAATGGCAGAGGGAACACTGCAGTTCCTGGGATAAAGTTGTCTTATTAAACACGTATGGATCATGGAAAAATATATATAACGTGGGGAAAATCTGCTAGGTTTGGAGCTGCAGTTAAGCCACACGTCAGAGATAAAGCTGCAGCTGGACTCTACAAACAGGAAGAGTGCTCCCATTTCTCATGGAGCAGTCCCTGACAACTTCTGATGCCTTAGGATTTGAGCTTTTATATTTCTCATATATTTGTAATCCTGCAGTTCTTCAGTGTAGAACTCCAAACCCCACACACAGTGTGAGCTGCTGCTTCCCCATTCTGGGCAGACACAACAATTCCTCTCCAGGCCTGGCAATCAAGGACCCCTCCCTGCCTCAGCCCTGAGAGATGGGAACAAAAGTGAGTTGGGAGCAGCAAACTTGGGCTGAATGACTTCATTAGCTGAAGCTGGAATTGGGAGATGAACCCCCAATCTCCAACTGGCCCAAACTGATCAAAGGGTGAAAACCCGTGAGCTGTTGTCCATTTTTGGGTGCAGCCCCTGGGGGCTTTGTGTGCCCAAAATGTACCTGAAGGCCCTTCAATAAACAGAACAGCTTTTTATCCCCTTAATCCTGTCTGCCCTCTGTTTTTAGGGAGCCACAAAAGGGCATCACTTCCAGCACTTCTGAAATGCAGCTGGAAAGGAGCTGAGCATTTCCTCAGCTCTCACTCGGATCCTTGAGAGCCCCAGGAAACACAGAAACCCGGGCAAACAAAGAAATGTTTCCCAAAAAGCAGCTCTCATGGGGGCACTCAGCTTTAAATAGAGCCCTGGAAAACGTTTCACATTGACAGAGAACAACAAATAGCTGATAAATCCGTGCTCAGCTGAGAGCTGTCTGTGTTGTGCTGAACCACAGAGCCTCTTCCCTTTCTGTCTGAAGGACAGGGATGAAAGGAGCAAATCACTGAGGAAGGGTTTTGGGGCAGCATCTGTCTCAGTGGTGCTTGTGCTGCTCCATCCCTCTTTGACTGTGTTCTGATAGAAATTAAATGGGCTTGCTTCCAAAAATATTCTCCTTTTTTTTGTTGTTGTTGTTGTTTTCGATGCTTTAAAACAAGACGTTGGAAGGGAGAGGATTGAACAGCAATGCTACCAAAAATTTACAAAAAAGAAAATTTAAAAAAAGGTTGACTTTGCCTGAAAATCTGGACAGATGTTTCACTGCAGCTTCTGAAACCACAGGTTGAGCAGGGGATGGAGTGCTGATGCCTGACCACACTCACACAAACATTTCTCTTAAAACTTCCCGTGACTGTAGTTGCTTTGGTTGTGTTCTATGCCAGCAGAAGCCTTTCCCAAGGCCTGACACACTTCACACACCCAGAACATTTAGAGAGAAATTGCCAACTTTTCCCACCCTGCAGAGAGAGGTTACTGAGAAAAGGTGACTGATTCCACAGGTCCCTAAAGAGTAATTCAGAGTTTTCAGAGGTTCAGAGCTGGAAAGGCACTGATAAATGAAAATTTGCCACTGAGGATCTTAAATAGAAAAAAATAAACCTGCAATCCAGAAAATTCAATTAATGCCATTGGAGCCAGTCCTGGAGCACCAGGAGAAGGAGAAGGAGAAGGAGAAGGAGAAGGAGAAGGAGAAGGAGAAGGAGAAGGAGAAGGAGAAGGAGAAGGAGAAGGAGAAGGAGACATGGTGAAAGGGGATAGGGAAGATTTGTAGAGCTCAGCCACAAAATCCTCTCATAAACTGCAGTGTTTGTTGCTTTCTTTCCATTTCTCACCTCCATTCTTCTGAATCTGGAAAGCTTTAAAGCGTGAGGAATCAGCTCAGCAAAAGATTAAAATTCTGTCATAATGTCTTCCAGCAGAAGGCATCAAAAAGTTCTCCCAGTTTTAGCGTGTCCCTGTAAAAGCAGTTTGGCAATGCCCATCTCTGTGCTCAGGAAACGTGACCTGGACTGTGTTTTTCAGTTTATTTTCACCCCAAAGGGGGGGATGAAATCCCCCCTGATTGCACATCCAAGCAAACACCTTCAATATGAGCCCCACTGTGGACAGACAGGAGATGGGATTTCTGAGGCGAATTGTTAACTAAAATGTTCACATGGATGTATCCAAAGCTGCAGGAAATGAGGATAATCTCCATGTAGAATGTACATTCTACATTTTCTGCATGTTAATTATCCACACTGAACCGAAACAAGAGGAGCTGCATCTCCTGGAGAGAAAAGGCAGAATCTGTGCAAAACAGAAATAAATTGAAATTACTTGTTTAAATGCTACTTTCCTAACAGGAGAGGTATATGTGGGTGTTTATATATATATATATACATGAAAATATGCATATATGCAAAGTGTCTTCCTGTTCAAAAAGGTATTTCTGGTTTGTTTCTGTGCTTAAACAATTTTTTTTTCCAGGTGATATTTTTTCATTCTAATTCAAGCCTCCCAACAGTAAAGAAGTCTAAGCACTGGCAGACTTTGGGATGTAGCACAATTTGTCTCAACTCCAAGCGTAAAATAATTTAGAAATACTTTACATTTAAAAAGCCACATCATAAAGATTCTGCAGATTTGAATGCTAACTGGTAAATTAAAAATTATTTTTAAATTACAATGAGAGAAGAAAACGTTCAATATTCCTATATTTTATATTATTTTATTTTATTTCATAAGCTATTTACTTTTGACAATAAAAATGCTTTCAGATCTTTTGGATTCCCATTGATTTGAGGGAGTTTTGATTTATGTTTTTTCAAAAACCAGGTGAGTATTTTTCAGATCGTATCTTGGCTCTCTCTGTCAGCTTCAGTGCAATATTTGCATTTCCTGTACTAC
This sequence comes from Sylvia atricapilla, assembly GCF_009819655.1. NCBI lineage: Eukaryota > Metazoa > Chordata > Aves > Passeriformes > Sylviidae > Sylvia > Sylvia atricapilla. The sequence goes on along the minus strand of NC_089150.1, from coordinate 17,783,201 downwards.
TGCCATTCTGCTCAAATTTCAAATTCCCATTTGTGAGTAAGTCTCCACAAACAGCTATTCCTTGGTATTTATAATCAGGCTGCCTTCAAGTAGACAAAATATGGCTGTAAATAAAACACCACAACTTGGTCTTTACATCCTTGTAAAACACAAAACGCAGCATTGTGTTTAAACTCTTACAAGAGACACCGTGGTTATGCACCAGAAATTAATGTCCCAGTGCAGGGACACTCCGATTATCCAGGGAATACAAAGAATTCCCATCACTGGAACCTTTTAAAAGTAAATCTGATAAATGTCTCTCAGGGAAGGTAGAAAGATGCTCCACATGACCCCACATCACACAGGACTCCCACCCATTCATCCCACGGAGGAGCCCCCAAACTAAATGCGTCCCTTCTTTTGAAAATAACACAGAAACAAAAGTGTTTCAGGAATTCAGGAGTGTCTCCAGGGAACGATGACCCAAAGGGGCACAATCTTCCCCCCATGAGCTCAACCAATTGGCATTCAAATTTGCAGAATCTTTATGACGTGACTTTTTAGATATGAAGTGTTTCTGGATGAGGATTATTTTACAGTTGGAGTTGAGAAAGTACAAAGTACAGGTGACAATTAGAGTTGGGACACAGAATACACCCCCCAACCTGCCTGTCCTGCTCTCTGCTCCTCGATACTTACACCTCACATTTAAGTACGATTTAGAGCAGGAATTTTAAAAAAGCAAAATCTTACAAGATCTGAATTTCTTTAGCCAAACAGATTGGAGTAGTGTCTCTAGAAGCCATATGCTGCTTCACCTCATCCACGCTTTGGGAGGAAGGAGGTAAAAGGGGGGGTTTCTGGCAGAACAAACTGTTTTTAAGAGGGCAAATATTTCCATTTCTCCTGTTTTTCAGGCTGCCAACTGCTTCGTCCCCTGTGCGCTGACAGACTGTTTGGACTGGTTTAAAAAATCCTTGGGGGATCTCACAGTTTAATTGTTATGATGAATGAGAAAAGAATTGGAGTGTGCGCAGCAACGCTCCTTAAAAGTTGAGTTTTGCTTATTCTGACAACAATCTACACTTTTGAGATTAATCTATTTTTTATGGGGAAAAAAATGCTATTTTCTAATAGCTCTGCTTCTCTTGAGAAAGCTTGTCCCTGGGCAGCACAATAAAACCCTCTGGTGCAGTGACAGCTGGAGCAGTGTGATTTGTTTAGCAGCAAAGACAATGAAGGATTCCTATCAGGACACATCAGCTTTTAAGGCTGTGTGGCCCTTCTACCCTCTGATATCCATGATTTTCCATTGATTTCTTATTGTCCAGTGCCTGGAGAAGGTTATGTAACACTCTCTGTGCAGACTTACAGAATGAGACAAGCTGGAAGATGTTCACCACTTGTTGTTTTCACCATCTGCAGCAAAGTTCTGTGAATATTTTCAGTTCTTGTCGGGGATGATTTGCTTTATACTGACACAGGTCATGAAATAGGGTGCAATTTAGGCTTTGAAACAGTGCAAAATGTTAAAATTAATTAATTTTGGCTCCCTTTCTTTGGAAAAGGCTTCATGTTTTCTCCAGTACGTTTTGTTTAATAGAGAGGACTTGAAGAGATGACAGATTTTCAGTGTCCCAAAAAATTTTACTGGAAGACATTGGCTAAAGTGCACACACACAAATTGTGGAGTCAGTTTTTCATCTTGATAACTTCATAACTGGGAGGGCTGGCAAAAGACTTACAGTTGTTTATTTCTGTGTGCTGCTAGGATTTTAGGAGGGTTGCAAAATAACATTAACATTGGCCTTACAAACTCGATTTTTGTGCTGCCTACGTTTATGCATTTTTAATGCAATCTACGTTATCACATGTAAAACGCTCTAAAAAAAAGATTAAGATGTAAAGCTGCCACAAAAGACTAGAAAATTAACTTTGTTCAGCTGACTCATTTCTGACATTTCGGAGTTTTTCACTCATTAATCGAATTGATTAACTCCATATTAATGAAACTCAGGGTGACAGATTTTTAGAGGCAGGGAGATGCATGCAATGTTTTCCTGTGGAAAATGTCCTGGGATCTGGAATGGCCCCTGCAAGACCCTCAGGATGGAAAAGTCTGGCAAATGATCTAAAAATGAATGTGCTCCATTATGCATGCAGTTGCCCCCCTGAAATAAAATGCTAAGGAAAATGTAGGCTGGGCTGAAAAGGTGAAGATGAGTTTAAAAACTGATAAATGCTGCATTAAAACATGGACTTTCTATTCAATTGCGCCTCGCTAGGAAGTAAATGAACCTAATTCTTCAGAGGATGGAACCAGACCTTCACGTGGCCATTTATCTCAGGTTACTTTTAATTCGGTTTAATCAAATTTGGTTCAAGTTCCTCAGCAATCAGTGCTTTCCCTTTTTCAAACCAACTGTTTACTCCCCTGGGCCATTTCAGCCAAGGGGCACAGGAGAATTCCTCGTTCCAACCAACCCTTGAGCCGCTGCTCGTTCCTGCGCCTAAAACAACACAACCCGCTGGAAAAGCCAAACCCAATAAAACCCCGACTTGGCAGGAGCTGAACACTCTCCCCGGAGGATTTCACAGCTCCCAGGGCCATTTCCCAGAGCAGATGAGGTGGCAGAGCTCCTGCAGAAGCCATCCTGCCGTGCCTGGCTGGTGGCAGGGTGGCCTCCTGCCCTGGCGACACCTGCTCCGCAGCCAACCGCGCTTCGCGGACGCGGGCTTCTATTTCCAGGCTTCCCCCACCTGGCATCTGCTGTGTTTGTACACTCTAAGAACGAGATGACTTCATCACTGAGATGGGGAAAGTTTCTAGAATCCCCAGGAACAAAGCAAAAAACAAAACAAAATAAACCCCCCCCCAAAAAAACTCCCCCAAAACCCCCAAAAACCACAAAAAAACCCCAAAACAAAACCACCCCCCCAAAACCCCCCCCCAAAAAAAAACAAAAAAAAAACAAAAAAAAAAAAAAAAGAAAAAAAAAAAAAAGAAAAAACAAAAAAAACCAAAAAGCAAACAAACAAAAACCAACACCCAACCCCCCCCCAAAAAAAATCCACCAAGACCCATTTCCTGAGACATGACTCTTCTAGGAAGGGGAATAGGAGAAGGATTTTTTTTTTTTTTTTTTTTTTTTTAATCTGGGCAAGAAATGTGAGGAAGAAAAAATGTTCCTGGGAGAGTGGGAAGAAAATTGCTGAGAATTGGCTAGGGAATGAGTGAGAAATCCCAAATATCACCTACCTCAAATTACTGAAATGAGTGCAGTTCTGCCATAGTTATTGGTAAAGAAAGTGAAGAAAATCACAATTTAAAAACTGGGGGGGGGGGAAATAAGAATTGTATCCGATCTGTGGTCAAGCAGTCCTGACATATATGGCAACATAGAAAGGGGTTTTTCCTTTCCTGTTTCACCTTCCCTGGAACCCTGTAATTAATTCCCTTTATCAGCCTAAAGCAGGAAAACCACAAAGTTACCTAAGGAAAGGTGAGAGCTGGAACCACAAAACGACACAGCCAGAATAACAACATTTTGAAGTCGTTTGAGGGAGCAACGGCTCAATTTCATGTTTTTCCAATGGGTTTTAATTTTTTTTTTAGGAATACCCACACTGAGTGCTGGGGCATTGGGAGAGACATCCCATCTTTAGAACAGGACATTGTACTTGAGCCTAGCACACACACTACTGAAGCTGTTCTGCTGCAGCAGAATTCCAGGCTAGGGAATTTGCATGGAGGAGAATTAGACTGTCCAAACTGATGGGAATATATATATATATATATTTAATGTACATCGGTACAAACTGCACAGAAATTCAAGCTACCTAAATACATTTGGCATTTTCACTCCTAACTAAGAAAAAGAGGCTTGTTGCCAGTTGCTCTATATTTTTTTATAACCAGATATTCCTTTTTTTATAGGTATTCCTTCTAATAATAAAATCTTCACTTTTTTTCACTTTCTCCCAAAAATATCCCAACTAACAGCTGTTCAAGTGTTCAGCTTCCTCATTGGGACTTATTTCCAGACCTGCCCAACGAGATGAAATGCCAAAAGACATATTTTGAGCTGCACTCCACAGGCAGGAACCTGGGAGAAGATGGGAACAGCTCAGCACTTACAACCCCATGCAAGAGATCTGGACAAGGAGATGGGAAAGTTGTTTATTTGGTTTTGGGGTTTTTCTGACTGATTTTTAGAGAGGTTTTTAATCTAAAAACCCCTTGGCTGCCTTGGCTTCTGTAGGGAGGACCTTTCCTGCTGCCCTGCTGCCTGGTGACTCTGGCACTGCCTTTGCTGGCTGTTTGGGCCCTGCTGTCCATCCCATCCGTGCAGGGATTTGACATTCCCACAACAGTTGTGCCATGACTCTGAGAGAGCGTGGCCTCCACGGGGAGGCTCAGCACAGAAACAGGAGCTGTGTGTGGAGCACCTGCACCTTCTCTCCAGTTTCTGGATGTCTTTTCTGGTATAAATTTCCAGCTTAAGTCCTCACTGAGGAATGTGGCGCATCATAAAAATGATAAGAAAACACCTGAGTGGTGAACCCCATGAAATAAAGTCTCTTTCAGGTGATGAGAGGCCAGCAGGAGCTCCAGCTCCAGCCCTGAGGAGCAGCGGCACCATAAAACCACCAACAGCTCAATGCAAGTGTCTTGGGAGGCCCAAATTTCAGGCGACCATATCCTGAAATTCCTGTAATTTTTCAACTTGTTTCATGAGTAAGGGGAAGGGTAACCCAGCTGAGCAGCATTGGGCAGTGTAACTGATCATTTGACTTTGTTTTCAACACAGACTTTTGCCTTGGGAATATAAACAGAAGCTGCCCAAAACAAAAAGACTTTTTCCCTTTTTATTCCACCTTTAAGCTGCAAAAAGCTGTACACTGGAAAAATAGACATCCTGCCTGGAGCTTCCTGGCAAACACTGGGATGTTCAGACATCTCACCTCAGGCTGCCTTCTCCCCCCTCTGCAATCCACAGAAGGAAAGAGAACTCAAGGAGGAACAGTTAAAAGGTCTGTTACACTCCTGTGAACAGCAGATGATTGTCAAGGCTCGACATCAGCAGTTTTTGCAAGGGGATAATAAGATCCACATGTGATGCAGGGGCTGAAGATAGAAACAAGGAGGAGGACTGGTGAGGGCTCAGAAATCGCTGCTGGAGGTGTTTGCAGAAGGCACTGGGGATTTTTGACCAGGTAACATGGATAGAGATGGGGAAGGCACCAAAGCAGCAGAATCCTGCTGGAGGAGCAGGGGGAAAGCAGCTCCAGAAAGGGACAGAGCTGCAAAGTGCCATTAGGGCATTTCTGCCAGAAGTGACTGCTCTGAGGGAAAAGAGTGAGGAAAACACCAAAGCAAACCAGCCAAACAAACAAAAAGCCTGAAAAAGCCACAAACAACAAAATAAAACAACAAAAACCCAACAACCAACCAGGTAGAGGAGGAGATCCCTGTATTTATACAGCCATAATAACACAGCCAGAAGCCCTGCCATTCCCTTGCTGGATTTCTGATCCAAGCACTCTTCCTAAAGTCTGTCCTGTCTCCTCAAGCAGTGTAATGGTTTGAGTCCATTGCTTGCTCTCATGAAGGAGCTCTTTCTACTCACACAGTGTCTTTAAAACAGCACAGGGCACTTCTTCACAAACTGTAAATAAAAATCATTTCGTTGTATGCTGATATACAAAGACAAACATTTCAATTTTAGTGCTGGACTACCTCTAATCTACATTACAAAAAATTTAAAATGAAGCCGGGATCTCAGACGTTCATCAAACCCTCTGATATATCACAGAGCCTCACTCTGCAGGGCCAGGGAACACTGTAATCCACAAACCCCGGGCACAGAAGGGGTTTTTTTCTGAGGAACAAAGTATTTTTACCTTGCCCCAGCCGCATTTTTGCACTTTTTTGAAAGGATAGAGAAAACTGATTTCGTGTGGCTCGGTAATGAGAGCAGTAATTGCCAACGGGGCTGACAATAATTTATGCAGAAGTGCTCAATTGCTTCTAATGGCCCGTCAGATGGTGAAAGGGAATGCAAAGCAGAACATCAAAACAGCTCCTGAGAACGACATTCTCGAAACCACCACTCATGCCAAGGAGCACGAAAAGAAAGAACTGGAGTGGTTTCTGGAGAAGTAACAAAACTGCATTCTCCAGGGATTCCTCTGGATCAGATTCCCTGATTGCACCAGAAATCAAAATCATGTTCTCCAAGCCTCACCCAGATCTGAAATGAAGACGTGAACACTCACATCACTGAGGGTCCACCCCAGCAAAAGGCTCCTGGGCAGTTCATGAGCTCTAATATTTGTAGGAAATGTGGATTTTATCCCGCGTTTCTCCTTCAAAAGCCTTGGGAGAAACATATTTTGCACTTCAACGGCAGAAAGCATTTAAATGCTAATTCTATTACAGCATCAAAATTATCAAAAGAGTGGGCTTCAAGAGTCAAGAAAAGAAAGAGTTATAGGAATTTTTAAAAACAGAAATTAATTCAATTTATTATATTAACCAGTAATGCCATTGGTAGATAAAAGTTTAGAGTATGTGAGACCAGATATAAATATATTAAATAAAGGCAGATAAATGCTTGATTAGATACTCAAGTGGTGTTGCCCTGACGTGGTGTCCCCAAAGTCTCTTGTTTCCATATTATCCTTTAATCCTCCAAAGCAAGGCTGTCACTTCTGGGGGGTGACAACCTTTCAAGTGATTCCAAGCAAGAAGTCGATGAGTTTGGAATATTGGCAGTGATGACTGAAAAAATCAGCCTGGAAAGAACAGTCTTGTTAACCCATTTTCAAAATGAAAATGCATTTCACTTGGAAAAACAGAAGAAAAAATTTGAATTTAAAAGAGGAGGTGAAAGGATAGAGAACAACACGTGCCAGCTCTCCTTTCTAACACCTGGCTGTACTTTTAGAAGTAAATGTATTATTTTCGCAGGAAGAAAAACAACATAAAAGTTGAAAACAGGTGTATATTTCAATGAAATTTTCATTCTGAGGAGAGTCAGGAAACGAAAATACTGGAGATTAACCCATTAAAATCAATTTCAAGTGTGATTACTCCCCACTTCACCAAGGCAAAATCAAGCTTAATATGTCAATTTTCCAGTGTTTGGGACTCTTTAAAAAGGTCATCTACCAATAAACTAAAGGTATCCTCAGCAGCAATTTATGATATACTAATCTTAAAACTAAAAGGAATTATTTTTACAACTGCTCAAAGAGAGACTTCCAAAAAAAAATGTGGAAGACATTTACAATGCGTTCCAAAAAACTGATTACAAGATATTCATTAATTTGATTTTTCTTCTTCAGGGCAAACCCTTCAAGGAAAACTATTCTTGAAGCAGAGAAAACAGTGACTATTGAATAAAGTGCTGTGTTGTGGGAAAACACAAACACATTTTCCCAGGCTGTGCTGCTGAGCTTTCCAGACTCTCTCACAATCTCAGCTGGCTCCTGTCTTCCCAGGGGAAAAGAAACATTTCAAATGAAGGATCAAAATAATAAGAATAACAATTTAAAAAAGAAAGAAACAAGGCACCACATCTCCCCTCTTCCTAAAACCTGGAGGAATTATGCTTTCAATATTCCTTTCCCCCTAAATGAAATAAAAGAGGGCACTCTGCACATTTAGTCTAAGCTAAAACCTAATTTTGTAAAGAATCTCTCATGGTTTATAATGTCCCCAAGGTATCCCACCAGTTATAGGAGGAAATTCCAATAAATAACATTTTCTTCAGTTAAAAAAAAAAAAAAAAAAAGGAAATTACTCCTTTATCTTTTTATGCCTAGATCGAGCACCTGCTGAATCAATAGCCAGGTATTCAAAATTCTGTGAGGCAGCAATGAAAAATTCCCAATTATTTATAAAGGAATTCAAGAATCCCATGGATGACCCAGTGGCTGTGCCTGGCTGTGCTGCTGAATGGGAAGGGAAGGAGGAAGGGGCTGCAAGGAAAGCAGCCAGAGGAAACTGCAGCAAATGTAAAAAGTATTTCAGGGCTATATTTAGAGGAAGACATTCTTCCTACATTTGCCAAGCTGCTCACGTCATTTCACACAGCATGTTTGATCCAGCTTTAGAAGTCTGGGAGGGAGCAGGAGCGGGGAGGGGAGGGAGGAAAAAAATCTGGATCAGCTGCCAGAAATGGAAATCTTGCATTTATGGAGAGGAACAAATATTTTAAGCATGTGAATTCAAGAGTGCTTTCCAAAGAGGGGAGGGGAGAGGGAAAAGGGGAAAAAGCAGGGGGGAAAGGCAGGGTGGTAAAACTTCCTGCACCCAGGATGGCTCTGCAGAATATGGAGAATATTTATAAGTAACCAGACTTTGCTCCAATAGTCCCTTTAGAACCAGGTTCACGAGCCTGAGCTGCACCACTAAAAATACTAAAATGTGTGAATCTCGCTGAGTTCAAGCCTTCATCTGGTGTAAACTGGAGACTTGTCCGTGTTCCTGCACTGGGATCCAGCAGTTACATAAGCAATTACATATTTCTCATCCATAATATGTGATAAACAACCACAAAGGATGAATCAAACGCGCTCAAAATGCAGGCTCAAAGGTAAAAATCGTATCATAACCACTCCAGTTTCACAAGAATGTTATGATTTTCCTTTAACTCCCACGTTATGAGGTTCAGGATTTGCATAAAGAAACGTCAGGATGAAAAGAAAAATATGTCACGACCAGATGTAATGGGATCAGGAGCAAACGACATGGAAATTTCCTGTTAGTGACCTTTCTGGAGGGTGATGATGGAATTAATTTGAGATTTAGGACATGCTTTGCTTAAACTGAGATGACTTCTGTGAAAAGTTTTTTACCTTCATTCCCTTCTCCAGGTGGCTGATAAAATGAAAGCCCCAAAGATATGATGGCTGCAATTTCCAAGATTATAAGAGTCACGTCCTGCAACGCTTCCCAAACTAGCTGTATGAATGTTTTTGGCTTCTTTGGAGGTATAAAATTTTTTCCAAAAATAAGCTTTCTTTTTTCTAGGTCTGCAGCAGTGCCGGCTAATCCTGTAAAGAAAATAAAATGAAATAAAATCAGGTCAAATTGCCGTGAAATAAGAAAATGCATTCCTATAATTTGCTTCTCCAAGAAAAATTCCAAGCTGCAGCACCTATGGCATATTAACAAACATAAATATGACACTTCAGCTGGCCTTTCACAAGAGGATTTGCCCTGATATCCTGAACAGAATTCTCACGAGCTCCATTTAGTACTAAAACCTGCCAGGTTTAATCATTAGAAGTCTTTGAATTCAGAGGTTTATATTAATAAGACCTATGCATGTACATACACACAAGCAATGACTTCTGAAAATAGATCCTAAAGCACAAAGAAATTATTTTGGGGGATGAAGCTGGAACAGCTGATGGAAGCTTTTGGTAATACCTGTAGCAGATCACACAAATCTTTGTTCTGAATGTGAAGGATAAATCAATAAAGCCTCTCTTGGGCTACTTCAAAGCAACCTCTGGCTGCAAACGGACTTTAGCACATTCCTGGAATGAGCTGCATCACATTTTTGTCACGGGAAAAAGGAGAAGCGACAAATTAAACATGCAAAGGAAGGCAAAAGGAAACAATATGGCTCCATGTATTTTACATGATACTTCAGTTTAAGAGCATTTCAGTTTAAGGCCACAGGATAACAATGGGTGTGGTTGTGCTGAACAATCCACTGGAGCGCTTTTTTCTCTCCTTTTCAATTATAATAAAGGATGCACATCTGGTGCTTTTCCAAAAACACAGAAGAAAACCATAACAAAACAGACTGGCAAGCATCAGGGTAAAATAACTGAGCACAAATATCCCTCTGGGCAGCATAAAAAACTGCAAGGAGTGTTCCATCTTCCTACCAAACAATACCTAATATCACGGAATTGGTTAGATTGGAAAAGCCCTTTAGGATTATCAAGCCCAACTGTTCCCAATCCCACCACCAAGCCCTGTCCTCAAGTGCCACATCCCCACATCTTTTAAATCCCTCCAGGAGTGGTGACTCCACCACTTCCCTGTTCCAACTCTGGTGAACCCTTTCCACAGAGAAATGTTTCCTAATATTCAATTTACACCTCCCTTGGTGCACCTGGAGCCTGTAACCTCTTGTCTTATTTAGAGAAGAGACCGACCCAGCTGCAACATTTACCATTTATTTATGGTCATTTATGATTATTTATGATTATTTACGGCTCTTTATGTCTATTTGTGGCTATTTATGGCTATCCATCTTTACATGACACCAGGAAAACACCAGAGCTGACCTGGAGGAAGGGAAAGGTGTCTGTGAGGATTCCTGGGCTCGGGCGGTTCAGGGCATATCCCTTCCTCCCCAAAAGCCTGTGGGATACTGTGGGAAATACTAAAGGTGAGAAAGCTTTTAGAAATCCCTGAAAACAGGCCCCAGAAACAGAAAGAGCAGAAGAATTTAGAATCAGCTGCAACTGCAAAGCTTGAAAGCAGGAAAAAAGTTACAATAGTATAGTAAGTAAGGGCATGAAATAATAGTTTGAGTTTTAGTTTGGTTTGGATAGATTTTAGGATTGTAGAAAAATAGGTTTAGTAAGATAGAAAGTTTTAAGCTTAATACTGGAGTATTGTGTGTTGTTAATAGAAAGCATGCAAGCCAGCACTGCTAGAAGCAGGTGTCCATGTGCCTTTAGCGACTGGTACAACAATTGTCTGTGAGCTTCAGCAATATGCTGTAGGCTGGAAAACTTTTAAAACGCCCTGTAACAAAGAGATCTGTGCCTGCTGCTGGCAGGTATGAGCTGTGACCAGCTTTCAATTGTCTCAAAACCTTTTATGAGGCTGATGCTGCAATAAAAGCTTGAGGAATATCTGGCAGTAGTCCTGTTCATGCCCAGACCTCCAACACAGGATAGCGAAGGGATGGGAAGCCCTGCAAACATTCCCTTGCAGCAGTGAGGGAATGCCAAGAGTCCCCACTCTGTGCTGGGTTCCCCAGCAGCCCCTCAGTCCCTTTTGGGATGAAAGTGATGCTTTCCTGGCCAGATCAGTCCTGCCCCACTGCAGGCAGGTCCTGACTCACCTTTCCCTTCAGGTGTCCCCTTACAGCTGCTGGCTCTTGGTTAACTCATCAAACTTTCATTTCCCCTTCAGCTGCTGAGAAACATGAGCCCCTCCCGCAGATCAGAGTTATTATTACCTCACCTCGTTTAATTTGCAGGGCCTCGTGCTCAGTGACACTGGGACACCCAGCTTCCAGCCAGCAGCAAGTGTCTGCATCCTCCTCCAGCATCCAAACTCCTCTGAGAGCTCTCAGGCAGCTTGCAAGGCAGGGAAAATCTTTTTCCCCCGTACCACAGGACTTGCTGCCTTGTTGTGACCCCACAGAGGTCCCAGGAGTTTGGGCAGTGCAGGTGAGGGATCAGACTGGCACTGCCAGGAACCAGCCTCCAGCACAGACCCAGCCAGGGCACTCTGAGCAGCACCAGAGGGCTGCCAAAAGGAAGGATCTACACTAAAATGTCAGAGGATCATTTGGGATGGAAAAGACCTCTAAGATCATTGAACCCAACTTTTAACCCACGCTGTCAAGTCCACCACATGCCCAGGCACCACACCTGCAGGTTTTTGAATTATTCCAGGGATGGGGACACCATGCTCCTCTGGGGAGCCTCTTCAAGTGCTTCACAACCCTTTCATGGAGAATTTTTTCATAATATTCCATCTAAACCTCCCTGGAACACCCTGGGGCCATTGTGGACCTTGTTCCATGGGAGCAGAGCCTGACTCCCCCTGGCTGTCCCCTCCTGTCAGGGAGCTGTGCAGAGGCAGAAGTTTCCCCTGAGCCTCCTTTTCTCCAGGCTGAGCCCCTTTCCCAGCTCCTCCTCACGGGACTTGTACAAAAGGCACCCACAATCTGCATCAGGCCCCCAGAAACTCTACCTCACACATGAAGGGGAAATTCCATGGGCACCACCGGGATGGAAATTTTTTATCTGCTGCAGCTTTGAGCAACAACACCAAACTTTGGAACAAAAAACTGCAAGAAGGAAGGAGCAGACACCTGAACAATGCCGTTTTCCAGCACAGAACAGTTCTGCTCAGTGGTGAGGCAGCTCCAACAGGGACAGCACAGGGAAGAGCTGCGGGGATTTTCAATAATCCCAATCCCTTTTGCCAGGATGTGCTGGATTCCTGAGTTTGGAATGATGGCCTGTACCTCACTGCCAGGAGGACACACAAAGGACAGCCCCTATGTTCATGATGGGTGTAAAACCCACCTGAGGAGCCTCCAAAGCCAAGGATAGAATGGAACTCCCAGAGCTGCTTTTCCTTTAATATAAAATTTATCCAATTTTAACACCATAAGGCTGAGGAACAGACTGTCTAAAGTATCCATGATCATCCTTGTTTTCCTGACTATAATTCAAGAATTCAGACATCAGTCATTCAGACCCTTCCATTTTCGTTGATAATTTTTTCCTTAAGAACCATAGACAAGAGTATGATTATGCAGATGATTTTATTATTTTCTCTGAGTCTTGGTGAAATTACTCCCACATTCAGTCTCATCTCAAAAGCAGAGTATATTAATCCTTAATAATTAAATTTATTTACTTGTAAATCATTTAGAAATCCTGGAAAATTACATCCAGTGTTTAGTTCAAACCAAAAGGTTTCCTTTCTCCAGTGACCCAGCCTTATCACTCAGAATCCTGTCCAGCAAAATCTTGGGGCTGTTTTTTGGGTTTTTTTTAACTCCCACTGAATGCCAGAAATGAACAAAGTCTTCAAATGAGGGAGACAAAAAGAAAGGAAAGCAGACAGTGGACAAAGGTGATGAAATCAGATTTTAAGAATTATCTAGAGATTGATGCCTTGGACAGGCTGACCTGAAACAGAAACTGCACAGAGCTGGAGAATAAAGTAGCTATTTATTGAAAGGCCTCCAGGATCCACCTTGGGCAGGACAAGAGCCTGGCCAGGGCTACACCCAAGGTGGACTAAAAATGGTCACAAAATGGACAAACGGTCACGAGGTCTCACATTTTTATAAGCTTTGGTCCATTTGCATCTTGGGGTTTAATTGTCCAATTCCAGCTCCAGGCTGTGAGGTCCCATCCTTCTTGTCCCTCCCTCCAGCCCACCCTTGTTTGTGCTTTTGGGCCTGAAATTGTCCTTGGTGTGCAGCAGAGAAAGGATTTGTTTTGTGTCCCTGCTGTGTGCAGAGCTGAGTGACACTGACTGTGAGCTCAGAGCTGCACCCCTGGGCACCACAGAACCTGAAACACATGGAAGATAAAACTCAAGGCATCAAGATAAGGTCAGCCAGGGCAGGCAAAGTGCATGGAAGTGACAAAGATGTGGCCAAGTGACAAAGATGTGGGGAAATGGGGCTGAGCCTCTGAGGTAAGGCAAGAGCTTTGCTCTGCAGAAGTCCCATAAATCCTCAGAATGCGTAAGAAGACACAAGAGGGATGCTCCTTAACTTCCCCAAGTCAGCTGTCCTACCCAGAAAGGTTATTTGAGTTATTCCTGGGGGGGCTCTGAGCGAGGCAGGGCTTGGCCAGGCCTGAGGTGGCTCGTGATGCCCAGATGGCAGAGCCAGCCATGAGCACAGCCAGGGCAGCACAGGACATCTGCCCCCACCAGCACCTGAGCCCTTCCTGCTGCTCCACTCTGCATGCTGGGCTTTTATCACGTTAAACACAATGACTTCATCTCCTGGATATTATTGTTTTATTTCTCCCCCGAGCCCTGTGACAACAGTGAAGGAGCATTGCGGATGAAGGCAATTTAAAACATCATTTCTGTGTGAGGATATGAAACATCCGAGGACGTGGAGAAGAACTAATGGGGACTAAAAAAACATGAATGGAAATAGAAGCTCAGTAGGACTTCAGCAGCAGCCTCCCATCCTCTGTTCTGTGTGGCAATAAAAGTCACAGACTGGCTGGGTTTAGGTTCATTTCTGCACACGAGCATGAATATTTTATTGAAGTGCTTTTCTAGGTCAAAGCTGTGCAGTACAACTTTGCTTGACCTGAGTGTTGGGAACAGATGTGCAGATTTGGGTTAAATTTAAATACAAATATTGCACACAGGTTCAGGAAATACTGTGAAAATTTACTGATGCTTCCAGCACTGGGGTAATTTCTTAAGGTTTCATTTTCTAAATTTTCACCAACATTTATGGGAGAATGAAAGTGATTGCATAGAAAATTGCATTTTCTACTATGTCGTACAGTATATTAAATTCATTTATGATTAAATCTGGCATTGTTGCCTTTTTGGAAGGAGAAAAAGAATGCTAAACTGGAGAAATGCCTCTTAATGAATTTTCTCTGTTCCTTATCTACATCTGCCAGTTCCTGCACGCTGAATATAAAGCCATTTTTTCAATTAATGCCTGGAAAATTGTATTTCTCTGACAGTGATCTCCACTGCAACCAAATGGAGCATGAGAAACACGGAATGATTCGGATGCTGCAAAAATAGCAAAAGCACAGCACTGCTAACACAACAACAACAACAAAAAAAACACCCTAAAACTTTTGAGAGAATGTTTGAAATTGGCTCAAATTAGGAGGTGAAGAATGAAGAATTTACATTTGCATTAACTGAACAAATAAAGCAGTCATTGCCTATTAAATTCCTTCTGTGCTTTTTCTGATGCAGCCAGAAAAGGAGATAAAAACTTCAAGTAGCAACACCTGTAAATGATGGTATTTTAAAAATCAAATATGAGATTTGTCCAGCACAGAAAGAAAAGGCTTCCAGGGATGCTGTGGAAATGACGGGAAAGAGGAAAAGCAACTGTTTTGGTTAGAGACCATTAAAAATTTGGTATGACACACCTGAGTTCTTCCTGTGAGAACCTAGACCTGGGTTTGATCTCTGAAAGCAAAATCCCCTGGCCTCAAACTCTCTTCTCCCACCATCACAGAAATTAAAAAACATAACACCCCAAAGAATCACCTGGACAGTTATTTCATTTTCTTTGCCTGGTTTCCCCAATTCCATGTACTCTTTATTGAGCTTCCTGTCATTCCTGCTGCTCCAGAACAATTGAGGAGCCCCTGCCCCAGGCTCGTGGAGCTCTTGCAGACTCTCAAATCTTCCTGATGAAAATGAATTAGAAATATCAGCCCAGTGTCTGCTGGGATAACAAAGACAATCCAAGTCCCAAACAATATTTTTAGTGGGATTTGACTCTCCACCTTTGGAAGCAGAGTTTTGCTCTACTTTTCCCTCTCCAACAGGCAAGAAATTGCTGGGCTTTTTTTTTCCCCTCCCATTTCCTCAGCAGCAATCTAAGCAGCATCATCTCTGCAACAGTGACTGAAAGAGCTGGAAATGGCACATTTTCAATTCAAATGAAGAGCTTGGGACCAACAGGTTCAGTTCCTGAGGTCTGCCTTAGGAAACTGCCCCTTACTGGAGAAGGCAAGGGGACACTCCCAGTGAGCTGTGAGCACTGTTATGGTCTGGGTCACACGCTGAGGGAGGTCGGTGTGTCCCTGAGGTAAAATGATGTCATCATTGTGATGTCACCCAGCATCAGCCTCCCTTAGGTCAGGAATTCTTCTTCTTAATCTAAGGAAAACAAACACACCTGGAATACCACAAAAGCTCAGGCTGCTTCAAACTGACACAAGAGGATTTGGTTTCCAAGTCAAACACACCCCAAAGATGGGAAACACAAAGTGGAAACATTCACCTGGGGAAGGGAAGTCTCTGTGACCTCCCAGTTTTAGCCAGGTTTTCCATGCAGTGCATTGAAATTCTGCTCAAGTCATATTAAAATAAAGTCAGCTGAGAGAATGCTGTCCATCACTAAGAGAAAGTTTAATGAGAACATCTTCTAATTCCAGCAATGTGAATTGGAATTTCACCACTGAATGAACCTCAACAAATAATAATTTCCTTCTAATCTCAGGACTACAAAGCCGTCTCTAAGTGTAATGAATCTCATTACCCTTTTTCATTAATATCACTTGAATACTTTTTGTATATAAAGGTTAAGAAATATACCCAAAATTTAAAAGCCTTTGGCATTACAGCCATCTAAGCACACGTCCTATAAGCTTTATGCTGCTGCTGGGACTATTCCTGTGAGCAGAACCTTGCAGGACTCTGACCCTCTTGGACTCAAACACTTTTCAGCCAGATCCAGACAGCCAGCATAAAGGAAAGAGGCCATAGAATCAGAAAATTTATTATCTCCCTCTCCACTTCCTCATTAATCATCCTCCCTCTTCATATCTGACAGCAACAAGTGACCCACCACCCTGTCCTGCCCTCAGCATCCCAAATCCAACCACCTGACCACAAAAACCCTCCTAGAAACCTTCTTCCGACAGGGTGCAACCAAAGCCATCCCTCAAATCACACACAGTGTGCAAAAACCTCGCTAATTCTGTGACCTTTCCAAAAACAAAGGAACTGAAGAGCTTAACAACTCTTCTTACGGGCTAATTGTCTAATGCAAATGTTAGAAACAGACACAGAACAACTGGCACCTCTGCCATGAATTCCCACCTCTCAATCGGTAGAAATTCTAGAAAACTTTATCTGAATTTGATGAGGCTGAGGGGTTCCTGCCCCTGAGGCTGGGGGCAGCTCAGGGGAGTGAACCCAGAGCACCTGAGGTTGCTGATTTACATTTACACCAGGCACCAGGTTTGGGACTGCCCAGAAACACTGAATGCTCCATGACATCTCTAATTCCCTTCCCCAACCGGCCACTTGGGGTTTTATTTCTTCCATCGTCTTTTAATTCCTTTTTCAAGTAGAATTGCCCTGAAATGAAGCCACTGAGCAGGAACAAACAGTTTACATAAGATGAGCAATAACAGCAGCACCAGAAACGGTTCTTGATAGTGGCAGAAAACAGCCCCCAAAACAGGCACTCATGTGAAAGACGTGCCACGATTTCATAATAATCTAATGACTGGACTTATGTTCAGCACATGAACATCAGCTGGGCTGGGGCAGCAGATGAGACATCAAATTTTAAAGGTGAGACAAGCACTGTAGCAGATGACTAATGGTTTTCTGACCTAAACAGAGAGCAAGGATTTTTCTGCAAAGGCTGATAAAGCATTCAGTGAGAGCTCGAGGTCTGGGATGAAGAAAGAGGAATCAGGATTTTTTTATTTACAAATGTTCTGCTGTCAAAATTCTGCTGCTGAGAGGGAGGAGAATTATCCCATCAGAAATCATTCCTTCAGCCCTGACTCCCTCTGATAATCATGAAATCATCCACGTGTGTCTCACCTTGGTAGCCCAGGCTCTTGGAAATATTTTTTTTTTGTTGTTCTATCGTGATATAACATCAAGTACAATAAAGCCATTGTACTTGATTCAGGGCAAGGATTGGAATAAATATTAATAATCTAGAATAAATACTAATAATGTAGAATAAATACCCATTGTCCCAGCCATCACCAACTAGATAATAAAATGCCAATAAAAATTTCTTTTGGTGTTATATGTGTAAATACCAGAGCAGTAACAGTGCAGATCCTCACCCAGCACTAAGAGACAATTAAACTAAAGGTTATGGAAGGGTTTGGCAGCCAAAGCCAGACAACCCCAAGCCAGTGGGATGCCCCACAGACACTGGATCCCCCAGGTTTGTTCAGCATCACAGACCCTCAGCTTCTGAACATTGTTGGGGCTTTTAGGAAGGGATCGAGAGAAAATGATGGAATGTAAGGTTTTCTTTGCCCCATTCCCACTTTCCAGGTAGTCAAAGCCTTGAGAATGAATCTTCAAACATACTTTTTGGTTTTTAAAACCAAGGCAGGGTTTTCCTCCTTCAGAAAGTAGTGTCAGGATGCAAAATGGACCATATAAATGCCCTCTGCACTTTTTGTATTACCCACAAAGCCCTGATTTCCCACTGAAACACAGCAGTGCAACGTGGGACCAGTTCAGTGATGTTGACTGAGATGATGAAGGAATTATTATTAAAAAATGTGGGACTACAGTGCTGAATTATAATAATTTAATTGTTCCAGATAATGGGAAATGATAATGCTCTTAATATTTACATTAAATCAACATCCCTGGGTCCATCGTAAGAGATAGTTAAGACACATTAAGTGGTTGCTCTGTAGGTCAGGCTTGGAAAGCACCAACACATAAATCAGGTCATGGCAAGAAGCAGCCATGGAAGAGGAGATCTAAGGTGATTGTAAAGAGAACAATCATGGAATGAATGATATCATAATGTCAAAGTGGAAAGCTTTCCTTAATCAATACACCTTCATAACCTCTTATCACCATTCTCACTTGACACTACCAAAAAAAAAACCCCCAAAATCTCCCCTTCACAAAAATTGCCAGCGGCAATTTCAGGAAAAAAAAGGACCCTAAAATCCATCTGTGAATGCCTGTTCCCACATCACAAGTAAGAAGTGCTGCTGACAGAGGCAGCCTGTGCCTGTCTGTGTGGATCCAGCACAGCCTGGGGAGTGCCAGGCTCCCAGTGGAAGCATTTCCATCAGCCACACTCTGCAGGGAGTTCTGAGTGTGTGGCACCAGGGCTGCAGGGAGGCACTGACAGCTGAGAGCTCCCTGGGCTCCTCTGAGCCCTGGAGAGGTTCAGCCAACAGGTGCCAGCGCCACCAACTCTGCCACAGCACCCCAGGGCAGGTGGGAATGGCAGCAGGGAATGCCACTGGGGCTGTGCATGGATCTTTGCAGGAGAGAGAGAGGGGAGCAGTGATGCCTTGGGCAGGCTGAGCTGAAACAGAGACTGCACAGAGCTGGAGAATAAAGCACGGATTTATTGAAAGGCCTCTGGGATGCACCTTGGGCAGGACAAGAGCCTGGCCAGGGCTACACCCAAGGTGGACTAAAAATGGTCACAAAATGGACATATGGTCACAAGGTCTCACACTTTTATAAGCTTTGGTCCATTTGCATCTTGGGGTTGAATTGTCCAATTCCAGCTCCAGGTTGTGAGGTCCCATCCTCCTTGTTCCTCCCTCCAGCCCACCCTTGGTTGTGCTTTTGGGGCTGAAATTGTCCTTGGTGTGCAGCAGGAAAAGGATTTGTTTTGTGTCTCTGCTGTGTGCAGAGCTGAGTGACACTGACTGTGAGCTCAGAGCTCAGCCCTGGGCACCACAGAACCTGAAACACATGGAAGATTAAACTTAAGGCATGAATAGGACGGAGCCACGTGTCCCCTGTGTGACCAGGACAACTGCTGCTGGGTGACCCCACGCAAACCCACAGTCACACAGCTGCTGCACTGGCAGTTCTTCACACGTAACACAATCCTCCACCTCTGGTTTTCCTCCTGTCTTGTCACAGGTTTTGGACTGATTTCACGTCACTCAGCGTTTTGCAAGTCCAGCATTGTGTCCCAAGGCTGTTGGTGCCCCTGGAATGTCCCAGGATGTGTGGCCAGGTGATCAATTCAGCACAGCTCAGGGGCACCGTGGAGACCCTCAGCTGCCCTCTCACACCAGAAGGTGCTTCCAGGGTGATGTGGCCTGAATTGCTGAAGACTTTTCATGATTTTGTGTGCCCACTCAGAGTGACACTCTTGACAGTCAGAAACCAACAAAGGAATTACGGAATAAAAGACATGAACCCGGGAAAGCACGGCCTGAGTGAAGGAGACATTCTGCAGGACACATCAGACAGACTTTTTAAATCCCATATGAGGCTCTTACGCAGTATTCTGAAAGTATCTTTTTCATCTTCCCCTTCCATGAAGAATCTTTCCTTTTATTATTGTTTGTCACTGCAATCACCACAGTTTCTGTGGCATCAGCAGTTCCGAGGGTCTGGAACTCGTATTTTTTGCTGAAGCCTATTGAAAAGGTTAAAAGTAACACAGAATAAGAGATGCTCTGACAAAAACAACAGCACGGGAAAGAGGGGGCCTCTGATGATGCCAGGCATGTGTAGGTTATGTAGTTAATTCCTCACAGGGTGCTTTAATCTTTCACATAAAAGCACAAATCAGAAGAATAAATTTATATTCCAGTGGACACATCTTGGTGAGGTCTGTAAGGGAGTTGAAATCAAGTATCAAAATCCACTTTGCTCAGGCTGCTTTCTTTCTTTCACAACTTGCTTAGAAAAAAAGAAAACAACAACAAACCAACAAATAAAACCAAACTGCATTTTCCTGAGGTGTTACCTCCACGGGCTGCTACTTGACAGCTCTTAAAGTCTCTGTCAGTGCCACCCAGTGCTCCTGTGAGCAGTGTCACTGTGTCACCTACACAGAGCTGGCCCCTCAGGGGCTCAGCATTCCCTGTGCACATCCAGGGCAGGGGGAGCCAAAAAACGCTGAAGAAAACACAGAGCTGTGATCACGATGCCATCGTGATGCAAGCAGCACTCAGCACTACTCCGGCTTCTGCAGTGAGAGAGATTCCCTCTTAATTCCCCTTAAATACCAACTATGGGGAAGAGGAGAAGTGGAAGAGTCTGTATAATTTCATGCAAAGATGCCGAACATGAGCTCTGCTACAGCAGGCAGCCCAAAACTGAGCACAGATGTGCACTCAGAGCTGGGAGTCACTGCGCACTGATAATTCAGCAAGACAAACAAGGTCCCTCTTGCCCCATTTTCCAGATTAAATGGAGAAAAGATGCAAGCAGAGCCTCAGGACTTTCATGTCTTGTGGTAATGAGTTCATTGAGTCCACAAAAGGTGTCCAGGCGTCCCAGAGCAGGGGATTCACCATGAGCAGCAGTGTTTTAGCTGGGATGATGGCCCCACTGGAACCAATAGAATGTTTTTATTCCAAAGAGCTCTCAGTCTTCTTTAAACCTAATAAAAATACCTGGAAAAGTGACAATGCTTTCTCGACTCCTGCTTTATATTTGAGTGATGAGAAAACACAAGCTGCAGCCAAAGCAATCCCAAGATGTACTGAGGGATAGAGCATTATTTCAATCTAATACCCCCATGCAGCAAAACTCCACCAGGAGCACAACACCCACAGATATCTCCCAATTTAGCACAAAAAAAAAAAAAAAACCCAAAACAAAACCAAAAACAAACTAAAAAAACCCAAAACAAAACAAAAAAGTCACAACACCCAAGGAATAGATTCTCTCTTCCATGAAGCACAAATTGTCAATCACCTTGATTAGTCCTCTACACAATTAACAGAATCTGAATGCACTAACCACTACAGAACTTCTCCAGGTTGTTTTCCAGGGCAAATCAAAGATTAAATTAAATTATAAAGTCAGCCAAGGGCTCCATGGATTTTCTATGGCCACCAAGCTGGGCCCACTTCAAGTCTTGCCAGTTCACAGTTCACAAAAAGTGGGAAACACTTTTGGGATACAAAAGCTGGAGTTCCAGCAATCCAAAAAGCCCCTGGGAGTCCCTCAGCTACAATGACACTCCATTTGAGGTGACAACAGTGGGAAAGAGTCTCTGTTCATCTTTCTTCACATTTTTGGTGACAATATCTGTGTTCTTTACATTAAGAATGACTTTTCCCTCTGTTTTAATTTTCTGCTCTGTGGTTTGAGAAGTGGAAAAAATTGTGTGTCCTTTGTCCAGTGGTGGCACATTGAGGATTTGAGGTTGATCAAAACCCTGGCAGAAATGTGCTGAAGTTGCAAATGTTTATGAATTTGTGATAGACACATCAGCAGAAGTCAAAATATTGTATTTTATCATAGTAGAAACACCAAATTAATATAAAGAGATATCCTTGGACAGCTTCATTGAATAAAAAAAATATTGCATTGTCTTAATGCCTGCCAAACAACAGTTATTTATTAATTAATTAACCTTCATTGTCCATTGGGAAGTTTAGGTTTTTAGTGACGAGGTCTCCAACGAGAACTCATTTAATCCATTCATGCAACATTTCCTCACCCAGCAATTCCCTCTGTTTCTATTGTGCCACCCATTCCATTTGACTCCCAGCCCATTCCTTCGTTGCTTTGTTTCCCCCTGGGAAGAGGCCTCTGATCCCAGAGAAGAGCTGATCCATAGTGGTGCCTAAGGAACAGCTATTCCAGGAGAAATGCAGAGCTGAGAACAGGCGACTCCTTTAGTCTGAGTTTGCTGAGCCCAGTCTCAGCTGAGCATCTCCAAGGTGCTGCTGGAGCCAGGCCCCTCCTCATCCCACAGGATGGAAACTGGGAGCTGATCCACATGGGGTGCCACAATAACCTATGTCTGAACACAGTATAATTTGTTGTGTTGAGGTGACACAATAATTTATGTTCTGAAATAAGAAGAAAATTCCTGCACGTAAAAAGGAACAAAAAGGACATGAAGCAAAAAGTGATTAAAAAAAAAAAAAAAAAGGCAACTAAACCCAATGTTCTTATTGTACCAAAAGGCAGCAGAATTCTAAGCACTTAAGAACTTTTATCATGTAACACAGAGGCATAGATTTCGATAACAACCACTTAAGGAATTAATTACATTCTTTACACCAAAAGAGATGGCAAAAATTAAGTTATCCCAGTTATGCTTACCCCAAGGAAAGGAACACTTAAAACATTTTCTGCACTTAATATAGAATTGTTCACTTGTCTCATTAGTCACTTAATTGGAAATTCTATTTTGATTTTCAGTGGGAGAGTAAGTAGGTTTTGTTCTGCTTTGTTCCTTGACTTGTCAGGGTTTTTTTGGTTTTTTTCTTTTTTTTTTCTTTTGTGGTTCCTGCCTCTCACAAAATGTTTTGGGGAAAGTCAGTCCAAATTCACAGTCCAAAATCTTATGCAAATTACTACAAGCCAACTGCTGTCCAAATATTATGAAACAGAAGCCTGCCCAAGTCCTTTTCAATGGCTACTGAACACAGCAGGATCAGACACTTTCTATTTTTACTGAAGCTCAGGTTTCCAAGTTGGTAGAATAGAAGGCATTGGAATAAGTTTTTCTGAAGCAGGGAAAAAAAATTTGTGCATAAGAAAAAATGCTTTGGGAAACTGGCAATCTTCCTCAAACCCAAAATGTTTCAGAAACACAGCCTGTGATTCAAAGGCACTTTGTCATCTGTGCAGTTTTGCTTATAGCTGCATTGCAGCACTCTCCTCAGGACTGCTCACTGCTCTTGGAGGATAAAATGACCCAAGTGCCTCCTGTGTTCCATCATTATTCATTAATGAAGAGCCTGGGCCTGGAGGATTGTCATTGCAGGAGAGAAGGAAGCTTCATTAACACGTCCCTTCAGCATCACGTACATGAACACCAAACACGAGGCCAGAAATTCAGACACAATTTCAGGGGATGCTTTAGCAGAGTTCAGAGCCTGTTATCAATTTAAGCAGCCCTGATAAAGCTGTTCTATTATGAAGTCATCCTGAAGAATGCAGGAAGTGCAGAGACCTTGAACCAACAGGGCTGAGGATGAAGTCATTGCTTTCAGCCAGACATCTTGAACATGCATCTGTTTTCTCCAGGTTACCTAAATGATGAGCAGAGAGGAGCTGAATGCTGACATACACAAAGGCAGACTTTGTGTGTGTGTGTTGCCTAATTCAAACATCCCTTTTGTTAAACAATTTCTTTTTTTCTGCCTCCCCGTGCACCTTCAGTGTCTACTGCTCTTTCCAAAGAGCGCCTGAAGAGATCTTCTCTCCCTTCCTTTCCCATGTTCCTTGACTTCCCCTTCATTTTATCTCAAAGAAACGGATAAATACCAGACAGCTCTTCCTCCTTCCCTCTGGGCTCCCACTGCTCATCCTCTCCTTCTTAATCCCTGTGCTCTGTCCTCTGAGGCCACAGCTCTGACTTAACCTCACACACTCTTTGGGAAGGGTTTTTTTTTTACTTGTTTGCTCCTTTTAATCGAGAAGCAGAAGCACAAAGTAAGCAATATTTTGGGAGACCAGCACGAAGCAATATCCTCATCCTGTCAGGAGTGTCTGCAAAGACAACGGTGAGCACCACACACTCTGCAGGCTGGTTTCCTCTTCAATGAAGAACAGCCCTCTCAAGGAAACAAAATATTCCTCACATTGCCAGACTCCAAGAATCTTAACAAAAATCCTCTGTTCATTCAATGATTATGAAAACCAGCAGACAACAGAAAAATTCAGAAGTAATTACGTGAGTCTATTAATAGCAAGTGCCAATAAGTTTCCATTTCTGTGCCCCTCATTAGAAAAATGAACAATTTCTGGTATTGTGGAAACAGGCTTGCAGAACATAAAAATACCCTAACAGCATTAATCTTTTAGCTTCCTGAGCTTTGTTTGTAGCACAGCCTTTATTTGCAATTAAGCTTAGTGCATATGAAGTTCACTGCCTGATCCAGCCCAGGGTGGGTAATCCAAGCTCCTTTTCACTGACCTACCAAACTCTGACCTGTTGGACCTGGCTACTAAAAGTGAGAAGGGATTACAGTTTCATTCAGATCCTGATATCTGAGCAATTCATTCAACGAGGGGACCAATTATGTCTGATCCCCTCACCTTTCCCCCTGCCTCTGGGCTGGCCTGATTTGCCAGGAGAAGGTAATCCTGAGTCAGGGGGAATTTGATCGCAGTGACCTGAGATGAAAAGTGCTGGATCTTGAAAATGAACTCGAATTTTGTTCAGCTGTTATAGAGGGAGGCTGTGAAAGCAGAGGTTCTTTGCCTGGAGATGAATATCCACCACACTACATTTATTTACATGCAGTTGGGATGATGCACACAACACCACTGTGTGCCCTGACATCAACAGGGAATGGTTTGCAGTGTTTCTTTTCTGCTGCTCTGCTGTGTCAAAACATTAAACCTGCAAAACATGACATCTTCTGTCACTGGTTGAAGGCAACAGGTGATCCACTAACTGATGCAAAACTATCAATCCGGTCTACCTAATGCACTGCTCTCTCATGACAACAAAACTAATTAAAACAATGTTCTATAACCAAATAGAGCCACTAACGCGGTCAGCATCTACCCAGAACCAAGAGCAAATTCTTCCATGGATAATGCTTGGGAAGTTGTTGGAATCCTTGATTTTGTCACCAGAAAGGCCTTTGCTCTGCCTGTTGCAGCATTGGGCGTTGGATGACTTCACCACGCACAGAGCTCAGCACACCTCCTCAATCCCACCATGGGAGGAAGGATGGCAAAGCCACGGGAGCCTGGAGTGCAGCCCCAGCCCCCCAAGGCCCAGCAGGGTCCTGTGCATACCCCACAGCTGGGACCCACAGCTGGGACCCACAGCTGGCCCCAGCTCCTCCCGTCCAGCAAAGCCAACTGCTGCACACCGGCTGCCAGCAGGGATTCCAGCTGCACTGAGCATGCAGATGCCACCAGGGCTAGATTACTTCATCAACACCTGATTTAGGGCTTGATCCCAGCCCCGACGGCAGCAGCACTGTTGCTGGAGGGAGAGCAGAGGGTTCAGAGCCAGGCTCTGGCTCCATTGGTGACCCTTTCCCAGCAGAGCTGCCCTTCCTCCCCAAAGCAGCCACAGTCTGCACTTCTCAGGGCTGACACACCACAGAAAGTAGATGGAATTGCCCACTTGTAAATCCCATTGAAAATCTCCTCTCACATTAAAAAGAAGCAGTGCCAGGCTGAGGCAGTTATTGAGCCCCATGTCAGCTCCCCCCTTGGAAATTCCTTATCACATCCTTTTATAACATCTCTCTGGGCTCTGGCACTCTGCTCTGGCTGTCCCCCTGCCCCTGAACGCAGGCTGCAGCTGCTGTGCTTTATGTAACCCTGCTTGCTGCAGCGTCACAGGACCTAAACACAACATTTCCACACAGAACCGCATCCAAAGATTTGCCTTTTGTTGGTTTTGAGTGAACAGCTCCCCTCCCGAGGCCTCAGCTTCTTCAAGCCTTATTCCACGAGGCTGGAAAGGGCTGAACTGGTCCTGAATCCTGGCTTGATCAGGCTGCTGCCTCCAACACCCTTGGCTTGCCCTTGACAAGGCTTTCTGCAGCCATGAGTCACTGCTACAGCACCAAACCCAGCCCAGCGCCAGGAGTTCATCAAGGAGGGACATTTCCATGAGTCAGGAACAACAAGGACCTTCCTGAGGCAGGAGGAGAGAACACTGAGCACCCAAATCAGTGTTCTTGCTGTTTAAAAACAACAACAAAAAAATGAATTCCTATTTTATATTCCTGAATTTTCCTGGCTCCAAAGGCTCTTGCTGGATTCGCAGCGTCATTTCAGCTGCAGGAAATAAAATGGCACAGCCAAGCTTAGGCCTAGCAAGCCACCACTTAAAGGGGGAAAAGTGCCCAGCAGGAAGGATTTGAATCACACAAGTATTGGGAGAAAATAAGGACTGGCAAACGGGCAGGTAATGAACCTGTTTGAAGCCAATTTCATTTTTCAAAGCTCACATCACTGTGTATTTGCCCTTCAGAACAAAACTCCTTTAATACTACTTGTATTTCTGGAAACTTCGAGGTATAATTTTCCTAATGGCATAAAATAGAGCCCCAAGTGTTCTGGTGCTGCAACAGACCATGAGGATTTTTGTTAACAGTAGAGCTCTTTCTGGAAATTGCCTTTGGATGGATGAAACAAGCTGCCCAAAAGCTGCAATTCCAGGAAGAATAACACAAGATGCTTTCTGGAACATATTTATTTACCTGAAAACCACGTGTGGTTATTAGGCTGCTTGTTTCCCAATAAATACGAATAATCTGGGATCTGTGGGAGCTTCTCATATTCTCCCCCTCTCCTATGCCCACTCAGTGCTTGCAAATGGTGATGAGACATTGCTGCTCTCTCTGGCACAGTGGGGATTTGAATTCCCATTGAAGACCAGCAAAACACAAACATATGGAAAAATAAAGCCATTTACATCCCGATTTGGTATATCCCATGCTGTATACAACTAATTATGGATCTCTGAGCTCATCAATTTTCCCTGGAGTTCTCAGGCAGTGGTGGCACCGAAGCCAAGTGTGAAATACCTTATGTCCAGTCCCAAGCCAGGCAGGCAAGATTCCAGATGTAATTCCCAGCACAGTCACACAAACAGCTGTGCTGACACTGGGAACTGGAGAGGGTGACAAGAGCCCCGACTTGGAGCTTCCAAAGCTAAAAAATCCATTTAACTCCACCGGTGCTTCCCCAAACGGTGCATGAGCACGAGCACCCACCTCAGGAAGGAGCAGGGCTGTGAAAATTCCCCAAACCCAAAGAGTTCCTGTGCAGCAGTGCAGTGGCAAGCAGAGGTTCCCATGTGAATGGTCTGTACAAAAGCCAGTGATGGTCAAAAGGTTGTGTTTATCCTCCTAGCAAGGATTGTTTATCCTCACAGCCATACACTCTGGGCTTTTATAGCTCCAGTGTTTGCATAACATAATGCTCAAGCCATTAACAACAGAATCCTTCTTGACCCTTGCATGGCCAGGTATCACCAGTGTTTGGCTTTCATGAATCCCAGGAAGTTTTATTCCTGGGGAAGAGAGAAGGAGCTAATCCGACGTGGATTGCACGTGGTTTGTGTAATAAATGCCACGCCACAGATCAGAAGGGTTTGTTCTTGCTCAGCTCACACATTTCTGTCACTTTATTGTGCCTTTATGAAAACAGAGACGGAGGCAATGTACACAAATCACATCCACAAATGTAGGAAGCGTGTCAGGAATACCACAGGGATGACGCAAGGGAAGGGGTAAGATGGCAACGTGAACACTGATGAAACACAAAGCTCTGGTGCAGGCTTAAAAGGTAAAACCCACAGAAGTGCATTTAACTTCTTTTTTTGCCCCTCTTTTTTCTCAATTATACTTGCACAAAAACAAACATGATCTCTTTGCAACAAAGGACCAGACTGATGGAAACACACCTCCAGAGGATGGGGCTGCCCTGTGTGGCTCACACTGGCTTAAATCAACTTTTCCCAAGCCCAAAGATTCTGTGGTTTCCTGGCAGCACAGGAGTTTCAAGGAGAAATCCAAAGCAGCCTATTTCAAACTTACAGGCACACACAAGGAGGGCACAGCAGTGGGGCTTTGAAAACTTTGAAATCATCTCTAAGACACAACACAAAATTAAGGATTAGGAAAGGCACTGTTTTCACGGCCATGCTGGATCCAGTTTGTCACTTCTGATGTGGATGGGAAAAATTTCAGAAAATTATAAGTATTCTAACTTCCAGTCACTTCTAAAATTACACACAGTTGAAAGGTCACATTAAAGGTCCTTTATTTTAGATCTGCTCATGCCATAAATCTCCAGATCTGGAAGAAAACATCAGATCTCTAGGAATAAGTACAAAAGCATTATCGCTAAATACCATCAGAAAATAAATAACCACTGACTTGTGGATCTGAAGCTGAGAAAACAACAGACATGCAGACAGGGATTTTAGCAGTTGTGGGAGGATTTTAAATGTTGTAGGGGGTTGTATTAATTTCAGTCTTGGTGTAAATCTTATTGCAGTGGTAATGAAGATTTCTAATGACTCCGATGTTTCACTGGTTGCTCTTGCCCACAGCTCAACACTCATTTTTATGGCAAGAAACAAAATGTTGTAAAAGCAATTGAAAGTATTTTTTATTCCTTGAAAAAAACCACTACAATTAACCTGGTCTGACAATAATTTTGTTTTATTATCAGCAAACTAACAAAATGCATGAATCTCAAGCATCCTTGGCAGTTTGCAAAACAGAAAAACCACCAGAAAATACTGTGGGGATGCTTATATTTAGATTTCATACTCTCACACACAAAAAGTGCCAATCTAATCTCAACCACAGGACAGCAAACAGGCTCCTCTTATTGATGCTCCCCAATTATTCTTTTTTTTACCCCTTTAGCTATTTTCAGATGTTCTGTGTCCTGCCTGAAGGGAGCCCACAAGAAAGATGGAGAGGGACTTTCTACAAGAGCCTGGAGTGACAGGACAAAGGGGCACAGATTCCCACTGAGAGAGGGTTTAGATGGGAAATTGGGAAGAAATTCCTGCTTTTGAGGGTGGGCAGCCCTGGCACAGGGTGCCCAGAGCAGCTGTGGCTGTCCCTTGATCCCTGGCAGTGCTCAAGGCCAGGCTGGAGCACCCTGGGACAGTGGGAGGTGTCCCTGCCATGGCTGGGGTGACACTGGGTGGGCTTTGAGGTCCCTTCCAACCCAAACCATTCTGGGATTCCATAATTATCTTTCTTTTTAGTTAACTATTCTATGCTGGGGTTTTAATTCCCAATTTCTAGCAGAGCAATTTAACTTCAAGTATGATCTTGAAGTTAAACTTCATTGAGCTTCAAGTATGATCTGCTCTGTAGCCAGGATTTTTCAGTGCTACTTCAATTACAACCCTACAGATCCAAATAAAAACAACTTTGAAAAACACAAGTTGCACTTACAATTTACCAAACTGTCCTGCATGACTAAGCTGATTTCTAAATAATGACCATTCATTCTTTTTTTCAATAAAGGTAATTACAGGGTTGCATAAAGATGTTTATATAGGCAAGCAAAAAGCTGCAACTGATAAGTAAATTATTCATCTATTCTAATTCTGCTGCTTTCAAAAATTGTCTCAAAAATTAATTTTTTTTTTTAAAAAAAAAAGTTTCTAACAAAAAAATCCGGAGAAGCACTTGAAAGTTAAAAGACTCGTGGTGTAAAGTTCAGTTCTAATCTTTCTTACCCCTCAGTTTTGTTTCCCATGCCTGGAAAGATTTCTCTAAGATGTTGTAATTCTCGTGCATGGAGTTGTAAAAGTTGTAGTGCCAGGGAAAAAAAAAGTCATTTCCTAAGATGTTACAAGTTGAACATAAGAGCCAAATCTTGTAGAGCCTGAAAAGGAGGATAGTGAGTTCTGCAGCTCTGAGCCTGCACTGAGGGACAACCAACACACAAACACTGCAGCCCTGGAGTATAGACAACAACTGACTTACTTCTGGCACTGAAATTCACGGACAAGGGGCCTTAAAAACACAACAAATCAAAAATGACAATGAGAACCACCTAATGTTCCACCTTAGCTCATTCGTTCCAGCCAGTGAAAAGGATTTGATGCATTTTTGTTAGAACTCCAACTGATACTGGCTTTTCTTTGCCTTCCCAGAATTTAATGTGGGAATCAAACCCAGAAGAAAGGAAGGCCAAATTCTCTAGTGCCTGATAAAAGTCAGAGAAGCTTGGAAACCACAGGTCAGATTTCTCAGAATATGTTACACCAGGTGTTTGGGCCGCAAAATCCCCCAGAAATCCAGGATTTTGCCGTAGCAAAACAGCAAAAATGAAAGTCTCCTGCACAGAATCATCTGGGTTCCTTGGAGCAGACAGGTGTGGTGAAAGGAAAAAGGAAATACAAATGAAGGAATAAATCCACGTTATTTACAAGGGAAAAGAAATACCCTCTAATGGGTTTAAGTTCCCATAAAGATGTTATTTATACATGGTTTTATCAGCCAATTTGAGTTCAACTTTTCCATTAACAACACAGCATATAAGCAGCTGATTTTACACACTTGGATTTCCAAGCTAAGGATGAACACCTGACCGTGGGAGGAAGAAGGGCACGTGAAGAGGAGCCAGTGGAGATGCAAAGCCAGAGAGATTCCCCTAAGGGTGCTGGGGCACACAAGGAAGAGGGGGCTGTGTTGGAGCAGAGGCAGGTGCCCTTCACAGCACCCAAAAAAAGGGAGGGAAACTCTGGTAGATCTCCTGGGGTTGAACCAGCATCCCTGGAGGCGCCTCAGCACCCTCCTTGTTCCAGAACACCTTCCAACACTTGCACTTTAAAGGCTTTTATCCTTATTAAGGATATTCCTGGACATTCATCCCCTTCATTCAACCCCCAGCAGCTGATGGAAGGGTGGAAGATGATCCTTGAATACAGAAGCAGGTAAGTGACACCTGCTTCCCAGAGTGACAGGAATACTCTGCAGAGCTGCTCCAGCCCCAGCAGAGCAGGCAGAGGCTGTTACTGACACATTGTCTTGGCTCATGCAAGTTCCCTTTAATGTTTCATAATCCCAAGAGTGCTGAAAACTCAGTGAAAAACACATTCCTCCTCCCACAGACCTGTCTCATGCACCAGGGCCCTCCTCTGCACAGAAAATTGATCCCCAAGAGAAGGGGATGAGGGATGGCTTAAAAAGGGTGGCAGGAGGAATGGCCAGAGCCAAGGACACCAGAGTGTCCCTTCTCTGGGTCACTGTAGTCACCTCTCTGGGATTGCTCAGCACTAATCTTGGTACATTCTCGACCAATCATTTCAACTGCACTGGTTATAATTAATTAACTCACAAATAATGAGACAGAGCTCATCACCAGCACTCTGTGCTCTCAGGACTGCCAGCAGAGGTAAATCACACAGCACATATGCACAGATTTCCAAACCCAAAACCCTCCCAAAATCAGACAGAAGTTCTCAAACTATGCAAATGTGACCTTTCTGCACACATCTGTTTATATTCCTAGGAGCAAAAACTGGGGAGAAAACCCCAAACCATTTGGGTGTATCACATACAGGACTGTGTTTGCTCAACTGAAAATAACATACATTTATATACGTGTATAAAATGCTTTTATACTGAAAGCCAGACCAGATTTCCAGGTTAGAGGTGATGGGAAATGTGAAGGATGCCAAAATGTGGGGAAGTCAGAGAGTTTCATTCACACAGTTTGATTGCACACCTTGAGCTGAGATGGGGAAGCAGGAAAGTGGCTCCAACTGGGAGCCAAACACCAACTCCATTCAAACACCCCCACATCCTTTTGGAAAGGGTGCAAAAGGATAGGAGCAACTTCGGGTGAGAATAACTCCTCAGCTGAGCCCAATGCCTTGGTTTTTCCACCCTCTGGAGACAGGAGCCCAAGCCTAAGCACAGACTGTGGGAGTTAAAGCAGGTCACTGCTGGAGGAGAACATCACCAGCTCCAACCTCTATGACCAACATCCTGAAGATTAATCTCATGGAAACCAGACTTTCCAAGACTTTTCCTGCAGGGAAAGTGGCCAGCAGGTAACAAACTGAGTTCTGGTGATGGGAGGCAGCAGACAGGAGCAGTGAATGTTGCCATGAGCCCGTTGGGGCTGGATAATTTTACCCTGCACCGCGGGGACGGTAAACGGAGACACGGCTGGAACCCGAGCTGCTGGAAAGTTCTGCTGCTGCTTTCAGCTGCCCAGGTTTGGCTGGAGGAGAAAACTTTGGCACAGCCATTCTCCTGGGCCATCACCACCTCGTAGGTGTTTGATGTGTCCATTTAAATTCCAGCAAAATTTGAGGGAACTGCAAGTGAATGTTCGAAGCTTCAGGTGGTTTTTGAACGTGATTCCACGTTAAGGAATTTATGGAAGATGGAAGGAGAAAGAGGATTGCTCTGCCAGCAACACTGCCACAGAAGGATTCGCAGTTTGCAGGAGAGACCTTGAGGAAAATTCGTGCAGTTTTAATTCCTTCCAGAGGAGGACAGTGGTTTACAACAGAAGGAACTGACTGGCCGCGTTTCATCTGGAATTATGCTTCCCGTGGTGGCAGTGGAGGGAATTCACCTGGCCCAGGTTTTACCTGAGCTAAGGATGGAAAGCACCAGCCTAGCCTCTACCTGCGTTGCTCCAAACACCAAATTTTGCTTTAAAACTCCCCTGGAGCTGCCAAAAGATCCCTGCGAGGTTCAGCTGATGTCAAAACCACAGCTTATCATCACATTCCTAAACAGGGACAACTGGAACCAGTGTTCACAATGCTGAAATATTTTAAGAACTTTTTTAGAACTATTTGTAGGATGTGTGAATTTAAATGTACAGTACAGTGATTTTCTGGCTGAGACTGCACCTCTTTAAAGGCTTGATTTCCACAGGGAAATATCTCTTATGTAATATTTAATATTTGAAAAAAAATGCTGAGAAGGCACATATCTTAATTATTTAGCTTCTGACACATACCCTGCCTTTAAAAATTCAACGTCTGACTGCAGATCTGAAAGACTTTCCTATAAATAAGTTATCTTCTCTGAAGCTGTAACAAATTTCAAAAAGTATTGCAATGGTTGTTAGCTGATCAGAGGAAGCACAGGACTATTAAAATGTAAAAAATCCCCACATATCTGAACGCTATTTTAAGGCAGAAAGCCATTCCAGGTTGCTGGAATTCTACAAAAAAGGCTCAGGGAGAGCAGCTTGAAAAAAAGGAAATTAATTTCCCTGCTCCCAAGTATTTTCTGTCCAACAAGTCAAGCACAAGATTGATGGAGTAGCTACAGTTTCTCTTATCTACAACAGACCCGTTTCTGCAGCAAGTATCTTCTAAATGGAAAGCATTCTATATTAATTAAACAAACCTCAAGAGACAGTAAACTAATTATTCTGGGCATACATAAGATGCTGCTGAGTTAATCTCTATGAACACAAGTGAGTTAAGTTTGTATTGACATATTGGGCCAAATTTATTGTCAGAGAAATTAACTTCAGGGGAGTTAAGCCAAGAGTGAATTTCTCCTCATTAAGGAGAAAGAGGTCTATTGTCTGAAGTGTGAGGATTTAGAACCTCTTGGGAAAATCATATTGCACTTCAGTTTCGTAAGTGATGAACTCTTGCACAGAATTGTGCTTTAATATGCACAGAATTCTGTTTAATCACCTCAGAGCTGGGCTGTCACATGGGACCCCTTCCACGTGGGCCCTGACCTGAGCAGTGAGGATGCAGAGTGTTCTGCTAAGCTGTGGAAATAATTATTCCTGAAGCTTCCCTGCAGCAATCCAAGTGCTTGTACAAGCAGGGGACACAGCCCTCACACCTAAATTTAACATAAAGTTAAAGTTTAGTTACCACAAAATGCCTTTGTTGCCTACACTTAACCTAAGCGAGATATTTTTGAACAAACAACTCAGAGACATTTTCATCTACTGCAAGTTTTACTGTTTAAAAAATAATCATTCACCTAAATTTTATAATGACTGTGCTCTACACAGGGGCTATAGAATGGCATATATTAATATTTAAATTATAAATAAAGGATCAGAACTCAAGGAAGTGATTGCTAACACTAATTAAGAAATAGATACAGTAAGGACCCAAACTGGCACCAAGATCATGTCTCAAGATGAGCAATGCTCAGGAGATGGTCCCCAAACTCCTTCAGCTCTAAATGTTCACCTGAGGTGACCCCAGAGTCCTTCCCTGTGCTGACAGGACAAATCCCATCACACGTGGCAGGACAGCATTCCCAGCATCCTGGGGAGCTCTGCAACACCCTTAGTGATCCTTGGCATCACCCTTCCTTCCAGACCTCCTCTCCAATTAATGGTCTTTTTTGAGCTTTCCATCTCCACAATTCAAGGATACGACTCAACCTTCATACTAAAGGTAAAACGTGATTCTTATTTAATTTATCCTCTTCTCTTTCCACTAAGCTCTGGTTCACACAAGCATCCCAATGAAATCTATTTTCAGCATGGCCAAGAGAAACTCAAGAAGTGCCTGAGGGTGGAGTGAAGCAGGCTTTGAATCAGGCTGGAACTGTTGGGAAACATTTGTGAGAACTGGCACAGCTCCACGGAACCAAGGGAACTCCCCCGGCACAAAGCAGAGGCCTCAAAGTACCCTGAATATTTTCTGAAGTGTTAATAGTTCACCTCTTGTCCTTGTGGGAGTCACTCTGGAGGCTGTACTGAGTGCTATTAGTGCTGTCACCTCCACTCGGTGTTCAAGAGTCCTTCCCTCAATGTGAGACAGGAAAATTAATCAGAACTCAGCCTGACCCGGATCAAGAGGGCACACAGCAATCACCACCCCTGCATCTCACAGACAAGGCACAAGAGAGGAGAGCTCGGGCAGGGAGGTTAATCCCACTGGCCTTGGGATCACAGCCTGGCACCTGCACCTCCTCTGGCCCCACACTTTGTGAGCTCCACTTAACAGCAGCGCAAACGTTGAGCTTCAATCTTATTTTGTCTTTCTCACCGTTATCTTGGCAAAGGCAGCCTGAGCGTGGCTTTAAATACCTCTGAAAAAAAACCATGTTAAATTACATTAGGGAAACATCCAAAATTACTGGGTTTAAAATCAAATCCCCCAGTGCAGAGTATTATGGTGATGACTGAGAAAATTACTGTAAAAGCCAGGAGGTTGTTTTCTTAGCAATACCAAGAGGATCTTTCCCATTGTTCTGCCAAGACTCACAGCAGTGCCAGAGATGTTCTTTCTTCCTGAGGTTCATCACTGCACTACAGCTGCTGCTTCAGCCACGGAAGAGTGGCAGCCTCCTGGAGAGTCTTAATTAAATAAAAGGCAATTTTAGAGGGTGGGGGGGAGCATCTCTGCTATTTGGATGTCAATTGACACACAGCCATATATGCTCTTTAATTATGTTTATAAATGGCATTCAAATCAAAAGCAAAATTATCACTGAATGACTCCACTTAAATTATTCATCACCAGAGTTTAGGCTGAGGTGGTCACTAATTTAGGCTATTTTTCAGCACATTTCCTCCAGAAAAGACTAAATCCGCAAACTTCAAGCATGGGAACCTTCTTTATGAGTGTCAAATGTTTCCCCACTCTCTAGTGCTGCTCCCAGCCAGGATAAAGCACAGTGTCCATTTTCCAGGGATAACATGGAGGAGGAACTGGAAGATGGTGCCCATTTTCCAGGGATAACACGGAGGAGGAACTGGAAGATGGTGCCCATTTTCCAGGGATAACATGGAGGAGGAACTGGAAGCTTTGGCTGCCCATGGGAAGAAACTGAGGCTCAAGGGAAGGGCAGCTCTCACCAAAGAAGCAGCAGTGCCCCCATTAGAGCTTATTAAGGGAAATGCTCCCAATTAAAAGTGGTTGTGAGGACCAGGACTGAAACCTCTCCCCATCTCTGGTCTGTCAAGAGCTACAAGTGCCAGTTGACTGTACAAAATGACAACTATCCAGGCTTATCCCTTGCCACAACTGGCATCTGCTCTGGAGCTGTCTGAGTTGGTTTGAATGGCACTAATTAGGAGTAGTTACACATAAATGACATCCCAAAGACTTGACACAATAAACATTGCTATCTGGTGCCATTCATTTGCTCTCCCCATTCAAGCACACACAGTATTTACGATAATTTCCATGTTCACTGCCACCTTTATCCCACAAATAAGGTCAGGAGACAGACAAACAACAAATATGGGAAGCACCACATGGAAGTTGAATGCATAATAAGTTATCAACTGCTCTTTGGATTTGGAGTGCTTCAGAAAGGTAGATGAGAAGGCTGCCTCCTTGTTTGACCTTGCAGAGAAGCCCTTAAGGTTCCTCACAACCATCAGGCAGCTTTATAAACACTATCAGAATTCCCTCTCCTCCTCTGCTCTACAGGCAGAAAAGAGCACTAGTGAAAAATGAGGATATTTCTGTTGTGTTGTGGCTACAGACTGCTAGGAGGGATGATGGAGGTCCAAGCTAGCAACAAGAAACTGCTCAGTTTTCCTTTTGCTGACTAAAAGCCCTCTGTTTCTGCCTCAAGAAAAGGCAGCAACCATCAAGTGATTTTCTTTGATTTCCACTTGCCTACATCTTTAGCATCCCGTTGCCTGCTTTAGACTTACAGCTTTTCCTTATCCCCATTTCACTGCACGTCTTCAACACCTTATACAAACCCTGTAACAGCCATAGTGGCACAATGTTATTTTCAAGCACCTTTAAATAGTCCTGCTGATTAAATAACTCGTCACTAATGTGATTTCAGGAATCCAGAGCATCTCCTAAGGTGTAACCTTTACCACTAATTGCAAATATAGAACAGAAAATTAAGTCAGGCTGACAGGATTAAATCAGGAGGTTTCAATGCAATGTCAAATTTTTGACAAGTGCATATTACCAAAGAATAAACTATTTACCAGGTGATTACAAATTTAAATTTTCTTAATGATGTTTTTGGGCATCACATTTTGTGTACAGCTTTGCAGAAGATGGAAGGAGAATAATCCCAGTGGATTAAGAACAGAATGCTCATCAAAGACTACTGGGATGTGTTAAATTCTGAATCCCTTCCATCACCTTTGAAAAACTGGAATGTGCAGCTTCATTTGCATTGTTTCAGATCTCAGGCAATAAATGCAGATCTTTTTTTTCCTAAACTATTCCCATTCCCAGCTTTACACACTTGCAACAACCTGACAGGGAGGCTTTGGAGTCTTCATTTGTTGGAGTCACAGCATAAAATCCAAACTCCCTGTGCACTGAGTAGCGTCAGCAAGGAACAAAGGAGGATGAATAGAGACTTGATTTTATGTCCCTGCTCATATCACAGAGCCCAGGAGTCTCAAACAAACCCTCCACAGACAAACCATTGCTCAGACACAAATTAATTCTTTTCCAGAACCGAGCCAGTTAACACACAATCTTCTTTTTACTGAAAAGCCCTTTTTACCCTCCCTGTGGATGGTCCGGCTCCAGCTGAGCTGTTTGAGCACACACAGATTTCCTGGGAGTGCTCCAGAAAGTGACCAAAATGCTCAAAACCTTTCTGAGGGTCTCCTCTCAGGTATGTCTAAGGTAACCACACCTAGTGTAGTGTGCCAAAAGTACTGCAGAGGGATGGATGGGCTGCACCTGGGAGATCCCAGAGGTCTGGGAAACCTCCCCAAGGACAACCCCATGGTTTTGAAAACATGTCATGGTCCTGTGTCACAAATGCCACGCCACCTTCAGCACAAAGACATGTGCTGCTTCATTTTCATTGTTTCAGATCTCAGACAATAAGTGCTGACCTTTATTTGTGGGGGATTTTGACAAAACCCAGTGTCCTCCTGCCTTTCACCAGGGTACAAAATGGTGCTCCTCACTATGTTTTCCTTGTGTCAGGTCTTTATAAAGGAGTTTTTAAAATCCATTTTCACCAAAACTGTGTAATCTCCAAAGTATCAAACTCATGAAACCTTGGGCGAAAAGATCTTCAGTGTAAAGATTGTCCTGTCATGCACTATGAGATGAAGCCCACTTTTATAAACTCAGCACTACAAATATTTCTCAGACCATAATGCCATTTCCAAAACCAGACGGGTACTTGAGCTCCTGCCTCAACACTGGTGCCACAACTTCAGCATATTTCACCAAAGCAGAAGTCAAAGCAGGCTAAAAATTATACAACATGCTTTTTCATTCAACTTGATGATTATATAATCAGATGCTTTTCAATATCGCAGCAGTATCTCTGTGTATGGGTCCCTGAAAAAAACATTCTCAGTCCATCCCTGCCCACAGCTGCTGCCTATTCTTTCCTTCCATTAAAACACCAGGCTGGAGAAAATGGATCTGTCTTTTCCCCTCAAGGTTCTCTGTCCTGACAAAGCAGTGCCATTCCCCAGGCACAGCTCCCCGAGACTATTAAAATCATTATTTTGTTAAAGCAGCTGCCGGGATGAGAAATAGGTTATTTCCTTTTTTAACTCGTTACTTTAAAAGTTCTCTCATCTAACCAACCAGAAAGTTATTTATCACAAATGCACAAATTATGTCTAAGATACGTAAGAACATTCATAGTAGCAGCATTATATTTTAGGAAATAGTGGGGTCAACTCAGAGTTTTATGTCTGTATTCACCAACCTGTTCCAAAGACGGAATTTTATTTAAGAAACTCTTTTATTCCCTACATCACTTTTTGCAGCCTAGCTCTTAGGAATGATATTAAGATAAATTAATTTCAAAATCCTTTGCCTTCATTTCAGATGGCTAAAAAGTGAATCAAGAAGCAGCTGCAGCACACAACAGGATGCAAAGGTTAAGGAAATGGAGAAAAGTGTCAACAGAGAGGGTAAAAGAGTTATTCACTTCTTTTTATCTCTAAGAAATGTGTAGAAGTTCCAGAAAAATCTTCGGAACTGTGAAATAGGAACTATTCAGAGGATTCATTTGCACAGCAACCCCCTCATACCTACAGGTTATCCCAAAAATCCTGCTCTCTACCTGCTCTGTGCAGGTGCAACCAGCACTTTACTCCCTGCCAGAAGGCTGTGAATCAGTTAAGAGCCAGAGCATTCTGCTCCACATTGATTATTCATCCACACAAATACAATAAATCCAAAAGAACTCCCAAATGCAAGTGTGAATGACCACATTTCCCTCTGGCATGAATTTTTTAATTGCACTTCAAATTGTGAAGCTGCTATTCTAAAAAGCAGAATAAAAGCACCAAGATTGAGGTTAAGTTGCAGAAAACACCCCAAACTTTTCAGAGCAATTCCCATATAGATACACAATGTCCTGCACTGCTTTCCAGACCATTCCATCCATAACAGACACACACACCTACTAAATGGTTGCTTTTTCAGCAATTGCCAGTTACTCTGATTAATCCCTAACACATTTTTTTTTTTTTTTTTTTTTTTTTTTTTTTTTTTTTTTTTTTTTTGGGTGGGGGGTTCTTTTGATTTTTTGAGCAGGATCTCTGGAGTGAGATTGGTTACAACCACCACACAAGAATTTCCCTAGAGACCTCAGGGATAATTCCTGACTCCTGCACACAGCACCTACTTTGATGCCTTGGACAGGCTGAGCTGAAACAGAAACTGCACAGAGTTAGAGAATAAAGTAGGGATTTATTGAAAGGCCTCCAGGATCCACCTTGGGCAGGACAAGAGCCTGGCCAGGGCTACACCCAAGGTGGACTAAAAATGGTCACAAAATGGACAAACGGTCACGAGGTCTCACATTTTTATAAGTTTTGGTCCATTTGCATCTTGGGGTTTAATTGTCCAATTCCAGCTCCAGGCTGTGAGGTCCCATCCTTCTTGTTCCTCCCTCCAGCCCACCCTTGTTTGTGCTTTTGGGCCTGAAATTGTCCTTGGTCCTCAGCAGTGAAAGGATTTGTTTTGTGTCCCTGCTGTGTGCAGAGCTGAGTGACACTGACTGTGAGCTCAGAGCTGCAGCCCTGGGCACCACAGAACCTGAAACACATGGGAGATAAAACTCAAAGCATCACCTTTCTGCTCCTAAAAGCAGCTGGATTTCTAAGGCCAACCTTCTCTCACTGGCAGTCAGGCACCTCTGCTCTGGAGCCTCCTGGATGTGCTCAGCTGTGAATTGTGGCTGGAACACCCTCGTCCTTCTGCAATCCTGCATTTGCATCAGGGAACGAGCCACTGACCTTGCCCTTGCTCTGAATAATCTAAATATAGCTTGATTTCTAAGTATTCCAATGTTCTTTCACCAGTTAACTGTTAACTCATGACAATAGGCAAGTTTTGTCCCGAGGCATGCATTTTTCCTTTGTTGTCCTCTTGTTCCAGGTTAGAATAAAATTGGTAAAGAGTTAAGATGACATTCAGGTTGTTTCTCGAGGCAGCTGCTGGATAGCTTCAGGGGGGGAAGGCAAAATGCACCCGCCACAAGTGATGCACCAACAGCTTTGATTTTGTGAGTCACATCTTATTTATCACTCCCTCGGCTTGTGCTTTGGTTTTGTAACTCACCACAGAGGTGGTGCTGGGCTATCTGAACTCTAATGCGTGGATGTTTCTCTGGAAAGAACTGCAGAAGAGGTTGGGTCTCCTGCCCAAAAAATCCTGATGGAGAGAGATGGAAGGAGAGAGAGGGAGAAGCTGAGGAGGATAAAAATCCTTCTGACCAGAGCCCTACAGAGAAGTGTCCAGTTGAGCTTTGCAGATATTCAGTCCCATATTTCAGCACTGGATTTACCAGTGTCACCATAGAGGAACAGCTATTGCTGAAAGGAGACAAACATGAATATCTTTCCCCCCTGATTCAGCCTCTCCATAGATTTAGAACCTCAGCTCTGCTTGAAGAAATTTCCTCTGTTGGAAAGGTTTAGGGACATGGAAATAAAATGTTTCTCTTCTCTTCACCCTTCAGCTGTTGCAGAACACACCTGGAATGCTGTGACCTGGAGGAGTCCATTTTAAAGAGTGGCCAGCCTTGGACATAACTGCTCTTTCCCTGTGTAACTATGAACTCTGTGGGGAAAAAAATCCACCTCCTTCACCCTTTTGCAACATTTAATTGTCCTCGGCAAACAGCTCTTCTTTGAGGCCCACTTCTAGCACATTTTCCCTCCCGAGTATCCATGCAAGCTCTGTTAGGAAACTCCTCCTCAGCAATGCCCAACGCCTGCTGTTTTCTGCCATGGGCACGACTTTTCCACGATGATCCGCACTTCAGCTTCCTTTTGGGAACTCTGCTTTTGCTTTGTTCATTCAGCATCCAAAGCCAAACTCTCCTGCTGCACCGAGGCGTGGATTTAAAGCTGGTTTGGATGAAGATCTCAGCAGCAACAGATAATTCCCTGTTTGCTTCGTGCAGACACTCAGCTGGAGCCTTCCCTTCCCCTGTCAAATGCCTTGTAGCACATCAATATTTATTTCTCCAAGAGTGCTCTAGCACAGGACACCTGAGCTGCCTTCCCTGGCCTCGTTCAGGTATTTATAGCAGGGCTGGGCAAGGGACTGCAAGGTGAATATCCATATCTTTAGGATCCTCTCAGCCTGGGCAGGAGATCCAGGTTTGTGCTGGATCAGGCACAGATCCCTCACAGTGCCCCAAAAACGCCAAAGAACAGGACCTGACCCCAATGGAGCCTGGCCCCAGACACTCACTGTTTGTCCTGAAGTGTCCTTTAAGACCTGAGCAAAAATGCTGGTAGGAAGAAAAATTAGCCTGTCCTAGAATATGAAAATTCCACAAAAAGAATCCCCTCAGGAAATGCTGTGCTGCCTGCTCAGTACTGACCTCTCAGAATTTCCAGTCCCTGTGATTCAGGATTACAACTGGAATTCTCTATTATTTTAGCCCACATTTTAGTATCAGCATGGGGGCACTAAAAATACTAGATCAGTTTTCTTTAAAATGAGGATTTATGGAGGGCCATAAATCAAAAGATATAACAAGGAAATTTAATAAAGATAACATTGTTACGTCAAATGCAACATGGATTCTAATACACAAAGAGCAATTGTTTCTCCACAAAAAAACTCTCAGCAAGAATTTTGCACACAGTGTGAAGCTAAGAATTACGGGAATAAGAGTAAGTTGTTCTTGGAAATTAATTGAACAAACAATCTTTTTTATTATGAAGCCTACAAAAGATAAATACCCACGTACTGAAACAGAATCTTTAACTTTCTTCACCTTTGTACCACACATGGTTGGCATTTGCTTGGCCTCTTGCCTATAAACAATGAGGATTTGGGGAATACACCACAGAATAAAAGCAGAATATTATTACAAGGTTCATCAGAATTCCATCTTACACAGAATCAAAACTTTAAAGCAAAATCAAGTGCCAGAACAAGAACTGCTATCTTATTCTGTCTTGATTTGTTGGTAACTGTGATGGTGCTGAATATGTGATGGAAAAAGATTCACATTTCCTGTAGATACCATGGCTAATAATAATAATAATTAATAATAATACACAAGGGTTCTATTCCCCACTCATTCCCAATACTGCCAAAGGAGTTTCTTGAATGTAATTCCACATTTTGTAGTAAAATGTAAACCTATGGCTCTCTTTTTTACTGAGCAACAGAAGTGTTTGTGTGACAGAAGGCAACATTTATGTCTCATATCCTAATAAACAGCTTCATTAGTTCAAGGGAAAATGTGGCATTTCTACTTTCCCTCCAAAACCACCCATGATCTGAGTTTAAGACACGAACATAAACTTTTTCACATAACAAATGCTGATGTCCCCAAATCAAATAAAAATGGAGGAATATAACCTGACTGAAAACCAGCAAAATGCTCAAACAAAGCAGCTGTGGAAATTCTTGAGAGGCACCAAAAAAGCTCTGCTGCTGTTCCCACATGAGATCCCTGATTCCAGAGCAATCCCTGTGGTGCCACACACTGGACACAATGTCTGCCCACTTTCAAGAAGTAACAAGCTGCAATCAGTGGATATTCTG
This sequence comes from Sylvia atricapilla, assembly GCF_009819655.1. Classification (NCBI taxonomy): domain Eukaryota; kingdom Metazoa; phylum Chordata; class Aves; order Passeriformes; family Sylviidae; genus Sylvia; species Sylvia atricapilla. Next base: position 17,740,422 of record NC_089150.1, on the reverse strand, counting down.
AAAAAAACTTCATAAAATACATTTTTTTTTGCCTTTCAGGAGAGTCCTGAAGCTTGCTCAGGTGGATTCAGGGGGAAGTTGTTCTGAACACACCCTGCCCATCCAGCAATAATGTGGATTTCTGCACGCCAAGAGCACCTCATGCCCAACCCAGACTCCTAAATTATTCAAGGTACAATTTTCTTCAGGCAGCTTTTCCATCACAAAATTCTGGGAACAGACACCTCAGCCCTCTCAGGTGCTCTTATCTATAATTCACCAGCCCAGGTTCCAGCTCACAGAACATTTACAGGGAAAACCACAACTTGGGACAGTTTTATCTGTGCAAGACAACTGACAATGCTGATTTTGGCTGAGCAGAGGAAAGCAGACCATTTAAACATGAAGAGCTAAAACTCAGTACATCTTTCTTCATAAAAATATAATTCACAATTCCAGCAACTAATCAGTTACTCGAAAAAGAGAAGGAATCAAAGCTGCTTGCAGTTTTAGAACAACAGATGAAAAACATCATTTCAAACATGATCTGAACAAAATAGACAAGATTCTTCTTCCAGGAAAGTCTCTTGGGAGTAATTCCCAATCACCACATTGCTGAGTTTGTCCATTCTAACAACCAGCATCTCTGAAAGCTGGAAAACTTTAATGTTTTCCAGCACTTTTCTTATTCTCTACAAAACCACAAAGTAAAAATGACAACATCCTGGAAAGCAATGCAGTACAGATCATCAGGTCATGCAGATGTGTCATTTGACCATTTTTCCTTTGAAGTCTTCTCAGATACAAAGCATCAGACCAGTCCTACACAACTGGTGTCACTCTAAAAACCTATTCCCAAAGGCCTCGACTTGCAGTGGATTTTTCCAGACCTCAGCACCAAAACTGCCCCATATCCCTGTTGAACCCGTGTGAGGAAAATCAGGAAAATCTCATCTTCAAATGGCAGAAAGGTTCTTTTTTTTTAAGCAGAAATAGCCACACACTGACCCGAGCTGCCCCAGCTGGGCTCACAGCAGTTTGAGAACTGGGATCACTCCAAAGATCCCAGTGCTGCTCTGCAGCTGAAAGCAGATCACTCACATGTGGGCTGCTGTGCGTTTTCTAAATGAGTCTGGCCTCCATTCACAGGTCAACGAAGTGCACATGGAAATGAAACAGGTCCCAGCCAGGCAGAATTTGGTTATTCAGTAATGCAGGGCAGCTCCCCCTCACAGGTATTCAAACAGTGCTTGATCCTCCTCAAAACAGGAGATTCCTGAGTAATTGCCATGAACTACCCCAGCCAGGGTTCTGAAATTCAGCCGCAGAAACTCATGGCTCAGGAGCCCAAAGGCCACACAGATGGGATCTGATTCACAGCCCACATCCAGAACTCTTCCTTACCATGGAAATCCATGTTTTCACCCGGTGCTTGATGCAGCTTTATGTATTTTAAACCCTAGATGTCAGTTTAACTCTCTTACAGTTTACAGCTGGTCCAGGATTTATTTTGTGGTCTGTTATAAAACCTTTAACTCTTGTTCTAGTTCCCTTTTTTCCTTTTTTTTTTTTTTTTTTTTTTCTTTTTAATTGCAGGAGCATCTCCAGTATTTCTGCGACAGGAAAGCTCATTCAAAATCCTCCTCAAGGAAGCTGCTGTGTGTCAGTGAAAAAACACAACAGCCACGGTAAAATATGTTCCCTTCTGTGTAGAGCAGCTCGAGCTTATGAAGCACAAGCACTTAAATTAGGAGCAAGGGCTACTTTATAAAATCAGGGCAATATTTCCAGCATTTGAAATGCACACTGCTGTCTCTGCTTTGGCAGAGACAATTTCTGCCCTCTTCAAAATTAAATTCATTATTAGAACTGAGCACAATAAGCTTTAAAATGAAATCCACCTCGGCCTTTCTCTGCACACCTAAATTTCTGTAAAGAATTCCTTCAAACATAGTATTCCCCAAATGAGGTTGATTTTGTTAAACACAGTCTTACAAATACCCTAAGTTGTTTGGAAAAGTTGTGGTTCATTTTTTCCATTGAAGAAAATAGTTTGGGAATCCACTGTGTCCTATGAACTATGTCCTGCCTTCCTTTTCCTTCTGCAAGCTTTGAAAAAAAAAATCTTCGAGGTTTTTAGTCAGTTGGAAATGGTAACATGGTTCATTGATTGATCAACCTTTTTTTTTTTTTTTAACATATCTTTTAATAGAATTTCTTTTCAATTTTAGTTCCCAGAAGTCCTTAAGTACTTCAAAAATTTCCTTTTTCAAAGGTGTTATTACTATTGCAGATTCTGGGAGGGTTTTTTTACCAGAAACTGGGTGGGAAGAGATGAGTAACTGCAATCAAACCCACTTTAAAATGTTCCTTTTCAGAGTTAGATACTATAAAAAACATCATATATACAGCATTAACTGCACTGTGTTTACAGAAGATATTCTGAGAGAAAGATTAAATTTTCACTCTGTCTAAACATAAACACCTGGACTGAAGAAAAAAAAAGTGCATATATTTCGGGACATCAGAAGCCAGAGTGGAAGCAAAAGAGAATTTTTGAGGCTGTTTGGCAGGACATTAAATTGCAGTGAGTAGAACAAGCAAAATTCAGTCAACATGACACTGAGGAAGGCCTTTTTACCCTTGCCAGACATAATTTTTGATACAATTAACCCACACCTACAAATTTTCCTCTAAGCCTGCTGCTTTACCACTCCCATTTAGGCTTTATTCAGGCAAATAAATATTTGTTTAGCATTGTTTTACTAGAGTACATGAAATAAAGTTGTCAGCTCTTCAGGTGATGGCAAGGTGTTATTTATCAATCACTGCTTCAGATTCAGGGAAAGATCAAATCTTTGAGTATTTCTGTGGACTGAAGCTTCTGTTATTTCTAAAGGATTAGGAGGGAACGCCAAGCACACCTCCCAAAAGGAGGAGTACGAGCAACCAGCTGAAAAGTAGATTCGAGTGAATGAATTCTTTCAGAACTTCAAGCAATATAAACCGAGTTGTTCATAAAGGACCAGGCCTCCTTGTTCTTTTTATTGAACAATTAACCCTCCTGGAAAAGGAGGCTTTCATCCCTAGTGGCTCTCATCCTTAGGGAGCCACTGGCCCCTTGGGGCCAGGTTGTACAGAAGAGTTTTAATTTGAATAAAAATTGGACAATGCTGCTGCAGTTGAAGTCTGCACACTCCTCAGGACCCTGCAGTCCTGACACCGCCCATGGTTACAAAGCCATGGGCAGACCTGGATGTTGAACTGCCTGGACCTGGGGATGCAATTTTGCCTTAAAACAAACAACCCAAAAACCACCATCACCACAAAAATGCACACAAAACCCCCAAACCAACCCAAGCCCCAGCAATTTTTCCTCTCTGAATTCCATCTGCAGCAGAGGAGACCCTACAAATGGTGGGCTCTTTCTGCACCAACTGGGCTGTTTTACCTCAGAAACCACAGCCAAACTGGAACCCAAATGGAATGTGGCAGTTCCATTTCCTGCTAAAATCTCCATGAGCTGCAGAACAAAACCGTGGCCTTTGCTAATGGGGATGAATGCATTAATTAATTTCCCCTGCCAGCTCACTCTACTCTCACACCCTGCCTCAATACTGAGCACAAGCTCAGGTGCTCAGCTGGAAGAGACACGGCCCTGCTCATTAATTGGTGCTGTTTGCCAGCTCCCCTCAACGAGTTACTGGTTACTGAATAAACCAGTGCTTACAAACACTGGATAAACTGCCTCCGCAGGGAGGAAACCCTGTCCTGAGCCTCACACTTCCTCGCCATGCTATTATCTGCTCCTGACTCCTGCCAACGCCGCTACAAAGTGCTCCTGCTGATTAGAAATGAGTCCTTGCGTTATCCACATGTTTCACTTTCACTTCCCAACATTTCCTTTCCTGCTTCCCCAGCCTCTATAACTCTGCCACTGTGGTATTTTTAAACACTTCTGGCTACTTTTAAATTGTTTTGTTTTCCTTTATCTTTATTTGATTAGGTGCAATCAGTCTTCTGTGATGTTGGAAAAGCAGGAGAGTTGCTGTAAACTTGGATTTGTAAAGAAGCCCTGGGAGAATGTCCCTATTCACCAGCAGAAAAGTCTTCCTTGGCTTTACTCACTCAACTCAGCACTATTATTGAATGGTTCTGTAAACTGCCATTCCAGAGTTCCTCCCAGTTCTCAAACCAAAATTCCCTTGAGCGCTTTTCAAGAAGTCTTAAGTAAGGAACAGTTGACTTTATTTAAAGATAATTTAAATCTAAGAGTATCTGCTAATATTATGCCCTATCACTTTCAATCTTCTCCTATGGAAACCAATTATCATGATATGAAAGTATTTTAACGACTGGTTTTTTGTTTTTTTTTAATAACTACATCCTGATTTCTTAGACTGGATAGATTATTGCAGCTGACCAAAGAGTCAAAGCACCAAAATCTATTAACTTTAACAATATTATAAAAGTTTATCACTTTAAAAGGCTTTGTCATAAGCCCTAAATGCTAAATTAATAATATCTTTTCTAGAAAACACTGAAAACTCTTGTGATATGCCCAAAAGTAGAGAATTTAAATTATCTTGCTTGAGGAAAAAATAGAAATTTCATCTTTGATGTGAATAAAATAAGGGTTAAGTCAGGGACAGAAGGAAATAAAACCCAATTCTTGCATGTCCAGAAACACAAACACAAGCAGCCAATCTTCCCCGTCATTTAAAATACTGAGTTTCAGCCTCTAACTTTTACATTTAATTATCTCACCCAGTTAAAATAGGCAGAAGTTTTCAAAATTAATTTCTTACATAAATACTTCTCTTGACAGCCTTTCCAGCAAAGAGCAAGCTAAATTTTTTTCAAAGATTCAGAAATAAAATCTGATCTAATTTTAAACGGTATGAGAATCACTGCGTAATTTGGTTTTGGAGTAGGTTTTTGGGATTTTTTTTTTCTTTTTAAAGCCACAAACCCAGTTTGAAGACCACTGCTGGCCTTAAAATAGTTTAAACTGGAAGCTGGTACATCCATTTACAGAAGATCATCTAGTTCCTCATTCAATGCACCTGGCTTGTAATTATCAGCTCTACTTAATATCTCAAGAAGATTTATTTTAAGTCATCCTGAACTGTTTGCCTTTAAAAGTCAACACTGAATCTGCTGCCAAGAGTTAATGTAGCCACAATCTCCCAGTTGTGCCAGGGATTTTCGACTGATCCCCACCATCCTGCAGAACAAGCTCAGCAGATAAGGCAGAGGCAGCCCTGCCAAAAGAGCCAAGTTCAAACAGCAAAAATAGGGCAGAGCAGATAAAGGAGATAAATTCTGCCAAAAGGGCCAAGTTCAGGCAGGACAAATGCTCAGCACGACCTGATCAATACTTGAAAGTACAGGGTCACCTCCAAGGACTTTGATTGTTACAGAAAGTGGAGCTGCCTGAGGCCACAAGGGTGATTTCATAACCATTTCAAAATCAAAGATATTTAAGGACATCAGGAAGCAGAAAAATTTAAAAAGAAAATAAAATCAAACACCAGACCACTAAACAGATACAGACCAAAAAAGCAAGTGAGCAATAAAGGCAATGTGCAAAGAAATTGTTATCAAAGGACAATGGGAGAAAGTAAAGAAAATCGAACCAAGAATGGTTTGGTCTAAAATCACAACAGAACAGAATTTTTATACTTGTTTTTTCAGGTTGTCTATAAGCATAAATTCAGATGTGGAAGAGTCCACAAGAGGGAACATTATACTGAATGTTAAATGTGGAAAATGCAGATATTCATAACAGGGAGGCCAGATTACTCATATTCATCAGGGAAACATTTCTATCATTGCTGACCATTCACACCAACACCTGCAATTGTTCACAAGAAAACATGGATAATTTGCAAGATTAATAAATTAAGCATCACATAGCTTAAGATTTTTTTGTTGATCCTGTCAGCCACCAACAGTCCTTGTAATCCACCTGGGTTACAACATTCCCAGGCAATCCCAGGCAGCAAAGATGTGCTATCAATTTTTAATAATAGAATGAACTTCTGCAAAATATTTCAGAATTAAAACAGACTTAAGCTTATTCCTCTCCTTCCACCCCCCAAATTTAAATGAAGCTGGCAGAAATTTCTCTTAAAGACCCCATGGCAGCCTCCTCCAACTGAATCTTTTAAAAAAGATTTAAGCAGCAGAAGAAGAAGCCCCCCAAATAAAATTCAGGACTTTCAAGCAGGATTTTCGAGGCTGCCAATGCAAGTTAAGAGGCTCAAAATAAAGGTAAGAGGAGGAAAGGCTCCCTAAATCACACTGAGATAGTGATAAAGTAACAAGAAATCCAGGGTCCCAGCTTGGGGGCATTAATTCCAAATCCCTCATTTAGAACAGAGTTTGCTGTGCCAACGTGAGCGTGGCTGGATAGAAGAGATGCCCTGGGCTTGCAGAGGAACCCGGTGGATTCTCCAGGGAAGGATGCCAGCAGTGCCCCCTGCACCGAGAATAGCAGCTGGAAGTGACCCCAGGGCAGGACTGGATGTCCCCACAGGGACATGTCCCACCCACAGAGAAGGTGAGGTGTCCCTTGCAGCATCTGCTGAGCGTGGGGACATTGATAGGAGAGAGCAGAAGAGCAGACACAGAGCTTTCCCCATCCAGAGATTGCCACTCCACAGCGAGTCCCACCCGATCTTCCTCTGCAATTTTAAGCTGTGAGCTGCAGAGACATTCTTGTCAGCATCAATACTTTGGGAAAAGTGGGGCAGCAAAAAGAACTGCTGGCATCTCATGGCAAAACATGCCACACTGATAGCCTTGTTAAATAGGATTAACATCAGGAATTAAAAATAAGATCTTGGTTTGGTGAAGGGAAAAAAAAAACCTACTGAGTTTACCTTAAAAGTCCCCGTCTATTGCAAATGCTAAAACAAAGTTATTTTTAAATTTTTTCAAACTCTGCAGGTCTCTTACCATACCCACTCTTTAGGGCTGAGGGCGCAAAATCTGTTTCTTCAAAGCCATTTATTTAACATCCAACTCAAGCATGAATCCAGCTCGCTCTGAGCTTCACATGGTATTTTGGAGCAAAGGAGCACACACATGTTAACGAGCTGCGTGTATTTGTCCTCTGCTGAGGGGTCACTTCCAAACACTCAATTAGACAATTTGAGCTTAATGACTTCTGCCATCTGATATTTCCTATTGAAGCAAACGAACCCAGCTGCGCTGTGGCATTAAACACAACCAGACCAGCACTGAAGTAAACACAACTGAACTGTGGCACATCCTCAGCTAAAACCGTTCCTTTTCTCCGCTAACACAGCAAACTGTGCACATCCCTCAGCGTGGCTTTGGGTGGAAAAGAGAGAGAAGAAAAACCACCAGTGGCACAGAAAAGAATGACCATTCCTCTAAAACTCACTTCTGAGAGTTCAGGTTCTGGGTTTTACCTCAGGGGTTGCAGCACATGAGGTTCCATGTTGATAAGCAAGTAAAGCAGCAGAAGGTGTAACAGAACCACTGAGACTTCCTTGGGAACAAACCCAGCAATGCATTCATAGAATTGCCTTAGTTCCTCATAAATTTTAAAAATTCCTCTGTGGAGTCATTCAACACTGGGAGCTTGGAATCATCAGATGGACAAAGAACCAAAAATAAGCAGATTTATCAGCCTTGGGTCAACTACAATGCTCATGTAACAGCCTCATGTAGCACTGAAATGTTGGAAATTATGTAATGCTAACTAACTCCTAATTAGTTATTTCACTTAATTGCAAGCAGTGCCATGTCCCAACTTTTAGCCAGCATTAGTTGAGTTTCTTCCCAGACTCTTGTTGGAGTATCTGAAGATACAGGAGAGATTAAGGCCTGGAAAGCTGGAGGAAAATGTGATAAAAGAACTAATGAATGGGAAGCAAATCAGCATGAAGAGGAAAATATCAATAACCAACAGAGGACAGACTATTCATTAATGAAGAGAATCATGTCACTTAGAACCAATAAATATCAAATTCTTTGCTAAAAATGCATAAATAAGTGAAAAGCTTTTGTATCAGCACTGGTGTGGAGGCTGGAACTTTGTCAGCCACTCACCTCTGGGCCAAGATTGAAGTAATGTCTTACTAACAGTAAAAAGACAGTGTTAGAGAGGGTTATTTTCCCCCATTTTCGGAGGATTTTGATACCATCTGATGCACCTGTGCCACTGATAAGCACCTACAATTTACCATCGTGGTCCCCCTCAGCTGATTGTGTCTGAAGTCTAGATAGCAAATTGTCCTGAACACTTCAATGGTCCCACACCCCCAGGGAGGCAGGTGAGTCCTGTCACACTGTCCCTGCTCTGCCCCACACACCCCAAAACTCAATGGCTTGAGAAAACAATGGAACAAAGGAGCAGCCCAGGCACTCAGAACTCCACGGGAGAGATGCACAAAGCCAGCAGGAGAGCATACCTGAACCTCCCAGGATTTTCCAAGTTTACACTGTGTTTCTGCAGGAAATGGCGGGGGGCTTTGAAGTATTTTCAGGTTTTCCCTCTCCGTAAAAACTCAACAATTTGAGTAGTGAAGATCGCAGGTACTGACCTGGCCAGCTTCTTCACTCTTGGGATTCGTTTTCACAAACAAGGAGGAATTTTCTCTGGGGGTTCTGTGGGCTAAAAACACCTGTAACACTACAGTTCAAGGACAAATTTACCACAGAGATTTTGGCTGCAGATTGTCCTCTGCTATCCCTGGAAAATCGTGTAACAGCCATGACCCCACTGACAAAGCAGAGTGGTGATGTAATGCAGCAATTCCTATTACTACAGGACTTTTTAATGAAGATAAAACAACTTCAGGGTGTAATTAAAAAAAAAAAAAAAAAGCAAAAGCAAACTAGGAAAGAGAAAATGGAAAGGCTCAGAAAGGAACGATCATTCCTTTAAAATTGAGCTCCTGTGCCAGGGAAAGGGAGGGGGCCAACACATGACTAAAGTGAGGCAAGCCCAAGGAAACCCATAGCAACCCCAATTGTGACCCAGGCTTCCAAAACTGAGGCAAACACTCGAGACTGCCAGCAAAATGGTCCAAAAACTCCAAGTGGATTTGCTGAATTGTTCAAGGAAAGAATTAACTGAGGTGTCCAGACTAATGCTAAGATTATAACCGCACAGCTGCCCTGCAGTTCCACAACATTCCCATATATTTTTCTTCCACGTGAATGCTGCCACAGTCCTGACCAAAGAGCACTCAGCCTGCAGCACCCAAGGAGCTGTGCCCTCACTTGTAGAGGCAAAGGGAAATCCTGCTGCAGTTCATACAGTACCCACTGGATGCTCTGAGAAAATTCCCCTCTCTTATTCCGCACCTCCTTCAAGGGCAAGCTCACCTTTTGAAGCACACCTGTAAAGGAGTAGGCTACTCCCTCTTTTCCCTCATCTCCAATGCTAATCAGAGGAAAAAGAATTGTGACAGCTTTTGAACTACTCCATAAATTTGGTTGGTTTCCCTTCCCAATGCTCATTTTTTTCAGACTTTTTGTACTTTAGGGGATAGTATCTACCTAAGCTGCCATCACACTGAAATGGACTGTGTGAAAAGTGCTGGGGAGGAGAGACTGACACGAAATGCAAAAGGAATAATCAAAGGAGCAGCACAGCCTGTGGAAGCTCAGGTTTGCCAGTCTGAGCAGAACCGACTCAAGCTCACAATCCACACAGGAAAAGAGTATCTGCAGTCCCCGAAGAATTTCATTTGAAAGCAAAGAGGAAACAAGGGCTAGTAAATGCTATTGTTACAGAAATAGCAGCTACATACACCCAGCTATTTCTATTATACAACTGAAATCCTCTGCATTTAATAGAATCCCTGGCTGCTTTGCCAAGTTCTGGACTGGCAATTAAGATGGGACATTGAAATGCATTGTTTTACCAGCTCCAACACAAGGGCAAGGAATGGGATTTATAATGAGCATTCAGAAAAAAGGTTTCTTCCTTCTTTAAAAGTTAAAAAGGAAGTCACTATACCCTGCTGAAAGCTGTGCCAGAGAATGTCATCTATTGTCTGTGGAAACAGGTTTTTTATGTCTGAGGTAATCATTGGCTTTTCAGGATGTTGGGGAGGCTGCTTTGTCCTTACACCTTTCAGGATCTCAAGCACAGTTTCCAGAACACCTACACAGATGTGAAAATAAAACTCCTGGAGATAGAGGAGAAATAATTTCTAGAGATACTTCGAAGGCAAATCAGAAATTCTGAGTGTACCACATTAAAGGAAGTCAGCACTGAGGGACTGCAGAAATGTTTGTCTTGGAAGCACATGAGCTGACTGCCAAAAATACATATTTGGCTTTATTTTCCATTCACCTTTATAAATAACAGGCTTGTCAAATACCAACCTCTGACTTCTTGGAAAACAAATGGAAACAGTAAACTTGAACAGGCTAGGTTTGAAAGGTGAGTAGTAATTGCAAAAGGGACAGGAGACAGGAAATCATTACTGCACCTAACACTGCTCTTCTCCCAGGTCTGTTGATATAAGTTATCTTCAAAAGAAGGACCATTTAATCATGCTAGTTCCTCCTGCAGGGCTGCTGAGCTTAGACATGCATAGTGAAGCCACAGCCTCATTTTACCGAAAAAAAACCCAAAAAATAGCACAATCCTCTTTCATGAAAACACAGCAATGCAATACTGAATAAAATAAAACCCAAATTCAACATTTCATTATTGTGAGGCATTGCCATCACCTGTCCAATCTACAGATGATCTTTACAAATACTTTAGCAGCAAAATTTCCTAATTTCCATGGTTCAGCTGGAAGCAGCATCACTGCTAGCAGTGACACTTGGCCAAATATCTGGGAACACCTAACAGAGACTCAGGTAGTTGTTTTATCTTTACATTTTAATGTGACACTGTAAAGGGAGCAGGTTTTTTGCACCCCTGTAAGTGTCAGCTGAGACAACAAATTAAAGAGCTGTGCTCTTGCATCAAGACCAGTCCCACCAGGACAAAACCACTGCATGACAACTTTTCACTTTCACAGGGCAACAACAAAATCAGGCAAAACCCCTTCTCTGTCTCTGATACATTGCAAAGGCAAAGCTTAATTCCATCAAGGGCACACTGGCTCCATCGATTGGATTATTCATTTGGTGTAATGGACTTTGCTTTCTTCCTGCAGCCTTCTCAAAACAAGAACCAAATGAAGACAAATCAGCTCTCACTCAAGGCTGGCAGTCTATAGATATTTCTGGATTTCTGCAATACAACAGGAGGCAGGCAATCCCCAAGGATGTTTTCCTCTGCAGTCCTGTTACCCTCTCAGCAGCTCCCCAGCACAGGGACACACCGAGGGAAGGCTGCAGCCACCCCTCCCTTCAGGCCTGCCTTTGCCATCACTGGTCCAACCTCCAGCCTTGCCTTCCCCAGCAGAGGAGCCGCCACAGCCCAGAACGATCCCTGTTTGATCCTCCAAGCAAAGACCTAATTCCATTTTCCGAGGGAGCACCACCAACGTAATCCCAGTTTGTCACTGGGGCAGCTGACGTAGCTGTCATGGAACACAAAGATCACTTCTGCCATGCTTACACCGTGCCCATTGTGCTGCAGGCCATCTTTTTCTCACACAATGAATGAGCTGATTATGCCAACAAACTCGAATCACTACTCCTAAGAACGAGATTACAGGTTTATCAACTGCCCCATATAAATGGCAACACTTTCCACCATTTATTAACTCAGCAGAAAGGGGCTGACTCACTCTATTGCATCACTGCATTCAGACCAAGGGGAAACTTGGGGCACCACACGTTATGGACAATGCTGAACTCTGATAACCTCTTTGCAAAGAAGGAAAGCATAACAAAGTTGCTGGGCCAGGTTTTCCTTGGATTTATGAAACATTGTAGTTGTAATTGAGTTAACTACAATGAACAAACACCAGTCCTGTGCAGAATAGGGACAATTTTTATTTTTTTTAAATCAGATTTAAATGAGATTTCTGTTAATTTAAATCTGAGGTACAAGACCAGGATGTCTGTGGTCAGTGCACCCTGTCTGCATGCATTTAATGTCTTACAGGGAAAAGGGTATTTCAGCCTGCATGAAAATAGCCTCCTTTCTAAGTGTTGCTGAGGTAAGATAATCATTGAGAGGAAGATGATGTCCTGGGTAATCACATAAATAAATCAGCACTGACCCGAGAAAATCTCTGATGCTGCCTAATAGAAAAAGCAGAAGACATTCACTCACTTTCTGCCTTTCCTGGCCTCACTTTAAAGCACTGCCTGTAACCCAGACAGAACCTTTTTGCAAGCCATTTAGGAATCTCAAAGGAGCAGGTATCTCTTTTTTTTTTTTTTTTTTTTTAAGCTTTATGGGGAAAATGCATCATACAATATCTCTCTAGTCCTCCACAAGTAACTGAACAAAGCCAAAGTAAATCAGCAAGTGGCACGACATGCAAGAACCCAGAAACAAAATGAGCAATGAAGTTGGATTTATCACACAGAAGAATCTGAGCCATTCATTTGAGATGCTTATGTTTCGGTAACCTTTGGAAGAATGTTTGCTGTTCCATTATACAAACAGTGGAAATATTAGATAAGGAAAAGAAGCGCCATTGCCAAGAAATCTCCACGCACCTGACCTGTTCCAAGTCATGAAACATGGAGATGTGATTTCATGGAAATACAGCATGCTGCCTGCAGCAGGAGTGTCAAAAGCACAGAGCCATTCCTGCCAACCCCAGTAGGAGGGCAGCTCAGGACCCCCTGGAGCAGCACAACTGCCCAGCACTGGCCCACATCAGGGCACAGGAGCCAAATTCAGCCTCGCCAGACCGTACAGCTGGGCCAGGCCTGTTGTGCAGGGCTGAGACAGCCCCATGTGCCAAAGCAAACCTGCCACAGGTTATTGACACACAGCCATCTCCCCTGCATCCTTCCCGCTGTCCCACTCCTGTGACAACGGTGCCAGATGTGGCTCGGGACGGGCCCAGCGCTTCCCCACAAAGCAGAACTGCAAAGAGCCACAAACTCTTTGGGATGCAGGGCTTTTCCCAGTGGAGAGAAGGGGCAGGAGAGTCCCTGGGTGTGCCGGTGGGGAGGGTGCAGAAGGGAAGCCCCCGTGCACACTCTATGCTTCCCACTCTTCCTACAGACCTCTCTGGCTCCCCCAGACATCCAGGCAGAGAAGCATAAAATTATTTGGGTGGGAAAGGACCTTGAAATGTCATCCAGCCCAACCCCTACAGAGGACAGGGACATCTCCAGCTGGGTTGCTCAGAGCCCCATCCAACCTGGTGTCAAATATTTCCAGGGGTGGCACAACCCCCCACTCTGTGGGGAGCCTGATCCAGAGTTTTATCACTCTCCTTGTATGAAATTTCCTACTTATATCTAATGTATATCTACCCTCCTTCAGTTGAATTCCATTACTGCTTCTCCTATCACAGCAGCTCCCGCTAAAACATTTTTACCTAACTTTCTTACAGGCCTCCTGCAAATACTAAGAGACTGCAATGGCCTCTCCCTGGGGTCTTCTCCTCCCCAGGGAGAGCAAACCCAGTGGGATACATGAGGGTTCCTGCAACTGCAATTCCCAAATGAAGGAGCCTGCAGGACCCTTCCTTCCCAGGCAGCCCCCCATGGAAAGAGCCATCCCTTTGCCAAGCACAGGTCCCTGGGATCCTGCTGGGGCACTAGGGCACAGCCAGTGATCACTGATGGAACCACAGGAAAAATGCCAACTTATCCAAGGTCTCACCAGCTCAACCACACTTGGCACTGCATGAACAACCAGGTGAAACATGAGTTTAAAGTTTGTCCATGAGGTTTTTCCCATGCAATTTAGGAAAAAAACCCTGCAAGGCGTCGGCCCTGATGATGCTGAGGGGCATTTTCATGGCCAGGGCTGTTTTCATTGTTCAAACCAAACCTTCCCCGTGGGGAGAACATGGACAAATAAGGGCTGGATGTGTACTTGAAGCTTGGCTGCTGGCCTGAGGGGCTTGATAAATGGGCCTGAACTACAAGAGATGTTTTGACACCACAAACAAGGATGAGGAATTAAGCAGTGTGGTGATCCAGAGAGAGGATGAGCGGGTCTGCTCCTACAGGGCTTTTAAGATGCTGCTTTGAAACTTTCCAAGGTACTTCTGCTCAACATCACAAAGAAACTCTTAAAATCTACTTTCAGAGAGCTGGCAATGTTCCTTTGAAAGAAATTAATAAAATCAATCAAATACTATTCATCCTAAGCTTAAATGTAAAATAATGTAAGAAGAACTTATGGATAATATTTAATAGTTTCTACATGTTCAAGTATATTCTTCTAACAATGAAAATGATGCTATCACCAATTTCTTTACATTCATGGACTATTTTGACAATGTGTTATAATAAAGCTCAGTCTCTGACAAGCACAGAAAAAATTCTTTTATATTTCTATTTTAAACTTCTATTTATCCGAATCGAGTATTTTTCATTCCTTTCCCAATTTCCTTCCCAAATCCTTCACATCTCTGTAGCTGTTTGAACACAGTGGCGCACCTGACTGCAATTCAGGGTGAACCAGCAAGAGCAGCTTCCAAACAGACTATTAAGTTATTAAAGGTGCATTTTTATAGAAGCAAGTGTGAGGAACCAAAACTAATGAGTATTAAAAGAAGCTGGTTAATTTTGTTGCATTCAATCTTTCTTCATCTTCTACCTCATCGTTAAAATTGTGAAAGGCTTTTTAGATTGCAGTAATGAAAAATGAACATACCTCCACAGCTGGCCTAACTGATTCTTGGTCTGTATCCCCCACACAACAAACATGCACTTGAAAAGAGAGAGAACTTCTCTGATAGCTCAGCTAAGGGCAGTTGTGATGATTAAAAAGTCAACTTCTACGGTAGAAATATTATCAGTTAAGTGTTAATTTATATTGTGTCTTTCCATAAAACCTTTTCATGGTATCCTGAGACCTACAGCCAGGAAAAAAAATAAAACAAAGCTGTTCTCCCCCAGTGCACTCCACCAGCCCATTTCTAGAACCTTAGCCACTTCTGTATCCACTAAACACCGACAGAAAAACAACTTCTGTAGTGCTGCAACATCATCACCAACGTGTAGCACCTTCTGGAGCATCTATTTGGGCTGTGGTTGTTCAGATATCACCCTGGAAAGGTTCTTCCTTCATATAAAAGTTTAAAAAGCTTCACTACACTGCAGTGGGGCATGGCCCCACGGCTGCCAGAACTCCAGGAACCTTTGGACAACGCTCCCAGGGATGCACAGTGTGGGACTGTTGGCGTGTCTGTGCAGGGCCATGGGTTGGACTCCATGATCCTTGTGGATCCCTTCCGACTTAGGGTATTCCACCATTCTACACCCAGTGAATCCTTCACTTCTCCCATGCATTGGAAACTACAGTGTCCAACTATTTTAAGCACAAAATCAGGGAAGTTAATTCACTGACATACTCCTATAAGAAATAAACATTTTTCTATAAGGGAAAGTAGATGAAAATGTTCGTGTAAATTGGTGGGTACTAGATAAAATTGTGGGTAAATATAGTTAAGTGTTGGAAAGAGTGGATTCCAGTCTCATTTGGTATTCATCCAACTAACTCATCCCATTTTAACAGCTGTCCTTTATAAGGTATCACTGATGCTCCAGTGGGCCTCAGAGACTCCAATTGCATGGAAAAGTATACAACTGTCAGCACAGCTCTGCCCAAAGGGGGGATTCAGCATTGTTTTGCAAAGATCTATATGTGCTATTTCTGGGATAATGAAAGTGAAGCTAATCTGAACATAAATATTTTTAAAGCAAATTCAAGTAGACACATATGTGTATTTTTTTGTATGAATTATTTCCATAGATTTTGGGGAGGTTCTTTTGACGAGCACTTAAACGGGAGCTTTTCATTATAAAATAATCACTTTAAGGCAGGAAATCCTTCAGGCATAACTGAGGGCTGGGATCTCCACTGCATCTATAGCTAAAGGAGCAATCAAAGAAAATTTAAAGGAGGGACTGAAGTCTTGTAACCCATAATAATATTATTAGTTCATTCAGCATGCAAATATTAGTCTGTTCAACATTCAGCAGACTTCCCCAGCTCCACTCTGAATTGAGACACAAGTTCACTGGGAAATGAACCTCACGGCACTGTCAATGACATCTGAGTTACAAATAGGACATCTTAACTTGAGAACTTCAAGGCCTTTAAAATAGTTTCAAAAATCACTTCTAAGTGTGCTTGATCCTCCCAATCCACAGGTGGGACATCAAATATCCACCTGGGAAATTAATTGAGCCAGCTCTGAGCTCATGACTACTTCTTACTTCCTAAATAAACCAGTAAATTCAGGTTAGGCCCAATTTTACCAAATTATGTTCCTGCTGCCAGGAAATATATTTCTTTCTTCACTGCTCCAGTAACTGTTTCAGCACTTATCCCACAAAATTACAAGGAGTTTACTCTATGAAGATAAATTCTGGAAGAGCTTACAAGGCAGGGAAGAACCAAGTTCTACAGTCAGGTCCTTTTCACAGCCACTCAGGACTCCTGCTCAGCCATTTGGTTTCTTCAAAGAAGTGCCCTGCAGTAATTCTTATTTCATATTTCCCATAAAACTATGTGAGATGTGCAACACACCAAAGTGTGAAACCCAAATGGAGTTCAGTGAATCGTGCCTCACCAAAAATGATGCCTGGTTGGAAAAGTAATTTTTTTCATAGAGGTATTCAATGAGGAATTCTCAGTTTACTGCAGGTACCAAAAGATAAAACTGAGTATGTCAATAATTAATTTTCAAATCATGTGTGTTTGATGTTAAAATTCCATTTCCATGTAAGGAATGATTATGTTCCTTTTCTCTAAGAATAGTCACGTCTTCAAGAATATTCTCCTCACTGAGCTTGGAATCAAAAATAACAATGGCTTGGGACTTAGAACTAAATATAAGCTTATATTTGCCATAAGCTTTCAAAGTTTCTCGCTATGGATACTTTCTCTCCAGTGAAAGTTTCCAGAGTTTGACAAGACATATTTCAGAGAATTTTTCCGATTAAAAGTAAAGCTGCAAATTTGCGTGAATGGGAATTCCTATTATGCGATCTACTTGAAAATTAAAACCCAGCGGAGCCTTCATGATTCCAAGGCTATGCTGATTGCCATTTGAAGCTGGAAAGGTTTTTCCCTAATGCACAAGTGATGAAGTGCACGTAATGCTTGGAGGAAAGTTACCTTATCTGCAGTATCAGATATAGATTACTGCTGGAGTCAGCATGCCACGCTGCTGCATCCATACACCCCATCCCGATAGGAGGAGTTGAGTTTCCCTGATGTCATAAATTGAACACATAATGCAATTAACATCTCCTTTGAAGTTCACATTGACCAGGTAACCACTCGAATGAGTTGGCAGAACTTGACTGAAGTCACCGCCATGAACTCAGCTCTGACTTTGTGCAAATGTGGAGTTCTTGAAGCTGAGACAGTGATAGCTGCTCCTTTGAGACCCCTCAGCTGGGGCAATTTATGGTATCACACTACAATTGACATGTTTATGATCACACCAATAATGCCAGACTTGGAGCCATTTGAATACCGGAGGTAACTATATGATTAATTTTAGAAAAAAGAGAATGGAACAAAGCCAAGGCTTCTATCTTCTTGAAAAAGAAAATAACTTAAAATGAACATCTTGGCTACTTTACAAGACTGCAGAAATATTATAGACTGAAAGACTGTAATTTCCAAAAGTGTTAATACTCCTAGGAGATGAAAATACAGTAACAAAAATAGAATTCTTAGAATGAAACAGAATTTTACTTGTACTTCAAGAGAAAGAAAATTGTATGAGGAGAGGGAGACATGGCACTATTGCCAATGCTCTTTGGGGAGATTATTTGTTTTGAGCATTGAAAACCAGACTGATAAATGATCAGGAAGACGTCTCTAAAACCCCTTAGGAAAATAGATACTGGAAAGTTATGATTGGTATTGCTAAACATAAGAAAGTAAGGAGCTTCATTTTACACACAACTGAAGTGCAACCAATAAAAACATCAATACAATCACAGACGGATGATTTAAGCAAAATTGTCTAAAGTAATATAATAAGTGAAGATTAATAACCTACACATAAATAAAATAAAATATTCTGATCTACACACTAACATAATGTGCATCTCAAAAGGTCATTTCATACTCTCGAGATGTCCAAATACCTAGAGAAGCTGTTTTGAAGCAACTATTTTGCACCTTCTTACCCCTGGGAGCACAGAGATTCAAGTCTCTTTGCAACGCCTAAAACACATGCTGATTTTTGGTGTCATTTTAAGGAAGAATTAATGCATTTAGCTGTTAAACCAAGGAGCACTCCTTTCACTCTCAAGCCAGCTTTAGCTGTAGCTGGGTTGATTTACTTTTTTTCTTAGCAGAGTCTTGTTTTATTATAGTTGGGGATAATGGCAGCACCATGAGAATTCTGTTCAGGTTGGAATCAAAACCTCTTTTTTCACTGTCTGGAGAGCATTTACACAAAGTCCCCTAATTCAAGTGAAGTGAGGGGTGCTTACCTTCTGTTGGTGATGTCTTCAGATGTCTGCAGAGCCCCTCTGTTTCCCCATATGTCTCTTTAATTTTTACTACTGCTTCTGTCCCTCGGAGTTCCATGAGGGAGCGCAGTTCCTGCAGTGTGCACCCAAACTCTCCTGCATGGTTGGCCTCATTTCTTTGGTTCTTGGAATAAAAATCGCTATTTGTCATGTCACCCATCGTGGCTGGTTATATTGCTCCACTCGTTTGTAGTTGATACAATCTCAAAACTGTTTAAAAAAAGCGAAGGAGAGGAATCTTGAGTTCCAATCCGACAGATTAAAAAGAATCCCGCGTGTGTCCAGCGAGCGACGTGGAGGATGCCTCTGGCGTGGAGGGTGTCCCTGACTGACTGGAGGTCACAGAACGGCTGCTCTCAAGGCTGCAGACCAGCTCCACTCCATTCACCATTTCCCATTATGCTGCACCCAAGCTGTGGAATCTACATGGTCATTTCTTCCTCTGGACCTTTGGGAACAAGCAGAAAGGACTCGTTAGAAGGCAGCACAGAGAGGGGATGTCAGAGGGATCCTGGCATCCCAGAGGACCTGCTCAGCACCACGGTGGGGTTTCCTGGAGGTGCTGCAGGTCAGCAGCATCCAGCCCAGGATAGCACCAGCTCAGCCTTAGATAAAGCTCTCCATGGCTGGAGCACCAATAGCAGCGCTGCTCCAGTCCCGAGAGCAGCAGCTAAATGAGATGAGTCATGAATATTAATTAGTGAGTGATAAGCCCGGAGTGCAAGATCTGCCCCCAGTACTGCTCTGCTCCACACAGCCATCCCGGGCTGTCCTCTGACCACAACAAAAGCTCCCTGACAAAGCTCCAAAAGGATAAAAATAGGTTAAACACTACCAGTTTTCATAAAGGGTTAAAGCTAAACTGCTTTTTAGCCACAAGGGTGGGGAAATTACAGGAAAAAAAAAACCTACAGAGCCACCATGACGAATGCAGAATATATTTAAATACATTACATCTTACAGCCTCGCCTTCTGTGCAAGCGAGCGCAGCAGGAATGCAACGGGATGTCAGGGCTGGAAGAGGAGCTCTGCCTCTGTTGAGGAGTCCTTTCCCCTGAGCCCAGTCACCAGCAGGCACAGACACACACAGGACTCTGCTGGGCTCTCTCTTTTCCCTCCTTTTTCCCTTTTTTTTATTTTCTTTTTTTATGTGCAGTGTCAAACGAGTCCCATTTGGACCATCTGGGAGACAGCTGATTGCTCGCTAAAGCCAGCCTTTAAAACCTGTTTCCCCTTCCCATATTCTAATGAAGTTGGTTTAAATACTGCTGAAACCAGCTATTATATTTGGCACGCAGAGTTTTAACAGAGATTAAAGGTTTCTTTTTTGCCTCAGGCGGGTTGGTGAGAGTGCACTGTCTAATCTAGAGGTCTCAGGATCGTTTTCATAATAAAAAAAAGATCTTTCAAAGGGCACCCCAGCAGCCTAATGACTGACCAACCCATCACAGGCAAAGGGCACACGTTGAACTTTCTAGGCACAGCAATCCCCAGTGGAAACGATATATAAATGCCCAGATAAAGTACATCAAGAGGAGCCTGATGTGTTTCAAGTCCCGGTTTTATATTTGTGCAATAATTTTAATCTCTTTTAATCTCACCCGGCTACAGTTGACATAACACGTAGGGTTTGCTATTTCCACTCTCGAAGGACATTGCCACTGCTCTGCCGTGACAGAGATCAGGCCTGTGTGAGCATTAATTTGGAATTACCTCTCTCAAGTAACAAAACTGAACCTCTACCAGCCCTCTCCCTTACAGCGTCAAGCCTCAACATTCCTTTGATTTCTGCGGATGAAAAAATTTAATTAAAAAAAAAGAAAAAAAAAAAAAAGGAAAGTTTCACTATGATATTACAAACCAAAATTAATATACAGATTCCAGCCAACTGCTACACATTTCTTCCACCCATCCTATTTACTGACGTATCTTGTAGTGCTAAGAACTTCTGCCACCCATAACTTCACATATTGCTTTTCACATTCATGAGATGAGAATTTCAGCACAAAATGTTTTTAAGGGAAATGACAAAGAGAAACCAGAAGGAGCAATTTAAAAAGGCCTTTATTTGCCAAGCAGGGGATGGTGAACCACACTCAGCTCTCCATGCTTACATCCTGGGCACTGCTCAGCCTCAATCCATGCCCAGGTAATGCTGTGAATACAGCAGGAAGAAAAGGCCTTACTCCCACTATTGCCTTGTCTGTTTGTAAACAGGATTGATCAGTATTTCAAACAGAAATAGCATCAGCCTGCAGCATTATTTGGGGAAAAAAAAAAATAATTGCAGGCCAGAAATGTCACAGATGCCCAGTCAAGCAGGATTCATCCCAGGAGGCAGCAAATCGCCAGGGCTCCTCCTTCCTACCAGCAGCATCCCAGGCTCTGCCTGCTGTCAGCCACAGCCAAATGCAGATTGAGGTCTGATTGTCAGAAAGACTCTGAGGCTGCAGCAATAACAAAGAGCTGAAATAACAGTCTGCTCTTTACTTCCAGTGGTTTAAAAGAAAAATGAAAATCGAGCCTATTCCTAAGTGCAGGTCAGGATTTTGAAAGCTAGGCATCTCAGATAGCCACGATTTTAAGAAAAAAGAAGGTAGAAAAAACATTGCTCTAAAAAAAATCCTTTTAAATATTGCTCCAAAATATTAAAATTGTTCTTAAATTGCTCCATAACACCACAGAGGAAAGACAATTCTGAGTATTTTCTGAAGAGAACCATCTACCAATTTCCTTTGTCATGCAAAGGGTACTAAACACAGCATTAAAGACATTTTCTCCACAATCTTTCTGTGGGATGTGTCCACTCATCTCTTTAGGCTCCCTGTGCTATCACTATAAATTAATACTCTTAGAAACTTGTTGTCATTTGTCAGCCACAGTGAGACAGTGCTGTTGCTTTTCAGCGTGAATTATTCGCCTGCTTAATTTTTAATTTCACCTCGGATTAAATATTAGCAAACAACAAATATGAATTTTACACTTCGTTCAGAGCTTCAAAACCAAATCAGGGGCTGTGAGTCTGCTCATGACTCACCTAATGCTGCACCACCAGAGAAACACCACCTCACGTTCCAGAGAGGCAGATGGAGGAGCCCAACAGGCACGGAGCATGACTGACATTATTCCCTTCTAACGCAGCTCCCTCATCCCGTGGAACAGGACACTCAGGCTCCATGCCATTCCAGAAACACCCCTAGCAAAAGCCCAGGCCCCTCACCAGGCTGGCAGGACTGACACGCCACCACCTCACCCCTCCTACATGGTGAATATTGAATATTTCTTCCAAAAAAAAGCTGAAATATCTAAAAAGTGAGAAATATTTCTTTGCCAAAAGCTGAGGAATAGGAAAAATTGTGGCTGGCATATGGCAATATTCCCATCGTGGGGCACTGCACCTGCAAAATACATCCAGTTACCACAAGTGGGCAAATCAGGAGTGTCATCCCCAACAAACCCCATTATTGCACTGAGTTTGGGTGGGGTTTTTTGTTGGCCCTTTTTTTGAGTGGAGGTGAGGGAAGGGATTGTTTTACAAAAAAGCCCTCACAATATTGATATTTTCAAGATGTGGATATGTTCTACATGAACTACCAAGAAATCCTGGTTAAAGGAGGTGATACTGGCACCTTCTTCAATCAAAAGTATCTAACACCCTAACGACCCAATAAATAAAGTGAACTGGGTTTCATGCTCTGGGTGCTGCTTTCACTGCTCTATATATAGTGGGTTTCAGTGGATTTAATTCATAACCAAAAGCTTTGTGGAACATAAACAGCCCCAAGCCCTGAGAGCACAGATTCCCACACCATCCTAAAACAGGGTCACCTCCTTCTCCACCAGGAAGATTTGGTGATCCTTTTGAGAACAATTCAGAGGCAAATCATCCCTCCTCATACACGTTCAACAAAAGAGAAGTAAAAAACTCCAGTAAATGAATTTCACACACAAACATCGGTTGGTTTTCCCAGACAAAAGGTTATTTGGTTTTACTTATTCTTCCCAATGCTTCTGAAAGTAGAAAACTGAGCAAAAGAAGGCCCAAAGTGCACTTTGGAAACAACAGACTGCTTTGGAGCAGAGATAAAATCACAGCCCACTTAGACACAAGTCAGATAACCAAAGACTTCCCACACAACACCTGAGTAAAACACCATCCTTATTTTCCTCATTAAAAAGTCAGAATATCAGTCTGTACCTTAGTCTGAAATCTTGTGAAAGATAAATTTTTGTCACACAAATACCATATAAACTTGAGCTGGCCATTTGGTTGGGGTTTTTTCCAGAGCTGCTGTGTCTGAGGGAAGAGGCTTCCAGTCCTGTAGAGCCCAAGTCAAATATTTTTCATCTCCTAGCTGCTTAGAGGAAATGCGTGCCAATTAAAACAGAAGCAATTTGGATGAGCTAACTGCAGGCCTGCTGGGAAAACTATTCTTTGATTTCCCTAATCAGGAAAAGTCTCATCTTGGAAGCTTGTAAATATTTTCACAGTGTGTTAGAATGTAGATATCATCCCCAAGTATTGGGACATCTGATTTCACTTGGGCTTCTGCTGGCAGGAAAGTTAACAGCCATGTAATGAACAAGATTTCAGCAGAGAAGAATCCCAAGACTTGCAGTTCACAGTCCTTAAAGTCTGGACAAATAATGGATTCATGATGGGTCAAAAAAAAAAAAAAAAAAAAGGGGGATATATTCTTAATTTGACTGTTTTCTCTATACTGTCACCTGAGATAACGGCAGCTCTGATTCCAGGGTTTGCTAGAGGAGGAACTGTTGGAATTGCAGGTTAAAGGGTGATCCCCTCTCAGCCAGGACAGAGAGATCAGCAATGCCCAGGCTCTGTTCACTCCTGGTGCAGCTGGAAGGTGGCACAAACAGCTGCTTCTGCAGGAGTTAAACTCAGGGAATTACCAGTTTCACCCTTCCACAGGGAACATTACTGCCCCTCCTGGACTTGGCTGTAGATGAAATTCCAGCTGAGCTCTATAGAGAACCCCCAAGTAAGGAGGGAAAAGCAGTGAAGTGTCACATTTTAGTGAGTACAAGGTGCATAACCAGATCCACTTGTACTCACTGATACCATTCCTTAAGAAAACAGGACTGGAAGCAGATTTAAGGCAACTTTCCCTTGAGTGTGAGCAAAATCATCTGAGATGTTTTGAGACAACAGTTCCTTGAGCTCTGTGCTGGGAGCAGCAGGGCAACAACTGATTGCAGAGGATGAAAAACCTCACAGCAAACCTCTGCAAGGGCAGAAGAGTTGAGAAGGAAAACCATAACCTGCTCTGAAGAGGCCTCCAGATATGTGAAATAAATCAAGGGTGGTCCAGCTGTGGCATCTTTTAATGGCAAAGCCAGAATGTCTGTCCCTTTGTGAACACAATCTTCATGGAACAGAGTGAGGAATGGATTCTCTATCCAGCAGCCAACAAAAGCTGATTAAATGCACTCAACAATGCTTAAACTCACAATCTCAAGAAAAAAAAAACCAAAACCTCACCCTGACTTTGAAGCTCAATTATCAGGAATGCACAAGATGCAAAAGGAACTAAGGAAAAACATCATCATCATTGAATAAAAGCCGGCTGGCACCTTACAAAGTGTGGAATTTTTGCTTAATACCAGGAATTCAAGAGCAGATAAAGAGAAACTGAACTTGCTGCTAAAGCGTTCTCTGAAAATATTCCTGACTTCATCCCTCCTTTTCTTCACTAATTTCAAGTTGCCTTAAGTTAATCTGTTCATCTCTAAAGAAGCTGTGGCTGTCCCTGGATCCCTGGCAGTGCCCAAGGCCAGGCTGGACATTGGGGCTTGGAGCACCCTGGGACAGTGGAAGATGTCCCTGTCTATGGAAGGAGCTGGAATAAAGTGCCCATTAGAGCCATTTCCAACCCAAACCAGCCCGTGATAATTCATTCATTATGAGCACACACAGATGAGACATTCGTTCAGTTGTTTTTTTGGACAGAAACATATTTCTCTTGATAACAGGATGATATTAAGACAATTAAGTTCAAGTATTATTTTAAAAATATTATAAAATTAAAACGTTAAAAAAAAATCACCTGCTATAATCCCTTAACAACTGTTTCAGTCTTTCAGCATGAACCTGAGCCTCCAGTCAGTACCAGGTTTGTTATCAGGTAGGATAAATAAAAAGGATTCCATGCCTCCTGCAGACACTGTTAAATATTTGAAGGCAACAAATGCCTTGTCACAAAGGAAATTTTCCTTAAAGAGACACAAAATATCAATAATTTCAGTTCTACAATAAGCTCATTTGCTTAGGACTTCTACCAAACAGAATCTTGCACAAATTGGCTGATTTTTCTTTTTTCCATGTTGTACTAGTGTAATGAGGGGAATTGAAATGATTGCTGTGAATTAAAACACCTCCAGTCCCTGCTGCAGTGCACAGTTATTCAACCTACATTTGATCCCAAGTCTTTCCTCTGCTCCTCGTGGAAATGGCTCCAAATGAACTCCTGACAGCAACAAAACTGCTTTAAAGCAATCAATTCAGGCCCATTAAATAATGAAATTACTCCATCAGTAACTTCTGGGGGACTGCAGCAGTTCCTGCAGACAAAACCCTTCCTCCTCTAATGCCAGACCTCAGCACGAGCCTCACTCCCTGCCTGCAGAGATGGCATCTGCCCTGAAAAAGAGATTTTTTCCAGTAAAGTCTGTCCCAGCCACCAGTTTTCAGAACTCTCTCTCTCACACCCTGCTGGTGCTAACATGAATTTATTTTGTTTTGTTTCCAGTGCTCGAATGAAAGGTTATTTTTCATCAGCCATTGATGCTCTTGAGGCTCCAATTCCCCACTGCAAAGCAGGTTTGGGGTTTCTTTTATTGGCTGCCTTCCTACACACCACATATTCCCACTCTTTGGGGATGTATTTCTGGCACTGAAAAGACCCATTCTACACCACTGGAAGCTTTAAAAAAATCGTGTTTTCATGTAGAATTGATTTTATACAGCACAGTTATTTTAAGGAGTGCCAGCTTGCAAATGGTGTTATCAATTTAATAAAAAAAAACACATCTGGGGAAAAAAATAACTAAGGATATTCAGACTTCAGACACCCAGCATTAAATAAAGCAGATGTGTTGGGGGGGAAATGTCAATTAAATGCTCCAAAAGCAGTAGGTGATCAGGTAAGGAACATATCCCAGCACAGATTCCTGCATCACTTCCAGAGTGGGGGAAAGGCTTTTTTATAGCAGAACACACCCAAAAGATGTACTACAGTGATGCTACATCACAGAGGCCCATTAGAGAGCAGCTCCTCACCATCATCTCCAGGCCAAAATAGTCAAAATTTCATCTTTGGGCTGAGGTGCCTTTATGTTCCCCCCCCAAAATATAGTTCTATCTAGTCATTACAGTTCCAACCCAGGGGACAAGGATGAAAAACGCTATAAAAGAAAAGAGCCCAAACTCACCAGGCTATAACTCAGGTATTTTCTTTACTTTGCTTCACTAAAAGAAAACTATTGGCACATAAACACTAAAAAGATGAGATATTCTAGATCTATTCTTCATCTGTGTGTTTTACAGAACACCAGATTTCTTAAATGTAGAATTTGAGTTACCATGTGACCTGCAGCTGATTATCAGCTTAGCACACACAATCTCAGAGAGTTCCAGGGGTCTGTGTGCCTAAAATACCTGATTATACCTCATTTTATCAGAAAATGCTCCAGAACATCCTAAAAGAAATACATTTTCCAGCCCCTTCCAGCAAACAGGATCTGAGGCTCAACAGAGACTGATTCAAGTCCTGCTCCACCCCACCTGAAATATTTGGGCTTTGGTTCAGTCTCTGTTAAGAATGGACACTGAGTTTGGTTCCTAATTATCTTTTTTTTTTTAGTCCATTATTAATCATTTAATTATCAAAATATTAAATGGCCTCTCTAATCTTCATGCCTTGAGACTAACCCAAATATTTAATACTTTGGTAGAAATTGTCATTTCTCCTAATTGGTCACATCCATCTTGACCTCTTTTTCACATTCCTTTCTCAGATTTTGTTTTTAGCCATATTTTACAGGAGCTTTCAATCCTAAAAATTGAGATTAATGAAGAAATTCTGAACCACCTATCAGGCTTTTAATCAGTAAACTGCAATTTTATTTCATTTTTCCTCTCTCACTGCCCTCTGTGTCTCCCAGCTCTACCTTGGGGGCTGCAACAACCCACAACTGGTTTGAGAGCTGTGAAATAGGAGTTGAAGCATTTCCAGTCCTGGGTAGGATTTTGTCATTAGAGCAATTTCAAAGACTTAAAGGAGACCTGGACTTGATTACGTTTTAAATAAACTGGAGATAAATTGAAGCCTTTTCCTGCCTTCTTAGGAGCATGAGGATGAGGAAGTGCATTCATTAATGTGAAATATAATTTTGATGGATTGCTTTTACTGTAAAGTTGACAGGCATCATGTTTTCCATAAATATGAGATAACAGAGAGAATAAAAACCTGAGGAAATCCATAACTGGCCAGCTGTAGAGAAATTCATTTTGTTGTGTCACGATCTGAGCTCTGGAGGTTAAAGTACCTCTCCAATTTTAACATCCGTGCTGTTGTAGCATGATCAGTGTTGACACTCATATCCCTGAGAAAGTAGCTCAGATTTCTCCATAACAACCCAAGGGAGACCATTAAGGGAGAAGAAAAAGCAAAAAATAAAAAATCAAAAACCTCTGGCCTTGTTCTGCTGTATTCTGTGTCCTTCTGTCAGCATCTATCACATAAATCACCCGCCATTAGCAGGGAAAAGGACTGATTGGCCACTGTTGTCTATAAAAGTCAGGAAAATGAAACCAGATTTAAAAGAGCTTCAGCCAAAAGACAGAAGAACACAGCACAGGCACACAGAAATGGATCCAGATTGCTGTGTTTAGCCAAAAAAATGCCATCATTTCAGTGTTACCCATACAAAGTCTTTTATCTGCAAGGGGTTTCAAGACTGATTGCAGAAAAATCCAGTTTTCCAGGAGCTACTGTCATTTTTCAGGAGTGGGATTGCTCAGCAGATGAAATGCTGGGAAAGGAAGGAAAGGGAAAGTGGAAGGGGGAAAGGGAGAGGAAGGCCACCCCAATGAAATGAAACCAATTTCCACTCCAGTCTAAATTTGCAGACCTCTCTTCTGCCACCTTGGTTTCACTGTCAGGCATTTTATTATAATATTAATTAAAAATATAAAGACACGAAGACAATACTAAAGGTTTTAGTGCAGCACCACTGGTTGTTAATGAGATCCAGAAAACAGAGCTTCCATGCAAAATAAGTGCAAACAGAAGAATAAAAGGAAGAACACAAAATACAAAAGTAAATCATTTGGTTGTTTAAAAAAACCCCAAAGAATATATAGTTATTTAAAGGCTGAAGAGAAATGTATACGAGTGGAATTGGAAGAGGCACATTTGTCACTTGCACCATTCCTGTAAAGGCTGAAAAGGCAAACTGCAGGCTAGAATCTGCTCTTTGAAGGTATATCTACATTTTCTTTCTGTTAACAGTGCAAAGAACTTTTGCATCTTTTTCTTAAAAAATAATTTTAAAAAAAAATCTCGCATTAGGCTGGGTTGTTTTATTCTTGGGATGGGATGCAGTTCTCTAAAATGAGAGTAGAGAGACTAAATTATAACTAACAGGGACCATCTCAGGGAGATTTTTGCTGCCACCTGCACATTTGATGGCAGGAGATCATTTTAGATAACTTAGGGCATCATCCCAAGCCTGTCCTGCTGTGTGCCTGCACATTACAGAGCATTCCCACCCCATCCCACCTATTTATCAGGATTAAAACGCAGCAGGTGAAAGTATAACAAATTTAAAATCAAGCTTGAATAGGTTATAAAGTGCTAAAAATAAACTACCAGTAGTTTAGCAGCCACAGTACACAGAGCAGAGTTCAGTTCCTATAAAATTTGGCATCTTTTCAAATCTCCTCTATGCCACTGAGCTCTCAGACCATCATTATGCAAGGACCAGAGGCAAAGAAAAAAATAACTTTTTAGCTTTGCTCCATCTTATGGAAAACAAGTTATGTGGTAGAAGAAAAAAGCTTTTTCCCCATCAAAAGATATATTTGCTTCAAGCATATTATGGTATTTTTTGCTGAAAAAAAATCCATTTAATATTTTTTACTGTCACAGCTTTATAAATTTTGCTTATAAACCAACCAGCTTTATACACCAGCCCATCTTTGCTACTAAAGAGAGATCCAAACCTGGCCAGCTTTGAACTCCAGCTCCACATGCAAACAATCCTCAGACACAAGCTTGCAGGTAACAGAAAGTAAGAACAATAAACTGCAATCGATGTGATGATTTGGGCAGAATTTCTTTGTAGTTTTGCAGAGAGTGGAAGAGAAAGAGCATCCACCTCCTGTCCCCTCAGGTGAAATGAAAACCCAGAGCCCCCAGCCCCTCCCCAGCTGGAGAACTTCTCTCACCTGCCAGGAAAACCACAGACGATCCTGATGCTCTTAAATCAGGGGAGAAGAAAAGGGAGCACTGGGACAGGCTGGAACCCAACAGCACCCAGCACGTTTTTAATGGCTAAGGAAATCAAATATAAATGTGTTTTCTCCACAGTGCTTTAGCAGACCTGCCCTATAAGGCAAGAGGAGCAGAGCTGCTGGGGAGGTGAGTCTGCACCACGAAAATCCATGTGAAAGGAGGAGAGGGAAAAATCCATCCTCACAGGACAATGGGGACTGTCAGCCAAGGTCACTCCTGAGAAAGAGAGCAGCCAAAAAGGAGGTTT
This sequence comes from Sylvia atricapilla, assembly GCF_009819655.1. NCBI lineage: Eukaryota > Metazoa > Chordata > Aves > Passeriformes > Sylviidae > Sylvia > Sylvia atricapilla. The sequence continues at coordinate 17,711,061 of NC_089150.1, read as the reverse complement.
TAAATCTCAGTGGGCACCGGCTGAAAGACACACAGCAATGTTCTGCAGAGGTTTTAAATAGGACATGCACAAAGGATCCCAAGGAGATGGCTATCAGGCAGCCCTATCAAAATACCAATTTTTTAAATATTTTTTATTTTTGCCCAGGCTATCGTCATCCACGGAGAATCACGAAATCATTTTGGAACAGGAACAATTTGACAGAAATCACAAGCCAGGCCCTGCATAAACCCCTTACCAAAAAGGCCTTGCCATTTTGAAGGGGGATAAGGAATATTTGAGGGTCCCCAAGGAGAAGGAAGGAGGGGTGAGGGCTGTGCCCAGGAGCTGCCAGGGCCACTGGGCATGGTGGCATTCCAGGTCCTCTCTCTGGCACCAGCACACACCACCTGGCCCTCGGGAAGGCACTTTGGGGACAAGGCATATGCAGGCAGAACTGCCACATCAACGCTAAAAACCAGCTCATTAAACCTAAACATCCAACAGGAGGCACAAAAATTTAAAATCAAAAAGAAAAGAAAGGAGTTGGGAAGAGAAATTTCCAAAGCCGAGCGTTCTCTGCATCCAGGTTGAGAGAAAGCATCAATTTTTGCAGAGGGAAAATAATATTAAAAAAAGTCCATTCTTCCCTCAAAAGCGCAGATGAGTGCAGACATTACTCTCTTTCTGCTTCAGAGAAGCAACATTTGGAAAACTACTTAACCTTTCTATTTTTATCTGGGTGCATTCAAATTACCAATAATGTACAACATGCTGTAACAAAACCACTGATGTAGGGTATAATTTTCCCTCAAGCACATTATCCTAGCTGGTGGCTCAGAAAAATAAGCTGATAAAACAGCAGCAGACATCAATTGATGGATAAAAAGCGATCACAGCTATGTAGAATGTTGTTGCCCAACCTTAAAATCATACAATTAGGCAAAAAAGACAAGCTGTAGGACAGGACATACCCACAACCATGATTAGCTACAGGGTCATCCCAAAAATCCTCCTACAAACACATTTTTAAGCAGACCAGCAGATTATTGCCTCATAATTTAGCTATTAACACACAGATTTATTTTAAAGCCATCATCATGCCTGGTACTTTTATTAAATATCTTCTTCCCTGTCAAGTTCAATCGAGATCTCATCCTAACCATGATGAGCTTTTAATTTTCTGCGCTATTAATAGCAACTTAAAAATAAAATGTTCTCTTTTGAAGCTATAAAGCTGTAACTTTCTTTAGGAGCTGCAAGGGGGAAGAGAGATTAATCTTCCTACTCTGCATCTCTTAAGCCACATTAGTTATCTGCATATATGGGGAAAAAAAACAACCCAGGAGAGCAAGGAAGAAACAGGAATTTTCTTTAAGAATCCCTTAACTCCCTGTAAGGATTTCACATGGCTGCAGCCAGAGAAATGAAGAAATACCAATATACTTCATATGCTAATAAATACTTCAATTGCCAGGTAAGTTCTGAATCCTTCTCAGTGACTCTTTTGCCCATCATCAAGAGACAACAGGTTAATGAAGGACACAATTAGCTGCAGGATGCACAGACTCCTGTCCAGCAAAGCCCTTCAGCAGGTACTCAAATTTCAACACAATTGAGGTCCTCATTAATTGCCCAGCAAATGAAGAAAGATGGGAAGCTGGGGATGAGTGTCAGGGCACTCTGTGACCATCTGACACACGGATCAGATGCTCCCAGCTGCTCCTCTTCAGCTGCCTCCTCCCAGCAAGGGCAGAAGGGAAGGGACAAAGTTGCTCCAAGCCCTACTCTGAGTCTGTAGGAACAAAATTCATGCAAAGTGCAGCATCCTGCTGCAGTGCTGCTTGCCCTTGCAAGGATTGACATAAGTGAGATCAACTCCAAGACTCCCATCAGAATCACAGAGCCCCGGCAGCTGCAGAAAAGCCCAGAGAAGACTGGGGAGAGTTCAGAGCCCCTTCCAGTGCTTAAAGGGGCTCCAGGAGAGCTGGAGAGGGACTGGGGACAAGGGGAAACGCCTTAAGCTGGAGGAGGGTAGATTTAGATTGGAATTTAGGAAGACATTCTTCCCTGTGAGGGTGGGCAGCCCTGGCACAGGGTGCCCAGAGCAGCTGTGGCTGCCCCTGGATGCCTGGAAGGCCAGGCTGGAGAGGGCTTGGAGCACCCTGGGACAATGAAAGGTGTCCCTGCCCATGGCAATTAAATGGTCTTTAATGCCCCTTTCCACCCAAATCATTCTGGATTCGATGATTCCATGACCTTGGGACACAACCAAGGCACTGGGCAGCTTTGAGATGGATTTTCTGTAACTGCCTTGATGCTTGTGACCTTTCTTTTAGGATATGGGCCTTGCCACAGCTATTGAAGCCTATCTTTATCTAAAGATTGGAACACTGAAGTGTATTTTAATGAGGGATAAACTGAGACCATCTGGATGTCTCAGCTGCTACAGAGCATGATTGTTTGCTGATTTTAACCCTGGCTCTTGCAGAGACCACAGACCTGTGTTGCACCAAGTGCATGAGCTCAGCTTGATTTCTCCTTGTAATCAAATGTGTTGATCTAAAATCTATTTCCAGCAAATTACTTGTCTGTTTTGGGAACAGCTCCCTCCTCGTCTCTTCAGCACGGTATGGGGATAAGCAGAGACAATTGAGTTGAAAAGGTATTTTTGTGAAGGTCTGACAGAGAGTGTTCCCAGTGAAATCTTTCATTTTGGAACAGCAGCACCATTTATTCACAAACTACATATACCAGGTGCCAACTCAAAACCCGGAATTTTCTTTTTTTTTTTTTTTTTTTTTTTTTTTTTTTCCAAGGGTTTTAGTGACTTTTTTGTTATTGTTGTTTGGTTTTTGGGGTTTTTTGGGTTTTTTTTTTTCTTTACAGAAATTTGTTGCAAAAATTGGTAATTAATTGGTCCCATTTGAATGGTGGTGGCATGGGGACAATCTGCATTTCTTCATGCACATATTTCAATGGTTAAGAGCTCTGAGTACTGGATAACCGTATTACAATTAAGTTTCAACTGATCATTTGTTGACCCTGTATATATCCTGCAAGATAAATAATGAGTTTATTTAGGAAGGTAGAGTAAGAAACGACTCAAAGTCACCACAAAATTAACGGTCAGTGAAAGAAACTGTGAAAATAATTCTGCAGATTAATTATTAGAATGTTTTCTAGACAGCTGAGATTTCAATTCTCAAACTGAACAAAATTAAGAGGGGAATGAACCCAAATTTCCCATGTTCCCACAGATCTTTCCTGTGTCAGAAGACTACAGGCACTGGAAACTCTCCAAATTCTAAAACTTTCAGCAAACTTCAGAACCACTTTTGAAGGGCCCAGGCCTGGGTTTGGAAGTGGGGCTGGAGTGAGTGTGCGATGACTTCCACCCAAACACCTCAGCCAACAGGCACCATTAACAGTTTGGGATTAGAACATTCTGTTTAAATTAGTTTAAGTGCTGTTAATTATGTATTCACCAGGAATGGCACCTGTCTTGGATGTTAAATTCCAAGCAGATCTGAAAGCTAGAAGAGCAAAAGCAACAACTGCTCTTGTGAGAAGAGCTACTCCAGGGATATTGAGATCATAAGTCATTTAGCATATTTTACAATGGTTTTTTCACCCTTTTTCAATCAAAATAAAGTTTCTGAAAAAGAAATTGCTATCTGTTGCTTTTACCTCTCAAAAAGTGATCCAACACAGAATGTTCTGGCGTTTGACTATAAGGTGACTATCTGAAATCCTATCCTGTGCTCTTTTCCTAGCACAGTATCAATAAATGCCTAAAAGAGAATTTCTGGAAGAGGTATCTTGAGATGCTTGGGAGAAATACCCACCAAAACACCAAGATAAGCTGACTGCTCCCATTTATTAGGCTCCATCTGGTACCAGGGGACATTCCTTTATTGATTCGTTGGGCTCAAAACCCTTTCAGGAGCAACACATAAATTCCTACAATAATTTTAGTTGGTTGCCACTTTGATTCCCACTTCTAAACCCAAATAGCTTTGATAATTTGAATTCTTTGTGTCACCTGTCACCAAAGGTCATCCCAGATGTGCTGGAAAGCTACATCCCTCCCTCTGACACCACAAATATTTCACAATAAAGGATTCCCAAGAAATGTATTCTGGCATTAGAGATGTGGAGGCATCCAATGGACCAATAAAATTAAATATCTCTCTCTCCAGGCAGAAGCAGTAATGAGGAATTACCAAATTCTCCAAAGATCCAGGCAAGTACTGAACATGCCTAAAATAGCCAAAGTTATCGAATGTAATATTATTAACCTGTAATATTATTGGTCATATCTGGGACTGGGTGTGTTCAAGGTGTATCAAGTTTTAAAACAAGTTTTAAACGCTGGGATATTCACGATTAATCTGTTTCAATCAAACCCCCTGCACTGACATAACACCTGAAATGTGCAAGTAAACAAAAGACAAATCTAGTTGTTTCCAAGGTTTTCACACCCATCAGCTTCTACATATTTCCTAAAGAAGCAAACTCACACCTCCTGCAACAGCTTTGGTTTCCTTTGTTATGTTTAGTGGACCCATCTGCAATAATTCAGACATCACAGAATTGAAATTACCATACTTTGAGAAATTTCAAGTCATCTCCCAATCTGCATTTTTAAAATCAGAAATCATACAGAAAGAGCACCCCCACAGCAATCTCCAGAATAAAAGAGAATTGTCAATTCCTTACATGTTTAACCCCAACCCCCAAAAAATAAAAATACAAGCCTCTCTCAGAAAATTAAGCAAAACTGATCAGAGCAGAGCCCACGTCTCTGATTTGCATGCACCTAACCCACATGCTCTCACAAAATGCAGATCCATCCCACTCCTGATGGCAGTGAGCAGCTCTGCCAGGTTGGGCAGTAAAACACAAGGTCCCATCTCTTGCTTCAGCCCGTCTCAATCTGCTGCTCCCCACGTAAATCAGCGCAGGGTTTTCAGCATTTTAAATCAAGAAACTTTCGTTCACATACGTTCCTGTGATTTATTGTTTTGCCTTCTTTGAAAATGAACAGAAAACACTTCCTCAGACGTGTTCCTTAATAACCTTATGTTTATCTTGCTTTTTTGTCACTTCTTGCAAGAATAAAACTTCCCAAGTTCTAGCACGGCCATTTTAAAGAGGACTGACACATTCCCACCGTGTAAAATGATTTGTGGAAATAGAGTCAGTGGAACAGACCCTTCCCATCCCTGTTACAGCAACTCCAGTGACCTTGAGGAAAACAGACAATTAGGAAAAACACACAGCTCTCATCTAAACCTCTTTAAACCTTTCTGGAAGCTGCAGCTGCCCAGTGTCACCCTGAGACTGCCAAGAGCATACACACCACATTTGGTGGTGTGATGCATTTTTGGGCTCCCTAAAAACAGAGGCCAGACAGGATTAAGGGGATAAAAAGCTGTTCTGTTTATTGAAGGGCCTTCAGGTACATTTTGGGCACACAAAGCCCCCCAGGGGCTGCACCCAAAAATGGACAACAGCTCATGGGTTTTCACCCTTTGATCAGTTTGGTCCATTTGCAGATTGGGGGTTCATCTCCCAATTCCAGCTCCAGCTAATGAAGTCATTCAGCCCAAGTTTGCTGCCCCCAACTCACTTTTGTTCCCATCTCTCAGGGCTGAGGCAGTGAGGGGTCCTTGATTGCCAGGCCTGGAGAGGAATTGTTGTGTCTGCCCAGAATGGGGAAGCAGCAGCTCACACTGTGTGTGGGGTTTAGAGTTCTACACTGAAGAACTGCAGGATTGCAAATGGATGAGAAATATAAAAGCTCAAATCCTAAGGCATTGTGGAACCATTCTTGTGGCCCTCTCTGTGCATTTCCATCCCAGGCAGGAGGCAGTGACACAGGCAAAGCTCTGTGTGTGTGTGTGTGTGTGCTCGCTCCTGTTCAGCTGCTGCTCTGCTTGACCTGATCTGCCACTGACGAGTGCACAGGAACCAGAGTTTATTTGCTGAATCTGTTTACCCCCCTGTCAGTCAAGATGTAGGACAGTGCTTAAACAGGCAACAGTCAGATTAATATAATTGAGGCTGTGGCTCGGAGCAGCTAGGGAGCCATGCTGGAATCACAGAGCACTTACTCTCCTATGATTAAAACCTCCCCAGGGTTGTATCAGTGTAAAGACACACCGAATCAGGGATGCACAGGAGCCAGGGGACCAAGAGATGGGAGCGCTTCCTTTTGGGAACAGCTTACCAGCTCGGGAGGAAGGAACATGAATCACACCGAGGGAAGCTGCCATTTTAATTGCATAAGGGACACTGGTGGGTTTGTCATTCCTTGTGACAGAGTTTTCTCCCCAGAGTCACATTCTGAGCACAGCTCTGCTGCTATTGTGTAAGACATTTCATGCACCAGGGTGACAGCCCAGCACACAGATCCAGAGAGCCTTATAAACAGCCTGTTTCCATTGACTCCAGGGAGAGATGTCTCTCTGCTCTTCCACAACAGAGCAGGAAGACCCTGTCCAAGCACACACAAAAAAAGGAGCAAATCAGTGACTGAAAAGGAGCTCAAGTCCTCAGCACCATCAGACTGACTAAAAAACCACACATTTCTTGGTGCTGGCACTGCTATTTCCAGCACAGGGGAAAACAGACAGGCAACTTGCAGGTGGCATCCTCCTGCAGGGACCTACACTACTGGCACAGATGGCACAGGGAAAAGGGAGAGATGGTGCTGGTAAATCCATTTGCTGAAGTCTTTAGGACCTTTTGCACTTAAACTCTTTAGTACCTCGGCACTACAAATCCCAGAGTTGGAAGGACCTGTCCTGACACACAAGTTGTCACAGAGAGTGAGGTTCTCGTGGTGGCAGAGGGCTCCCCAAGGCCTGACACCACAGCTCTGGCTGTGCCTGGCAGCAGAATGTCCTCAGGGAGAAGTGCTGTGCTCACCAGCATCCCACAGTGGGAACCTCTGACTTGCTGTCCCTGTGGGTGCAGTGATTTCAGTGACATTTGCCCTAGAAAAGAGCCCTCCAACTCCAGCTGAAGCATCCAGGAGCCACCAGTGACACAGCACACAGGAACTATTTCTGTATCTGAGCAGAGCTGATCTTTGCCTTTTCTCTAGCCTAGATTTTGATTTCCCCTAAGTGATCAGTACTGGCCTAATTCTACTCCCATTTACATCAGTTGAAGCTTTAACCATCAACTTCAAAGAAAATGGATTTAACCCAATACAGTTCATTTTGATAAATTCTCCTTTAAGAGAGAAGGACCTCTGCCTCTCCAGCAGAGGATAAGATGATGTATTTTTACACCAGGCTTCAGAGCCAGATGACTTTGCTGTGCCCTACATTCACATTTGGGGTTTGAGCAGCCCTGCAGCTGGGCAGCAGCAGCTCCAGCAGCCATGCTGTGTCTCAGCTCTGTCTGCAGAGCACCTCTGCAGCCCAGGCAGGAGATTTCTCTGGGAGAAGACACAGCAGGAGCCCCGCTGCAGGTTCACACTTGGCACACACGGGTTGGGAACAAACCCAAGGCTCTGGAAAGCTTCCAGGCCTGGCAGGAGCACTGTTAGGCCAAAGGCTCAGACTAAATGCAGTCAGATATGAGACCTGCACAGACCCAGAGTCTCAGCGCTGCCTGCTCCCTGCTATTGATCTGCCTCTAATGCACCAAATGCCTTGCTGATGGACATGCACTGCAAACTCCACTTCTACCTCTTATCTCTATCATCTTTTTTATTTCCCATGCCTTCCTAAATAATTCACTCAGCATTACTGGTTTTCACAACCTTCCGTGTCTTATCCCCAGATTCTTATTTCAGTTGCATAAATTTGGATTTAGCTTTTTTGGATTATAGCCTTGGAGCTGTGCCTCCCTCTTACAGGGACCTGGCTTCAGTTGTTGAAAATTCTCTCCCAGAATGAACCTTCCAAGACGTTTTAGACATGAGATCATTTCTTTAACATCGCTTTAACCAGCAATTTCATATCAAGAAAACTTCCCTTATAAACCAGGTCTGTAACAAATTATCTGATGCATTAGGCATTAGAACTTTAGTCCAACTTAGGTACTATCAGAATAAAATATTGAAAAGGAACACTTCAAAAGCAGCCCTTCAAATAAGGCTCAAAATTCAAAAGATGAGCACTTCTCTGGCAGGAACAGCAGTGGTTTAGGTTTTTCATTTCTTCCAGAAGGAAGGACTGCTGCAATAGGCCCCTCTGCAAACACCACAACAGCAGGGAAAGGAGCTGTGCTGAAGGACTTCAGGAAGAATTTCTTCACTGAAAAGTGATTAGACATTGAAAGGGGCTGCCCACCCATCTCCAGGGTGGAGTCACCAGCCCTGGAGGTGTTTAAGGAAAGGCTGGATGTGGCACTTGATGCCATGGTCTGGTTGATAAGGGGTTAGGGGTAGCTTGGACTTGATGATCTCAGGGGGCTTTTCCAACCTAAATGATTCTGTGATTCTGTGCCTTATTAGAAAACATTGTGTCAGAGGAAGAGTCACCCCAACACAGGCATCACAGATACTTGGCAGGAAGATAAGACACTGTTGCAAATGCAGTTCAAATATTTCAGCCCTTCGAGCTAGAATCCCCTTTAACAATTGTATCCTAAAATTGTTGGGAATGCTCTGTCTGCAGGGGTACCTCACTCTGCCTCTGTACACAATGAGTTGTTTTCATTCTTTACCCCCACACTCAGAGGTGGGCACAGAACCCTTCTGACTGTCAGATCTTCTGCCCCAAAGCCAAGAGTCACCCCAACCTCAGCTGGGTCCCCTGCCTCCCTCTCCCTGATCGACCTCAGATCTCCCTGGTCTGCCTCTGCTCTCCCTGATCATCCTCTGTTCTCTCTGATCATCTTCTGCTATCTCTGATCTGCTTCTGATCTCCCTGATCTGCTTCTGCCCTGCTGATCATCTTCTGCTCTCCCTGATCATCCTCTGTCCTCCCTGATCATCCTCTGCTCTCTCTGATCTGCCTGTGCCCACCCTGTCCCCCAAGGCCTCTCAGGGATGAGGTGACATTTCTAAGGCCACAGAATGATGGTGACAGTTCCCTCAGCAATTTTCCTTTTAACTAGAGGAGGCGTAGTAGTTTCCAACCAGTTTTTATCCTTGTAACCCTAATGAGCCCACCCTGCACTTCAGAAGTGACACCTTATGTCAGCTGAGCATGTTTTATCATAACTCATATTCCTCTGTACTTCCATTTCCCCCTCACACACAGGCCTTTATCAAGATGATTATCAGATTGTGTATTATTTACTATTTTATGGTGCAGGAAGAACTCACCCAAAAGAAAGTGACACTTGCAGGAAGGGTGCTTTAACAAAAGACATTAATTAGCAACCACTGTAATAACACCACAGCAACAAGTGTCAAACCTCCCTACACAGACTTAAGCAGTCAAGATTAAGTTAACATTTTTTTTCCTTATTACCCTGACTTTTATATGATTTCACACAGTAAATGCAAAAGTCATCTAGAAATTTGGGGCAGGTCATTTATCACTGTGGAAAGCAACTCCACAAAATGTCTGAAGTGGAAGAATTTCAGTAATATTTTCTGAATTCCCTACACAGGACAAGACCATGCTGCCTTCACTCCTCCTGTTTCTGCACGTTGGTCTTACCTGTATGAATTCTACTTACTGGAACCAATTAAAGCAACAGAAAATCAAAAATCCATCATGGGAAGATATAAAAGTCTCATAAGGAATGGCCAGCAACAAACCATAATAACAGCTAAGCGTGAGCTGCCACTGCAAACCACGGCTCCAGTGACTCCACAGCACAACACTCACAGAGGTCCCATCAGACAAAAAGTTGTCCACAACTCACAAAAACACAGGTTCACTCTTCCTTGCATTTCTACTTGGAAAACCAATTCAAATCAAACTGCTCTCTTTTGGTTTGAGGATTGGGTTTTTTTCCCAGTGTTCCTAAGGAAACCATAGGATGATTCAGGTTGGAAAGGATCTTTGAAGGTCATCTGGCCCAGCTCAGTGCCAGCTTCAAATGTGGAACAGCTTGCTCAGGGTCATGCCCAGCTGAGCTCTGAAGGTCCCCAAGGATGGAGATTCCCACCCCTGTCTGGGCCACTGTTCCCATGTTGGAACATCCTCCTGGTGAGAAAGCTATTTATACTTGACCAGAATTCCCCTCTCTGGAATTACAGCTTTTACCTCAAATCATTTGGCTGTGCATCTCAGAGACGAGTCTGGATTTTCCTTCTTTTATGACCTTCACTGGTGGAGTGAAGAAAGGAACAAAACCACATCCATCTCTCCTCCTGATGGAGGAATGCTGAAAAACTCCCAAACCTCTCCCCCTGTGTGCCACGTGCTCCCACCCTGTGGCCCTTCTCTGGACCCCCTCCAGTCACCAGTGGCTCTCCTGTACCGGGCAAACAGGTGATGACTCCCCAGAAGCAAGTTTGAAACAGAGTGAGGAAGTTCAAAAGAGTGGAGAAGACAATTATTAAAAAGTTTAATGCCCACATCTTGGCTCAGGTATCTCTGATAAAGCAGTTCAGCTGCACCTGCCATTCCAAAGTGCTTTTCCTGGGCTCACAATGCCACCATTTACCCAGAGCTGCTGAGAGCAAAGGAAGAGTTGGGATGAACTTTGCCAAAAGTCCTTGAGAAAATAATTTTATTTTCAGAATCAAGAATAAGCCTTCATAACTGGCACTGGAGGGGGGAAAAAAAAAGTTTCCATGCAATGAAGACCATCCATTTAATCAAAACACTAATCCTAGAGGGAATTTTCTGAACATATTTGAATCTCAAGGTCAAAAGTTGCAAGTACAGATTAAATACGTTTCTTATACATAGGATTAGCCACACAAAAGAAATTGTTTTAAAACTGGTTTCCTTCAGTCCACGAAGTATTGGAATTAAGGGACTTGAAAAATCAGCAAAGGAGTTGGATGCACTTACAAATCTCCATTCACAGTGCTATCAAGGTAGCCTTGCTAACAAGAATTAATTGTGATTATTGGGGGAAAAATAGTTTGCTTGCTTTAGCAGGTTGCATAATACTCCAAAATACCTAGAGCAATTTTAAATTCTGCTGTATTGGAAGTTTTACATTATACAAGATAAAGCAATACCTCAAAGTGAACACGGCCATTCAGGAGGAGAGGAAGGCAGTGGCAGATCATTAAACACCTCTACCTTTCTTTCATAAACACAACTGGATAAATGAGGCTTTGGTAAAGGCATATACTGAGAAACAAAAGCAAATCAGAGCCTAATTCAGAGATTAACAGCTCAACCAACTTCCTAAAGGCCAAAATTCATCCAGAGGGGTTGTGCTGGGGAAGGTGGGCAGGGATCGTGTACAGTGGTGGAAAACCAAAGCACTAAAACAATCAGCATTCCAGTAGGGCCATAATGTCAACAGGGACAAGACTCGTGCATGAGTCTGTGGCTGTGATGTTCAACCAAAATAAAATCAGCACACGTCCAGAAGATGCAACAGAGAGGCAGGTGGAAGCACAGCTAACAAGTGGTGACACCTCTCGGTGTGGGAGAGGATTTTTATTTGGCTCTGAAACATCTTCCAGCATCACCTCATGCTCAGCTCCTGGGCGGCAGGAGTGATGCAGTTCCAGCAGCCTGGGAGATGTGGTTTGTGGGAAAGGGGAGGCTCTGTCCATGACCTCAGGGGAGGTGATGCCTTGAGCTTCCATGTGTTTCAGGTTCTGTGCTGCCCAGGGGCAGCTCTGAGCTCACAGTCAGTGTCACTCAGCTCTGCACACAGCAGGGACACAAAACAAATCCTTTTCCTGCTGCACACCAAGGACAATTTCAGGCCCAAAAGCACAACCAAGGGTGGGCTGGAGGGAGGAACAAGAAGGATGGGACCTCACAGCCCGGAGCTGGAATTGGACAATTCAACCCCAAGATGCAAATGGACCTAAACTTATAAAAATATAAGACCTCATGACCAGTCACCCATTTTCATGATCATTTTTAGTCCACCTTGGGTGTAGCCCTGGACAGGCTCTTGTCCTGCCCAAGGTGGATCCTGGAGGCCTTTCAATAAATCCCTGCTTTATTCTCCAGCTCTGTCCAGTCTCTGTTTCAGCTCAGCCTGCCCAAGGCATCAGAGGCACTGCTGTCACATCACAGGAACGACAGGCAAGCAGGAAAACTGGAGAAAGGAGGAGTCAGGAAAGTGGCTAAAGAATAAGAGATGTCTTTAAGGCTTTTCCAAATATCTGCAACCCAAGGGAGCAGACGGGGAAGGAGTGGGATGGACACAGGCCTTCACCCTGGAATTCAGGTGGAAGGAAGCTGCCAACACTGCTCTGCAGCACACATTTCTTGGGTCCTCCTGGGTTAAAAAGGAGGACCCAAAAAATGTGTTCCTGCTTCCCAGATATATCATATTGCCAGCCTCACCAGGCACTGAGACCTCTGGCTGTGCTGTCCAGCATTTCCACCCTGCTGGCCACACACAGCCTGGGTGTTCACAAGAAACCAGGGCAAGCAAGCTCAGAGCAGGGCTCCTCTAAAGGCAAAGCCAATTAAAACTGGATTTGGGCAACTTAAAGTCACCCCAAATTTCAGAAACAAAGGCTGAGCAGCTTTCTAAAGCACTCTGAAGTCCATTTTCTGCTAGATGAATATGGATTTTGCAATACTTGCAAACCCCATTAGCGGCGAGGAGAGCTGTAGGGCTCTATGCATTATCACTGAAGTGATCCCTATTTAATTACTAAGGATAACACAAACACTTTTCAGTTGGTTTTTGCAGTGTTAAATAGCTCACAAATTGTTGCACAGATGCTTTTCCTGGCATGCATCAGGTCCAACACTTTTGCAAAAAGTCATTCCTTCATCTCAGCTGAAACCTGGGCCCTCAGTGATCAGCAACTGATAAAAGTGGCATTTCCCTTGATCCCCACAAAAACTGTGGTCATTCTTTGGGAGTTTCACATCTTCACTTAAAAACGCCAAGCAATTACATCTCCTTCACGTTCTGTTTTATGGTAACCTGGAGAATATTTGGCACCGTTATTCTAATTATGAGAAGTGGGAGTAGGTGAAATCTTTCCAGCAAAAGAGAAACTGAGCTGGCAGATGCATGAAATTCTATCCTGCAAAATGACAGAAGGGGAAGTAATGGGACACTAGACCTGTCACTTACCCAGGTAAGAGTCAGCTGCTGTAAATAAAAAGCTACATTCTTTTAAGCTCATTCAGATAAATTGACACCAAGTATGGATATTGTTACAAAATACAGCTGCTGTAACTGGGATTGTTTATTTACAAAACCAGATGTCACTCTAACACAAAGACAAGCTCTGTGTGTGTGTGTGTGTTTGCGAGACATTTAAAGCCCCAAACCCCAGGAAGGAAAGTCTCCCATGTTTCCTGACACAGCATCATACATGAAAAATGCATGCACTTTCCTACTGAGCTTGCACATTGGGTTACAGCCACATGGGAGGGCTGGGGATTTAAATGCCCCACTGGGCCCTTCCCATCTCCAGGACAACTGCCCTGGAACCCAACGTGCAAAAATCCCAGATGCCACGAAGGCTATAGAGCCATCACCCCCTAAAATTTGGTGAAAAGTGAAGTTCATATTTAACCCTTTAGTGTGCAAGCCTTCAAGTTTATTAAGGTCTCTGTGCTAAAAATATTAGAAAGCTTTCATCCCACTAAAAGCCACCATGGCACCAAGTTTCCCCAAGCACAGGAAAGCTCAGTGAAACCCAGGAAGGCCCTCACAGAAATTCCTATTTCTGAGGGGCAGAACTGAGCTCTCAGTGATCTCTTCCATGGCAGAAACCTTTGGAGATCCGTGCAATCACAGATGTCCTGGCCCACATTTAAAACCAGACTTCAGCCCCTCCTGCATCTTTCTCTGTGTTGCACTTGGCTAACCCCTTACATAATTCTGGGACTTCCTTATTTTAAACCGCATATAAAATAGTCTGAGTTCAAGCACAGAGATAACAAAGTCGTCAAACAAATCTGAACGCTTCCAAAGCCTCCTTTTCTCTTTTGACAACTGTCTGAGAACAGAGTGCAGGGAGCTGTTCCTCCTTTAAATTTAGCTTCAGCCGCTGTGAAAATTCCTCCCAGTGCTGCAGCATTTGCTGCCTGATCTTTCCATCCCAGTGGAAGGGGGCAATGAACCCGATTTTGCTGACCTGCTCCCACAGCGGTGGGATGACAGAAGGGAAAAAGCGAACACGTGTCTGAACAGAAAACCCAATTTTTTATATACATATATATTTTTTTTTACTCCTAAGGTTGTTGTGTGTGTGCAGCAGTGGGAGAGCTGCTGCTGCACCTCTGTTTGCCCCATCTCTGGGTGCCAGGACAGGAGCTGGTGCTGCTCGGGCACTGCCCTCAGAGCCACGTGAGCTCTGGTGCTGCTCAGATGTCTGCCTGACATGGGATTGCTCTGAAATTAGAACATTGCCCCATTTTCAATAAAGCCTCCAAGATTCCAGGGTTGTCCCTGTTAGCAAGGGATGTCCTTGAAAACGAGGACAGCTGATAACCTTAAAGAAGGAGGGTAATTAGTCACAGCCCTGCAACCTTTCCTCCCAAAGTAACAGCGATAAAAGTAAACTCCTATTAGAATATCATTAAATGCATTATTATGCAATACTGGTTATATAACCATGCTTTACCAACTCATGGTATTTTCAGGCAGAATTCAGTTTCACAGACTTGCCCACACAGAAAGGTTTTTTAAAGTATGAATTGTCTCTCTTGAGAGGATGAGAAAAGCTCAGGTAAACTGATGAATGGCAGATTGGCTGCCAATATTTCACATCCAACTTGAACCCTTAAAAAAAAAAAAAAAAAAAAATAAAGGAAGTCTTTTTAAGAATCCCTTTTCAGCTAATTCCTTCCAGAGAAGTGATAAAATTCATAGAAGCATTTGCAAATCCAAATATATCACCCTATCCAGACATTCAGTACCATTTGCATTTCAGCTAAAAATTCACAGTGAATCCATGCAAAAATCAAGGATAAGCAAAATTAGACTACATGAAGCAGGACAACTTGAAAAATATTGCTGCATTTTATCAAAATTAATATTGTCATCTATTTTCCTCTATCCCTGCTTCCAACACCAAACAGGAATAGCGATACAGTTTAAGTTTTACTAAAGCATTTCATCTATTTTTTCTCATTTAACAGCTTTAGCTAGTTCAGAAATATTCTAACCTCCAAAATAAATACCTGAATATTGTTCTTACTGGTGCCTAAGCTCAAGTTAAATAAATTTCACAGCTATTATAAAGTCTAAAAGCAAGAAAAGAATTAATAGGAGTGGATGTGAAATTGTGACAAGGCAAAAGCTGGTGCTGAATAGACTTTTAAAATACCAGGTTTAAAAAGAAAGGATGTACATTTTCAATACAGAAATCTACATGAAATAGAAGCATTGTTATTATTTAAAGTTCATTAGTAAGCTGTTTATTTTCTTTCCAAACGTCTCCTTGCAATATCAGTCATTTCCTGCTATCTATGAAATTCACCCCAAAACACTGCATTTGTAATGAGCTACAGTGACAATTGTTAAAGACAAAAAATAAACAGCTGATGAATATTTCAGGTACAGCATCATCTCTAGATAATAAATCCCACAAAACCCCTCATTTTTCTTTCACATTCTAACAAACCATTTCTACTCCCCTCCTTCCTGCAAGTCCAAATGCAGGGGACATTTTCAAAGCAATTATCATTTGCCTTCTGGCTGTGCAAACTAATAACAGCCATCCTCCCTCTCTCACATTTTCTTCCTCACGGCTCCGGAGGAGCCCAGCTTGTGTCCCCTCCCTGGAACACAAAAACTGCCCGGAGAGCCCAGAATAATCCTCTGCTGGACGGCAGAGCATCGAGAGGCCCCGTGCAAAGCATCCCTGTGCCGTACCTGGAAGGCTGCAGCCGCTGGCAGGGGGATGCTGAGGCAGCAGGAGACTTGTGCAGGGGAAGAGTTGTGCAGGGGAAGAGTTGTGCAGGTGAAAGGTGCAGGGGAGCTGTGCAGGTGAAGAGCTGTGCAGGTGAAGAGCTGTGCAGGTGAAGAGCTGTGCAGGTGAAGTGTGGAGGTGAGATGTGCAGGAGAGCCGTGCAGGTGAGTCCCGGCTCCCCGCTGGCACGGGATGAGCGCGGCGCTCCCCCGGCACCTCCCCGGGCTGTGGCAGCAGGGACACACCTTTCCTGCTTCTCTCCACCCCCTCGAACGCCGGGCTGCCGGTCCCTGCCCCGCCGGCTGCGCTGGGAAGGGAAGGTTTGGGAAGGTTTGGGAAGGGAAGGTTTGGGAAGGTTTGGGAAGGTTTGGGAAGGGAAGGTTTGGGAAGGTTTGGGAAGGTTTGGGAAGGTTTGGGAAGGGAAGGTTTGGGAAGGGAAGGTTTGGGAAGGTTTGGGAAGGGAAGGTTTGGGAAGGTTTGGGAAGGGAAGGTTTGGGAAGGTTTGGGAAGGGAAGGTTTGGGAAGGTTTGGGAAGGGAAGGGAAGGTTTGGGAAGGGAAGGTTTGGGAAGGGAAGGTTTGGGAAGGGAAGGGAAGGTTTGGGAAGGGAAGGTTTGGGAAGGGAAGGTTTGGGAAGGGAAGGTTTGGGAAGGTTTGGGAAGGTTTGGGAAGGTTTGGGAAGGTTTGGGAAGGTTTGGGAAGGTTTGGGAAGGGAAGGGAAGGGAAGGGAAGGGAAGGGAAGGGAAGGGAAGGGAAGGGAAGGGAAGGGAAGGGAAGGGAAGGGAAGGGAAGGGAAGGGAAGGGAAGGGAAGGGAAGGGAAGGGAAGGGAAGGGAAGGGAAGGGAAGGGAAGGGAAGGGAAGGGAAGGGAAGGGAAGGGAAGGGAAGGGAAGGTTTGGGAAGAGAAGGTTTGGGAAGGGAAGGGAAGGTTTGGGAAGGGAAGGTTTGGGAAGGGAAGGTTTGGGAAGAGAAGGTTTGGGAAGGGAAGGTTTGGGAAGGTTTGGGAAGGTTTGGGAAGGGAAGGTTTGGGAAGGGAAGGTTTGGGAAGGGAAGGTTTGGGAAGGGAAGGGAAGGTTTGGGAAGGTTTGGGAAGGTTTGGGAAGGTTTGGGAAGGGAAGGTTGGGAAGGGAAGGTTTGGGAAGGGAAGGTTGGGAAGGGAAGGTTTGGGAAGGTTTGGGAAGGTTTGGGAAGGTTTGGGAAGGGAAGGGAAGGGAAGGGAAGGGAAGGGAAGGGAAGGGAAGGGAAGGGAAGGGAAGGGAAGGGAAGGGAAGGGAAGGGAAGGGAAGGGAAGGGAAGGGAAGGGAAGGGAAGGGAAGGGAAGTCAAGGGAAGGGAAGGGAAGGGAAGGGAAGTCAAGGGAAGGGAAGGGAAGGGAAGCAGCAGCACGAGGAGGCACCGCCGGGAGGGAGATGCTTTCCTTTATTACTGACAAATCCTCAACAACAAAACGACATTTCTACGCTTTCTCAGGCGGGGTGGTTCCAACCGGCCCTGGCAGAATCCAGCAGTTTGCCAGAGAAGGCAGCAGGGAAGGTGGATTGCTGTCTTCCTGATTCTTTAATGCGCCTTGCCCACCGCAGAAAATCCAACCTCGGGCTGCTGTGCCAGGGACAAGGCAGCTCCTTACCCACCGAACAAATGGGAACAACCCAGTTGTTTTAAATGAATTTACGGAGAGGGGGGGAAAAGGAGGAAAAAAGAAAAGGTTGATTGGGGTGGGAGTGTTTAAAAATTACAGAAAGCAAAGGAGAGAAGTTTGGTTCACAGCGTAGACAAAGGACATTCACAAATAATGTGCACAACCCAGCAAAGCAAGAGGCTCTGAAGTCAGGAGCACTTGAAGCAGAAATAAGGACCTTCCAAAAGCATTCTTAGGGATTCCTGCTGGAAAGGCAGGGAGCCATCAGAGCCCCAACCACCACATTTCACCTTTTGAGTTATTTATTGGAGTGCTGGGACACAAACCCCGCGGCAGAGAAAGCCTTTACACCAAACCCCGAGCAGCCGGCCGTGGGCTGGGAATATCTGGGGAAAGGAGAGTAGCGGATTAAACGGGATCAAGCAGAGGATGACACTGAATCCCAGCCTCCCTCGCTGAACCCTTAGCTACTAAAACATCCCAAAACTGGGGAGGCAGCAAAGCCAGGGCTCCAATTTTCATTTTCTCCACCCAGCTTTGGACACCAGGTATAAGCCTCGCCCTCTGTTTCTGTAAAACTCGCACAAATTCAACTGTGACAAGTTTTTTCTGTAATCAACACAGATATATTGAACTACTATTCTCAATTTTAGAAGAGATAAAGGAATAGAGGAAAGGAAAAGAGAGCTCCTACTAGCTCCAATTTTTTAAAGTCTCAACACAAAAATAAATGGGACGAGTGGGACGATCCACATCAAAAAACAAATCAAAAACAAATCATACAAACAACTTTTTATGAAAGATATATAGACACTCCAAGTTCCTAATATTATTATTGTGGCTATAATTATTATTATTACTACTATTATTAATAATAATTGTTTTCTCACAGGTAAGCATTTTCTCCCAGGTAAGCATTTTCTCCCATCAATAAAAGAATTTCCATTAGAAAGAGAAAATAGTGATAAAATATCCAGAAGTAAGGAAGTCTAAGAAGAAGTAAGTAAGCAGCTTTTTAAACTAAGGGCTCATTTTCTCATTGTTATATTGTTATAGAACATTGTTATATTGTTATATTGTTATATAACATTGTTATATTTTAATGGTGGAAATTATGTTTATCACTGTCACACTGTGGAAATTAACTTCTGATTCCTTTAAACTACAGACCTTTTTATCTGTAAAGAGTAACATTTTCTCCCATAAAAGTAAAAGGACTTTTAATAGAGTCCAGAAGAATTATACTGTGATATTTAAAAATAAACACTGTCAGACTTACCTGAGAAAAACCAAATTCTGTGAGTTAATGCATGTTTGACTGGACAGTATTTTAAGAGAGTATTTCATATGTACACACCCTGCAGGTAAAGAAACCAACCACCCCAGATCTTTAAAATTTAGGACTGTAAAATGAGACTCCAAAGATACTCAAGAGGGTTTCACCCAACTCTTAAAGTAAGTGGCTAAAACCTAGGTAAATAAGAATTTTTTTTATTTTTTTTTTACTTGCAGGAACAAAAAATGGCACTAAGCTGTTAGAAAAGTACATTTGTGGCATGCAAATGTCTCAAGATAAAACCAGATTTTATACCTTAGCAGGAAAACAGTGTGTGCAACCTCCACAAAACATTTTTCTTAAGCACTGAGGAGCAATTGCTGTTGGTGGGAGGACTTACTTCTTAAGTGGAAGTGATAAAGGTGATAAAAATCTATTTGTTATGTATTTAAAAGTATTTTGATTAATGCAAACGAGTCTAAAAAAGCAAGCACTGAAACTGTGTTGAGCTGCTGGGTTTCAGGTTGTTGCAAACCCCAAATGCAGGAGCCACTCTGCCTTTGCTCTTGCAGATTTCAACACCTTCAGCTCATCTTTTCTTGGTGTCCTGCAGGTGTTTGACAGCGATCTGTCCTGAAATAAACTCTCAATTCCATCTGAGGGCTCTCTGCAGCCCAGCCCAGGCTCTGACATCCCGCAGGAACACCCAAGGGAAGCTCCCAGGGCTCCCCACTCGGCTCTGATTGATGAAGGCTTTGCACACATCGTGTAAGAAATGCCAAAAAAAAAAAAAACAAAAACCACCTGGCACAATCTTGCAGAGCCCCAGTGGCACCGTGACCTGCAGGAGCACAGAGAGCGCCTGGCCCAGCCAAAACTCCACCCTGTGTGTACCTGGGAATAATCAGTGCCTGAGCTGCCACCAGAAGGGCACAACTCCCATACAGGCAAGTGTTTTTACCTTTTTAAAGAAAGTCAAAATTACTTCAAATCAGGCTTTGCCAGCCCTCCAACACTGAGAAAATTCACACTTTTTGTGTCATTCCCGTTTCCCACGAGGTGAAATTCATGAGCAGCCTGAGCGGAGCAGGCAAAATGTAAGAATTAAAGGAATTTGTTTCCCTTACCTTTGTGATATTTTCCATTCTGAATAATTCTGAAGTTGTTTTATCTGAATTTACAGAGAATAAAAAAAATTACTGGGGTGGGGAGTGCTTAAAAATTACAGAAACCAAAGGAGGGAAGTTTGGTTCACAGTGTAGGAAAACGATATTCAGGACCAGTCCAAGACATTACTTTGCCACTGCTCTAAAATTTGCATGAAACTCAGGGTAACTGAACGTTACCTTCACAATATATTATATAATTGCCTTTTTTAGGCAAATATATAGACATTTTCCTATACATAAAAAAAACAGAGAAAATATTGCTCCTTAACCAGGTAGTTTTTAGGAATCTCTAACAGTAAAACCAGATTTTAAATTTTAAGCGTTATATGTAAGATAAGAGACAAGAAATCTGTATCAAATCATTTTATCAAGGCATAAGCACAAGGCTAAAGGAGAGAGTGGAATTTCAAGGAATGAATAAGGAGGACTGAAGATGATGGAATTTTTTTGTGGGGATGAAGAACAAATTAAGTAACAATACTGGGAAACAATGAAATGGAAAAGGGTAATAGAAAAACCAGGCCAACCTTTACCTGTTTTTCCACAAATTTAGCAATGTCGTTTCAAATTCAAGAATACAATGGCTCACTTAAAAGAAACTACTATTTTTAAACAAAAACTGTCTACCAGAAGTCTGAAATCAAAACAAAAACAAAAACAAAAAGAAACAAAACCAACCAACCAAATAAACAAAAAAGGAACAAAAAAGTGCGCTTGATCCAATCAATACAAGCGTATCCATTACAGTTTCAAGGGTGACTTTTACATCAGATCTTAGCATCTCTGGAGCAATTCTGACTGCACCAGCTCCATGTCAGCAGAGCTGAAAAAGGTGTAAGAGATGATTCAGGCAAAAGGTGTAAGAACTCTGAATTCTGACAAATGCAGTAAGAACTCTGAATTCTGACCAAAGAGTAAGATCTCTGAATTCTGACCAAACAGTAAGACCTCTGAATTCTGACAATTGGAGTAAGAACTCTGAATTCTGACCAAAGGAGGAAGAACTCTAAATTCTGACAGACAGAGTAAGAACTCTGAATTCTGACCAGAGCTGTGAGATGGGGACCCCATTTGCTGCTCTGAGCTCTCATCCCCCAATAACCCCACACCTGCTGGACCCCAGTGTTCCACTCCAGAATCCATCCATGTGTGTGCAGGAAATTCAACCTCACCTCCAGGAAGGTAAGAACAACCCAATGAGCACAGATTTTTGTGCTGCTGCAGCAGTCCCCAGCTGTCCCACACAGCACATTTCTCACACACACCGAGAGAGCGACTGAGCATTAACATTTAATGAGGGTGTTAACATTACTCCCCCCGAAGGGAAGTGAGGAGGGCAAGGCAGCCCTCGTGTCTCCAGATTTCCCAGATAATTGCAGGAACCTGTCACAGAGTGCTGACTCTCACTGTGCCACAAACCCATGGACAAATACATGAGTTAGAACTCCGTGTTTTAACGCAGGTTGAATTTATTTCACATCATGAAGCATGACTCCAGGTCCCCATGGCAGAGGGTGGCACTGGGTGAGCTTTAAGCTACAAGCCCAACCCCTCCAACCAAAACTATTCTGGGATGTGTTAAAGGAGCACAGGGCAAGGGGAGAAGAGTTTTGTTTTGCCATAACCTGAGGTGAAGAAGCAAAACAAAACGATTATGCTCCACTAACTCCTGAAGATGTATCAACCCAAAATTTGACCCAATGGTCACTACATTTTATCAATCTGCACACATTTCTTTTAGCTGTACTCTTCCTGTCCACTGTCCATAGACAGTTTGGCTTGTGTCCCATCAAACATTTCCTCAAGCAATGTTATTAATCTAAATTCATCCAAATGCATCTGACATAACAAACCTTTCTGCAATGTAAGAACAAAATTCTTGATTGAGAAGAAAGTTTTAAAAGTATCTTCTACTTTCTAAGGCTCTGGAAAATTACTGGGGTTTTTTTCAGAAGAACCAGTCTTTTAAAGTAATTCATGTGCTTTTTAAGGTGGGTTGAACAGCAGAAGCCCAAAATGCAAAACCCCTTTCAACCTCAGTAAAACTATCATTTAATCCCATGCCATGTTACATCTCCTACAGCAAGAGAACAGGATTTAAAGATTGCATTTGTGCACTTTTGGGCCTGTTCTCACAGTCCCAATCCATCCCCCACCATGCTTTTTCCATAATTATGACTATGAAAATATACAAACTATAATAAGCATGTCCCAAATGTTTGACCAAAACATAAACATCACTTTAAAAATATCCTCCTCCCATTTCAGACTATCCCTGATAACAAACCTTTCCCAGATAGAATGAAGTGGGAACTTCCCATAATTTTCATGATCCCAGCTGTAATCCAGCACCACATGGACACGGTGGACAACACCCTGAGGCAGAGGGTGGGATTATTGGGATGTGGTGGACTCAGCAATCCCTTCTGGCTCAGGATATTCCATATCTCCATAGGATATAGATATCCGTAATGATATCCATACACGTATCCAGTACATCCATAAGGACTTGTGCGCCAGGAAATGCGGAGTGAGGCTCCATTCCCACAGCCCCACCATGAGCAGGGCTGAGCAGGGAATACCCAGAGGCACAGCAGACACCTGACAGCACACATCCTGCCCTGAGCACCAGGGATCAGGAGTGAGCTCCATTCCCACAGCAGCTGCAGCTCCTGGAAGTGCTCAGGTTCCCCTTGGAGCTCCCACAGGCTCCCAAAGCCCAGCAGCTCTGGAGATCCGGCAAACAAACATCTCCCAAGGAACTTCAACGGCGGCTACTCACTTGTCCAATTATGCAGTTAAATCAACGTGGAAAAGATCCTACATCCTTTGACATCTGCTTTGCTCTCTGTTCCATTATAAGACAGAAATCCTGCTCTTTTTAATTAAAAAAAAATACACACACACACACACGGGGAAAAAAAAAAAAAAAAAAACAAGGCAAATTTTTAATGAATCATCCAGCAAAAGAGAATTTTCACCTGATTCTAGCAGCAGTAATCACAGTCCTCAACACAAGTCATTTCTAGAAAAGTGTGTTTCCCAGTTATCTGAGTAAATATATATATAAATTATTTCTATAATTACATATAAAATATAAATATAAATCATTTCTATTTAATTCCTCAGGGAGCCTAAGGCCATTCAGCCTTTAGCAAGGGCAGCAGAGCTCGAGCTCTCCTCACTCTCTGTAAAACCCTGGAAGATTTCACTCAGTTTTTCCCTGACCAGGTAAAACCAACACCTAAGTGTCCCTACGGTGGACCTTTATGCTTCACAGACTGAGGGTGGCTGCTGGTCAATAAATCATTGTGCCTCTCTGAAAGCCACAAAGATCATTAAATAAAAGTCATCACAATAAAAATGTCTCTTGTCTTGTTTTGTTTTGTTTTTTGGTGGGTTTTTTGTTCCTTTGTTTTTGGAGGGGTTTTTTTGGTGTTTTTTGGTTTTTGTTTTTTTGTTGTGGTTTACCTCAGAGCACCAAAAGCTACAGAGATCCTGAAGACCTCTCTGCCTTCATAGGCTGCTCCCCTGAATTCCTGGGGAAGGAATAAAAACCTCTTGCATTACCCCCATTGGGGAAGGAAAACTCTTTTTTAAATGAAATAGTTAATTTTTATTAAAATTAATTAATAAAATTAATTGGCTCCTTTCAGACCACTAAAACACACACACAAACGAAGATTTCTCAGAGGATGATGCAAGATCACAAAGGAACAGACAATATGCCCTCACCCCAGTGACCAAACCTCTCAGGTTATAAAAGTGATCCAGGCATTGTTTCCTAAACTGATGAGTGTTTCACACAGGCACTGCTTCATCCCTGTGCCAAAAATCCCAGAATATTCCTCCAGAGGCACTTTGCAAACCATTCCTTGTAAACAAGAAGGGAGCTGAGAGTGAGGGAATGGATTGGGGGAGGATATTCTGCCCCAGTGACACATTAATGCAGATCAGGGGGAGGGGAGATGGATTTTTCATCCCTTGCCACTGTCTCATCTTGCATCCAACCATTCAGCTGGAAGATGGGAGCCACTCAGCAGCTTGAAAATTGGAATTTTATTGGTCCAGAAGAACGGAGAGTGTGAATATAAATATAAATATATATATATAAACAGAGAATTAAAGCATGAGCTCTCCTAAGGACGGCACAGTGCAAAGAAAAGTCACTATCCATTTCAGACTGACTCTGCCTGAAGATGAAAAACCCCTGCAAAAACCCCCCAATCCCTTCTGGCAGCAAATTCCCACCCAGCTGGGGCTCAGGAACAAGCAGGGTGTGTAATAAGCTTTCAGTAGTCGCATTCTGAACAAATGAGTTCATTTTCACTTCACCAGGTGGAATTCAGAAATCCTCAAGACAGCCATTTGTTGAGATTTGAGATTAATAAGAAACCAATCATTCCATATTAAAAATTCAATATGTTAATAATAATAATGCTGTTTATTTTGCTTCTATTTATCCCCCCAGATTAAATTTAATCCGTGTTTGTATTGGTTGCCTGAGCATCTGACCAAAAAAAAAAACTAGAATTAGGAAATAAAATGCTGACAACTGTGATTTTAAAATAAACTTGAAAGTCTCAAAATAATCTGCTTCCAGTAGAAAGAGAAAAATGTTGATACTTTACAAAGCATTAAAACATTACAAAAATACAAGCTAGCAATCATCAGAAATTGCTTTCACTTTTCATCCAGCATTTTATACTTTTGTGAGAATGATTTTTAGAACAGCTTAAGATGACACAAAATTGAAGGGCTACATTTAGCCTGGACAATGGAGAGTCATACTGAAAAGCAGAAGCTTCAACATTATCAAGAATGCTTAAACATAAAACATCTGAAAATATCTAAAACTTTATAAATAAAGTATTATGGGTGACTTTGCTAAGGAAAACTTCTGCAAGCATCAGTGAACTGTATTAATGGGTTTTTTCTATTTAATCTTGTGCACAAAAAAGGATAAAAATAAGGAGAGGTGCCACAGAACAAGAAAATCTATTTCTAAATATATTTTTCTGTTTTAATCACAATCTCAACATGAGAAGCAGTTCAGACCCATTCATCCGGGTCCGTATCAGGGACAAAATTAACAAAATTCTCTTAGGACTGTCCCAAAGAACCCTCTGCACAATTCCAAGGATCAGGATGGATTTTGCTTCATTGAAAGAACATTTTAGAACAGAGAAACAGATTTAAAATGTGCTGAGATCTCCTACGGTTACCCCAGGATAGAAAAATTTGACTTTTCAAACTCTTGGGTTTGTCAGGGTAAAATAATCTCCATTAAAACAAAGCAAAAAAAAAAAAAAAAAAAAATTTCCCAACACATTCCTTGAGATTTGGTTACGTTGGTCATGGGACAAATTTCTGGGTCTGGTCATAGGATTCTCAATTTCTTACTCAGGGCTCTGGACCAGCAATTTGCTGCTGATTTAGGAGAAGAACAAAGCCAAAGCGTTCTCTGTTGCACCCTCAGCAAAGTGGGAACATTTACACCTCCGCTCTCCTGGCAGAGCTGAAATTCAAACATTCTCAGTTTGGCATGTGCCAGTACCACAGGAGCTTTTTCCAACACCAAACTTGCACCTACACTGCTTAAAAAACCACCCAGAAAACTGTCATGTTTGACCCTTCTTATTCTGGACTGCCAGGAAGAAAAGAGACAGCAAAGGTGAAAAAGCACTTCCCACTGCAGCATGGAAAATCATGGATTTGGCCACCTGGAAGATCTGGCTGAAAAAAAAAAAACAAGTTTGGGTGCTCTTGGAGAGAGCCATGTTATAGCACAGCTGCATTTTTCAGGAAAATAAAAGTGTTCTTTGACAAGCTGTTTGGTGTGACAAATTATCCAAAGAAAGATTAAATAACAAAGTCACCATTTGTACCCCTTCCATCACAGCCATGGGAAGCACGGCAATTTTGGGTTCGAGTAGCTGTTTACTCCCATTTGAGTTGTCATCTAGACTCTGTCAGGACGTGTAAATAAACTGCCTTTGTGGGCAGAAAAACTGCATTTGCTGAGGGTAAATTACATAAAATCCTGAACCTCACAAATTGTTTCCATCGCAAACTTAAAACCAGTGAAGATGCTCATTGGAATTTTTGGCAAGAGCAGTTGCAGAGAGTTGTTCTAGGGACTGACTTCAAGTTCTTTTGTTCCATTTTTAAATTTGATTTTTAACATGGGTCTAACCAAACAGTGCAAATTCAGATTCCCAAGCCATCCTCTTTTGGGAAAAGAGTAAATTCACTTTTCCAGACCACTTGGATTCCGAGGTTGTGGGGGAGTATGGGCCTGCTTGGCTTTGGGGTTTGTTTCAGAACTGGCACAAGATTCTCCTTAAACAACAACATAATTGTAAAAGGAATTAGAGTGGCCCATTTAAAAGTCAGCTACTCCAGAGTTACTCACAGTAGGAAAAACATTCCTGTGGGCTTTATTGCATCCTTCACCGGTATTATGAGCACATGGCCACTAAGCTTTTAGAAACAAGATTAATAATTCAGATTACAAACCCAATTACAATTACAAACCCTGAAAACCAATGAGAAACAATGTGACAGTATTTCTTTGATAAATAGACACCCCAGGAAGTGTTACTCTCTTGGAATATTCCTGCATTTCCATATAACTTACTGTTTGTCCTCAATTTGAGAGCACAGAGCTTCAGAGCTCCTCTCCTCACCACACTGGGATGATCCAAATTTGCCTTTCCAGAATTCCTGAATACCAGCTCTCTTGTTTTGGAAAGACAGGTGACTGGGGAAGCTGGAGCTTCCCTTGGAGTGGAGAATGAAAACCCCCTCCCTCCAAATGACTCTAATTTTGCAATGATCTGAATTTGTTTCAGAATAAAAAATGCCTGGTTTACACTAAGCTCCAAGTTTTTTGAGAACAGTTATTCTCATTGAATTTGTTCCTGGCCTCGACTGAAATCATTTTCATTTATTTGATCTGGTTTGAAATATTTATCTGGCTTTTCTCTTTCCTGGGTGCTCCTGCCCATCTCCTTGACGAAGACCTGCAGGCAAGAGGATCTCACTGCAGAAGCATCAAGGTCTTGGATGTTGTTGGAG
This sequence comes from Sylvia atricapilla, assembly GCF_009819655.1. NCBI lineage: Eukaryota > Metazoa > Chordata > Aves > Passeriformes > Sylviidae > Sylvia > Sylvia atricapilla. The sequence goes on along the minus strand of NC_089150.1, from coordinate 17,683,973 downwards.
TAGGACGGACATGATGGGTTTTATCTCTTTTTAAACATCATGGGTACCGAGCCAGTTCTGCTTCTGCCTTTTTAAGTGCTCAGCTGGCCTTTGTCAGTCAGAGAGACAGCTGCCCATCATCACATCGTGACTGCAGGGACTGAAATTTCCCTGGCTGGGAAGGAAGGAAGGAAATTCCTTCCACCATTCTGGAAGGATATGGTGCAAACGCTGAAGCAGAAAGTTGTCCCTGCTGTTAAGAACTGCCCGTGTCACACACACAGGGTGACAGGGAAGGTCCCTGCGGTGACACCTGGGCTGGGTGTCCTGGTCACCTGCTCCTCACACCTCTGTGGCACCTCTGTGGTCACCACCAGCCCCTTCTGCCAACCCCATCCACGCGCCCAATGCCATCGGGAGCGGGAGGCTTCTGGAGGACGGGGATGCTGCAGTCCATCCTCCTCCTCAGGAGCAGCTCTGGGAGTGAGTCAGGATGAGCTGACAGATTTCCAGGAGCCTGGGGTCACCTGTGGCCGTGTCCCTGCCTGCCGTGTGACCCTGGGGCTGACCTCGGGGGCACCGACGAGCTGCCATCAGCTATTTAAAGCTCACTACAATATCAATGGCAAGCTCAAAGGAGCTGCCGAGTCCACTTAATTCTCAGTGCTCAAAACATACCTTCTGAACCCAGGGCGTGTTTATCTGTACCCTACTTAAGCCAAGCTGGCTGGTTTTGCCTTCTCCTCACGGGAATCTTCGCAGTCATTGCTCAGTTAACTCGAAATCTGCTCACCAGCACAGCACCTCTTCATTTTCCCTTCTCTGCACACCGTGAATGGTCCCCTCACTCCCCACATCGGAAGGAATTCCCAATAAACACTGCTGTAATCTGTTTACTACATCCTGTTGATCCAGTTTAGGCTGTACTAAGCATCCCTGGCAGCTTAGACTGCTTTATGTAATCGGGCTGGGGCAGCAGCTCCCGCTGCTCTCACACGCCCAGAGCTGCTCCTCCACGCCCCTTTCCAGCTTCCTTTCAAGAAACTGATGTCAAAATTCCTATATAAATATAAAGGAAGAGATATAAAAATATATATCTATAAATATAATAATTAATAGTCACCAATAAATATAATAATAAATAAATATACGTAAATGTAATAATAAATATACATAAATATAATAATAAACAAATATACATAAAATTCCTATACACCTTCCAGGTGTTCACCTTTGAGAGAGTTCTTGCAGGGAGAAACATAAAACACAGATTTTATGTCTACTTTTGTAGCTTAAGCATGGCATTGAGCTTTGATCCTCCTTTGAAAGGGCCTTGCTAATACGCAAATGAAGGCACAATAATCGATCTTGTCTCTGGCTGGAAAAGCCACTCAGGCACTGTTGTTTATTATTTTCCAGGGAAATTGTAGCCACAGACACTTCAAGGAATTGTAGGCACTACTCAGAGAGGTGAATTTACTGAAAGAACAAGCAAATGGATTCATTACACTTCTCCCTCACACGTTGTTCGGGCACTTTGCAACATCCACTGATGGGTGAAGAGCCCCACTGGCCTCTGCACTCCCCTGCACTGCAGTGTGGCTGCACCCATTTCTTAAATTCAAGGTGTTTGGGGTTTTTTTTCTGTGAATAATACTGCTACACATCAAGGCAGCAGCTTGCTCTGAGTGCAGGAAGGCCCAGCTGGGGCCTTTCAATAGAAAAACACCGTTTAAAAGAGAGGGACTTTCTACCAAGTCCTGTAGCAATAGGACAAGAGGCGATGGTTTTAAACTGAGAGTTTTGAAATTGGATATAGAAATTGTTCCCTTTGAGGGTAGGGAGGCACAGATGCCCAGAGCAGCTGTGGGTGCCCCTGGATCCCTGGAAGTGCCCAAGGCCAGGCTGGACATTGGGGTTTGGAGCCACCTGGGACAGTGGGAGGTGTTCCTGCCCAAGGCAGAGGTGGGACAAGATGAGCTTTAAGGTCCCTCCCAATCCGAATCATTCTATGATTCCATCTCCTGTATCAAATCTGTGATGACATTTTTTTCATAGAGAGAAGAGGAAAAAAAATAGAAAAAACCTGAACAAATCAACCAAATAAAATTAAAATATATTTTGGAAAAACCAAAGTTGACATCATGGCTAAACCCAGACTGTTACAGTTAGAAGCCAACAGAAGTAAAGCCCAATTTTAGAAGTAAAGTCCAAGTTTAGAAGTAAAGCCCAAATATTAAACCACCTACTTAATCCTGGCTTTATACATCCACAGGTGCAGAAAAGTAACCACAGCACAAAGTTGTACCATGGCTGCTGCTCCTCCACCAGGAAACCCTCACTCGAGCAATCCTGAGAAATCATTCAAGAAGAGAACAGAAATTCCTCAGGAGAAAAGAGATCTGAGCACTGAAACCTGTATCAACCCTCAGAAACTGAGCCAGTCTTTGCAAAAACGTTCCACCAATGAGCCTGCAAAGGCAACACAAAGCATTTAGGCAGGAAAGGTCAGTAATTCCAAATCCAATTGCAGTGATCTGGCAAACAATTCTGCTGCTGAATGCTTGAAAAATATTGCTCTCTGAACAGCTGCAATGCAACAGCTTTGGATGGGCAGACAGGTCAAAGCTTTATTTTATTTTTTTTTCACTATCTCTTCTGCTGCGATTTTGACCTTTGTTTGCAATCAGGAAAGGACAGAATTTAAACCCAGTCTGGTGGCAGCCCAATAAGATCTGATCTCTTTAGCCCCCTTCTCTACAAAAATCTGCATGGAGTTCACTGTGTGGTTTTAGCCTCTTTAATAAAATATCGGACAACAGATCCTAAAGGTTTTTAGATGTTATTATTAATTCCATTGCCACCAGGCAATCTGGGCTGAAATTTGGAAGTAGCAACGTCTGACTTGAGGGAGAAGCTCAGAAAAGAAGTTGGGAAGGGAATTTAGAGAGCCAGACAGAAAAATAATACATCATCCTGTCAGGAGTCAGCCGAAACCTTTCAGACACACACCACAAAATGGAACCGTGGAGAAAGGGCACAAATGGAAGAACATTCCCAAGGAAATCAATAGGCAGGAGCAGGACATCCATTTCCCAGCCTGTGCTTACTTTAGCCCATCTGGTGCATAAAACAAGACATCAGAAAGAGAATCAGGTTTTCCCCCAGTCAGGTTTCCTCCAGTCAGGTTTTCTCCAGTCAGGTTTTCCCCAGTCAGGTTTCTCACACAAAACTGGGAAGATTTCAAAGACCCCTTCCCTGTCTTCCCCCCTCAGCTGCACAAAGATCTGACTGGCAGGACCACAAAGATTTGGGATCAATGCAGGCCAAAAGCAAACCTCAGGATAAGTCAGGGGCAGAAGCTGACAAACAGGAATGAGTTTTGTTCTCAGGACAAGGTGCTAAAGAGAAAAGTTTGGTAAACCCTGGAGAAAAATGGGATTAATTTGATGTCTTCACCACAGCTGTTATAAGAGGCAGGTACCAAGGTGGGGAGGGAGCAGCTGTGTGTCTGCAGTGCTGATCTCCACAGGAATCCCTTTATTCCTTGTGCTGAGGGGTGGAACTCAGGTCCCTCAAGCCCACCCATCTTCTGCTCTCCTTACACTGCTGTCCATTCTGCTCTGAGTGACCTAGGGAGCAGGTTTCTGTCCATTCTGCACAGGCTCATTGCTCAGAAGGGGCTGCAGGAGTGGAGCTGTGCTGACAGGGTTTGCCCCTGTCACTCGGGGTGTCCATTTTCCCTGGGATTGCTGCACCTGCAGGTGGGACACTGTGCAGACAGCAAGTCCCACAAGGGAGGGACATGCTGGCACAAGGATGGGGCATTTTACTGCTAAGCAGAGCTGTAACCTCTTATTTACAGAGTCAGGGAAGATGCTAAATGCGCAGAAAATCAGAGGCTCCTGTTCCAACCATGCTGCCCTTGTCCTGCCCTTACAGTGAGCACAGCAGCACCAGGCTGCTCCACAGGCAGGGTACTCATGGCAAGTACTCAGAGCATGAGCAGTTTGCTGAGTTGATCACACAGTTACCAGCGCCTAAAGATCTATTTCCAGTGCTGTAGGTTCACCTAGTCAGTGAAAGTATTTTGAAAGGCAAATACCCCGCAGCAGAAAGGTGTGTGAAGAGTATCACAGTCCTATACCAATCCAGATGGGCCTGTAAATCATTTATCCCCCAAAACAATTCCCCCAAACTGTCACTGTTAACTAGCTTAATTACCAACCTGATCATTCTTAAGGCTTTTCTTTCCCATTTGCAGACAGGATATTTTTCACCACGTGACTGGAAACAGAGAGTTTATCCCTACAGGACTGGTCTCCCAGTTGGACCAATACTGAAGTTATCATTTGTCACTCAAATCTGTGAAAAACATCTCAAACCTTCAGGTCAGGTAGAGGAGAAGAGGACTACACCTCACCCACAATTTATTGCTGGTATATTTGCTATTTTAGACAAAGAAAACAGAGTACATTTTTCTGTACTAGTTCAGCAGTGAACTCTCCACAGGTTCACAGGAAAAGGATAAAATACTCCTGTGACTACACTGAGACTTAATTCAAACATTTTACGATGGCAGCTGCACCCTGATTTCAGAGCTCAACTTCCACTGAGTGAGAGATCCCTACAGGCAAACCCTTAAAAAGCGTATTATTCACAGAAAACATCATATAAGGATTGTATAAATATTAAGTAAGGCTCTCTAAACACAAAAATATTTTGATTTTTCCATCAAGCTATTGTTTTACAAGCTCACACCTCACTTCCTTTGAGCACAGGTCTGAGCAGAGCTGCGCCATGCTCCAGTGCAGCAATTCTTTAAACAAGCCCATTCTTTGAAGTGACTCCCAGTTAGATCTCCCCTTTATGTCAATATACACACAGAGTAAATTCAGTGCAAAATAGGAGCTACAGGCAAATGCTGCAGTCAGTTATTTCTCTGAATGCTCAAGGTTAATGAAATCAAGCAGACATTTACAGAAATCATATCATTCAGAGGCTTTAGGAACTCATTACTCCCAGTTGTAATCCATTTTCCTAATCCAGTGATTGGTACTGAGCAATAAAACATTTTGATCATCTGCTGCAAAAAATGTTTCATAAGTGATTATTTCATTTGCTGATACTATAACAACTGAAGTAATGCACAGTTAAATTAAATTATTTGGGGCCTAGCATAACTGGCATCATTTGGGATGTTTCCCATTTTTAACCAGTGAACTCTGCTATCCATGGTATGAAGATAGATCTGTACACTTGTGCATTTAACACTGCCAAGCACAAACTGTCTGTAAGAATTCTAGGAGATTTTCTGCAGCACAGTGCTGACATCTCACTGTAGATGATGCCTGGGTTTTATTGTCAATACACTGGCAAAATTAGAGCTTCTGCTCACAAAGCAAGTTTCCTTCCCCGTCACTTGATGCTTCCCCTTGCAGCCCAACCTGCTTTGCTCAGGACAGCAGGATTTTCTAACTCTCTCCATCCCCACTTCCCCTGACGAATCTCAAATTTATTTTCATGTTACAACCAAGTTCGTAGTGGGGAGGGAACTCACAAGTTTTTAGGTCTGACAACTGCCCTGAATATTTGAATCCCTCTCTGAGAGATGAGCAGGATGTGTTCCTGATGAGCAGGAACACAAGTGATTTAGAACAGATACTGATAGAAAAGTATCTCAGAGGCTCTTCCAAGCAATTTCAGGAGCTGCTTTGCTTGTAAAACAAACTTGTTCAGACACGTGTTTTTTTGAAATAACAGCTCTGTTAAACCAGCCCTCTGAGAATAAACCACAAATAACAACACAAAAGAAACAAAACTGTGATTGAAATGTTCTGAATGCTCCTCTCATGAGTTGAAAGACAATGATGTGATTGGTAACAGGCAAACTCTGATGGAGCTTCAGCAAGTTAATTTAAGCCAAACAGCTCCTTCAGCTTTGGTTTCAACACACACGACTCCACTCAGCTGCAATATGGAGCACTCTATTTTCTTGTTTAGATTTTCCAGGCTGGTTAACCCATCCCTAATGAATGATATATTTGCCTAATTAGCCTTTAACCCTTCACTGAGAATAGACCTGATGTGAGGCAATGAAAAATCTGCAATATCAGAACCCCAACCAAACCCCTCTGCATCACCTGCTCCTTCCCCCACCAACTTTCATGGTATTCAGAGGCACCAAATGTTTTCAGCTCATGCTCAAAAGGAATAAATATTTTTTTTTTAAATAATCAAAAAACCAGCCCAAAAATCCCCATCACTGCTCATCAAGACTTAACAAAGGAGGAAAATTGCTGTCACCAAGTGTGAACTGAGAGATGAAACCACCAAGACCTTCTAAAGTGTCCTTTAAGAAAATCCCTCTCTTCTCTCAAAGATGTTTGTGCAGCCTTTTCAACTCCAAATAACTGCATGACAACTTATCATTGTATTTTCATCTACAAGTCCTTCCCTGGGGTGTCTGACAAAGGTTTGCATCACAGAAGTCTTTGCAGGCTGCCTTGAAATCCCCCCCTGTCCAAAGACAGCCTTGCTGCACTCAGATGGTGACACAAAACCCCTGCAGGTGTGAGCACAACACCTGGGCCCAAAGTTCTTCTCCCCAGTCCCTAAAATAAATTCAGGTGGCAGCACTGACGCCAATTTGGGACAACTCTGCTGTTTACAACCTCATTCCTGTCTATTAAAAAAAGAAAGGCGCAACAATGGTGCCTGGTGGAGTTACACCACTTCACTAAACAAGCTTTTGCTTAATAATTTGTTCTATTTTAGCTGGTTAATGTTCAATCAACTTCCAATTAAAACATACCTCAAGGCTAATCAGGTAATTCAGAAAGCATTCCTTAAAATACCCCAAAGCTTTTAGACGTATTTATAAATATAAATACACACCCAGTCAAGAAATTCCCACGTTTTGGGAACGTTGAGAGTGCAAAACTCAGCGCTCAAAGTTGGCCAAGCACAATTCAATATTATTGTTCTTCCAGTGCTCAAACCATCGTAAGGGATTGCCTATCCTTGTCCATGCTTCTCGTTTTAAAAAATATCTGCTTACATAAATAGATAGTTCTTTAAAAATATATTAAAATTAGCTTTATAGAATTCCCAGTTCTGTCTCCAACGTACATTCTGGGTTTTTCCTTTTCTCTGTCATCTACTGGCCATGCAAAACTTGGATTAAATTGAATTTGGACAAGTGTCCCATATTTTAAAATTCAACTTCTAGTTAAATCTTCATAAGCACAAGAAAGAGACTTTTTTGAAAGGAAAATAAAGAGAAAAGTAAAATATGAGATGAAATGTGACACTGGAAGAATGTATATTGCCATTTGCTTGAGCTCCTAAGAACTGTCTGAGTTAACTGAAGCAGAACATAAATACAATCAAGGTCAAAGACAAGAATAAAGATTCATCTGCTACCTCTGTAATAAATGATATTCTCAAAGGCGGTAGTCTGGATTTGCATGAAATTAAATGTCTCATCTGGAGAATGGTCCAAAAGTCCATTATTATTTGCCTAGCTGGTTTTCCACAGGTTTTTTCCATAGCTGAAATGCATGTGGCAGTGATATTTTTTGTCCAGAAAATACTGTTGAAAAGAAATGACTTTGAAAAGTGCCCGATAGCCAGGTCATGTATGTTTTAAAGGTAATTAGAATTTTTATGTCTTTACTAGGAATATATTATATATATCCAAACATTCAGGAAAGGGTAAAAGCCAAGAGCAAACACATGAAAAGGCTTGGGTGGATTTCAAACTCTGTGGGAGCTTTGGAAGGTCCTCACATGCAGAGAATGTGGATACCTCTAAGAGCATATCCAAATTGTTTCTCACAGGTCCACCTTACCAAAAAAACAAAGTTTCAACCAACTCCTTTAAAGGGAAAAGGAGTCTCCTTCAGCACCTGAAAAAAAAGTGTTCAACAGAACAGAAATTCCTAAGAATTCCTAATGCAGCTCAGGATGAAGCTCCATTTATTTCCTAGGCAGCAAACATTTTGTTCTCTCTCTCAGTACCCAAACTCTCTATACAATATGAATATAAATATACTATATAAGCAGCAAAACCCCAGTGGCTCTGTGTTTGATCCCATCTTTGCTGGGTTCTTGACCCCATAAGATCCGGCCCCTTTCCCTATTTCCTGATAATATCTATTTACAGGCAGGATTTATTTAATGTACAGACTGCACGTGTCACACACACAAACTTCTCAGAAGCAGCAGAGTGGGGCTGGTAACAATATTCAAACAGGCTCAGCCACTCAAAACCAAACCACAGCCCAAAGTTTAATCATTATCATGCAAAAGCTGCAGTGAAAGGCAATGGAGTCCAAGGACAGTGAAAAACATGACAAGAGCTTTTTAGGAAGCGCATGAAATTAACTCCAATTTAGAGATAAACCTAAAATACAGAGTTTTTTTCCCTCTCTCTGCATCATCCAGTTTCTTCAACATAGGCGGGTTTTTTTGTTATGGATAACCTGCAAATCCGTCACTCAGAATTATTTGGGCTGTTTTTGTCAAGGTGCACTGAACACATCTATGTCCAATGCCTCATCTAGTGTAGCTGCACTGCAAAGATAATTGAGGTTAAATTAAAATAATTTAGGTTAAAACTCTGAAAAACAGATATGATTGAAAAAACAAGGCATAACAAACAGTTAGTAAATGACACATGAAAATAAAGGGTGAAATGTTTTAGATAGACCTAATTAAAAATTCATATAAAACCAAGCAATTCTAATAAATTCAGGTTTGGGAGTTTTTTCTCTAACCTCTGATTAATTTACTGGTCATGATCCTAATTATTATGTAGGACACTGCCAAGTGCTGTCAATGATATCTATTCCTTTGTAGCACATATTACCGCTCAAAATGTGAGATAAGATACCCAGAATGAATGAAGGTTATCAGGCCTTCATTCCTGAGAGGCCACAGGATTAAAGGGATCGCTTAAGAAAAATATTCTGACTCAGCTTATCTTTAGGATTTCCACTTTTCCTCAGCCTTGGGAACATCTTCTCCAGACCAGGACAGAACTGTTTAGGTTGGAAAAGCCCTTGGAGAGGACCGAATCCAAGAGTTATCATCACCTAGCCCTGTCCCCATGTGCCACATCTGGATGTGTTATGAAAATGACCAAAATGACCGGGAATGGTGACTCCACCATTTCCCTGAGCAGCTCTCCCAATGCTTGACCTCTCTTTTAGTGATTTTTTTTTTTTTCAATTCCCCAGGCTGAACCTCCCCTGGCACAGCTTGAGGCTGTTCCTTCTTCTCCTGTCCCTGTTCCCTGCTCCCCGGGCTGTCCCCTCTGGCCAGAGAGTTGTGCAGAGGCAGAAATTCCCCCTGAGCCTCCTTTTCTCCAGGCTGAGCCCCTTTCCCAGCTCCACTCCTGAGGCTCCATTCCCTTTTCCAGCTCTGTTCCCTTCCCTGGACATGCTGCAGCCCCTCCAGGCCCTTCTTGTGAGGGGCCCACAACTGCCCCAGCATTTGGGGTGCTGCCTCAGAGTGCCAGGAGGTACTGGATCAACTTGGACAATACAAATTATAACCTTTTCTACTGCCTGCTGCTCCTGCTAGCTCAGGATCCAGATTAATTCCTTGTTTCATTTATTTCATGGGATCATGCATGTCTAGGCACACTTCAAGCTGGATGGCAGAACCTGCCTGTACCCACAAATATTTTTATTTAAAACAAATTTTGCATTGATGTGGACACCAATGGCCACAGGGGCCATTCCTGTGGAATGGGGACAATCCCTGCCCTGGTCCTGTGGCCTCTCTATTCCTGACCCAGCCCAGGGGCCTCGTGCCCACCTGGGCACACCTGGGCACACCTGGGCTGGTGTCCAGCTGCTGTCCCCAGCACCCCCAGGGCCTTTCCCGCCTTTCCAGCTGCTCATCTCCAGCCTGGAGGGATTGGGATCCCTGCAGGGGTTGGCATGACTCCTGTCCCTGGCACTGCTGTCCTCAGCCCATGGATCCAGGCTGTCCCCATCCCTCTGCACAGCTCCCTGCCCTCCAGCATCTCCCTGGACAGCGAGCAGGGGAAATGACACAGTGCCAAGGTCTATAATTAAATATTTCCCTCCAGAATAATCTACTGATGACATCTCTCAGTCACAGCACCAGGAGTTACAGGCACACAGCTCCCAGCACTGCCCAGCACAATCCCAGTCTGACACTAATCCTGACATTCCCTTCTGCTGGGTTTTACTCACGTGATTTTACCCATATGATTTACTTTACCCAGTAAAGGCACCAGGAAACCCCACTCAGCACCACACCCAGCAGTGGCTTGGTCAGAATTCCTGCAGGAACCTCACCAAGCCCCAAAAAACACAGGCAAAAATATTTCTTGCACAACTCTGGCAAACCATTCTACAGCATCATACCAGGCCACTTCCCCTTGATCAGAAACCTTTGCTCAAATGAAGTTATTTTGAGTTGCAAGTACATCACCTCGTGTCAGGGAATGAGTAATGCATAGAGATTTTAATAAAATAATTAACGTTTTGTGCATAAGATAGTATTTAATGTTCTAGACCAAGAAGTCAGTCTGAATCCTAGGGAGCACCATACTTTCCATGCCTTGATTATTCAAATATCAAATCTTTGTCATGCCGTAAAAAAGCAGCTGTTTGGGAAGAATCATTTTTAAATTATAAACATATTGATTATGTGTAATGGTGACTAAACCGCTGAAGGTCAGATGATATTTTGTCTGTTAAAAAATACGGGGATTTGTCAGCCTATTTGATCTGTAAGCAATGTTTAGCAGGTCTGAATACGCAAAAATCTGTTCTTGCAGCTAACAGACAGCTGATGGATAGGATCTACTAACAACAGGTATGTTGATAAAGACTGGAATGCATCCAGGAATTTGGTGGCAAGGGAATGATTACAGTCCACAGGAGAAGAGTCAAAATATTGTTTAGACAATTTACATTAAATTATGCTCTCACATTCCTTTCTCTGCAGGTAGAGGCACTACCAAAAAATACCAAACTTATTATGCCAAATTTTTGCTTTGCAAGAATTATCAAAATCAAGTAAGTGCTGTTTGTATAAAATCCTTTTCCTTTATTGTTCTTTACACATTTCCCATTGCAGCTGACCTTTCCCACTGTCCCCAGACTGAGGAGCACATGCTTGTCACCAGCAAATTATTTGGGGACAAGTACTTGATTATTTGTGATATTTCCAAGATGCAAGACTGTTAAACTGTTCTACTGGCAAAATGTCTTCATGCAGCTCTCGAACCACTCCTTGCTTCATTCCCCTAATCCTCTCGTCTCACCATCCCTGCAAACCTCCTCAAGGACATCCTGAAAATGTGGAGCAGCCCTAATGCAGCAGTGCTCACAACATCCTCAGGAACCTTCCTTTAACCAGGGCTGCACATTTCACCAGGGAAGTGGCAATTTACCTGGATTTCAGCTGCACCCACCTGCATTCAGAACCAACAGGAGCATTTTTGCCCTTTGCTACGGGACAAAATCCCCAGCCAGGAGCTGTGACGGAACTGGGGACATTTGTGACAGAAGACGGGATAAACAACAGCAGCCCACATTTCCCCAGCTTCTTCCTGGCCGCTCTGCATTTTGAAGAACAAACCCAGCCATTGCAGCCCCCTGTTCTGTCCCAGTGGCCGGGAGCTGCCCGTGGCAGCCCTTCTCCTGCCGGACCCTTGCAGGGGCCAGCCCAGGAGCAGCCCTGCTGCCAGGAGCCCTGCCATGGGCAGCCTGCTCACTCACATCCAGGGCTGGCTCTTGCTGGCTCTGCTTGGCACAGCGACCCTGAGCCATGGCAGGAATGTCCTGGCACAACCACGGCCATGGGCTGTGCCATCAGCGCCTGTCACACCCGGCCCCACGGGGCCACGGCAAAGCGCCTTGAGTTTTATCTCCCATGTATTTCTGTTCTGTGGTGCCCAGGGGTGCAGCTCTGAGCTCACAGTCAGTGTCACTCAGCTCTGCACACAGCAGGGACACAAAACAAATCCTTTCCCTCCTGAGGACCAAGGACAATTTCAGCCCCAAAAGCACAAACAAGGGTGGGCTGGAGGGAGGAACAAGGAGGATGGGACCTTACAGCCTGGAGCTGGAACTGGACAATTAAACCCCAAGATGGACGAAATGGAGCTAAACTTATAAAAGTGTGAGATGTCATGACTGGTCAGCCATTTTGTAACCATTTGGTTCCATTTTGTGACCATTTTGGGTGCACCTTGGGTGTAGCCCTGGCCAGGCTCTTGTCCTGCCCAAGGTGTACCCTAAAGGCCTTTCAATAAATCCCTACTTTCCTCTCCAGCTCTGTGCAGTCTCTGTTTCAGCTCAGCCTGCCCAAGGCATCATCACCAAAAACTCCCCTGGGCATCACCTTCTTGCCCCTGTACCTTCCCCAAATATGTCTTAATCTGCAATCCCAAAGCTCTGCTCGATTGTTGCTGCACACAACAAATGCTCACTTCAACCACTGGAAAAAGCTGTGTTCAGCTATTCCCAGAAAAAGCTAAGTGTGGTAGAGAAAGCAGAATTTTACCCAAACTATCAATTTTAGTGATTTTATTATGAAAATAAATCTTACCTGTAAGATTTTTTTTGGCGGTTATATAAAAACTTCATACATTAATGGCTCAATATTAAAACTAGGAAAAAAAGATGCAGCTTTTTTTCACTTCTCCTGTTTCATCCCATCTTCAAAATACTAGATGAAAATCAAGTTCTTGGTAACTTTACATCTGATTTACTCTAGAAATGAAGTATTTTTGAAGAGTACTGTTAACCATTTTCAGCCCCTGAAGTCATTGGACAGGTCAGTTCTGAAAACTGCATGTAGTGATTGAATGAAGAAGCAGAAAGAACTGCATTTAAGCCTATTTCTAGAAAATGGCTTTTGATTGTGGTTTTTAGACTGAACGCAGTCTAAAAAATTATTTGCAGCTTTGTGAAAATCATATGAAATATTTAGTAAGAATTCTTCAACCGTATTGCCACTTTTTTTTTAAATAAAAATGCTCTTCTTGCCTAATAAGATGATTGATAAAGTGCATTTCCAATCACACAGTGACATATTTGGGGGGGAGGGGTTGCCATTCTCCCAGTTCTAAGAATTAGTTCTGCAGTAAAACAGCCCTTCCATCTCTGAGCAGGAATTTGCTCACAATCCAGAGACCATCTGGGCAAGGCTTGTAGCACCACAGTTTCTACATCAATTATCCTTGGGGAAATACATAGATTTCTAATCATCTATTGCTTCCTTTTTGAATGATACAGAAGGGATTTATGAAAAAGGTTTTTCAGGCACGCCATCAGTCAGAGAGCTTTAGAGACAAATACCGGGTTTGGCAAAAGTGTTTTTACACTACTTGGACGCTCACAAACGCAATCACTCCCTCCTGCCAACTCTCAGATTATTACGTAATACATCCAAGCTTTTACATTTATTCACTATACACAACTGTGGTTCAATCTGGAACTTTTTTTGGTTTTTAAATATGAATAAGAATGCTTCAAAGAATAGAACAGAGTTGGGAAATATTTATACAAGAAGTTGAGTACGGATTAAAATTGCTTGGCTTCAAAAGTAAAATTAGATGATGTTTAATTTAGTTTATTTATGAAGTTGTATTTGTTCAATTTAAATACGTAATCTCCTCTGAGAGAGTTCAGCTTTGCAAAATGATAAACTGTTCCTATATTTCTATTAGTTGTGATTTATTCTGATTCATTCCTTTGTTCAAAAATGCTAATGAAAGCAGATGATGCCGAAGAAGATCCACAAGCAACAACCAATAATACATCCATCAGTCTGAAAAGCAGGGAGAGACTGCTCCACACAGTCAGGCAAGAAATCCCAGACAAAAGATTTCTAGGGAGCCACTGGCTGTGGAGAAAGCCAAGCACAGGCTGAACCAACACAACCACACAACCTTAGTTCTCAAAACTCATCTCAAAAAGTCCTGCCAAGACACAGCAAATTCCATCCCTCCCCTGGGTATACACGGAACAGAGATGGATGCTAAAAATCAACTTTTCTGGGCTCTGATGGGGAGGCTCCAGGGAAGAAAAGCTGCCCAAAGCCCTGAGGACATGGGGGATGAAGGATAGATCGACAGCAGCTCTGTCACTCTGGATGTGTTCTGAGAAGGCACCAAAGAGATTTTCCCTTCAGACCTGCAGGTTTGGAGTGGTTTATTTGCCTGTCACCAGCTGTTGATGTGTTTCCTCCAGTCTTTGGGTGCTGGGGTGTCTGCAGGGCAGGAACAGAGAGCTGAGCCATAAAACACTTCTTCCATCACTGGCTCCTACAGCTGCACCCAGAAACTCCACAGAAACATCCCTGGGGCTCACCAGGGTCAGGACCTGTTTGCAGACAGAAGAATTTGCCACCGATAACAGAGATTCTCAGAAATATCTTAATCACAACGAGATTTTTTTCCATCCTCCTCCACGTGGGTTAAAAAACCTCCAAACTGCTGCCTCTGATCTAGATATTTTTCCCTTATAAGGCTATTTCTTATGGGCACACATGGAATATCCCACCTTCTGCCTTCCCCATGGAAGCTGATGGATCATCAGTTTAAGTCACATAATAATATGGTTGGAGGGGATAATAAATAATAATATTAATAATAGGTTTTAATATTTAATATTTAATATTAATAATATGGATGTTCCCTATTTCTGTACTCGTATTTGCTTTGGTCTCCTCACAGAGAGGTCAAGAAGAGTAGGATCTGCTCCGTGTACCTGAACTGAAATAAAAACAGCTTCATGGAGCCCTTATGGCCATCACCACAGATGTTTGGTGCTCTGTGATTTAATGGAGCATGTGGTTCATTCCCTGGTCTGTTCAATCCTTCACAGGAATGAGCTCCACAGCACCCAAGAAGAAATTTTTATTTCAAGCCATCACAAGCACTCCCATATTTGTTTTCTTACTGCTGTGGTGGAACTTGCGTGCTGCAAAAAAGCAGAGTCATGGGAGAGAAAGTCAAATCCATACAAGATTTTGAATTAAGTGAGGCCTCGAGCTCTGAGGCTCTGTGATCACTACAGAACAAACACAAAAGCCAGACCAACATGAAAATGTGCTGCTGCTCCTGAGGGTAACTCCTGAATAGCAATATCTTGAAGCAAAGGAAGAAAGTTTCTGGGGAGGCAGCTCTGAGGTCAAACAAGAGTTACTGAGGAAGGGAGTGCATCTGGTGTGTGGGAGGCAGCACAAAATTGGTATTGTTTTCAAGTGAACCATTGCAGGATTAACTTTGAATGGAATTAAACTGCACAGTGTACCAGAGAGCAAGAAGGATTTTAGAGTCACTGCCCTCTGGGTGATTTTAGAGATGTACACGCGCACACGTGTGTGCATACACACAGACACGGATTTCCCTCTCCATGTGCAAGGGTTTATCCTTTCCCTGATCCAGCAATGGGCAGAACTCTTCCCAAGCTTCCCTGTGAAATCTGCTCTCCTTCGGGAACGTTTGCACTTTGCAGGGTCAGAGTGAGCACTTCCAGCACTGCCGCCCCACTTTGATTTGCTGCCAGTGCCACAACCCGGGTCATGTTGTGCCTGAAGGCAGCAGGGTCAGTTCACTGCACGGGATAAATGCAGCACAGAGGCTTTCCAGAGGATCCCTAATCCTCTTTGATTCCCAGTGCCCACAGCAGCACTGAGCTCACCAGGTCTGGCTCCCACTATCAAGTGCCTTCTTTAAAAGGAATATCTTTGGATGTTTCTACTTACTTTAACTTAGTTCTTTCACAGCATTCTAATTTGTTCCAATACTAATAATTGCAATATTTTTAAATACTGCAATTATTCTTCTCTCACGGTTTGACAATTAAAGCTCAGAAAGCACTGCTACTTACCTGATTATTACTAAAAAATTAAACATGTCCTGTATCTGCAGCTTTCATCTGTTCCAGATGAGATAAAGGAAGGGAACAAGATTTCCTTAGAAGGAAGCTGGACCCAACTAAGAAATTGTAAGTTAGTTTTCTCTAACAAGTGGGGGAAAAATCCCCAAAAATACTTCCCTAGCAATATTTTTCAAGATCCCCTCCTAATCCAAAAGCAGATATGTAAATGAGGCTTGTACGTTAAGACCTCATGCACTCAATTTTAAGTCTTAAAAAAGTTCAAGGAAAAAAAAAACCACTTCAGATGTCTTCCATTTTCCCTTTCATTCCTTTCCATCCTCAGTTCTGCTACCAGAATCATGTTTTCAGATTAAAACTTCCAAATGTATTTCTAAACTAGAAAAAGGAGGACAAGGGCAGGGAAGAGGACACTTAATTTATTATCTTTTCACATTAGAGTTACAGGGAACCTTAATGATATACCAAGCTCTAAACCCTGTAGCTGGTACTGTATTAATCATCTGTCTACATGAGAACTCAGATAAATATATAATCCTATTTCTGCATTGCAGATTTTATATGTGCCTTCCTCAGACTGCCGCTTCTTTTTTTCATTTTTTTGTAAACATTGCTGGAGGGGAGGCTCCATCCCAAGGCAGGGAATGGCATCCTAACTCTACTTGCCTCAATTGAATAGCTACATTAAGATTTATAAGAAGATAACCAAAGCAATAGGCAGCAATTCAAGCTTTGCAGCAGAGAGTCCTTTTTTTTTTTTTTTTTTTTTTAATAGTCTGAGCACAGTATCTCTCTCTCAACATGTTCTCCCTTTTCCAAGGTCAAGTCTGTTGCCAGCCACAGGCAGCACCTGTGGCCCACCCTGGCTTCCCCCAGCTTGGGGATGAGCCAGGTCCCACCTGGATATCCCAGACACCTCATTTTAGACAGGCTCCGGTGGTCCCTATCCATGTCACCTCCTGTCATGCCACATATTCCTGGAAAAATACATATTCCCTTTTTTTGTCTTCCCATTTCAGCCCAGGCATGTAAATAAATCCAACCCCTCCACATTCTGTACCTATCTCTAAAATTTGGGGATATAAAAGACAGACAGAGATACCCAGAGACATCCAGTCCCATTTCAGATTAACTGAAACAATATTTAAAATCAAATAAACCAAAGATCCTGCCAACAGCAGTGCAAACTCACCAACACAGCGCCCTGGGGACAACAGCTCCCCAAAACCCTCCCCATAAAACATCACCTCAAAACCTCTCTGCCCTGAAGGGGAGTTCTTGATGCTGCAATGGGAATATCAGGGCAGTGCTCTCACATTCCTTCAGGTCAGCCCAAGGCATGCAGGGCACTTCCTGAGCCTTTCATGCAAAGTGATGCAGTGTGGGGATGAAAGGGGCACCAAATGATCAGCAAGAGCCACAAAAATAACCTGCAGAGCCAAGAGCTTGTCCCCAAGAAAGCTGAGAGGTGTCTTGCATCTCATTCCCCCTGTCATCCTCCTGCTCCAACAGTTTGTTTTCCTGGCATTTTCAGCCATCTTATTCAGCACTGCTGATTTAGCACTACCATTTTATCCTGCAGTTCTCTGCATAACAATCACCACGACAGCATTACAGAGACAACCAGTCCTACCATAATGCAAATGTCCTCCATGGGTACTGCAACAATTTGCATTGCATCTCAAGAACCGTCTGCAATTCTTCTTGGAATTTCCCAGGTTAGCTCAACTACTCATAAATAGGTACTGCTTCAAGCACCGCGGGAGGGAGGGTGACAATTTTGTGTCGTTGTGAAAAAACACCACAAAATGATCATTACATTGTAATTGCGTTTTGCTGGTCCCTTAGTATCAAACACTATCTGGAGGTGTGCAAAATGTTCATTACAATGCAAGCAGAGGGAAAGGACACGGGAAGCCTGCAGAGCAAACGGTACAGCTGTCCTCAGCCAGGACAACATCTTCTTCTCCAACTGCCTTACAGAGGACACAGATCAATGCTGCCTCCTGACATTTGGGATTGCACATTTCCCAAGGAGACTGGGACAGTTTGTTAGGGATGCTGTTCCCTTCTAATTACCTGTGTGACACAAGGTGTACCACTGTGAAAGACAAGTCAGATCAGTGGCAGAGCATTTTATTGTGCTTCATCAGCACCCGGGGGGCTGCCAAGGTTAGTGAGATGCTGAGCACCACCATTGCAATGAATTCATCCAGCCCCAAGGTAAACAGTGCACGTTCCAAAGAGCCACCAGCACTCTGGGAAGTGTCACTCTTCCCTCAAGGCCCACTGAGGCACAGAAAGCTGCTGTGCAAGGAGTGTGGCTGGCAGGACCTGTGCTTGGAAGGCTGGGGCAGCCAAGGGAAGGGGTATGGAGATGCCCCATTCCAGTCACAGGGCTCCAGTGCAGAGTGCAGCAGGTCCCAGAAGGTGTGTGAGGATGGAAAGATGTCCCAAGCTGCTCCACTCTCCTGTATGAGCCTCCTCTTGGCTGGTTCCAGCCTCATTGGGTTGGCTGCAGGTTTTGAGAATACCTGGACTAAAAACAGTGGAGCATGGGGTTAGTGCAGAGGGATGAGACAGCCCCACCAAAGGGACTGCTCAGGGCAGGGTTCTGCCCACACCACTGAGATTTGGAGAAACAAGGCCCCTTGAGCACCGGAAGGAAGATGAAGCTGAATGAAGAAGTGGTCTCCAAGAAAAAAAGGGTACCCAGGATAAAAAAGCGGAGATTGGACAGAAGTCCAAGGGGAGAGGGGAGTTTGGAAAGACAAGTAAGGGGAGACCCGGGAATTCTGAGATGCATGGAGACAAACGCCGGTGGGATGCCCAGCACAGCCTGTGTGTGAGATCAAGTCGGATAAAAGCCCAAAACTTGTTGGACCTTGAATAAACTCCATCATCCAATCCCAGTGCGGGCTCTCGTTCCCTGCCTCACCTGTGACAGCTGGTGGGGATTGTCATATGAGGCTTTAGCTGGGGGATGCAGGAGGAGGAATCCCAAATTGTGTTTAAAATGCTGCATCTCACCCTAAATTGTGGCCCAAGTCTACATGGATTTATACTGTGCAGCACAAGACAAACCAAAGCACAGAAGACAACTTATCAGACTGAGACAGCACTTGGCTAAGTAAAAAGCTCCTCAGATGGAGTGTGTACATGAGGAGCATTTTCTCCAAATGCCCGAGTAATTTGCAGAGCTCAGGAGCTGGGAAGGTCAGTGAACTGGACAGGCAAGGACTACAGAAATAGCTCTTTGCCCAACATCTCACAGATAAGCATCTTCCCTATCCTGTCTCCTCATTCTGTGCGACAGATTTTTCAGCAAGATCCAAATCAGATTGGACTAAATCTCATTTTATTTTCAATTCATTTCATATGGTTTTTTATTTTTAACTCACTTTAATTGAAATGCAGCGAATGAAATTATCAATTGAAATTACTTCATCAGCTGTGAGTCTTCATTCTTCAATATATAAATTAAGCTCTTAGTAAATCTGAATCACTGATTTTTCCTGTTTCATCCTCAAACCCTGGGATGCTGATGCAATGCATTGGGCATTCAATACTGCAAATTCCACACTCTCCACCATAAACGTATTCAGGATATTGACCAATTTTTGGCATTTCTTAATAACACACCACTTCACTTCTGGGCTAAGTCTTGAAATTCCAGTTCCAGCTCTAATCGTCTCCTTCCAAGGGATTTCTTTTGGTGGAGCAGCCAAGTGTTGTATTAATGGTAGGGACGAAGGAGCAGAGCACTCTGTGCAAGGGCACAGACTGGGGAAATGGGGAGGTGTGGTTGTGCCACCAGATGGATGAGCTGCCTCTCAGAGGGAGCAACGGGCCAGGAGGAATCCCGGGATGGCTGGAAAAAGGGAAAGGCAAACTTGTGCCCCTAAGGCACGACAGGCTGGGGGCCAGCTGGCCGGGAAGCAGCTCTGCAGAAAAGGCCTCGGAGTTCCTGTTGGACCCAAAGCTGAGCAGGAGCCAGCAGTGTGTCCTCACAAGCACAGGGCTGCCTCCCTTCCCACCAGCACTGCTGGGACATCCCAGCACCCACCCGACACAGGCTGGGCTCCCAGGACAACAGGGAGAGAGTCCTCCAGAGGAGGTGAGGAAAAGGACTGGAGCACCCGACACCCAGGTAGGAGGCTCAGAAAGCAGGAGCTGCTCAGCCTGGAGAGCAGAAGGCTGAGGGGGACCTCGACAATAAACAGCTGATGGCAGAAAGGGAGGAAGATGGAGCCAGGCTCTTCTCAGTGGCGCCAAGTGAAAGGCAAAGAGGCAAGGAGAGCCAAGGTAGAAAATTCCATTTAAAGGTCAAAAGCTGTGAGGGTGGCCAAGCACTGGCACAGGTGCCCCAGAGAGGTTGTGAAGGTTCCATCCTTGAGGATACTGAAAACCTGACTGGACACTGCCCTGCTATAGGTGACTCCACTTGGGGCAGGAAGGGTTGAGCTGGACCATCTCCAGAGGCACTTGCCAACCTCAACTATTCTGTGCCTCTGAAATCAGCTGCTTTTCTCCAGCCATTTCACCTTCACCGTGTAGGCAAAGGAGACAAAAGGAAAAAAAATGCACAAGCTCTTCCATAGGAATCCCAGTTTTACTGCTGCTCCTCTTCTAGCTTTTCCCATTAACTGTTCCTAGGGTTCTCTGAGAGCCTGGTGCACAGTCCTCAGATGCTTTAACTGTGCCAGGAGTATTTTAAAAACAAGGAAAAAACATGTTACCAGCAGGATGAATTTGTTCCTACACGGCGTGTATGGAGGTAGAAGGGTAGAAGGGAAGTATTTTGTAACTTGGTTACCATTTCCCAACTCTGCCAACTCTAGTACCTAAGCAGGAATTCCACATCCCTTCCGAGGCTCCATATTTCACCATCTGCAGCAGTCAGAGAGAACACGTCCTGCCTTTTACAGAGCTGAAAGCCTCTCAGATGTATTAAAATATGCCTCCTTTCCAACCCTTCTCTTATACACTGGTTCTTTTTCTCCAACTGCAAATCTCCGGGTTTAATGCAAAAACCAAGGCTATTTATCCAAAATGCAACAGTAAAACCATGCTTTTAAACCTAAATACAAGTAAAACCAGTAAAATTTGAACCAAAAACCCCTACAGCTCTTAAAATTGCACCGCATGCTTCCATTTCCTACGAAAGGGCACCAAACTTTCCAACAAAGATTACAATAAAATGCTATCGACCCTCTCTGTTGTTTCACAGATGAAATTAAAGCTTATATATTTACATAACCTCCACAACGCCCTTTATTCATCTCTGTTGGCACACAGAAAACCATCCGGCATGCAGAGAAGAGCATAACCTACCTAGAGAGGAAGACTGTTCTCTTATGCAACTGCTCCACTAAGGATCGATTCCCTCGGAGCAGGGAGCTGGGGAGGGATGGATGCCGTGGAGCAGCATCCCTGCCGGGCACGGCGAGGCTGCCCAGCGCCAGCCCGGGCTGCAGGGGCTGCGGAGGCTCCGGAGTTATCCCGGCACACCGAGGGGAGCTCTGTTGCTCCACCGGCTCAATTCAGAGCGGAGTCATCGCTCCCTGCCTGCCTCAGGCACGGGAAGGATCCCACAGAGGGGTTGGTTGGCTGAAGCTTTAGCATCGTGGTTTTAATATCTAAATTAAACACAAACTCCTCTGAAAACCTTAGCTTTTTTTTTTTTTTTTTTTTTTTTTTTTTTAACCCCCTTTTTAACTGGCACGTTAAAAGCAATCAGAAATGTGTGATTTTACTCATATGCGGGGGGCTGGGGGGGGGGGGAGGTTGACATTTGATCAGATAATGTATAATCTGAACATAATTAAGCAGAGCAGTACTTGCTAAATTCCAGGGAACTGTAACATCCTTCACTGTGTCTCCTTGAAAATAGGATGAAAAAGAAAAAAAAAACTGGCGAAAGGCAGCTTGTTCTCTGCAAGGTTTCCCAGCCAGGTTCATCAAATGAACCACTCTCTTCCCTTCAGAACATGATTTTAGGTGCAAGCTGTAAAAGTATTTACATTTCCTAAAGGAGGTGGGGTCCTTAAAGGAGGAGAAGCCCCTACTGCAGTGCAATGGGCTCCCAGTGAGTGGGAGAGGGATATACAAGGTCAAGACTTGTACATTTATTCCAAAATGGAACAAGGAATTACTACGTGCACAACTGGCATCTGACAATGTGAACTGCAGGATGAAAATGAAAAAAGAAAAGCAAAACCACTTGTAATGTTTTCATTAGCAGGATGTATGCTCGCAGTTCCTGTATTCAGACAGGAAGATATATAAAGATATATTTGGTAGGATTCAAAAAATGTTGCATCCCTAATCCAGCAGCACTGGGAAAGATAAGCTGTACATTTTAAATGCTGGGCAAAGGCGAATGGGGAAAAGAAAATATTTACAAGCAGTTTCCCAGATACATGATATGAAATTTAAAAGAAGGAAGGAAAAAAAAAAAAGAAAAAAAAAAAAAAAAGAAAAGGAAAGGAAAAAAAAACCCAGCCACAGTCACAAAAGTGATTTCATGGCAGCTCTTAGAAGAGCAGTATGCTACCTAGTTCATCATTACCACGTCTTCTGCAACCTGGAATCCTGCTGGGAAGCATGAAACTCTTCCAAGCTGTTCCAATATACATGCATGAAAGCTTTTTACATATGCAGGAAGCATGAGGAATATCATGCAGTTTTGATTTGCAGCAGAGAAGAAAATTGACCTTTTCCATGAAAATGAATGTATATTTAGCATCGATGCAGGCCAAAATCAATTCTCTATAGAAATGAAGGGAGATACACAAAAAGGATGAAAAGAGGGCACACAGAGGAAAAAAGATAAATTAAAGGGTAAAACCTTCATGCTGCATTGCTCCACACAACTTATCTACAAGCCTTATTTTATTGTCTTATTCACAAACTTACTCATTTTACCAGCACTACGGGGAGAATACGAACCACCTCTTCCCAGGTAGCAATTTGGATTAAAATGAGAGGAGCACGAACAAAGTAAAAGCTGCCTCTGATCAAAGACCTGCTGGATACCTGAGTCAAACAGTTATTCCAGAGCAAGGAACAAGAGCAAGTCATGCATATGGATGACCTCTCACAAATTAAATGCTAATCAGGAATGCATCTCAGCAGTAAAAAAAACCCCACATGTGGACTATGAAGTCGACCTGTAATCCCCTTTTCTGAGCAAATACTAACCAGAAACCCCCATTATCAATTTCATACCACAGCTATCTGACATCAACCTCAAATCCCAGCAGCAAAAGCGCGATTTTCCCATCTGAAGACATCCCAACTTGTGTAATATCCCCGCAATCCTTCGCCGGCCCCGCAACAGAAAGCGATCGCGGGGCTGGGGGGGTGTCAAAGGACCACAAACCCCGAGGAGCACGCAGCCCTCGGGATGTCCAAACGAAGCGGTTCACCCTGAAAAGCAGAGCCATTCCCTTGGAGTCGCTTCAATACTCACCTTGCAGCAGGAACGGGGAGCAGAGGGCTAAGCATCCCCTCGGGGCTGCCCCAGAGGCGCGGCACTGCCCACAGCCATGGCCTCCACAGCCCCGGGAGATGCTCAGGGAAAGTGCCCCGGCTCCGAGAGGACGGACTCAAGTCAGGAATTTGGGAGGCAGGGGCACAGCAGAGCTCGGCGGTGCCCGGAGCGGAGGCACAGGAGCTGCCAGCGCCGCAGGCGCGGATCAAACGCACAGAAATCTCCCTTTACATAATCGGAAATGACTCCCGTAATCTTATGTTTTCTCTTAAAGGCGTTGGATGCCTCGTGAGCAGCCAAAATGCAGCACTCGGTGGACTTTGGAGCTGATCATTCTTTTGATATAATAAATAAAGAAAGAAAAAATTAAAGTCTATTCTGTCAGAATTCTTAATTCTTTTATCATACACCTCAGAAAAGCTTTTCCCTGTCTTGCCACAGGGAACACCATGCATGGTTAAAAGGAGTTACAGAAAATTCCCGCTTTCTTCCTCATTATTTTCTAGTCCATCTCAATACAAAGGCAATGTTGGGGCTTTTTAACCTGTGTGCCCTTTACTTCCAAACAAACGCACCGAAAAACTGTAATCAGCTCTAGAAAGGAACCCAGCCGAGGATAACAGATTTTCCTAACAAGAAATAGCTTTGCCTATCGTAAGAAAACATTAAAGTTAGAAAAATACAACAGTCGAAGTGTATTGCTCACATTTTAGTGAAATGTGAGCTTCTGAAAGGAAAAAAAAAAAAAAAAAAAAAAAAGCACATCCGATTCTTACCAGCAATGATAAAAGCAAAATCCCATCCACGTGTTTTCCTCATCACTAGAGAACTGATTTAATCAAAATCAAGCCCATACGTTTCGAAAACAACCAGATCATGCTGAATTCTCAACCTACCGAAGCCCAGCAAAACGCTTTCTGATGCAAGACAGCCTTTTAGCTATGCAGTTCCTCTTTGACCTTACAGAACAAGCTTCACGAGTCGCAGCGTTACCTTTGCAGAGCTCCCCAGGGCGCGAACCAAAACCTAATGCATCACTCAGCCCCTGTCCCTACACCACCTTCCCCGGCAGCAAAACGCCAGATAAACCAGCTCAGAACGGAAAAGGGGGGGGAATTTTTGCTTTCTTTCTTTTATTATTATTATTATTATTATTACTATTATTCTCACCGCCGCCACCATTATTGCCGTCACGCTGCGGATGTCGCTACTTACTCGGGCTAAGCCATCCTCCCCGGCGCAGCCTGCTCCCGGCTAGCGGGCGGAGGGCTCGGGAGCGCTCGGCATGGGCGCGGGCAGGCGCGCAGCGGCCGCGGAGCCGCTCTGCGGACCGTGCAGACCGTACCACCGCCGCCACAGCGCCGGGGAGGCAGCGCCCGCAGCATCCCCGCACCGCCACCGCCACCGCGGGGACACCGCCACCGCGGGGACACCGCCACCGCGGGGACACCGCCGGGACACCGCCGCAGCGCGCAGCACAGCGGGGATGGGGTGGGAGAAGGGGGGAAGCAACACCAAAAAAAAAAAAAAATAAATATATATATATGTATATATAGCGGGGGGGGGAAAATAGGACTGAACCACCATGTTTGTTGTTTGCGATTTTTTTTTTTTTTTTTAAATGCTTCCCCCTGGGATAATGACAAAAACGGAAGATGGCAAGCGACCAGGAATATGCCACTTACTCAGAAACGGGAGAAACCTTCAAGGACAAGGGCTGTCAAGTGCTAGCACTGTCGCTGGAGGAGGAGAGGAGGAGGGGAGGGGGGATGAAGGGCTGTGGAGGAAAGGAGCGGCGCATCCCCGGCGCCCCGGCGATGCTCGGGCTGTGCCCGCTGCTGCCAGAGCCCGGCACGGCGGCGTGTCCCTGCTGCGGATCACTTCAGCATCACCCTCTGCAAAAGATCCGGCTCGCTCGCTCGCCCTTCCCCTGCTCTCTCTGTTTATGTAAGAACAATGGGGATTCTAAGGAAAATAAGGAGGGGGGAATGCAGCCCTGCAAGGCTGTGGGGTTTGTGTTGTGTTTGTGTCCCTGCCGTGCCTGCCAGAAATCCAAAACCGTGCAGGAGAACAGCGAAATATCCCCGTTTCATCTGATGTGGTCACATCAGCGTGTGCTGTAAAACCACATCTACATGCCAGAGCAGCTCTCTGCCCTTCTCTGCCTCTTCCTCGCAGCCCTGCACTTTGGGGAATCGCTGGATTCTACCTACAGCTCCTCACGATCCATCCCGAGTTATTATGCATCTGCTATTTTGAATTATTAGCACATAGAGGACTCAGAAGTGTAACAGGCTTTTCCAGTGAAATACCGTGTTATGGCAGTGCAAACCCAAATACCAAAAACAAGACAGAGACATCGGTCCTTTGAAAAGCAGAACATTTTCTGTGTAAAGGTTTATTTTTTTCAAAGGAATCTGTGATCAGTACATGTGCCACATCCAAACTACAACTTCAGATTTCCTACCTCAAACCAGTCAGCCCTGAGAATGACTGAACACAAGAAAATACCTCTGATTTTTTTTTTTTTTTTTTGTGAAGAATGTGTAAAACAGCACAGATAAAAGTTGGGATGTGCTCTGTAGCATCCTAGGACAGCAGTGGCTCATGGCTTTGCCTGTGCCTTGGCCAGGATGGGCAGGAGCACACCTCCCTGAGCAATAATAGGAGTAGCTGTGCTGATGCTCTGTCATCCTGCCTTACTCGCTGCTCAGAATATCAATTCAGCCAGTTAAACCAAAAGTCTGCACTGCACCAAAATGGAAGCTATTTAAAAAAAAAAAAAAAAAAAAAAAAAAAAAAAAAGTGCTGGGATCATTGATCAGGAGTTTTATCTATGCTGATCAATTTTTTCTTAACGAAGTAAAATGTAAATCAGGACTAGGATCAATGCAGAATTTTCTCATGTGAGACTGCCTTTATCATTAGGAAGCTACAGGCAATTACATGCATGCCAGGACACCAGATGCAGTGACTTTGGGTTATATTAAGCAGAGAGACGTGTCCCCTTTTCCGAACAAGTTTTCAGTACAAACTGCAGCTGTTGGGAGTTTGCAGTGCAGCTCAAATTGAATCCCAGCACTCAACAAAGCAGTGCTTGATTTAAATATCTTGTGCTGAGGTCCCAGACCCATAAACGTTGGTGACCTCTACTGCTCTGTCAGAAAAGCAGGAAGATACTGAGACATCTGCAATTATCTGGCTACTGACATTCATTTTTTTTTTTTTCTTCGTAGAATTTTTAAAGATTATTTGAAAAGCAATAGCAGATTGATTGACACAGTACCAAAACACATTAAAAAATACTTTTTTCTTGCACTGTCTTTCCTGAAAGAAGAAAAGAATACCTTAAAGAAATTCAACACGGCATAAAAATCTTATTCCATGCATTTGGCTGTTGTCAGTTTGATGAGTGCTGCTCTCAAAGACTTTCTGCTATACTACAGAAACTTCAGGCCAGGGACGGAATCATAAGGTCTATATCAGAAAAAACCTCTAATTCTTATTTTTAATGAACAGAATAGCCAAGGGAATAAGTGGAGAAAAATAACAGAAAAAATAATGTTCAAAAGGGAAAGAAAACCTTAATTTGAACATTTCATTATACGCCAAATCCAACCAACTTTGCACATGAATATTCCCAGTGCTCACTCACCGCAGGCCTCGAAGCACCAGAGCACGTGGGGAGATGGAAGAAGCCAGCAAGATTTTTGGAGGTTTGTTTGGAGCCTGCTCACACAGTTGTGTTGGTCCTACCTCCACAACAACACTGCCATCTTACAGCCAAGGCCAAGCTTTTAATGCTGATCTCCATCTCAGAGGATGCAAATTCTGGAGTGGGAGCTGAATGAATTCCCAAGCCTTGGATCTGTGCTCCACACTGGAGCCTGCCCTGGGTGTGCATCAAGCAGCTTGGAATAAAGAGGCAACCTTGTGTTTGCCCTCATTTAAAGCTCCTCAGTGAAAACTCTTCAGAAATGGCCCAAACCTGAACCCCAGCACTGCTGAGACAAGACCACGAGTTCTGTGGTTCAAGGCTGACACCTGCTCACTGCCCCCAGAGTCACAAGACACAATCCCAGGGAATACCTGCTACCCACAGCAGATACCCTCCAACCTGAGCTAAAAAGAGCAATTTACCCTCAGAAACAGGCCAGCCAGTAAACAGGACCTCCAGGAACACCCTGAGCTCAGAATTTACACGGTTGGGAGGTTTATTATCATTACTTTTTGGACAAAACTGTGAAAATATTAACATTTTCCAACCCGGTTTCCAGCACGTGCGGCTCAAAATGGCTGCAACATTGGCCTGTGCTTTTTCATCATCAAATTTAATAGCAAAGCCCTGCAAAGCAAGACACCATCTGAAATGAGGGTTTGTCAGCACATCTTCATGCCTATTAAAGCATCCAGCAGCATGTTATTTAGCTCTGACAGAAAAACAATTTAACACCTTAACTTGGGGGCAAGGAGTGGAAATGAAGCAGAAAAATGGAATGGAAAACAGAAATACACTCTTTGGAGCTAAGTTTAAAAAACAAGACAACATTTACAAGATGTAGAAAGAGTGAGGCTTTAGCTGTTGAGCCTGAACTACAGCTTGAAAAAAATTGAAAAAAAAGTAAAGCTTCAACTGACAATTTATATTTGGAGGCAAAAGAGCCTACCTGATTTCTCTGGAGAAAATTTTCATTCTATATGTGCTGGTGATAAACATCACAAGCACATTTCAAGGTCTTTATGAGATAATTAACGACAGGAAACATAGGAACATAATTTTAATTCCCCTTTCAGGATCTTGGGGATGAAGACCTCCTTTCCAGTGAAGTTGTCCAATCAGAGGAATGGCACTGGAAAGCAGCAGCAGCAGATTTCATAATTTTCCTAATCACAACCCAGATACCTAAACTAGACCAGCAGACTGGTAGCCTCTTGTATTTTTCAGCCTCATTTGCTATGTTTTTAAGAAGAAGAATTATATCTGCTTTCAGATTCGGTGTCTCTCCAGTTGGGGAGCAGAGAGCAGTGATGTTTCTGCAAGGAAACAGCTTGTGCTCCGGAACTGCGCAAACACGTTGTCATCCTGGGAAGCAACACGACCTAATAAAAGGAGGAGTGGAGGAGAGGGACCTCGGAACAGTCACATTCAAGGACTTGTCCTGCTGTTTCCTGACTGGGAGATGTTAGTAGGTCACTCGATCCCACTGTGCTTCAATTTCCCTAACGATAAAATCAGTGTATTCCCGAGGTTAAATTGCAGCTCTTTGGAGCTGGTGGTTTGGTTAACCCTTCCTTGTCCTTGGGAGAAGGTCTTGGGCACACCTGGCTGTGCTGAGAGAGCTTCTGGAGCTGATCCAGGCACAGGGCTTGGATTGGGAGAGCCCCAGAGCTCCCATCCAAGCCCAACCATTCGCTGTGTGATTTAAACCTCAGAAGCTCACAGTTGCCTTGAACTCTTTATTTTATCTGCCACATTTATTTTCCGGTACAAATTGCCACTTGTTCTGACTGA